>NC_134704.1:171174395-172450824 GCF_043290135.1 Rhipicephalus microplus
ATGCGGCTGTCACAAAAAAGAAGAAAAATGAGGAGATCCTGGTTCTTGAGCGAAAGTTTTTCACAGTTTCGAATGAGAGAACCTAACATGCCGTTGCTGAGCTTCCTCATTTGCTAAAGCTGTAATTTACGAAATTACTGAAGTAACGAGTGTTCGGTAATAACTCGTTCAAAGTATTTGAGAAAGATGGCTAATACGGTAGCCATCTCTCGCGCGAGAGATGGCATGATAAGTGTGATTTATAATTATACTCTCAAGAGAACTCTCACGCAAGATGTCTAATAACTACGCATTCCAAAAAAAAAAGATTCGCCACTTCGAGCAAGCTGTACATCTAAAAAGTGTTTTATTATAGCGCGTTGACCATTTCGTTGGGGACATTTACAGGCCGACGAACGCTGCAAAGGACGTGAAAGGTGCCCAGCTGGATAGAAAATAAACTGCACTTAAGACGAGTCACCAGAATAGTAGGACGATCGCAGACAATAAACTCGTCCTGTGTACTTCTAATCTGGCGTCTGGTGTTTAGTGCAGTTTATTTTTTTATGTCTTACGAACTAGCGTGCAACACAGTTTTCTTGGGTCCAGCCGAATTTGCCCGAGAACAGCCTTCCGGGGCTTGTTGCTAAATAAATAGGTAAAGAAATAACTAAGAATTAGTTTCCCGATTGGAAAGCCGCCTGAACTTTAGTAGTGATTATAAAGCAAACGTTTTACAAATTTTTATTTTTGAAGCAGTTGAGGTTACTGCCCAAGTGTCATGACGAATCTCGGCTATCTCGACTCTAATGACTGGCGATAACTGCGACGACACCACAAATCATTCGCGCTGCAGCAGACGACGCGCCTGGCTTTAAGCAAAATGACACAGCCCGCAGCACTAGTTCTCACGTCAGCCACCGCGGCCAATTCAGAGAGCGCGCGCCTACGGACAGCTGCAAAACTGACCTGGTTCTAGTAACGTTGCCTGTGTATAAGGGGTGCCGGTGAGCGGTTGTGCAATGATAGTCTTTCTCGGGATACTTCAACGCAAAAATTTTGGTCTGTTGCGCGAGGCCTTGTCAACCACGCTGGACGTACTGGAGACAAGATGGACACCGACAATCGGACTATGTACAACGATTTCGTTAAGAACATTCACTGCAGATGCCGAGCCTTTCCCCCTCCTCACCCCAAGCTCCACCGGGCACACGTCATCACTTCGGATTTACTTCAAACAAGCACGTATATCCTCCCCTGCCCGCCTTCACCACATATTACCGGACGCGCCCACAACTCCCCACTGCCGGTGCTGTGGCACTCACCCGGCTGCGAGTTTACAAAAGCGAGTGGATAGACCCCCCCCCCCCCCGACAATGCACTGCGCCAGGCGGCCTTACGAGTCTCTCCGAAGCTGCGCGCTTATTGGTTCGTGCGTAATTTTGTCAGCAAACATGGCGGCGCCCATGACCATCCTGCAGTGTTCGTGTGTCGGGCGTGGGCCCAGCTGATGCAGACACCGTGGTGAAGGTGAGAGCAAAGTTGACGCTCGCAACACGTACTGGTAAACGACCTACAATGAATGGCAAGACTGCGCTATCAAGTAGTTGGTGCTAACAAGGTGCTGCAGAAACGTTGTGCGCACGCTTGGGTCGGCGCTGCCGAAAGACTCGTTGCTCCGTTTGGAACGATCGCCGTAAGCATCGAAGTCGGCGCAGATATGCATTGAAAATTAGTAGATGACGGTGTAAAGTATTCATGCGCGGACTACATAACAATAATCATAACTCGGTAAGCATTTGTCGCCGCTCAAATGGCCGGTTTCGGAGCACTTGAGTGCCTACGTCGCGTACGTCACTCAATAGACCTGCAAGCGAACAAGCAATTCGGTTCACATGACAAGGGAGAGGCCCCACTATTGATAGAAGAGAAGGACGTGGGTGACAACGTAATCCATCTAGGCGAAATACACTTTGAAATCTACTGTATGTTGTGCTTATAAAAAAACCCGCCCGCAGCCAGCATTTTTTGCTCGATTCACCGCATTGCATGCCTGTGTAGCGGTGAAGCTTACATAGTACGAGTATTGTTATATTACAAGACGCGAGCAAGCAAGTGGTTTGCGAGTGGTGAATTTCAAAACCGAATTCAATATGAATTCAATAGCGGTATAACCAAATAGAACGTTTAAACGAACGTAATACTTTTCTGATAGTTTTCAACTAATAGGAAAACCTTTTTAAAAATAGGCCTAGAACTCCACAAAAGTTTATTTGAAAAAGGATCCACGAGCTGTCACCATATAATACTACAATTAAGAAAACTGTGATAAGCTTGTATACAGCAGTGACCAGACCAGAGCCTCTGAAATACTTTTCAATTGTATGTCGAAATACCACAGCAACTACATTATTCAAGTTGAAACTCTGTTGCCAGATTTTAAGCTAAATTGCAGCATAAAATCTAAGCAATTTTGAACCGAACACCATGCATTCGCCTAAAAATTTATGAAACAGGCAAAACTATCACAGCATATACCCTGGCACAGAGAGGATGTAAAAATCAGGTGTGGTAGTTCAGGGATTACAAGAAGAAAAACCTTCAGTTGATCCCATGTTTTGCTGCTATGGGTTGTCCCATAGGGGGAATGGCGCTCTTTGGCCATCAAATGGCCCTTGCGCCAAAAAACACCATATATCGTCATCATAATCCCATAGGGGGATTATTTTTTATATATTGGGTATTTCTTATTTTTACTACTCAATTTGACTAGCCAATGCTATTCAATTCGTTATTCAAACATTTTCACACCCCTAGTAATGTTGTCGCCACCAATAAACCACCATCTTTTTGTGTGAATGTGATTGGGCATCTGTAAACATCGCGAGTGTTTTTTGTTTGTTTTTTGTGCTATATCCAATCTCTCAAAGAACAAATCCATGCACATGCCTCAAGGTACGTAAATAGAAAAAAGAAAATTCACCTGGCTATAAGTGATGCCAATTTGTGGCATGCAATGCAAGTAAAAACACAAGTGTATTTGGTGAAAGTTGCTCTGAATCTTTTCGTCAATTAGCAAGAGGCATCAGTTTATAGCACATCTTTTTTTACTCTTAGCTTACATCATTTAACTAAGCATAAATCTTTCATAAGAACTTACTTTTTTATTATTGCATTATTTTTGCAATAAAGTTAAGAACCAAGGTCAAGCAGCACAAAAAACTCTGCTGAGATAGGAATTAAACTGACAAAACGAATTACAAACAGAATACAATTTACAATTCAGCACATGCCAGACAGAAAGTGAGTGAGTACATTGGGACAATTCTCGCATAAATCACGAATGGGAGCCTGGTATATTACAATGTTTAGTATCAATAAATTGTATTTTCTGAGAAGCTTTGAAAGCATCCATTTTCTGGTTCAAGTTGAGTCAAATACCCACATACTCTGGGTCCTTTGTTGCAAAAAAATAATAAAAATAAGTGCAAAACCTCACATCAACATTTCAATGTTGTCCTGAAATAAAACAAAAAGAAAATACTATATGTCAATTGTTTTTGCCAGAGAATTTTGAATATGAGAATGATTATTTAGGCTGTCACAAGATGTGTTGAAAATTAAAAATAAATTCTTGCCATTGCGAACTTCTTGGGGAACTTGAAGTCCACGTATATTGTTACTACAGCTATGTGAATCGCTTTATATATTGCTCACGGCAATAACACATGCAGCACAACACGCCACATTCAGATGTTTTTTTCGGCTTTTTGGGATAAAATATCTTTTTACTTGGGATAAATTTAGTATATAAATGATAAGCCTGGCAACTAAGTACATGCATATTGTGATGTGTGTTTTATTTCAATAAAGTCGGAGTTTCACCCACAGAGGCTCTAAGCAACACTCGGCGCAGCAGTGTTTCAGGAGCTCCATGATAACTTGAGATCACCCTGTTAAATTTGTGGAGAGGACGCGAATAGCCTAGAGCTTACACAGCCACCAGAAATAAACATGCAATTTTTGATAGCCCACGTATCGAACCAGACGCGCTGTACTCCTTGTCAGAATATTATTGAACGACGCACTGTTTACTACTATCAGAGCATACTATGTATTGCTTGTAGTTTGACATTCCGTCAAACAGGCAAAAGTTCACTGAAATAAAAAGTTTTGTCTCAATCCCCCGAACTACTGCAGTCTTCAACATTATGACCACATGGCTATATTGGGTTTTCTGCTTGTCCAATAGATATTTACATCTATGAATACAGAAAGTTGAAATTAGATTTTTTTGAAATGTGCAGATGTACAATTTATAATGAAAGAATGATGATAACAAAAGGAAACAGCAAGCATCATCGCAGAATAAGGCACCACGAGATCGGCGCTCGAGCTCCTCCATCTTCCTCGTCCTGTCGCTATCTCCAATCTCCGACCTGCCCGTTTGGTTCGCCCAATAAACCTCTTTACATTTGGTGGATCGTGCTGGGTAACCACATCGCCTACAACCTGGAACTCCGATCTCGCACCCTGCCGTCGACCATGCAAGTTGACGCTGCCCAACAAACAATACCTCTCGCGGCCACTACTTGCCCCGGCCCGGTTCATCAGCGAGACCCCCCGATCTTTGCCGGCACCGAAGACCAGGACGTCGAGGACTGGCTGTCGTCATACGAGAAAGTCAGTGGACCCAACAGGTGGGATGACGCTGCTAAGCTAGGCACTGTCAATTTTTATCTCACCGACGTGGCCAAGCTGTGGTATACGAACCACGAAACCGAGTTCGCGAATTGGTCCGCCTTCAAGGAGGCAATACGTGCCGTTTTTGGTCGTCCTGCCTTACGGAAGCTACGCGCCGAACAACGTCTGCGCACACGGGCACAGGAGCGAGGTGAAACTTTCACATCATATATAGAAGATGTGATTGATCTCTGCCGGCGCGTCGATGCTTCCATGAGCGAGAGTGCGAAGATACAGCACATTATGAAGGGCGTCGACGATGACGTTTTCCAGATGCTTCTCGCGAAGTCTCCAAGCACTGTGGCAGAAGTATTGACTTTGTGCCAAAGCTATGATGAATTGCGGAGGCAACGAGCTCAGACGCGACGCTCATTCCAGACAATCCAACCAGTGGCCGCACTGGACGCTATGGCTGACCAGGCAAACCTTCTCGCACAAATGAAAGACTTCGTGCGAGAGGAAGTGGCTCGGCAGCTTTCTCTGCTGCCTTTTGCTCAACGCCAGGAGCTCTCGCACCAACAGCCCCTGCGACACCCACCACCATTGGCTCCCATGCTCCGACATGTGGTCCAGGAGCAGATTTCCGAGGCTATGCCGGTGCCCTTGCAACAGCCCACCGTCACCGCGCCTCTTACTTACGCTGAGGCACTAAAGCGGCAGCAGCGACACCACCCCCCGTCGTTCCAGGGACTGCCGTATACCTCAGCCCCGACTCAGCCGTCCACCGCCTGGGTTCCTCCCATTGCCACCACAGCCTCGACACACCCGTCTGCCGCATGGACTGGTCCCCTCGTCGCCAATACTTGGAGAACGCGCGATAACCAGCCCATCTGTTTTGCGTGCGGCGGCCCTGGCCATATCGCCCGTTACTGCCGTCGTCGCGTGCCGGGATACACAGACGCCCGGACACAGAACAGCTTCATGGACCTTTCTCCATCCCGTCTGGAATATTCTGACCCTCGGTCAAGCTCGTCTTCACGGGAATGTCCGCGTACTATGTCTGGTCGCTCACCTTCACCCCATCGTCGCTCCCTGTCACCCATGCGTCGTCGGCCAGCTCCTGAACACGAGGGAAACTAACCGCCGCAGTTCAGGAGGCAAGAACTGCGCTGTCGAAATGCTCAAGTCCTCGGACATTGCCGTCGGATATTGTCGAAGTTTTTGTAGAAGGTACTCGAGCATATGCTCTAGTGGATACTGGTGCTGCCGTTTTCGTGATAGACGCTAAACTTTGCCGCAAGCTCCGTAAAGTGACGACGCCTCTTAACATGATGTCCTTGCAAACAGCGAATGGGGACCCGGTTCAGCATGTAGCCGCCTGTACTGTCCGACTGATGATCGCGAATGACCACTACACTGTTGAGTTTATTGTCCTGTCGTCATGCTCACACGACATCATACTTGGATGGGATTTTTTATCGCGTAACCATGCCGTTATTGATTGTGCAAGATCGGAGCTTGAACTTTTCCCGTTTTACGACCAACCAACCAGCCGCATTCAGCCCGCCGTACACAAACTCGTCGTCAAAGAAGGCACTGAAATTCCTCCGACAGCAGCTGTGTTGCTCCCCGTGTTCTGTGACGGCATTAGGAACGAAGCTGCATTCTTTGAGCCATCAAGCCTCTTCCTTAGTCGAAGATCACTTCTTCTGCCTTATTCAACCCTCTATATTTCTGAAGGAAACAGTGCTCTTTGCCTCATCAATCCCCTTCCGTATCCCGTTGAACTGTTTCAAGGTGAATCTCTTGGACACGTGCATGCCATTGATAAAGAACAAATTTTTACCATGCCGCCAGATTGTTGCGGTGACTACGACGCCATAAGTGCCCTCAACCCTTCCAATATACCACCTTGCGAGCTTTTCGATTCATCGATTGCCGACGGACTATCGCCATCTGAACGCTCTGAGCTCCTTCAGCTGCTCTACCAGTTTCGTGAATCCTTTGACGTTGCTCAACCTACCCTTGGCCGAACTCCCAGTTTTTTCCACCGCATCGACACAGGTTCCAATGCGCCAGTACGACAGCGACCATACCGTATTTCCGCCACAGAACGTCAGGTTATCACCGAACACGTTGACGATATGCTCAAGCGCGACGTTATCCGACCTTCCCAATGTCCATGGGCATCACCTGTCGTTCTTGTTAAGAAGAAGGATGGTGCAATCCGCTTCTGCGTTGATTACAGGCGCTTAAATAAGATCACTCGCAAAGACGTATACCCTTTGCCCAGGATTGATGACGCCCTTGATTGCTTACAAGGTGCCGAGTTTTTTTTGTCGTTAGATTTGCGTTCGGGGTATTGGCAGGTGCCCTTAGCAGATGGTGATCGTCCAAAAACAGCATTCGTGACACCGGACGGGCTATATGAGTTCAATGTCATGCCCTTCGGCCTCTGCAATGCGCCGGCCACATTCGAGCGCATGATGGACTCGGTTTTGCGGGGTTTGAAATGGAACATATGCCTCTGCTACCTCGACGATATCGTCCTCTTTGCACCCGATTTCGCAACACACCTTGTACGCCTGAAACATGTCCTCACGTGTCTGAAGAATGCGCAGCTCCAATTGAATCTAAAGAAATGCCACTTCGCTGCACGGACGCTCACCATTCTCGGTCACGTCGTATCAAAGGATGGTGTTCTTCCCGACCCGGCTAAACTACGCGCTGTTGCTGAATTCCCCAAACCAACGACTGTAAAACAGTTACGCAGCTTCATAGGATTGTGCTCCTACTTTCGTCGGTTTGTGCGCAACTTTGCCTCCATAATTGCCCCTTTGACCCAACTTTTAAGCAGTGCCAACGACATCTCATAATGGTCTTCCGAATGTGATCACGCATTTACCACTCTTCGCCGTCTCCTGACATCACCGCCTATATTGCGCCACTATGATCCCACGGCTGCAACTGAAATCCATACAGACGCCAGCGGTGTCGGTCTCGGTGCAGTTCTCGCTCAACGAAAGCCTGGATCCCCTGAGTATGTCGTCGCCTACGCCAGCAGAACGCTCAACAAGGCTGAGGTAAACTACAGTGTTACCGAAAAAGAGTGCTTAGCCATACTTTGGGCAATTGTGAAATTTCGCCCATACTTATATGGCCGCACCTTTGCTGTAGTTACAGACCATCATGCCTTATGTTGGTTGTCGTCGCTGAAGGATCCATCAGGTCGCCTTGCTCGTTGGGCTCTGCGACTTCAAGAGTATGACATCCGCGTCGTGTACCGTTCCGGCCGCCAACATGCTGATGCTGATGCGCTCTCGCGATCACCACTGTCGACTGAGGCTGCCTCTATATCTTCTATGGAACACGCGCTGTCCGCTCTTGACATCGACACAATGACCCCTGCACAGCGCGACGATCCATGGATAACTTCACTTCTGGACGTCTTATCTGGGGTACCGACACTTCCCATCACTCGAGCAATGCGACGCCAGGGCTCGCACTTCACCATTCGAGGTGGCCTCTTGTACCGGCGCAATTACTCACCAGACGGCAGGAAGTGGCTGCTCGTTATTCCCCGAAAGCTGCGCTCTACAATCTGTGCATCATTTCACTCCGACCCGCAATGCGCTCACGCCGGTCTCTTCAAGACCTACGAGCGTCTAAGGAAGCGGTACTACTGGCGTGGGATGTTTACTTTTGTTCGACAGTTTATTCGCGGCTGCCACGAGTGTCAGCGACGAAAACAGCCACCGAATGCAGGAGCAGCTCCACTACAGCCGCTTGCGTGCCCTGACCGCCCATTCGATCGCGTCGGAATCGATCTTTATGGACCACTGCCATTGACCACAGCAGGTAACCGGTGGGCTATCGTTGCTGTAGATCACCTGACACGGTACGCCGAAACCGCTGCTCTTCCTACGGCGACCGCTCAGGACGTCGCATCTTTCATCCTCCATCGGTTTGTGTTGCGTCACGGCCCTCCTCGCGAGCTCCTCAGTGACCGGGGCCGTGTATTTCTATCCGACGTAATCCAAGCACTTCTCCGTCAGTGCCATATTGTACACCGCATGAGTACTGCTTACCACCCTCAGACGAATGGCCTGACTGAGCGGTTTAATCGGACCCTGGGTGACATGCTCGCGACGCATGTGGCATCTGACCAAACGAACTGGGACCTGGTTCTTCCATTTGCGACCTACGCGTACAACACCGCTACCCAAGTCACGACCGGGTTGTCCCCATTATACCTTCTATACGGACGTCAACCACCGCACACAATTGACGCTTTGCTGCGATACGCACCAGATGTATCTGAGTGCACGACCGTGTCAGAAGCCGCCCGTCACGCCGAAGAATGCCGCCAACTAGCGAAGCAGTTTACTACGGCTGACCAGCAACGCCAGAAAAAGGCCCACGATGACGACCACCCTCCTGCCGCAAAGTCCGCCCCTGGAACCCTTGTATGGCTGTATGTACCATCCTGTGCGCCTGGTTTGTCTACCAAGCTACTTTCGAATTACCATGGTCCATACCGCGAGGTAGAGCCACACATCGCCCGTCAATTACGCCATTGAACCGATTACGGCGCTCGGTGACCACCGTCGGCGTGGACACGACAATGTTCACGTGGACCGCTTGAAGCCGTACTTCGAGCCGCTCGTTCCTACTTGTTAGATCGCCAGGATGGCTTGATCTTTCTCGACGGGGGCAATTATAATGAAGGAATGATGATAACAAAAGGAAACAGCAAGCATCATCGCAGAATAAGGCACCACGAGATCGGCGCTCGAGCTCCTCCATCTTCCTCGTCCTGTCGCTGTCTCCAATCTCCGACCTGCCCGTTTGGTTTGCCCAATAAACCTGTTTACAAATTGAACAATTATAAAGCTTAATACTAACAGCTATTTTTTATGTTTTAATGTGAATTCATTTGGTGAAGCAGAGCAGTACACAAGTGCCACTGTTAATGAAGACTAAGTGCCGAAGCCCATTGATCCTTAAAGCATCTTGCATCTCAAGCTGTCTAGCGTGGTGTAAAAGGGATGGTTTCGAAACGAATTTCAAAATTAGGCAATGACCTGCTAGTCAGAATGGCCTGATTGACCTCCCTCATTTTGTCGGATTAGAAATGGGATGTAAAGAGCTCTTATAAAGGCACAGCAGAAGTCCTTGGAAACCAGTATTGTTAAAGAACTCGTGCACAGCTAATGGTTCAACATTTCACACTGTAGTGGTTAAGGACGTTCGTCACTGTGTTTGTTGATAGCGGACGAAAAAGGATTAACATCAACAATGGATGCGAACAAAAAGAAGCGTTATATTATACACTAGAGAACGAAGTGGCAGGTGAAAATAAAACTATATGTCAAACCCTACACGCCACGCGTCACGCAACATGTACGAGAGTCAGACCTCTAGCATGCGGAGAGCTCGCGGCTACGCTTACTCCGAGTCCAGCGCGTAGAGTTCTCAGTTCGCAAGAGGAAAACGCTGCCTCACAGTTTGGGTCCCCGTCGTCCCGACATGATGCGATCGTCGACGTGCGCGAGGGCAAAGGTGGCACGGCTGGAGCGGCTGGAACGGCTGACGGCACACGGATGCGCTACCGTGTGCAGCGCCGTTTAGTCAGACGTCGCGGCCAGCAGTCAGGGTCGCAACTCCTGAGGTTCAGGGTCAGGCCCCGGCTCACGAGGACCACGCCCGGTAGGCCTCGCCCACGAACCTGCTCCCGGCCACTGCACCCAGGCAGGAGCCGTTCAGCAGGCCCCGTCCTTGCACCTTGTACCGGCCGGCGGACTCGACCCCGAACAAACACGCCGGAGCTCGACCTGGCCGACACGTACGGGTCCCAGGTCCGGCTCAGGAACGCTCCCAGGAACTCGGCCTCTCGAGCGGCGCACTGCTTCGTCTGCCTTCGTGGCCTCCACGCTCGAGCTCGTTTTCGCACGCTCCTTCTGCTTCTCCTCTTCTTTTTCATTTCTTGTTATCGCCTTCGTGCCACCTGCCTCCGCTCGTCTTCTTCAGTTTCGGTTTGACGTTCCTCGTCGCTTATAAGTCCTTTTAGCCACAAATCGTACATAAACACAGCACTTTTGTGTCCTTTCCTTACACACACAAACAAAACACAGTTCATTATCTTCCATTCCAGTCATAATGCTCTCTCACCTAGCCCCGCTAATACTATCAACAGCCACAGACATCTTTATACCACTAAGTTCATATTCTTGGGAGTACTACTAGATGCTGATCGATAGTACTATCATCACACTTCAAGACAGAGGATAGCTTCAACTTTGCTACGCCATTATCCACAGTCATATTACGAACTGCACCACGTGATGGGCGAACACCTATCCATCTCATGTCCTCCTACTTCAACGTCTCCAAAACCAAGCCATTCGCATCCTTAGATTCAGTACTCCATTCACCAGCGTGTCCCCACTTTTCAGCAACATTGTGCATTAACAGTGTGTAATTTATTCAAGTATAAACTGTGTATTCTTCTATTTATGTGTCTTAGAAGTTCCGTAACAGCCAATGTCTTGCAGAAATTTTAATTGGTAAACGCTACTCCCACTAGGTTCATTTTTAAGAAAAATTTGTTATTATCACATACGCGGACCAACTACAGCAAACACACTACCATATTTGCTGCCATACATTTTTGGAATACATTAAGACTATGAACTAAACAATTGTCATTCAACACTTTCAAGTAGATTCGAGTTTTCTGGTGCATCTATAATTAAAGCCTCCTGTGTCGACAATTCTACTGTTATTTTTATAGCCATGTATCATTACTGAACATTGTTTTATTACCATTACAGCTGGAATCTACATTACAAGTTTGCCTTGTCTTTATTCCTATCATAATGAATTGCCGCTTTTAGTTGCCATTTTGCTATACTTATCAGCATGTTTGTCTTTCACAAGAGATCCCCTTTCAGCCTTGTGCTATGGGACCTCCTTCTGTATATACGAACTCATATTTCGTTATAAATTTTGCAACAGATAAACATTTCTGACTTATTGAACTACATAGCCATAACACAGCAGACAAATTGACAAAACAGGCGGAATGGCTTAACCTATGAAATTTTATTATTTTAAAATATTGCCAGCTAAAAGCAATTCAATTCAAGGATTACGAGCGTGCTCGAAATTGAGGTTATTGCACAGCGGAAAGTACACCCAGCTCTCAAAAAGTTGAAGTGGGTTTGACTTTGATCGCACCTCTTATGACAGACAGTCCTGTGGTGCAACTGTGCTTGCAGATGACTTAACGGGACATACTTTGGGCGTTTTAGGATAAGTGAAAGCGAGAACGTCCAGCATTAAAAACTGTATTTGTGATTTTTTTTAAGGTAATAATGTCACGGCTAAAGGCCGGGCAAGAAGACAGAGGACGACGAAGTGATGAGCGTAGACAGCACCCACGGTTGTTCCGAGGAAGGCGACATCGAAGCGGCTGCTCTTTTGTTCTGTTAATTATTAGGAAAAATCATTAGCAAAATCTATAGCAAAGACCATAAAGAAGGCAACGGAACAGACGATGGAGCGTCTTGCCAGTAATATTATTGGAGTCGTGGCTGAATTGTTAGCTTCTAAGTTGACCCAAATTCTTGCCTCAGTGTTTATGAAAAAACAGACTTCCCAGGATTTGGAGGTTTCAAGGTGTGCAGAGACAGAAAGTCCAATTGTTTCTACACGATGCGCATCTCCTCAAGCAGGACCCTCCAATAAGATACTGCGTGCATATCCAGAACCTATATCAGATGACTCCGATGAGTTCACAGATATGGATGCAGAATCTCAAAATTCTTTGAAGCGTGCCAGATCTCCCCCATCGAAAAAGTCTTCACAGAAATCAATATCTAAAGAGTACCTGTCAAAGAAGGACTTTTCTGAGGACCTCTCCAAAAAAGACTTTTTGAAGAAAGATATTTTGGAGCAAGCAGTCTCTGCGGCGGGTTTATAGTGTCAAAATAGGCTCTTTAAAAGTATTAAAGTGGTATTGTCGATCAATAGGGTCGGCTACCATAGATTTATTGTATATTTCTTCGCAAATTTCCCCAGATATAATTACTTTAAAAGAAACCTGGCTTACAAATTGACAAAAGTTTTACATAAAAAATTATCACTTACTTCGTTTAGACAGACCAAGCAGAGGTGGTGGACTTGCCGTTTTTATATCAACTAAATTTAGTCAGAGAGCGAAGCTTAACTACATGTGCATGGATACTAATTATGAAATTATTGTATTAGACGTCACTCTGCCGGGCTAATCCCCCCCCCCCTTTTTTTTGTTAAGGCATACTTTACGGCAGGAGTGCAGGACACAAGATGCTTATATGCAATGTTAGCTTACTGCAGGAAGGATGTATATTAACTGGTGAATTCAATTCACGCCACGTGTCTCGGGGTTCCAAGATTGATGTAAATGGAACGCACTTGTGGGAATGGACTGTTGGTAATCAATTATCTGGTGTAAATTTCCCTACTGTTGCGTTTGTTAAGATACAATCAAAGTCGGCTATAGATCTGACCTTCTTCAACTCCTCACTAGGCATTTCTTCGTGGAAAACTTTAGATTGCGCAACAAACAGTGACCACCTTTATATTAGCTTCAATGTTAACTTTCCCAAGATATTTTTAACTCATAAAATTGGCTCGTTTGTAAATTACGAAAGTTTACAAAAAAGGCCTAAAGCCTACTTTGATTCTTCACAAGGACATGCAGGAAGACATTCGCGCTATGAGTCTGTATGCGGTATTGAGAAGAGCAATAAAAAAGTGGACTTTTACAATAACCTCAGACACAGGTGGATCGTTTAGCCCATGGTGGAACGCTGATTGTATGAGGGGGTAAAGAAAACGAAAAGCGGCGTGGAAGTAACTTATTCACAACCAATGCCCAAAAAACTGGTGTGACTATAAATACGTGGCAGCAGATTTTAAACGTACAGTACGCAAAGCAAAAGATGAATATGACAATAACAAATTCAGCTATTTTTCAAAGTCAAACAACAGAAAAGCGCTTTTTAGATATTTGCGTTCCAGAAAACTGATACCGCCAACAGACAATATTGATTATTCAATTCTATCGCTTCGCCAACTCACTGGAATATTAGAAAACGTTGCTAAAGTATTGGAAGATAGATTCAGATCAATAATGCCAAAACGCATAGTAAAGCCAATTGCAGGGGAGGAGTTCAATGAAGCGGCATTAGCGGAACTAGCGGATGTAGTGAACACTTACCTCCTACAGCACCTGGACCAGAGAGAGTGACCTCAGCAATGATAAAAGTACTATACGACATTTCCCCACATGAACTCTGTAATATGGTTAATTATTCTTTGAAATATTCTTGGATACCTGCGAATTATAAACTTTCCAAAATAATTCCGATACCTAAAAAACAGGCACTTGGGTATGCACATGACAATGTAAGACCAATTCGGTTACACAAATTGAAAGAGTTTTGAATGCACGTGTAATGATATACAATGATGAAAAATCAATACTGAACCCTAATCAAATTGGCTTCAAATCGGGATGTTCCATATGGCATGCGCACGTGGATTTGGAGAGTTGTATACAGTTGCCTAGGCCTAGAAGAGAGTATCGCCCATACCTGTACGGCCGCCCATTCAAGGTTATCAGTGACCACCATTCGTTGTGTTGGTTAACAAGTCTGAAAGATCCTTCCGGGCGATTGGCACGCTGGAGCCTTAGACTACATGAGTTTGACATAACGATGGTGTATAAGTCGGGAAAACGACACAAGGACGCCGACTGCCTATCTCGATCACCAATAGAGTCGGCTGCTGCTTTTGATGAAGAAACAGCATTCCTCGGAATCCTCGACACGTCAACCATCGCAGATCACCAGCATGACGATCCTGAGCTACTTGGCTTGAATAATTATTTAGAAGGACGAAGCCAGAATGCACTCAAAGCCTTTACAAGAGGACTATCGTCGTTCTGTCTGCGAAACAATGTCGTTTACAAAATGAACTTCTCGTCAGACGGGTCCACCTACCTGCTTGTCGTCCCTACCACTCTTCGATCTGAGGTGTTGCAAGCGTGCCACAACGAGGTAACATCTGGACATTTAGGCTACACGCGCACACTGAGCAGAGTTCGAGGGAGATATTACTGGCCTAGACTCACCGCTACCGTGAAGCATCATGTTCGGACCTGCCTCGATTGCCAGCGGCGCAAGTCACCTCCAACGAAACGAGCCGGTTTGCTACACCCTGTCCAGATCCCGACAACGCCGTTTCACCAGATCGGAATGGACCTTTTGGGCCCACTTCCCACCTCTAGTGTTGGTAACCGTTGGGTTATAGTGGCGACCGACTACCTTACTCGCTACGCCGAGACAAAAGCCATCCAGAGAGGCACAGCATAGGAGGTAGCCCGGTTCTTCATAGAGAACATTGTGCTGAGACACGGTGCGCCATCGATCGTTATAACAGATCGCGGAACCGCATTCACGGCCGCGCTTTTAGATCATGTGTTGGTGCTCAGCGGTACTATTCATCGCAAATCGACAGCTTACCATCCACAAACCAACGGGTTGACCGAGCGACTTAACAAAACTCTAGAAGACATGCTTTCAATGTATGTGGACTTCGAACACAAAAACTGGGACGAGATTCTCCCTTACATAACGTTCGCATACAATACTGCGAAACAAGAAACCACACGGATGACCCCATTCAGCCTTGTTTACGGACGAGAAGTAAGAACGATGTTAGACGCGATGCTGCCACACGAATGCGATGACAACGAAACGAGTGCTGACGCGTTTACTCAACGCGCAGAGGAAGCCAGGCAGCTCGCACGTCTGCGAATATACAAACAGCAAGAGTACGACGCAGGCCGCTATAACCAACGTCATACACCTGTAACGTACGAAACCGGGGACAGGGTATGGGTGTGGACACCTGTACGAAGACGGGGACTATCCGAAAAATTGCTCAGAAGGTACTTCGGACCTTACCGAGTGCTGCGACGACTAAGTGACGTTACCTATGAAGTCGTCCCGGATAGCCCAAACTGTTCAAGGCGTCGCCAGCACCGACCTGAGCTTGTGCACGTAGTGCGCATTAAGCCATACGTCAGCGAGTGACTTTGCGAGGCACCGTCACTTCTACAAAGTGACTTCTTGCGCAAATTACTGTCTCAGCTATAGCATCGGGGCGATGCTCTTTTAAGGGGAGGCAAATGCCGCGCCCGAAACAAAGAACGAAGACGATGTGCGCGCCAACAGCCTCGTGAAAAGGAGGACTGAAGAAGACGACGTACTTTCGTTTTTGGCTCGCCTGCTCTTGGCTCCTGCATAAAAACACACGCCGTCTGTTCTCGGACTCAACGTCTCGGTGCACTGCTTACGTTGAACCGCGACAGTATTGTGCATTAGTTACTCTGGATTTGGCGAAGGCGTACGACAAAGTGGAGCATAAAATACTTATACAGCAGATGGAAATATATCACTTACCGTACTACACGACAGCATGGGTAGCAGAGTTTTTAAGGGGCAGAGAGCTTCATTGCTTTCAAAGGGGATGTTTTTCTAACAGGTATCGGCAATACCGTGGCGTACCACAAGGGGTGGTGCTCTCGCCGGTGTTTAATATCTTCCTCAGTTCGATTCCAACACATAGTGATAATTATTTATATGTGTATGCAGATGACATTGCTTTTTCTGCGACAAACAGTGATCTACAATTACTTTATCAGACATCACAGAACTACCTAAACATGATATAGGAATGGCTTGAAAAAATTCGAATGTCTTTAAACGGAAACAAAAGCGCGCTTATAGTGTTCTCATTCAGGGTTCCTGTGAACATCTCCCTGATTTATGGTACAGAGCAGATTCCCCTGGTAGATTCACTCAAATACTAAGGCATCATATATAACAGCTCGTTAAATTGGAAAAGTCACATTGATCACATTGGGTCCAAAGCAACACGAGCTATGGGGTGGTTACGCAAGCTCAGCAATAGAAAAACGGGGTTGCGAAGAAAAAAATTGCTAATTATCTGTAAAATGTACATGCGTCCTATCATGGAATGTGGCTTTGTCTTCTTTTCAGGCAGTGCGACTTATAAATTGAGAACGCTAATACTATTAGAAAGGGAAGCTTTATGAGTGTGCTTTGGACTGTCCAAGTTTGTTGCTAACAATGTGTTATACTTGGAAACACGTCTACCTTCATTGCTAAATAGATTCAAAGTACTTACTATTCAATCATATTTAAAACTATACAGTTTGCCCCAGAGAGAATGGTTTTCTGCTTTTAATAAAGAGCCAAGCTTATTTTTTGAAACTCTTCGGTCGCGATTTCACTGCCCACAGATCTTGTTTGTTCAAGCGCCGCTAGAACCACTGAACGTTAATATCAAGCATATTTCCTCAACAAGTAACATTATTGAGATCTTCAGATAGAATTCGAGAAGATTTACCCCTCTAACGCAAAGCAAATGTCATTTCAATATTTCAATGATCGGCTTCAGGATTACTTGGCACACGTGAACATGAACAACATAACTGCGACTGATGCATTCATATCAAATGAAAAGGCTGGGGCAGGTATCTTCTCACGTTCCCTTGACTGGTCCTTTCGGCTCGACTTCCCGATTACCCACAAGTATTCATAGCAAAATTATTTGCTATTGTGCTGGCACTACAGTGACTTCCTTTAAGCGAATCGGAAGCAGTCGTAATTACAGATTCTTTTTCATTATGTGCTGCTCTGTCTTCAGGAGCCAAATTAACACTTATGCACATGTTTCGACAACTCATACCAACAAACTTGCAAAAACAGCAGCTGTTATGGGTACCAGGCCATCGTGACATATATCTCAATGAGATTGCGAATGCACTAGCCACAGTATCTCTTAACGGTCATCTTATCCCGATTTTCCCTAATACGGCTTACGCGACAGCAATAAGAGTTAAAAACCTCTGTTTGCATGAATTCAACTGCTACTCATTGGATAAATATCGAGATTTCGCACATATAAGACGCTGCTTGAATAGACAGTGGTGCGCAACACGGCAATTTGAAGTTACTTATACAGGATTGCGTTGTAGAATTCCGTAACCAAATTATTATTTGCATAAAGTTGATCTAAAACCGTCACCTTTATGTCATTTTTTGCGAAGAAATGGAAACAATACATCATTTATCTTTATTCTGTCACCAATATTCTTATCAGCGGAAAAGATACCTGGTAGCTTCACTTGAAAAATTAGGATTAGATCTAAATGTCGCAGTAATTTTGTCGTTTGGCAGCATTAAATTTGGTTATAGCCACAGGGACGTCTGCTCTGCGGTATTTGACGACATAATTGAAACAAAGCGATTGTTAAGGTTAAATGCTTTTACAACACACACACACACACACACACACACACACACACATATATATATATATATATATATATATATATATATATATATATATATATATATATATATATATATATATATATATATATATATATATAGTTTGGGTTGAGACTGCTTTTATTCAGCCAAGGGCTCAGCAGTGAGCGGGCAGTCTGAAACCGAGCGCGCACACACCCGATGATGATTGTGAAGATGAAGACAGAGACCCAGACGGATGATGATGATTATAATTAGGCATTTATGAGAATAAGCGCACAATGAATGCCCACAATAATTCCCCCACATCGAAGCGGCCAACCAGGCCTTAGCAAGTCAATGTGGCAGAGAACGTTGCCTGAAGGGCTTCATGCGAGACACGTGCACGATCTCTGTAGTGTGGTGACGGTGGTCTGTTGGGACGACAAGTGGGGTCACACGATAATTAACGGGCGAAGTCTGTTCGATAACTATGTAAGGCCCAATGAAGTGTGGCTGGAAATTGTCACACAGACCAGGTGTACGACTAGGTGTGAACAGGAGCACCTCTTCACCAGGTCAGAAGAGTACAAGGTGTTGAAATGAGCCATAAATGACTTTTCGATGTTGCTGTCGCGCTTCCGTGTTGATGCGAGCCTGATTGCAACACCAGGCTAGTATTGAAATGTATTCCTTGCTGGAAGACGGAGACGAGTTGACGTCATTGTTGAAAACGGAAACGTCGAGGAAGAAAGTAGGGGAACGTCCATAAATGAGGTAGAACGGCGAATAATCAGTGGTGCGCTGAACGGCCGTCTTGTAAGCAACAGTGAGGAGTGGTAGTAGAGTATTCCAGCTTTTGTGATCTGGACTGATGTAGACTGCTATCATATAAGCAGGAGTACGGTGAAACCTCTCGGTGAGACCATTGGTCTGAGGGTGGTAGCTTGAAGCTGTCTTGTGTGTTAATCCAGAGGCACGCAATACTTCATTTAGCACTTCTGACAGGAGCACCCTACCACAGTCACTCAGCAATACACGAGCGGCACCGTGGCGCAGAATGATGGCGTGCAGAATGAAGTCGGCAATTTCCGAAGCAGAGGCAGTAGGTACAGACGTTGTCTCCGCATAGCGGGTCAAGTGGTCGAGGGCGGTCACTATTCATCGTTTGCCAGTAGATGTGACGGGAAGAGGGCTGTAAAGGTCAATACCTACAGCCTCAAATGGCGTTGTGGGGCACAGAACAGGCTGCAGAGGCCCGACCGGTGCAGTTATCTGGATTTTACGACTCTGGCACGAGACACAGAAACCGATGTAGCGCACAATGCTAGCAGAAATACCGGGCCAGTAGAAGCGACCTCGAATGCGATCGTGAGTTTTTTGAATACCAAAATGTCCGGCAGTCAAGTCATCATGGAAGGCTTTAAGCACGTCAAGTCGAAGAGGGTGTGGTAACACGGGAACCCAGCGTTGACCATCAGGGTGGTAGATGTGACGGTACAGAACTCCATTCTCCCGCTTAAATTGCAAGAGTTGACAACAATGCCGCACGTTAGGTGGATGGGAAGTTCCTGAGAGCTTGTCCATAATACGCCTACAGTACGGATCAGACAACTGGCAGGAGTGGAGTGTGCGCTTGTCGTCCAATAATCGCTGGTCTATTGAGGCGTGCGCGAGCGCTGCAGTAGAAGTGATGGCCGAACTTTGACCGATGATGAGCTGGGTATTTGGTAGCAAGCAGCGCGAAAGGGCGTCGGCATCTTGGAGTTTTCTACCTGACTTGTAAATGATATCGAAGTCATACTCTTGTAAACGTAGAATCCACCGACCCAAGCGTCCAGACAAGTTCTTCAACGTGGAAAGCCAACATAGGGCGAGGTGGTTTGTTACGATCGTGAAATGACGACGGAGATAGAGATGGAACTTTTGCACTGCCCAGACCACAGCCAAGTAGTCTTGCTCAGTTATGGTATAGTTCTTCTCGGTCGCGTTCAGTACTCTACTGGCATATGCAACTACTTTCCCTTGTGAAGAGGTGTCGCGTTGGAGTAGAACGGCACCTACACCGCAGCCGCTAGCGTCCGTATGTAGGATGGTCAATGCGGGCTCATCAAAGTGGCAGAGTGCAGGTTCAGACGTGAGGGCACACCTTAACAGGTCGAATGCCGTTTGACATTCTTCCGACCACAGAAAGGACACTTCGGATGCAAAAAGCTGGTGCAGTGAAACCGCGATTGAATCGAAGTTTCGTATAAAATGGCAAAAACAGGAAGCGAGACCAAGAAAACTTCTTAACTCCTTCAGCCTTTCGGGGCGCAGAAAGCGAAGCACCGCTGCAATTTTGTCCGGATCCGGCCGAATTCCGTCTTTGCTCACGACGTGGCCCAAAACCTTGATAGCTTTTGTGGCGAAACGGCTTTTTTCGTGGTGAGTTGGAGACCAGCGGCGGCAAGGCACGTCAGAAGGTCATCCAAACGTTTCAAGTGCTGAGGAAACGTTGACGAAAATATGACGATGTCGTCCAAGTAGCAGAGACAGGTCTTCTATTTAAGGCCGCGCAGCACGGTATTGATCACGCGCTCAAGTGTAGCGGGCATGTTGCACAGCCCGAAAGGCATAACGTTTAATTCGTATAGCCCGTCGGGGGTAGCGAATGCTGCTTTGTCTTTATACTCTTCGTGCATAGGAATTTGTCAGTATCCGGAATGCAGGTCGAGGCTAAAAAAGTATTTCGCGCCTTGTAGAGAATCAAGGGCGTCGTCAATGCGAGGCATTGGGTACAGATCCTTGCGAGTGATCTTGGTGAGCGCCCTGTAATTGACGCAAAAGCAAACGAAGCCATCTTTATTGCGAACCAGAACCACAGGCGACGACCAAGGGCTAGATGAAGGGCGAAGTACCTCTCGTTTGAGCATGTCGGCTATGTTTTCTTCGATGATTTTTCTCTCAACAGGAGACACGCGGTAGGGCCGGTGGCGTACAACAGATGTTCCGACTGTGTGGATTCGATGCATTGTAGTAGTAGTGCGGCCCAACGTAGAGGAGTAAACATCGAAGGAACTTGCGTGTTTCTTTAACAAAGCAAGTAGCTGTCGCGTCTGTGAAGGTGTCAAGTCGTCGCTTAATGGCTGCAGTAAAGGTGGAAAAAGAAGCAGGCTCACCCCTAGGGCTGTCGTTAGAGGATACGGCATGAAGTGGCACGATGCACGCAGACTCGGGATCCGTCACGCAGGCCACCGTGGTGTTCCTGGGAAGTAGAAATTTTTCAGATGTTGTATTCACAGCGCTGACAAGTGCGGAACCATTGAGAAACCGAACTACACCGGAAGCTAGAATGATGCCTTTACCGACGCAACTAAATGATGGTGAGACCAAGACGTCGCCCTGGTCGATGTCCTTGGAGGTAATAGTTACAATTCGTTGTTCACTTGGTGGTGATTCGGTATTTTACGCAGCTGTCAAACGCTGTGGCCTCTGGGGGTCGTCGTTGAGCATGCAGTCCGTGTCGGTGCGGTGGGCGACGCGTTGGGCACAGCAAATAGGTGCGGAGGCAGAAGAAATAAAATTCCTCCCTAAAATTAATTGGTGAGAGCAGTCAGTCAGGATGGCGAACTGAATGTGGTGCTGGATACCATCAATAAAAACGCGGGCTGTACAGAAAGCGGAAGGGCGAATGGTATACCCCTGGGCAGCAACCAACGTGGGTCCATCGTAAGGGGTCATCTCTTTTTTCAGACGTTGGTCTAAATCCACACACATAAGAGAAAATGCTGCACCCGTGTCCACCAGAGCATCCACGTACACTCATTCCACCACCATCGAAATCATGTTGCACGGTCTTTGTGGAGGAATATCAGTCCTAATTTGGAATGCAGTTTTCCCCTCAGAAACTGCATCACTTAGTTTTCCGAATGACTGGCAGTGACAAATGAGGCAGGCCGAAGTGAGGAGGAGGAGCAGCGAAAGGGTGAAGGTGAACAGCGTCTGGAGCTCCGGCTGTTCCGAGGTGCAGGTGCACTCGATTCAGGTGGAGAGGGAGAAAGGTGTGTAGGTGATGAATGACGTTGACCTTGATAGTAAAAAGTATCTCATTCACGCATGTCGTAACCGCGGCGCTCTTCTTTCTGGCGCTCGCAGCAGAAACGAGAAATGTGGCTGCGATACCTACAGTAATAGCAAACTGGGCTAGATGAGCGGTAGGGAGAAGGTTAGAAACCATGCGGAATACCCGAAGAGAGTTCGGTCAGTTGTGTAGCGGAAGGGTCAAGCGGAATCCAACGCAAGTTGAGGGGAGAAGCGGCAGTGACCGACGCATACGATGGCAGCCGCAACGTCGTGTTTACCTCGCTCGGATGCATAGCAGCGACCTGCGCGTACGTTCGTATGGGCTGAGACGAGGATGACTGGAGGTAAGCCGGAGAGTTCAGAGATGTCAGTTCCTTCCTGATAATGTCGCGTAATGCCGCTCCAGTAGACTGTGGAGAACATGGTGGAGAAGGTGTGAAACACGTTTTCTGCAACTCTTCACCTATTATGTCCCTTATCAAGTCACGGAGAGGTCTGTAAGATTGTTCGCCTATGTCTGGCTGTAGAGGAACCGAGTCCAGAGTATCGAGGCGCTGACATGTCGTGACGACGTCGGCTATGGTAGCCAGGTTCTGAGCAACCAGGGCATTGAAGGCAACAGGGCTTATACCCTTCAAAATACAATAGGGCTTATACCCACACGGATTATGATTATTATGATTTTGCATATATGAGAAAAAGCGCATAATGCATGCCCACAATCCCACAATATATATATATATATATATATATATATATATATATATATATATATATATATATATATATATATATATATATATATATATATATATATATATATATATATATACATATATATATATATATATATATATATATATATATATATATATTATTCGTTTTAGACCTCTCATAGACTGCATCGATACTTGCTAACATGTACACCTTTTTCAATTTTCGGCTTTTCTTTCTATAATTTTTTTTCAGACCAAAATTACTTTTTGTTTGTAAAACCATAAGCCTTTTACTTAAAGATCCTGTCGCCCGGTTCTTAGCCGATCCCCTTTTGTGGGGGGGATGAACAACAAGAGAGAAGGCAGGGAGGTTAACCAGGCACATGCCCGGTTTGCTACCCTACGCTGGGGGAATGGGAAGGGGACATAAAGATGAGAGAGAGGGGAAAGAGAAGAAAAAGAGAGAGAGAAAAAAAAGGATTGTCAGTCTATCGGCTGGCGCGTATCCAGCGGTGGCACTACACAAAAGTTAAAGGTTGTCACGTAGGCCTGTAGTCCTCAAAAAGCACAAGACAGCTTTGACTACTTTCTGAGCTGACGAAAGGCGAGGATTGTGTTCCAGTAGCATCTGCATCGAGAGTGGCCGATCGTCTAATTGTCGCAATGCATCCGAAAGCTTCTGTCTTTCGGAGGCAAATGGAGGGCAATGGCATATCAGATGGTCCATCTCTTCTTTGGCGCAGCAGACGTCGCATTCCGCATTGTCGGTCAATCCGATGAGGGTTCTATATGCTTTTGTGAAGGTAAGCCCCAGCCAAAGGCGACAAAGAAGCGAAGCTTCACGTCGACGAAGTCCGGATGGAGGTCGAAGTTCTAGTCGAGGGTTTATTTGGTAGAGTCTCGTATGTCTTATGCTTGGGGTGTTCCACTCCTGCAGACACAGACTACGTGCCAGGTGACGAAAATGCTTTGCAGCGTCAGTCCTTGACAAAGGAATTGGAAGGATGTGCTCTTCTTGGTGCGATGTGCGAGCGGCGTTGTCTGCAGAAACATTGCCACTGATCCCACAATGACCAGGAAGCCACTCAAACTTGACCTCGTGGCCTGTTTCTGTGACGTTGGTGAAGAAGCTTGACAACTTCGTAAGTTAACTGTTCATGGCAACCTCGTCGAAGGACTGACTACATGTTCTGTAGGCCGGTTTCGAGTCTGAAAACACAGCCCATTTACTCGGTCTCTGAGATTTGATGTACTCTAGGGCGCCACGCAGAGCCGCAAGTTCTTTCGCCGTAGACGTAGTGGTGCGTGACAGCTTGATTCGCAGAGTGATTCCTCTAGCTGGAATCACCACCGCACCGTCAGAACAGGCGCTGTGGTTGAGCCATCTGTGTATATGTGCACGTGGTTATTCTACATTTCGTGCAGAAGGTTCAAGCTCAATTGTTTTAGGGCTGATGAAGGCAAATTTGATTTTTTCCTGTATACCTGGAATTGAAATGCGTACTTGCGGAAGTGTCAGGCACCACTGAAGATACACCACTTTCTCAGCAGGCGTAAAACCTGACGTAAACGACGCACGATGTGCACAGATTATTGCACTAAATTTTGTGCGGGGCCTCTCAGTAGCGAAGGTTGACAAGTGGTGGGAAGGATTCCTAGCATGTTGCCTGAGGTACGTACGCTTCGTTTCAATGGTGATGTGCGTCATGATCGAGTAGTTTTGTGCAATGGCAATTGTTTCAACTGTCGATGCGCAGCGGGGTAAACCAAGCATAACCTAAGTGCCTGAGCTTGAATATGTTGGATTGTGCGCAGGTTTGTTTTGCACGTGTTAGATATAACAAGTAGGCGATACCGCAGAAATCCAATAAATAATACCTTGTACAGCTGTAACATAGACTCGACCGACATTCCCCAACTTTTTCCGGCAAGAAACCTGAATAAGTGACAAATGGCCGTCAGCCGCTTTTTCACGTAGTTTACGTGGGGTGTCCAAGACAGGTTTCGGTCGATTACGACTCCAAAGAACCCGTGACTCCGGCTGCATGACACCAACTGCCCGTTAATTGATATGCCGTAAGCGGACATTGGTTTCCTGGTGAAAGCCGTGACTGCACATTTTCCACTTGCGATTTCGAGCCCTTGTTCGCGTAGGTGGTGCGATGTCACTGATGCTGCCTTCTGAAGCCGAGTGCGAAGTTGAAGTCGAGTCACACCTGATGTCCACGCACAGATGTCATCAGCATAAATGGAAAGTCGTACACTGCTTGGTTTCTTGCCAACTAGTCCAATGAGTGTTAGGTTGAACTGCGTCGGGCTTAGCACTCCGCCTTGCGGGACTCCTCGGCTGCAGTAATACTCGGGTGTCGGGCCATTCTCTGTCTGCACGTGAAATGGTCTATTGTGTAGGTAGCTCTGAACCCACGTATATATCCTGCCACCGAGTCCCACTCCTTCTGATGCACTGAGAATGGCTTCGTGGGTGACATTGTCGTATGCCCCTTTAGCGTCAATAAACAGAGCGGCAGATAACCGTTTGCAGGCCTTCTGGTGTTCTACATATGTCACCAAGTCAACTACATTGTCAATTGACGAGCGGCCCCGTCTGAACCCGGACATGGCATCTGGATATATTTCGTAGAACTCTAAGTACCATTCCAGACGCGTTAAAATCATCCTTTCTATAACTTTTCCCACACAGCTTGCAAAGGCTATCGGGCGGTAAAAGGAAATGTCCAAAGGTGACTTGCCGGCCTTGAAAAGTGGAATCAGGCGACTTGACTTCCATTACTGTAGAACCATGCCAGTTCGCCAAGAGTCGTTGTACAGCTGCAAGAGTGCCTTCCGAGCTTGATCTCCTAGGTGACACAGAGCGCGCTAAGTGAAGCCGTCAGGTCCTGGCGCTGAAGAACGTCTACACAAAGCAAGCGCAGCTTTTAGTTAGTCCATTGAAAACGAAATCTTCATTCGGGGTTCACGTGAGGATACAGAAAAGTCGGGCGTCTTCGTCCCAGTTGAATTTGACCCACAGGTAATCTTTCGACAGAAAGAATCTGCGACATCAATCTCTTCGCAGCGTAAGTGAAGTGCCAGGGATTCTAATGGGTGGCGCTGAGTAATGGTAGTACGAAGACCCCGGACAGTTCTCCAGATTAGTGACAAAGGCTTTCTGGGATCCAAAGACTCGCAAAAAGACACCCATCGTTGGTTGTCCAACTTGTCCATGTGACGCTGTATTTTCTTTTGTGTGCGTCTGGCCACTCTCAGATCATCAAGTGACCTCGTCCGTCTATAACGTCGTTCTGCACGACGAGGAATCGCTCGGAGTTTTTCGAGATCAATGTCCATATCAGTGCGAGTTGAGCTCACTGGAAGCGAACGTGTCGTTGACTGTAGGGTACTCTTTATTGCGTCCTCTAGGTCGAAAGGTGAGGCGCCTACATGGTCTTCCATGATTAACTTGTATTTTTGCCAACCGGTGCACTGGACGGCTCTGGAGGACTTCAGACTTGGAAAGCCGTCAATCTTCGGGTATGTAGGGATGTGGTCACTACCCCTTGTTTCCAAATCTGAAAACCAGTGCACTCTGCTGGCGAACGAGCGTGAGACGAAAGTGAGGTCCAGGCAACTGCTATAGGCCGATACACGCAGATAAGTAGGGCTGCCGTCATTCACGAGGATAATTTCACATTCAGAAGCGAAAGACACTAACTGTCTACCTCTAGTGTTGACCCTGGAGCTTCCCCATAAGTAGTGGTGGGCATTGAAGTTGCCAGTTATCACCCATGGCTGGAGAGTTGAATTCAAAATTCTGCGCAAGCGCTCACGGTCTAGACGACTTGATGGATGTAAATAGGCTCCGATGATTGTGAATGTGATCTTCTTGTTTTTTTACTGTTAGGCAAACGTACTGATTTTCTTCGTCAGGGGGTACAGGGTGCTGATGATAAGTTAAATTGCGCTGTATGAACACAACGACCTTGCTGCGCTCTCCGTGGGTAGAAGACATAAACACTCATATCCAGACAATCTCATCTGAGCTGACAGGTTCGGTTCACAAATCACAATCATGACGAACTGGTTCGTGAATACATATTGCCGCAACTCGGACATACGCGCCTTAAGTCCTCTGGCATTCCACTGAAGGACAGATGCGTTCTTGACCTCCTCTCGAAAGGATAACATGTTGCAGGCCATCGTTTCACCTTAGAGCTGCAAGCACCAGACTCAATGTGTCCAGCACTTGGAGTGCGCTCTGCGCTGATGGGGTGTTCATGTTGCTTAGGAGCATGCGCATTGCGCTCATAAGGGTCTGCAACATGTTGATGACCTGGCGATTCTCGGTTGTCTTTTCGTCAGCGATTCATGATGGCATCGAGGTTGGTGGGACTCGATGCAATTCTGAAACAGGCTGTGTTCGTGGAAGTGATGGCCACTTTTTACGAGGTGGGAGTCTTGACCCTGATTCTGTTTTCGGTGTATCCGTCTTCGCACAGCTTGACGATGGGAGGCCAGTTCTTTTTGCTTGAGATGACGTGTCTCTATCGGCAGATGTCACGTTGCGTGATGATCTTCTGTGGTGACGCCGACGTCGCCTGACAGTAGCAGCGGCTTCCCTGTGCGTTGAATTGTCGCGCACCATGCGTTTCAGCACCGCGCGTTTATTTCGCACTCGTGGGCAATCTTTAGACGACGCTTTATGAGCGCCATGGCAATTGGAGCACTTGAACGCAGTAGCGTAGCAGGTGTCTTCTGAATAAGGTTCGGCACACCGCGGGCACACGACATTGCTGGTACACACTCCTTTGACATGTCTTATCTTGAAGCATCTGAAGCATTGTAGAGGCTTCGGTATGTATGGACGGACCTGGTGGCGAACGTGGCCAACTTTGACGTGGGGGGGAAGACTGTCTCCCTCAAAAACAATCTTCAGGCATTGTGACTGACCTAGCCTTGCGATGTGCTTGATGAGGATGTCGTCTGTAGCCGGCTTTATCAAGATTGGGAAATCGTCGGTGGGAATGGAAATGTCCACGTCATAAATGACGCCAACACTGCCCTTACAGTCAGTCGGGATCACTGATTTAACTGTGAGTCTGTCGATTTCCGAGATGTTCTGTAGGCTTTGCAGCGCACTACGGTGTAAAACATCAACTGCCAGAACATTCTTCCGTGAGTTGGTCTTGACGTCATTAATCTCATTTGGAGTGAGTCCTTCGAGGTATGTAGAGAGGACTTGCCTGTTGAGCCGCCGTCGGTTGGCTGAAGGGTCCACAGCCATGAAGAGTATTGCGTGTAGCCAACGCTGTGCGGTAGCCTGCACGGTGGATATACTCGCCATCGACGATGTTCGTAGCATTCTTCTTTTTGCATTGCGGCTCATGACGACTGTGTAGTCGTCATCCGATGACTCGAAACCGTCAGAATAGAGCTCCGTTGCCTCGCTCTCTGTGCCACTTGAGGTTGTCCCACGTTTCCTAGCCGCCGCCAGACGCGGCGGTTGTCCACTTCGAAAATCCTGGGAGGCTTCTTCATCTATTCTCGCAAGGAGGGAGTGGCAGCTCCCAGAATTTGCGTTAAAACAAGTAGAAAATTTGAGACAAGGGTACAAGCGTTCTATGAAATTGACACTTCGTCGTCATTAACCCCTTTGTGGGTGCGCGCCAAAGTAACAAGGATCATCGTGATCACCATCATCAATACAGACCTTGTTTTTCCTGGTCGCATCGTCGACCTGTATCCTGTTATTTTCACGTCGCGACATTGGTGGGGGAGCGGGAGTTCTCCAGCTGATGCTTGGGACACCTCCACGCCCTTGCACTTCGAGTCTGCCACCGCAACCCGTTCCTGCAGTGGATACTCCTGTCCACCGCTACAGTCGCCGACAGCGCTACAGTCGCTGACAGCGTTATACAGGTATGCCTTGGCTTTCACGTGACTTAACGTGCTTCCCTGCTGGGTTGCTGTGGTCATTTCACCACAACGCCGATGTCATGAAGTATCCAACACGTGCACTTTGGGACGACGCTGCTACCGCTATCAGCATAGCAGAGAGAACCCCTTCATGATGTGATGCTTCGCACGTCACGTCCGGAGGATCCTTTTGGCGCACCAGCGACATCTGGCACATCAGTGGGACGGCATAAAAGGCCGAACATGGCCCGCGCGCGCTTCACTGGGCTTGGTGGCACTGTTTGGAGCATCATGGTAAACTACGTGCTCTTCGTTATACTGGTTGGTGATAAACGGTTCTTTGTTAAATGTACTAAAACTAGTTACGTTGAAATAGTTGTGCTGCCAAGCGCACAGTACATGTTGTTTTGCTACCTGCAGTGTGTTAGCGTGATATTTTTGTTATTGCAACTGAATGGTGACGTAGAAGAGAACCCAGGTCCTGACAAAATAGATCAAATACTAAAGGCTGTCAATGAACTTAAGACATCTCATACAGCTCTTAAGACGGGTCTTAAAGATGACCAGCTAAGGCTATCTCAAATTGAAAGTACCCTTACGTCATTAAAGCAATGTCAGGAGAAGATAGAAAAGTGTGAAGCAACCGTATCGGCTATGCGCAGCAAAATAGAAGAATGCACAACAAAATAGAAGAACTAGAAATTAGAAGCCGCCGAAACAATATTATTATTTATGGTTTTAATGAAACACAACAAAAACCAGAAATGGTGCAACAACTTGTGACGCGAGGGATATTTTCTGAGATGTTGGGCATAGAAGTGAAATCTGTTGAGCGTGTGCACAGGCTCGGTCTTTGGAAGCCTAACCGCGACCGGCCGGTTAGGTTGCGCTTCTATGATTTTACAGAAAAAATGCTAGTATTACGAAACTGTTATAAACTAAAAAATACAGCCATATCTGTATCGGAAGACTATTCTAAGTTTGTTCGTGAAACTCGGAGGAAGCTGTGGCAGGCGTCTGCGCTGAATCCCAGTAACGGAGGTAAGGTGACATTAGTTTACGATAAACTTAAAATCAACGGAGAATGCTTCACATCGAATGAGATAGAAAATAAAATGGTAGCTGTGAAACATGCTCGTACCGATGGTAACAAGAAGGCAAGCACTTCTCAAGCGTGACAGAAAACAAAAGAGCCACTTACGCTGCTTTGCTTTAATGCAAGAAGTATCGTAAACAAAACACAGCAGTTGGAAGAACTGTTGCTTTTGTATGGACCTGGATTACGGAAACGTGGCTAAACCCTGATATTCACGATTCAGAGATAGTGCCACCAGCATATGCACTGCTTCGTACAGATCGGGATGGCCGTGGCGGGGACGCAGCCATCGCCATTAAACGGAACACGCCTTTTCATAAAGAAAGTGACATTGCTGGCCATGAAAGTGTGTGGTGTTCAATCCTAATTAATAACGCCCTGTGTCGATTGGTGGTGTATACCGGTTTCCGGGTGCTCCTGATGAATACCTTGTAATGCTACAGAATTTTCTTCACGGGCCCCGCCACGGTGGTCTAGTGGCTAAGGTACTCGGCTGCTGACCCGCAGGGCGCGGGTTCAAATCCCGGCTGCGGCGGCTGCATTTCCGATGGAGGCGGAAATGTTGAAGGCCCGTGTGCTCAGATTTGGGTGCACGTTAAAGAACCCCAGGTGGTCTAAATTTCCGGAGCCCTCCACTACGGCGTCTCTCATAATCATATAGTGGTTTTGGGACGTCAAACCCCACATATCAATCAATTTTCTTCACGGCTGTACAGGCGAGCAAACGAAACTAATACTTACTGGTGATTTTAATATGTCGGGATTAAACTGGGACACTTTCGCCATCGGAAATGCTGCTGTTAAAGGTTCAGATATACTTTTTGACCTTATGTTTAGTCACTCGTTGACACAACTGGTGATAGAGCCGACTCGCATCCACGGGTCGGCATGTTCAGTGCTTGATCTTGTATTTGTGTCTGGCTCATTAACACCACAAATAAGTATTGAAGAGGGAATCTCTGATGATAAGCTCATTCTGTTGACATTTCATGGCATGGGTGGTTGCGTATCACACGCCACGACGCGCATATCAGTTAAAGATGACTACAGAGCGAATTACGAAAGTGTTATATTTTTTCTTGAAGCATCACAAGACGATTTCTTTAATACGTCATCGGGTGTCGTGGATCTATGGAACAAACTAAAATCTGGAACCACGCATTGTGAATCAACCTTCATAACTACAAAGCTAAAAAAAACTAAGCGTAAAACGCCGTGGATTACGAGAAACATATTCCACCTAAAGAGAAAAGTACGACTCCACAAACATAAAAAGAAATCCGCTGCGCTCAATGAGCTTTCACGCCACTTAAAAACGGAAATAAAGATGGCAAGAGACCATTTTTTCTCAAGCACTCTGACTGAGTTTACGACAAATCAACCGCGTAAATTTTGGAATTACTTATCAAAGCCAAATAGCTCAGTAACTAAAATGAAAATATCGAGTAGTCTTGTTGAAGATGCCCAGATTATTGCAGATTTCAACATTTACTTCCAATCAGTTTTCACGCATACGCAGCCTTCTTTTTTACCGTCGTCTAACAGTGAAAATCACATGCCAGAGTTAACAATAAGAGTCTGGCATACTTAACCTGCTCCTTCAACTCGATGTTGAAAAATCGGAAGGCCCGGATGAAATTTCTAATGCTTTTCTTAAGCGCTATGCCGCTCAGCTAACCCCTTTTCTGCAAAAGATATTCCCCTTATCATTAGAAACAGCGGTGCTTGCTGATGATTGGTTGTGTGCAAAAGTAATTCCTCTCCATAAAAGTGGGAACAAACAACTTATAAACACATATAGGCCAATATCACTGACAAGTACATGCTGCAAGCTAATGGAGCGTATAATAAACAAAGAACTTATGAACTATCTAGAGGAAAATAATCTGTTTTATCCGAACCAACACGGTTTTAGAAGGAAGCTTTCGACCATGACACAACTTTTACAGATTACTCATGACTTTGCTTTAGCAATTAATTCTAGACTGCAAATAGATGCAATATTTACTGATTTTTCTAAGGCATTCGACCGCGTCATGCACTCGTTGCTCATACAAAAACTTGAATCATTTGGGGTTAACTTAAAAATAGTTCATTGGATTGCAGCTTATCTTTCCAACCGCACCCAGTATGTTTCTTTTAATAAGGTCGAGTCCGACCGTGCCGACGTGTTGTCAGGTGTTCCCCAAGGGTCCGTACTAAGAACAAGTGCACAGATGTTTGTCATCATAGTTTTTTTTGTACGTGTACGCGTAAACCACTACAATTGTGTAAGTACTAGCGTTTTACTTTGATGCACTAGTTCTTGATGATGTAGCTCTACGTGACGTGTTTCCATTCCTGTTGTATCTTCATATGTTTCCTTTTTTGTATTACCCACCCCTGCCTAAGGCCTCATGTGTGAGGCTGGCAGTACTTCTGAAATAAATAAATAAACACTCTTTCTCATATACATCAATGACATCTACACTGCTATGGAACCAGGTATTACAATGAGGCTTTTTGCAGATGACTGCGTCATATACTCTCCCACTAGACAACAGGAGACCAGGTGAAACTTGACAAATATTTAGAAAATATTGGGGATTGGTGTGAAAAGCATGGTATGCAATTTAATACAGACAAAACCAAGTGCATTACAATTTCCCATAGAAAGACACCACTTCACTTTCAGTACAACTTCTCTGGGGCAGACATCAAGCACGTAAATGCCGTAAAGTACCTGGGGGTCACAATAACATCATCGTTAAACTTGGATGTCCACATTATTCAAATTTCTGCACGTGCATTTAAACAACTAGGTTTTTTAAGGCGTAAACTTACCGGAACTTCCCCGCAAGTTACACTAACAGCGTACAAGACGCTCATTAGACCCGTCCTAGAATATGCAGCAACAGTTTGAAACCCGCACCAAAGGAACATCACTGATGCATTGGAAAAAATTCAAAACCGGGCTCTTAGGTTTACTTTTTCAAAGTATGCCAGGCGAGAGAGTGTTTCCGCGCTGCGCTTGCAAGCACGTGTCGCAACTCTTGCTAGCCGACGACAATTAGCCAGCCTGAAATTTCTCTTTCTTTTTTCAAACAACCTGGTAAGTTTAAATCAGGTTGATTACCTTAAAGCTCCACACCGTCACTCCAGTAGAACTGACAATGACAAATGCATACCCCCCTTCCTGTCACGTTGTAACACGTTGAAGTATTCTATTTTTCCCGCAGCTATATAGATGTGGAATGACTTGCCGAACGACGTTGTCGGTGCAAAATCACCTGAATCGTTTTCATCGCTGTTGGAAATTCATTTAGAGGCATTGCAATAAATCCTGTGCTATCTTTGCCGAAATAAAGGTTGAAACAGTGTATCGCGCATGTGCACGCACATTCCTACATGTGCTTAACCGCCTGCATCTGTATATCAATGTTACCGTTGATGTTATCATACTAAGTAGTTTTTTTAGTGAAACACAAGTGCATTGTTCGTTTATTGCTTTATCCTGTCATATCGTTATTTTTCTTTTTAGGGGCGAAGCTCCTTAAGGCGTGGGCTGTGCGTCCCCTGTATGTAGCCATCTCTTGTTCAGTTCTAAGTATTACGCTAGCCACCGCCCGATCTAAAGGGTACATCCATATCCATCCGTCCATCCGTCCATCCGTCCGCCCGTCCGTCCGTCCATCCATCCATCCATCCGTCCGCCCATCCGTCCGTCCGTCTGTCCGTCCGTCCAAAAGATGCAAGATGTTATAAACTAGACGGCGGTACGTGTAGTTGATTATGAAAGATGCGAGGTGTTATAAAATAGGAATGATGCCACATATGGCGCGTGTCATCGTTCGATATAGTGCGGCGACGTACGCTAGGGGGAGCGTTGCAATAAAATTGAGTGGGCAGAATGTACGGAGGATTCATGGTTTACCAGGTTTACCTCCGGAGCTTCGCCCACTCATCATCATTTACTTCGTGGATATGGCGGCATTTTTCTTTTCATCTTTGCGATATGAAGTGTTATTGCTCTGTACGCCGTCTCCTGTATAGGCCTGACAAGGCCCCCAGTATTGAATAAATAAATAAATAAATAAATAAATAAATAAATAAATAAATAAATAAATAGTCGCCGACAGCGAGGCCTTAGTCCCGAGGCAATTCCCCTCGAACTTCTCCAGCAACACACCGTGCCTGGAAAAATGGCTACTAGAGGGCCTTCACAGCTTACTGTTGAGCAGCCTCAAATTCACGAGACCTTTCCCGGTGAGGTCTTTGAAGACGTCAAGCATTTTCGTTGCCTGAATCGCTTTCAGACCAGCGGTCGGTAAGCTACGCACCGGCCATTTGTCGACCCACTTCAGTGACGTACAACGTGACACCACTGCCTTATCCCAACGTCAGCCAAGGGCCTTACAACAAGCCGTGGGCCCCAGCTTCCAATCTGCTGCTACCGTCTCCACAGTCTAACGTACCTATGCAAACGTCGCGGATGTACACTCCACCGACATCTGCACCTTGGTCGCAAAGAATACCAACCAGTCGACCATTCATTCGTAAGACGGACTTGTGGCGCACCGTTGGCCATCGACCACTTTGCTTCCATTGCGGAGAAGCCGGCCACGTTTTCCGCATTTGCCCATACCGTGACCATAGACATGAGAACTTTCTACAAACCTCCCTTCGTGCTTATTTCGATAACCGCCGTGGCAGCAGTGCAGGCCCGCAAGCACAGCAACCTGATTTGCCGTATGGTTGACCCCGCTCTCCTTCACCTGCACCTAACTCGCCGCAGCACCACAGTTACGCCGATGTGGCCCGGGGCAGATCCCCTAGCCCTCGCCGGAGAAACTAACAGCCGCTACCTATGGGGGAGAAGGTTGCCGCCAATCGAGATGCTATCACTCGCCTAACATCTTCACTGCGACGCGATACCAAAGACGATAGCAAAAACGATACGACACCGACATCAATGAAAATCGTAAGCGCCAATCTAGACATCTGTATGAACGCCCAGTAACAGCGTTCGTAGATACTGGGGCGGACTTCTCTATTATCCGCCGTAAACACGCTTGACTTCCTAAAGAAAGTCAGAACAATATGGATGGGCCCGAACATAACAACCGCAGGGGGTCGATTGGTGACGCCGATGGGCAAATGTACCGCGGGAAATAATATCGGCAGTTGAGATTTCATCGCTACTTTTGTAATGTAATGGGAGTGCTGCAAAGACCTAATTTTGGGCATAGACTTCCTGTGTGAATACGGCGCCGTTATCAACATTCCTGAGAGATTGGTTACGTTTTGGATGGCCCCAGGTAAAGTTTCGGAAGGGCCCTGTACAGACCAGCGATGTAAACCTTTGCGCGTCTTCAACGACGACGTGACCATCCCACCGCGGTCGAGTGCACTCGTGTTTGTGACATGTGACACGTCGAGAAATTCTGAAAACATCGCCGAGCAAACTCCAACACTGCTAATCAGCCATGACTTATTTGTCGCAAGAGGCGTCGTGAGAATAAAATGTGGACACAGGCACGTACTTGTTACGAACTTCAGCTGTGAACGCCGACATCTGATGAGGGTTATGACAGTCGCGTACATGGAAGAGCTCGCTGATATGACAGACTGTCTGACTCTTGAGAAAGTTAATTCAACTGATCTGCCCCCGATGTCTCTATCCCTTGATAGTGGCCGACGTTTGCTGCTGGCGCAGAAGCAAAGCATCCTGCAGGTTATTACCCATTTTGAAGATTGTTTCTCTTCGATGTCTAGGGTCCATCGAACGCCACTGACGAAACATCGAATTATAACGGACGACATGGCCGGACCCATTGGGCAAAACTCGTACCAGGAAGCTACACGGGAACGTGAAGCTATCGAAAACTAAGTGCGCCAGATGCTTGGAGATGGCGTTGTTCAGCCGTCAAAAAGCCCTTGGGCTTCGCCGGTTGTATTAGTGAAGAAAAAGACGACACCTTAGTAAGTTCAATCAGGTGACAAAAAAAGACGTCTATCCACTTCCGCGTATCGACGATTCACTCGATCGACTACGGCATGTGCGTAATTTCTCGTCGATGGAGCTAAGGAGTGGGTACTGGCAAATAGAAGTGGATGAAAGAGACCGGGAGAAAAGTTTTCATGCACTTGATAGCCTTTTTGAATTTAAGGTACTTCCATTTGGCTTGTGCTCAGCACCGGCAACGTTTCAGCGGCTAACGGATACCGTACTATCAGGCCTCAAGTGGCAGACGTGCTTAGTGTACTTAGATGACGTCATCATATTTTCTGCCACATTCGACGAAGGCGTCAGGCGACTGCACTCAGTATTTTAAGCTATCTGTTCTGCCGGACTAATACTTAAGCCAGAAAAATGACACTTCGGCTTCGAAGAGCTTCTGTTCCTGGGGCATCCTGTCAGCAGTGAATGTGTGCAGCCTGACCTTAAAAAAATAGCTGCCGTTACAAATTTCTAGCGCCAAGTGACAAAAAGATGGTCAGACGGTTTTTAGGACTGTGTGCGTACTACCGACGCTTCATTGAGAACTTCTCGCGCATTGCCTCGCCATTGACCCGCCTTACCAAAGAAGACGTCGCATTCGTATGAAATGAAGAACAGCAAAAACCAAAAAAGCATTCGACGAGCTGCGGCAACACTTTCAGCAGCCACCTGTCTTCGCACACTTTAGTGATGATGCCCCGACAACAGTGCACACCTACGCTAGCAATGTCGGCTTAGGAGCTGTACTCGTGCAGTGGCATGATGGCGCTGAACGAGTAATTGCTTTCGCGAGCAGAACTCTTTCACGTGCGGAAGAAAATTATTCTACCACGGAAAAATAGTGCCTTGCGGTAGTGTTGGCGGTAATGAATTTTCTCCCATATCTGTATGGTCGTTCTTTTAATGTTGTCAGTGACCACCACTCCCTCTGCTGGCTGACAAATTTAAAAGGCCCCTTTGAACGGTTGGCGCGCTGGAGCCTGAAGCTTCAAGAATTTTACATGACGGTGGTCTACAGATCGGGGGAGTGACACTCAGACGCCGATTGTCTTTCTCGTGCGCCATACAAACCTGCAACGGCAGGAGATGAGGATACAGCCTTTGTTGGAGTTGTAAACACGGCTACTGTCGCACAGCTGCAACGAGATGACCCGGAACTAGAATCCATATTTTGCTTTTTGGAGGGTCGCACTTGAGCTGTACCTAGACTGTTTGCGAGAGGGCTTTTGTCATTTTTCTGGCGCAACGACGTCCTGTATAAGATGAACTTCACGTCACGCGGAAACGAATACTTACTTGTCGTGCGAAATTCTCTAGGGAGTGAAGTATTACAGGCATGCCACGGTGAACCAACATCCGGCCACTTGGGTTACACGCGTACGCTGTGCAGAGTGAGGCAGAAATACTACTGGCCAAGACTGACGGCGACCGTCCAGCACTATGTTCGGACATGCCTTGATTGCCAGCGCAGAAAAGTCCCACCCGTCAAACCAGCAGGCCTCCTCCATCCTATTGACGTGCCGGTTACTTCATTCGCTGAAGTCGGAATAGATCTTTTGGGCCGATTCCCACATCGTCGGCAGGTCGCAGATTGACTATTGTAGCCACCGACTACCTCACTCGTTAAGCCGAAACCAAGGCTCTAGAGAAAGGCACGGCATGAAGCAGCCCGATTTTTCGTGGAGAATGTGGTCCTGAGGCATGGCGCTCCGTCAGTGGTAATAACTGACAGGGGAACAGCATTCGCAGCCAATTTATAACAGACAGTTTTAAGACTTAGTGGCACATCCCACCGGTGAACAACGGCGTATCATCCGCAAGAGAATGATTTTAGGAAGGGTCTCAACAAGACACTTGCGGATATGCTCTGCATGTACGTCGATGTGGAGCATAAAAACTTGGACGAGATCTTGCTGTATGTCACATACGTCCATAACACAGCTCATAATGAAACAACAAGAACAACGCCATTCCGCCTTTTTCATAGTCGTGAAGTCACCACTATGCTGGATGCTATGCTGCCGCACGAGTGCGAAAATGACGAGACGGATGCTGATTATATTACTCAGCTTGCCGAAGAAGCCCGACAACTTGCACGCCTACGTATTAGTTGCCAGCAGGACTACGATTCAAGACGGTACAACCTTCGTCACCGACTAGTCTCATACGAGCCAGGAGGGAAAGTTTGGATATGGACTCCTATTAGGCACAGTGGCATCTCGGAAAAACTGTTAGGACGGTACTTCGGGCCCTATAAGGTTTTACGACGTCTCAGTGACATTATTATGAGGTTGTTCCTGATACTGCGCACTCATTAAGGCGTCGAAAGTGTGCTCCAGAAGTTGTTCGGATGAAACTTCATTTTTCTGAATGAACCTATGCGTTTCCAGCGAGTACAAACCACTTTGATTATAAAGCATTGGAACGATGCTTTCTTGAATGTGACGCTAATGTCACGGCTAAAGGCCGGGCAAGAAGATAGAGGACGACGAAGTGATGAGCGTGGACAGCACCCACGGTTGCTCCGAGGAAGATGACATCAAAGTGGCTGCTTTTTGGTTCTTTAATTACAGACCTTGTTTTTCCTGGTGGCACCGTCGTCCTGTATCCTGTTATTTTCACGTCGCGACATTATGAAGTCTCCATAGGAGCAGGTTTTCTCTGGCACTTCATGGTTTCATTTTACATTTTCAAACGTTAGCAAAGGTTATGTTGCACAATAGTTTCTTGACAAGCAGAATGAGAAATTATGTGTACTAAACACCTTCGGAAAATGTCCACAGAGGCAGACGCTGTCCTTATTGCAGTACGTCTTCATACTGAGCCTAGCAGCAGTACGCGGCAGCATTCCAGCTTTGGTCACTGATCCACATTGCTTCAGGGGTCAGCCAAGAAGTAGTGGAAGAGAAAAAAAATTGGTTTTAAAAATTGAGTTCAGCAACTTGCTGTCCAGTGACATTTTTGCTTGTTTTTTAGGACAGTTGCATGCGAAGAAGTCTGCATTTTTAGGTGTGTCAACATCACACAGCAAGTCACAAAGATGACATAACATCGAGTACAAGAGCCGACAGCTGCGCGAGTGGCCAAGTCAAAGACAGACCTCAAGGAGGGGAAGCGTAGGGAGGTTTGCATTGCGAAAAAAATATGCGACGTGATCCCGTACCTAATCTACTAGACTGCTCTGCCATTCAAGCTAAATACAGATGAACCACAATACTGAATAGAAGCGATACTCTAATAGTGAGTTGAAAAACTGCCAAGTAGTTGCTAACTTACTTCCAAGTAGTTGCTAACTTAGTACGCATGCGCCATATGGGACAGAACTCGTGCCAATAACATTGAAACCCTCAAAGCCTTTCAAAAGCGCGCAGCGCGTTTCATCTTATAAGTTATGCACGTCATTTCAGTGTCAAATTCATGAAAAACACCTTAAACTTGCCTGACCTTTCATTGCGCCGCAAATTGTCTCGCCTTAACCTTTTTCACAAAATCTATCATTTTAACAGCCATTTGAAAGACGCCCTATTTCATCCAACTAGTTTCGTATCACCAAGTATCGATTATCGCTATAAGGTGGGTCTACCATCCTGTCGCACCAGATTGTGCAATGACTCATTTGTTCCTAGGACAAGCGCTGCCTGCAACCACCTTCCCGCCTCCATCGCCTGCATAATGGATGAAAAAGATTTCAAGCTCGCCGTACAAGATGCCCTGTAACTTCTTTTTCTTTTTACTGCACTTGTAAATTATTGTTTTTCCTACTTCTTTCTGTGGTGCCTTCAGACCTTGAAAATATCTTTAATAAATAAACAATTAATAACTAAAAGAAGTCTGCATTTTTAGTTGTGTCAACATCACATAGCAATTCACAGAGATGGCATAGTATTGAGTACAAGAGCCGACAGCTGCACAAGGGGATAAATCAAAGACTGAACTCAAGGAGGGGAAGCATAGGGAGGTTTGCATTGCGAAAAAGTATGCGACGTGATCCCGTACTTAATCTTCTAGACTGCTCTATCATTCAAGGTGAATACAGATGAATCACAATACTGAATAGAAGCGCCGCCCTAATAGTCAGATGAAAGACTGCCAAGTAGTTGCTAACTTTGTGTGGTTGGTTACCGCAGCTACACGTTTAACGAAGCGGAAGTGAATTGCATGACAACAGAGAAAGCAGCACCGGCCCTCCTAAAGGCATCCAGAAGCTTCAACGAAAAACGATGGTGCAGTATTCGTGTTGGGGATCTCAATAGCTGGTGTGTAAAACAGTAAATGCTGTCGAGCTCTGAGAAGAAACTGAAGCTCTAAACCTAAAACAAGCAGGATTGATCACAGTGCCACTTACACTAATTAAAAATATTCAATTTTTATCATAACCACTGTCATTTGGGTGGTCATGACGGCATTCGATGTACGTACATGAAGATAACCAAGGTGTTCACATGATTCGGCCTAAAAGAAGAAACAAGAAGATAAGCACGATCACATCACAGGTGCCAGATTAATAAAATAATGTTTAGGCAGCTGACTCAACCAATGTACAATAACAATACATAATGTACAAAATGTAATGTAACTACATAATGTAATGTAAATGTAGACGACGTACAATAACATTGCTTTTCTGCACCGTTGGAGGTCATTCACATGGACTTGGAAGAATTTTGTAAAAAAATCAAAAGGTTATGGCTTGTAAAAAGATGGTGGCAGCAAAAGCAGAAAAGAAGATACCAGCAGTCTGTTCTCCATTATAAACTAGAAGATGTCTGACAAAATTTCAGTATTAAAGAGAGCACGTGTCCTTAAGCATGTGTCCAGACTTCCCAGAAGGATGGAAGAGCTGCCTTCAATTTACGTAGCTCATCATGCACAGTCCTAAAAAACATCTCTCGGGTGCAAAGCACTTCTTATGCGTTATTAGATACCGCAGCCTCAATGAGTTTAAGGCAGGAGTGGGAAAAATGGCAGCATATCAACGAAGTGAATGATGGAGAGTGGGGCGAAGCATCTGTCCTTCCATTCGTTCTTGCTTCCGTCCGTCCATGAGTCCTTCAATGTGACCACTCGTGCATCTATCCGCCCATCCGTGCGTGCGTCTTTTCGTGCGTCCGCACGTCCATCCGTGCGTCCACCCCTGCGTCTGTTCATTCGTCCATCCGTCTGTGCAGCCACCCGCACATTCGCCCATGCATCTCTGTGTCCGTTCGTCCATCTAGTCAACACTCCAAGTACCACCATCTCGCATCCTGTTAAAGAGAAGCGGTGACAAGACGCTGCCTTGCGGGACGCCACATTTAACAGCGCGAGGTTGACTCTGTACTTCTATAATGCGCATTTTCATTCTGCGCCCAGATAGAAAATTACAGAGAAAGTGTAACAGACGACCTGAAATTCCTTCATTCATCAGTGCACAAATTATTGCGTTATGTGGCACCGGAGCAAGCGCTTGCTGTATCTCAAAAAATAGAACATACGATGAATGTATGTTTGCTCGAGCAGATTCAAGCGATGATACAAGATCTGCTATGCTGTCGAGGGCTGAACGGTGGCGACGAAATCCGCTCATGACATCAGGGAAAAAAGTGAGCTCCTCTAATCTGGCGTCCAAACAAAACAGCACTATACGTTCTATCAGCTTCACAACATTAAACGTTCGTGATATTGGCCGGCATGGCTTCAGAAGTTCTGCAGGGTGACCAGGCTTTAAAACTGGCTTCACCACAGACGATTTCCATTCAGAAAAATCAGACTCGTTTGCCACCATTTTTTGTATTCGTCCAGGATAATTTGATGAAAGATCTCAATGTTTCGCAAAGCTTGGTATGTAACACCATCTTCGCCTGCGGCGGTGCGACGGTAACAGAGGCTGAGTGCATGACGCAGCTTGACCAAAGTAAATTCAGCCTGATCCATCTCAGATGAACGTCCATATAAAATTGTCACAGACGATGACTGGCGTTGTCTTTTGACATAGGACAGGTGAAAATATTGGCAAAATCTTCCGCAAGAATTTTGGAGACCATCCAGTCATGAGGCACAATGCTGTAGTTGGGTTCTTGCAGACCTCAGGTGTTCGGAGAGCCTTCAATATGCGCCATACACTCCCAAACGACTCACCATATGCAATGAGCTACACAATCCGGCCCAGCTTCTTCGATGAAGTTGTTTTGTGTGCCGCCTAATGGCTACATCTAAGTGGTTATAAAGTGTCCAATCAGAGCTTCTTTTCGAACGCTTTGTCCTCCTGTAAGCACGTCGTTGACAAGCACGTAGTCTCAAGAGTTTTAGGTCAGGGTTTGGCATGTTTCATTTCATTTCATTTCATTTATTTACTTTCAGGGCCCGAGGGCATTACAGAAAGGAGTGGGGTTTCATAACTAAAACGCGCAACAATACATTCAAAGCACTTCTTGGTGGGTGATGACCTTGAAGTTATTTACATCTGTGATGGAGGCGATGGCGGCGGGAAGGTGGTTCCAGTCCCTGCTTGTTCGTGGAATGAAAGAGTCATAATAGAAATTAGCTCGACTAGATGGCACACCAACTTTTAAACCATGATCCAAGCGGGATGAAATGTAGGAGGGGTTTGTGAAAAGCTGTTCTTTTAACTTTATGCGTCGTAGCCGTCGTACTGTAGCTTGCTGCAGACATTCACTCACTAGTTTGAACAGGTTATCGTGTGATGGCGCTCCCACAATCAGCGGACGGAACTTGTCCCAATTTGTCACTGTGTACACAGCACTCTGGCTGCTGGGAGAATTCTATGGAACCGACCAAATGGCGAGGTGATCTGAACCCCATAAGTCAGCTTCGCTTGACCAAGCAAGACGCACATCTCTCATTGATATGGCAAGATCAATGGTGCATCGTTCCTGTCCTCTGCCGACAAATGTGAATGAGCCGTCATTAAGGGTCTGCAGATCATGTTCAACAATAAGCTCATTGATGTCCACTCCATGATTGTCTTGTGGGCGACAACACCAACGAGGATAATAGGCTATGAAATCTCCACACATCAGAAATGGCGAGCCACACCGAGATAGCAGGCACTCCAGCAATGTGATTTACGAAGATCGCGTTGGCCGAAAATATATGCTTGCCACAGTCGTAGTTGTGTTACTGAGATTAATAGCAACTGCTACACATTTAAAGTTGGCGTTACAGAGGTCACTTGCGTCGATAACAGGGAAAGGAACATCAGATCGTATGTACAATGACGCTTTCGAAGCATTTCGTGGATGCGTGGTGTCTGTCAACTGGAACGATGCACACACCATTACCGTGCATCGGGTGTTGCTGTGAACGCCCACGTAACCTGGAAGTCGTAGCTCGTCATTTCTCACATCGGTTTCTTGGGGAGCTATAACATCCGGTGCATTCATTGCAAGGAGCCTAAGAACGAGATCAGAATGACGCGGTCGTAGAGACCTGACGTTTCATTGCGGCATGTAGGGACAGGGCTTGCGACAGGTGTTCAAGTTGTTTTTAGTGAAGACTGTCGTGAACTGGAACGAGAACCTCCAAGAGCTGTTGTTTGGCTAATGCTGCTGGTGTTTGATGACCCGCTATGAGAGATCTGACGAGGTTAACAAGCATCTTAAGAATGGTTACCAGTGTTGCGCATCATCGTTGCTGGAGCCGTTTATGGTGCCCTGTTTACAGTATTTTCTACTGCAGGCATGACCTTGGCGGAAGCTGGTTCCGAAACGTTATGAGGCGTGAGCTTTGAGGAGGTTGCGTCCGTCGGCTTTGGTGATAGCGCCGGCCAAGATGTTGCCGAAATGCTGAAATTGCACCTCCCTTCGCCGCTTCGATTGTCTCTGACTGTACTACTCTTCGGACGTACAAGTGGATCTTCAGTCTTCAGTTATGCCGTTGCCAGCTACTTGACGGGTGCTATGGCTAGGCGTCTTTTTTCTTGATGCTATCTTTTTAGCTTTCTCTGTCAGGACCTTTCATTTTTTTTTAGCTTGGGACATTCTTTGTGCGTTGCCAAGTGTTCGCCAATACAGTTAGGGCAGCGAGATGTCAAACTGTTGCAAAGTTTTACGTTGTGATTTGTGCCACATTTAACACAGGCCACAACACTTGTGCAGTAACCCAGTACATGTCCAAGCTTGAGACATTAGCAGCATTGTTGAGGCTTTGGTATAAAAGGTCAGACTGGATACCCCACCAGTCCAGCCTTTATGTAACTAGGTAGCTTTTCACACCTGAAAAGAATCTTCACACACTTCAAAAAGCCAAGCCTTCTAGCGCTGATGACTCTGCATGGTGGCGTGCAAACTATCATACCTTTCAAGACATTGTCTTAAAGTTCTAGATATACATCCTATACATCCCCAGCTGTTCCATTAACGCCCTGTGGAACAAAAGCCCACACGTTGACGTTGTTTAACTGAGATAGACCTAGCAGGGTTTGCACCATCTTCTTATCTGTTGTGTCTACGGCAATGATATTTTTCCTGGGATTCACTAGAACTTCTTGAATCAGACCAGGGGCAAGTTTGACGAAAAAGTCATGAAGCTTCTGTTTGCAGATTGTGTTCAGGCTTACCGTTACGTCGACAGGCACATAAGCAACTGTCGTAGTCACGATGCTGTTGTATATAACGGTCCCTTCACTTGAGGGCGATGCCGCCGACTTTCATCTTGGCCGTCGATGCTTAGTAGGTAGAAATGCACCCGAGTCATCCGACGTAGCATCAGACTCGAAATCGGCAGCTCCTGATGTCACTGAAGAGCTGAGCCGCTTCCTTGCAGTGGCACGTCTACCCATGCCGCTAGGCAGGTTCACCACCATCTCCTCCATAGCAAAACTTGCAAGGAGGGTCCCCCTAGCAGAGAAGAGGTCTTGAGGACCAGTACAGGGCGTGCTGGGTGCCAAAGATCTAAGACGATACCAATAAAATAGAAACTATTTCACCAGCCAAGAAAACTGACAACCGAACAATAAAACTTCGTCGTCGTCCTCAGCAGAAAGAAAACAATTCATTCCTTTTTGTACAGCATTGGTGAACACCTAATGGTAAATACGACCCAGTTCAAGTACCTTGGGGTAACAATTACGCACAATTTACCACAGTATGAGCATATAGATAACGTTCGCACGAAGGCCTATCAAAAGTTATATCTATTGAGGAAGAAGCTGCAGGATGCATTCGCGTCGTAAAACATATTGCATGCACCACTTTCATTAGAGCAGTACTGGAATATTCCTCCGTTGCTTGGAGTCTCCATCAAGTTACTCTTAAAAAGAAGCTAGAAATAATACAGAGACTAGCGGCGCGCTTTATTTGTTCAACGGTTTTTCCACTGGGTGGCCACGGAGGGCGGCTGCACTTACACGGGCTCCTGCTTTTCATGCTAGTTTTTGTGGTTCAACGCAGTGCTACTTCTGGGTTTTTGCGCTGGCCAATTCACCAAGTCGCAAGAAACAGGACTGACACCTCCCACTAAGTGGCGAGTGATTATCTACACCAAAATCTTAACATCTCGACGCCAAGATCTTCCCCGCTAACCCTTACGCCGCGACCGACGCGCGAGCGCGTCTCGCACTTGTGGCTCGCATTGCATGTACACCCGCCGAACGCGCGGGCCTGTGAATGAGCTTCGCGTTCCTTTCTCGACCACAAAACCTGATTAGAGGGAGACGCCCTTTGCTACCAGCCAAGTAGGCTTTCAAAGCGTGTTAATGGCTGCTACAGGACCACAAAAGAGTCAACATCAATTCAAACCGAAGTGAACGCTAAGACGCCCACGGAGAAATCGGCATGGACGTATGATGTCAACAGTGGCAAAACGACAGGAAAGGAGCATATATAAGGACTACAAGTTGGACGGAAAGAAAAAGATTGCCCGCAGCTTCCCTCGGGGGAACACTGAGGAGGATGCGGAGCATATAATTGGTGAACGCGGTGTTAAAATGCGACTTACTTGGGTCGATGGCTAAATTGGTTAACGTGGTTGTGAAATGGGGTGTTAAATTGCGACTTACTTGGGTCAATGGCTAAATTGGTTAACGTGGTTGTAAGAAGGGGTGTTAAATGAGTGAACACGTACACACGTATGCGAAAGGGCGGCGCTGGTCGAAGGGACGTCGATCATTGTGTTTGTGGATTCGTTGGCATTCATTTCACCGCGACCTTGGACGTCGACGCGCCGTACAAACCAACCGACGAGCGGCAACTGAGCGAGCGAGCGCCGACCTTGAGTATATATACAGCGCGACGACGCATGCACTGTCAGCTGTTGAATGTTCTCGAAGCGCGACGGCACATGCGCGTCCACTGGAGAATCAGGAGAATTGTAGAATGTTCTCGAAGGGGAGAAGCGCGCGCGGCACAGATGGTGGGTGACGGTGCATGCGCGCGTCAGCTGTCGAATGTTCGAGAAGGGGGAGAAGCACAACGGCGCATGCGCGCGCGTCAGCTGCCGATGTTCTCGAAGCGCGACGGCGCATGCGCGCGTGTCAGCTGCCGATGTTCTCGAAGCGGGACGGCGCATGCGCGCTACATTATACACCTAGCGAATGTTCGTGAAGAGGAGAAGCGCACGCGGTGTGTAGAGGAGGAAGGGTGCACAGATGGTGGAGGAGTGAAGCGCGCACGGTGTGTAGAGGAGGAAGGGATGCACAGATGGTGGAATGAGGAGGAGGAAGCTTGCGGACGGCGCCGCACTACAAGCCTCGAGTATTAGATGCTCCGCATCTAAAAAAAACGCCGAAACTGATTCAAGCATTCAACGAGAAGCCCGAGAAAGAGCCCGTTCTCACGCAAAAAGCTTCGAAGCAACGCAAATTGAAAACGCCCCCTTTTCCTGCAGACGACTTTAAATTCGTCTACAGGCCACAAGCCGGGCTCGACTTATTGAAATGAAGTCTAACATCAATTACGCACGCTATCGGACAATCAACCGGTCTCGCACAACAGTATTTCTACGACAACGAGTTCAAGTGCAGAGCGTTGAAAACATTATCATTGCTAGTAACGCTGACACAGAACGCACAACCAACTTGAGAAGCATTGCTATCATCCAGTGAGGTGGCACTTTCCTAATTGGAACACCCACGTGAGACATCCCGACGACGTATGCAGAGGTGTCATCTACAGGCTTCTCCCAGGAACAAGCAGTGCCGAAATTGTAGCTGGACTGCGAGTCAACTCACGATACACGGTCCTTGGCACTCGCATGCTTGGTCAGTCTTCCACCGCCGTCATCACTTTAGATGGCCCACACGTCCCATACTACATCCCCTACCAAAGTGGATACTACCGCTGTAAACCCTATCGAAAGTCTGTGCAGTTCTGTCGCAAATGCAGTGCCATTGGGCACCGACAAGACATCTGTCCCAGACCCAGAAAAGGTCTCGCTTACAAGTGAGGACAAGACGCAGTCATTACAGATAACGAATGTATTCCCAACTGCAAAATATGCGAACAGCCCCATGAAACCGCCGGCAAGGAATGTAAGAAGAAGCTACGACCAAACCCACCACCTTACCAAGTTAGACAACAAACACTCGAGAAGGCGAAAGCCCGAGAGAATGGTTGCAGTTTCCACGGTAAAGACGTCACCGAGCTTAACAAACCATCTCATAGCCCCAGCGGCACATTCCACGACAAGCGCAGCCGAGGCAAGTCTAGGTCTATTCTGCTATCGCGCCCCAGGTCTCGCACAAGACCCTGCTCACTCTGCGCCCAACGCCTCAGCTAAGCTGATGCAACTCGCGTAGATTCGACTTCACAGAACAACAAGAACACTCCAGATCGTTCATCTACTGAATCCGCTGCATTCAAGAATTTGGAAAAAATGGTTTTGAATCAGCAAAAAGCTCTGGAAACTAGCGTGACCAGCTCCAAAAACAAGGCGCAGTTGTCGATAAGCTCGTATAATTATGCCATGAACAAGAAAAGGTCATAGAGAAGCAGAATGGAAGCATAGAGAGGCTCACGCGACTATTCGAAGCACAGCACCAAGCTAAACAACTAGCAACGAAACTCACCACACCAGATATTGAAGCTATAGTGGAGGCCAAAGTACTCTCCATTATAGAAACAAAAGTCGCCGCCCTTGTCGACTCGCAGCTCATGGCGACAGTTGAGCCACAACGCACATCAGAGGTTCAAATATATACAAATTCCAAATCCGGACGGAGGCGATCTGTCGGTGACGTCAAAAAGTGGGCGGTCCGCAGCGGTCGCGAGAACAAGAGGAAGTAAACAGCCAATGAGAGAATTGAAGACTTGCGTCATCATTTCGACGTCAACTTGGGAACCGTATAGCAAAGTTAAGTGTTTGTAACGTGTTGAAAAATGATTAATTATTATTGCTCACTATCAAAATGTGTTGGCGCTAGTTTTCAAAAGTTGAATAAAAAATACGGCACAATTCAAACGTATCTTTTTCGTTATTGTTTTGAAATGACGCTAAATTTAGCGGAACGGTGAGTAGTGGCGCTAAATACAAGCCCGTTTCAAGCAGTTACGGTTCCCATATCTCCATCACTATACAAACCTAAACGGCGCAACTTTCAAAGTTGTTGGCTCAGTCGAACGCAATCATGGTGGAGGTGAACGGCACTAGTAGCCAACAGCAGCAGCGGCTCATGCGCGTTTTCAAGGATCAGCGTGCGCTGGTGCTCGCCTTTATGGGCAAACATCCCCAGCTTGTGGCGAAAGCCATCGAGTGGCGACACGGCGTCACCGTCGCCAACCGGCGGCGACTGTGGCAAGAGCACAGCGACGCGTTGAACCATGAAGTGCCTACGCAGGAGTGGCAGGCTTGGTGGCGCAGGTGCACGGTGCACGATGCCTGCCGGGACGCCGCCGCCATCAGAGAGGCACAAACGTGAGTGACCATCGAATGGCGCGGGCGATTTGTTCTTTGACATTGGTGTATATTTTCAGGGGCACTGGAGGGGGTTGGCTGCCTTGCTTCCTCGGCCGCGTTCTACAGTTGACTGAGATAACACGCTTCAGTGGCGTCTGTGGTCTCTTCTATAAACAAGTAAGCACTCTGCCGCCGCAGTATCACGGGTTCCTGAGTGGTGCCGTGACAGAGTTTTATATCTGAAAGGGTGCCTTCAGCGGAACCTTGGTAAACGGGAATATAGCGCAGGAGAAAGAATTCAACAGTCGGTACGTTTATTAACTAAAATCGCAGTTTGCAGCCCTTGAAGTACAAGGAGTATTAATTTATCATAAAACACGCAATGCCTGCGGGCAAGTGCATGCACTAAAATGGTAATACATGATATCAATGACCACTGCATAGATGCCGAACATTTCCGCAGATGTTAATACGTAAGGCTGTAAAATAGCCGGAGTAACTAATACCCACTTTCAGAAAGATCATGCTTACGACAATTTCCTGCAGGCGGATGATCCCACTGCTGCGGTGGAAATCGAGGTGGAGGCCACTGAAGCGGCTGCAGATCGCAGTGACACAGTAACACGCAAGCATCTGAGAACTTAGTGCTTTAATGAGCGCCGGACCGGAGCCTTGAGCAAGGCGACAAGGTGCTCAAGGTGAGTAGGCCCTTTGTTTACATTTTACGTAAGGGGCGCAAACATTCTCCATGCTCTACTCTGATGACTGAAACCAGCTTGGGCTGTAAATAAGAACCATGCATTGTAAAGAGGGCACGGTATAGAATATCTGCAATGATAAACTGCCGGGCAAAAGGTTGGTTAGCACTGAAAAGGTCTGTTTGATAGTGAGAGATGCATTTGAGGAGATTAATAAAGAGTAGTTCCAACAAAGGTATGTTGGTCCGCACGAGGAGGGCATAGCTTGTACACAAAGCTTCACACCTTCAAAGGATGCCATCAGAAGGGAAATTGTTGTGCCCGTTGCAATTCTTGGCAGCAGCAGCTTCCAGCCACGATATGGTTGAGGGTTTACCGGCAGCTCACTTAAACATTTCCACCACGATGATTCATCGCAGGTGGTGCGGGAGATGAAAACATCAACCACCCGCATCGCTTCTGCAGCACGGCGTGTGGCAGCAGCACAGGAAAAAGCGGTAGCGGCGCAGGAGGGTGTCCTGCAGGCACTCCAATCCTTGGCACGGGCCATGACAGAGGGCTTTCTGCGAGAAAGAGACACATAGTTTAGTTTATTTCTCTTCATGTGTTCAATGTTTTTTCTTGTCATCATTCATTAATGATTTTTCGGTTTCAATGTGTTTAGGTGCTGCTGTTCAAGTTCAATTTTATACGCTTCGGGAGACATATACATAGCTTGTTTTGTTTTTCGTCATGTTTTCAACGTTTTATCATTAAACATTCGTTTAGTGTTTTTGATATGTTTACGTGTTGCTGTTCATGTTCTATTTTAGACGTTCCTTGTTTGCATTTATTACATATTACTAGATTTAGGTTAGCATTTAATTTGTACAAGGTGTACAGCATTTTTTATTCTCGATACTTGCATTTCTCACTGTATGTTCCAGCTGCTCCAGTGGCAGTGTTTTTTCCCCACATTTCAAAGGTGTCTAGTCATTCACACGGAAACCACGAGTGCATAGTTGACATTTTCTGTTAATGTTTCTGTGATATTTGTATTGCCGCACTGTGAATTTCAGCTCACTGGGCTTTTTATGCAGCATCACCACGTAGTGTAGTATTGTGATATCTTCTGGCATCACACTGTTTTGCAGTTCACTGTGATATTATAATTTCAGCACAATGAGGCTAAGGTACAACTACATTCTGAGTCTTTTTTGAGAGCACTAAGCTAGTAAATCGTCACTTCGCACAGTTTCACAAATGAAAATGGTCATTACAGCAACATGCCATCGATTGATTTCATCTGGTATTCAATTTAAAGGACTCGTTGCGGGAATAAAGTTTGAACGTGGTATGGTTTGGGAGCCACGAGATTGCCGAGCCAATTATTTATGCTGTATGTTATCAAAACAACTCGCCTGTTGTTTGCTGTCTTCATTTGCGTATTTTTTATCATCGCAGCATGACTGCAGCCGAGAATTCAAATCAAATGTTATTTCAACATTCATACAATGTTTAGGACAGTGAACGAAAAACCAACACAATTTGAAAAGCACAATCGCTCGTCAAGCCTGGCATGCACAATTGAATGCTTGTAGTCAGTCAATATGAGAAGATACGGACTTATGTATCATTAGTTCATGCAACATTTTACTAATGGTATCACAATTTTTATGCAATCTGATGAAAGAAATTGTGTGACCTTGCTGCATTGTTCTCACAATTTTGTGATGGCAACATTCAGCACAGAGTGGCGCTCATATATGCTTGCTCCAATCTAGTCTGTTGTGACTGTGATGACTGATATGGAAAAGTGTGTTTCTGTTGCATATTTCATGTGCCATATAAAGAAAATGCAACAGTTTCACATCGCCACCTTGCTTCATATTGAAGCTCGAGTAAGTACTTTGTGTATTCAAATATGGCGAACACAGCCCTGCAATATCTAGACGCACTAGAATCAGTGTAAGTAAATTATGTGTATGATATGAAAACATGAAAACTCACCGTTCCTGTGTACTTAAAAAAGGCCCAAGACAGCGCTGCGCTGCTCCCGTCTCCGAACAGCACGTTGCGTGGTGTGAGCATATGGCTCTCCCTTGGCTCCCCATCGTCATTCTCAGCTGGTGGCATGTCCACAACATACTCGTCCAAGGTCCAGTCGCCTGCATGCAATGCAATGTTGTGGAGAGCAACGCAAGCATAGATGATTTGCGCTGTCCCATCAGGGTTGTAGAGCACCGTTCGAAAGTGCTGCAAGCAGCGGAACTTGCTCTTCAACACTGCCATACATCTTTCCACAACATTGCGCATGGATCCGTTGCGCGGTTGACTGCCAAGGACTGGAATTAGGAGCCATGACTCGAGGGTGATACCTTGCGTCTCTTGCAATAGAAACATAAAAGCTGAGTGCTCTGCCCCAGTTAGTACACATTAATACTTACCAACCAGATATTTGCCAGGCTGCAGATGTGCAGCTAGGCATGCACGCAGTGAGTTTTGTTTCCACAGCCAGGAGTCGGGGCACAAATCTAGGAATCATGTGTCCATGACAAGGATGCGCAGCCATGCGTTGCACACCTGCGATGAGGAGCGATATAAAATAGTACTGTATTTACACTCAGAGAAAATTCCTTTTTTCTACCCATACGCCGGAAACAATGCGTACTACTACAGTCATTTGTACAAGAAGCTTCACTTGGAAGGAAACACAGGGTGTAGCACACTGAGGAGGGGGGAGGGGGGCAACGACCCCTCCTCTGCTGTACACATGGCTACGACTTCCACTGAATGATCAATAAGTGAAACCCTACGTGTTGCTCTTGGGAAAGAACATTCGTAAATGCCGAAACCAGCTCATGCGATTGCGATTGTAAGCACTTTCGTGTTGGAAATACTTCCCTGTCGTGTATGTGTTTCTGCTACGTCTGCTGCCTATATAACCGATTACCTCTAAAATACACGACTCAACTGCGCATGCACGCCAGTACAAAAACGGCAAGTGGCTCACGCACAAAACAATTGCCACTAATTATTACCGAGGCCTTGCGAGCCATCAACTAGCTCGCACCCAGTTCTCTGCAGGTTCTCTGCAGGTTCTTTTTTATTCGTTGCAATATTACTTTTTCCAGCTTTAGCGTCACAACTGAACAATTGCTACGATGGGCGAGTAAGATAGGATCCTAACGGTACTTACAATCATGACGTTCAGGGCATGACTGGGCACGGCGGCACAGCCGGTATGCGGTGGTCTGAAAATCCGTTTGTCTTCCTTCTACAGTTCCTTGGATTGCTGGGCCCCCTTTTTGCTGAACCTTTCGATCTGCGAGTGGGAGATGCGCATACGCCGCACCCTGCGACCAGCTTCATCTTTCCTTGCCGGTCATCAACTGCACACCCGGACCACCTGCCTCTACAGCTATCAGCCACGTGGTCATCACTCATACCAGAACCCGTCCAGGCGGCGCCGTTGCAGATTACGGCTATATATGAGCATCCTGCTCACTCCTCGGCCACTGGGCACAGCGGCACAGCCGGTATTCGGTCGTCTAAAAATCCGTTTGTCTTCCTTCTACAGTTCCTTGAATTGCTGGGCCCCCTTTTTGCCGAACCTTTCGATCTGCGAGTGGGAGATGCGCATGCGCCGCACCCTGCGACCAGCCTCATCTTTCCTTGCCGGTCATCAACTGCACACCTGGACCATCAGCCTCTACAGCTATCAGCCACGTGGGCATCACTGATACCAGAAGCCGTCCAGGCGGCGCCGTTGCAGATTCCGGCTATATATGAGCGTCCTGTTCACTCCTCGGCCACTGGGCACGGCGGCACAGCCGGTATGCGGTGGTCTGAAAATCCGTTTGTCTTCCTTCTACAGGTGAGCAAGCGTTACGGAAAATGCTTTCGCTCAGGTGACCCGTTCTTACTTGTGCTGCCGTGCCCATGGTCTTCTGGTGTGTCTTATGATGTTTCTGGCTTGTTGCGACAACTGCTCTTTCTGGGCGGAGACATTGAGACCAATCCTGGTCCTGATTTGGCTAAAATTGCTAAACAACTAGAGAGAATAGCTACTGACATAAAGGACATAAAAGAAAAGCGACTAACCAATATAGAGAAAAAGTTGGACGCCTTGACGATGTTAGAGAACAAAATTGCTGCTTGCCAAACTCGAATAGCTTCTATGAGCACCGTAATTCATCAACTAGAAAAGCAGGTTGATCAGCTCGAAAACCATAGTAGAAGATCAAACCTGATAGTGTACGGCTTACCGGAAAGGGACAACGAGACCAGTGACACACTTGAACACGTTGTCAACAAAGAAGTAATTCAAGACTTATTGGAGCTTGAACCAATTAGAATTGAGCGCATTCATCGAATAGGTAGGCCTGCACCAAACAAAGTTAGACCAGTCATTTTTAAGCTGCAAGACGCACACGACAAGATCTCAATTCTTAAGCAAGGATCTAAGCTGAATGGTTCAGATTTTTCCATTGGTGAAGATTTCTTTGTAGAGTGCGAGATGTCAGACGTAAACTGTGGGTAAATTCGAAACCAAACCGCGACATAAAAGAAAAAGTGTCGCTAGTTTTCGACAAACTATTCATCAATAGCAACGTTTACACTTGGGATACCGAAAAAGATGAACGCCTAGTCCTACGAAAAAACGACGAACGAAAGCCAAATCGTCCACAGACGAGGCAACAGGCTCAGGCATTAAACAACGCATCATGATCAAAAATACTTCCAAAAGGCCAATCAACCGATAAACCAGGAACGCCCCTAACAGTAATGCGAACCCAACCAAAGAAAAGCAACTGCGCCTGCTGAACCTGAATGCTCGTAGTATAATAAATAAAACCGACCAGCTTGAAATTATCTTGCTTCAAAATGACCCGCACATTGTCGTAGTGACAGAAACTTGGCTCCGAATCGACATATCAGATGACAGCGTCTTTCCCGCATCTTATGAGATCTTACGTAAAGACAGGGCTTCCAGAGGCGGGGGCGTGGCTGTTCTTTAGAAGAACAACATACGGGTCGTTTTGTTGCCTGATATCGACGAACTTGAATGCCTGTGCATGAAGGTTTTGTGCTGGGGGTACTCTTTCAATCTTTACGCGCTTTACAAGCCTCCTGATTCCCCATCAGAATATCTAACTAGACTTCGAGAGCACATGTCGAAATATGTGAACAGCAAAGTTTTTCTGATTGGGGACATTAACCTTCCAGGGATTGACTGGAAACGATTGATGGCTGGTTCAGAATTTTTGAAATACACAAACATAGTGTTTGATATCATGCTTACACATAACCTAATACAAGTTGTAAACGAACCAACTCGTGTACAGGGCCCTTCTGGATCTTGTATTGGTTCCCCGTAATTTTGACCGATACTCTGTTGCAATAGAGCCAGGGATATCTGACCACCACTTAGTATGCGTTACTTTACCCCTTCTCAAGTTAAGCTCCCAAGATAGGTCGACGACACGGCGCTTCAAAGATTACTCACGAGCTAATGACAAATCTGTACTTGCCCATCTAGAAATATGTCTTGCTAATTTTGATGGTGATGACGTTTGCAACCTATGGGACCGGTTCAAGGACATGTGCCATTACTGCCTTGATAACTTTATACCGAGCAAGAGCGAAATTTCACAAGCGTACACCCTGGATAACACGCAAAATTATTCACTTGAAACGCAAACTTAAAAGATTGAAGAAGAAGAAGGCATAGTCTGCCGTTATCAGTGCGATGAAAAATTCTTTGCAAAACACAGTGCGCTGCTCAAAGGACCACTACTTTCAAACCCTCCTACCAAGCTTCATAAAAATGATCCTGATAAGTTTCGGCATTACATTACTGACAAAAAGCAGCTTGTAAGGGAAATTAAAATCGATGGTGACCTCATTTCTGACCCTGAAATCATTGCTAAACATTTTAATCAATATTTTCACAGTGTTTTCTCCTGCGCAAGCGTATCCACTGGTAATATCAGATCCTGGCATTTATGACGCTGACTTTGTATCTTACTCTGGTGTACTATCTATGTTGTTAAATTTTAAAACCAAGTCTTCATGTGGTGCAGACCAGATTCCAAACGCCTTTTTACGCAGATATGCCGAAATACTTGCTAAGTTTCTTGTAGTAATATTTCGTACTTCTTTGTCCACTGGGAAGCTGCCGAGTGACTGGAGAATGGCTCTGATTGTTCCCGTTTTTAAAAAAGGTGACCGGTCCAGCTTTCAAAATTACCGTCTGATATCTTTAACGTCTCAATGCTGCAAGATCATTGAACATAATATTTCCAAACAGATTTTTGAGTTTCTAGACGAAAATGCCGTATTAACAAATTTTCAACATGGTTTTAGAAAAGGTTATTCCACGGCAACCCAATTGGTGACAATAATTCATTCGTTAACAGCGTGTCTTGACAATAACGGCCAAATTGATGCTATATTTTTAGATTTCAAAAAAGCTTTCGACAAGGTACGACACGACAAATTAATAGCAAAACTTAAAAACTTAAAGACATTCACATTCCGGATATTTTTGTTTCCTGGATTGCAGCCTACCTATCCAACTGCCAACAGCTTGTAAAAATTAACGAAGAAGAATCTCGGTGTCTTCATGTCACCTCTGTGGTCCCACAAGGTAGTGTTTTGGGACCATTGCTTTTTTTGTTGTATATTAACGATTTAGTAACTGTTGTTGACCCTAGTGTTCAAATTCGATTGTTCGCTGACGACTGTGTCTTGTTTCGGGAAGTCACATGTACTAACGATCAGAACGAACTCGAGAAAAACATTGAAAACGTGCGGGAGTGGTGTGTAGAATGGGGAATGGAATTAAATTTGGAAAAAAGTGTATATCTTTGTGTAACGAGAAAGAAAAACCCCAGTGAACACGTGTATAAATTAGGATCGTCTTCTCTCACACAGGTTGACAGTTATAAGTACCTCGGCGTTACATTAACAAACAACTTATCATGGAACAAGCACATAGATAATATTTGCTCGTCTGCCTTTCGAAAATTATGCTTCCTAAGATATAAGCTCAGAAATTCCCCTCCAAACGTAAAGCTTCTTAGTTAGTTCACTTTCGTTAGGCCGAAGCTGGAGTATGCGAGTATCGTGTGGGACCCCCATACTAAACAAAATGTTAAAAAACTTGAAAGGATTCAGCGGAAGGCCATTCGGTTTGTTTATTCTAGGTTTTTGCGAACGGACTCCCCCACAGACCTAATGCCAGCACGCCTGGGATGCAACCGCGTATCACAAACTCCACCACTGCCTCATCCTTAGCAGCAGTTGTCCGTTGGAAGTCCGCCAGTTTTTCCCTAGCAGCCACGGTGATGATGGCCTGCGTCACCTCGTGGATAGTGTTGCTCTTGGCCGGCTGAGAGTTGCCGATGTGCTCCTCGTGACCAACGCTCCTCTAGAAGCAACCGGTGGCGAAAAATCGCAGCGCACACAACTTCATTCTCCGTGGAAAGGCCACTTGTTCGCTGGCATCCGATGACAGGGACAAGTTCGTCGCACAAGCTACGCACTGTTCGTTCGGACAGACGAGAACATTGTCGGAACTCTTCTTCAGTGAACTTTTTGAATGCACCTTTAACCTCGCTTCGTCATCTCTGCTCGGCTGCAGCTGCCGCACAGGCGAGATGAAAAACTGTGGCAGTGGGAAACGCCATGTTGTCTAAGTGGCCGGATGCTGAAAAGTCGCGAAACTCTTACATTTCAATCTAATCCAGGCCAATTCGCAGCCATTTAAATCCATCCGGTTCTTTTCGGACGGTCAAACCAGAGAAAAACAGTCACGTGACACCCCAGCCCACGTCACTAATAACAATACAGCATTCGTCACGGCTCATATGGGCCAATCGCGTGCGACTTAATGAAACAGACCGCCTTTGTCCGGATTTGGAATTTGTATATAATCGCACCACAGCAGTCGAGTTGACGCTCGAAGAACTCGTCCTGGCGAAGTTGGAGCCCATCTTCGCCCAAATTGGTGACACATTCACTACGCTCAGCCAAAGGATGGACACTCACACAGCCCAAATTAACGTTCTCAAGTCACAGCTAACCAACTTTGTGGTTCATGTCAAGAACAACTGCATTAGTCACGCGGAATTTGAAGACTGTCATAAAAGAAAACAAAAACACGCCCAAAGAGTGAAAAAGTTTCTCACTCCTCTCCCGATGGCGAGCAGGTAAACGTACCAGATATTCACGAAGATGGCAGGCTCTAAAATTAAGATTTCTACTCCGCAACCAACTTTTCTCAATTGGCAGTGAAACTGTCGATCATACAGACCCTGGCTGGCTAATCTACAAGAATTTATAAAAGTAAATCAGCCTTACCTCATCACTCTACAAAAGAACAATACTGAAAAAGTGCGGCTCGCAGGATACAACACCGTTGCTCTGACCCCAAGAACCGCCATTCTACTTAATAAAACTGCTGCGGCCCAAGTACACAAGATAGAAGACACTACAGTTGGGCACTCTATCGTGGAAGTCATACTGGAACGAAGATCACAACAAAGCCTTTACGTCGCTAACGTGCACAGCCCACCGTGAGATCAGCTCAGGGACTACGATTACTTCGTCCGCGAACTCAGAAAACGCACAAACGGTCATCTGTTAGTAGTCGTATAGGACTTACATGCGCCCCACACAGCTTGGGGCTAAGCCATCACCACCAAGAAAGGCGCGAGAGTCCACGACTCCGCTCAGGAGCACGGCCTCACATTGTTGAATGATCCACTCCGGCCCACGAGAGTGGGAAACGGCGTCTCGAGAGATACCACGCCCGACCTCACCTTTACACGAGATGTCAAGACGGTAAGGTGGACCTGTCTCCCCGAGACGCTTGGAAGCGATCATCACATATTTCAACTCAAAATCGAATATGACCAAAGATCTACAAAAACAGGCACAGCAAGACTGACAGATTGGAACGCCTTCAGAAACGAGGTCGATGGTGACAACGCAATAGCGGGCATAGATGCCTGGCTCACCAAGATTCTGGATACCGCCAAACGGTGTACCAAAGTAATGCAGCTGAACGAAGACAATCCGGCAGTAGATTCACGCTTATTCCACCTCTGGGAGGCCGGATGAGCCTTACTGAAGAGATGGAAGAGGCGAAAATTGAACAAGAAACTCAGGAAAAGAATTTTCCTATTGACAGAAGAGGCACAACAGTATGCAGAAAACCGAGCGAGACATAATTGGCGCGACGTCTGCGATAAGCTCCAGGGTACGCTCAGCACCAAGAAGACGTGGCACCTGCTGCGGACTCTCCTCGGTGACCGCCGCACCAAGACGCAGCAGCCGCAACGAGTACGTCAGCTAACACACAATTACGATGGCTCGGAGGAAGAACTGCTCCACGAATTATGCAACAAGCTGCATGGTCCTGTCCAATCAGCGGCAATGCCACCATCACACAAAGAATACGAAGGCATGCCCGATTCCGACTTTGGCATGCCCTTCACTCCAGCAGAGCTTTAAGCAGCTCTTTCCAAGCTTACGAGAAACACGAGTCGTGGCAAAGACGGGATAGTCAACAAGCACTTCCGACAGCTACCCAATCAGGCTATGACTGCTCTCCTACAGTACTGCGATGACTGCTGGGACAAAGGAAAGCTTCCAGCCGCAAGGAAGCATTTGAAGGTTATCAAGATACCTAAGCCCAACAAGTCCATAGCTGTTGACAACCTTAGAACCATTTCTCTGTGCGTTGGCAAGCTGTTTGAGCATATGATTTATGACCGGCTCACGTCGCACCTTGAGGACAACGGGTACTTCTCAGCCACTATGTTGGGCTTCCACCAGCTTCTTTCTACGCAGGACATCCTCTTACTCCTCAAGGAAGATATAGTTGATCACTTGAGCAAGAATAGCAAGTCGTCTCTTCTTGCCATTGATGTGAAAGAGCCTTCGACAATGTTAGCCATAAAGCAATACTACAAAATCTCGAAGATACTGGCTGTGGTTTCAAGATTTATAACTATGTTTGAAGCTTCCTCACCGGTCGTACGGCAACGGTGGAAATACACAATATACGGAGTGAAAAAATTGAGCTGCCGAACAGGGGTACACCTCAAGGCTGTGTTGTGTCACCACTTCTTTTCAACGTGCCACTCCTTAAGCTCCCTCGGCTTCTCGAAAAAATACAAGGCGTACATCACGTCATATACGCGGACGATATTAAGCTTTGGACTCGAGGCAAGAGTACTAGATAGCAAGAAAGCTGTTTTCAGGAGGCGGTCAATGTCATTGAGAAATACCTCGAAAGCTGTGGCCTCCTTTGTGCAGCTGAAAAATCAGAATTACTGGTACTCAAGGCCCGCACGCGAGGAAGACCTCCAACCTGCAAAGCGCCAGACCCATACATCATCCTTCACGGGGTCCAAATACCGCATGTCACCTCGCTTCGCTTACTCGGCTTGCACCTGCACCACGACGGATCAGGGGCCGCCATGCTTCCTGGACTTCAACGCACAGTATTCCAGCTCACGCACCTCGTAATGAGTGTCGCAAACCGACACATGGCCTGAAGGAAAACGATACCTTGAGAGTTGTGCAGGCTATTCTAACCAGCCGAATCACCTATGAAACCCCGTACCTCGCCCTCAAGACATCTCAAGTCGACAAGCTGAATGTGCTCATCCGCAAAGCTACCAAGCTCGACATAGGGCTACCTCCAATGGCGTCGACCACCAGACTCCTAAGAATGGGTATACACAATACCTGGCAAGAGCTGGCAGAAGCCCAACGGACCAGCCAACTCGAGAGACTTAAGCTTACGTCGACGGGCAGATTGGTTCTTGAGCGCTTGGGCTACAACGAGAGCTACATCTGCGAGGCAGACCGTGAAGAGAAGATGCCGCCTTAGATGCGAGAATCATGCAGCATCGCCCGAGTACCGCGTAACATGAATCCCGAGTACCATCGAGAAAGATGAATCGCTCGAGTCGACACTATTCGCAGAAGACACCAGCACGATCCAGACGCTCGCTACGTTGACTCGGCAATATACCCTGGCAAAAATACCTACGCTTTAAGTGTGGTCGACACGGAAGGACAAGAGCTGGCATCTGCCAACCTCCGGGTGTGGAGCTCCGAGTCTGCCGAGGAAGCAGCGATCGCCCTTGCCACTACGACTGGTAAGGACGCGGTACTAGTTTTCACAGATTCCCAATCCGCTGTCCGCAATTACACGCGAGGCTGAATCTCCGCCGAAGCTGTCAAATTTCTGAGAAAGAGCCGAACTCCGCTTCCTTACACCTGCGTGGTATGGGTGCCTGGACACGAGGGGCTCGATGGAAATAAAGTGGCTCACGCCGCGGCCCGCGGTCACGTCAACCGGGCCTTCCTCAGCGCCTCGCTTGACTCGCGGTTAGCCAGCGCTGCAGAAGTGGCGACCGTACCACCAACATGAAACGCCATCCTACAACACTATTGTCTAGCTCACAGGGTGTACCCGTTACCTCACCCCAAACTGATTAAAAAAGAGGCAACAACATTTCGGAGACTTTAAGCTAACACCTATACACACGGCACCCTACTGCATAGAATCTACCCAACGCTGTACGCCTACAACTGCCCGATATGCGACGTGCCATACACACTGGCCCACCTAGTACTACTCGAGTGCCCGTGGCGCCACGAAGATGCCAATACCAAGTCCGCAACGACTGCACGTATCAACTCCCTAGCCGAGATGGGGGAGGCGAAGATTGCCGTACGTGACCTAGACGACGAACGAGGACTTGACGCCAGGGCCCGGGAGGCGATAGCGGCCAGAGGATCCCTGGAATAAGGGACCCTCCCACCTAGAGTGACCCCGAGCTCAGAAACTCGGGAACACTGTTTCGAAAAATAAATGTTTATTTCATCATCATCATCATTTGTTCAACGTACCGAAGGAAGGAATCAGTAACACTGATGTTACAGAGATGCAACCTAGATCTTCTTGAATTCCGTAGAAATAAGTATCGGCTGAAAGTATTATTCCAAATAATGCACAACCAACTAAAAATAGATAAGCTCAAATATTTACGCTCTCAAGGCAGAAGAAATCCCCGAACAAACCACGATTGCGTCATAAAACCATACCGCGCAAGTGCTGACACATTTCGATATTCTTTTTTTTCAGATGTCACAGAAATGTGGAACAAACTGCCGAATAAAATTGTTGTTTTAAAAGATGTCACTGACTTCGAAAGTGCTGTAGAAGCGAATTTACATGATTGGTAAATTATTTTTTTCAGTGCCAAAGAATGTGAGCGACTTCAAGTTCATAGCAAATATTTTGAAAAATGACAGTGAATCTTGAGTTGTTTTTCAATACTCATTTGAATGTTGAGCTGATATTTAAGAGAACACCAGTTTTCATTGTGAGTTTTCAAGGTATTAAAAAACTTTATGAACGTTGTAGATTCTTTAGGTATGTCCTCTCTTTGATGACCCTCCATGAGGCTTGGCAGTATTACCAATTAAACAAACAAATAAATAAATAAATAAATAAATGAAATAAATTCCGCTTGCCACCATGCACTGCGGAAAAGCTATTGCACACTCCGCACTGCCGAAAGCTGCCGCCGTTCATCTGAATTCTGTTAAGTGACTGTCGTCCACTCACTAGCTCGTTAGCTACGAATTGGTTCTTTTATTTGCTTTAGATAAATACCCTTAGGCTTCCACAGCAAAGTAGTGGCGTGGATTAGGCAGCATTTTCGATAACCATACTGAAATAATCAATGCTGTAGGCTTGGTGGGGGCACTCCTCCAATCTTGGAGGACCTATGTTTCATGTTTGGACGTTTTCGCTTATCTTTCATAGATAGCGCCAATAGACCTTGCAGCAGCGGCGGTGCACGCCATTCGGCATTACGCAACGCCTTTGCGTTTTGCGTCACCAGACTGACTAAAAAAGAATCTTTTGAACTCCCGAAGCATCGTCTCGAAAGCAGGTGTTTCTTCGCTCTTCGCCATGCATTGACACACCAGGCACGTCGACTGGCAATCGGTGACGCGCTTTGTCGATCGGTGACACGCTTGCGAGAAACGAAAAAGGTACCCGGACCCGATCGTCTGGCTACATGCAAGGTGAATGGAACAACCATAGATGTCCTTTAGAACAACTGAGCGAGCTAGCGCCCCTGGATCATGCTGGTGCTCACCGCCCTTCTTACTCCTTTATTTGTAACACACTCTCCCAGCCGGCAAACTCGCGGCAATGTCCGGATGCACTGCGGCTGAAGTTCAGGTGGACATTTGCGAACAAGATGCGAACGAGTGAAAGGGGGATGTGTAACGAGTGAAGAGAGGAGGTGCTACAGGGAGGCGATGGCGTGCTTCCCTAATGACCATGAAGCTCGGGGAGGCGGTGGCTTGTCTTGCGGGGAAAGCCACCCATTCAAGCAGTAGTGTTTATATGTCGTTTTGGTGACGTTCTTTGATATCTTTAATGTTTCGTCTCGAGATCCGGTGCGCTTGCTTCCCTGCTTGACACCATGTCGCACCGACACGATGCCCAAAAGTAACACTGGTGCCTTTAGCGCTTCTTGCTTCGCTTCTTGTCGTCGCTTGCGTCGCTTCTCTTCTTGTGCACTCTGAAGGCTTCCTGATAATCAGCGTTATCCTTGAACTGTTTTTGCGTTCTATGTCAAGCCTCTGCAGGTGCTGCGCGAATATGCTCCGCTTGACGACTTAGCGTGTCAGGTAGTCCTGATCGTGTGCCTCGCTCACAGGTGTTTCCGATCTGAGTCAAAAATCCAAGTTCTATGACGATTTTTCTTCCTCGCTCGAAAAGGACGACAACGATGCTGAAGGATTTTGTTCCCGTCGAGCATCGACGTCATCAATGACAGAAGTTTTGGCCACGTTCGGAGGCAGTACGGGCTCTGTGGCCAGTAACTGATTGTGTGCGCCCTTGCCGGCGTCGCGAGCGATGGCGCACATCAAGCTGACGTTTTCGGGTTCATGAGTCTGACTCATGGCGGTGTTTTGGAGACATCCCTGTTGGGAGTCTCCCGACGACTTATTTATTACGGTGTCTCCCGTCTCAAGAGAGTCCTCGTTTGTTCAGGATCCCTTCATGATGCGCATGGCGTTGTGCTGTAGCTGTGCAGTGTGGCACTTGCATAGGCGTATTTCCCGGGGGAAAGGCGCAAGAGGGGCGCTGCCCTCCCCTTACTGAGAATAGTGAAAAAGTTGAGCCCTCCCCTCCTTCCTGCCCCAGTTCTGGCAGTGGGCCACTAAGAAACGAACTGACAGAAAATTTCCCGTAAATATATATAATGATATCTCGTAACTGGTTGGCTGCCGAGGATTTTTTTTGTCGCACGACCATAAACTGTAGTTTTTCGGCATTTCGGGCCGCTTGTGCAGTGCTTTTGCGCCTTGCACTGGCACCTTGTAGAGGAGGCTACCGCTCAGCTAGGGCTCTAGAATTTTAGTCCACTCTGTCAGAAATTTATTGGGGTTCGTTCTCAAACTCACATCACAGGTGACGCAAGTGTAGGCAGGAACCAAATAGTAGGAAACGCGTTATGAACTTATCAGGTGGTGTTCCCGTCTTTAAAGTATGAATGTCTTAGAAAGCGAATTGAACGTGGCTGCTTGATATCTTAGCTGCCATGAGTCAACAAGGGCGTAGAAGTATTTTTGATGGGGGCCATAATCGGGAGAGCTAGGAATGGATTATGATTTAGTCTCCAATTTGCCAGCGTCGCCTAGCTTATAGTATGGTAGGTTGAAACAATTCTGGTGCCTTGCAACAATGTGATAGGTAAGGCAGTCGACTACAGCATATAGGGAAGCCCAGCTTTGAGGCTTGCCCCGTGAATTGATCGACCTTAGAAAGGAGATAAACCACAGTTTTCTGGACCAAGAAGACTGCCCACCTGAGAAGGATCTCATCTGTTTCTAGTCTTGTTCATTTCTCCCTATCCGCAAATAGTTCACAAGGAGGTGTACATGCGCATAAACGGCTCAACATAGTTATATTGCAACAAAAAATATTAACTAAAAGCACTTGAATGTATGTCACCAACTGCAATAACAGCCGCCACCAGACTGATCGCCAGGAATCCTTCTCGAATTACGCCCCGATGGAGACACTGTCCGGCAACGCCAAAAGAGCTTCCCAACGGAAATGCACTGTTTATTACGCACACTTAAGTTTAACGCGACAAGTTTTCGCGGATTAGCAGAATTTCATATCACGCATACGATGTTACGAAACACAAACTTCGCTGAAATTAGGGAAAAATCATATCAGCGATACGGTTCGTAAAAGAACAACACACGGGGAAGTAACGCGGAAAAGGCGCAAATTATAAATTCCGAATGTAATAAAAGCACTAATAAAAATACTAGTACTAAAAACACAAAAAAATATAGTGAATGATTTCTTTACTGCACAAAAAGACCCCCAGGAACGCAGCATTTGCGATCACAGTGAAAAAAGCGAAAAATACGTTAAAAGCACTGAAACACATTGTAAACTTTCAAAAAAAAAAGCTTACCGACCTCGAAGGCCATTTCAGACGGTTAAATTCGATTATTCAAGGAATTCCCGATGACCCTAATGAAACTGATGCAACCCTGAAGGAAAAATTGGTCAAAGAAATATTCACAGAAAAGCTTGATGTCAGATTCCATTGGACGCATTCACCAAATAGAAAAGCACACTGGTAATAGAACCGTCATCTTCCACGTTCAAACTTTTATTGAAAAAAAAAGGAATATTAGAAAATCCCTAACAACTAAAAGGATGAACAATATCTATTCAGAACGATTATTCACAGTTGACACTTAAGAAACTGAAATTGCTGTGGGACAGTGCTAAGACCGAAAAACGACAAAGATTATGAGTATTCTTAGTGCGTGACAAGCTCATAGTTGATAAAAATACATTTTATTCTAGTGAACTACAAAACAGGCGAGTAAAAGCTGGCGAACATCAATCTTCTAGGCCTCACTCATAACCTATCCTAGCACCATGTAACGACCAGTTAAAGCTACTAAATAAGAATACCCGAAGTGTGTAAACAAAACTGAAGCGTTTGAAGTGCATCTTCTGCAACATGGTCCACATATTGCGGTTGTTAATGAGACTTGGCTGCACGAGAATTCGCCTGATGGCGACGTCTTCCCCCCATTCTACACCATTTTCAGTAAAGACAAACACACTCGGGGAGAACGGTTGCTATATTTGTAAAACATTGCATCGATTCTGTTTTGTTGGATGATCTTATTGACATAGAATGCTTATGCATTAGGACTACATGCTGGGGTCTTAATCTTGTTGTAATTCGGTTGTACAGACCCCTAGACGTTACTCCAGAATATCTTAGCACACTGAAAAATTACATGGCCGCATTCGAAAGTAAAAAGGTCTTACTGATTGGGTCCCTGAACCTACGTGACGTGGACTAGTAGCGCCTTGACGCCAGCATTATCACTTTAAGACATGTTAACACAGTGTTTGCCATTATGCTTAGACAGGATCTATTTCAGGTAGTTCACGTATGTACGCGCATACAGGGGGATTACACCTTACTACTAGATCTTGTGTTTCTGAACCGCCATTTCTCTGCACATACAGTAGAAGTAAGACAAGGGCTTTGTTATCTATATGTTTTCTATGTCTTCTATTTCATGTCTTCGCTTCTTTTTTTTCCTTAGTGACTGGCCCATGGTCAGGAACCCCAGGTGGTCAAAATTTTTGGAGCCCTCCGCTACATTGTCTCTCATAATCGTATGGTGCTTTTGAGAAGCTAAACCCCAAGAATCATCATCCAGTAACTGACCATAAAAACCCAGTATTCCGCTGCTTTAAAGACTTTTCTAGGGATAATGACACAGACATAGTCAAACACATGAAATCATACGTTACCAATTTTGATGACGCAAATGTTAGCGTGCTCTGAACACGATTAAAGCAAATGTGTCATTTTTCCTTAGATAATTTTGTGCCTTTCAAGCACAAAAAAGTTCTTAACAAACAACCTGAATAACTCGTGACATCATTCATATGAAGCGGAAAGTTGAGCGACTGAAGAAACGCGGGCAGCGGCTCATTTGATGCACGATGCGCACAACAGCCCCACTCAAACTGTGCACAGCTCTAGAGAGTATCACTTTAAAAACTCATTGCCTAACTTTAAGGTACACGACTCTAGTAAATTCTGGAATTTTATAAGTCAACAAAAAAAAAACCGGTATCGAAAATATCAATTCATGGAACAAATGTGACCCATCAGAGAGACAATTTCCGACATTTCAATCAATATTTTCAAAGTGTGTTCAACACTTCCAATTTCATCTGTATATTTAAATCGACAGGCTTCCCATACGCTGAAGCAATCTTTATATTTTATCCCGGTGTGCTGACTATGCTGCTAAATTTGAAAAATAAGGCATCTTGTGGCCGTGATAATATAGCTAACGTATTTCTATGGCAATAACCTTTATCTCTAGCAAAGTTTTTGGCGAATATTTTTTCGCTGTTCTTTGTTGTCTTCCCAACTGCCCAATGAGTGGATAGGCCACGTTGTATCCATCTTTAAAAAGGGAGACCGCTTAGCACTAGAAAACTACTGTGCAATCTCACTGACTTTACAATGTTGCAAAATAATAGAACACATCATAGCTACTCGTATCAAGTTTCTCGAAGAACGCTCTAAATTAACCAAGTATCAAAATGGTTTTCGGAAAAGGTTATCAACCGTAACTCTACTCGTCACACTGTTTCAGTCTCTTGCAGTAAGCATCAATAGACACGGTAGGATAGATACGCTCTTCTTAGATTTCTCCAAAGCCTTCGATAAAGTTCCCCATAGTAAAGTCATTTCCAAACTTAGAACAATAGGCATAGCAGAAATATCTGTTTATTGGATTTTTGCGCATTTGAATAATCGCGAACCGTACGTTGAAGTAGGGGGCCAATATTCGGACTGCTTTTCCGTTACATGAGGCGTACCACAGGGCAGTGCGTTAGGCCCTTTGCTTTTTTCCAGTGTATATCAATGATATTGTGGATGTTATTCGTCGTAGTGTAGAAACAACTTATTTGCAAATGATTGCGTTTTGTTCAAAGAAATATGTTACACTAATGGTTACAACGAACTGAGCACCAGTGGATGCAATATATATGAATGGTAAAAAATGGGGAATGTGTCTCAATGCGGGCAAGTGCGTTTCCCTTCCAGTGACTCACACAAACAATCCACAACCTTATACATACATACTGGGGTCTTCATTACTAGAACAAGTAAAATCCCACATATACCTTGGTGGGACACTCACTTCCAACTTATCTTGGGATCTCTATATTGATAATGTTTGTTAATCTGCCTTTCGTAAACTCTGTCTTCTTAAACATAAACTTAGAAGTGCTCCCACGAATATTAAACTACTTTGTTACACTGTCCTTGTGCGACCAAAACTAGAGTACGCGAGTATAGTATGGGACCCTTAAGCAAACCATAATATATACGCTCTTGAGAGTATTCAGAGAAAAGCTGTTAGATTTATATTCGACGAGTATTCAAAGTTAGACTCGCCTTCAGAATCATTCCTAGCAAACAACATTCCCTTATTGCGGACGTAAAGAGAAAAAGCTAGATTAGGATTTCTTGACCATCTTTTGAACAAAAAACTAGCTCTAGAGCCATCCCCGTATTTGACACCCCTAAGAAGCCAGCCGACCCGACACCACCACACGAAAGCCTTGATCCCATATTTTGCTCGCACAGACCTACTTAAGTTTTCGTACTTTCCAAGAACCATATGTGAATGGAACTGTCCTACTAATACTTGTGATGAGTGAATTGCCTACCAAACAGCCTTCTTTGCCCTTTATTACTTGAGTTTTGCAATTGCTATTCTATTCATATCTAATATTATTTTATTAGTATCTGTATTACCCATCCTGCTTGGACATTGACTCTGCAGTATTCAATAAATAAGTTAGTATATCCGTCTTTGTGTAAATATGCGTTGAAAAGTCATGATACAACAAAGATGAGGTCGAGGGCACTTCAAAGAAGTCCGAATCTGTGAAAGTACCGTGAGTGAGGGCTTCGCGAAAGAAGAATCACTTGCTTCGTGAATCTGATGCACTTTTTCAATTTAACGTGCTACCCGATCCTTCACCTGCGAATGCAATGCCGTGTGAGCAGTTAGGCAAGCGCGAACAAGAGAGAGAAATAAAAAAATGGGCAAAAAAATAGAGCGAAATAAAGAGAGAACTAGAGATGAAGAAATAAGTAGAGAAAAACAACGAAGAAAAAACAGACACAGAAAAACGAAGACAGCGTGAAAGATTCCAAGAAGGTTGCCCAGGTCCGCATTTTCCTCAAGCTTGGCACTAGTATGTCTGCAAAGTTTTTTTTTGTTTTTGTTCCTGAATAATGACGCTGCAAAAAGCCATTTTTTGCTATTTCCGACTTTGTTCACAATGTGCACGCAGCTCAAGACGCCTGCGTTTCAATCCGAAGTGTCCTATGACTCAATACCTTGTTACGTACCAAAAATTCGATTGTGTGTGGTTACCACAAGTTTCTGAAAGGCCGTGCTGATTTCGGCTGTGCGGGAAACTCGTTTTCCTACCTTTGCGTCACATATTTTCATTCCCCACCCTCGGTGCGCTCTGAGTAACGTCTTAATTAACTGGGTTGCGTCCAAATTTCACCAAATCAACGAAAGTTCTGGTGCCATAACAATACATGCACTGGCTGACCAAAGAACACGTCTGAATTATTCAATTTAACTACGGTGTGTTGAATTGCAAAGCATTTGATGTACTAGCAGACTTTTGCAGTTAAAAATTAGCAGACGGTTGATTTTCAAGATTTCTCTGAAATACTTAGCTATGCCAGTACGTGAATTGCTTAGATAGCGAAAATGTAACGTTTTAGGGCAATTAGGATGCAAGACGTTCTCCGTTGTCAGCCTATTTACAATGTTGAACTCAGATTCTATTATGTTTGCAGCTAGAATGGTCAGTTCAGAAGGAGTCTGTGTGGCAGGGCCCGAGGAAGCGTTTTGGGAATTGCTCTCGTTAAAATTGTTATAGGTGGGATCAAAGCAATGACAACAATGCTAAATTTAAAATTCATGTAGATGGTACCAGCCTATCATTTGCGGGATAATTAAATACAATCTGAAAAACAAGAGCTAATGCGATCCGAATCGGTACGATTTCTTTGACGGAAAACTACTTAAAAATACCATGTTAAACTTAGGTATTTGTGTCGTCTTGAATTGACTTGTGCAGTGCCAAATATATCTCGGATGGCTAACACACATACAGCGGAGACTCTATACAAAGGGTTTATTTAGCACAGTGATAACGTACACGCACACGCTGTTGAATATTGTGTATAGACAACGAGTGCCCCTACTGTCATTATTAGAAGATCGGATAGGTGTTCGGTATAAAAAAGAGGTCGATGTCGATGGGCTACGCCATGGGCACGGCGGCTCGTTCTTTCCTGAAAATTCTGGTGCCTGAACCCGTTCAGAGACATTTACTCTACTAGATCTTTCTGGTATGTGGAGATATTTTTATCAGGCAACCTGGAGGGCACACCAATGTGACATTACGAAATCGCCACGAAAAATCTGAAAGTAATGACCGATTATGAAACTGAAATTTGGCAGCACAGAGCAGAAAACATCACTGCAAGATATATACAATGGAGTTGAAGGCTGCGTACCTTGTCCTCACTTCGACGAGTATATATATATATATATATATATATATATATATATATATATATATATATATATATATATATATATACATATTTATATATATATAAACGACGACACTGGGAGGAACCGAACCTTGCCCCCACCATTCGCGAGGACGTTGGTACGTCTTCTTGTGATGTTCATGTGCTTGATTGAGTGTGGCTCGTAGTATCATGGCTGCTCACCATACCGATAGTTCACTTGCTTGAGCTTCGAGCAAGATAAATTCGAGAACCTACCACCAGTATCTGGCTTGAGGAGCATGTGGGACAAGAACTAGGGCTATGCGTATTATTCTTCGTGAGACAAGCCCTGGGGGTACATAGTGCTGCGCGACGGATAGAACATGCGTTTGCTTTTGCGTCTGGGAAGTAAGGCTGTTTTCGCAAGCTGGGGTGCTGGCCGTGAGAAACTGGGTCTTTGTACTCGAGGTGCTTGGTGTACCGACTGTTTTTCTTGCCCATCAAGTTTTCCACGGCGTACTTGGTGGACAAGTACTCCCACTGAAGCGCTGTAGATCGCGTGGAAAGCCACGGGTGTTTTGGCGGGTACCCATAACTCGTTGGAGTTGTAGTTGGCGTCGAAGTCACGAGACTACTCGAAGGCGAAGTCCTGGCTTGTTGCAACGTTAATGCGAGAGGATTCGTAAGGCTGGTCGAAATTGAAGTCATGGGCAGCTGCCACGTCGAGGTAAGAAGGCGAAGTCGCAGTGGACTGCGACGTAGAAGCGATAGGAGTCAATAGGCCAGTTTAAGATGACGGGGCGGCCCGTGTCATAAGGCCGGTAAAAAGCAAGGTCGCGGCCTGGTGCGACGTCGGTAAGAGAGGAGTCGTGAGCGTGGTCGAAAGAGAAATCACGGGTCAAGAGGGCGTGGTGGTGGACCATGGTGCATAATCTTGTCATACCGAAGCGTTGTTGGTATATGCACTGTGAGCCGTTTATTACGTTGTTGATGACACACAGTGAAGTAGAATGTCGTCCCACGCATCGGTAGCAACGCACGGTTTTGGCAGTGCGCCAATCAGTAGCGAAATGGTTGCGCTTGGTGCAGCTAAGGTATAGCTTCTCTGAGCGAAGCTTTTTGCGCATGTCTTCCAAAGGAAGACGTGTACAATGATGGCTCCGTCACCAAAGAGACAGCGACATCAGCATTCATAATTCCGGAATCGCACGAAGAATATGCATGTCGGTTGGGCCCCCTCTCTTCTTGAACAACGTCGGAGCTCGTAGCGATTTTCCTAGCCATAAGCTTTATTAAACTGTTCACGACACCAAGAAAATGTGCGGTAATTACAGACTCTCCGGCAGCACTAGCATGTGTGGAAGGTGCCACTTCAAGACACATTGATGTGCGTATAGTATACGCTATACTAAAAGAGCTCTCAGAAGCTACGAAGTCGAATCATTGAGTGGCATTTCAGTGGGTCCCCAGTCACTGCGGAATTAAGGAAAATGAAATGGCGGATGAGTTGGCGAAAACTGGTCATAATTCTACGCAAACATGCTTCATTTCGGTATCTCAATATGGTGCAAATAGAATTTTAAGAACAACAAAACTTGAATTATGCCTGTCTACCTGGCTCACAGACAAAACAAAGGAATCGATCTTATATTTTGTTGATCCTAATCTTGATTGCCAATTTGACCGTGACCTCCTAAGACGTATCGACACACTCATTCATCGCCTACGACTCGGAACTGCTTACACAAAGCACTTCCTACTTCGTATTCATCGTGAAACATCGTCAGCATGTTCATGCGGCCACGATAACTAGGATATCTGTCACCTCTTGCTCGACTGTCGGAAACACGACACACACCGAAGGCGACTAGAACAAGAACTGCATAGTTTAGATCCTGAGCGACCATTCGGGTTGAATAAAATACTAGGTCCATAGCCATCCAAAACAAACGGCAAAGCAATGAAGGTGCTGCAACGGTTTCAAGAAATCAAATCAAGAAACGAAGATTTGTTACGAATACTGAGTGGACAAAAGTTAAAAGTGAGCGTGTCGTCTACGTGTTTGTCTGCCCGTTTAGGAGAACTTTTTCTCTCACCCATGTAGGACAGTATATATGTATATATGTTATTATTTTTTCATATTTTATTTGTACCGATTATGTGGAAAGGGGTAGCCGTCGCCAAGAATTGGTGACAAAAACTCTTTCGTCTATTTTCTATTTTAATGAAAACAAAAAGACGTCCGGAGAGCAATCGTAGACAGTGTGCTCAAAAGAGGTGCTCAGGACGCAGGGGTGCGAGTACGAAGATCAAAATTCTGTTGACAAAGCAGCAGTGGAGTTCAAAGGTCTCTGCGGTATCCGCAATTCTCGCTGCAGAGGTCACCGGCTTGTAGAAGACGTCAGTTACGGAAGACCACTTTCTTCCCGTATCTCTACTTTAACTTTGACAAAAGTCACTATGTCTTTCAGTTCTTTCGACTGGGCTTCTTGAGATGTTGTGGCGTTCTGTGATAGCATAGCCTCTTTTTGCAATTGCCTCTAGAGGATGATGAGAACCGGAGGTAATGCCTTTAGGAGGACTTGCCAGAGCACCGTGGAATATTCTCCTGGAGACACTCCGAGACATTCTAGGGCGTTGATGTAGAATGTAGCTTCATCATAGAGATTTCTTGACAGGGTCACGTCTGCGAAACTTCAGATTGGTGTGACTGACAGCAAAACTGTTAAGATGATCATCGACTAGCATGTCGTGGCGGCCAAAGCGGTGCGACAGGATATGAATGGCGACATCATAGTTCGCTTCGGCCAGGCGAATACTTGAATGGCTGCCTTCGCTGCCCCATTCAGGTGTGTCATTAAGTATTTGAACTTGTCAAGTTTTAGGATCCAGTCGTTGTTGTGCATGCTGGCTTGAGACTGGTTCAAAATCTTTTCAAGTAGCATTGTTCACCGGAGAAACTCGGGATGTGCAGCTCAGGCAGTTCGATGCGAGACGGCGTCGTGGGAATCGGAAGGCAGGGTGAAGGCAAGGTCATGGATGGCTGTGATGTGCATGGTTTGATTGATTGATATGTGGGATTTACGTCCCTAAACAACCATATGATTATGTGACACGCCATAGGGGAGGGCTCCAGAAATTTCGACCCGCAGGGGTTGTTTAACGCACACCTAAATCTCAGCACACGGACCTACAGCAATTTCACCTCCATCAAAAATGCAGCCTCTGCAGCGGGATTCTATTCCGCGACCTGCAGGTCAGCACCCGTGTACCTAAGCCACTAGACCACCGCGGCGAGGATGCGAAGTGCATGAGATAAGGTCACTGCGTAGAGTGTTTGTGACGGCGAGGGATGCGGGTGTGGTCGGTTGTCGCGGTGAACCTTTGCTTGAGAGCAGATGACCTGATCTTCGTATTCGTTGGCGGTAGTCAAGTCTGCCTGCAGGTCCTCATCGCGTAGCGCAGCTCGAATCTCCTTGTCGATGTTGATGAGGTGAGCATGTTTCGTCACAATGACGTTGATGACCTCCTGGAGCCTGTGAGTCGGGTTCGCCGAGTCGGCAAGTAGGGTGTCGAGCCTCAATATTGCTTTGATTATGGCTGTCTGGTAGAAGCCGCGTCGTACGCGGAGTATGTTCATTGCGGAAAGCCCAGGGTAAATCGCCTGCAAAACCAGGGCGCGGCTTCGCCGCTTAACTATGTTGTTGCTAACCAGGCAGGATCACGGACGTATGCGCTACTCTGGCCCCATAGGGAGCATATGCGGCGTTTTTTTTTCTCTAAAAGAGCCCGATGCACTCTAAATTAAACTGAGAAAAACGCACTTTTTCTACTCATAACATGGTTGGGCCTCTCCAAACAACTTTTTGCCAGTATGCTCCTGTCTCTTGAATACCGCAAATCTATATATTTGCTAAAATATACATAGCCAAATATCATCAGCATGATGGAGAAAAGTTTATCTTTTGTTTATATAGAGTGAAACATTTCATTTGGACATGAATTACTTTGTAAAATAAGTGTAAAATCCATGTACGGTATAGCAATGTTTGAATGCACGGTATAGAAATTTTGCGATAAAATTGACATCATACTTCTGCTTCTGCCGGTGCCTTTCATCGACGCATGGGCGCAATAGTGATTACTAAACTAGAACAGTGAGTGGTCTTTCTTGGCAAAAGGTGCACCATTCTGAAGTGTCATCAGTGTTTTCTTGTTCCTTCAATCTACTGAAGGCCTTGAAAAGTTTTCAAGTTAGTTTCATGCCATGCCATTTCTGAGCACTTTTTCTTTTAAAGGGAATAGATAGACGCCCCACATCTTTCCTTCAGGCCTATACTATTTCAAATATACCGTGTCGGAATGTACGGAAGATAAGCTACTGTTGCACTAAAGTAAGAAAGAATCACTAAGTTGCCAAAAAAAAAGAGTGGGCAAGTCAGCCTCTTACTCTTCAAAATGGAGTTTTGTCATTAAACATCATGTCCTTCAGTAAGAGTCAACTGGGGCTAGAAAACCTAATTGTGGAACTCAAACACAATAACAAAGCACCTAAGAGATAAATTAAACATTTTTGGAGGGGGGGGGGGGGCATGTTGGTTGTTTTGATTATGTTTGTTAGCGCAGTTCTAGTTTATTAAATTTGGCTCACTTTGCTTGAAACAGTGTGAATACATGGCTCACTTTTGATTAGAAACGGCCTTTTTGAGCTCACGTTACAATAAGGATCTGCCTCATTTTTGCAGAACTGTTCTAGAAATTGAGGATACTTAGGCATGGTTTACATTCCAGTGAATTTTAGCCTAGCTTTGGTTTCTGCAATCGGCTCTTTTAGAAAAAAAAGCCTCATATACAGTTACTCTTTCTTTCCTTCCTCCTCCTACTCTAGCTAAAACAACATGATGGTTCCACCTAGCAGTTGCTCTCTGTTCTTAAAAGATTTCGTTGCTTCGCATTACTGCTAAGTGGCTCCATATCTCACGCAGCACTCACTGATCGTCTCACGCGGAATATCAAAAAACCATTCCATTCTCTCCCTCGAGTTCAACGTTCTTTTCAGTGCAGCACCCAGATACGGGGCCAATATTTTAATAAAGCAACTCGCTAGCCGAATCTGCCTGCGTTGGCATTTTCTAGGGCAAGCGAGGGCACTTTCTCGTTGTATTCTAGCTGGTTATGCAGCGTTAGTCGGAAAACGAGCATTTCCTTAGTTAATGCGCTGTTTGCTCTCTCTCACCACACTGCGAGCACTGAGGTGGTGGCACCCTCTTTTTCGCTCAAGCAAAGGCATCGTCACAACAGAGAACGATATGCACTCCGAAAGCTTACAGGGCTCCGCAAAAAAAAAAATTCAGCATGGTATACTACAGGACGCTTTTATTTACAATGAAACAAGCAAGCATACATATCCAAAACGCCGCGTCGAAGCTGATGCTATCACCAATACGCACCACAGCTACAGTGGATGGTTCCAGGCATGAATTTTTTGGGGAGGGTAGTAGTTTAATTTAGAATTTATGCTCGCGCATGTCATGTGTAAATATGCAATGGTCACTGGTGACCACCACCGGTTACGCACTCGCTCACCAGAGAAAAATTGACCATCCTGGCGCAGTATGTGGCCAATACGTCCCCCATGCATACATCCAATAATCCATAACCCCCCGTCCTTAACGGCTGCGGAACAACTGACCACGGTGGTGGTCAGATCTGTAGCGCAGCAGAGCGTGCTGAGAATCTCTGAATCCGGACAGGCTGCCATTGGAACCTGAACTTGGCAACATTTAACGCTAGAACCTTATCTAGTGAGGCGCATCTAGCCAAGTCTAGCCAAGTCTATTCGAGAAGCTAGAGGGTGTAAATGGAACGTAATAGGGCTCAGCGAGGTTTGCAGGACAGATGACGCCTATACAGGGCTACGGAATGGGCACGTCTTTTGCAATTGTTGCTTGGCTGACAGAAGAGAACTCGGCGTGGGGTTCCACAGAAATATAGCTGGTAACATAATGCCAATGTTATCAGAAACACAAAGAAATACTAGAGCAATAAAGACAGGGTGGTAGGTATCATTATTTAACTCAATAAAAGCTACAAGACGAAGGTGGTACAGGCTTACGCGCCAATTCAGAAATAATGACGCGTTATTTGGAAGCTTCCATGAAGACGTGGAATCGGCAATAAGTTAGATAAAAACACAGTATACAATGCCAAGGTAGGGACGTAACACGCTGGAGACCAGGCGATAGGAGGTTATGGCATCGGTACTAGAAATTACAGAGGGAAGGTATTAGTAGAATTCACATAAAGCAATAAATTACGGTTCATGAATACCTTCTACCGAAAACGAGAGAACTGTAAGCGGACATGGAGGAGTCCTACTGACGAAAGTGAGAACGAAGTACTTTATACTGAGTGCACACTCAGGCACTGTTAAGGATGTGGATGGGCTTGGCAAGGTATGATACAACGATCATAGAATGATAGCGTCTCGAAGAAACGACAGAAAGGAATGACAGAAACTGATACATGAGAAGACAATCAATGAGCTACCACTGAGAGAGAAAGTACAGAATTTCAGAGTCTCGCTTCAGAAAAGGTACTTGCCTCTTGTCGATGAATCAAGCCTTAGCGTTGACGCGATGAATGATAACCTGATGACTATAATTACGGAGTGTGCAGTGAAAGTTGGAGGTGTGGTAGTTAGACAGGACACTGGCAAGCTGTCCAGACAGACGAAGAACTTCATTCAGAAAAAGGAAAGCATGAAAGCCTCAAACACAACACGTATAATAGAACTGGCAGAGCTTTTGAAGTTCCTTATTAAGCGTAAAGTATCTGATGTATGAAGGTATACTATAAAGAGAATGGAACACGCTCTAAAGAATGGAGGAAGCATCAAAGCGGTGAAGAGTAAACTTGGGATAGGCGAAAACCAGATGTATGCACTAAGGGACAAGGAAGGCAAAGTAACTACCGGAGCAACCACGACCCTGACATGAGAACAAGCAGTAACCCAAATAACATCACAAAAGTAATGACAGAAAAAGTCAGAAAAGCCTTGGAGGGAATGCTAAGAGGAAAAGTGCTTGTGAGGTTGTAGTACATTCAGATCTGCTGACAGACGAAAGATAGATTGTGTTAGAAAGACTACCACCTGTTTACGAAGTCTCTTTTGACGGAGAGGGAACCAGAATCTTGGAAGAATACTATATCATTTGAATACATAGCAGAGGAGATTACAAGGACTTGAAAAACTACAGGCCGATCACCTTGCTATCTATCGTATACAATTTATTTACAAAAGTATTTCCTAACAGAATTAAGACAACATTAGAATTCAATCAGCCAAAAGAACAAGCAGGATTTCGAACAGGCTACTCAACAACTGATCAAAGCTATACTATTTATCAGGTAATAGGGAAATGCTAACAATACAGCCAACCATTACTCATAGCCTTCATAGATTATGAGAAGGCATTTTAATGAGTAGAAATATCATCACTCTAACAGACACTGCGGAATTAGGGCGCTGACAAATCATATATAAACATCCTGGAAGAAATTTACCGAGAATTAACTGCCACCATAGTGCTTCATAAAGAAAGAGAAAGAATATCTATCAAGAAGGGTGTAAGACAACGTGGTACAATGTCCCCAGTGCTATTTATCACGTGCTTACAGGAGGTTCTCAGTGGCCTAGAATGGGAAGACATACAGATAAAAGCTAACGGAGAGTACGTTAGTAACCTGCGCTTCGCTGATGACATTGCGTTACTACGTAACTCAGGAGACGAATCGCAACTCATATATACGTAGTTAGACAAGAAGAGCAGAAATGTAGTTATTAAAATTAATCCGCTGAAAACGAAAGTCATGTACAAGAATCTCGGAAGAGAACAGCGCTTTGAGATAGGTAATAGTGCATTTGAAATCGTAAAAGTCCACGTGCACTAAGAACAGGTAATAACCGAAGTAATTCGAAGAATAAAATTGGGGTGGAGCACATTCGCCAAGCACTCCCAAATCATGACTAGTAGATAGCCACTATCTCTCAAGGAAAAGGTTTATAGCAGCTGCATCTTACCGGTACTTAGCTACAGAGCAGAGACCTCAGCACTTAAAAAGAAGGTTCAGCTTAAATTGAGAACGACGCAGCGAGCATTGCAAACGAAAATGGTAGGTGTAACCTTAAGAGACAAGAAGAGAGCAGAGTAGATTAGGAAAGAAACCGGAGTTAAAGGTATCATAGTTGAAATAAGGAAGAGGAAGTGGACATGGCCCGGGCATGTAGCGCGTAAACAGGATAACCGCTGGTCATTAGGGATAACTAACTGGATTCCTAGAGAAGGCAAGCGGCTTAGGAGAACACAAAAGGTTAGGTGGGCAGATGAGATTAAAAAAGTTTGCGGTTGTAAAGCTGCAGCAGCAAGCACAGGACCCAAGTGACTTGCGGTACATGGGAGAAGCCTCTGTCCTGCAGTGTACGTAGTCAGTATGATGATGATCATATCATGTGAACTCGCATGGTCCGGTTGTCTCCAACATTTGGACAAAAATATGTGCAGGCACGTACTTAATTTTTCGGCTATTTCATGACACTTTTGCATACCGCCATTAAGAATTCCTTCGCTTTATTCACATTGTCATACATTTTCTGCGGTTTTTACACTATATTTTCATCATTCAGCTGCACATAGCCTTGTCATCGATAAATGTCATTGCGGCATGAACTGTTCAGCTGCGCTGTGCTTTTTAGTGCTCGCATTCCGTGCTCGCGTTCAGACTCGCCTTAAGTTCTAGCTTTGTTTTGCTTCTCGCTGCATGTCTCAACCATGGCGTGGGAAAACGAACGACTGTGCACGTAACGTTGGTCGTTTCAAACCATCCCGGCTTTCGTATTACAAGTACGGTTGTTAAGTGACCACTACACTAAAATTATTCCTTTTGCCAATCAGTGAAGGGCTTACTACGTGTCCGTGAAGCAAAGCGTAAACCTGCGCAGCTGTCTATTTCGCTGATTGCATCTCATCCTGATTAAATATGGCTGAGCCTGTTGCAGTGGGTAATTCTTGTCCCACTTGTCGTTGTCGTTCGTGTTTGTTACACCGCCACGTCATGCAGTACCGGTTGGGTATGTATTGGGCTGTATATAAAATCTGAATAACGCGTCCAATGTGTTTGTCGCAGGTTTGGTTCCTGCCAGATGCAAGTTATCTTTTCGTACTCTTTTTATCTTTACACATATTCATTGAATTTGCTCGTACTACCATCCCCTATATATACTTTTTTCGCATCAATGTTGGTTAGCTCACATTAGTACAGTGTATAATAAAAAAACGAACCATTAGATTTACTTTTCTTTCATGCATGGTGTAGTAGTTGAAAGGAAAAGTGATTTGAGAGTCAGGAGAAGTGGCATGAAATAGAATACAGGAGAACCGGCTGTTCAGAGAGTTTCACAAGCTGCGTTCGTTCTAGCAACTTCTACTCACTCTAGTTTAGTCGAAACGGCAGTCTAAGTTCAAATTACTATGTCGTACAATTCTGAGAACAGTATAGTAACGAGCGCCTCAACAGACGCTTCTCAATTTTGTCGCCGAAAGACTGTGGCTCTATTGCTACGCACTTCGTGCTAATTTCACATAGAGGGCAAATGCACAAATTGTTATTTATTTTTGTTCTCACCTTTTTATAGCATTCGCTTACGGACAAGATGATAAAGTTTGGCTTTTGAACCAACGTCGCCCACAACGACACAGACACCGAAATTTCTACAAAACAAACTCTTTGGCTTCATCACGTTAAAATAGCTTGATTGTTTTTCTTTTATTTGAAATTTGCCATGAAACAGAGAAAAATAACTTACACCCTTACACGCGTTTTTCGCAAATAATTATTATTCTGGTTAGGGCTCATTATGCAGGAATAAAAGAAAGTGAATGTCAGAATATAGGCGAATGCAGATCAAATTCTTGTGAGAAACACATGAGTACTCTTGTTGTCCCTATTATGCGACAACCGTGCTCCACAGAATCATGGCACCAAGTGCCTTTGTTTACTTAAGCCCGGTGCTACACCGTCTTTCTGGCGGACGAGGAGCTCCAGTTACTCACCTAATTTTTTTGTCTGAGGAGGACGACTGTTTTCGCGCTTGCACACAGAGCGCTTTTTGAATCCTTTCACATGATTAACTGGTAACATTAGGGACCTTCTGCGTGGCGGACAAGGTCGTATATCGGCTTAGGATCCATGCACACTCCCATCAAAGAGACATCACCCTACGGACAATTGAGATGTTCGCTTCTCTGATGAAGATGTTGCCATACTCTTGGAGTCTAGCTCTTCCCTCTCCGGGAACTGTGCAAAACACAACTCACTCGAGGACCATGACAAGGGCCCCATCTTGCTTGCACTCGTCGTACAAATCATACGCGCAACATAACGTGCAAAAGCAGCCAGATGGCAAAAGTAAAAAATACTGGTTTGGCCGTATACCTACCCAAACGACTGATGACCATGAAGAGTTATTAAAAAAAATCACAGGATACCCACGGAGTGAATGATGATGACAAGGGCGAAGCTTCAAAGGGTTTATCCGTAAACCGTGAATCAACAATTGGCTGCATGCGGCTATCTGTCTGTCTGTCTGTCCGTCTGACTGAATCTCTGTCCGTCTGTCCATCCGTCAGTTCATCTAGTGAACCCTTCAAGTACCACCAACTCGCATCTTTTTATAACATGTTCATCATATACAAATAGCGCAATCCAGCGGACATATCAAGGACTAAAATGAGAGGTGGCTACTACATACAGAAGACGCACGACCCAAGTCTTCACGAGCTTGGCCCCTAAAAGTAATAGCTTTGTCACAAAGGCGAAGCAATGAACGCGATAGCAACAAATTGAAGGCCACGCGCAGAATTTCAAGCAGGTCAAAACGTTCTCTGTGTTTGTAAAGCTCAAATGACGCACGAAACGTACTAACAGTTACAGATGAACGCGAATAAGTGTCTTAGTTGTCACTTCACTGAGTGTGAAAAGCGCGCTCTTTTCGCAAACGAAGCCTGTGCAACAATTGGAGTGACGTTTGTGTGCCCGGTAACTACAAAAGAATAGTTCCGGTGAAAGCCCACGGCAAGTGAGACATCTAATTGTCCCCCCCCCTCCCCCGAAACAAGCGCATGCGTGAGTGTCCACTCTACCCCCTCTCAGCGGAGCGAAGTACGCGTACGAGATGAGAGCTCGCACCAACGCGTCGTAACAATTTGGCGAAGCGCACTCGTTGCGGCGTTTTGCTGGCCATGCTGAAAATATTGCCGTTCCCCCCGAAATGCCCGCCACCGGCTGTAAGTCGTATATATTGATACGTGTTTCGAACTGTCGCCCCGACACAGCTGAATTGTCACCCAAATGAAGAAGATGACAACGTGGTTGCTGTGGGTTGGACTCTCGAGCTTCTCCCGTTGGCCTGCATGACTGTGCGTTCTTTAAGCATTTAGCAAGACCGGTTTCGGTGACTAAATCTTCCCCGTAACAATATAATTAGCTTGCCATTTGAACGTTCAAGAAGGTGCTCCTTCTTGGCTCAGTTGTTAACGCCTCGCACGTACAATTCAGTGGTCCCACGTTGAATTCCGTGCGCCGGAGTCTCTTTCTGAATTATTTTTGTTGCGTTTGCATATATATATAGGTACTTAGGCATATACGGTGAGTGACGGTGACGTCAACGGCAGTGCTGGAGACAACATCCAGCCGAGAGTGTCTATATATTTGCCATTGCAATAAAAATAATGCACGCCTCTCCACAAAGTGAATGACGATGAGTAGGTGAAGGTAGGTCCTAAGGCCTATATGTCTAGGTTGAAGTCGCCGACTAATATATAAAAGAGACAGGTAGACTGCCGGCTGCAGGTAGGGTCAGATGAACGGCTGAACAGACGCATGTATGCATGGACAGACAATCAGACGCACAGCGCAGTGTTCATGTATTGTGCTGCCATAATTCAATGCCATTTACCGCGTGCTTACAGGGGGTTCATAAAAGTTTATAATGAGAAGAGTTAGGGGTACAAGTCAAAAAAGAGTACCTCAGTAACCAGCGTTTCGCCAATGACAATGCATTGCTGAGTAACCAAAGGAACCGATTGCAATTCATGATCATCAAAATAAAACAAGAAGTGGCAGAAAGGCAGGCCTTAAATATATTCTGTAGAAAAGAACAGTAATGTACACGAACCTCGGAAGAGAACGGCGTGTCGAGATAGGTAGCAGCACACTTGAATTTTTAAAAGAGTACTTCTACTTAGCACAGAGAATAATTGGGGAGCCGAGCCACGACATTGAAGTAATTAGACGAATAAGAATAGGGTAGAGCATATTCGGCTACTATTCTGGAATCATGAATGACAGATTGCCCCTATCATCAAAGAGAAAAGTTTACAACAGCCACATTTTTTTGGTATTTACCTGTGAATCAGAAACCTGGAGGATTATAAAGATGGTGAATCCTAAATTGAGGACGACGCAGCGAGCTATAGAAAAGAACAGAATAGGTGTAACCTATCCAGAGATCGGAGTATATAAGGAAACACACGGGTGTTAAGAACATCAAAGTCGAAATCAAGAAAAAACGATGATGGACAGTGCACGTAGCCCGAAGGCGAAATAACCGCTGGTCGTTAAGTATCACAGACCGGATTCTACAAGAAGGCAAGCACGTGAGGGGAAGACAGAAAGTTCGGTGAGCAGGTAATATTGGGAAGCTTCCGGGTGTCAAGTGGCAGCAGCGAATACAGGACCAAGTTGACTGGCGGAACATGGGAGGGGCCCTGTCCGGCTGTCATAGTCTATTGATGCACAAACAAAGTCGGTTTTTTACACAGATGTTTTCGTTTTTCGTTGTGCAGGTGTTTACTTACATTTCTGGATCCCCAAAGTGCGATGAACAACAAGGATCGGCCCTTAGGAGTTTAACCCCTAAAACAAAGCTTTTTCATCCCCTTTGTGGGCTCATCGTCAGTAATAGTAGAAACAAGAGGTTTGTTATTAAAGGACATGGTTCATCCCTCCGTCATTAAAATGAGTGTATTACGAAATTGAACCATGTCTCCTCAAGAGTAAATCTAATTGCTCGTTTGAAATTAATGTACGCGAGGTTTTGAAATGACCGTTGGTGCTTGGCAGTTACAACATTTGACGTGGACGTGCTCAGGATGATACTTATTGGCAAATCCTCATCCGGATAAGCAATGCCGAAGGCCATGATTTATACATATTGGTAGCCTAGGTAGCAAGCATACACCTTGATGCTGCATGTGCTGAATCCCGCACTGAAATTGCATCAAGGAGCGCATTGTCATAGATTAGAGACCCGAGCCTTTGACTAAATATTTCATGCTTTATTATATTGCTGCTGATCAACGTGTTCTATCTTTTCTGCTCTTGTAGCAGTGCGTCCACAGTCATCATCAACAGATCCTTAAGGGGCCAATTTGATGAATCAGAATCAAAATCTGGCCAACTTGCATCCAGAACGCAAACCTTCTGAATGGGTCATTTGATTGTCTCTCTATTGAAGCAAGTCGCGAGGTACACATGAGCGCGATTCTATGCGGGTAATTTTCTCGCTCTCACGTTCCTAAAGTTTACCTATAAAGTCTTGATTACGGTACTCCTTCCGGCTTTGCGTTAAATCACAACCTTGCCTCTCCAGAAACTTTTCCTCAAAGAATACGAACTGAACGCCCACTTCCAAAGGTCCACGCTTGCTTCGCTTTCAAAGTTAGTCAAGTGTGTTGGGATCCAGTCGTGTTTACATTATTTTTCTGTGTGTGTCATGTGAGCATTAGATTGAACAAATTTTCTGGGGCCAAGCTAAGCGCCGGCGCAACTCTGTTACCCTTCGACACTGTTTTAAATGTATAGTAGAACGCACAGCAAGAAGTACTGGTCGATTCCTACAAGCATGGGAGCAACACTTGAGCAAAACAAGTTATGGTGGAGTCCTAAACTCTCACCATATCTCGCTATCTGAAAAGGACTGCGAGAAGGTCCTGTGTAGACCACGTTGATTCTTCGCGCCGGTGCGACTGCAGGGACTTGGCAGGCAGTCAGTTTTCAAGACTAAGGATACCACTTGTTCGAATAAACATAGCGACACATCTGTGGATTGCGTTAAAGACGTAATTCATTTGCATAAAAAAACAGCGCCAATATTACGGGACAAAAAACGAAGGAGACAGACAGCGGCACTGTCTGTCTCCTTCTTTTCTTGCCCCTCGTTATTGGCGCTGTTTTTTATGTGAATCATGTCCTACCAACTCGCCCAAAACACCACGTTAGATTATTTATTTGGTCCCGTTATCGTGCACTGTGTGTACATTGATTCCACTAACCATTCAATTAACGAGAGGTTGGAGAAGCATAAGTACAGCGTCACGAAAGTAATTTTCGGTCGTCTGGCTATTCAGTGTCAATAATGTGGCTGTATTGCGAGTTTCAATCCAACTAGCATATTTTGAACGGGCAAAAGGTACACAGGAAAGATAAATTATCGAAGCCTGTGTAATAGAAAAAAAATAGATGGTAAGTGTGTCAGCATGCCTTCCTTGTCACTACCTGACAAGGCAATTCGATTTCTCGATCTGGCTGTGTTTGCGGAAAAATACGCGCGTTTGGGCTTTTGTTTTCTACCTTCGGTTTTCACCTGCCCGAGCATGCAAATATATACGTTGAAAGTGTGTGTGTGCATGGGAGGAATGGGGGGGGGGGGTGCGTGCGTTGGCGTGTATGTTCAGTCGCGTTGTTCAAACTGAGCTTGGGTTTGGATACGGGCCACAGCATGCAAGATACGCCCAGCCGCATATTTATCGTGCTAACTTCCTAGGCGTGTTTTAGTCGTTTTCATGTTGCGTATTGAGTCCCAATAAATAACATGACGCCACGTGTCGTGTCTTACATAGAAAACAAATTGCGTGAGCGCTGCTGACAAATATTGCTCAAGCATAGACGAAAAAAAAAACCCGCGCGTTTTAGTCGCATCGAACTCAGATTTGGGTGCACGTTAAAAAACCCCAGGTGGTCTAAATTTCCGGAGCCCTCCACTATGGCGTCTCTCAAAATCATATGGTGGTTTTGGGACGTTAAACCCCACAAATCAATCATTAGTCGCATTTGAGTGCCTACAGTGCTGCTCGACTTCGACATGCTAACTTTGACAAGAGAAAGTGGTCGCCCGCCCACCTTAGAAAGTGCACGCCCTAAAGCAGGCAGCTGTGACTTCAAAGAAAAGTCCGCTTGTCGTAACGGTGGCCCTGGCGGCACCACTTGTTCCAAGGATCTTTATTCTCTTGAAGAGGTGCCATTCTGGACATTGTCGAATTCTGCCATGTTGTCAGATTCCGCCATTAATCGATGCTAATTGGTCAAGTGAGCTGCTACGGCCTCTGTGATAGGCTTAAAATGCTGCCAATACGAAATTTGACAGTATGGCGGAATTAGACAGTGTCTAGATTGGCACCCCAGTTTCATTCTCCTCCCAACTTCTACCTCACTTGGATTATGAAGTGAAGGTATTGCTAACAATATATATTCAGGTGTAATTGTATATATATTTCCGCAACAGTATACAAAAGGTGGCGTAATGGATTTCCGTAGGCCGGTAGTCACTAACACGGGTAAGTGCCACAAGGAATAGTCAAACACTGGCCGATACTCAAGGTTGACAGTTAAAAAAAAAACTAGCTAGGAAGTAGCCAAGATGTATCAACAGTTTTGAAAATAGCCAAAATTAGCCACACACACGTGTTTGATAACAACGACGAAGTTTTTATTGATATAGGAAAATGCCAGGGCCTTTAGAAAGGAATGTAAACAAGAACAGCTAGACCACTTTAGAATGGCAATTACAGATATTAAAGCGAAAGCTTTTGGCCATAGCAATCATTTCGCACGAGATGACAATGTTTCATCAAGAGTGATTGTTGGTCTAGTTGATACTTGCGTAACAACATCCTATAACCGCGAAATATCACAAACACAAAATAAAGAAACATACAACCACGAGGACAAGTTGTCCTTCCAACCACGGAAGACTAAGCGCAAACTTATATTGCCACGTTCCATTTTACAAGTTCTTGTTGTCGTTCCGAAACACCACACGATTCTCGGCGCAAACCGCGCCTGCAGGTTTCGAGAAGGTTCCGGACAGTAGTAGATCATTTGGATAAGATCACGCCCACTGTAAGAATGGTACAGATTGTTCTGGAACCTACGCCACCGCCAGCGATAACGCTAGAACATTCGACGGCAAGGGTATAAATGCCGACGCGCTTCGCCGCTTGTCAGTTGTTGATCGAAGGCCGACGCTGCGTTCGCCGCTATCAGTCCGAGACTGCTATCTGTGCAAGACTGCTGCTGTAATTAAACTTTCCCTTTACCGGGCCCAGGTTCGCTTAAATAAACAGTTAAATCCCGACACAAAGTTTTCTGTCTTTGGCCACGTCACGACCCCGTGACATCTGGTGGAGGTGCTGCTTCGTTCATGTACCGGACGCTCCCGTCAAGCCGTGAACCCAGCCCCCTTCGCGGAGAAGACACCGACGCCAACCAAGAGCAGCGAACGAGCCGCCGACAGCAAGGTCTCCAAATGGAGTACGGCCTGCTACAAGACAAGGCGCGGAAGACCAAGACCATGACTTCGACTGCAGCGAAAATGACAACCGGAGCGTCCCAGCCCGCGATCGTCATTCATCAACCCAGGGAACCACCAACGTTCCATGGCTCATCGTTTGAAGACCCGGAAACCTGGCTAGAAACATACGACCGTGTGGCCGCCCTCAACCACTGGGACAATGAAGAAAAGCTCCGTCGTGTGTACTTCTACCTGGAAGACACCGCAAGGACCTGGCTAGAGAATCGGGAGTCCACGCTCCGAACGTGGGATGTCTTCGGCGGCGCATTTCTTCAAACGTTCGCAAGCGTCGCTCGCAAAGAGAGGGCCGCTGCTCTACTCGAGACCCGGGTTCAGCTACCAAACGAAAAGGTTGGAATTTTCACAGAGGAGATGACCCGCCTATTCCGTCACGCTGACCCAGACATGTCTGAGGAAAAAAAAGTTCGTTTCCTCATGCGAGGGGTCAAACAGGAGATCTTCGCGGGACTAATGAGGAATCCACCAAACACCGTCCAAGAATTTGTATCCAAGGCGACCACCATCAAAAAAAACGCTGGACATGCGCACCAGACAGTATAATCGTCGCCTGACTCCAGAATGCGCTGCTGCTCAAGCCAGTGACTCCGACGACCTGCGTGAAACGATCCGAGCAATCGTGCGGGAAGAGCTGCTCAAACTGTTGCCTTCGGCGCAGCCTCAAGTGGATTCGATCGCCGACATTGTGCGAGAAGAAGTCCGGCAATCGCTTCGAATTCCGGAAACACCGCCGCCCGAGCCAGAAACTATGAGCTGCGCCGCTGCAGTGCGCCACAACGCTCCTCCCCGTCCACGCCAAAACGCCGCCCCGTCACACTTCCGTCGCCAGACGCCACCGCCGCCACCACCCCAACCGACGTCCTACCGTTCCCCAGCGGGCCAATGCAGTGCACCGAGAAAAACGGACGTTTGGCGTGCACCTGACAACCGCCCGCTCTGCTACCACTGCGGCGAGGCCGGGCACACATACCGCCGTTGCCAGTACCGACAGATGGGACTGCGTGGCTTCGCCGTCAATGCACCGCGTTCGCAGCCAGGAGATCGGCCACGTGACATCGCCGACTACCTGGCAGGAACTCAATGGACAGCACGAAGTCCTTCCCGTTCGCCGTCGCCCAGCCGCCGCATGTCACCGCACCCCCGGCAGTACTCTGGCCCAACGCGGGGCCGGCCTCCTAGCCCGTATCCGGGAAACTAAGGGCAGCAACCGGTGGAGGTGCGGTTGCTGTGCGACGAACTACCGAAGATCCTCCTCCGACGACGACGCCGCGATGGAGCTTTCCGAACACAACGCCAACTAGGCAAAGCCCTCACGGTGAAAGCTCATTTATCGAAGGTGGCCTGACGACGCAACATGGAAGCAGCGGAACAAGGCGACGCAGCCGTGACCCGACGCCACGCCCTAACTGTAATGCGAGACGGCGAACTAGTGACCTCGACGTTCTTATCGACGGCCACAGTGTGACCGCTCTCGTCGATACTGGAGCCGAAAGTTCTGTCATCAGTGGGTCGTTCGCCGCGAAGTTAAAGAAAGTTAGGACAGCTTGGAAAGGCCCTGAAATCCGCACAGCCGGAGGTCATCTCGTAACGCCTGCAGGAATCTGCACAGCGAGAGTCACCATTAACGGCCGTAATTATCCTACAGACTTCGTAGTCCTACAGCGTTGCTCGAGAGATGTCATCCTTGGCATGGACTTCTTATGCCTCCATGGTGCTGTCATCAACCTAAAAACAAGGTCAATAACGTTATCCACAGAAGAAGCACTACCGCCGCGCACGCCGTCAGGACACCATGCCTTGAATGTGCTGGAAGAACAAGTCACCATTCCGCCTCGCTCAAGCGTCATTATTTCAGTCGGCGCTCCTAAATCACCTGACTTGGAAGGCGTCGTTGAAGGCAGTCAGCATCTGTTGGTCACCCGAAATATTTGCGTCGCAAGAGGAATTGCAAAGCTGCGGGGAGGCAAAGCAACGGTTATGCTCACGAATTTCAGCAATGAGTACAAACATGTGAACAAAGGAACAACGGTCGCATACATCGAAGAAATTGTCGAAGCCACCAGTGCTTTCGCCCTCGCCGATTCTGCGGAACCTGCTCAGAGGAACCAAGCCCCTCCCATAGCTTTCGACTTCAATCCTAGACTTCCGAACGATAAGCAAGAACAGCTCAAGGCCCTGCTCCTGCAATACGAAGATTGCTTTTCGTCGTCATCGAAAATTCGGCAGACCCCAATCCCGAAGCATCGAATCATAACCGAAAAAAATGCCAGACCACTCCGTCAGAGTCCGTACAGGGTTTCGACGCGAGAACGTGAGGCAATGAAGAGACAAGTTGATGAAATGCTGCGAGATGACATTATCCAGCCGTCCAAGAGTCCGTGGGCATCCCCCGTGGTGTTAGTGAAGAAAAAGGATGGGACCCTACGTTTCTGCGTCGATTATCGCCGCCTGAACAAAATCACAAGAAAGGACGTGTATCCTCTCCCACGAATAGACGACGCCCTTGATCGGCTCCGTAACGCCAAGTACTTCTCGTCAATGGACCTCAAGACTGGCTATTGGCAAATCGAAGTCGACAAAAGAGAACGAGAGAAGACGGCGTTTATAACACCGGACGGCCCCTTCGAGTTTAAGGTGATGCCCTTCAGCCTTTGCTGAGCGCCTGCAACTTTTCAACGCGTTATGGATACAGTACTTGCAGGATTGAAGTGGCAGACTTGCCTTGTGTACTTGGACGACGTCGTCGTGTTTTCCTCGAGTTTCGACGAGCATCTTCGGCGCCTTGAAGCTGTACTTCAAGCCATCAAGACGTCCGGACTCACACTGAAGCCAGAAAAGTGCAGATTTGCGTATGAGGAGCTCTTGTTTCTGGGGCACGTTATCAGCAAGTCTGGAGTTCGTCCCGATTCACGGAAAACAACTGCCATTGCCGATTTCCCGCCGCCCACTGACAAGAAGGCCGTGCGCCGATTTCTGGGCCTGTGCACCTATTATAGGCGGTTCGTGAAAAACTTCGCCCGCATCGCCGATCCTCTCACTAACCTTACCAAGGCCGACTCGGAGTTCAAGTGGGAAACACCACGGGAACACGCTTTCCAGGAGCTTAAACATCGCCTCCAGACGCCTTCGTTACTTGCCCATTTCGACGAATTCGCCGAGACAGAAATACATACTGACGCAAGCAGCGTAGGTCTTGGCGCCGTTCTTGTGCAGAGGGCTGACGGACTTGAAAGGGTTATTAGTTACGCCAGCCGATCGCTATCCAAAGCAGAAGCAAATTATTCCACAACAGAAAAGGAGTGCCTCGCCATCATCTGGGCTACGTCAAAATTTCGCCCCTACCTCTACGGCAGCCCCTTCAAAGTTGTGAGCGACCACCACGCCTTGTGTTGGCTAGCCACCTTGAAGGACCCTTCAGGTCGCCTCGCACGAGGGAGCCTGAGACTTCAAGAATATGACATTACTGTCATTTTTAAGTCCGGCAAAAAACACTCTGACGCTGACTGTCTCTCTCGTGCGCCTGTCGACCAACCGCTACCCGACGACTCGGATGACGACTACTTCTTGGGAACGATAACTACCGACGACTTCGCTGAACGACAGCGGGCTGACCCGGAACCTAAAGCCCTAATAGAATACCTCGAAGGCAGGACCACCGAAGTCCCGAAGGTATTCAAGCGCGCACTTCCGTCGTTCTTTCTACGAAACGGTCTTCTACAAAAGAAAAACTTTTCACCGCTTCGAGCTAAGTACCTCCTTGTGGTGCCTTCAGCTCTGCGACCAGAACTCCTGCAGGCTCTGCACGACGATCCGACGGCAGGGCACCTCGGTGTTTCTCGCACGCTCGCGAGGATACAAGAAAGGTACTACTGGCCACGTCTTACCACCGACGTCACTCGTTATGTGAGGACATGCCGGGACTGTCAGCGACGCAAGGCACCGCCGACAAGGCCAGCGGGACTTCTGCAGCCAATTGATCCACCTTGCCGACCTTTCCAGCAGATTGGTATGGACCTACTGGGGCCGTTCCCGACGTCGGCTTTCGGAAACAAGTGGATCGTGGTAGCTAGCGACTTCCTCACCCGCTACGCCGAGACAAAAGCCCCGCCAAAAGGCAGTGCATCCGAGGTAGCTAAGTTTTTCGTCGAAAATATCGTCCTACGTCGCGGCGCCCCGGAGGTCCTTATCACCGACAGAGGAACGGCATTCACTGCCGACTTAACTCAAGCGATCTTGGCATACAGCCAAACAAACCACCGCCGGACGACAGCGTACCACCCACAGACCAACGGCCTCACCGAGCCGCTTAACAAGACGATCGCCGACATGCTGTCAGTGTACATCGATGTCGAACACAAGACGTGGGACACCATTCTTCCGTATGTGACCTTCGCATACAACACGGCAGTGCAGGAGACGACGCAGATATCTCCATACAAATTGGTCTACGGAAGGAGCCCGGCAACGACGCTCGATGCCATGTTACCCAACGTCACCGACGAAGAAAACCTCGATGTGAGCGAGTACCTTCAACGCGCCGAAGAAGCCCGACAACTTGCACGTCTTCGTATCAAGAATCAACAGACGACCGACAGCCACCGTTACAACCTTCGACGACGCTTCGTGGAATACCAGCTCGGTGAACGTGTTTGGGTGTGGACGCCGATACGCCAACGTGGACTAAGTGAAAAGCTTCTGCGACGGTACTTCGGACCGTACAAGGTGGTTCGACGACTCGGCCCACTTGATTACGAGGTTGTCCCCGACGGCATCACGAACTCTCAACGACGCCGATCGCGACCTGAAGTCGTCCATGTCGCGCGCCTCAAGCCGTTTCATGCACGTTAACAAACTGAAACAGTGTTTTTTGTATTATGTTGTATTGTAATTTATTCATTGTACTTTATTGCATTATTATTGTACCTTCATCTTTAGTTAAAGCATCGGGACGATGCCTTTTTTCAGAGGGGGGCAATGCCACGTTCCATTTCACAAGTTCTTGTTGTCGTTCCGAAACACCACACGATTCTCGGCGCAAACCGCGCCTGCAGGTTTCGAGAAGGTTCCGCACTGTAGTAGATCATTTGGATAAAATCACGCCCACTGTGCGAATGGTACAGATTGTTCTGGAACCTACGCCACCGCCAGCGATAACGCTAGAACATTCGACGGCAAGGGTATAAATGCCGACGCGCTTCGCCGCTTGTCAGTTGTTGATCGAAGGCCGACGCTGCGTTCGCCGCTATCAGTCCGAGACAGCTATCTGTGCAAGACTGCTGCTGTAATTAGACTTTCCCTTTACCGGGCCCAGGTTCGCCCAAATAAACAGTTAAATCCCGACACGAAGTTTTCTGTCTTTGGCCTTGTCACGACCCCGTGACAGTATTTAAATATACAACATAAAAACGCCTTCAAACTGTCTTCACACAGCCCGACGCTATTTCAGCTATCAAATAATCTTTTTTCCGATGCGTACAACATCACCTAAGATAGCTTATACATTGTTCTCCTTTCTTTTTAATGTAATGGGCTTCCCTCAAGTCACGCACAGTTTTGTACTTACTTCTACCTAGAATCTTGATCTCTTTAAACGTGGTTTGCGCTTGCAGGCTTTGCAATGCATAAGCAAATGTACCAATCCATCCTTCGTTAGATTTGATTCATGCTGCCTAACTCGTTAATAATACAGCGCCTGCTGTACCCGATGTATAAGCTGCCACAAAAAAGGGGAATTTTATAAACCATGCTTTTGGCACATTTACCATACGCCATGCCAAGCTTCATGTGCCCAAGAAATGTTCTAGAGGAGGCGAGCCTTCAGGGATGCAGCAACAAACATGGCACAACCTACAGATAACCTGCCAAAAGCGTGGTTTATGAAATACATTTTTGTGGCAACTCGTACATCAGGCGCACCAGGCGCTGTACTAGTGAACGAGTTAGGGAGAATAAATTTTATCTAATAAAGAATACTTTGGCGCATTTGCCTATGCATTGCAAAGGCTGCAAGTGTGAACCGCGTTTAAATAGATCAAGATTCTAGATAAAAGAAAGTATAAAACTGCGCGTGACTTGAGTGAAGCCTATTACATTAGTATATAATACAAAAAGAAGTATCGAAATGCGCTGTTGATTTTGGGTGGTGTGCTCGTGCGCGTGTTTTTGTCGCTAGCTGTCTTTTCAATGAAACGGTGGTTCAGCTGGCACTACATCGACTATAAATTTTGCCATACATGTGTAACCTATCTCCTGTGAGCTTAAACCATTTTTTTTTGCGTTTAGCGAATGCAATGGGCATTTTTCTTGCCTGTCGCGTAGCTAAAGTAATCTACTGTGATATAATTTGCTGACCCTTTCAGTTTTGGACCGGACGCAAGACTTTGCTGCTTGTCTTTAAAAAAAGTTGGCTTGGCTGTGATGCGCTCCTTTTTGCTGTCTCTGAAGTTTCTGAAGCCTGCGCACATGTTCTAGTTGTGCGATTGTCAGAGAAATGTTCATTTTTTCGAGCATAACTTGATATTTCATTTTGCAGATGCTGCTCAGAACTAGTTAGGGCTATGTTTTATTTTTAAAAAAGCAGGTTAGACCACCTCTGTCTGTTTTCAATTTAGTTTGAACCTGGAGGTCATTTGTGTCAAATGACCCACAATTTGGTGAAGGACATTATTGGTGGTACCGGTACCGGTTGTCGAACTTGACGTGAAGGTTGATTCAAGCTTAGCAATGCGTTAATCCAAATTAGCAACTTTGTTCGGTCAAGCCATCAGTTTTTCCTTGGCTCACCTCACTGCACTGAGAAGGCTACATGACTCTCCTCTGATATCTGTATTGTTGACTTAGCTGCGGCGAACGCTTCATCTCGAGAAGGCTTCAGCCTGAGCCTTGCTCATGGGCCCTGCGCATACGATTCGACGTTCTCGGACAACATAAGCCACATATCGAAGGGGAGTACACACAATGACGAGCTATGCTTAACAAAGATCGTCTCAAAGCATCAGACCATGCCGCTGGACACCAGAATGGCAAGAACAGGTGGAGAAGATACGTCACAACATATCTCGCCTCGAATAATTGAATAATATGATAAAGTGCGAGCGTTCAGCAAGGCATCATTAGCACAAAGAAAGACTTGGGGCGTTTGATCTGCTCGGAATTTTGGAGAAACGCAGCACCGGGTTTTTTCTGGATTCATTGCGTGGGTTTCGAGAAGTGAGCTCAGGAAGACTGCATGGGGTTCCACAGAATGCTTTTCAGGTGCTTCTACTACAGAATCGGATAGGATAAAATTTTGTGACACTGTCTCATTTCCCCCCACACTCTGTAGAGGACAAACTGTGACATTTGGTGCATTTTTTATTTCTTTCTAATACACCCCTTTGAAATGTGGCAACATGGTCATATATATGCAGCACAAACCTTGTGCCTAAAGGAAAGTTTCTGCATTGTCACGTAATCGTAAAGAAATGAAATATATTATTCACAATTATGACATTTTTGCCGCACTTTACCCCAACATACACGTATACCTGATGCATAATCATGGAAGAAGACTCGCCCGCACCAGGGCACTGGCTGCAGACAATGCGAGATTTCCCGACCCGACTGCTTTCGTGGATGCAGCGCACATACTAGGAAAGCATGCCTACTCTGTAGTAGAAATCGAAGGACACGGACGAACGTGCAACTCACTTCTTTTTTTATACCAAGAGGCCGAATGTAGCCGACCAAACAGCGATGGATCTAGCTCTTACAGACTCAGCCTCCAAAGCAATGTATAGCGACTGTAGAGCAGTGACTCGAGCTTTAGCCGTGGGTGAGGTAGACTAAACAACACTGCGAATATTAGGTGTACATGACATGACCTATCATTCCATCGTATGGTTCCCGGCATACATGTCCAGCTTAGGGAGCAATGTTCCGAATCTGAGCGAAACCACACACAAGGTGGTGCGAGGACTCATCGACCGCGGTACTCTGTTTTCCCACGCTAAACTGCACATGAAGTACAGTGATCGACCATGCATATCACTATTGCTTTAAACTAAAGACTGTGAGAGCCTCAAAGAAAATTCGGAAGCCGTGGTTAACAAGCGAATGCCATGAAATGATTCGTGAAAAGAATGCTTTATATCATAGATTTATCAAAAGTAGAGGCAGCAGTCATCTGTCCGAATTCAAGAAATTTAGAAACACGTTAAACAAAACTTTACGGAACAAAAAGAATGCTTATTTTTTAAACCTATTTTAGAGGGCAAGTTTTTGTAGTGATGTTTTATGGGAGGAAATAAATCGTCTGATTCACTCTGGCACTCGCCAAAATAATTAACTGGAGCTCGTAGTGCATAATGAAATACTTAGCGGTGAAAAACTGGCAAATAATTTCAACAAATATTTCACGACTCTGGTCTCAAATAGCACGTCATGTGTGGACAAACGCTCTATTTTGCAATTTATGGGAACATCAAATATGAAATCTGCGTTCTTAGAACCAGTAACGGAACAGGAAGTACTATCGACTTTTATAGGCCTCAAGAATAGTAAAGCGCGCGATATTGATGACATTCAAATTGGCCCAATTAAACACGTACTTGACCTTCTAGTGCCTCCACTTACCTCTCTGTTCAACTTGTGTCTAGCCACAGGAGTTTTCCCTGAGAAAATGCAGCATGCTAAAGTTAGCGTGTTGTACAAATCGAGAAATAAGAATGACTTCTCAAATTACCGCCCAATCGCAATATTGCCTGTTATTTCTAAAGGGCTAGAAAAGGTTATCTGTAAGCGAAATATATCTTTCTGCGATAAGCATTCCTTGATTGCGTCAGAACAATTCGATTTTCGTCAAGGTTTATAAAGTGAGCACGCTTTGCTAGCACAAAAAGAAATCATCTTAAAGGAATTTGAGGAGCAGAAGCTAACACTCGTTATTGATATTGATTTTCCTAAGGCGTTTGACTGAATACACCACCAAACTCTGTTTACTAAACTAGAACAATATGGTTTCCGGGGTGTAGCCCTAAATCTAGTCAAATCTTATCTAGGGAATAGAAAGCAATGTGTAAGCATTAAAGATGAAAGTTCTTCGCTATTAGACATAAACACAGGTGTTCCACAGGGAAGTGTATTAGGCTCCGTGTTATTAAACATCTACGTAAACGACATGGTAAGTGTTAGCGAGAACGTCGAATTTTCAGTTTACGCCGATGACACAAGCTTGTTCTTCCATTTCGAAGACGTATCTATTCTTAGTATACTAGCTCACGACAAGCTAGAAAAGCTACAAAAATGGAGTGAAGTGAATCCTCTTGTTATCAATGCTGCTAAAACAAAGGCTGTTTTATTCAAACCAACCAATAAATAATATATTGTGGCTTAGACTTATACCTCGGTGACAAAGAGATTGGGCTTGTACAAGACGTTAAAATATTGGGGGTCACTTTCAGTGAAGACTTAAACTTGGATTCGCATGTGTATGATGTTGCCAAAAAGCTTGCCAAGGCATTCGGAGTGCTTTCAAAATTCCGAGATATAGTTTCTCCAAAAGTTAAACTCCTTATTTATAATGCTTTATTTCACTCGCACATTAATTACCGTACCCTCATCTGGGGAAACACCACGCAAAAGAACAAATTAAAATTGATCAGGCTACAGAAGAAGGCGATACGACATATTGCAGGTGTGCCATACGACACTCATACATCAACATTATTTACAACATATAACGTGCTCCAAGCAGAACAACTGTACAATTGCAATCTCTTTGCTAAATACAAACATGGTTTGAAAAGTAAAACCAATTTTCTGACACTGTGTCAGCTCAAAGAGTCACCCGCAAAACCTTACAACATAAAGAAAAGAGACACATGGCAAATACCGTTTTCGCGAACGAATTACGGTTTTAAAAGTCTTGAGCATATCATGCCAAACTTTTTGAATCACCTAAACAACAAAGGCATTACGCCTGATACGGTGACAAACAAGCAGTGGAAAGAATATTTATTGAGCAACCCCAGATAGTCTGGGAGTGATCAATTAATCTCGAGTTCATTTTCACTATCTATTATTTTATATTATCATATTCAATTTGATAATTCGTTTGAATAGAAGTGCATTTTTGCCTTTTCATATGCACATGTACAAACATGAACTGTTTCATGTATTTGTGTTTTCGTTATGCATACTGTTTTAAGGTAGTGTTTCTTATATATACAAATTATGTACTTTTGTATTCCTTCTCACTTTGTTCTCCCATATTAAGCCGCATTCTTTCAGTGTTTGAGATTTTACATTATATCTGCAGTTGAAGTTTGCGACTAAATTTGTTGATATTTTACTTGCTTGTGTTATGCGTTCTTGTACTTTTTCTGTTTTACTTGCTTGCGTTTTTTTTTCTTTTTCTTACATCACCACGAGTCTGCGGCCAATCTGCTCAGAGTCAGGAATCCCGTCAAGCTGCTTTTTAGCAGCTTTTAATTCCTGTCCGTGCATCTTTCTCACTTTTTAATCTGATTTACATTTTGTTTTGTATTGACTATTGCCATTGTATGAAAACATTGAATCACTGTACTTTGACATGATTGCTGAAAAAGATTGCTAAAGAAACTGAAACTGAAACTGGACATTTATCAAAATCTTGAAGCAATTTTACCTAGGCTGGTGAGAGCACCCCCACCCCTTCCCGATGTACGCTTGCTCTTCATACCTTAGCCACTGGCGCATGAAGCATATCGACCAAGAATACGACGAACAACATGTGTGTCGATAGTGTCGTGAACGTTTAGTAGAACCATATGCTGCGTGTTTGTGCGTTGAGTGATACTTACGTCAAGGAGTAGGAACAGTGTGCCAAAGTGCTAAAAAGTGCTTTACTCTCAGACCAGCTTCGGGCTATCTTAAGGAGGCCCGAGAAGTGGCGTAGAGCTTCGGGCTCTTTGTCCCACTTGGGAGATTCCCTCTACATCGCCCAGTCGAGTGTCATTCAGGACCCATTTTTGAGTTATAAAGTTTTACCACCACCACCAAGCGTACATTGTGATCAGGCGTCAGAACATGATTATCATGAAATTGGACCACCCGCTACAAAATGCACAAATATTACTGCGGCGTTTTCTTAAGGCCACCACAAGCCACTAAAAGGCACTACGCACGAGAGACAACATATCGTTATTGTGTTCAACTCGAGGTGAAGCGTTAGGTTCCGACAATTTTCATAAGAGCAGTGACATCGACTTTGCGCATGTCCTGTTATCTGTGTCTAGGAGCACTCACTGAAATCTTAGCAGTAATTCAGTACTGATTATCAAAAGAAGGAACGAAGAAATAAGCAATACTCATTAGTAGGACCCGTAATAAGAGTGATTAAAAATAGACTATGTCTCGCTGAAGAGAAGCATGTGTGGATGCGGAGGACCGGACGCTAACACTTAGGCGGCATTGTCAACGGCACTCCTCGCGGCGTTGCGCCGGAGGAGTGCCGTTGGGGACGCGCGAAGCACGCAATGATGGACCGGTGTTTTCTACTGGAGCATGCCAATCACTGCTGCTAATGGGCAATGAGAGAATGAAGACCCCGTTTGAACACAGAGATCCGCAGTTTTCTTTTAGTTAACCTGCACACTGCGAATTCTAGGGTTAAAGCGTGAGTCTGAACGTACTTTGAGGTATGTAGTTGTGACTGGGAATTCTAAGGGTTAAGGTGTGAGTCTGTACGTACTTTGAGGTATGTAGTTGTGGTAGTAGGTAGCCACCTCTGATTTAGTTCTTGCAGTGTTCACTAGATGGCGATACTTGTCGTTGATTGAAAGATGTAAGATGTTATAAAACTATATGGTGGTACTTGTAGTTGATAATGAAAGATGCGATATGTTATAATAAGAATCATGCCACATATGGCGCGTGTCATTTGTGGAAGGCAATCGCTCAATTTAGTGCAGAGACGTACGCTATGAAGAGTGCTGTAAAAAAATTTATACGCTGTTAGCGCGTGCTCAGAGTAGCAGGATGGACAAGGCTTGAGAGCGGCGAGCGCTCGCAGACAGAACCCCAATGTGCGAGCCGGCGAAGCAGAAGCGAACCGTGAAACTGCGCGATGCTGCCACCAATCCTCCCGCATGAGAGCGGGAGGACCAAGCAACACGGCATACACACAGCGTTTCTCACGTCTTTAAATGATGATAGACTGGGCGAATTGCACGGAATAATCACGGTTTACTGATAATTCCCTCCGGAGCTTCGCCCACTCATCATCATTCACCGTGTGCATATGCTGTGAGGAGGAGGTAAAACTTTATTATACCAAGGGATTTGGGCACTTACGTCCTAGGGTCCCCGCACGACCCCACTGCACTATGCGTTCATGAGTTCATGTAGTTCCATGACGTGGGCGGCCCGGTCAGTGGCGATTTTCTGCTTGGCTGGGTCCGTCGAGCGCAGCAAGGTCTCCCATTCCTCCCATGTGGTCAGTGGCTCCGGGCCCCGAGGGGGAGGGTCCGCCGGGCATTCCATGAGAATGTGGGTAAGGGTAGCGTGGGGGTGAGTGCATTGAGCACAGGACGGGGCGTACGCTCCCGGGTAAATGCGGGAAAGAAAATAGGGGGAGGGAAGGGTGCGGGTCTGAAGGTGACGCCATATTATTTGGTGAAAATTTATGCTGTGATTTTTTGTTGCTTCGCAAAGCAAAGAAGAAATTTCCCACCGGCACCATTTCTGAGGTCCAGATCCGGTGCTTATATTTACGGGGTGAACGCAAACGATTCTGCAGCGCGAGTTGTCAGTTTTTTCAATCAAGAAACTCGAAAGCACACTGCCTGCGTTGGCGTTGCGAGGCGAGAGAGGTTAGAGCGTAGGAGAAGAGAGAGGGGGAGGAAGAGATGCGCATGGCCAATGGGAGTGTAAAGAACCTGTAAACTCCGACGTAACTTCGACGCGTGCGCACGCTTGGCGCACCGACACTATACGCTAGCAAAACTCGAGTTCTCTGGTCGAAAGCCGCGCGCGACCGACGCGATTAACGTCCGACAGCACGGCCTGACGGCAGCCGGCACGCTATTCGATACGCTGAATTTCCCAATGACTACGTTACTCATACACATAGAAGAAGAAAAAAGAGAAGGGGGAGGGGGAGCATGACGGAACACAGCCAGCTTCGGCAAGCCATGCCGTCTTGCAGGCATCGTTGTCGGCTGACCAGGTGACTTTTTACGCAAGATCACGCCAGCAACTAGATTTGCCGTTACTTCGTAGTATGGTACCCGAAAGCTTTTAATCGAATCGCCAGACCAGTTGGCTTACGCAGGAGGTTCAAAAACGAAACTGTGCCAAGAGTACTAAAAGGTACCGCATGCTCCGACATTTTGCTCACGTGTTCGGTGGGCATCGTGGGCTTCACTCTTGTGACGTAATGCTCCTTTTTTTTTTCTTCCTCACTGCTCAGATAGCATCGCGTCTGCCTATTTTCGTGATAGGATTTGCTCAGAGTACTTCAAGCTAACAGTTGTGCCCCTACGATCCCGCCGACTGGTTCGCCCTGTGCGGTCTCCTGATGCCGTGAAGCTCTCGTCGAGTGGTGCTTTGTCCTTGGACTTTTTCGACTGGCTCCCAACTTTCTTACCTCTTTCTTTTTCTGTCACTTGCCTTCTCTCTCCATTAATTTTCTTCTATTTATTTTATCCCTCCTCCACTAGCCCCCCCCCCCCCCCCCTTTCTACAAGGTGCCATGCCGTTTCGTCCAAGAGGCAGACAGAAATTAGGAGTTTTTTCCTCGTCTCAAGAACCACTACCACCACAATCTTCATGACAGAGGGACGCCGGCGCGCTCAAATGAGCATGCGTTAAAGCAAGCGCGGCTCGCGCCTGCGAATGTGATGCCTTCTTTGACCGGTTGTTTCGGAGTGCTCTAGAGTGCTCTCCTTAGAGAGAGATGGAGGCTGATGAAAGGAAAAAAGACGCAACCCATCATGATAGCACTCAAAAGACACCAGTCAAAGAGGCAGATCTGCGCCTGGTGCGGCATTGGCCGGCAGCGTGACGCAATGAATCGAGCACTGGGCGCGCACGCGTTGGAAACGTTGGAATATCCCAGAGCCCTAAATGCCGCCGTCATCATGCACTACATATATCCTGACGTCTGTAGTTCTAATCTATGCCAGTACTGTACCACCATAGCCACTCTTGACCATATCCTATGGGAATGTCCAGCATTAGTAAAAAATCCTGGGGCTTTGGCCTCCAATAAAGACATTCGGGCGCGTTGGCGAACTGCGCTGCTCAGTTCGGGCCTGAAGGAGCAATTTTGGGCGATCCAGCAGGAAAAAGAAGCCGCCGGGAAACACGGCTTCTCCATTGGCCCCTTAGTGGAAGCCCATCCCAGCAATCTGCCGGAAATTAATAAAGTCTACATCTCTCTAAACGCCGCGGGGAGAGGTGGGTAGTATACACACATGGGGGAGCGCTAGCAGACGCTGCCTGCATTGGCGTTGCGCGCCGAGAGAGAGGGGAACGTAGGAGAGGGGTAGAGGCAACACCGACTAAATTCCAAGGCCGAAAGGCTGCTGCAGTGACGTCAGAGGGTGGAGGCCCAGTTACGCCGCGAACGCTGCGGAAAGCCGGCGTTTCGTTCGCGTTTTAGGAGAACAAACGCTCCCGCTCTCGCAGCTGCTGCGGCTTGATTGGGCTGAATAAAAGATGTGGAAAAAAAAGTCTTACTCAGCATGCTCAGTTGGGTAACTGGGCCTCCAACCTCTGACGTCACTGCGGCAGCCTTTCGGCCTTGGAATTTAGTCGGTGTTGGTAGAGGACACATATTTTCTATATTGCAGCACACTGGATTGAGCTCGACCTTAAGCGGCTTCACATCTAAATTAAGTACTAAGCCCACCATTGTTCAGCGTTGGCAGTGCCACCGAAAAGACAGTGTTGCCGCGCAGTAACGTCTCGAAAGGGCGTTATCTCATTATGAGGCCAAAAAGGTGGTCACGTAAGCTTTAGTTGCCCTTTCGTCTGCTCGGCGTGCAATGTAGTCATGTCTTTCTCACCATCATCGTCTTCATCGACAACCTCAGTGTCTACGTATGGTTAAGAACGCAGAAGAATTGGGGAATGCAGCAGGGTGATCCATCTGGAAGTACCGAGATGGAGCTTCACGTTTGACGAGAATAATGTAGGCGATTGCCCGTCTTCTAAAGACTATTTAGAGTTTCTTCTGGCTTTCATTTGCTATAATTTTTTGGTATTCGGCATTATTATTTACGTATGCCCATTTTAGTGGTCTTAGCTGTATGAGGGAGTAAGCAGTGTTTATAAGTGAATTTTCCGCTACTATGCAAATACCGCAAGTGAGCTTGCCGTTATGCTCTTGGTTTAGCCTAAAGTGTACCATCAAAAAAGGTTGTCTACAGATGTCGTTTCTTAACAGAATGCAATGTATACATTTGATGCGGATGAACTCGCACAAGTTTCAAGGAAAACTCTATTATGGTGTTTTTCTAAGCAACTCTTGCTCTTTTATTACGATTTTCACTGCTGTTTTTGAAAACTGAGATTACAGTAAATGAGCCTGCTTGCATTCTTCCCAAGTCGGAGTGAATTGGGAACCAAGGAATATAATAAATGCATACAATCTCAGCTTTGTGTTACAAAATCAGCACAATGGTTCGTTTTATTTATTGATTACCCCAAAAAAGAATGTTTTTCAGGAACAAACTGTACTTGTTCTCACATTCACTAGAGAAAAGCACTGAAATTCCGGTGTTCAGTGCGGTCACAACCATGCCGCAAATGAACCTAGCGAGGGCCGTGCCGTGGCCTGCTAGGACCCGCGACGGCCCCGTCGCCGGTACGAACTGCGGGAAACACGAAGTCAGGAATTTCCAGGGTCTGCTGAGACTGCCGATGTGAGCCTCCGAATACGCTCTCATCGGAAGGCGAACGCGCTTTTACTTCAGGTGACGTCACTTCGGATGGCTGGGAGGGACCGTTGGCCTCATTCTGAGTCGACGCTGAGCTGGGGGACATCGCCGTTTTTTCACCGGACACCCGGACGACTTCCTGCACTTTGCTTACCGACTTCCACCCAGTGCTAGCATTCATCGTCGTAGCCGATGATTCCCTGATGAGGACCACCATTGACTCCTGGACTTCGGCTGTTCCCCCACCAGTACTGGCGACGAACGCGACCGGCGCGATGACCGGTGGAAGGGCCGCAGCTTGTTTGCACTCGACGTAGAAACTGTAGATATAGTACAGCACGTACGCCTGCATTGGCAACAGACGCAATGCGAGCAAGAATGTGTTGTGAGCGTGTGTCACAAATGGGTCAGAAGGAACGCGTAAAAAAAATGGCAGATCCCAAGTACAGTGGGAATCGATCATATGCGAAGCACAAATGAGAACTGTTGATATATGTAACATTAAAATCCCCACAACGTTATGAGGTGGGGGTAGATGATGCCGTACATGACTTCCGTGTCGTGATTATCAGGTTTGTGTGTGTCGTTTACTTTCATCATCAATTAACGTCACGTGATACCAAATTTAGTATATGTGAAGCTAACAAAACGGCCCGCTGTGAGCGTGGTATGTTGTCAAGTTTTTGCTTGAGACGCGTGTCAAGATTATCATGTTTGCACCAGTCATATACTTCGTCATTCATTGACGTCACGTAACACCAAATTTGTTATATGTGGAGCTAGGAAAACTCCCGTGAGCACACAATGAAGGGCCAAATATGCTCTAACGTAGCGTTGATGCGTGCGCACTGTGGGCACAGAGACGCTACGTTAGCAAAACGCGAACACTTCACTGTCTGGCACCAGGCGCGACCAGCGTCCGTCTGCGCGGTCAACAGCAACCGGCGCGAACTGCGACATGCTGCATTTCGTGCCGATGCGTTTCCCAAATAACACTGCGTCTCCCTCTTTTCTTGACGGAGGGACGCCAGACGTGCTGAAACGCGCTTGCGTCAAAGCAACGCAGAGCGGCGAGCGCGTGCGAATATATGGCAGGCCCCGCACCTGGCGTGGCAACGCCGGCCTGAAGCGACGAAATGAACAATGGCCAGCACGCGCACCGCGTCACGTCAAAATGTAGTGGCGCCTTGACTGTGGCATGTAGTCATGTTCTCACATTACACACTTCTCATGAGTATCATGTTTGCACCAGTCCTATACCTTCGTCATTCGTTGGCGCCACGTAATACCAAATTTCGTATAAGTGAAGCTTGCGAAACAGCCGCCAGCGCATCACGAACGTGGCAAGTAGTCATGTTGTTGCATGACACGCATGTGATGATTATCATGTTTGCACCAGTCACATACCTTCATCATTCATTTACTCATTGGAATATCAAAATTGGTATGTGTGACGCTAGCGAAACGGCCCCGAGCGCATCGTGACCGTGGCATGTAGTCATGTTATTACATGACATGCATGTCATGAATTTTATGTTAAGGTCTGTCGCTTGTGTTTGCTGTGCAATCATGTCAAACCATACCAGTTTTGCAAGATGTCATGTGGACGAATCCACTGCAAGGGCTGCAGGTCCATGAAATGTAAATCAAGACATTCATGTCATACATGCCAAATTTTTCATGTTTAATTAGTCAAATATGTTCTTGATACAGTATTGTTATGCTAAACTAAGTTTGGTATCGATACCATTATTGAAACGGTCAGGAGAGCTAAAAGTTGTAGGCGGCTAGATAGATAGATAGATAGATAGATAGATAGATAGATAGATAGATAGATAGATAGATACGCCCAAAGTCGCCGAAGTTCGCTAAAAAATGCTTCGTATTTAAAATAGTTCGTGGCAGTCCTTATGCGCACCAAGACGCGTCATAATTGCAGTGCTGCCTAACACTCCATGTGCATACGATATGCTTCCGTCGCATCAGTTAAAAATAGTGATACGAAGATGCACGCTAAGTTTACCTATGGTGATGCCGTTTGGGAAATATGTCTCACCACCACCGCCATCGTCGCCAACATACCGCATCCATACACCCAGGCAAACACTACGGCGTTTTTCGCACGGTATGCTTGGGTGCGCTGCGGTACGCCGTTTAAACTGAAGTGTCGCGTTGCGATTTTTTTATACTTTCGGGCCCTCCGTCCCTGTTCCGGCAAAACCTTTACAGTGCTTGTTTTCAACCTGTTCGACAGTAACCTGCCCGCGCCGCCAGGCACCGTTTCCAGTACCTGTACCTACTTTGAAGCACCATCTGTCGTACCAGTAATATAGTCTATAGTACCTTCGCCATGAACTGCATCGCCCTTAGACTGGAAGGAATTCAACTTCGGCCCCAGCTTGACTTCGTCACATAAAGCTGAGTTGTAGGCATTTCTACAAAACTTCCCTGACTGCGTTGCCATGTCACCCAATGAGCTCGATTATTATGTAGGGTTTAACGTCCCAAAACCAATGATGATTATGAGAGACGCCATAGTGGACGGCTCCGGAAATTTCGACCACCTGGGGTTCTTTAACGTGCACCCAAATCTGAGTACACGGGCCTACAACATTTCCGCTTCCATCGGCACCCAATGAGCTCGGCCACACTCCTTTGGTGCAGCGCAGAATAGATACCGGCGCTGAAGTTCTTTAGCGTTGAAAGTTGGGCAGTCGGGGACAGTTCATGTTTACTTTTGTGCCCAGCCTCCATTTGCTGCTTCCCAAGTAAACACGAATCTAAAGTTTCTGTTCGGAATCACCCATGTTGAGTGTCTAGTTCTGAACGCGCAGTAATTGCTATGAAACTTGATGACATAGTTAGGTGTGGTATCATATCGCGCTCGTAAAACGAAGATGGCAAAACTCGTTTCTGTGCTGACTATCAACCGCTGGACAATTTTTCTAAGCCTCACTTGTATCCGCTTACACGTCCTTACGATGCTTTTCGCCGCCTGCATGGTGCCCGCTTTTTCACTACACTGTATCTTCATTCTGGCTATAAGCAAGTTGAACTAGACCTGAGTGACGCTGAAGAGACCACTTTTATAACTCCGGACGGCTTACACCAATTTAAACATTGTCTCAACGTGGATGTGGCCCGCAGCCAACCCACGTTCTTGAGAGGCATCAGCTTCTCAGAACAATTTGTGAATAAATTTCGTTGACTGACTAATTGACTTTATCATTGAAATATTCGGAGTGGGCCGCACGTGCTTGTTGTGCCGGTAGCCTATAGCGACAATTGGTGATGTTTATGTGCCGCGACGTCCCGACTGCTGGTCACCTCGGGCTACACAGAACACTGGCACGCATCGAAGGCAGGTTTTAGTGGCAGTGCATGTGCAGTGACGTATACGTTTTGTCGTGCACGATCTGTCAAGAATGAAAGGTCATAGCCAATCTCTCCTCCAGAAATAGCTTTCGAGATAGTGGGCATAAATCACGTGGGACCACTTCCACCTACGTCGCTCAGCAAGAAGTTCCTCATCGTTCCCACGGATAATCTCAGGAATGTTAGAATTCGTAAGATTGAGGGAATTGGATCCTGTCGAATTCGGCATTCCACGGCTACTCCTCAGCACTCATAAACAAACAGCCTGGTGGAACGTACAAACTGTACTATAATGGGCATAATGTCGTCATACGTGAGTCCTAGTCATGACTACCGAGAAGAATGCGTCGCCGCAGCTATTTTTGACCTCAGAACGTCAAAGCACGAAATGACGTAGGAGTCTCCGTTCAAGCTTTTCAATGGAAGGACGCCAAGGCTACCACAAGACCTTCTTTGGCTTGACACAACGACGCACAGCCATCCGGATGATACCAGTACATCGTAGATACCAGTACGTTGGAGCTACTTCGGAAGGCTCGTTTTAGAGCGCACCTGGCCATAGCGCATCACCCAGCGAAATACCGCTCGAAGTCTAACCAAGACCTACCCATATGAAACCAGAAGACCTAGCACATTAGACGCATCAGAGTTTTTCACAGCATCGCCAGAATTTTCTTCCCCTGTTTGACATTGTCTTGGGTGGTGCCGACTGAAAGTTATTCTCGAATTAAGCACAAAAAGTAGAAACCGTCTTCTCGACGCCCATGCGCGCCAGCTGAAACTTTATTTTTCACTTGATTTCTGTAATTACACCTTTTCGTCTTCTGGATGAGACCCCTGGGGGGAGGGGGTAGCGAATGCAGTTTATCATACCGACACAGTGATAGACACGTGAGGGGTTGTCCGGAAAAAGAGAATGGTTCAGACAGTGTTGGATTGTGCTCGCCTGAGTTGCTCTTGTACATTTCAATACTGATATAAATTGTCAAAATGGCGGACATGGCGAGTTGATGGTTAATAAGAATGATGAGAATATTGCGACTCTAAACCATGGTGCAAGAATACTTTAGTTGAGCGAACGGCGCGAAGCGAATGCTTGGCGCGGAGGGACCAGTTATGTTGTCGTTTGCGGTGTGCCGATAGATGACTCGCTGGACTGGGGACCGTGGCGGGCTGCTCGCTAATTTCGCAAAGCACATTCGGCACGTGAGCGATGATTTACATATCTGAGAAAACCGGGAAATCGCGTGATATCAATCACGTGACCTGCATATAGCGGCGCCGCGAAAGAGGGGGAATAGGAAGGAAGGTGACGGGGCGGTGAGGGTGTTATAGCGAAGATAAATGAACACCACTAATTTCCTCCGACACGGGGCTTTCCTACACCGAGAAGTGGGAGCGTTCCTACACCGAGAAGGGGGGGGGGGAAGGAAGCCGGGGCAAAGTTTGAAGCGCCATCTTCCAGGCTCCTAGCGAAACAGAACATCATCGGGCAGCGGATACTCCCAGAATTCGCTCATTTAAAGTACTCTTGCAGCGCGCTCTAAACCACAATTAGGCAAAAGGAACAGCTCCAAAAACCTCGATCCTAGTGTTAACGTCCACGTAGGTCTAACTACATGGTCGTTCAGCAGGCCCGCCGCGGCGTTCTAGCGGCTAAGGTACTCGGCTGCTGACCCGCAGGTCGCGGGATCGAGTCCTGGTTGCGGTGGCTGCATTTCCGATAGAGACGGAAATGCTGTAGACCCATGTGCTCAGATTTGGGTGCACATTACCGAAGCCCAGATGGTCAAAATTTCCGCAGCCCTTCACCATGGCGTCTTTCACAATCATATAGTGGTTTTGGGACATTAAACCACACATATCTATCTATCCTTCAGCATTTCGGCGCCATCTCACTGCGGCCGCCGAGATCAAGATTTATTGCCATGTCCTCCCAGTAAGCAGTCAGGCAACATAACAAAAACGCCACGATAGCGGGTCTCTCTCGAAGCCCTCTCAACTATGAAACTAGCTGATGAATTATATCATGCTGAATCACTACATAACTCGTGTCGAGAGTCTGCTGGCCTATTCGCCAGCAGCGATGGAGTAATCGGAATGGCCACACAATAGCAGTGTTACGTAAAAAGTTGTCTCGACACCAGGTGGGCTTCACCAAACATCCGGCCAACGCCATATGCCTTTGCGGAAGTTACTTTATCTCTTTGTGACTTCTAATAAGTGACCCTGCTTTGCATGGAGTGACCCAATAAAGGATTTGATACATCGCTATTGTAGAGCATGTCACGAAGGGGAATATTGTTCGAGTCATCTGAACATTATAAAAGTATGCTAACGTTTTTCGAATAAGAACGACATTTAATTATGAATAAAATATGTTACGCTTGCTGCTGTGTACGTGCGTCAAAAGAACAAGTTATCGCAGCTTGCTGTCGCTATCAGTCACTTATTAGGTCTGTCTGTGTGTGTGCACAATAGCTGAAGCAAACGTTTTATGGAAAACAGTCTTTTTGTGTACATACTTCAGAATACGCGCTGTCTATCACGCAAAAAAAAACTCAGATCGTCCCTTATGGCTTCACTTAACACGACTGGAAGCCGAAATTCAGCGTCTTTTTTCTCTAATTACATGTCCTGGGGCGCTATGTTGGATCACCCGAACTTGGAAAAACTGGGCTTCAGCTCGGGATCTTTCGCAGCTCTGGCAACCATCCATTTTGATTGAGCCAACAGTACAAAAAAAGTTAACGACCCACCTCTCAGAGCACTGCGTTTCGTCGGCTTAGAACTGTTATGCCAGCGAGTCCTCGTCAAACGTCCGTGCCTCTGAAAAAGGCAATCTGGGTCAAGGCCAGCCCGCAGTCCGCCTGACACGAACAACTCAACGGCGTAAACACGCGCGGCGCCTCTCTGGCCCACGTGCAGTGAGTCAGCAGCGCACGTGACAGCGAGCCGGCGTTCTCGTGTCTGGGGGTAACGTGGCCCAGCGGCGACCCCATTGGAGGAATCTGCCCTGATGACCAGCGGCGCTTCTGATTGGACATTGTGGTTGGACCCGGTGCAAATAAAAGAAGCCCTGCGGCGTGTCGCGATCGGCGGTCCTATGAAAGAGGAGTCCCCATGTCGGAGAGCCGACATGTGTGTGAGTCGGCGGTCTTAGGCGAAAAGTTGACCTATGTGTTAGAGAGGAGAGCTCGGCTCTTCGAGTCTGTCGGCCCCAGTGCCGAATTGTAACGCCTCTGTATATATGCTGTACATAAACCTTGTTTAACTCACCGTCGTCTCGTCCGCTCGTCTTATCAGCACTGCGCAGAAGCAGTCGCGAGCTGAGAAACGTACGTTACCAAACGGCTGGTGACCTTCCCGGCGGAGTTGGAAGCAGTGGCGCCTTCGGGACCGTGTTGGTGTCACCGTCATTCGCAACAGTGGTGGCTTCGGTGGGATCGGTCCGTCTTTCGCAACAGTGGAGGTCAGCGGTGGGATTTCGGAGGTGGCTTCGCAACAGTGGTTGGCAGCTGCGGGATCGGCCGGCGTCAGCGACATCGATGCGGTGAGTGCCTGACGTTTTCCCCTCAGTTCACCAGACTACTCTAGCTCAGGTTGTAGTAGTTTAGAGAAGGGCTGTGTGAAGCATTAGAGTGAGCTTTGATCGTTTCAAGCAAAGTCGAAGTGCTTTGAAACCAAAGTTAATGCGGAGGGGGTAAACACGAGAGAGTGAAAAATTGCTTGCGCGTCTTGCTAGTTGATTTATAGTGGGTACGGCAAGTAAATTGTTAACAGGGGCAAACAGCAAGAGGCTAGTGTGAACGATGGAGAACCTTAAAGTGAATGAACTCATCGAAATTTGTGAGGAACTCGGCATTACTTTGGGCCGTGCGAAACGAAAGCAAGCGATCCTTGAGATCATGAAGGATGAGGGAGTGTCGGCTGAGGAAGTCGATGAGGCCTGGGTGGATATTAAAGCACGCCGTGAGGAGGCTGAAAGGCGAGAAGTAGAAGCTCGCGAAGAAGCTGAAAGGCGCGAAGCTCGCGAAGAAGCTGAAAGGCGCGAAGCTCGCGAAAAAGCTGAAAGGCGCGAAGCTCGCGAACGTGAAGAAGCTGAAAGGCGCGAACGTCGCGAGGAGGCCGAGAGACAGGAGCGTCTCGAGTTGAAACGACTAGAATTGGCAATCCTACAGTGTTCGCAGGCGCCTAGCGTAGCTTCTCCAACAGCTCAGGTCAGCGGTTTTAGAATTTGGGACCAACTGCCACCGTTCGTAGTAGGCGAGGACATGGCGAAGTATCTCGTCAAGTTTGAACACGTCTGTGAGCGAAACGCTTTGGAGCGGCCTCTTTGGGCGCGGAACCTGCTAGCTCTTCTTTCCGGCGAAGTGTCCGACGCGATAACTTGCTTGTCGAGGGAAGCGTTTGAGAGCTATGACGAGGTTAAGGAAGTGCTCTTGAGACGTTATAAGTTGTCACCCGAGGCTTTCAGGCAAAGGTTCCGGTATGCTGAAAAGGAGAATGAGTCACACGTTGACTTCGCGTTTCGTCTTAAAGCCGATTTAATTGAATGGCTCAAGGGCGAAGGTGTTTATGACGATCGCGATAAAGTTGTGGAATGCGTTGCATTGGAGCAATTCTACCGCTGCATCGAGGATAATGTCAGACTTTGGCTGCAGGACAGACTTGGGGAAGTACAGCTAAACAAGGCAGCAGAGTTAGCTGAGGAGTATTATACTCGCCGAAAGTTGCACAGCAGGGCAGTGCGCGTTGAAAAGGATGATAGAAAAGAGGGCTTTTCAAAGAAACCTGATCAATGGAAACCCGCTCCGCACCGTAATTTCAAGAAGGACCCGTCTCTTACGAAGGACAGTGTGGGGGAAGGGCAAACAGAAGCGGATAAATCGAGTGAGGTTTCTACCACACAGGCATTTGAATCGGAAAACAAACGGAAGCCGCTAATCTGCTACAACTGTAAAAAGGAAGGGCACATCGCTAGAAACTGTCAGGAAAAGTTTGCCTTCGCAACGATCCGAGAATCAGAAAAAAACATTCGGTTGTTGGAGCCGTATCTCCAAGAAATTAGGGTCAATGAGAAAACGTGCCGAGCACTTAGAGACTCAGCGGCAACCATGGACGTTGTCCATCCTTCATTGGTGTCTCCGGATGACTTCACAGGAGAATGCGCGTGGATCAGGCAAGTCGCCGAGGAGCAGAGTGTGCGCTTACCAATCGCCACGGTTGTCATTGAAGGCCCGTTCGGTGAGCTTCGCACCGAAGCGGCTGTGTCTGCCGCGCTAAATGATCGTTTTCCTTATCTTTTCTCCAACAACTCAGAGCAGCTTCTCAAAGAGCAGGGCAAATCGTTCTTCCCCAACTTAGCGTGCATGGCTCTCACGCGATCGCAAGCGCGGAAGCTATCGCGGCAGCTTGATCTGGTTCAATGCGGTGAACTCTCAAGTGACCTTGTCGGCGGGTCGACGGAACCCCAGAAAGGAAAGTTTCCGCATGAGTCATGTGAGCAGTCACGCGAGCGGCCCGTCGCCGAACCGACCGGCGCGGTTTCCGTAGAAAAGGGAGACGACATGGCGCCATTGAGTCAGAGCGAGAGGGTTGCAACGCTCTCGCCTGTAGCGGAAAGTTGGAGCGAGCTGCCGAGAGTTGATCGAGAGACGCTCATTCGAGAGCAGCGTGAGGATCTCTCGATTGAAGCGCTAGTGGAAAGCCAAATTGAAGCGCTAGTGGAAAGCCAGAAAAACGCGGCAAAAGTGCTGTCGAAGGAGCACTACGAGGAACCGGTGAAGAAGCGTGCTTTCGAAGTAGGGAGTCAGGTAATGCTGCTGCAGCCGTTCAAAAAGAACAAGCTTGAGGTTGATTGGGAAGGGCCCGCCAAAGTATTATCGAAGCCTTGCGATACAAATTATGAAGTGAAATTAGGAAGGCGGCCGGACAAAATTTACAACTTGATGAAACCAGACGTTCAACATCAAGCGGTCGTAAATCTGTTGTTGAATGCTTCAAAGGAAGAGGAAGCAGAAATTTTGAGTTCTAGTGAGGTAATTGAAGGGGGATCGAAAGTAATCCGGGAGCAGATAAACCTAGAGCCTAGCTTAAGTGAAGGAGGACCTGAGAAAGAGGACCTGAGAAAGATTGGTTCCGAGTTTGAAGACGTGTTTTCGGACCGCCCCGGAAACACGAGGGTGATCGAACACGATATCGAGCTAAGCGGTGAGGAGTCAATCCGTAGCAAGCCGTATCGTTGTTCCCCTGTGCAACGTCGCAAGTGTGAGCCGCTCTTGGTGCCGCATAGGTATCGTCGCCTAAAGGTGGCCGGTTACTGAGGTGGAGCATGTTGCTCCACAGCGCAACTTTGACGTTCGCTATCAAAAAAAAGGGGAAAGCTAAACGCTAATGCAGGTGCATTGAGCAGTGCGTTCTAGCTAGTACCTTCTCAACCTTTCGGTTTCTGGCTGGCGATTAGGGGCAAAATTTTGACCTCATCACGACCTGGGCTGAGCGCTCTCGTTCAGAGTGATCTCAAGGGGCCAACTTTGTGGTATTCTAATTCGTTACGTTGTTGTACGTGGGAAAAAAATTGAGTTGTCATTTTAAGAGTCTTGTGTCCCACATGTGCCTCTTGATGTAGAGGGAACAAAACTCCGATAGACAGTTAGCTAGGTATATGTTGTACTATACTTTGTCTGGTGTTCTGTCGGGTGACTGAGGGCACTTGCTTGTGTCGTGTGTTGTCTGTTGTCGATCCGTTCTTGGCAAGTTGCAGAACCATCGACAAGTGCTGAAACCGAAGGTGGTCAGGAGACGAGTGAAGCTGGCCGGAGAGTTGTGGCGACAAGCCAGTGGAGCTGGGATTCGTTGTCAAAAATGGGATGTGTTTCCGGAACAGTCTGGAGCTGTATTCTCCCCATGGCCCTGGAGGCGAACCTGGAGGGACCTGGCGAACGAGCGCACCTGACATCCGAGCCCAGTGGAAGCAGCTCGTCTTTCCGGTGCATTGTCTGGCGGCGGGGGTGCTGTTATGCCAGCGAGTCCTCGTCAAACGTCCATGCCTCTGAAAAAGGCAATCTGGGTCAAGGCCAGCCCGCAGTCCGCCTGACACGAACAACTCAACGGCGTAAACACGCGCGGCGCCTCTCTGGCCCACGTGCAGTGAGTCAGCAGCGCACGTGACAGCGAGCCGGCGTCCTCGTGTCTGGGGGTAACGTGGCCCAGCGGCGACCCCATTGGAGGAATCTGCCCTGACGACCAGCGGCGCTTCTGATTGGACATTGTGGTTGGACCCGGTGCAAATAAAAGAAGCCCTGCGGCGTGTCGCGATCGGCGGTCCTATGAAAGAGGAGTCCCCATGTCGGAGAGCCGACATGTGTGTGAGTCGGCGGTCTTAGGCGAAAAGTTGACCTATGTGTTAGAGAGGAGAGCTCGGCTCTTCGAGTCTGTCGGCCCCAGTGCCGAATTGTAACGCCTCTGTATATATGCTGTACATAAACCTTGTTTAACTCACCGTCGTCTCGTCCACTCGTCTTATCAGCTCTGCGCAGAAGCAGTCGCGAGCTGAGAAACATACGCTACCAAACGGCTGGTGACCTTCCCGGCGGAGTTGGAAGCAGTGGCGCCTTCGGGACCGTGTTGGCGTCACCGTCATTCGCAACAGTGGTGGCTTCGGCGGGATCGGTCCGTCTTTCGCAACAGTGGAGGTCAGCGGTGGGATTTAGGAGGTGGCTTCGCAACAGAACCCAGGACCGTGTCAAGGACAGTCGACAAAGTTGGGCAGTGTTTTCAAACCACACGTATCCTCTTTCATTTGTTTGTGTTTCCACCGGATGCAGAAGTGCACCCATGCTATAAAAGTGTCAGAAACATTTCGTGATGATATTTTTAAAGGCAAAAAGTGTTGGAAATAATTTTGAGCTCTTTATGCGCTCAACAAGTCTGTTTTAGAATAATCAGCATGTTGGCCTCTGAGATTAGTTCTGAAAGAGAATATGTCATCATGACCTCAGAAACTCAAGGCTACGTATTAATCACCACGGTCGACTTGCACGCTCTAGCGTGTTGCTCGGACGGTGCGCACCTTTCTCGTCATTTTCATTGTCTGCTAGCACTCCAGCACGTGTACCTGGCTCATTAGCCATTTGGCTGGTCAGTACACTTGGCTAGATAGGCGAGGATATGCTATGACCAAGCTAATTACGCCAAGTCACGGGCCAAGGTAATCACGCCCGATCTTGAGAACACAATTCTGATCATAATATGTGGGGTTTAGCGTCCCAAAACCACCATATGATTATGAGAGACGCCGTATTGGAGGGCTCCGGAAATTTCGACCAGCTGGGGTTCATTAACGTGCACCCAAATCTGAGCACACAGGCCTACAACATTTCCGCCTCCATCGGAAATGCAGCTGTCGCAGCCGGGATTTGTACCCGCGACCTGCGGGTCAACAGCCGACTACCTTAACCACTAGACCACCGTGGCGAGGCAGAACACCATTCTAATGAAGCCATGTCTGGCTAGGACTGGGCAAACTAAAGCATGATAGTTGGTGAGCTAACTAAATCATGCTAATTAACGTGACGTACATCATAAGCACGTCAAGTACAACTCTGTTAATCACCCCTTACCAACATGATGATGATCAGAATCGTGGTAATCAGGATTACGTTTAATAGATCTATACTGATCATGACCTTAATTACGCCCGAGACAAGTGTGTTTTAATTGAAACCTTATCAATGAAGAAAAAACAGTTAAGTGTAATTGTCATTAAGCCTTAGTGGATGTGTGTAATCGAAATTGAGACAGAAATAGCTGGAGCGGTCTGCACTTCGAAGCCGACCAAGCAGATGATTAGGCGACCGACTTAAAAAGCAGGAAACAGCTATAGGTTATTACAAGCTCCACTATGATTTCAGCCTTGCACAAGTTGGGCAAGCTGACCTAATTATTTTATATGCAATGAAATTGCGACTCAGTCTTTACCGCATGAACACTTGACAGTCACCCCGGCATCATGACAGTCACGAGTTGAACTGGGGCATTCTCCGAATCAACGAGTTTGTATCCGAGTTTATGCGTCAGTTTGATTGACAGACGCCTGCGGTGAAAATCGGGTACGCCCACCACGTTTGCTCTTGCCGAGGAGCAGTGTTCACGCCGAGCGGCACGATTAATCAGCGTTATTACGCAGACTGTGCACACACACATGCTGAAGTAAAAGTGATGTCATCACGTCTTTACAATGCTTCGCACTCAATTTCACCGCGTTACGACGCATTCACTCATGGCCACTTTGCCGCCATGAAGCGACTGCCCCTGATGACCACCTGTCCTTATAATTCTCTGCAATATTAGGTAGTGCGAAACGAGCAGTACGAGAGTGCTGCGTTTCGCTTCTAGCCTTTCAGAGTACAAATTTGCTGCCTTCGAAACTGGAAATTTCTATGTTGCTGGTGGAACAAAAGAACCTGCTCGAAAGCATTTATACGCCCAGAAACACGATTGTGGAAGACACATGTTGAGTTGGCAAAAAGATAGCGCGATAATCACACTGACGTCGGTGCACTGTTGAAATGTGGACGGAGTGGCGACGCTAAAGTGTTCGCACACGGCGTTTTTTTTTCTTTTTATAACCGCAGTTAGTGTTCCACATGACTTTCCAACGTCACGTGCCTTCTTGAAGCAATTTTTTTTCAACACTGATATCACGCGCTCTGCACTGTCTCCATGTCATGGCCACCGTAGAGCTAGGAGCATGTTCGTCTGTCTGAGAAGCTCGCGTTATCCTGAATAACACCCCTTATCCGGCCTCGCCACGCTTTCAATCCTTTCTACACCTAGCCTGGTTTTGCCCAGCCTCGCAGATCGGAGGCACCTCACCTGTCTTGCATTGACTCCGTGATCGGGCCACGTTTGACTAACTTGTGGTGCTATATGGCGACGTCATCATGTATCGTGGTGTTAAGAAAAGTGACGTGACACTTTGGAGATCTGTGACGTCAATGGGTCATTATGGCATTTTTTTCACTACTCCTCCACGACGCCGTGTGACGCAGACAATAGAATTTTACATTTAATGAGGGGTCAAAGGTCCTAAATGTAAAGAGCTTGAAAATAACCGGGGCCCATAATATCTTACCTTTACAAGCGCGATAACTGAATACGTAATGACGCCGTTGATGAATGATGCTCTCTGAAAGAACGAACAAAAGGACCGGCTCTCGGTACAGGTTCTGATCAACCATGAAAAACGAGAGCAGACTGTATTATAAGCAACCCTAAAATTTGCCACATTCTCACATACAGTTCATTCAGGCAAGCAGGCGACCCCTTCTTGAGATTACATGGCTCTTGCATGACAGTATCCTTGTATAGTAAACTATGGTAAAGTATATTACTGTCACTTATCAGTCAAAATTCTGTTGCAGTGTTAAGAGTCTGCTGCAACAGCGTCATTAAATTCAGGTATGTCAACTTTGCAATCTGATCTCCAGCCAACTGCAGTACTGATAACCTTGGCGTAAATCTTACGCCCAGCAGCTGCGAAGCATAATAGTTTGTTTTAGTTTCACGTGCGCAAATGTGAAAAGTCCACGTGCCTTACGTGCACGCCATAAGAAACACGTTTAGCTGCACGTACGCCACCCGTGGTGAGAGCTACCACGTAGCTCCATCTGCTGGGAATCACGAATACTGCGGTAACCGATTCTCGACACGTCATCTTGTTGTCGCGCTCGCCACGCTATCTTGTTTGAGTGCCCATGCGATGCTGTCTACGTGTGCGAGAAATGCACGCAAAAAATATAATCCCCCGTACGTTTGTGAAGCCAATGCATGGCCGCTATGTTGTGCGCATGCGCACTGCTTACACGTAGAAGCTCGACGTACGCAAAAGCTCCGCGTACGTGAAACTAAAACTGTGTAATGTTTCTCAGCGTTCGCGTAGCGTCTCTCATTATGTTATGGTGGCTTTGGGCCATTAAACCCTACGCACCAATGAATCCAGCCTACAAGTGGACTCAACGGGACGCGCGTCTCGAGCCGATGCTAACAATTGATCATCAATTCCATAGCAAAAAAAAGAGGCCCGAAGGCCGAATGGTGCTTGAAGGGCAGTGATCGGAGCGTACTTTTCTTACTGAAAGGGCCAGTCAGCTGGCTCCGGCTTTTTTTACACCACACAAACAAGCTCGCGCATATTTCCTACGCGTGACCAATCTCCCTCCACGTGCAGCGATGTCAACTCGGTGATCGGTGACGTTGACTTCAATACCATTTGTTGAGACCTGATTTGAACCAATCAACGAGCTGTGTGCTGCGTCACGTCGCCGATCGCAGAGTTGACATCGCTGCACGTGGAGGGAGATTGGTCACGTGTAGGAAATATGCGCGAGCTTGTTTAGGGGGTGTAAAAAAAGCCGGAGCCTGTTGAGTGGCCCTTGAAGGTTTAATGATCTGCCCCATTTGGTCATTCCAGCGATGAAAGCGGCGTCATGCAGCCGTGCACCGAAGCTGTCACACGGTGATAATCTGCAACGCGGCCAGTGACGCAGTTGGTCTCTCAGTAGTCGCGAACCAATGAGCGTGTTTTCATGCTCTGCGACGCTGACGTGCACGCTCGCGACATCAACGTCTCGTCCGCCATTTTGACGTACCGTTGCACCGCCTATAGTCGCTGGAATGGTCAAATTGGTGATAGCTGATGCTACACTTTGAGGCGTAATTTTTCGGACGCCTACTTGCGCCTGCACTGCTGAAGACATTTGAATACTTACGCGATAGGACTCTTCATCAACATCAGAGCCAGGGGTATCGAAAACTTCCTGTAGTGAACAAACCCAGCCAGCTTCATTAGGTGCCACATAGTTGAATTCGTATTGTACAATAAAAGCTTCGAAAAACTAAACGCGTCATGATTCAAATTCCCACAACAGGCGAGGGTCGAACTAAGCTTACCTGGCTTGCCCGCGAACTTATCGAAGCGTGAAAATCCACTCACTAGGTGAAAACTGCGTAGGCTCCCCATCGGTTGTATTATCACAGTTATATATATATATATATATATATATATATTGTCAGTTTACCTGGCTGGTCTTCAGAGCAACCCAAGACACGTCACAATTATACAGTATTTGATCTTGCATTTAATCTTCATTTTTGTAATAATTAATTTCGACCTATGCGCATCGCCTATCTGCCAAATAAAGTTAGCTGAAAGTCAGCGCTCTTTCTGCTTAATTTGACTTTTTTTAGTATCTTCGCGCACACAGATAAAGCAAACTTACCAGTATGACTCCGCACTAGCTAGCCCAAGCGCCCACGCTTGTAAAATACTGGGCACCATATATTTTTAGGCAGCTCTTTTGAATGCTAATGTTAGTGTATTTGAGGTAATGATAAAGCTAAATTCTAAAAGTTGATTTAACTAGCTTCAAAACACCTTGTGAGCTGCACACAAATAACTACAAGTAAAGGAAGTAAACGCACGTGCAGCTTTATGTTAACCCCACCAAGAGAGGTTTCGTCAACTGAATTTTTTTTATAAGTGTCCCGCCACGGTGGTCCAGTGGCTAAGGTACTCGGCTGCTGACCCGCAAGTGGCGAAATGAAATCCCGGCTGCGGCGGCTGCATTTTCGGTGGAGGCGGAAATGCTGTAGGCCCGTGTGCTCAGATTTGTGTGCATGTTACAGAACCCGAGGTCGTCGAAATTTCCGGAGCCCTCCACAACGGCGTTTCTCATATTCTTATGACGGTTTTAGGATGTTAAACCCCACATATAACTCAAATCAATCAAGTTTGTAGAAGTGGGCTGCAAGTCACTGCAAATTTAATTTTAAACGCGTTTCGCATGTCAATGCAAAATATTTTTGATTGCCCCGTTCATTACAATACACAGCGCTTAAGGTCGACAAAAGCGCACAATACATGAACGAGGACGTGCGCCAACTGCCAACATTTGGTTTATTGAGCGTTAACATATGTAGAGAGGGCGGTAAAAAGTAAAGGGGAAGCCAGAGAAAGAGGAGTTATGCAGATGGGTGTGACAATGACATTATACTAGGTGCTTCCGGCTACTGTCCAAGATATCGTGGCTCCTTGTCAGTTAGAGGGAGTGAGCGAGCACTCTGACTCATTTTTCGCCCTTCCACGTGATTCTGTACGTTTCAGAAATTTCGCGTACCACACTTCTGCTTTTTGAGCAGTAGAGAGCACCCATAGTCTGCGCGATGAATAGCTACACTGCTATCGCGCTTGTTTTTGACTTTCTTCGCGTGCTTTCGTAGCCGATCGTTGATAGAGCGCGCCGGCTGGCTGAGATATTTTTCGCCGCATGTTATAGAAATTTCATAAACGATCTCGTTTTCTCACTGGACATAGGGTGGAGCATGGTTTTTTTTTTGCATGATTTGAAGAGATTAGAATTTTGCGTTAATACACTTGCACAAAGAAGGTAGCTTATTTAGGGCAGAAAACAGCGTACACACACACACGCACCTGCTCTACCAGCGGCTTTTCTTATCTGATGCAATACTGCATGAACCTAGGAAATGACCAGTAATTTCGACATGCCAAGTAGAAGCTTTCTTTTTCTTCGGTTCATCTCATTCCTCGAACTAAGACTAAAGTGAAAGTAAAAAGAAAGTGATTTTGAAATCCCAAGCACCTAATACAAGTATCGAAGCTTCAGTCTGTTTTGTGTAGGTACTAGACAGTTGCAGAAGAGGACGTTCTGTATTGCTCCGAGTGCCACAACGCATTTAACTGTTCTCGAATAGGCGAAAATAATGGGCTACAGTTTTATCAACGACCGAGGAGAATAGGCCCAGCAAATGTATGGGCGTCGAAGGGGACGTTAGAGGTCTAAAAAGTACCAGTATCCATCTACTCAAAAGTGAATGGTAGGCCACCAAACTTTGACTGAAAGTTCCACGAGTGCAGGAGCTTGGCAGGAAGAAGAACCAGTTCACGTATCGGTATATTTTCACGGGGCGTTTGAACGCAAGTTGATCCTGAAGTTTTACGTGGTAGGTCATTCAACATACGGGCATTGTACGCACACGAGGCATCTCGTAGAAAACGCACGCGCACTTAGTTGGTTAGGCAAATAACATCATTTGATATTCATCCCCATCATATTCACCTTGAAAGCTCCAGAACTTATCCTGTAGTTTAAAAGTTTTTAATGACACACTTACAAAGTGGGCGAAAATAACTGTCACAATGTCAACACGGCAACAGAGTTCACCAAAAGTATGCAGGAGTAGCAGGAAGAGAGCATAATACAACGAGCATTTCCACTTTCTCGTAAGATTGCAGTGGGGTTGTTCTTCGGAGTAAATACTAATAAATACTCTCGGAAAATGATCAAATGCATATAGTGCACAGAGAACTAAAGGGCAAAAATTTATGGGAAATCTACCTCAGCAGCGAAGGGATCATCGGTCTGAAGGTTTCGTATACGAATACGTAATATAGGTAAAAAATATTGGTTGAATAGGGCTTGCGCGAATGACGAATTTTACCGAATCCTTCTTCGAACTGAATCACACATGACCCGAATCGTTATGAAACTGAATACATTACACAAAAATTAAACACTATTTGAGCAGTTTCCGAAATAAGGCAATGAGTTTTAAACAGCCTTATAATTTTTCATTTACATGTATATAGGTAGTTAGAAGAAACAATATACCCAAGTAGCAACTGCGTAAATTTCAGTGCAATCGCAAACAGCAGCAACTCATCGCTTGAATACATTTAGCAACTTTGCCTTGAAGAGGAACAGTTACGGAAGCATTCAAGATGCTACGTTGACAGCGTGTAAGTAAACCTGAAATAATCAAGCAATCTTTTATAAACCATCATGAAAAATCTGAAGAGGGTGATCAAAGTGCATTTACAGCATAGAAGCACTGGGGTTAAGTAAGGGCAACTTTATCTAAGGTGTCATTCTGGACATCGCAAACTTCCGCCTTGCATTCCCATCCCGGAAAGGTTGAACTTCACACCACAATATGGCCAATTTCAGAAAACCACATAGTTTGACACTTTCCATTATGCGTCACTGTGATGCCGCAAATGCTTCGCCTTCAAGTCAGGCCTAAATGTCAATAACTACAACAAGAAAATTAACCCAGCCATGTTTCAATGATCAGTTCCGTCGAGGCTTTATCATCGCGTATGATAAGGAAAGAGTACTCGAAAATATTCGATCTTTCAATTATGCATTGTGCTATTGTAGTAATGAATTCAATAAAGCAGAGTTCTATTCGCAATACCAAGTTTTCGGACATTTGCACACTCCTATAGCATCAACAGCGTGAAGAACTGCCCGCGAAGGTGAGCTGAAGCAAGTTAAGTGCTCGCAGATGCAAAATAACCAAAAAGTTCGCAATGCCCACGCGCTGAAGATGGCGTGCCGTGCAATACAAGATGGCTGTGGGAGAATTATGAACCTATGAACTCTCATAGGAAAAGATGGGACGCATGGATGTACGCCCCATGCCACTCATCTCCCAACTAACTCTTATCCGTCGATTGGATGTATATAGGACCAGAGTAGTTTTCTAAGCGATGTGAACTGTTCTCTGCTAACTTATCCTGCACTTTACCGGTACCATGGGAACGACGTTGTTGTTCGACGAAGTTTCACAATTTCAGCGTTGCGAAAAGCGTACGCGTGTCTCGCTTCAACATCCTTGTTGCGATCGCGCGGAAGGAACCATCAACATCCGAGTGCAGTGAACTGCGCACTGTTGAGAGTCTGACAATGGCTGTGACAAAATCGTTATTTAACGGGAAGCTGAATGCCTGTGTTTCGTTAAAAAAGAATCATCATGATGATTGTAGCGCAAGTAATGACGACGGCGTAATATGTTTTGAAATTATGGATGTGTTAAACATTCGGTCCCGTGCAGCCGCAACGGCGGGCTAGTCGCTAATGGCAAACAACTGCTGCAAATCAGTCACTCAGGCTCGGCACAAATTATCTCGTTGTGCCGTGCCGTTCATACGTCTATTCGAGTTTGTGGAGTTTTCTGTAACACTTACAGAATTACGCAAGCCATCGTTGAAGCACGGTCGATCACCTGACACCACCACCTTTCGCACTGCGGCAAAAAAGGTAGCGAAGGGTGGCGGTGTCAGGTGATCGACCGTGCTTCAACGATGGCTTGCGTAATTCTGTGAGTGTTACAGAAAACTGCACAAACTCGAATAGACGTATGAACGGCACGGCACAACGAGATAATTTGTGCTGAGCCTGAGTGACTGATTTGCAGCAGTTGTTAGCCATTAGCGACTAGCCCGCCGTTGCGGCTGCATGGGACCGAATGTTTAACACATCCATAATTTCAAAACATATTACGCCGTCGTCATTACTTGCGCTACAATCATCATGATGATTCTTTTTTAACGAAACACAGGCATTCAGCTTCCCGTTAAATAACGATTTTGTCACAGCCATTGTCAGACTCTCAACAGTGCGCAGTTCACTGCACTCGGATGTTGATGGTTCTTTCCGCGCGATCGCAACAAGGATGTTGAAGCGAGACACGCGTACGCTTTTCGCAACGCTGAAATTGTGAAACTTCGTCGAACAGCAACGTCGTTCCCATGGTACCGGTAAAGTGCAGGATAAGTTAAGAGAGACGTGGACAGTAGTCGTAACTGAATGTTTCATTGCTCTAACCATTTCGCTTTGCTGGTCTTGCTCGAGCACATTGGTGGCATATACGGTGCTCCGTAATATACACTGTAACTTGGTTTCACATAATGTATAAGAAAAGGTGTGCTTTCCATTTTGAGCTCGCTGAAAGATATTATAGAATACATAAAATCAAAGTAACTTACAATCGTGAAAAAGCATTAACGCACGAGGGGACGTGAAGTGCAACTCGCTGCCCGTGAAATAGCAGCTGATTGTTCATCGTTGCTGTCACTCTCGGTGCGTTCTACATCCTGTAAAAAATCCTCAACGTAAAGACGGTTTCTGTGAACACCACTGATTAAAGAAGTCTGGGGAATTCTCCACGCCGGTCGACGTCGATAACACCAACCACGCTTCACTCACCACGCACACCAACACTGCATTACTCACCACGTTTGTCTGGGCGCGGAGAACAATTCGCTCCGACACCCAGCAAAAGCAAGTCGCTTGCAGTGTGCTGCCATCTATCAACGAACGCAAAAATCAAGCAGCACGGAGTTGGCTAAGTTCAAGTTTTGGAAGAGAAAATCGGGGGCCTGCGATAATACCCGCATACAGTGAATGTTATGGGATCCATAAACTACAAAAGCACTGACGAATACTATACGCACGTAAAACAAGGTGGGTTTCAACTGCAAATGCCAGAAGATAACATTCAATTATTCAACGTGGCTGCAGAAAATTTTGCGAAGCTGATATGTGAACTATGTGGGCTTTATATAATCGAACGGGCGAGTCGGCACGTATATTCACGAAAACTTCGCGTCTCGCATGAACGGATCAGATTTGTTGCTTAACGAAGGGCCCGCTATACTCATTAATGCACGAAGCATACAAAGTGGTTTGTGTTTGCTTTTTGCTAACGCTTCAACAAAAAAGGCTATAGCACAGCCGAAGAAGGGAGCGACTGCCTACTACTGATCATCCTCGAGAGGGCTCTCCCGAATTACACTAGGCGGTGCGACAGCATTGCGAATAATGTCCCAAACTCCCTTAAAAAAATTTTTACAGTTACTGTGTGGCCATAATATTTGCATGTCCGAGTATCCCTACCCTAGCGTATATTAGGTTGTAGGCCGACGTAGCAAACGAAAAAGAGCGGCGAAATTCTGCGGCAATACGACACCTCAACGCACTCTGACGTCAAAACACTTTTGCTGCCTTACCCTAATGACATCGCTGGAATGCAGGAAATCAATATATGTTTTGTCTTTGACCTTAGAATTGTAGAATGCTGAAGACCTCACAACTGTAAAAGTAGCCACATTGAATTTGAAGGTCATGAAAGATTAGTCGTAGCAGCTTCAAATTTCCCTGCCCCCCCCCCTCCCCCCATTTGAGACAGTTCTTGTAAGCAGATCTGAAATATCAAAACTTCGTATAAACCTGTTCGTTTAGTTGTATGAAATACAATTCAAAACAGCATTTTGCAGGCATAAATGTGTTTTTGTTTGTTTTCAGCATCGAGACGAGTCTTGAGGTTAACAGTGGAACAGTTTAAAATAGCAGAAAACTAGCTGAGCGGGTTGTTACGTATTTATTCAAAAGAAACACGGCATCCAAAATGAACAAAAAAAAACAGTGCACGACAAAGCTGCTTCGAATCTAAAAAAATAATATGCTTACACTCGGGCACGGTGCAAGAATACTTTAGGTGAGTGAATGCGACATAGCGAGCGTTTGGCGGGGACGGACTCCTTATGTTCTCGTTTACGGCATGCCGATAGATGGCTCGCTGAACCGAGGACTGTGACGGGCTGCTGGAAAATTCTACAAAGCACATCAGGCACGTAGGCGACGATTTCCAAATACGAGAAAACCGGGTTATCACGCGATATCAACCACGCGAAATGCATAGAGCGGCGCCGCGAAGAAGGGGGTGATAAAGGAGGCTGACTGCGAGGCGAGTGTGTTGTGGCAACGATAAATGAGCGCCACTACTTACCTACATCATGGGGCTTCTCTACACCGAAAAGGTGGGGGGGGGGGAAGAGCCGCGGAAAAGCTCATAGCGCTATCTCTCGTGTCCTTGCGCAGCAGAGCATTACCGGGCAGCGGATATCCCCGGAGTTCGCTCAACTAATGTATTCTTGCAGCGTGTACTCAGGTGTTGCAGCGATGCCAAAGTGGTCAAGTCAAAGCTGAGCGTTGCCGTCCCTCTCTCCCTCGTTCTCAGAAGCTGTCAGCCCCTCCGCCTACTCGCAATACACTTCTCTCTCGCTTGACCCTCTCCACCACCAGCAAAGCTCGACCGCACGTCGAGTGGACACACTAGACAGATTTAGCTGAGCGTCCGCAGCAGCCGTGGGGACGTAACCTGAGAGCAATTCGCAATAGGAAGCTGCGTCTGTACGGCAGCTGCAGACGCGGAACTAAATCTGTCTATGCTTTCAGCTCGTTTATCAGCGCAAAACTTTCACCAGTACCCAACCTACCTCCCGTGTCGTTGCGTCTCAAACAAATGTTTACTGCAGTAAACGTTTCACCGAATTTCTCTTCAAACCATTAATCCAACACCCACGTCGACGCCTGTTTCAACCGGTTCAACGCCGTGCGCACCACTGCTGCTTCGCGCCCTATCAAAGTTCTCTTTGGAGAGATAGTCAATAACGATTGTTTTTTTCCAATTTTTCTACTTATGTAAATGAAGTGTTCTATCATTGTTACCGCACTGTTTTTAGCCTTGAGAACTTGTGCGGTAAATTATACATGCTCTTAAGATATGTATTGACGGTCACAAATGGTTTGAATTGATCCAGGGCCCAATTCATGAATCCTTTCTTTCGTAAATGCTCCTGGCATTGACATCCCCTCCATCAATTATATGTCCATTTGCTTAAACATTCTTTTACGACCAATAATATGTTAGGCACCAGGATTAGACAATCGCATGTTAGCACCAGGATTGTGTCTTAGCGGTTGAAAGCCATGTTCCATTGAGGTGGGGAGAGGAGTGCTGGTCGTGCTTGGGAGAGGGGGGTGATCGCTGGAGAAGCTTGAGGAGGCAAGGTGATATTGTGCACCCCCTACGGACGCAGAATTTTGGCCTAAGAGCTTCTTGGACGCAAGTCGAGTTTTTAACTACAAGTTGTAATTCAGAGTCGGAGACTTACAGTGAAGAAATTAAGTTCAAATGTTATTTTAGTGCCTAAGAGCAATTGATCGTTTTTTGTCGCAAGCAGAAGTTTCTCGTTTGCATGAAACAGGAATCTTAAGAAAGTTTAGGGTTGAATCCCTAAGTTCCGCAGGTGAACAAACAATAGTGCGTGGCTCTCGGTTCACCGACACTGTACCCACGCAAGTGTATAGCTACCATGTTTTTCTTTAGTGTTGTATGAAAACGCAATTGACAATTTTCTGGGGAGGCTGATTGCACCACCGCTGAAGTCAGCAAGTGATCATCTGGTGTTTCCTTTGAAAGTTGACCATACTCTAGTTTTCTAGAAGCAGACTGTCACTAGCTATGCTGAATACTTACGTATTTTGACGCGAACTTGCAAGCAGCAATATGTCCAACGTAGCAGAACAGGGTCGTTCCTGTGTTCAAAATGAGGAAGGCGTTGAGTGTTTTCACCATTGTTTCCTGCGCACGAAGGAGAGTCATTCGCATCGGTTGTTCGTCATAAACATTTCGAGATAGCAAATAAGTGCTGCACTCATACATGAATCTATGGGGCCCATAGTTTGGCGGTTGCCGTTAGTGCTGCAAAGCCGTCTTCAGTACGACATTTATGCCAAAGTGGGAGCAAAGTTACGACAATTAAAAATTGGCAGATCCCACATACAGTGCAAATAGAAGATATGCGAAGCACGATTGAGGAAGGTTGATATTTCACCTTGAAATCAGCACAACATCTCGAGGCAGATGTAAATTATGCCAGACATAACTTCCATGTCATGATTATCATGTTTGCGCCTTAAATTTGTGTTCGTCGTCCACTAACGTTATATAATACCAAACTTTGTATATGTGAAGCTAGCGAAACGGCCGCGAGCGCACTATGAGTGTAGCATGAAGACACAATTTACATGACACGCATGTCTTGATTATATTGTGTGCAACCGTCATACACCTTCGTCATACATTCACGTCACGCAACACCGAGATTCGTTCACGTATAACTAGCAAAACAGCCTCGAGCGCACTAGCAGCGTAGCTTGTAGTCATGATTTGCATGGCATGCATGTCATGACTATCATTTTTGGACGTGTCATATACCTTCGTAGTCTATTCACGTCACATAGTACCATATTTGGTACACGCGAAGCCAGCGAAACGACCGCGAGCGCATCATGACCGTTGGTTGTATTCATGCTCCTACATAACACGCATGTCATGACTATTATGTTTCCACCAATCATATACCTTCGTCAATGATTCACGTCAGGTAATACCAATTTTGGTATTTGTGAAGCTAGCGAGGTGACCACGAGCGCACCACAAGGGTAGCGTGTATTCATGACTTCTATGACATGCATGTCGATTTTCAGGTGAAGGCATGCCAGTTATGTTTGCCATGCAGTCATGTCATGCCATACTATATTTGCAATATGTCATGTACACAAAACCATCGCAAGAGCAGCAACACCATTACATGTAAATCATGACTTTCATGACATACATATCACAATTTTCGTGTTATCACTTATGCTCGTCATACAATCATGGTATGTGATTTGGTATAAATACAATTATGGAAACGGACAGTAGAGCTAAAGTCGTGGGCGGATAGATAGATAGATAGATAGATAGATAAATAGATAAATAGATGGATAGATAGATAGATTGATTGATTGATAGATAGATAGATAGATGGATAGATAGATAGATAGATAGATAGATAGATAGATAGATAGATAGATAAATAGATAGATAGATACTCCAAGTAGTTGATGTTCGTTCAAAATGCTTTGTATTCGGAAGAAAGTCAATGATAGAACACACGTGCACTCCTACCACGGTAGTAATTCGTTTTCATGCACTTACGGTGGGTACAGCATTGTTGACTGAGACGACCTGTGTATAGCAAAGTGAAAGAAATGGGCATATTCGATTTGATGGCAGCATGGAATAAAATTCACCAGGTTTTACAATGATATCTGAAAATATGTAAGATGAAAATAAACGAAACAAAGTATTATGTGCAAGATTGCACAGCTTCTAAAAGCGCTTAGTAGCGTTTTTGCTTGATGCATTAAGGAATATGGCAGCAGTGTGTCCATGCTGGAAGAAACACGAAAACCAGGCGATGGGGGGGGGGGGGGGGGGCTTTAAAGCAAAAAAAAAACACCTTTGGAGGCACCTATGCGAAATCTCATGGTTTTCATACGGTTAATAAGTTATGCTGGCCCATAGTTGTGAGGTGTCGCTCAATGAAATGGTCACGCTAAATACAATTGTAAGCAACATATACAATGGTCAGTTGCTTTAGGTAACGTACGTAAACTTTATTTTGAAGGCTTCAATATTCAGCACGACATTTATGGCAAAATGTATTTGGCTAATCAAGAATGAGGGCTACTAATTGCAGTTTCGTAGAGTATAGTCGAAGTGAGTAAAATAGGTGAATGGCTTCATGCGCCAAAAGAATGCATCGTATAAAAGTAACGCAAGGAATGTTAGTGGGCTCCGGAGTTATATTGAACCTGCGCGCTTCCGTAAGCACGCTTGTCAAGTGCAGACATCGAGTGTTTTTGTCTGTTTAAAGGCCACCAAAATACAGGTACTGTAACCAGAAATTGGTTCTCCATTTCAGCAGTGCAAGGCCTTAACCTCTGAGCTACTATGGTGGGCATTTAAAATGAAGGGCATGAAAAAAGACGCTGTCTGTTCCACATTTGTTAATCTTGAACTAGCTCAAACAGGACAGAAGTTCGCTGAAAGATGAATAAAACGCGTGATGGGAGTTAAAGCAACAAGAAAGTAGCTGCAGCAGTTGGTTTGATAGAAGTACTTGTCTTCATGACAATGACATTTTATTGCACTAGCTTCTCAAAGACGAATCCTCGTTGAAATGATAGTTCCAGTGACCTTCAATATTTAGTTCTCTATATATGAGCATCACCGAAAAATATTTTAGTGTCGATTTGTGTTTTTTGCAAGCATCATCACGGAAAGAACAAGCAACCGTGCTGAAAGGAAAGAGACCTGGCACATTCCCGCCCCCAGTGGGAATAAATATCGCACCAACTATGGTAAACAAAGGCTCCAATTCACGCTACCTGCTATACTAAATGGAATCGGTAGAGTAGTTTTTTTAATATTACGGAAGCCCCATTTTAAGAACCACGGAGTGTTTTCACCACAATATACTAACGCCATCTCTGTTTTTTTTTTCGTTTCTCAAGGGAAATATTTTTAAGTTTCTTCATAATGTCTGTCGAAGCACGTTTTCTATTTTGTATGGTGATACTCTTGTGCAGTATAATATGTGTACATTTCATTTTTCTGTTTTTGTTCGTTGCCAGCGTTTCCGCTGCAACACGTGTAGGGTGGCCAGGATATCCTCAAGCTGATTGTATAAGCTTTTTTACCTAGGTGTCCCACAACATTCTTGTTGTTGTGAATAATAAATGAATATACATAAAAAATTTAGTGCAGACTTTCGTTTCAGGTGGCATCCCATGAGTACAGCATGAGCAGGTCGTACAAAGGGCAATCGTCGGCTTGCAGTGAAAGTCGCTTTCAGTGCTCAATTGACGTTGGTTATTCTTCAAGGCAAGTATCGAGGTGCTTCTTTTGTGAAACTTTCCTCAGTATTGTTTGATTCGCGTATTTGAGAGCAAACTAGTCATTTCTTTTGTATACGCCTGAGTACCGCAAGGTCATCAACTATGCTTCCCAATTTCAGTAAAAGATACTACGCCAAACTGGCTTTGTGATTCATAAAAAAAAGGCTGTGTGAACCTCTGAAAATGTTGAGGCCGAATACGAAACGCCTTATTACGTCACCAGCCAAGCAGTGATGCGTATTTGCGTACAATCTCCCGTGAGAGCTAAGCTAACAGTGGTGAGATAGTGAATCTCAAAAGCTTTTTTCTCGCACTTTCAGAACAAGTACTATTAAAAGATGAAGTAGAATAATATTTATAGTCTGTTGAAAACATACGTAAACGGAGGTTGTGACAAGCTGACGTTTTGATACTAAGCCGGAAGGAACAACGGAGTGGCACTTCCAGCATAGCGGTTAACATAGGCATACATTCTCATCGTACCAGCTAAGCCAAAAAATAGACAGTTAAGCCCAGATATAACGACATGAGAATAGAGGGACAGTTCAGCATACGAATCATGGAGTTTCCAAAATACACACTTAAGGAAACTTCCGTGCTAGTGTCTATGGGAGCTGCAATGCATAGTGCTTCAGCGAGCGTGGGAAATATGGGTATGACATGGGTTTTACTAGTTTTCACGTTCTTTCTGGGTTCGCGTGGCTTGGAGCTGCTTTGTTCATGTTCTTGTAACATGTTCATGAACATGTAACATGAACATGTTCTTGTAACATGTTCGGCAGTTAGCTTCATCAACTTCATCTTTTAGACTTACCACTTCAAATAAGGTCGTGAAGTAAAAAACGGTTTGTTCTTACATTTCAAGCAAAACCAAAACACAGCAATAAACGAAGTCACAAGTGCATTCGCCACTCGTGTGCACGAAGACTAGGCAAACTCATGTTACAGATCCACAGTAGACTCCAGTTCATTTTAGAAAACACTATAATAGGAAAGTCAACCTGTGGTTGGGAGAGCACAGCTAAGACTTTTGCTCTCAAGTTATTTCTTCAGTTTTGCTTATTTGTCTGTCCACGTTTTTGTGCTTTTTCTTTCTCTCAGTTACTTTCTCTTAAGTGTTTTCTCAATTTTTCACCCACTGCAACGCAATCGCATGCAACCACATATATCGTAGTTTGGCTAACATGACTGTTCAGCCGAGTTGTTACAACGCTCTCCTCTGAAGTTGGATACCCGAGTATAAATCCTGCCTCGTCAAGACGCTTGTGTTAATTTGATTACTTTTTCCTCTTGATCATTCTTTTTTTGTCTACCGTTTCCTACTTCCCTCACCAAAAGCAACGCACCAGTATGGTTTCCATAAAGTATATTCTGCTAGAGCTTGCCGAGGTAGTCGACTAATAATGACGGTCAATTTCCTTCGGAAAGTGGGCGCCCACTTCTGTAACCCACCTCGCTGAAAAATAATTCATTTTCTGCTCCTGCTTTCCCCTTCATCTCTCACTTTTTTCCTCGAACGCGTCGCTCAGAGAAGCGTATTGACATCGTACCTCAACTGAGCTTTGCTAACACCATCGGTCACCAGTCAAATACACCTTTCTACAATCATGCACAAAATCACTGTACGTCTCATTTTTAACAATCACCAAAAAACTGCGAGGGTTGCTTACACGAAAGACATCCTACACCTTGCATTCCCATCACACCACCAAAAACTATCTCTACTCTATCCTTTCCTTAAAATCTACTACCAAAACTCATATTTGCATTACATACTTATCAGCCGCCATCATAAATTTACTCTCGCATCGACCATTGCAAAAAGGTAAAAATTAGACACGGCAACACCGTTGGATTTTTACATTCAATTCTCCCCACAACGACAAGAGACTGGAACAATCGGTCTGCATCCCTCGCAAGCACAACTAATACCAATAATATCAAAGTCGCACATGAGAGTTTTATTTCAAGTTAACATCTCTCAGTGTTTGTTCTCAAACCTTTGATTGTTCTGTATGTTCTTTTTCTCGCTATGTTTCTCGTAACTTCGTTTTACTATTAGTTAGTCTTTGTTCATTCAGTTTTTCCATTATATGTTCCTTGGCAGTGTATACATTGATAAAATTTTCTCAATCCTCTGGGACAATTAAGCGTTTCAACGCTGTGTTATTCACTTGGCGCACATTGGCCTTTGTTCTCGTAAGTCATATTTTTTTAAGTGTCATAGTGATATTTTATTTTTGTATTTTGTACCTATAACCATTAGGGGATTATTACATGCTAGCTTTTTGCCCCTCCCTTTCTCAATGTACGTATGTATTACGAGAATATTCGAAATAATAAATAAATATATAAATGAAAATACGCTCAAGCTGAATCGAAAAAAAGTTCGATCGTATTCGTTGCTGCAACGTACGTCTCTATGTAGGGAGCCGATCATCTTGAAGTCAGAGATCAGGTTGAGCGAAGTCTCGACGCCGAAGGCGACATCGTAGGCAGCTCCTTTGCCTGCACACACAAGAAGTGTTCGTTGATAGATAGAGAGATAGATAGACAGCTAGATAGATAAATAGATAGATAGATAGATAGATAAATAGATAGATAGATAGATAGATAGATAGATAGATAGATAGATAGATAGATAGATAGATAGATACCCTCAAAGTACCTAGTGCGCGATTGAATATTGAAAAAGTACTCATGAAGCCATATTTTACCTACCATGGGCCTCAGGGATTTCTCATCGCTGAGCGAGAAGGCATGTTAAATCTCGCACAACAGTATTAACAATGCTTCCACCTGTGTCCCAAAGTTCCTTGAAGTATTTCAAATAGGCCTTAGTCACTAGATAATGCAGAAAACACTCGATAAGGAAGAGCTTACTGTTTATGTTTCGGTAGCTGCCGAAGACGTAGACGGTAATGTTGATCGAGTTGACGATCTGAAGGAAACAAATCAAGCTAAATGTATTTCATACCTACAAGGAAGCAACTGTTTTCAGGCAGAAAGACACGGAATATCTTGCATTTATGCAATATTGTAAACATAGTCAACAACTGTTGCGCTTTTTTGACAACACTGGCGATAATTATGGCGTTTTAAAGATCGGCCATATCTCACATTGATTGATTTGTGGGGTTTAACGTCCCAAAACCACCATATGATTATGAGAGACGCCGTAGTGGAGGACTCCGGAAATTTTGACCACCTGGGGTTCTTTAACGTTTACCCAAATCTGAGAACATGGGCCTAGGACATTTCCGCCTCCATCGGAAATGCAGCCGCCGCAGCCGGGATTTGAACCCGCGACCTGCGGGTCAGCAGCCGAGTACCTTAGTCACTAGACCACCGCGGTGGGGCGGATCTCACATTGAAATCATGCTTTATTTTCTCTGGATATCAGTTAGTTCATTTATGATTATGAACTAATATTTGAAGGGGATATAAATCAAATAGCCGTAATTGTATATGTTACTTTTCACAATATCAAGGTCACTAAGCCCGCTGCGAGAAGACGCTTGGCGATTGAGAAAATGCGCCAAAAGTAAAATCTGGCGACGCAACCTTAAAACTCCCGTAGCGATCACTATGACGTCACAGATTTTTATGTCCTCTGCACGATCATACAACACTGTTTATATTAAAGATAAAACATATTCTATTCTGAAAGAGCCCTAGGCCCAATGTAGTAGAAATTATAATTAACTCAATGCCACCAAAATATGAAACATGAGACTGAGAAATTAATTACCTCATGGGCACAGATTTCGGCGGGTCACTAAAACTGAATAATTTACCTTGATTGTCTCCTTTAATAGTTAACTGTGAGACCGCACGCAATCTAGCAACCTTTTGATACTTTTGATGAAGTCGCGATGCCATTTCGTATTTGTTTCTTGGCACCCGCGTGCGCCTTGACTCTGTTGATATAGCTGCTGTTTATTAAAGTCATTTTTCCTATACCATTGCCTTGTCCACGTTGCCGAGTCTTCACATTGGGCACAGTCGTCGACGAACCATGTCGAGGAAACTTGAGCCACACCTCCGTTTCGTGTGAGTTGCTGTTTTGTGCTAACTGCCCGCCTTACTGCCTTTGCCTGTCCTATAAGCCTTCTTCAATCTCGCCCGCCCGTTCATCGAGTGCAATGCCGTTTATAAACTGGAATGAGGCCACTGTATGAGGACACTGTGGAAGACCTCCACGGGTTTACAGCGCACTTTATACGCTATAAGCTTTCGCGCCGTAACCTCGAGATGACTGGCTCGAAGAAAAAGATGATTGAACGCTTGCTTCATGATATCAAGTGGAACCATCAACCGTCTGGTGGGCCTGACTCGACAGGTGAGCAGTCGGTTTTGAGTACCCAAGTGCTGAGTGACCTACTACAGCAGTTTTTGATTTTGTCACAACGGCCGACGTTTTCAGTTCAAGTCACTACGTTGCCCGATCTTTTGGCCTCGCTGCCAACCTTTAGTGGCGATGGTAGCATTTAAACTCACCAGCGGCTTGAAGAACTCGAGCGTACTCACGGCTTGGCGTTATGGACACCATCTACTCTCCATGCCGTAACGCTTGGTAAGCTCCGTAGCCTTGCTGTAGAATGGGAAAGCGTTGCAGGAAACCAGTCGGACACGTGGGAGAGTTTTAAAACTGCGCGCGTTCTAGAACCAGTTTCGGGAGAAGCTTATGCTCTCGCAGTGGCAGCACATAGTCACCAGACGCGTCCAGTCAGCCAGTGAGAGCCTCGCTGGCTACTTTGTAACAAAACTGCGCGTAATTTCAAAATATCTCGTCCAGCTGACAGATCCTAAGCGCATTGAATATGCACTACATTGTGTGTGCGTCGCACACTTAGCAACAACTATCGCCACACAACGACCACCAACTGTGAGTGCATGTCGTGCCAACGTCACCCGACTCCATCGAAATTTAGAGCATGCCCCTGTTTTCCCGAGTCAGCCGCCCAGAGCATGAACGCAATGAGTGTCTCCTATGTCTGTACAGCAGTTTGGTAATGTGAAAGACAGCTCTTCATCACCAATCAATCCAAATCAGTCAGCAGTCTTGTATAGAATTTCCTCATTAGCATTGGAGGAGCGAGACATCGTTACTCTGCACTCAGCTTTAGAAATTGCGCACTTGCTTATCGCCCTTGGAACGACCTAAGCAAGGCCTCATGCATGCTATCACTGTCAACCGACTGGCCATCTCGCATCCAAGTGCCCTCGATCCAGATGCAAAGCTCAGAGCCAGCAAACCAGTCTTCCTTCCAGGGCCTGATTTCAAGCTACAGTGCGCACAAAGAACCATTTGTGTAGTGGGCCGTAATTCAAGCGTGCATTGCCCTTGTCGGCCATGTTTATGCGTTTCCAGGCTGTGGTTCTAAACACACAATGCTCTCGCTGAGTGTTGTTGGATCTTCGAACCTGTTACCATGGTACAAGCCTCCCATATCTGTTGCAGGTGGTGGTGCAGTCATGCAAGTTGCTACTTTATGTCCTCACATCAGTGTGGGGCCTATTTCTGCAGTGCTTAAAGTTCCTCTTATGACGAGAAACCTCTTGCTTTTGATCCTGCAAGAGAACTGGTTTGAACCCACTCACGCTGAGTGTCTGGCCACCTCATCCAACAAAAATTCGCCATCCCAGCACTTGTGTTGTTATGCTATGCCTGGAGAAGCTGCTGCCAAGAATGTCTTATGCTGTTGTGCTGTCCAAGCTCTACGCCTATTTTACACAGGCAACGTCTTCTACAGCCTGTTTGTCGTTTTTGACGTTGCCGGAAAACACCAAAACCCCATGCTTACCCATCGACCAGAATGAAGAGTTGCCTGAGCTGAAGCCACATGATACGAAGGACGCAGCATTTTGCATGAGGGATGCTATGTTGGACATGACATGGCTACGTTGTGCCCGGATTAGCCCACAGCAGCAAGAAGTGATAGAAGTTAACAACGTCTCGCATCAGCCTATTGACCTGTTCACCACAAATACTGATGCTTTAAGGCTCTGCAAAGAGGGCGAGCATTTCATCGACCTTTTGCCAGATGCATCAACATATTCACATCAACCATGTAGTTGTGGCAAAAGGAATCGCGATTTCGTGGTGCGCCAGCGTCAATTGTTTCCTAGTCAAGGCTCGGTCAACAAAACAGCACAGCTAGAACAAGGACTGTACCAGACAGCAAGCCTGCTGCTGCAGGCCAAGGAACGGAAAACAAAACAAAAAAAAACGACGAGACGCCAAGGCAAGTATTCGCTCAGTGGCATGGCACCTTGTCAGATCTCTGAATGAGCATCGAAAGCGTCTCATCCATACGATTGAGGCTCTCCGAGGTGAAAAATCTGCAAAACGTAAACGCAAAAACAACAAGCCACCAATTCAGCAACTAAGCCAACCCAGTATAAGCAACACAAGCGGAGTAAAGAAAACTTTGCCACTTCGAGCAACTAGAAAGTGGGAAAGGCACCACTGGGTGTAACTGCCTTCCACCGTGACAGCTACATTGTCTACAGTAAGCTTGAATTGACTGACTCATCCACTAGTACAGATCCACGGCCTAAGATTAAAAGGAGAAGGAGGTTGTCCGTCAACAGGAGATGAAGGCGGAAAAAAGGGAAGCACCTTAAAGAGTGTGAAATGTACCGTGTGAAAGGGCCTCAGAAGAAGGGAAAGTGTCAATGAGCTCTGGACAAGAAAGAACGAATCAAGGGCCCAGGTGGCCATATTTTGAGGAAGGCACCGCTACGCTCTGTGAGAAGCAGGAGCAGAAGAGGCGCAAGAAGTGGGATTCAAGCAGTGAGAACGTCAAGCAACCGGAAACTTTGGGACAACATCAAGGCACGCCAACTGGCCAAACTTTAGATCAAGCTTAAGATCCTTGGGAATAAAAATTGGCCCCGTATCTGCATGTTGATCTGCAAATTTCGTCAAAAGACGATAATTTTGCGTGTGGAGAGAGTGATCAAAACATTTATGTGATGTTCTGCGCAAGAAAATCGGTGAATGGTATTCTGGAGGCGCTGCGTTAGAGTGCCTCGAGCGTGCAGCGGAGGTGAACGAGCCCATCAAGTTACGTCACACGTGAGACATAGGCGCCATCTTGCAGTTTTTTTGGAAAATGAAGCGCGTGGCTCTGAGAATGGTGTGCGCGCCCGTCTCAGAGGTGATAAGGTGTAGAACGCGAGGCGACGGGTAAGTGATAAGGTGCAGAACACAAGGCGACGGGTAGGTGCCACCACCGTCTCCTCTTAGCAAAGCGTTTGAAACACTCGCCTTTTCGTGCAAGCATTGCATAGTCAGCGCAGAGGGATAAGTGCTACAGTGCCTAAAATTATTTATGTATGTCTATTCTAGTAATATACGCACGTGTAGAATATATGCGCGTTGTTATGGTGCCCCAGACATGCGCACTAATTGCTTTTTATTGACAATTGCACAAGTAAGAACACTCAACCTTGAGCAACATTGGTGGGCGCTGCGGATGGAGTCGACCGCTTCAAGTACCCAGTGTCGTTAAGAGTGGAGAAACAGACAAAGGTACAGACAGATAAACAAGCAGAAAGACCAAAATTTTTGCGTCGAAGGTTTCCAAGAAAGACTGTCCTTTTTTAAAAACCACTTTGTTCCAGGATTCGCGGACAATATAGATGTTTTGGTGACTGCAAGAATAAGAAACAAAAAAAAAACGGTGTGGGATGTGATATAAAGAGCCACTTGAGCATTTTACAAAAAGAGGGGTCGGATGCGAGATGGCACGTAATCTGGCAACCTTAGGCTACGTGTTCATCTAGTCGCAACGTCATCTCGTTGTTGTCCCTAGGCGCGCGCGTGCACCATGGCTGTGTTTATGCCGTAGGCGCTTCTTAATAAAGTCATTTTCATTATATCGTCGCCTTGTATACGTTGCAGAGTCCTCACACAATCTGTGTATATATGGTGGGAAGTTTCTAGCCACTAGATTTTAAAGTGCCCTTTACGAATTTAAGCAGATTCATTGCTTGTTTCAGTGTTCCTTCAACAATGTAACCATGTGAGCGGGGTTGGGCGAAGCAAGAGAAATCCTAAAGCAGGGGGGATTGGATAGGATGTTCAGAAGAGAGTAATCAGGACTTGATGATCTTTGAACGACTGTCTACCGATTTTACAGTAAAGAGCTCAGTACAGTCACTCTAGCGTAGCGCAGATACCGAAATTTTTCTTTTCAAAGGGCAGCAACAAACACTCGTGTAGCCGAAGTGCTGAATACTTACGCAGCAGAAGGATAGGATTGTAATGATGCCTTCCTTGGTACCCATCATTCACCGTTGGAGCAGGATGCACCGCGATCTCGCTGCGAGGTAGCAGGTAGATGCAACTTCTTCTTCATCTTCTCTATGCGTCGCAATATGAACAGAGTATAGTGATGATGATAATAATGGCGCACGTAGCATGATCATCATCTGTTTTTTTCAGGTACCAAGGGAACACTCCAACCTAACTCACCGAGAAGTTTGTGCTCATATTCAATAAACAAGCCACATCAAGAATTCATTCCGACGATAGCTCAAAACAAGGGAGCGGGAAAACGGGCTAGTTCAATAAATGGGCTCGGGATGACGAACCACCCAGACCTGCAGTACAGGAATGGTAGAAAACACAGTAATACGGTAGTGAACTTAAGTGACTATTTCAGATTAGGAATAAATTCCAACTGTAGTACTTTGCATCTTCGTATTTTGAGAAAGGTTCGTTTTGTTCTCGAAGTTACGTAGGCCAATACACATTACGTGAAAAGAGTTAACTGGGACATTTCTTTGAGAGGATGGGGCTGCAGACATGGACGCACTAGGCGTATGTGCATATTTGGCGAGGGTCTTTGTATGCCTGCTTCACGTTGAAAGTAATAAGCGTGGATCTGTTTAGGCCAGATGCAAAAACTTGGTGTCTGTTGAAGATCACGGGTTGTTATGCACCACAATGAATCGCGGAAGCCCCACTACCGTGTACAGCAGGTGCGAATGTTCAACGAAAATCCTGTTCGGCATATTGGGGCACAGGAAACATGACCTACTGTACTCCTGACCTTCCCAGATAGGCCATCTCCAGCGACCATGTCTAGTTTCTACCTTCTTCCGCTAGAACCAAAACCTAGGATTGACGTGGTGCTAGTTAGAACATGTTCGTTCATGTCACCCTCAGCGTTTGTGGTCATATTTCGGCCAACAGAGCACTCATCGCTCATTGTGCGTAAATGTTATGCAGAATTAAAAAATAATTTTTAAATAATTAAACTGGGAATCATTCAGAAATTTTTGGCAAATAAATAGACGCAACGCCACATAAGCTGTCTTACACTATGTGTTTACGGATTCCCAAGTTTGTCGACTTGTGTGCAATACATACTTGACCGCAGCGAACAGCTTACTTGAACAGCCTTTTAAGTGAAGAAGTAGTCATATATATATGCCGGCACTTTATGAAAGAATGCAGGCATTTCTACTTCATTGCCGTCCAAACAGTCATGGAGTAGCAGACAAGCTGGTTATAAGTAGCGCCATCGACAACGAGCGATCGAAAGACATCGGGGACACGCGTTTCCACAGTAACCCCACCATCCTTGCAGGTCATCAGTACAGTAGGTTGTGACGTAAAACAAGTGAATGATAGAGAGAAAAAAACTTGATAGAAAGAGTAAAGAGTAGAGACAGACAAAGCGATAGAAAGAAGCAGCAATGCGAAATAGAGAGTGAAATAGAAAGCGACAAATAACAAAAAAAATGGTAATAACAAACAGTGAATAAGACGAAAAGAAAAAAATATAAAGAACCGAAAAAAAAACGAAAAGTAACAGAGAGCTAAATATAGATAAAGATGCTCATTATAGATAGCAAGAGAATGAAAGAAATAGAAAGGCACAGAATCAGGAAAAAGAAAGAAAAAATTGGCCCCGTATCTACATTTCAATATGCAAATGTCGTCGAAAGACGATAGTTTTGCGTGTGGAAAGAGGGAACAAAACATCAATTTGATGTTCTGCACAAGAAAATTGGTGAGTGCTATTCTGGAGGCGCTGCGTTAGAGTGCCTCAAGCGTGCAGCGGGGGCGAACGAGTGCGTCTCACAGGTGATTAGGTGTAGAACGCAAGGCGACGGGTAGGTGCCACTACCGTCTCGTCTTAGCAAAGTGATAAGCCCTACGGTCCTTAAATTTACTTATGTATGCCTTTTATAGTAAAAGACGCACATGCAGATTATATACGTGTTGTTATGGTGCCCCATACATGTGCAATATATGCTTTAATGAACAATTGCACAAGTATGAACGCTAAATCTTGAGCAACATTGGTGGGTGCTGCAGATGGGGTTGGCCGTTTCAAGTACCCGGTGCCGTTAAAAGTGGTCAAACAGACAAATGTACAGACAGACAGACAGACAGACAGACAGACAGACAGACAGACAGACAGACCAAAATTTTTGCGTCGAAGGTCCCCAAGAAGGACTACCGTATTCAAAATAAAGGAAGAAAAGTAATGTGAAGCAAGCAAGGCTGCCCAGCTGGGTTCTTCTTTCGGCCATGACAGCACTAGTGCAAAGCCGAAGTAACTTTTCTTTTCTTGGTTTGCTACACGTAGTAATGCATAAAAGTGGCCTTTTATAGGAGACCTTTGCATGACACGTTTTTTGCGACCAAAAATTTTGACGCGTCGACAGCTCCAGCGTCACCGCGGGCGCAAGTGCATTCGCACGTAAAACAAAATGAAAAAAAAAATGCACCATCTTTCACTAGAGGTAACTGTGTGTGAATGCAAAGTATTGGGGAGATGGTTCGACTGAGCGAGAGACTGTGTACTTTATTAAGAGCTTGCCCTGGCACAGGCGTCCAGAGTGCTTCCTATATTCACGCTGAAGGGAACTCTGGCACTGTTGTATATCGTAGTTGCAACGCATAGTTTTTGAGTGAGCATTGGAATTATGGGTAGTACACGCATTTGCATAGTCTTCGTACGTTACCTTCCTTTTAACTTCGCGTGGCTTGAAGCTGCTTTGTCATGAAACAACAATCGGCAACTGTTCTTCGCGTCCTTCACTTTTTAGGCTTACCATTTGAAATCTGGTCACAATGTTGAAAAGGTTTTGTTGTTTTCTTAGAAACAGAACCGAAGCACAGCAACCAACGAAGCCACACGTGCGATTTGTTGCCCGCAACTACAAAGACAAGGCAAATCCGTTTATTGCCCATGGCTCCTGAACAGTAGAAATGCCAGAGCCCTCTCTAATTGATTTTGGAAACTTAACCCTGCCGGCAGCGTTGACGCTGGCGCTCATGCGGCGTTGCGCAGGACAGTTGATGCGCGCGCGCTCCTCATTTTAGACAGCGAAACGAGCGTGGGGCCCTGCGAAATATGCAGCTTTCACACTACCTGTCGTTCGTGCCGCTCCGTACAAAAGATGATTCTAAGAGCAAAGAGACAGAGCATAAAACAGAAGAGAAAGGAGGTAACCTGCATGCGCTGTGGAAGTGTCGACGCTACGATAAATTGGGGAGTACCTAAAGCGCCGGCTCCCTCATGGGCCTTTTGCCGTGAACTGCCTTGACGCGCCGCTGCTGCACCAGACCAATATTGTCTGCACCGGTCCAAATGTGGCATAAATATTTGTCAAGCAAATAATAAATATTTAGACAACATAAGAATACGAATTAGGCCTAAAGAAAACATCGGCTAAGAAAAAGGGGAATGACACAGAGAAGGGGCATGTGGATGATTAGAATGCTCTCGAAATTAGCACTGAAACACTACCGAACTTTCAAGCAGGAAATTGCAAAAAGAAAAGATCTACGATAATTTTGGGGTTGTTCTCTACTTGTCGAGGCCAGAACGGGAGTATTGCAGGCCAAGACGTACTGAGCCAAACACGAAGGCACAGTCACGTTTTGTAGTGCGTGCAGAGAGGAGGAGGAAACGGCTAAACATTTGATAATCTTTTGTAAAGGGCACCACCCTGCATTCTAAGACAAAGGGGCGGAATTTTTTGAAGCATTGTAGCTTAGTAACGGTGAAGGCAAAATATACTCCAAAAGGGTAGAAATAACAAGAAGGAGGCTACCATCAAGGTGCTAATGCAATTCAATCCTTCAACACATAAAGATAATACCTAACTTTTTGGCTAGGTGGCGTGAGCCGCTATCCGATCGAAAGGGCACTGCCATAACATACATACATACATACATACATACATACATACATACATACATACATACATACATACATACATAAATACATACATACATACATACATACATACATACATACATACATACATACATACATACATACATACATACATACATACATACATACATACAATCATTAGCCGTACAAGCTTGGCTTCTTCTATCGCTATGGTAACATCAAAAATGTTACCATAACGATAGAACAAGACAAGCTTTCCACAACCATATATCGCAAACCAACGGATCGACAACAATACTACATTAGAAAAGCGATCACCCACGCCTATGTAAAAATAGTATTCCACCCAGCCAGGCTCACTGAATTAAGCGAATCTGCTCAAGAGGCACTGATTTTGACACGAGCTCACAGAGGCTAAAACTTATGCTGGATAAACAAAAATGTCCCTCACAAGTAAGTGAACACGCCATTCAAAAGCGAGAAAACTGAAGCGTGATGCCTTATTTATGAAGCGACTACCGCAAGAAGACCCACAACAAACAAACCTCTGCTTAACTTACACCACAAATTACCCCAATGTAAACGAAATTCTTAAACGACATTACAACGTTCTGGAACAAAGTGAACGTCTGAAACGCGCATTCCTATCAGCTCCTGGGGTCATTTACCGACGACCACGCAACCTCAAAGACACACTTGTCCACTCTCAAAGCAATACCTCATCCCCTAATAATTCAAGCCGACCTTATTTAAAGTCACGTTGTCTTGTATGTAAAGCGATGCGAGAAACACACAAAGCAACCAGCACACAATCCAAGTTTTCGATTAACATACGAGGAAGCCTAACATGCGATTCCTCTAATGTGGTATACCTACTCGAATGGAACGTGTGCAGTATGCAGTACATCGGACAAACAGAAACACCATTTAGGGTTCGCTTCAATAATGACAGTGCCCATGCGAAATCAGCCCCAAATCTACCCCTATCAAAGCATCTCAGTCTTCCCCACCATGCATTCGACAAACTATCAGTAACGCTCTTATAGACGGAATTTAAATCTAACCGAGAACGTGAACAACGAGAATCGTACCTTATCCACTGATTTATCACCCTCGATAGAGGAATAAATGAGAATCGTGGTACACTTGCAGCAATTAAAGCATTAGAAAACACTAACGGCAATTATGAAAAAAATAACTGAGTGCATGGCAATGCAGCTGCGAAGGGCACTGAACAACTCAAAATAATTCCAAGTGTAACTACTCTTCCTAAGTACGGCTATCATCTGTTTCTGTTTTTACCTCACTATACAATCAATGGTGCCAAACATGACAAGCCCAACAACAACCCTGAAACAGTGCGGAGGTTCTACTGCACGCGTAATGCAGAAGCGGGCGAGAATTGGCATTGCACCCGCTTGCCAGCCTCTCCGGCAATACGCGGCACCCCTATTTCTATGACGAGATGTCGACAGGGCGCTGAGTAGTTAAAGGCTTAAACTTCTTAAAAAGAAGCTCTTTTTCCTCCACACCAAACCGCCAGAGCCAGGAGGCGCCGTCTGGTCGGGAACAATGCGTTAGTAAAAGGAAGGAACACAGCCTTCAGACATCCTAAAGGTGAAAGGAAGAAAGGGCAGAAAAATGGAGGGGAACGAGAAGGACGTGTGAAAGGGGGTGCGCGGGGAAAGTCCACCTTGTATTTTGCTTTTTTTTCCTTTTTCTTTTTTTTTCTTTTTTTTTCGTTTTTTCCCTCTTTCTCTCTCTCACCCTATGATTCAAGATTGTATAAAGCGGAGCACCAACAAACTGTACCCTCAATCCTGATTAAGGCCAGACTGTAGGCCGAAATGTCGAAATAAACCACGTAGTGACCACTCACGGGAGATCTACTTCACCATATATATATATATTGTCACAGGCAAGGAACGAGGCTGAGCCATGCCAATGCGCCATGCCAATGCGAGTATGTGCCGTTTTGTGAAAAAGAAGAGGACTGTTTGTTGTGCTCGTGGTCTAAAATTCGGTTCGGCTCGACGTCCAGTGCTGCTGCTCCTGTGAACAGACGTTGTGAACTTTCTGTAATCACGTGACAGTTTCTGGTGGAGGTGCTGGGTAATGTTGTATGCACTGCAATCAGCAGCAAGATCCCGACACTAGTCCTGACTTGGAAGAACCAGGTGACCTACGGCGTAGCAGGCGACAACTAGGCTTACCACCTGAATTCGGACTGCTTCCACAACTCGGAAGTACTATGGCTACTGCAGGAACGCAAACCCAAGAAACATCGATGCTGCCTCCTCCATGATTCTTCAACGCTCCACGAACCTCGAAGCCATTCCACGGGGACACTTACGAGGACGTCGACGACTGGCTTGATGACTGCAACCGTTGCGCCAGCGTCAACAAGTGGAACGAGCAGCGAAAGCTTCGGTATGTCTAATTTTACCTCAAGGACTCTGCACGCACTTAGTTCGAAAACCATGGAGCAGCTATGACAACCTGGCCAGAGTTTTGCGATCAGTTGTGGAATACCTTTCGAAGCTCTGACCGAAAGGAGCAAGCGGAACATCTCCTCAATTCCCGAAATCCGTGTCCAAACGAGAGTGTTGCCATGTTCGTTGAGGACATGTCACGGCTGTTCAGGCGAGCTGACTCCTCAATGACGGAAGAGAAGAAGGTGCGCCTCCTAATGCGGGGATCGAAAGAGCAGTTGTTCGCTGGACTAGTGCGCAACCCTCCCAGCACTGTAGAGGATTTCCTCCACGAAGCCATGACGATGGAGAGAATGCTAAGGCAGCGTTCGTATCATCATGAGCATCCTGGCAGTCTTTCGTCAGTGTCATCGGCCCTGCCAACACCCAGCGTCACGATTATAAGAGACCTGATGGAGCTCATGCGCAGTATTGTGCGCGAAGAGCTCTAAGAGCTGTACGCGGTGTCTTCCCAGCCCCATGTTGCTGCTCTAACGGATGTCGTCCGTGAAGAGGTCCGACAGCTGGTGCACCATGACGACTCTGCGTCCAGCTGAGGTCCAACCCATGACAGCCCCGCGTCCCCCCGAAGCGCCGCTATTAACGTACGCGGAAGCATTACGTACTTCTACACCGGCTGTTGGCTATCTGTCCCGTCCGTCCACCCTGCAGACAGCGCCGTCATTCTACTCAAGACCACAAGCAGTATGGCGACGCAACCCTCACATGGAAATCCAGTGTATGGCGTGCTCCCGACAACCGGCCTCTCTGTTATCGTTGTGGTGAACCAGGTCGCATCGACCATGAGTACCCATACAGGCACATCGGTCTTCCGGGCTTCCGTCGGGATGCTCGTAGACCCAGAGATGGTGAGCGGCCCCGTGCTATTGCCGAATACTTGACAAGCTAGCAGTCCCCAACCCTTCTTCGTCGCCAATTCCGCTCACCATCTCGACGGCGCTCCACGTCACCTGGCCAACAATCGACCTTTGCGGATGTCTTGGCAGGAAGATCACCTAGATCCACGAGGCCGCACAGGGGAAACTAAGAACAGCGACCTCTGGAGGTGAGGCCGCTGTTGATCAACCGTTACAAGACCCTACCCGAACTGCCTGCCGACATCCGACGACATACTTTCACCGACGTTTGCCATCGAACACAAACGTGTCTCTGCTCGCATCTCTGTTCTTGTCGACAACCACCCAATAACCGCTCTGGTAGATACGGGTGCCGATTATTCCGTTATAAGCGCTGACCTCGCTGCACAGCCAAGAAAGGTAACGACACCTTGGGGACATGGAACCAACCACCGGACGGCGGTAGGTTGCCTATTGACACCGCTGGGATTATGAACTGCCTGGCTCCGAATTCGCGAGGCGACATACATTGCTTACTTCATCGTATTGCGTGAATGCACCCAAAGTTTAATTCTCGGAAGGGATTTCCTCCACGAGCCTGGAGCCGTTATTAACCTTCGCGACCTGCTCATAACGTTCTCTAACGACTATACAGCCAGACAAAAGGATGCAGTTGCGCAGACCACAACACTTCTAATTGCTGATGACACCATCGCACTTCCACCGCGAGCCAGTATGTTGGTAACTGTGGAGAGTGATTGTGACAACAAGAGTAGTGGCATCGCGGAAACTAACCTCTTGGTGCTTTTGGCTCGAAAGATTTGTGTCGCGCGCGCTATCGTTCAACTGAAACATCGGAACACTCAGCTTCTGATCACGAATTTGGGCGGCAAGTACCAACACTTGGCAAAGCGAACAGCGATCGCGAACTTAGAAGCCATTGATGACGAAGAATGTTCCACTATTGCTCCGATTGCCACTGCTGCCGAAAGTGACACTGCAATAGCCAGTACAGTTGACGTGAATTGCCAGCTATCCTCTGCGCAGCAGCAGCAAATACCCATGATTTTACGTACGCATTATGACTGCTTTGCGTCCACCTCCGAAATCAACAGACCCCAACCATGAAGCGCCGCATTATAACGAACCCTACCGAACGCCCTGTACGACAGCACGCCTACCGCGTGTTGCAAAAACAACAAGAGGCAATACGTTTTTAGGTGAAAGAGATGCTCGACGACGACGTCATCCAACCTTCGAACATGGTAGTCACCCAACGTACTTGTTAAAAAGAAAGACGGCACTCTTCGATTTTGCGTCGATTACCGGAAGCTCAACAAAGTGAAGAAGTGAGACGTCTACCCTCTCGCACGCATAGATGACTCACTGGATCAGCTTCAACATGCCCGATATTTTTCATCAATGGATTTACGCAGTGGCTACTGGCAGATCGAGGTCATTGGACGCGACAGGGAAAAAACAGTGTTTATAACTTCCGATGGCCTCTACGAATTCAAAGCGTTACCATTTGAATTGTGAACTGCAGCGGCAACGTTCCAAAGGATGATAGACACCGTCCTGTCCGGTGTGAAGTGGGAATCCTGCCTCGTCTATTTAGACGACGTCGTTGTTTTTTCCAAAACATTAGAGCTACAATTACAACGACTTCAGTCCGTCTTCGACGCTATTCGATCCGCAGGCTTATCGCTAAAACCGGAGAAGTGTTATTTCGGCTACGAAAAACTAAAGTTCCTCGGTAACCTTGTCAGTCACGATCGCATTCGACCAGACCCAGAAAAGACCATGGCCGTTGCTGCATTTTCTCCACCTACGAACAAACGGGATTAGCGCCGATTTTTAGGTCTATGCGCCTACTACAGGCGCTTTGTGCAGAGCTTTGCTAACATCGCTGAACCCCTTATTCGCTTAACGAAAGAGGATACTTTTTTTGTATGGGATCCACAGCAGAAAGCCGCCTTTTCCAAGTTTCAACAGCACCTTCGGAGTGAACCCTTACTAGGGCACTTTGATGAAGATGCCGCAACTGAACTTCACACTGACGCAAGCAACATCAGCCTTGGTGCTGTGCTCGTCCAGTGGCAAGACGGCGCCTCACGTCCCATCGCTCATGCTAGTCGCATTCTGTCATCTGCGGAAACTAACTACTGGAACACGGAGAAGGAATGCCTTGCTCTAATTTGGGCGATATCCAAGTTCCCACCCTATCTGTATGGCCGTCCATTCAGAGAAGTTACGGACCATCATGCGCTGTGTTGGCTGGCTAATCTCAAGGACCCTTCAGCGCGCTTCGCGAGGTGGAGTTTGCGCCTTCAAGAATTTGAGCTTTCAATCGTCTACAAGTCGGGCCGCAGGCACATTGATGCTGATTGCCTTTCACGCGCTCCCCTCGTGACGACATCGAGCGATGATGATACCGATGGCCATTTTCTTCGTGTAGTCAGCAAATCTGACTTGGTCCAACAACAATGGAATGATTCAGAGATCCGACAACCTATCAAATACCTTCAAAGTCACAGCTAGAGTCCACCATCGGCACTCGCACATTCAGGGTCATTATGTCTCTGCAACGACACCGTCTACAAAAAGAACTTCGAACCTTATGTGACTGAATACATCCTCGTCGTTCCACCAGGGCGTCGTGCTGACAATTTATTTGCCTGCCACGACGAGCCTTTCTCCGACCACCTAGGATTCACACGTACCCTTGCCTTGATTCGAACTCGCTACTATTGGCCAAAGCTCACCCAGGATGTCAAGCATTACGTTAAAACGTGCAATCATTGTTAGCACCGTAAAGCCCCACCTGTACGCTCTATTGGTTTATTGCAGCTTGTCAATTGCACCCCCGTCACAACCGTTTAAACGAATTCGCATGGACTTACTGGGCCATTCCCGAAGTCACATGATGGCAACCGCTGGATCGTAGTCGCTACTGACTATTCAACAAGGTACTGCAAAACGAAAGCCCTACAACGGGGCACCGCCAATGAGATTGCCTATTTTTTCATCAACAACATCGTCCTTCACCAGGAGCGCCAACAGTTCTTATCACTGACCGTGGAACAGCCTGTACAGCCCAATTGGTGCAAGACGTAATGAGACCTAGTAGAACAGCTCATCGCAAAACAACCACATACCATCTACAAACCAACGATCTGACGGAGAGATTAAACAAGACGCTCGCTGACATGCTATCTATGTACGTCGACCGCGATCACAAAAACTGGGATGAAATTTAGCCATACGTAACGTTCACTTACAATGCGGTTCAAGAGACTACGGGTTTCACTGCTTTCCGGTTGCTTCACGGCCGAGAAACAATTACGATGAGGGACGCCATGCTCTTGCCTGACATGACCGATATTCCTACTGATGCGAACGACTTTATTCGGCTCGCCGACGCGGCCCGCTAGCTTGCATTCAAGTGGATACGAAAACGACAACGCATCGACTCGCAGAGGTACAACTTCCGTCATCGCCATGTTATTTACCAACCCGGTGATCTGGTGTGGCTGTGGTTCCCCGTTCGCCGAAGAGGCTGCTCGGAAAAGTTACTTCACTGCTACTTCGGTCTCTATAGAGTACTACGGCGCCTCACGGATGTCAACTACGAAACCTGCTTGGAGACACAGCTCAGTGATCTCGGGTGTTCCCAGCAGGCGGACATTGTTCATGGGTCACGGATGAAGTCACACTACCCACAAGCCACCTGGCACTGCTTCAGCATACGTCTTTATGCGTGTGTACGCGATAACTTTAACTTTTGATCGGCATTGAGCAGCAGGGCAGTACTTTTTTGAAGCGGCGTAATGCCACAGGCATGGAACGAGGTTGAGCCATGCCAATGCGAGTATGCGCCATTTGTGAAAAAGAAGAGAACTGTTTGTTGTGCTCGTGGTCTAACGTTCGGTTCGGCTCAACGTCAAGTGCTGCTGCTCCTGTGAACCGACCTTGTAGTCTTTCTGTTCTCGCGTGATATTTAATATATATATATATATATATATATATATATATATATATATATATATATATATGTGACGTATGAAGGTAGCGATGGTTGGTAGAAGCCGAGAAGGAAGAAGTGAGATTAGAATAAACATGGCGTATGAGCCAGGCCACGTCGCCCAGTCATCGTAGCGTCACACGAGTCGACAGGATGAAGACCTCCCAGCCACTTCATCAGTGTCTCATCATCGACGCAGTTCTACCCAAGACGCCCTTACCATACATCGACTACGGAATCATCTCCTATCCGCACACAGCGACCAGCACCATGACAGAATCATCGACCGACCTTCCCATCCCCAAGTACACCGGAGCAGCAGACGATGGACCTGTACAGGACTGGTTCGACCTGTTTGAGTTCCACGCTACCGCTGCATCTTGGTCGGAACGAGAGATGGTTACGAACTTCAGCGACTACGTCACCGGTGAGGCATTTAAATTTTACCTCACCCACATATTCAACAACGACGAGTCTTGGCAAAAGATAAAAGAAAAAATGATCGTCTGGTTTCAAGACTCCAATGAAGATTCGATTAGAACACACGCTCTCAGTGCATTCGATCTCAGTCATCGCAGTCATAAGCAGCCTTCACGCGTTCGAGCACAGAGCAGAAGTTTACGATTCCCGTCAGGCGAAGTCAGTCATCTGCTCATAGAAAGACATCCTAGCCCTCTTTCTACAAGACCGAACCTTCCACCTGGTTTCCCATGTACACAAATATTACCAACGCTAAACTTTTCCATACAATACACATATCAAGACAACATTCAAGCACCCAATGTACTTGACTCTTCATCTTCCTTACGTAAGCCACCACCTGGTTTTGTGCCAAGTAGCTCATCTGGTGCTTGTCACTCTCATCGCACCCCTCAAGATATCACCACATACGCAACTCACCACCTGAAATATCGGCCAAATACCTTGTCAAGCCACTGCCATTTCGAAAGCGATTGTACTTCAGGAACGCTTGGCTCAATTCTCCCGCAAAGAAACGAACCTACGGAATCGGAAACACGTCAAGCGATGTTTGCGGCGATGTCATTCTCAGGAACCGGACAAACCGAAAGTTGAAACATTACGGAGTCACCATTCAATGCGAGTCTCGCCGATAAAAACGAAAATGTATCTACTGCTTTTCTTGACAGAAATCGTGCTTGCATCCCACTCGTAAAGAATGCTGGCAATACCGACTGCGTCTCCTTATTCAACGACGATGACCAACCACAATTTTGTCAGAGCCATCACTAAACCATGAAAACACAACGACAAACAAAAACTTCAACGGAAGCACACTCACGACTTGAACAACTTAAAAAATCAAGGACTTTGATCCAAGGGTCATTTCAAGAAGTAGGACGTTTCCGGATGAAGGAACATCGCCACAGACGATCTCTGCGTCTGCGGTTACACAGACAACACCACGGAAAACGCCCAGAAAGACGCGGAAGCACTTCTTGCACGCCGCCAGCACACAGGCATCTAGCCGTCACCATCTCTCAAGAAGCACGCATTCTAGATACAATGCGTCTGTCGTAGCCACGACTCGAAATCCGACGCATTAGACATCCAACCTTCCAACGCTACAAGGACTCCCAACCTTGTTCTATTTTCGCTACTATCCAGGCTGTGCCTGCACCATTTTCCACGTCGAATGCAGGGTTATGCTCTCCAGAACGCAACAGCCAACCTCGTCCACCTGAGGTCTCCTAGATGTCACTGGACTGCCTTTCCTGTGAAGATTTTTGTGCAAGTGCATGGAACTGCCGTGTTACATAGAACTACTCTATTTTGTGATATTTTTTCCTATGATGAGACACCACTTGTTCATGCTTCATAGTTTGTAGCTCACGCATTCTTTCGGGGGGAGGGGGAATCATGTGACGTATGAAGGTAGCGATGGTTGGTAGAAGCCGAGAAGGAAGAAGTGAGATTAGAATAAACATGGCGTATGAGCCAGGCCACGTCGCCCAGTCATCGTAGCGTCACATATATATATATATATATATATATATATATATATATATATATATATATATATATATATATGGAGAGAGAGAGAGGAGATTGAAAAACAGAAAACCATGAATCATTCTCTGGCCATGCATGTCTGTCCGTCTGTTTGTCGGCATGTTTGTCTGTCTGTATGTCCATTCATCCGTCTGTCGGTCCACCTAAGTGAATACTCCAAGTACCACCATTTCGCGTTTTTATCATATATTCATAGTATACAAGGACGGCCATCCAGCGGGCATTCCAAGGACTCAAACGAGAGGTGGCTAATACATAAAGGAGACACACAACCCACGCCTTGAGGAGCTTCGTCCTTAAAGGTTTGGGAGCCAGCTATGGTCACTCATGCATGCGGTTTTTATCTACAATAATCGCTAGAAATGAGTGTGAAACATTTCCGCGAGATGCGTGCATTTACCAGACGAAATGAAAGGAGTTTCAAAAACCTCCGTTTTAACTTCAGATGTCTAGAAGGTTCTTGATGGTTAACGTTGGCACGGCTCAGAGATATTACAATAACTTACATACGAGGAATAACTACATGACATGTAATTTTTCCCGCAACAATTGAGTGTGTGTCAACATGACGTCGGGCTGCAATTCACTGATTTTATGTGATGAGCCTAATATAGCGCACACTACTTCTTTTTGCTGACATTCTATGCTACTGTGACGCAGCTAAAAAACTTCCCAATAACTAACGCAGGCTATGTGTCTTTTCTTCAATAAACATAAAGAGAAGCAGTGATGGTTAAATCTGCCTCTGAGTAGCACGGCCATGTAGCTAGTTATCACGTTTGTTTCTGGGTGATCGACAGCTCCTAACATGAAGTCAGGCGTAAAGCCTTGGTGTCACGCTTAAGGCCTCGAACTAAGGCTTTCGCCTTAGCTACCTCATCAAACCCGGGAACCAACCGCCGGCGTCCCATGTTATCAACAAAAGTGATGCAAAAATCATCGCCTAATGACGTCACAGATCGATAAAGTTTGTCACATCATGTCGTTACTCAGAGTGTGTCGTATGATGACGCACATCACCTGACATGGTGAGGCTGCGTTGCCTTCGTGGTCTGATCACGGAAGCCATGTAAAACCAGGTGACATGCATAAGCTTTGCAACGCATTCGATCATGGCTGCAGCTTGGTACCAAATTAGGTGCAGAAAGTTTTTGGAGAAATGAAGAGAGGGTCGAGAAAGACAAACAAGTACGTGGCTTTCGTTGTCATGTCGTGTTAGGTGAATGCAAAAGGGACCTTGTGAGTTTTTCTTTTTTGTGTGTGTAGTTTACCTATGCAGTGATTGCTCCAAATCGTGCAGGGAAGTCCAGCATCTTGTTATTGGCGTTGCTCATCACCACATTTTCAATCACTGGGGGAGAGAAATCAGCAGACCAAGGATCCTGAGCATTGTTACTCTCCGTAGAATGTTTGCGCTCCACACACCATATTATTGCCATTAGTTGTTACGAAAATTACAATCGCATCAAGTTAGGGACATCATGTACCTTTCCAGTTGAACAAGACGTGAGAGTTACGTGAGTTATTTTTTACTTTTTGGTACAACAACCATGCTGACCGAGACTTTCCGCTTCCCATGAAATTGTTTGAAACAGCAGAGCGAGAAGTGATGAAAATTGAATCGATTGATTGATTTATTTGTGGTGTTTAACGTCCCGAAACCACCATATAATTATGAGAGACGCCGTAGTGGAGGGCTCCGGAAATTTCAATCACCTGGGGTTCTTTAACGTGCACCCAAATCTGAGCACACGGGCCTACGAAAAGCAAATCGATTTCACGAAGTAAAAGAAACGAAACAAAGTGCGGAAACAAGTTACCATAAGATATATTCCTTCAGTCGGTGCATGTACGGGTGTGAAGCGCGATAAGGTGAACCAGCGATAGCATATGAAGAAGGGGGTGAGCGCTGGAAGACTAGGCAGAAACGAAAATTGTCAGATCCCATGTAAAGTGGGAATCGATGATATGCGAAGCATGAATGAGGAAGGATGATAAGTCCCTCTAAAATCAGCAAAACGTTACGAGGTGGACATAAATTAGGCAATTATCGACTTCTATGCCATGATTATCTTGTTAAAAGGTGTGATTTACCTTCGTCTTGTATTCACGCCACGTGATACGGTACATGCGGAGCAAGTGAAATGGCTGCGGGTACGCTATGGACGTAGCTTGTAATCATGTTTTACATGACACGCATGTCATTATTAGCAGAACTCACTGTATGGCTATTTTGTATGCGATTGCGGAGTGCCTTCTGCAGAAGGTAAAAAAAAGCCTGGCTGAAGTACAAAAGGATAAAGAACGGCCGGAGGTGGTACCTTATATTCATAAGGTTTCACACAAACTAAATAAAAGTGGCGAGTCGTCATAGTGTACCGCTTGTAGTCGCCGCCCCAGACAAATGGGCAAAGTTGCACCCTCGGTGGAGTGTACTAGAAGTGTTGAGTGGCGTGACTGCGCCTTGCCGCCTGATGCCTTCCGTGTTGCCCGTAGCGGCGGCGCTGCAATCGAATAGTACTGACAGAGCCACTCGCCGCGCGCAGATACTGCTATGCGCTCCAGCTTCTGCAGCGCGCTTTTTTCATGCAGATTTCTTCGTGCCTGCTCATCATTCATGTCTAGAACGTGATGTCATAACGCTTGAAGTGTGACACGCCAATCTATTGAATTTGAGCTCCATCAAAGTTCTTGTGAGAGATGAAATGAAATGTTAAAACTTTGTACGTGCATAGCGCGTAGCGGGCGTCTCCCACGTAGGGACCGACAGGGAGTACCTGAGGGCCGCTTCGTGGGCCTGCTGGACGGCTCGTTGTTGGTCGTCGAGAAGTGAGCTCCTGAGGGACCTCTCCCACTTCTTTGAGGTAGAGTCGAAAAGTATTCGGAAAGGGCATGTCTTATTCTGATTTCTTCTCTCAACTCTTTCTTCGTTGAGCAGGCGCATACAATATTAAAAATAACTGAGTTGACTTATTGGAAGTTAACTGCGTTCAGAAACCTGCAGGATAAAAAAATACCGTGTCAAACGCACGCAGAAGCAGGAGGCCATAAGTAGAGGGGCGAGAAAAGGAATGTGAACACCCTACACCACGAAATGTTTTCGTAATTTAACTTTTGAGGGTATACTAAAATATTTACGCGTATTTTTTCGGACCTTGCCGCCAAGGCCAGGCACGGCTCTGTAGTCACTCCGCCAACTCGAGCTTTGGATCCCAGAGACCAGGCACATGTCACCGAGGAAGGAAAGATAGGAAGGTCATAGAGGAAGGAAAAAAAATTGCCCGCAGCTTCCCTCGGGGGAACACTGAGGAGGATGCGGAGCATATAATTGGTTAACGGGGTGTTAAAGTGCGACTTAGTTGGGTCGATGGCTAAATTGGTTAACGTGGTTGTGAAATGGGGTGTTAAATTGCGACTTACTTGGGTCGATGGCTAAATTGGTTAACGTGGTTGTAGGAGGGGGTGTTAAATGAGTGAACACGTACACACGTATGCGAAAGGGTGGCGCTGGTCGAAGGGACGTCGATCATTGTGTTTGTGGATTCGTTGGAATTCATTTCACCGCGACCTTGGACGTCGACGCGCCGTACAAACCAACCGACGAGCGGCAACTGAGCGAGCGAGCGCCGACCTTGAGTATATATACAGCGCGACGGTGCATGCACTGTCAGCTGTTGAATGTTCTCGAAGCGCGACGCCACATGCGCGTCCACTGGAGAATCAGGAGAATTGTAGATGTCGAACGCGGTGTGTAGAGGAGGAAGGGTGCACAGATGGTGGAGGAGTGAAGCGCGCGCGGTGTGTAGAGGAGGAAGGGATGCACAGATGGTGGAAGAGTGGGCGACGGCGCGACGGCGCATGCGCGCGCGTCAGCTGTCGAATGTTCGAGAAGCGGTGCGGACGGCGCACTACAAGGCGCGAGTATAAGATGCTTCCGCATCTAAAACTTAGTAGAGGCCCTGACGTCACTCATTGTGAAGCCGTGGTGAAGCCGGAAGTAGGCCATATTGACTGGGCGAATTCTTCTCGCTTGTTTACATCCGAATATAAAGCAGAAGGCATGACTTTCTTTTCGGTTCGGAAAGCACGTCGGCTGCGCAGCGTGCGTGTCGTGATGACTAATGGAACGGGGTTCAACACTCTGGACCAGCACGACACCTTCAGCGAAATCATTTCATCCGAGTATTAACAGCGAGTAACAGCTCGCCGACAACGATGCAAATACGAGAGAATGCGCTCTAGATGCACTGATAACGGCGATTGTTTTCACGTCAATAATTCAGCAATTGTACAGACATTATGATCAGTCGCGCGCCTTCTTTTACGGTTGCATTCCGACAGGAGGCCGACATAGCGCCCGGCCACTGTGCCCGTGTTCCGCGTGACTCACCGGCGTCAGCATTCTGCGACCGGGGTGACTTTGAGCACGGTGCAAGTGACACTTGAACGCCGTTGTTCTAACGTTGAGATTACAATGCTGGGGGCGAGTATACCAAGCGGAACGAAAAAGGCGTTTTATTACGCTCATGCAAGCTGTTACTCTGCACACACCGAACGCGAAAATACGTATAAGCACATGGACCTCGTTGCGTCTTGCTGGGTACAACAGTTTCGTTCATTGCGAAAAGCAGGAGCACTGCCCAGTCGTCACTGACCTGCAAGGCGTTCGTCATCGTTCCGCTTCGTCATGGTGCCAACGCAATTTCACTGAACACTTCAAATGCGTCATCCGCGTCATACACCGCATGACACAGATATGCGCTTGTTCTAGGCACTTTTCAGGTCCCATGGTGGATGAAATGTTTTGTACACGTTGCTAAGAGTACAGTAACTGCCAGGAAGACACTGCTAAACCAATTACGTGGCGCAGAGCACGTATATTGTCTGCCGCGGCTCAGCACGGGACCTGTCGAGGCACACATGCCGCTGCCAGCCGCTCTCTGCTAGACCAGCTCACAGAACACCTACCAGTTTAGAGAACGGGAACTGTACCTTTGGGCTGTTGTACCAAAATAATATACAAATGCGTAGCGGCGGCGTACTGAACTACAATACCACGAGGTGAGATGGCGTTGGTAGTACTATCGTCATCAATAAACAGACGCATTTTTTGCTGCAGGTGGGGGACTCGCTGACGGTTCGCGCTGCTTGCTTCCTCTGGTTTTTGTTTTTTTCTTGTTTGTCAATCGCGGGTCGCGTGTGTGATTATCGCCAGGTGACCTAACTGGCATCGACTGGCAAAAACAACGTCATTCAAGTAAGGTTTGAATCATTTATTTCAAGTGTCCAAGCCTGTTCGAACCTGACCGGTATAAGTTGGTCAGGTTCAAACAAAACAAATCACTCATCCATATTGAAAGCTTTCCGCTCATGTATAGAGATTCTTGAAAGCTGACAAGCATATGCATATAACTGAACATCGATATCTCTGAATGAACGTCGCCCTCATTGTGTTGCGGCATTTGAGTGTAATAGCGTGGCTTCAGGAGAAGGGTCCGATTCTGCCGTCAGATGCGGTGCTTTCCCTGTAGTGCTGATCTTGAAGTGAAGTGAATGCATGGTGCGGAATCGGTAAGAAAACTTGCACGTTGCCGATAGATAGTTCGCGCAGTGAGAGCAAGTAGTTTGGCTCAATTTGTTAAATAAACAATTGCAGATGTGTGCAGTTCTAAATCTTTCTCGCTCTGCAATGCTACATTGAGTACTTCACAATTGTGCAATGTCACGTCGTGTCGGCCGGGTACGGAATAGTTTTAATTCTCAGCCGTGAGCCCACATCGTAGGTAATATGTATTTAGGTGATGAGCCTAAAAATATTTCGGGATTGCTACATTTATTGTTAGAGTTATGTCATAGTTACTACAGCTAGAATTTCTCGTCGCAAGTAATGACCGGTCTGCTGAGTATGCAGGGAACATGTATGCTAACAGAACAGAGTTATGAGGTGTGTGCTTACATATCGAAAATGCCCAATTTTAGGAAAATAAGCTTTAGGCATGCACTGTACATTTTTGTTGCTTGTACATCTTGGTTGGTGCTCTTACAGTACACTATCTACTCATCTCTGAATCTCTTTTTTTTTTTTTTGCAGAGACATATCGATAGAACTTGAGCACTCTCTTGTAAGCAAGCACTCCTGAAATCAAATGATGGTACATGATGTGAGTCTGTCCAAATACTGGATCAATAAAGGTCACATTTATTACACACTTGTAATTGTGTTTACTTTTTCTGTATATTGGTGTTTGGACGCTGAAGTTGTTTTCTTCCTGCTTTTTATAGAAGTTAAGACTTGAAATACGTATTATCTTGCAGCGTGGCTGTGGGTAAACGAAGATCATATATGTTTCAACTACCTGTGTGATTTGCCAGATATTTTCATGACTATTGTGCACAGAATTTCACTTCATAACGGTAGACACTAGAGCTATGACAACTTAATTTAATGAAAAGCTGATGTGCTTAAAGAAATCTGGGGCGTTTCTCTGCTATATTAAAAAAGCATTGCCACATTCAATGAACACAATCTTGCTCATCCCTACAACATTCACGTGTTTGAGGAAGTTCTGCTGCAAGTGCTCATTGCGTCTATGAATTATTATTTTAGGAGCCCATTGAACATTTGTGCCGAGCTAAAGCAATCTAGTGCAGTCTTATGAGCTTTGAAGCATCTTTTTGTAAACTTGAGTTAAACACAGTTAATTAAGACAACACAGTTTTGGGTTTAGTTCATAAACTGTCACAAGGCACAACTGAATGTCGGAAAGCGTGTTGATGCCCCTCACTGCGGGAGTGTTCACTTTGTGATGCAATTAATAATTTCTGACAATTCAAATGCCAACTTTGAAGTGATCATGAGACGTACAGTAGGGGGCAAATTTAGATTGGTTCTGACTTCCAGGGGTTAAAACAAATGACATTGCAGCCTCGTAGCCTCGCAGGAGACAAGACTGCTTGTAGAAACGTTTTCTCTGACTCCTCGTGTTCACAGATTTTTTATATTTTCAAGCTTCCATCTTTTAAGAGTCAGTTTAGTACACCTGCATCAGTCGGAACTGGTAGCTGTGCACGAGAAGTTCATAACTTGTGCAGCACGAGTTCAGCAGTGCGGTATCACAAGTGAATGACAAGGTGCCGACAAGGTGTAATCCTTATTTTTCTTCGCTTAATTTATTGAGGTGCGAAAATCTTGGCGAAACACGCCGCGTTTGTAGAGGCTGGTACGGCACCTACGTATAATGCTATGTTGTTTGTTATGCTGTGCGTGCGGCTGCACCAAACCAGCGCCATAAGAGTAGAAGGTACAGGAATGTCGTAAACTAGTTTCAGTGCTGTACCTCTTTGCGCTTTTTGAAATGAATGGTATGGTTAGAAGATGTCATTTCTTCACCACTGAAATAAATGGCGGGGTGCAGCACTTTCTTAAGTATATCATGTGGTGCAGGTAAATCCAACAAAACCTTAAGCACACAAGCATCTTAGTATTTCATTCCCATCGAAATATGGCCACTGTGGCTGGGATTAAACCTGTGTTGTTGAGCTCAGCAGTGCCACACAATCTAACTAATAGTGTTACAGTTTCTACGTCATTGAAATGTAGATTCTATGCCACGGTAGAAAGCCAATGCTTGTGGCCAATCGAAAGCACCCCTTCATGATATTCGTGGTAAAACATTCACAAATACAGCATTGCGTGTGTGAGGTTCAAGATGGCCTGTTGTAGTGGACGGTCAGATGTTTCAACGTGCTTGTAGAGTAGACATTCGGGAGTAGTCATCCTGTCATTGCATGGCTGTCAGGAAAAACAAGTAACATCACAAGATATCAATGCATGAAGTTTATGCTCAAAATTTTCCGAAGTAAACAAATAAACTCAAGTAAGGAGTAAACACCAGTATTTTATATATGCAATGGTACCTCATAACACACGCATCACTCGGGGCTGCTTCTCCAGAAGGCATGTCATGTAGCAGGCTCCTTGCCCATTGTACAAAACTGCTTTCATGTCAGGTAGGCCAGGAGGCTGTTGCAGAAAAAGAAGTTTTTCTGATTTATGTGACACTTTCTTTGTTACACTAACGCAAAACCGCACCCATAACTATGTGATCTTTCTCAAATGCGACTGCGATCAACTATTAACTCATGGGGTTTTTCCACTTTAAATGGGCTAGCTACGAACACACATGTAAGCGACAGTGATGTGTTTACCTTCTTTCATCGCAACGGCCTGTTTTGTGTCTCCTGGCGATACAATTTCAGAATTCACTATTGAGCGAACGGCTTGTTCCTACATGAAGCCAAGCCGCAAGTAGTGCACGTGCTTCCGTTGAGAGGTCGAGACGTCAAAAACATTTTAAATTTAATATTGCAGTGCGCTGCCGCCACGTTACGCCTACGCAGTCATTGGCGAAAAAAAAAACTACATATATTTGAATGAACTAACAAGCCCAGCAAGCAACCATCCTTAAAGAAGCGAAGTGGTTTCTACTCACCCGCCCGTAATTCTTCGGCTTGCAACGGGTGTTCAATCGATGGAAGCTTCAACGGTCGCTTCGTTCACCTGAAATCGCTTGAAATCCCTTCACAAAAGCATTTGAACGAGTCAATATAAAAAGAACGAAAGAGAGTGTGTCAGCCAGCAGTGGCTCGAACTATTTACAGCGAAACAAAACAGTGCGAGACACATCCGAACGTATCGTGAGCCGTTACCTGCCGTCACTACCTTTGGCCGCCGTATATATTGAAATGAGGATGATGATGTAGATAGGCAAAAATTATTGCGAAAATTGATTATGCAGCAAACGTTAAAAAAACTACTTGCTATAAGAGCAAGTTGTTTTTTATGTGTAGTGGTAGGCAAGAATTCACTATTTAATCATTTTAGAATTGAAACTTGGCCTCGGTGAGGGCACCCTTACAAAAAAGTGCAATAGCGTGAGTGGCGAGAGAGGTTAGTAGATCCACTCTGGGTGTTCGATGCAAAAACGCTCGGATGGATATGGCTGTATTCTTTTAGATCGGGCGGTGGCTACCGCCACCAAGCCGTAATACTTAATGAACCAAAAACTAGATTTATTGTTTTCCCCCTTAAATAGTGAGGTTGAAGATTCGTACTTTGCAGTGAAGAGTTTAATTTTCACTCGTGCCTTGACTTTAGCCACCAATCAGATCACCTCCTTCTAGTTAATTCTACCCGCTCAAAGTCTATTTTGCCCTCCCTGTCCCTAAACCCGAGTGTTTTCCTGAATCCTGAACTATAGGATGAAGCCCTTTACAGAACATTATCAAGTGTTCGGCAGTTTCTTCTTCCTCACCACACGCACTGCATACATGTCGACCCCTTCGTATTTGGCCCGATCTGTCTTGGTTCGCAATACTCCCATCTTGGCCTTAAACAGTAGAGAACTACCCCGAGTATTATTATAGATCCTTTCCTTGGCAATTTCCTGCTTAAAAATTCGATAGATCTCTAGTACGGACGTTTTAACCATGCCGATTCTCCCCATATCGGTATCAGCTTCCTTCACCTTCTTTTTCATCGATAATTCTTTTTGGGTTGGCCCCCTGCTGTTTTCCAAGTATTCATCAGTCAATTTTCTGGTTCGCTTCCGCCATTTTGTGTCGTCATTCTTCATGTACAAGTAGCTGAATACCTTCCTAGCTGAACGCTCCTCCGCCATTTCACTCAGCCGCTTCTCAAATTTTACCTTGCTGCTAGCTTCCCTGCCCTCAAATGATGTCCATCCCATATAAGCTCGTACTCCCTGATTTTGAGTATTCCCGTGAGCTCCTAAGACAAGCCTACCTATTCCACGTTGCTTAATTTATAATCTTGCTGGAACTTCTGATCTCATTCACAAGACCGCATTGCCGGTTGATTTTTTCGCCCCCTACAGATAATCACTGTAACTTGAGAGTTTCCGAGGCCTGACCAGCGCAACACGTAACCATAGCAACGCCATCATTGTGCCCAGGGAATATTACGACCATGAATTCAGTTCTTCCACACTTTTCGCCTTCCCTCATGCTTTTCACCATAGAGGAAATCTTCCCTTCCTACGTGCTTTTCATGTAGCACGATGGCTCGGCATACCCTCTCCCACGGAGTTTTTCCTTCCTCCATGGCACATAGCTTCGTCTCTCTCTATGACGGTACGCGTTGCAACGCGTACCATCATCTTTTATGTCATCGGATAATCGGGTGGCGCGCCACGCCAGGCGTCTTTTTTTTCCCCACGTGGTGGTGTGACTTCGCGATTTTTTCTGTCAAAATGAGGCGCGCGTCGCTATGAAAACGTGACAACCACGCGTGAAATTGCGCCATGCGTCACCCTACAGTGCCACTTCACGACGACCTTTGTAAAAAAAAAAAGAAGACAAGCGTGCGTACCTCCAAGCACGTGGAAGTCGCGCAATAAGTTGCACCCCTCCGTATACGTGTCAACGCTATGTCAACTTGGGAAAAAATGTAGGCCAAACTAAGCAGTAAATTACAATGGCGAATCCAGAAATGTTTTTGCTAGAAAAAGTGTTAAACCAGAATTAATTAGGCATATTCTTGGATGCATTGAGGGAGTGTGTGTGCGTGCGCGTCAGTGTACACATGCAAAATTGAAGAAGTATGGGTGGGGGGGGGGGGGGGGAAGCTTGACCCTATGAACCTCACGCTCGGGCTACGGTCGTAGAAAGTTGTATTTTTCATTGTTTTATTCACTTTCATGAATATATCAATAGCACCGCCAGGAAGCCATATAATTTATAGCGTACAACACTTCACCGGAAGCAGAAAAGGCACGCGGAGAAAAGAAGAAGTAGCAAGTCGCCAGCCGGAGAAGCTCTTGCTTTCACAAAGGGTCTTAGCTAAGGATTGAGTAGTGCTTTATTTCATAGGGCTTTCATAGTTTTTTGGAGTGCAATATTTGGCTGAGAAGCATTTTTGTGCAGCTTGGACAAGACAGAATGCCTTATTCTTCGCCGGGACCAGGGACTTTCCTCTGCATCCATTCCTCCGCTGGAACTGCCAGTGGATGTTTCCTTGCGCAACGGCATATCGTACGTTCCTGTGGCGCTATTTCCTACCAAAGAGGGCGTCATTCGAATGAACTGCAGAGGTATATGAATTTGCTAGAGGGGTGACTAGAGACTATATGCATACCACTAAATAAAAACAAAAGTTCAATGTTGATATTTCCACTACCAGATTCTATGTCAATAATTATTTGTTTTAAGAAGAGCCTATTCCGCAAGTTGAGTCGCTTAAATATTAGGGAATGATTTTTAATGATAAATAAACTGGACTCCTCACATATAGAGTGTGGCATGTAGGGCGAAACGTGCCTTAGGCATGATTCGCAGATTGACCAGCAGACGCTATGGTTTACGCAGGGACACTCTAGTTATGATGTCAAAAAATGTATATGCGTCCCATACTAAAATTTGGATGTGTATTATTCTCAGGAGGCTCTGCTTATAAACTTAAGCCTTTGATTGTTTTGGAGCGTGAGTCCCTGCGACTATGCCTAGGGCTCCCTAAGTTTGTTGCGAAGAATCGTTTCTATCGGGAGGAGCGTTTACGAATCTTGCTTTGTCAATTTCGTATCCCGACGGTTCAGGGTTATCTAAAACTTTATAGCTATTCGTTAAGACGATCAGAATATCTATTCATCATTAACCCAGACTCTTGTTTTCTTGCTCATTGGCTACGTTTTCATACGAAAAAAATTATTTTGTTCAGAAGCAACTACACAGAATAAACATGAAAATTCGAGATATACCAGCAACAAACTTGCCAAATCAAACTCTTATCATAACATATGCTGAGATTTTTCCCTATCCGCCTAAATTTCAATCACGCAGGGTCCTAAATAGCCCACTGGAAGATAACCTTGCACACGTGGAAACAAACAATGTAATAACTACTCAAGCTTCGGTAATGAATGAAGAGGCAGAATTAGGTAATTACTCCACTTCATTTGACTGGTGTTTTTGAGTAAGTCTACCAGACTTTACACGTATTTTCGAAGCTGAAATTTTGGCAATTGTTCTAGAACTACAAAAACTAACTTTGCACTCCCACACTACTATAATAACTACAGACTCCGTGTTCATATGTGCGTCACTCACGGCTTCATATTTATCAGGTGCCTTCAAGACATTCCTTACGCTAATTCCCCCACAGCTGAAGCTCTTAAAATTATTATAGATACCTGGTCATTGTAGGTTAGAGTGAAAAGAAATGGCAGACTTGTTAGCTCGAATGGCATTAAATGACCCAATACCTTCTGTGCTTTGGGTGCTGTCCTGTATAACGACGATAAGGTATCGAAAAGTTTTTACTCAGCGCTGATGCCATGGAATCAGTAACACCATGCACTGATTTAAAATATTTGAAATATCGATGGAAATCTGACTGGTGTCATACTAGACCACTGGAATTCATGCTAACAAAATTACGATATCGTGGGCCTCATTTAAATCTATATTCGCATAGGGCTGGTCTGGGAATATCTCCCCTATGCAGCTTTTGTACAGATCTGGAATCCATAGAGCAATATTTTTGTCCTGTCGCCGTTACAGACTATTAAGAAAACGTCTCCTTGTCATCCCATTTGCTAACCTTAAGCTGACCTTCACCATTGAGAATATCCGCTCCTTTGGTGCTTCGGTTCTGGGCTACAGCCACATTAATACCTATGATGACGTTTGCAGTTATCTTCGTGAAGCAAAACAAATGCGCCTCAAAATTCTTATTTGCATATTTGTGATTATAGTACTATTAAGCAAATTCTAAACATAACTTTTAATCGTGTTCGAAATTACTGCAATTTCAATGGAAGATACATATTATTCTGTCTGGTTGAAATGGCCAAAAATTATTCCACTCTCTGTATTTACGTGTGCTTTATCCACCTTCAGTTAGGATTACGCATCATTTGAAAGGCCTTAAATTCATACCCTAAATACTTGGCCGATCCCGCTGAGTGGGCAATAGCCATAGTGGAGTCGTCGTTATCATCATCATCATCATCATCATCATCATCATCACCACCATCATCATCCACCTATTTTCCCGCCACAGAGCCTCGTGGTAGCTATGCCAGCGCCTCAGGTGGTAGTATTTTCTGGGACCCTTTTATACAAAAGCACCCCGCCTTTGTCACTTCAAAACGGTCTAGTTTCACTCAGGCTCAGCTGCTCTGCTACGGTGGCATAGTGGGTGTTACGCTCCACTACTGACCCAAAGGTCATTGAATCGTATGCTGGCCACATGGTTTATTTTCTGTTTCACTTTTTCATAGACAGCTTTTTTATAATGCTTAGGTATATGCCCACGCAGAAAATAATACTTTCAGGCGAAGATTATAGAAATTTCTCGTAAAAGCTGGCAGGTCTTTTGTAGGCCAAACAGGAATACGCTTGAATAAGCACCTGTTGCAGCATTCACATGTGATAAGTTCAGTAATTCGCCAACTCTAGGTGGTATATTGTGTTTTTTTTTCGCTAATTGCAAGCCATTCATTGAGCAAGAAAACGTGCCGGGACGTGCCAGAAAAAGAAAGACAGCGGAAATATTGGGAGCAACTTGGACCATGAGGCTTGGTCAAAATAAGGGTGTTAGTAAACGTAGTTTATCTACACGGAAAAGGCCTCAAATTTTAGGGTATACAAAGGGCCTAGAATAATTTGTATGATACGATTGCAAGTACTTTCGTGCATGCTTGATGACAGAACTGAAATGTTGGAGTCTTCAGTAAATTTGCATTCGTCCATCCTATAAACTTCTACTTGTATTTTGTCTCTCACTCACTTTTATTTTAATTTTATTTTCTCTTTTCCTATGGCGGGGGACAGCCTTTGTGACTAGGTCGGTGTACGTGATGCCTCGCTCAACACCTTCTAGACTATAGCTAATGCCTCTTCATGCCCTCCTCTCCCAGTGCCTACGTCACTACACTTAGATGAAGCTGCTTCGTCAGCACTTCTGAGATACGACAGACAGTATTTGTACACGAATTTTCAACACATATTATTCATTAACGAGCGCGTTGATTGCGCATTGCTGAGTACTCCGCGCACGTCGTAGAGTAGTTACGTCAACAAGTATTGGTGAGGCCTTAGCTAGACTGGAAGGTGTGATCTCGCTATGGTGAACTATATGGGGCAGTGTGTCATTTGGCGCCCCGAACGTCGCTCTTTTTTCGATGACGGCCAGCGCTGACGCAGCACACCGTACTACAGGGTCGCCACCTGTCAGCGTCGTCTGAAGTATTTTATGAGCAGCTAATATACAAAGCTTCCGAGATTATCACTTGTTAGTTAGATAGATATGTGGCGTTTAACGTCCCAAAACCACCGTATGATTATGAGAGATGCCGTAGTGGAGGGCTCCAGAAATTTCAACCACCTGGGGTTCTTTAACGTGCACCCAAATCTGAGCACACGGGCCTACAACATTTCCGCCTCCATCAGAAATGCAGCTGCCGCAGCTGGGATTTGAACCCGCGACCTGCGTGTCAGCAGCCGAGAACCTTAGCCACTGGACCACCGCGGCGCGGTGAGATTAGCACTTGTTGCCGCGGTGGCAGTAAAATGTGCAAACATAAATTTTAAAATGTATAAAAAAGCAAGTCGTTATGTTCTTGATCATTATTTCATTTTTTCAAACATTTTTTCAAAAGTGCGACTGCTTACTCTCCTGGCTCATGCAAGTATATGGTTGTCGCGGGACACGCCAGCTCATAACGTTACCCTTCAGGGCCTCCTCGTTTGTTTCTTCGCATGACTTCAAGTTAGCGTGATAGCAAAGAAGGGATACATAAGGATCCAAGGAGTAGCGATGTGCTTTTTCGATCCCTTCTGCAGTTAAAACGGTAAGCTAGCAGACGATCTGGGTCCCTGTTCTGCGATCTGAACCAACGTTACTGAGTTCTAGTAACGTTGGTTTCAGCAACTGGGTACTAGTAACATTGACCTGAACAGTGCTGACCTCAGTTCAACTTCTAGCTGTCCAGAGGGCATGTGAGAAGGCGGAGGGCTATGGTCTTGCGGTTCCTACGTGGGAGCGCCCCGCGACTGCTACGCATTCCCCTGAAGAGGGCATCACCACGAAATTCCAAAGGACCACAATAAATTCTTCGTCTGTCTGACTGTTAAGGCGCATGTGAGCATTCAAAACAGCGACAGAAGAAGAAATCATCGCCCAGTGCGAATAGCAAAACGCGTGGGTTGTCCAATGCTCAAACCCCTTACAAAAGCTTGTTTTTGTTCAGCTATTAACTGTGGCTCATACCCACTTCAGGCCCAATTCCTCATTATCATCAGCCACTCCATGAACAATAGGCACAAAAGTCCTTGTAAGTGTTTAGAGGATACCACGCTTCTTAGAAGAATGACAAAATAGCAAAGCGAATGCTGGCTTACTACCCTAAATTCTTTATAATGCCATAGTGGGCATCAAGCAAGTGTGCATGCTTGGAGCAGTTATCCAATGACTGTTTAGAAAATGCTCTGAAAAACCGCTGTTATAGCTTTTTCTGTGACTGTGCTGCGCCTTCTGCACATGTCTGGCACTTTATTATTTTTTTTCAGGAAGATCATAAATATACTGGCCTACGCAATGAGACCACACAGGTGAAATATGATGCATAATAAAAAAAAACGTAAAAATGACCAAAGCGTATGCACTTGCCTCAAGAGGACATCCGTAATAAAGGCAGCCATATTAAATTCTGGGGTACAATTTTTTTATTGAGGTTCATCACACGCCCGCTGGAGTGATAAGGGAAAATGTCAAGACCTAACAAGAAATATTAATTGGAAAACAAGTTATAAATGCTACCGTACGAAAAATTACCTCAAATAGAGGTTCCTAAAAAATCAACAAAAATATTTCACACTTGTGTAGCGCACAGACTAGATCATTAGGAAGACTCAAATTCTGAATAATTGTTGCTACTTCAATTGTGACCTTACTACTATGTGCCTTTTCAGAAGCGGCAAATTATAATCTTTTTTCTTGCTTGTTTTGCAGCATCAGTGCCATAACGCGACACTTTCGCGCTGCAGTGGGGATCATTAGTGATGAACGCTTTTCCGGTGCTAGGACCAGGCTCGATCGAAGTTAGCCAAAGAATACGAAATGCGCTTCTGTTTCCAATAATAAAATGCTTCACAACGGTAAAAAAGGCAAATTTGATTATTTATATGCTCACCTTTGCGTCCTGATATGTGGGGTTTAACGTCCTAAAACCACCATATCACTATGAAAACGCCGTAGAGAAGAGAGAAGAGCTACAGAAATTTCGACCGTCTGGGGTTCTTCAACGCGCACCGAAATCTGAGCACACAGACCTACAACATTTTTGTGTCTATTGAAATTGCAGCCGCCGACGCAGAGATTCCATCCCACGACCTGCACCGAGTACCTAAGCCACTAGAACTGCGCGGCGTGGCCTCGTACGTCTCCTCGAGCGTAAAGAAAACATGTACCACTTGACGCGTTCACCTAGTGAGAAGTTTATGACTTTGTGATTGAAAACGATGTGTTCATGATGATTGTAAAGCATTATGACGTATTTTCACTTCATATGATATCTAAATAACCAACAAAATACTACACATCAGGCTAACTTTATGATGCTCACAAAACTAGCACTCGAAGTTTCGGTTCCGTAGTGGGAGGGTGGTTTTTTTTTTTGCTTCTATTTTGAAAGAGCCGGCATACAGCAAAGCTTCATGCAGCAAAATGATGGGCGATGAATTGCGCATTTGACGTAACCAAAACCAAAAAATTGACATTTTGAGAAAGAATTCACTTTTACAATTCATCGCTTATTTTAAGTTGTTGCAGAGCGAATTCGAAAAGGAGGGTGAGAGGACATAACGAAAGTGTTTGGCTGGTCATATTATGGGTAACGTGAAAATTCTATCACGTAAGTCATAAAATTCTTTCCTACACATGGTCGTGGGATGCGGGTATGAGCCACAAGTGAGTGGCACTTTAGATATATTGAAGAATAGAGAGAACAGACCTATTTGTAATTTAAATGCAGACGCGTTAAGTGAGTGAGTATGAACATTATTGAGGTCCGAGGAGAAAGAAAGAGGTGCATAAAGGCCCCCCAGTCAATCCATCGGCTCCAACCAAGCGAAAATTCGCAGTGGCAGCGTTGACCCGATCGCAGCCTCTATGACCCGACGAACTCAAACAACGAACATCAGGGCTCCATGAGGAATCGAGATCAAGAATGGTGCGTGGCAGTAAATATTCTACCACAGAGTGGCCCCAGGTTTCCGAACTCTGTTGTAAATATACTATATTCAGGCGTACTGTTGGTGAAGTGTCACTTGTGGTTGCGGTACTGGCTATTTAATTTATGTAAACATCACATATGAACTCCTATGATACAAGCGTTACGCCGGGTCAATGTCACTTGTTTACGTAAGCACCAAGTACTGGTGTTTCTTCGTAGAAATGACCCGCGCTCCCATCATCGCAACCACAAGCGCTACGTATCACACTACCGCTTTAGCTATAGGCATCTGGCATTGTAGTTTACGAGATTTGATAGTAGCGCCAGAACACACAGCCTAGCGAGTAGGCGCAGCAAAACCGTACTTGCCCATGCGTATTATTTTCTTTAGTTATGAGCAGGGGAGGGGGGGGGGGGTGACGGCTGATTATGTGAGTGCCCAGAAAGCCTTCTTTTAAAGCGTGCCAAAAAGGGCACTGACACTTCAATGCCTCAATGCGTTCAGCAAGAGTTTCTGTTTTTTTTGGTATTCCTGGCGGATGGTACCAACATTGCTGAGGCGGCCCAAAATAAGGTCCCTAGATGAAACAAGCTTCCAAGGTAGCGTCACTCATTGTTCTCTATGCCATCCTCCTCACTCTCTCGCTTACATATCCTTTTCTCTGCCATCCACGCCTGTAATTGGTCCATTCCTTGCACGTAATCTAGCAAATGGCTAGTGGTGTTATTTATTATTATGCAAAAGGTTTAAAACGAGTACGCATGCGCATATGGCTCAAGCCAGATTCTTATCGTGATCAAAGACAAAATCGTAGCCAGGACATAGGCTGAACGATGTTGGCCCTGTCGGCCAACATTGTTTCACGGGCTCGCGCAATGCAATAGCTGAGTTTTTTTTTATTGCTGGGTTGCGGTAAAACAACAAAAAACGGGTTCATTCTCTTCAACTGGCCTTGTGCTATCTGGAATAAAGCATGCCGTGAAGTGTACCTATGAAACATTTCACGCGAACGCTTTCGTGAAAATCCGTCAACGTACGTCGACGCGCATCTGCAAAGCCAGTTTATTTGTCAGTTTTTATTGAAACGCCAGGAGCGCGTCTAATGTGCATCTAGTGCATGCCAGTTGATACAAAGTTTTGTGCGTATGCACGTATACAGGCGCAGCAGCTGAAACGAGTAATTGACGAGCCTTCAGGAACATCTCATGCTTGACCAGTTGACGAAAACGCGACACAAAGGAGCTGAAACGCGCTGCTTCAGCACAGCCCACCAGTAGAACTCTCACTTCTGAAGAAGATCCGAGCACCGCACCAGAATCAACAGGCATCACGATTGTCAAAATGAGCACAATGAAAAAAAACGTCATCGCATTGCTGCTAATCAAGCTTCGTACCAGTCTGGCCATGGTTTTCTCTTGCATGTGCACAAGCAGGCTGTATTCACTCGTCATAACGTCACGCCCTGTAGTTACTGACACGATCCAGTGAGAAGCACGTTCACTTTGTCTCAGCACTATCAAAACACATTCAGAGAACTGGACAAGTTATAACTCGACGAACTACGATGCATGACGCTAGACGCCATGGCTAGTGGTGTAAATTATTAAACGGCACAACCTTTCCAGTCAAGTAACACACATCTCACTTGCTCTTGTGTTGTACCGTTTATGTTCTTAAAGGTAACCGATTATTCTAGAACTCATTTCATTTCGACTATGTTGTTTCATTTACATCTATTCACCGTAGCAACTGAACCGAAACATTCGCTTTTTGATGAAAGTTTTGAACCTTCTAGGGGGCGCTTCATGAAGATAGGCGAGGAGGAAAGGGAAAGGTGTCACTACCTTGAAAAAAAAGTTTCATGAACGAACCTTAGCCTAAAAAAGCTTCGTCGTGCTATAGTATATTTCTAGACACTGTCGGGTGCCTATAGGTTGTATCTATTTTTTGCTGTTTACATGGTTATGCAACTGCAAACAATCGATTGAATAAGATATATAGATATATGTCGCTGTTCAACATAGGGCTGTGAGTAAAATACTTAGACATATCATTAGCGTCAATTTCGAGCATTTTGCTTAATAAATAATTATTCTACGGCCAGCTACCCACCGCGTTCTTCACAAAATATCTATTTGGATACTATGTAGGGTATGCCGATTTGTCAAAGAAATGATTATTTCTTAGTTAAAACAGCAAATACTGCAAAATCAATTTAAACGCCCATGCTTCTAAAAGTTATCGTTAGAAACACTTTCAGAAACTTTTTTTCATGAGTGCACTTCCGCGCTAAGTGGAACGACAAAAAATCGAAGATGTCTCTAGTTAGGAGACGCCGCCCAACTTTGTCAACCGCTCTTGATGAGGCGCTGTGTTCTCTCATAACAAGTGGAACGCAGCACGCCGACGGGTGAATTTTAGTTTTTAAAACTGTTGGTGCATTGAAAAGGCCAGAGCACGGAAAAAATGCGAGCTTCGCCAAGCTTGGGTGATCCTGCAGATCACCCCTAAGGTATTAGTTTATTTATTTAACATACCGATAGAGGCAAAATTGCGCTACCGAGACAAGCGATTACCATAAAAACTTTTGCTCAACGAACTAGAGTTAATGACGCCAAGCAATATATTTATAAAAACAGATGACGCCTACAAATAAAATGTTAGCTATGACATGCACATATTCCCGTTGGTTAAGGTAAGGAAAAGGTTCTTATGAATATAAAATGTTATAAACGAACTTTCATTAACATATATAATAATGTTATTTTTCATTATTATGATCAGCTATTGTGACCAACGGTTCAGGAAGGTGACCACCCATAAAAAGTAGTTTAATCTACAACCAAATCTCTTTAATATTTTCAATGCTTCTCAATGTCCCGACGTTTTTATGTTCTTCACAGGCCTTTTTTTTTCAGTATTCAGAGCGTCTGAGGACAGCAACGCTTACAATATTATACAGTTATTGTTCATCGACACACACGCATTAAATTTCGCAGGTGCTTGTCGCTGGCCTTGACAAGAGATACAGAGTAGCAATTTTTCTAGCACACTCCAGGGGCCTGTTTGAAGCGTCATTCATTCATTCATTCATTCATTTTATTACCTCAAAGGTCCCGGTTGGGATATTACATGAGGGAGTGTGTATTACAAAGACTAAAAATATAATGGCAGTTATGATAGGATAGTTTCGATGAGCCGTTTAAATGCTTGGGTGTCGATGATGGTGGCGACTTCAGTGGGCAGGTCATTCCAGTCTTGGGCTGTGCGCAGGAAAAACGATTGCTGAAAGGTCACAGTATGGGCTTGTGGTGGATATACTGCGTTACAGTGACTGATGCGGGAAATGCGGTGGGCTCTTCTGATGTATGGGTTATCTAAGGGCAAAGAGTGGAAGAATTTATTATAAAGGTTAAGACGTGCGATTTTGCGGCGCTTAGCCAGATCGGATAAGTTAATCTTTGCTTTTAGTACCGAGATGCTTGATGTGTATGAATAGTTAGATAGTATAAACCGTGCCGCACGGTTCTGGACAGATTCGAGGGCGTAAGTGAGGTTATTGTGGTGAGGGTCGAAAATCGCGCTAGCATATTCTAGGTTTGGCCGGACAAAGGTTTTCAGTGTTTGCGTCAACACTGCAAACAGACAGAGCTTTCTGGTGGTGTTTGACTTTCGGCAACAATACGAAGAATGCAGGATGATTATGGGGCACTACGCGCTTTTTACCCACTTAATTAGTGGGAATGAGAATGTTATCCTGGAGAAAAAAAAATGGATATAGGTGGCGGCTTCTTTTCGAATTTCGGCACAGTAAGCGGGTGATAATAATTTGAACCAATCCACAAGGACACCTACCTTTATCTATTGCCAAGGTCTACATTAATAAGTGTATTTGAACCTTGCTTGAAAACTATTAAATAACTAAAAATGCCTACAGGCGCTGGTTACGTTAGATTTTCTCATCACTGAAGAACAACAGCGTGAGGGTTTGAAATATTTGGAGCTGGAGAATACTTTGTTGGACTTCTCATTTCCCTTACACTCAGCGGGGATTTGACTGGTGTATGCGTACAGTACGGTTGCTTTTTGTCTGGGAGTCCCACTACAACATGCACACATTCCACGAGCGTGTCTTTCACTGTTTCAAAGGTTCCTCTTGTTTCCTCGTGTTACGGATTTCTGCATAAACAGCAAGCTAATGGGGAATGTTTTCTGAGAGTGTGTGACAATGATGTCATAATTGAACGCAACGCGTCCAGCTGTTGTGCCCGATACCTCGTAAATCGTGGATTTGAAGGCGTCAACAAAATCATTTTGTTTTTCTTCAGGAATCTTGGCATTCATTTTGAACAAGGGCACGTACAAATCTGCAGAAAAAAATAAACAAAGCAGAGTCATGCGTGGCGAGAATCTAATGAACAGAGTCAGCATTAGTAAGCAGCAAAACAAAACAATCATTGTTTCAATCTTAGAATTGTCACACAACAACACAATATACCGAAGGTGGCCCACAGTGACAGGCTCCAGTAATACCTCCTGTACTTGTACTAAAGAAATTGCAAGCTTTTAAGGAAGCCCCTGAAACACAAAAGTAATCATCTCTACGCCAAATGGTTTGTCTTCTTTGTCGAAAATAAAGATCACGCTGAGAAATCAGGCAATACATGAAAGGAAAACCTGATAACATATATTCTATTTTGAATAAACAAAGGCCAACCCGCCCACTGTCTATTGTTTTATAGCCTCAATGCTATGCTAATAAATGGAAACTATATTGAATAACCGGCCTCGTGTTAACGACGCGTGTTCGCACGTCTTTGGTGTAAGCCAGTGTAAAGAATTGATTACTCTTGCCGAGCTCTTGCCGAGCTCTTGCTCTTGCCGAGCTCTTGCTCTTGCCGAGCTCCAGACAAGGAGAGCAGAAAGGTGGGTCTTAAAATTAATCTTCAGAAAACGAAAGTAATGTACAACAACCTCGGCAAGGAGCAGCGCTTCGAGATAGGTAATAGTGCACTTGAAGTTGTAAAAGACTATGTCTACTTAGGGCAGGTAATAACCGCAGAGCCGAACCACGAGATTGAAGTAACTAGAAGAATAAGAATGGAGTGGAGTACATTCGGCAAGCACTCTCAAATTATGACAGGTAGATTGCCACTATCCCTCAAGAGGAAGGTATATAACAGCTGTATCTTGCCGGTACTTAGCTACGGAGCAGAAACATGGAGACTTACAAAGAGGGTTCAGCTTAAATTGAGGACGACGCAGCGAGCAATGGAAAGAAAAATGGTAGGTGTAACCTTAAAAGACAAGAAGAGAGCAGAATGGATTAGGGAACAAACGGGGGTTAAGGATATCATAGCTGAAATCAAGAAGAAGAAATGGACATGGGCAGGGCATGTAGCACGTAGACAGGATAACCGCTGGTCATTAAAGGTAAGTGACTGAATTCCCAGAGAAGGGAAGCGGGTTAGAGGGGGACAGAAGATTAGGTGGGCAGATGAGATTAAGAAATTTGCGGGTATAAATTGGCAGCAGCAAGCACAGGACCGGGTTAACTGGCGGAACATGGGAGAGGCCTTTGTCCTGCAGTGGACGTAGTCAGGCTGATGATGATGATGATGATGATGATGATGATGCCGAGCTCTTGCCTGAGATCTTGCTTGTGATATCTCAGGAATAAAGACCTAAGAGAACCAGGAAGAATAGCCATCGGCAATCGTTACATCGACTCAACAACCAGCAAAAACTTTCAAAAACATTAGTAGAGTTTAGCAAGAAATCAATTTCTTATAATGAGCATTTTCTTACGAATCTTTTGTAGCAGCATGGGTAGATTAAAAGACACCTAGTGTGAGGGGGAAGATATCTACGTCATGTGAATCGGTGCCATTCAAAATAGAAACGCGTTTCAGTCAAGTTGCTCATTATTTATTGAACATGAATATGAGGAGAGCTTTCAAAGTGACTTTTGAGCACCAAATGCCAGTGGCACCTTTACATACTGACCAAAACGGGAAAGATCGTGAGTAAACCTTTGGCGTAGTAGCAGTAGTTAACATATACGCCTGGACGCCATATATCCTATGGTGAATCCTGCACAAGGATGGCGCCAAAAGCACATAGAACTTACAGGGTGTTTACGGTAATCGCCTAAGATGACTCAAATGCCAAAGCCATTTTAACTGGGTAGCGTGAAAGAGCTAGCTTCGGAGAAACTCAGGTGTCGGCGTTGGTGTCGGGGCCGATGAAGACGTCGTTGGTTATGAGTGAAAAATGAACATTTTGTGTGCAACAGAGAAATAGAGAAAGATGAACATAAAGTAAGTAATAAAGAATTCTGGGTTCGAGTGCGCATCAAACCCGGGCATTTTTTCATGGAAAGCGGGTGTTCTACCAAACTGCCATACGTATGTTGTGAATGAAGGAAAAAAATACATTGCCCACCTTCTAAATGCAGTGAAAGAAACTTTCGTGCTTTACAAACACACGCGTCCTGTACACACGCTTCCCAACACAACATGAAATATTCCAATAATAATACTTGCTAGAAGCCTACATTGTCATCGGGCACGTGAATGTGTGATCGTCTTAATGATGTCATAGTTAAAAGCCGGTCACTCACGACAAAAAACACACACGTTACTGTACTTATCCGACATGAAGGGTGCAAAGCAAGTTCGAAGAGATTTCATGGACTGGAAGCTTTATGTACCAAGTAGAGACAGGATATCGCTATTGCGTTTAACTCTTCTTCTTCTTCTCCTGTTCTCATAACTCATACCTGATTGAGGGCATTCGCAGAGAATTAAGTGCTGTTTTTTTTCACTATCTCTTCACAATACTTCTTTTATAAGCTAGGAAAAGTTAATACAGCAAACTTAAGTACGGAATATTAGTATTAAAATGTTTGAAAGGTTGACGAACTTAGCTCCATATTCTTTAAGACTGACTGATAAATTCATCTATGGCGTAGTAAACCTCCATCTGACTGTAGCCCAGAGTGGAAGCGCCAAGTGATAGAACAGATTCGGATACTTCCAGACCCAAGTTTTGAAGAGTTAGTGCTAGGAATCTTCTTCTCAATGACGTATACCGGTGACAGGATAGAAAGTAATGAATAATTGTTTTCTCCTTCTTACAAAAAGACAGAGAGGAAACGCCACTCGACTTGCTTTTTGCAGGTAAAAGTTGAGGGATGTAACGCAGCAGCGAAGTTTGGTTATAGCCAATTCCACTATTTTCGACCACGATAGCTCACTGATCCGGGGAAATAAGAGGTGCTTGTATTCTGTAGAAGCTGTCAGACAGGGTCTGATAAGCATTTTTTAGTTTTAGCGGGCCTAATCATGCAATTTTAATGTACGCTGTCAATAGGAAAACCCGAATCATTGGCACCGAAAGCACCACCTTTGCTAAAGAATCAGTGCTTTCATTTCAAAACAAATCCTTATGTTCTGGTACCCAAATTACGTGAAGACATTGAAGGTGCGCGAGAACTAGTATTCTTAAAAGCTTTAGTAGAGGCGTTTTGTCAGATGTGGAAAGAAAACAACGCATAGATAAAGAGTCAGGGATAATTGCTACTACTGTAATTGAACTGCTTATATTTTGGAGATATAATATTCTGGCCATAAATTCCACCATAAAAACTGGGACAAAATCAGGCTGTCGTACAGAAAAAGACCACTCAAGTTGAGGGCAGGAGGGCAGTTGAGGGCATTTCTATGCCAGTTTTTCCTCAGTTTGCGATGAATCCGCTGCAATAACCCCATTCATTGGCAGAATATTTAGATGCTGTTTAAGAGTTGGTTTAAAATTCCATGAGGAAATAATTTGGCATAGTTGGGAAAATATCGTGGTAGGCAGTGTCTATGAATTTAGGTTTCATCGTTAAAGGATGCCCATCACGAATTTGTACATTTAGGGAGTCGAGTAATGTTTCTACAGATATGATTTGTGGCTGGCGGACTCTAGGACAATGCTCGGAGAAACATAAATTGGTAATGGAGATCTAAATTTTTGGAGTGCATTTAGACATTGATTCAATTCTTAAAGGCAAAGCTTAAAGTAGGTAGGCAATTAACTTTATTAAGGATTCAACGACGAATCACTGTCCCTGTCTAGGCTATGAGGAGCCGTCGTCCACGGAGCGTCATGTGATCTCCTCGGCGATAGCTCTGGCTCACTGGAAAGCCCAGATTTGGTCTACTGCAAAGCTTGAGGATTCCCTTTTTTTTACCTCTCCATCAGTTTATTTGCTGGAAATTACGATGAAGAAAAAAGTCGCTGCATTCACAAATGGCGCTTCCTCGATATACGTTCAGCCTTGCCGATTTCAGCAGCAGGTCAACGATGACTTTTCTACGACATTAATGGCTTCAAGTTCTTGACCAAAGATTTATCTCCAATATTGATCCACCAACGCATTTGTCCGAAACACTTCTGCCCTTAATCTGGTTATGGACTCTATCCAAGATTGCAGGAGTAAGAACGTGAAGAACGAATCAGACTTAGGCATGCTGTTTAACAAATATTTCAGCAGATTGTGATAAATAAGCTGAGTACAATGTCAGCTCGTTGCTTTCTTAACTAATTTTTCGAAGGATGGTAGACGTCTTGAAATCACTGGATATAATCAGTTATGGAAGAAAGTGAACAAATTTTAATGTTTCGCTGAGCAGGTATTGATGGCTGAGTCAAATGGAAGGCCTTTCCCGTCTCTTTTAAATGTCCAAAAAGTGAGAGCTGTTCATATTAGCACATAGCCTGAATATCAATATTCTGCCATCGAAAAAGAAACAGAAGCGTGGAAGGCGGTACCACAATATCTTGCAATTCATTCACACTCAATGAGCCGGGACTTCAACTTCCGATCGGCTTCACGAATGCTGAACAACTAACAACAATGTAAACGTTGTCATGAACACTGACATCTTTCTGATCGTCTGCTACTTGCGCTCGTTGGCATATCGGTGTCTTCTTTGCGGGTGAGTTTTCTTCTGAATTCCTTACTGCTGAACAGATACCAGAGGTCGTTTGACCGAAATCTAAAAATTTTCGTGGACTCTCTGTAGGAAGAACTTCATTTATTTTGTTGGGACACCAGTGCCTGTAACGACCGGTTAGAAAGGTAACCCATAATTTATTTGATCATTGTTCTAACGACGACCATCTTAGGCGTCTACCACTAGAAAAAAAAAACACCAGGCCTGCGCGGAAGCCCTAGCACTGTCACAGCAAAAACTAGAAGAGTGGCTCTTCAGAACCTTTTCTAAACACTCATTGGGTAACTACTACAAGCACACATGCTTGGTACCTACTAGGCCATTATTAATAAATTTATTTGGGTTGTAGGCCGGCAATAACTATGCTATTTTTCGTCATTCTTCTCGGAAGTGTGGTATCCAATAAACACTTGCCAGAAATTTTGTGCCAATTGTTCATGCAGCAGCTGGCGACGATGAGGAATTATGGCTGAAGGAATTATGGCGCCACAGGTAATAAGGGAACAATAACAAGCTTTTGTGGTGGGTTGGAGTATTGGACGGCCCACTCGTTACGCTATTCGCATTATGCGACGACTGGTTGTTCTTTCGCTGCTTTAAGACGCTTTATAAGTCGTATGAACGCGATTGCTTTCCCGACATCAAGCCTACCTAAGGCAAGTTTGATGAAAAGTTACAAGCACCGGCGTAACTCAGTGGTAGAATACTGTGCTGACAACTAGTGAACCCTGGTTCTATCCCCACTGTGTCATTGGTGCTAGGTTTGTTTTCCGATATCGCTCGAGGTGGTTACAGACACCGGCGGCGGTGGTGGACAACTGCGCGTGACCCGAGTAGTGGTCTCATAACAGCTTTCGCTGTAAAAGTAATTAGGTAGGGAGCTAATATTGAATGTTGGCCATTTTGAGGATTTTCGAAAACAATTATTGAAACCTTTATAGCATAGGTTTGCAAATCGGCACAGGGGCCTATAGCTGCCATTTCCGTGTTGTACCTCTGTGCATGCTGAACTCCTTGTTATCTGGGAAGGGTCTGTAAGCCTTTATTACACCATAAAGAAGCCAGTCTGTGATTACCTTGACGCATACTTGTGTGCAGGTATTGCGAAGCAGAACATTTCAGAAAGCTAGATGGAGAAAGGATGGGTGGAGTTTGCAAGACTCTCAAGCATTTTGATTGAGTTGTGAGTGTGAAATTACATTGTGCAGTTCAAACGTTGAAGCCGCAGCGCTACCTATGTCTTTTATGTGCGACCATAAACCGAGGAAGTCACAGCGGTCACCAAATCTTGCAGCTTTGTGGAGTAGTCAGGGGGCAGTACACTGAGCCCATGAATCCCCTCTCCCACCAAAATGTTTTTGTCATGGAATACAGAATGCTAAATGACCATTTGCCCACCCGGTCCCGCTTAACGTCACAGAAGTACCCCCTTTTTTCCCTAAAAATAAATCACAGAATATCCATGAAGTGAATGATGATGAGTGGGGTGAAGCGTCTATCAGCCCATCCGTGCTTCCGTCCGTCCGCGTCACCATCCGCGCGTTCATCCATGCATTCGTTCATCTGCCCATGCGTCCATCCGTCCGTACAGCCCCGCCGTGGTGGTCTAGTGGCTAAGGTACTCGGCTGCTGACCCACAGGTCACGGGTTCGAATCTCGGCTGCGGCGGCTGCATTTCCGATGGAGGCGGAAATTTTGTAGGCCCGTGTGCTCAGATTTGGGTGCACGTTAAAGAACACCAGGTGGTCGAAATTTACGGAGCCTTCCTCTACGGCGTCTCTCATAATCATATGGTGGTTTCGGGACGTTAAACCCCACATATCAATCAATCAATCAATCATCCGTCCGTACATGCACGCGTCCGTCCGTCTTCTAGTCTTTCCGTCCGTGCGTCCATGTAGTGAACACTCCAATTACCATCATCTCGCATCTCGCATCCCCTGTGGCACAAACCCGCTCCACGCGTCCTTCCATTCTTTCATTCATCTGATAGTCTGTCCGTTCGTTCATGAGCTCGTCCGAGCGTCTATCTAGTGAACACTCTAAGTACCGCCATCTCCCATCTCGCATCCCCTGTGGCACATACCCGTACTATAGGGGGTATGTGCCACCTGTGGCTACGTATGACAACAACGAAGGATGGACAGACCCACGCCTTAAGGATCTTCGCCCCTAAAAATGCTGACTTCACCTCTCCTGAAGCTCGTGCAGAATCAAGGCAAGCAAAACGCTTCTTGTATAAAAGGCTTGTGCTCTGTGCTTATTTACATAACGCTGCATCGACCAAACAATCATCGCCTAACGCGGTGTGGCAAGAGCAGCGTCGTCTAAATTTTGGTTCAAGCAGCACGATGTCGTAAAGCAGCACGTACAGACCTGGTGTCTAAAAAATAGTTTGTTCAGCGCAGGACCTAAGACAACCGGCTTTTATTGTTCGGCCTCACATTCAAAACTGGATACTCCAAATTAGAAACTTCAATGTCAGGTCTTTCAAATTTAGTATGTTTTTACGCATTAACTGTCACTCGTAAAACAATCACTCGCTAACGGCGTTTTCATGTAGAGACATGCCTCATGAGACCATGCATGGTGTACCACGGGTCATTTTTATGCTACACGTATTGCAACTCTAATTTTCTTCCCGTTTAATTGGTTATGCTCTCTCGTGGACGGCGATATATCAGACAATATGTCAAATATGCGAATCCTGAAAACTCACCAACACATGCGTTCACACTAGGTAGAATCCATTGGCTTCTGTAAGCTCTGCAGGATATTAAATTCAGCCCAGCGTAAGTCAAAGCCTTTTTCTCACGTTCCATCAACTCCTCTTCATCCACTGGACTGTCGAAGCAGAACCTTTCTGTAAAGGCTGCTCTCAAGTCCTGCGCAATTTGGATAGAACATTGTAGCAGGAATGGTAGGCGCAAACACCAATTACACCTTGAATGAAGAGTATGCAATGAGAAGAGAAAAAAATAAGTGAAGGACAGCTATTCCTTGATCAGCGAATATTCTGTTAGCACAATTTATTTAATCATTGCAGTTGCAGTTGCCCAGCACGTCGCGACCATGACTTGTACTCGAATGCGCATACTGAAACCCAAAATAAAGCAGACAGTCTAGCATTAGTGGTACTTTTTAGACCCTAATTGCGCAACGATTCTTCAATTTCACAAGTACAATAGGAGAATATAACCAGCACTTCACTATATTCTCAGGGCAAAGCAGTCTACGGCGCTACGTAGATTTCAGACTAATATACAAAACTTTTTCAGGCTTCACTTGTTCTAGCTTACAACATGCAAAACATATTGTTGCAGGCCTACCACAGCTTGGCTTGACGTTGGGTGGGAGTGTACACTACTATATGATCAGCATCACAGCGTCGGCAGCACAAAGGAACCATTGGAGGCCAAGCTGTCGAGCTAATCTTTTGATGATCGCCTTTACTGGTCTAAAAAATAGTGATGGTGACGTGGGCCCGCGGAGTCCTGGAATGGAGCCCCGACTATTTTCAGTAGTCTGACGTACGTAATTATAACAAGTTTTTGTTCCGCCCGTTCTACTGTGTTTAGAAGGAAGCTCGTGGTAATTCCAGGCTTAGTACAATACCCTTTGAAAAAAAAAACGCTGGCAAGACGTTTTTTTTTTCTAAGAAGAAGTATTACTGCCCCGCCACGGTGGTCTAGTGGCTATGGTACTCGGCTGCTGACCCGCCGGTAGCGGGATTGAATCCCGGCTGTGGCAGCTGCATTTCCGATGGAAACGGAAATGTTGTAGGCCCATGTGCTCACATTTGGGCGCACGTAAAGAACCCCAAGTGGTCTAAATTTCCGGAGCCCTCCACTACAGCATCTCTCATAATCATATGGTGGTTTTGGGACGTTAAACCCCACATATCAATCAAGAACAAGTTTTCCTGTATAGCCATGAGGAGCTTAATTTGATAATTATCACAACCTCGGGCATATATACTGAATCATTTCACAGCGAATACCACTGTGAAGTATATCTTAATGGATATTTTGTGGATACCTGAGGTGATGTTTACGACACGCGCCTATCAAAATGCACAACACATGTCTATTGAATCAAAATGAAAAGATGGGGAAAATAATTTGAGTAGTTCCAGCAATTCAGTCTCGACTTTTTTGCTAAAAGCTGAAAACCTAAGTAAGTAAATAAGCTAAAAACCCGGGTGTGCGTCCCAATGTGAGCAAAATTTTTTGAGGGCGCATTTTGAGTCTGGCAAAGGACAAAGGAGAGCGTATTGACACTATGTGAGAGAGAACGGGGTGCACAGAATGAGACGCTAATGAATAAACTAATCAGACTGCACCCCCCCCTCCAAAAAAAAGCAGTAGTAGCGGCTAAACAGTCTCGCGCTCAAGGGCCTTGGGTAACTCAGCGAGACTGTGGGATGATTATTAGCCACACATGCTGAAATTATTCAGTGTTCTTTCACGCCTAGCGACGCAAATGTAATGTATCTCACAGCTGACTAAGACAATACGAATATAACATAATCACGTAGTTTGTTGCCACATCTGCAGTAAAGACTTCATCCGCAAAGTGCGTTGGGCAAGCATGAACACATCCTATGTAGGCTTCTGTGGTAGCTCTCACAGGGCTTTCTCCACATGCGAAGGACCACCTGTCTTCAGAGAACAAAACATTGTTCGCAAAGACCCTTACTCTTACAAAGTGAAGGAAAGGCACTTGCTTTAGACAGGAAATTGAGCGCTCGAGAGTATAGAATGTGTGGTGATTGCAAGTTGCATCGGATTATTAAATCAGGACTAACGTATTGTAGCATGGTCGCTTGGTTTATATGAACACTCGTTCTTGACAATTTTTTTCACTTTCATCTTTTCATCAACGTCATGCCTATTTCTGTCGAGGCAAAGCGCAATGCTAGCTGGATATATCCATCCGCGATACATAACGTCAGAAGCCTCCGGAAATGACTCCAGCTTACTTCGGCTAGGTCTAGTTATGTAAGTGAAAGTTTATTCACTTGATTAGACATGTTTGCCACTGTTGCCGAGCAACAGCTTGCTGACTGAACGATGTGGCTAGTCGGATGTCCGTACTGCGTGCACTCACTACCATAGGTCGGCAAAACTTGCGGAGCTTACTCAGACTCACTCATGAAATATATTTTGAGCTTTAGACTAACTCGATTTCAGGATCACGAGAGTTTACCTGAAACAGACTCACTCTGACTAACACTGCCGAAAATGTCCTTCAACCGGACACACTCGGGTCGGACTGACCAAAGCATTGCTCACCCGTACTCAATCATACTCAGATTCATGGCTTAATCATGGTCTGAGTTAGTCTGAAAGCGTCAACTGATGAGTTCGTTAGCCTATATTTACCTTTTTCGACCACAGTGTCAATGAAATTTGGCCCCGATATCTCACGTAATCGGTGCTATTATTTTTATGCCGTTTAACGTAACACAATTGAAAACCAGTTCTGAGTGCTTCCAGACGAGTAAGGTCATTTTTTCTTGGAAGAGATTAAAGCATTAGATACTAAAATCAAAAAGATTCCTGGAAGCGTGCGTGGAGCGAGGTCAAGGCACTCGCCTACGTAATTTATGCATGTAATAATAAACACTGAAATTGTGTATGAACGACCCTGGTATATATAGAAGTCAGTAACGTAATTTTTTTTTTCAGTTTACGCAGCTATTGCCGCACATGCAAGCAAGGCGTACATTTCCACCCGTGAAGCAGTCGCTGTCATCTTTTCGCATTATTTTTGTGATGTCTAGCTTACATGAATTTCAGACAAGCCCAGCCGTGGTGGTCTAGTGGTTGTGGCTCTCGTGTGCTAACCCGAAGGTCGGGGAATCCAATCACGCCTGCGGAGGTGGCACTTTCGATCGAGGTAAAAAATTTTGAGGCCTCTATACGTAGATTTTTGTGGGTGTTAAAGGAAACCAATTGGCCGAAATTTCCAAAGCTCTCCACTACAGCCTCTCGCATCAACATTTTGTGCTTTTGAAACGATAAACTCTGAATAATATTAACGCGATAGCATTAAAAAGCTCGTTTTACAGAAATTCCAGGATCCGTGTCGGCATCACTGGTTGGGAGCAAAAATTCATAATCTTTGCATGACCGCAAAATGAGGAACGAGGCAAATGAAGAAACAAATTATCTGGGCCTGAAAGGGATTGAACCCTCGTCACTTGGGCGGCAAGTGGGTGTTCTACCACATAGACACGCGTCTAGTTCGGAACGCATGAAAATGACTTCCTCTGCTTGAAATTCCAGTGAAAGTAATTTGCATGCTTCACGAACGCATGCGTCTTGTATACATGCTTCACATCGTAACACGTACTACTGAAGTAATAACACGTGGTACAAGCATACATTGCGATCGGGCGTCAGATCATGTGATTATCATGGCTTCAAGCTTCAAAGCAGTCCACCCACTAATAAAGCGACACATGTTACTTCGCCTTTTCCCTTATTGGGCCACTCACCAGGTTTGACAATTTTGAGCTGACAAGTGCAATGCGTGGACGAGGCGTTCATGATCCCGTCTGCCAAAATTTGCAATGCTACGCGCCGCGGAAACGGGTCTAATTTTAAGATGAACGCCGCTACCCCTCCTTTCTGCTGGCGCTCGCCCAGAGAATGGAGGCATGCATGACGTGCGCGTATGAATGGCCCTATTTACATGGCAATGGAGTGATGTTGGTCCTCTACATAGACGACTCTGCTCTGGCGTTGCAAACAGTGGCACGTGACATGGCAAAAATTATTTAACACGGCATGCGTAGTTTATGTAATTTAATGCTTGAAGAGACCAATAAAGCTCTAGATGAATATTGCGACGCAATAGGAGAATGTCAGCGTCTTTTTCCATTATTCTCTCGTCAATTGCAACGAGATGCGGAGCTAATGTGGCGGCGTTTCGCATGCGTTCGTGTAACCCCGCGGTCAGCGCATCGAGCAGACGACCACCGTGGAGCGCTCCTACACGTTCGCACACTCACTGTGATCATCTATTCTACCACGCCTAAAAGCCGTTTTACATGACACAAGGAAGGAAGGAAAATAGAGGGAAAAGAAAGGCAAGGAGGTTAACCAGCCTATAGGCAGCCGGTTTGCTACCCTGCGCATGGGAGAGGGATGGGGAGATGAAAGAGAGCGGAGAGAGAAGATAGAAACAGCACATTCGGCAGCACACGCGCGCACACTCAGTCATAGTCCAGTCTTGTCTTTCGCGGTGTGGGGGACACCGCTAGGGGGCCATGGAGTGCGGACGTGTTGCGCGTCGGCTCCGCAACTTTCCTATGTTTTTGGTGGATTGTCGAATTTATCGTGGAAAACGCTTCTCACCATCGATCGGCGGCAGTTTCAAGGACTTCCCTGACACCAAGTTTTGCCAGGTGGGACCACTTTTTAGCCACTTATTGGCGCCTTTTATTCCACTACGAAAGCAAGAACGCCAAGTCCAGCGTTTCTGCGCACGACGCCATAGGCCGGCCGCTGCGGCGGTGGGGCCTGCAAGCCTAACGTGTCGCCGGACCTCCTCGGAGCTCCCGATCCCCGACGGCAGCGTACAAGGCCTTTGCCAGGGCTGAATGGATGTCGTAGAGGTAGAAGGAGAGGACATTCGGCCGGAAGATTTCGGCGAGGGAGCAGGATGGTGCAGCGTAAAGAGAACGAAACAGGCCGACGGCGCGTCCGAGTCAGCGCACGACCACAAGACGGAGACGCAGCAACAGGCGGCTGCCGCGGAGACTACAGGGATTGCCCCGGATACTGCCACAGCGGCGCAGAATAAAAAGAAGTGTGGTCGTTACTTGCAGCACCTCGCTAAGGCGAGCCGAATGCCAGAGCTACCACCCGATGGCTACAGGATCATTGTGCGCCCCCGCGGCGGATTCAACGGGGCTGAATACAAGATAGATCGCATTTACTGCTGCCTTCGTAACGCGGCAGGTATCGGTAGAGAAGCGGCTAGAGAGGACAGCATTTGCCTCAACGTTAAACAGAACGTCGTGGTGCTCGGCACTCCGTCCGCGGACAGAGCCAAACGCTACGGAGCCATCAGCAAGCTTTGCATCGGGAACCGAGAGTTCGAGGCGAACGCCTATCAGGCCGCCCCGGAGAACACTTCCAAGGGCCTGGTTAGGAACATTTCCAAAGACGAGAGCCCGGAGGACATCGTTAACAACCTAGTGACGCAGCGCAACCCCGGCGTGCTGCATGCCAAGCGAATGGGCACCACGGACATCATCATCGTATTGTTCGACGGTTTCCATGTTCCCAGACACGTATACTATGGACCTATGCTTGTGAGATGCTCCCTCTACAGAAAGCACATCGACGTGTGCTACGCGTGCGGGAGGCTGGGCCATCGCTCCGATGTGTGTCCCAACCCTGCCGACAAGATTTGCCGTGGCTGCGGAAGCAGTAACCCACCGTCTGACCATCGCTGCGAGCCGTGGTGTCAACTGTGTGGCAAGGATCATCTCACGGGTGACCGCGTCTGGAAGGCGAGATACAAGACTCCTTACATAGTCAAGCGTCGCCGCCTAGAGCGAAAGCGGCGTGAAGAAGAGCAAGCGGCCGCAGCGTCCGACAGCATCTACAACAGCGGCATTAGCACCGAAGGCAACGGAGGTTACTACAATCATTATCCGGCGTTTGACAGTCATTCACCCAACGCCACCCGAAGAGGACGCTCGACAAGCCGAGACGCGAGAGGCGGCGGCGGTAAATCCCGGTCCCGCTCTCGCAGCCGGACACCAAGGCCGAGAAGCATGTCGAAGACGCGCGATGGCGCCGTTCCGGGCGCCGCAGCTGTCAACCAAGGCACCCAACAAAGTCAGCAGCATCAGACGTGGCGGCAGCCGCAACAACAAGGACCCATGGGCACATGGCAGCAGGTGAGATGGGCGGATGTAGCCGCATTTCGCGCCGGCGGCGTTGTTTCGGCGGGACGTCCTGGCGGTCCCGCTGTCGGTGGCGGCGGTGGGAGCGAGCTCAAGCTAGCGGTAGAGCGAGCGCTAGAACAACGCATAGGACCAATACAATCGATAATTTCAGAGCTGAAACGCGAGAACACCGCCCTTAGAGCGGAAAATTCCAAATTGAAAGGAGAGGCTCCACGAATGCAACAACCGCAGCAACAGTCGACGGCGCCGCCACCACCGACGCCTCGGTCTTCGACTCCGTCGAGACCCGAGGCGGCGGGGATGAACACGGATGACGAGAGCAGTTTGGGAGAGGGGGCAGGCGGACGCGAAGACCGCCCGTGTATCGCGAAAAGGATAGCACTAGATCCTGCCAGGCACGAATCCACACAGCGATTTGGCCGTTATGATAAGCTACAGAAACAAATCGATACTATCGAGACCAGCCTCGATGAACGTTTTGCTAAACAGGTGGCACAGATGAATGACATGTTCAGTAGTGCGATAGCTAAGCTCTCTGAACAAATGACACAAATGCTCACCGCGCACACGGCGCGCATAGAAAACATTGAAGCGCGACTCCCGCCATCTGCGGGCAGACCGATTAGAACGGTGAGTAAGCCCTACGCTAGACAGCAACAGAATCAGCAGCAGCAGAACGCGCTGCCAGACGCCGAGCCGCAGATTCAGCCGCACCCCAGTCGCCTCGACGGTGATGGGCTAAATTAAACACAAGCATCACCATGGCTAGACACGCGCACACTCACACTAACACTCACAAACAACAGTACACGATCTGGCAGTGGAACTGCCGGGGATATAGGAGGAAGCGGGGAAATCTCGAGCAATTTATTCGAAGCCGTGAGACGAAACCGGACATTATCCTTTTGCAGGAAACAAATTATCCGGCAAAATTAGCTGGTTACAAAGCCATAAATGCAGCCGCGGCGGACAACAGGCGGAAAGAAAAACGTGCTACACAGCGCTCGGCGCGTGGTGTGACGCCGGGGGCGGCCGCGGGTCGCCGAGGGCGGGGTGATCCGCTCTCGTCGTCGGCGCGGCCGCGGTCGCTGCCGTCGCCCCCGCCGCGTCCGGCGCCGGTCGCCGCCGTGCTAGTTAGACGTAACATCACGGTGGCGCAGCGCGAACTTGAGTGCGTAAGGATACCGCATGTTTTTGTAGAATTAATTCCTAAGCGCGGCCGAGGCCTGTTTGTACTTAACGTCTAGAGTAAACCCACGCTACAGCACCGATTTGAGGAGATGCTCCGGAGAGCAAGCATGGCCGCCAACGGCGCACCTCTGCTAGTTGCGGGTGATTTTAATGCGCCCCATGGGGCCTGGGGATACACGCGTGAAACGCTCAAGGGCAAACACCTTTGGGAAGACTCGCAAGACCAACGGCTTGAACTGATCGCGAACCCCGCCGATCCGACGCGCCAGGGTAACAGCGTGAGCGCAGACACGCTACCGGACCTCGCGTTCGTGTCGAATGTCACAGCGGCGTCTTGGCAAAACACGCAGGAGGGCTTAGGGAGTGACCACTCTCTGATAGAGATTACGGTAGACACGGGCCCGAGCGTTCGTAGAACATACTCTGAAAGCACAGGCCGTAAACTCAAATTAGAGCAGTGGGACGCGTTCCGCAAAAAGAGAGCAGAAGGCGGGCGGGGTGACGAGCCGATCACGGATATAGACGAGTGGACCGCGACGCTCAATCGGGACGTAGACGCGGTAACGTGCCACATCCCGCCCGAAGCGAAGCTCGAAGTAATCGACAGCAGGCTCCTACACATGTGGGAAGCAAAGCAAGCCCTACTCAAGAGGTGGAAACGCCAAAGACATAACCGGGCGTTGAGGAAACGCATAGCACGGTTAGACAGAGAAATTGAAGAACATGCGTTCCAAGTCTGTAGGTCACAATGGGAAGACCTGTGCAACGGCCTCGAACGACAGATGCGAGGGGCGAGTGCTTGGCGCCTTTTCCGGCACCTATTGGATCCGGAAGATACTCGTGCCGCTCAAGGCCATAAAACTCGGAGACTTGTGAACGATCATAAAGGCGATGACCTGCTCGGTGCAATACGTGACCGTTACTTTAAGTCGGCAGAGAGCGTCCAACACCCAGATTATGACGGCGTTGCTAATGAGCAACTAGACGCCGAATTTAGCAAAGCGGAAATTCGGGCAGTCTTTTTTGAACTAAACACCCGATCGGCGCCCGGCCTGGACCGGGTTTCGAACAAGGCTCTCCGCAACTTAGATGACGAGTCAATCTCCCGATTTGTGACTTATATCAACGAGTGCTGGCAACGCGGTTCCCTTCCTGAAGCGTGGAAAAGAGCTCGAGTTATCATGATTCCTAAACCGGGCAAGCAGGTTGCGCTTGATAATCTAAGGCCAATTTCGCTCACGTCTTGTGTAGGAAAAGTTCTGGAGCACGCAGTCCTCAAACGCGTGACTGACTTTCTCGAAGTCCGCGATGTATTTCCGCACACCATGCTAGGATTCCGCCGCAATCTCTCCGCACAAGACGCGTTGCTTCAGCTGAAGCACCACATTGTTGATGACATTACCAGCTCAACCAAGGCGATCCTTGACCTAGATATTAAAAAGGCCTTCGACAGCGTTTAACACGAAGCAATTTTAAACAGAGTTCAAACATTAGGACTAGGACAAAAAACATATAATTACATACGCGACTTCCTTGCCGGCAGACGCGTACGCGTCGTCGTTGGAGATGTGGAACTGCAAGAATTTCAGTTGGGCTCGAGGGCCACGCCACAAGGCTCCGTAATTTCGCCATTACTCTTTAATTTAGTTCTATTGGGGCTACCCGAGAAATTATTAGGCATACAAGGATTGTATCACAGTATCTAGGCGGATGACATCACCCTCTGGGTTCCCGGCGGAGGTTGTGATGGTCACGTCGAGCGTACGCTCCAGGCAGGTGTAGACGAAGTTCAGGAGTACTTGCGAGGAACGGGCCTCGAAGGCTCGACAACCAAGTCGGAACTTCTAATCTACAAACCTACAAGTAGAGGTCGCAAAACCCCGCGCGACGAGGAAAGAGAGTGCTACAAAATAAGCGTTCTATTGGCAGATGGCACTCCCATTCCACACGTAGACAAAATTAGAATTCTGGGGTTACACCTGCAGGCAAACGGCCATAATGGTGAGACGGTGCGAAGACTACGTAGTTCGGTAGACGACACGATCCGACTCCTACGTCGTATCACGAACAGACGTACTGGTATGCGCGAACACTGCGCGATCCGTCTAGTGCAGGCGTACGCAATAAGCCGTATAACATACGTTGCCCCCTACCTCAAATTGCTAGGCTCAGAAAAACACAAGATCGAATGTATATTACCAAAGGCTTTCAAGAGAGCAATTGGAGTTCCACTGAATGCGAGCACTGAAAAGTTACTAGAACTTGGACTGCACAACTCACTCGACGAGTTAATTGAGGCCCATGTCCTTTCGCAAAACGAACGCTTGTCGGGGTCTAAGACGGGTCGACACATCCTCGAGTCATTTGGCATCCGGTACCACACTCAGCAGGGAGAAAAAGCGGATGTTCCTGCCTCGGTTCGCGACCGCCTAATTGTTCCGCCGCTTCCTAAGAATATGCACCCGACGCACCACGTCGGGCGCCGTAACCAGCGAGCTAGTGACCTTCAAAAGAAGTACGGCACTAGCGACAAAGTTGTGTACGTAGATGCCGCGAGATATGAGGACGGGAGACACGCACACGCCGCTGCGGTCGTTGACCGTGCGGGCAAATGCCTCGCGAGCGCCACGGTGACCACGGGACATACGGAGGCGGCCGAAGAAGCCGCAATAGCCCTAGCAATCGCCACGGTGCCGAACGCTACGATCGTAATCAGCGACTCGCAGGCAGCAATCCGCGGCTTCGCGCCCGGCCGCGTCTCGCGGGAAGCGGCCCGCATCCTTAAGAGGTGCGGTGATGGTGACTCAGCGTCGCGATCGCCACAACAAAATTTAACAGTCTTACTCCTTTGGACCCCGGCACACACCGATGTCCCGCTTCCGGGCAACGAGGCGGCCCAAGGTCTCACTCGCCGAGCCGCGGCACATTCCGTGGCCGCCGCCTCCGCTCCCGAGAGCGGGGCTTCTGATCTGCCGGATCGAGACACTTTGACAGACACGCAGCGACAACACAGACCACAATGGTCGTGGGGTGATCGTCTCATCACGTTCCGAGATATTACGCAACACTACAGACTGGAAAGGCGAAAGTTCCCGCCACCACATGACAAATTAAACACACACGATGCCGTAAGCTATCGCTTACTACAAACCCACTCTTACCCCAGCCCGGTCGTCTTACGCCACTGCTACCCGCACTTATACATTACCGATCTATGTAAAGCATGCGGGCACAGAGCAACGCTGCGCCACATGCTCTGGGAATGCGCCGATAACAATGGTCGAGAAACGGCCGCCGTTCGCGATGCGCCTATGGCGGCTGCCAATACCAGGCAACAGGAAGCCTCGAGCTCACTCGTTCCCGCCGCCGTCCCGCCTGCGGGAGCCGCGGGGGACCTTCTCCGTCGGCGACGCCGCCGCTGGGAGGCGGCGCTCAGAAGCTCGGAGCTCAACGACCAGCTCTGGGCTGTCCGGCAGGCCGAAGATGCCGCCCGAGTTCAGGGACTCAGCGCCGCCATCTGAGGCCACTGTCACACCTGTCCCGTTTATTAGGGAGGCGATCGCCGGGCTAATTCCAAGAGCCGAAGTATCGGCCCCCCCGAACCGCACCACGAAAGCGTGGACAATTTAGAAGTGGTCCTTTTTGGCGCGCCAGCGGACGCCGGCTGTGGCCCAAAGAACAAGTCAGAGCCGAGAGTTGATCAACAAACAAATTATATTCTCAATAATGGCAGATCGAAAATAATACACAAAAATGCACACTCCACAATAGTTGCATACAATATGTCACCAATCAAACCAATCAATCAACGTACTACACAATACAATCAGCCACACTTGAAACAACGGACACGGACAACAATACGCACAACAATGCAGTCGCATACATTGAACAACCAAGACACTTAAAGACTAAAGAGATAGAAAACCTATTCAGTCCAAAGTTCTTGGAACCAAAGTCGAGATGATACTCTTCCGAGAATCACTCACTCAAAGTCCAGCGTTGTTGTCGTTCCGCAGCCCTCGAAGTTTCTCTTCCAGGAAACCTCGCGTCCTCAAATGGCCACTCTCCAAGCTTCAAACTTCTTCGCCGGAAATCCGTCGGCTTCACACACGCAGCTGTTGCCCGCGTCTTCGCTCGATAGCGGTAAACCCACGCTCTTGCCTGTAGCTCGAGCCGTCCCTACGGACCAAAACTTCGCCGACTACACGGCAGAATCCCTACGCGCTCTGGCGCTCACTTCCGTCTTCTCCTGTTCTGTCACTACGGGCAGAACCTTCGCCGACTACACGGCGGAATCCCTACGCGCTCTGGCGTTAACTTCCGTCTCCTCCTGATTTCTCGTCTCGGCTGCTCGGTTAAATACCTTGCGCGCGACTTTCCAGATGTTTCTCGTCATTTCGTCGGCGCGATACGCAGCGAAGGCTGGGAAAAGGCACGAGACGGTTCGACTGCCCTCTCCGGAGGATGATTCACTCGGTCTGACCCCGCCTCCTTCGTTCTAGAAAAATCGCGGCCTTGCTGGGCCGCCGATGTGGGGTGAGGAGGATCGTCTGCGAAGCCGTGCTTCTGCGGGGAGAGCGCGCGCCCGGGAGCCCTGGATGTTTGCTTTCTTTTTTCTTTCTTTTTACCTCGCGGCGTTTCTGCCGCCCGTTGTCGCAAGGATTTGGCGGCGCGCTCTTTTTTAGCGCTCGTTCTGTGACACTGCCCCCCACTTTAAGAATATTATCTCATAATATTCAAAACCACACAAACGAGCGCGAACAGTCACCACACATTCTCACAGACTGTAATACAATCCGTCGCTCATGACACTTCACATTCACAATATATCACTCAATACAATCGTACATTGTAGTTCAATTCCACAACACATGAAATATAGCCACAGGTACATGCCTACAACACTTCATCACACATTCTACACAATACAAACGTACAAAGTTCTGTCTATACAACAATTATACAACACTATACATCGCACCATCGCACAGAACACTGACTCACTCGACATACACTTGAGACACAGGATAACAAGAACATTAACACAACATATGTCACACAGCCCTGCCAAACACAATCTGATTCCACCTCGGCACCTATCCTGTGTGTTTCGAGCTGCGCTTGCGTCCCTTTTTGCGGTGCTCGCTCGATCTCTTCTTGTGCTTCCACGTTCTTTTTCGGCGAGCCCTTTCCAACGACGATATCTGAGGCGTCGTCTCAGCCATCGTTGTCTCTTTCGACACCGTTAACGCGTCATTACATTCGACGGGTCCTGTCTGTTTATTTACCCGCTTGATGATGCCTCTACATCTTACCCGGCTGGCCAACTCCGTCTCCTTTACACTGTCGGTCGGTTGAGGTCGTGCCGACGTACGTCCAGTTGCTCGGCTTGTGAACTTATTCGACACGATCGTCTTCTCCTTCGCTGTCTCTTGCGCCGCAGCTTCACCTTGGGATCTAGCGAGATCCGTCACGGGATGTTCCTCCACTGTATCTCGCGGCCGTTGTGTTGGCGAGGGCTCTATCTTCGGGTCTTCTCCCAAACATTCTGGATCATTCGGCCCTCGCGCCCCGTCGATGTTTCCGATGACAAGGTCGTAAAGGGGGGTCGTCATGCATAACGCAGTAACCTTCCCGCTGAAGTACGGGGTTTCAACCTCAATTTCTGCTTCGGGAAGCATCCGGACGGTACGGTCAATTAGGCAAACCGGTTTCGTTCTGCCTGTCAACTCTCTTTCCCGTACCAAATTTCTCCTCACGATAACCGTGGAGCTACCGGTGTCTCTTAGAACCGTAATCTTTTTGTCCGCAACTTTTCCAGGCAGCGCTGGCATTCCTTTCGTAACACCGGTTGGCTGTTTTGACATTACAGCACCAACAATAGGAATTTTCTCCCCATTTTTCAATTCTACGAATCCATCAGTGACGGCATTATTATCAGATTTCGGTGCCGCTTGAACACAGGATACCTGGTGAGTTTGACTCACTCCGTTCCGACAAGCATCTGCTTTGTGCCCAGTCTGACCACACTTAAAACATTTCACTACCGTAGGGCTCGTAAAGATCGTTCGACAGTTTTTCGCGCGATGACCCACTCGGTTACACAGAAAACATCGCTGCATGCTCTCTGGTGCACGCTTCTTTTCTTCAGGAGCCAATTTCTTCGAATCCTCGGGACAATCCTTCTTGACCTTGGCCAAATTAGTTCCTCCTTGCGCTTCTAAGAATTGATCAGCCAATTCAAGCATTCCTTCAAATGACTCCGCCTTCCTCTCTTTCAAATACAGCGACAGGCTTGGGTGGCAACTAGTAAGAAATTGTTCTTTAATTAGCAGCTCTCTAAGTTCATCGTACTCCTGTGCTGTCCCTGAAAGTTCAATCCATCTGTCGAAATAATGGCAAAGTCGGGCGGCATACTGCGTAGCCGTCTCACCATCAGCTGGCTTTCCTGTCCGAAATCTGCCCCGGAATCCTTCCACAGTGAATCTAAATCGCTTCAGCAAAGCAGCTTTCACCTTTGCGTAGTTGGCTGCATCGGTCGGCGTCAGCCTACCGTACACACTGAGCGCTTCACCACTCAAGCAAGTACTCAAAGCAGTTGCCCATTGATGTTCCGGCCAATTCTGGCTCTTCGCAATCGTCTCAAATCTGTGGAGGTACGCGTCTAGGTCGTCCTTCCTTTCATCAAACGCTACGAACAGCTTGCTTGGGTTCAAGCGGAAGCTGTGATCTTCCCGTTCGCTGCTTTCAACTCTAGCTTGGACGGGAGTTTCACTTCGCTGTTGCAAACGGAGCCGCTCGAGTTCCATCTCGTGCTGCCGCTGCCGCTTCCTTTCCTCTCTTTCTTCTTTCAGCTGGCGTTCTTTTGCCTCTCTTTCTTCTCTCGCCCTTTCGGCTGCCAACTTTTCTCGCTCCAGCTCCAACTTCAATTGCTGCTCTCGTTCTTCCTTCAGCTGTCGCTCTTTTGCCTCTCTTTTTTCTTTCAGCTGTCGCTCCTTTGCTTCTCTTTCTTCTCTCGCCCTTTCAGCGGCCAGCCTTTCTCTCTCCAACTCAGCTGCCTTTTCTTCCTTGGCCCTCTCTGCCGCCAACCTCTCTCTCTCCACCTCAGCTTCTTTTTCCGCTTTGGCTCTTTCGACCGCCAACCTCTCTTTTTCCAGCTCGGCTGCTTTTCTTCTTTGGCTCTCTCTTTTTCTTCTTTTTCCTTCTGGGTGACCCACTTCCGTAGTTCGACGCCAGAAAGACCCATCTTTTCACCAAGAGCAACTAACTTTTCGAGATCCATTGTGTCTCGCAAATAAAACCTTGCCACGTGCAAAAAGTATCTGCCTAGATCAGTCTATCGGAGCACTCCCCTGCACTCGTTAACGAGAACACTGAACAACACACAAAATCGTTCCGATAGCACTATCAACAATTCGAGGCTCTTTCTCACTGCTTTGGACACACTGTGCACCAAAAGGTCCTGATTCGCGGACGCCAGATTAATTGTCACACCTGTCCCGTTTATTACGGAGGCGATCGCCGGGCTAATTCCAAGAGCCGAAGTATCGGCCCCCCCGAACCGCACCACGAAAGCGTGGACAATTTAGAAGTGGTCCTTTTTGGCGCGCCAGCGGACGCCGGCTGTGGCCCAAAGAACAAGTCAGAGCCGAGAGTTGATCAACAAACAAATTATATTCTCAATAATGGCAGATCGAAAATAATACACAAAAATGCACACTCCTTAATAGTTGCATACAATATGTCACCAATCAAACAAATCAATCAACGTACTACACAATACAATCAGCCACACTTGAAACAACGGACACGGACAACAATACGCACTACAATGCAGTCGCATATATTGAACAACCAAGACACTTAAAGACTAAAGAGATAGAAAACCTATTCAGTCCAAAGTTCTTGGAACCAAAGTCGAGATGATACTCTTCCGAGAATCACTCACTCAAAGTCCAGCGTTGTTGTCGTTCCGCAGCCCTCGAAGTTTCTCTTCCAGGAAACCTCGCGTCCTCAAATGGCCACTCTCCAAGCTTCAAACTTCTTCGCCGGAAATCCGTCGGCTTCACACACGCTGCTGTTGCCCGCGTCTTCGCTCGATAGCGGTAAACCCACGCTCTTGCCTGTAGCTCGAGCCGTCCCTACGGACCAAAACTTCGCCGACTACACGGCAGAATCCCTACGCGCTCTGGCGCTCACTTCCGTCTTCTCCTGTTCTGTCACTACGGGCAGAACCTTAGCCGACTACACGGCGGAATCCCTACGCGCTCTGACGTTAACTTCCGTCTCCTCCTGATTTCTCGTCTCGGCTGCTCGGTTAAATACCTTGCGCGCGACTTTCCAGATGTTTCTCGTCATTTCGTCGGCGCGATACGCAGCGAAGGCTGGGAAGAGGCACGAGACGGTTCGACTGCCCTCTCCGGAGGATGATTCACTCGGCCTGACCCCGCCTCCTTCGTTCTAGAAAAATCGCGGCCTTGCTGGGCCGCCGATGTGGGGTGAGGAGGATCGTCTGCGAAGCCGTGCTTCTGCGGGGAGAGCGCGGGCCCGGGAGCCCTGGATGTTTGCTTTCTTTTTTAGATGCGGAGCATCTTATACTCGCGCCTTGTAGTGCGCCGTCCGCGCCGTCCGCACCGCTTCTCGAACATTCGACAGCTGACGCGCGCGCATGCGCCGTCGCGCCGTCGCCCACTCTTCCACCATCTGTGCATCCCTTCCTCCTCTACACACCGCGCGCGCTTCACTCCTCCACCATCTGTGCACCCTTCCTCCTCTACACACCGCGTTCGACATCTACAATTCTCCTGATTCTCCAGTGGACGCGCATGTGGCGTCGCGCTTCGAGAACATTCAACAGCTGACAGTGCATGCGCCGTCGTGCTGTATATATACTCAAGGTCGGCGCTCGCTCGCTCAGTTGCCGCTCGTCGGTTGGTTTGTACGGCGCGTCGACGTCCAAGGTCGCGGTGAAATGAATTCCAACGAATCCACAAACACAATGATCGACGTCCCTTCGACCAGCGCCGCCCTTTCGCATACGTGTGTACGTGTTCACTCATTTAACACCCCCTCCTACAACCACGTTAACCAATTTAGCCATCGACCCAAGTAAGTCGCAATTTAACACCCCATTTCACAACCACGTTAACCAATTTAGCCATCGACCCAAGTAAGTCGCACTTTAACACCCCGTTAACCAATTATATGGTCCGCATCCTCCTCAGTGTTCCCCCGAGGGAAGCTGCGGGCAATTTTTTTTCTTTTTACCTCGCGGCGTTTCTGCCGCCCGTTGTCGCAAGGATTTGGCGGCGCGCTCTTTTTTTAGCGCTCGTTCTGTGACAGCCACCAAGACCAAGCTGCCGGCCAAGTTCTAATAAAGTTTCCTCTCTCTCTTTCGCGGTGTGTGACATGGCTGTTACAGTCACTTGTTCAAGTCGGTGTCGCTTAGGAATTTCAACAGAGCCTTCGTCGCTTTCTGTTGCAAGGTCTTCTCTCGGGCACTTTACAGAATAGTGTCCACAGACATTTGGCTGTTGTCGATGCGCGCAAAAGCAGACGCCAGTGACTGTGTCTGGATTTCATACAATGAACAGTCACACAGGATGTGGTGTAGCGTCTCTTCGCAATGACAGGCATCGCAGAGAGCGTTGTCGGCCATTCCTATGACAAAGGAGTAAGATTTTGTAAAAGCCACTCCCAGCCATAAGCGATAAAGAAGGGTGGCTTCTCTTCGGTCGAGTCCAGTGGGCATGCGGAGAGTCATCAAAGAGGACAGGTGGACACATGACTCAAAAAATGGCAGCATATCTACGGAGTGAATGATGGAGAGTGGGGCGAAGAATTCGTCCGGTCATTCGTTCTTGCTCCCGTTCGTCCATGCGTCCATCTGTGTGACCATCCATACGTCCATCCGCCCGTCCGTGCGTGCGTCTGTTCGTGACTCCGTCCCAGCGTTCGTCCATGCATCCGCCCCAGCGTCTATTCATGCGTCCATCCATGCATCTGTCTGTGTGTCCGTTCGTCCATCTATTCAACACTCCAAGTACCACCATCTCGCATCTTTACATCATATATTCCCCATATAGAAGCACCGCCATCCAGCGGACATTCCAAAGACTAAACGAGAAGTGGCACACGCACACTTTCTTGCGGCTTGCGCTTCGAGTCTACTTCCCACCTTTAACCACCTCAAGCTCATGGTATATACTAGTTCACTGTATTCATGGCACTGCGGCCCAACGCTCGCTACACCTTCCTAAAACCAAGGAGGTTACGCCCAGCGAGTATAACGTAGCAACCTTTTCCTGTCAGATAGTGCTCAATGTACATGCCAATGTCTGCTAATGGGAAATGAGAGACAGGAGAATTCGGCTTTTATTTTCTTAGGGCTTGCGCTTCGTATCTACTTCCCACCTTTAACCACCTCGAGTTCATGGTATATACTAGTTCATTGTATTTATGGCACTGCGGATCAACGCTCGCTAAACCTTTCTAAAACTAAGGAGGTTAAACCCAGCGAGTATAACGTAGCAACCCTTTCTTGTCAGATAGTGCTCAATGTACATGCCAATGGCTGCTAATGGGGATTGCAGCGTGCGCGTTAACTAAAAGCCGAATGCTCAGGTCACTCATTCCCCATTAGCAGCCAATGGCATGTACATTGAGCACTATTTTTAATTGTTCAACATTGCACAGAAGAAATCTCTCACCGGCACCACATTGGAGGTGAAAATGTTAAACTTGTTATACACTACAATAGCTACGAGGGACGAACAGGTGCCGCTATAAGGAGTTTCGCGCCTAAAAAGCGGTGATTTTCAGGCTCCGAGTTCGCTCGCAGTGAAAGAAAGGGCAGTTCGCTCCCGCTGCAGCGGTCCGCGGCGAGCTTCCAACATGTAGGAAATTTTCGTTCTGATCGCAGTGGCAGGGGCGGTTTTTGGTCGAGACCCGTCGAAATAGGGCTGGTCGGGCCAAGCCGCCGAAATAGAGTCGACGTGTTTGTTTTGGTAATGGCCGGTGCTGTACATTTTGAAATGAATGCAGGCTGGGAAGTGTTCTTAAATGACGAATCAAGCGGGCCCTTTGTTACCGTTTACGATAACTTCATTATATATCATAATGCACATATTATTACATTACATTCGTGTCTGTCACAATGAGCGGTGACGAGAACTCGTCGCTCCAGTCGTAGAGCGACAATAGCGGACCGTTCGCGGTCCGTGTGAAATGAAACCACCATTAGTGACGGTTGCGAACAGAATGATTGGAGCGAACAGGACAATTTTTTTCGCTGCTATCGTGGCACGTGAAACAGCCTTAAGACAGTGTTTCCAAAACATCTCGCAGAAACAGGCTGAAGACCAGAAAATAACGCTGGTCAACAAAGCAACGCTGCTCACGCGCTCGGGGGTTGCACTTGATTGGGCACGTGATGCACACGTGACCTTCTGAACGGATGCCTTAGAGGATGGAGAAGAAATTTGGCTTGCGAAGGCTACGCGCAAGAGCGGCAAGGGTTTGGAGCTCACCTCCTCTCACCCTTATTTCGCGCCGCTTAAAAAAACCCGTTTTCTACGCTCGTGATGAGGCGATTCAAAAAATTTTTGTGACAGAATGGTTCTCATCGGACACCCAACAACTTTCACTGTCTAACTAAAATTTGGTATGGTGCCTGGTGAGTGGCCCTTTAAGGCCGCGTGGTGCGCATATGGCAAGATCGAAAAGATTTCACGCCCCCAATTGTGCGTGGTTTAAAGCATCCTACCAATTACACAAAATGCAGCCGTATGCGAAAGCTTCACTGGCGCAAGCCATTTTGAGCTCAGTACGCACTAGCGACAGGATACCGCTATCGCGGACAACTTCGCGCGCTTGCACTGGCGCTTCTGCTTACACTCATTAGGAAGCCTAGCGACATACGCAAGATGGTACGACGCAGCTTACCCCATCGCCACTGCGACCGTGAAGACCTTATCGGCACAGATGCGCCCGCGTCCTCACTGCCTACTTTGATGACACCACTATGGCACAACGGTTGAGCTGAAGCGTTAAGGCTTGCTGGCCCGCCATGACACAAACAGTACCAAGTCACATTGTAAGTCGTGTAGATACGGCTAGTGAGGCCACGGTAGTCATTCTAGCAGCAATAGAAGGGGGGGTGGCGGCGGAGCACGGCTTGTCACGACTGGCGGATTACGAATCTTCGCTCGAACGCCACATGGAGACACACAGGCACACTTGCTCGACTGTGTCGGTAAAGGTTTCGTTTTACAACCCATGTAATATATGTTTGTAAGGATTCTTGTGCTGTTCTTCTAAATCGTCTTAATCATCTATACCCCTTACAGAAATTTTATATATGGCACCTATATTAGTTATGTGGCCACATGTAGGCATCTATATCAGCATATGTGGCTTCCCCTTACCATACATGCATGCATATCTGGCGGGGTCGATTCGTATACGGGGTTATATGCAGCCATTAATGGCGTGGTTGGCCCATATAAGGAGCGAACTCCGGCCTTATAAGGCATGGCCACACCATATATAACATATCAAGTGGATCCTTATATGTGGAAGTGCTCCCTTATATGGGATGAACCAAGTATATATATTGCACCATGATAACCAACTTTTATGCGGATTGTCATATATGACAATTCGTACACAAGGTTGACGTGATCATTTTATACAACAACAAGAGTATTAATCACATCTATTTTTTCTACCATGCAAAAAAACAAACAAAATTTTAGGTCAGCTTTCTGTACGTGATAGTTGCAACTATGCATGCATTCGTGTAATTTACCTTGTACAAATTTTACATGCAACAATAAGTTGCAACTATTACGTTTGAAACAATAAGTTGTAAATACTACGACGTAAATAATTTATAAAAAAGCAGATATGTTTTACAAGGAAGGAATCGTGACAGGTCACAAAACGTATTGAAGCTCCCAAACCTCGCTATTATTATAAAGCAATCCTATAAAGTATTGTCACGGGGTCGTGACGTGGCCGAAGACAGGAGACTTCGTGTTGGGATTTAACTGTTTATTTAGGCAAACCTGTGCCCGCTAAACGGAAAGTCTAATTACAGCAGCAGTCTCGCACAGATAGCAGGCGCGGAATGATAGCGGCGAACGGAGCGTCGGCCTTCGATCAACAACTGACAAGCGGCGAAGCGCGTCGGCATTTATACTCTTGCCGTCGAATGTTCTAGCGTTATCGCTGGCGGTGGCGTAGGTTCCAGAACAATCTGTACCGTTCGCACAGTGGGCGTGATCTTATCGAAATGATCTACTACAGTCCGGAACCTTCTCGAAAACTGCAGGTGCGATTTGCGCTGAGAATCGTGTGGTGTTTTGCGACGATAACAAAAACTTGGGAAATGGAACGTGGCAAGGCCCCCCTCTGAAAAAAGGCATCGTCCCGATGCTTTAACAAAAGAAGAAGGTACAATAATAATGCAAAAAAGTACAATTAATGAATTACTATACAACAATAATACAAAAAAAAAACACTGTTTCACCTTGTTAACGCGCATGAAACGGCTTGAGGCGCGTGACATGGACGACTTCAGGTCGTGATCGGCGTCGTTGAGAGTTCGTAATGCCGTCGGGACAACCTCGTAATCAAGTGGGCCAAGACGTCGAACCACCCTGTCCGGTCCGAAGTACCGTCGCAGTTCAGTAGGGTCGAGAGCTGGGCTAGTTGGTGAGACATCATTTAACCATATGGTGTAGTAGCGCAAATTTACGGGGACGAAGAGGACAAGAAGACACGACACTCGCTACACTCGCAACTAATTTTTATTTCAGAAGCAGCACTTCATATATAACCCATAACCCTAGCGACACAGAAAAGAACTACGAACACTGAATCATTGCCAACAGAAGCTTTTTGCGCAGACTCAAGCGATAGTACACGGCAGTTACGCTTAGACACTTTAAAATGACATAACTAAAACAGCCTTGGGTAACATCAAACCAAAAAACCAAAAACACTAATGCTGGTAGTTGTACGGTAAATCACACAACAAAGTTTGTTAAGTGTAGCCTATCAGTCGCGTATTGCTTGTCGCTAACGTGTGGAAAGGTATACATCGGCCTGACGGGTCGTTGTTTGAACACCCGACTTTTAGAACACAAGCGATCATTAGGAACTGGCATTCATTCTCACATAAAGAGACACTGTTCCCAGTGTGGCTGCTCACCACTGTACAGTGACACAACCGTAGTCTTCCGTCATGGAAACCAACTAACCAGAGAGATTGTCGAAGCCTTTCACATTAAAAAAAGAAAAGAAGAATGCATTAGTCAGTCATCGGTTTCGTTAAGTAACCGAGAAGCCAGCTACCTCGAAGGACTAAATTGAGATCAGTGTTCGCATGTGTCATACTCTCCTTTTTGTCGTTTCAAAAATTTTGTTTCAAACACGTGTGAATTCCCGCGAATTTTTTTGGTTTTTTGATTTGATGTTACCCAAGGCTGTTTTAGTTATGTCATTTTAAAGTGTCTAAGCGTAACTGCCGTGTACTATCGCTTGAGTCTGCGCAAAAAGCTTCTGTTGGCAATGATTCAGTGTTCGTAGTTCTTTTCTGTGTCGCTAGGGTTATGGGCTATATATGAAGTGCTGCTTCTGAAATAAAAATTAGTTGCGAGTGTAGCGAGTGTCGTGTTTTCTTGTCCTCTTCGTCCCCGTAAATTTGCGCTACTACACTATATGGTTCAATGACGTCGCAGAAGCTTTTCACTCGCAGAAGCTTTTCACTTAGTCCACGTCGGCGCGTCGGCGTTCAAACCCAAACACGTTCACCGGCCTGGTATTCCACGAAGCGTCGTCGAAGGTTGTAACGGTGGCTGTCGGTGGTCTGTTGATTCTTGATACGGAGACGCGCAAGTTGTCGGGCTTCTTCAGCGCAATGAAGGTACTCGCTCACATCCATATCTGCGTCGTCTCCTGCACTGCCATGTTGTATGCGAAGGTCACATATGGAAGAATGGCGTCCCACGCCTTGTGTTCGACATCGACGTACATTGACAGCATGTCGGCGATCGTCTTGTTAAGCCGCTCGGTGAGGCCGTTGGGCTGTGGGTGGTACGCTGTCGTCCGGCGGTGGTTTGTTTGGCTGTATGCCAAGATCGCTTGAGTTAAGTCGGCAGTGAGTGTCGTTCCTCTGTCGGTGACAAGGACCTCCGAGGCGCCGTGACGTAGGACGATATTTTCGACGAAAAACTTAGCTACCTCGGATGCACTGCCTTTTGGCAGGGCTTTTGTCTCGGCGTTGCGGGTGAGGTAGTCGGTAGCTACCACGATCCCCTTGTTTCCGAAAGCCGACGTCGGCAACGGCCCCAGTAGGTTCATACTAATCTGGTGGAAAGGTCGGCAAGGTGGATCGATTGGCTGCAGAAGTCCCGCTGGCCTTGTCGGCGGTGTCTTGCGTCACAGACAGTCCCGGCATGTCCTCACATAACGAGTGACGTCGGTGGTAAGACGTGGCCAGTAGTACCTTTCTTGTATCCTCGCGAGCGTGCGAGAAACACCAAGATGCCCTGCCGTCGGATCGTTGTGCAGGGCCTGCAGGAGTTCTGGTCGCAGAGCTGAAGGCACCACAAGGAGGTACTTAGCTCGAAGCGGTGAAAAGTTTTTCTTTTGTAGAAGACCGTTTCGTAGAAAGAACGACGCAAGTGCGCGCTTGAATACCTTCGGGACTTCGGCGGTCCTGCCTTCGAGGTATTCTAATAGGGCTTTAAGTTCCGGGTCGGCCCGCTGTCGTTCAGCGAAGTCGTCGGTAGTTATCGTTCCCAAGAAGTAGTCGTCATGGGGTTGTCGGGTAGCGGTTGGTCGACAGGCGCACGAGAGAGACAGTCGGCGTCGGAGTGTTTTTTGCCGGACTTGTAAATGACAGTAATGTCATATTCTTGAAGTCTGAGGCTCGATCATGCGAGGCGACCTGAAGGGTCCGTCAAGGTGGCTAGCCAACTCAAGGCGTGGTGGTCGCCCACAACTTTGAAGGGCCTGCCGTAGAGGTAGGGGCGAATTTTAGACGTAGCCCAGATGATGGCGAGGCACTCCTTTTCTGTAGTGGAATAATTTGCTTCGGCTTTGGATAGCGATCGGCTGGCTTAACTAATAACCCTTTCAAGCCCGTCTTCCCTCAGCAAAAGAACGGCGACAAGACTAACGCTGCTTGCGTCAGTATGTATTTCTGGCTCGGCGAATTCGTCGAAATGGGCAAGTAACGGAGGCGTCTGGAGGCGATGTTTAAGCACCTGGAAAGCGTGCTCCCGCGCGTTTCCCACTTGAACTCCACGTCGGCCTTGAAAAGGTTGGTGAGAGGATCGGCGATGCGGGCGAAGTTTTTCACGAACCGCCTCTAAAAGGCGCACAGGCCCATAAATCGGCGTACGGCTTTCTTGTCAGTGGGCGGCGAGAAGTCGGCGATGGCGGTTGTTTTCCGTGAATCGGGACGAACTCCAGACTTGCTGATAACGTGCCCCAGAAACAAAAGCTCCTCATACGCAAATCTGCACTTTTCTGGCTTCAGTGTGAGTCCGGAAGTCTTGATGGCTTGAACTACAGCTTCAAGGAGTCGAAGGTGCTCGTCAAAACTCGAGGAACACACGACGACGTCGTCCAAGTACACAAGGCAAGTCTGCCACTTCAATTCTGCCAGTACTGTATCCATAACGCGTGGAAAAGTCGCAGGCGCTGAGCAAAGGCCGAAGGGCATCACCTCAAACTCGAAGAGACTGTCCGGTGTTATAAGCGCCGTCTTCTCTCGGTCTCTTTCGTCGACTTCGATTTGCCAATAGCCAGTCTTGAGGTCCATTGACGAAAAGTACTTGGCGTTATGGAGCCGATCAAGTGCGTCGTCTATTCGTCGGAGAGAATACACGTCCATTCTTGTTACTTTGTTCAGGCGGCGATAATCGACGCAGAAACGTAGGGTCCCATCTTTTTTCTTCACAAACACCACGAGGGATACCCATGGACTCTTGGACGGCTGGATAATGTCATCCCGCAGCATTTCATCAACTTGTCTCTCATGGCCTCACGTTCTCGCGTCGAAACCCTGTACGGACTCTGACGGAGTGGTCTGGGCATTTTTTTCGGTTATGATTCGATGCTTCGGGGTTGGGGTCGGCCGATTTTTTGATGACGACGAAAAGCAATCTTCGTATTGCAGGAGCACGGCGTTGAGCTGTTCTTGCTTATCGTTCGGAAGTCTGAGATTGATGTAGAAAGCTATGGAAGGGGCTTGGCTCTTCTGAACAGGTTCCGCAGAATCGGCGAGGGCGAAAGCACTGGTGGCTTCGACCATTTCTCTGATGTATGCGACCGTTGTTCCTTTGTTCACATGTTTGTACTCATTGCTGAAATTCGTGAGCATAACCGTTGCTTTGCCTCCCCGCAGCTCTGCAATTCCTCTTGCGACGCAAATATTTCGGGTGACCAACAGATGCTGACTGCCTTCAATGGCGCCTTCCAAGTCAGGTATTTTAGGAGCGCCGACTGAAATAATAACGCTTGAGCGAGGTGGAATGGTGACTTGTTCTTCCAGCACATTCAAGGCATGGTGTCCTGACGGCGTGCGCGGCGGTAGTGCTTCTTCAGTGGATAACGTTATCGACTTTGTTTTTAGGTTGATGACAGCAGCATGGAGGCATAAGAAGTCCATGCCAAAGATGACATCTCTCGAGCAACGCTGTAGGACTACGAAGTCTGTAGGATAAATACGGCCGTTAATGAAAACTCTCGCTGTGCAGATTCCTGCAGGCGTTACGAGATGACCTCCGGCTGTGCGGATTTCAGGGCCTTTCCAAGCTGTCCTAACTTTCTTTAACTTCGCGGCGAACGACCCACTGATGACAGAATTTTCGGCTCCAGTATCGACGAGAGCGGTCACACTGTGGCCATCGATAAGAACGTCGAGGTCACTAGTTCGCCGTCTCGCATTACAGTTAGGGCGTGGCGTCGGGTCACGGCTGCGTCGCCTTGTTCCGCTGCTTCCATGTTGCGTCGTCAGGCCAACTTCGATAAGTGAGCTTTCACCGTCAGGGCTTTGCCTAGTTGGCGTTGTGTTCGGAAAGCTCCATCGCGGCGTCGTCGTCGGAGGAGGATCTTCGGTAGTTCGTCGCACAGCAACCGCACCTCCACCGGTTGCTGCCCTTAGTTTCCCGGATACGGGCTAGGAGACCGGCCCCGCGTTGGGCCAGAGTACTGCCGGTGGTGCGGTGACGTGGGGCGGCTGGGTGACGGCGAACGCAAAGGGCTTCGTGGTGTCCACCGAGTTCTTGTCAGGTAGTCGGCGATGTCACGTGGTCATTCTCCTGGCTGTGGACGCGGTGCATTGACGGCGAAGCCACGCAGTCCCATCTGTCGGTACTTGCAATGGCGGTATCTGTGTCCGGCCTCGCCGCAGTGGTAGCAGAGCGGGCGATAGTCACGGGTGCGCCAGACGTCAGTCTTCCTCGGTGCACTGCGCTGGGCCGCTGGCGAACGGTATGACGTCGGTGGGGGTGGTGGTGGCAGTGACGTCTGTCGACGGAAGTGCGATGGGGCGGCGTTTTGGCTGGACGGGGAGGAGCATTGTGGCGCAGTGCAGCGGCGTAGCTCATAGCTTCCGGCTCGGGCAGCGGTGCGTGGGGAATTTGAAGCAATTGCCGAACTTCTTGCACAATGTCGGCGATTGAATCCACTTGAGGCTGCGCCGAAGGCAACAGCTTGCGCAGCTCTTCCCGCACGATCGCTCGGATCGTTTCACGCAGGACTCCGGAGTTACTGGCTTGAGCAGCAGCGCAGTCGGCAGTCAGGCGACGATTATACTGTCTGGTGCGCATGTCCAGGGTCTTTTCGATAGTGGTCGCTTCGGCTACAAATTCTTGAATGGTTTTCGGTGGGTTTCTCATCAGTCCCGCGAAGAGCTCCTGTTTGACCCCTCGCATGAGGAAAGGAACTTTTTTCTCCTCAGGCATGTCTGGGTCAGCGTGACGGAGTAGTCAGGTCATTTCTTTTGTGAAAATGGCGACCATTTCATTCGGTAGCTGAACCCGGGTCTCTAATAAAGCAGTGGCCCTCTCTTTGCGAGCGACACTCGCGAACGTTTGCAGGAATGCGCCGCAGAAAACATCCCACGTTTGGAGCGTGGACTCCCGATTTTTGAGCCAGGTCCTTGCAGCGTCTTCCAAATAGAACACACGACGCAGCTTTTCGTCATGGTCCCTGTGGTTGAGGGCGGCCATACGGTCGTATGATTCTAGCAAGGACTCCGGGTCTTCGAACGATGACCCATGGAAAATTGGTGGTTCCCTGGGTTGATGCATGACCATCGTGGGCTGGGACGCTGCGGTTGTCATTGTCGCTGCAGTCACGGTCATGGCCTTGGTCTTCCGCGCCTTGTCTTGTAGAAGCCCATACTACGGTGGTGGCCCTTGCTTTCGGTGGCTTTTTCGCTTCTCCTGGTTGGCGTCGTTGTCTTCTCCGCGACGTGGGCTGGGTTCACGGCTTGATGGGGGCGTCCGGTACATGAACGAAGCAGCACTTCCACCAGATGTCACGGGGTCGTGACGTGGCCGAAGACAGGGGACTTTGTGTTGGGATTTAACTGTTTATTTGGGCGAACCTGTGCCCGTTAAACGAAAAGTCCAATTACAGCAGCAGTCTCGCACAGATAGCAGTCTCGGACTGATAGCGGCGAACGGAGCGTCGGCCTTCGATCAACAACTGACAAGCGGCGAAGCGCGTCGGCATTTTTACTCTTGCCGTCGAATGTTCTAGCGTTATCGCTGGCGGTGGCATAGGTTCCAGAACAATCTGTATCGTTCGCACAGTGGGCGTGATCTTATCGAAATGACCTACTACAGTCCGGAACCTTCTCGAAAACTGCAGGCGCGGTGTGCGCTGAGAATCGTGTGGTGTTTTGGGATGATAACAAAAACTTGGAAACTGGAACGTGGCAGTATAATGTAAACGAAATGCATGCAACCTATATTGTTCACATTAGTGCAGTTTTTGGAGTGGCAGCAAGAAAAAGTAATTTCAGTGCATTTTTAGCTTCTAGTTTGGTGGACAAAAGGTACGAGGAAACCTAACATGCGATTCCTCTAATGTGGTATACCTACTCGAATGCAACGTGTTGAGTACGCAGTACATCGGGCAAAGAGAAACACCATTTAGGATTCTCTTTAATATTCACACGGCCCACGCGAAAGCAGCCCCAAATCTACCCCTATCAAAACTTCCCAATCGTCCCGGTCTTGCATTCGACAAACTATCAGTAACGGTCTTAGAGACAGGATTTAAATCAAACCGAGAAAATGAACAACGAGAGTCATACCTTATCCACCAATTTAACGCCCTCGATGAAGAAATAAATGAGAATCTGGGTACACTTGCAGCAATTAAAGCACAAGAAAAGAATACCAGCAATCATGAAAAAATAACTGAGTGCACGGCACTGCAGCTGCGAAGGGAACAGGACAACAGAAAATAATTCCAAGTGTAACTACTCTCCTTAAGTACAGCTGTCGTCTGTTTCTGTTCTCACCTCACTATCCAATCAATTGCGCCAAACATGACATGTCCAACAGCAACCCTGTGCACAGTCGGAAAGCCCCTACTGCACGCGTACTCCAGAAGAGGGCAAATGAACCCGCTTGCCAGCCTCTGCAGCAATACGCGGTGCCCCTCTTTCTACGACGAGATGTCGACGGGGCGCCGAGTAGTTAAAAGCTTAAACTTCTTAAAGAAGCTCTTTTTCCCCCACACCGAACCGCCAGAGCGAGAAAGTGGCGTCTGGTTGGGAACAATGTGTTAGTGAAAGGAAGGGTACACCGACCGCAGACATCCTAAAAGGGAAAAGGAGAACAGGAAGAGAGATGGAGGGGGAAGGGGAAGGAAGAGTGAAAGGGGTGCCCGGGGGAAGTCTATATTCTCCTTTTTTCTTTTTTTTCATTCTTCTTTTTTTTCTCTTTTTTTTCTTTCGTTTCTGTTCCTCTTTCTCTCCCCTTCTGATTCAAGATTTTATAAAGCTGAGCACCAACAAACTGTACCCTCAATCCAGATGAAGGTCAGACTCTAGGCCGAAACGTCGAAATAAACCACGTTGTCACCGCTCCTGGAGGATCTACTTGACTACTTGCAACGCTACGGCCACTTAAACACCATGCCTGCATATATATATATATATATATATATATATATATATATATATATATATATATATATATATATATATATATATATATATATATATATATATATACCCGCTGCAAGTGAGGTACACTTGCCCACCCACTCGCGAAAGAGTTGGTACGTCACTGGCGATCATTACACAACTACCACTCAGGCACTCAGGCATTATTGAGAGCCAATAGGTTCCAACGGGTCACGCGGTAATTGTCTCTCGCCAGCCAACGCTGAGGGGCGCTTAAGTGAGTGTTCAGGTTGGCGCTGTATTATTTTCTGCTCTCAGATGTTTCAGAGCGTTGCTTTGGTGAACCAGATGGCTCAACGTATGTTCATCTGCACCACATTCTGCTCAGCAAAAGAATACTTTGGCACAACAGAATCCTCGCCAAATAAAAAGTCACGAAAAATAACTTGTAGGTTTACCGACAATGTGCAGTGATTTTTTCTTTCATTCCTTACAATATAGAGCCATGCAGTGTTAATATCCCATCATAAATTGTACTATTAGCATTTTACTTCTTCAAAACTATCTTAATAAGTGATTTTACAGCCATGTGCGCTGCGTTTTGAGCATGAACTGCGTTAACTTTCCATGGCTTGCTATTCTTTTCCGGAAAAAAAGCACAGTATGTCCACGAAGTTAGCGATGATAAGTGTGGCGATGCTTCGAAGGGTTTTATCGGCAAACCATGAATAATCCGCTTGCCACGTCCATTTGTCCATCCGTACGTTAGTAAATCTGTCGGTCTGTGGGTATGTATATCCATCTGTCGATCCGTCCATCCGTCCGTCTGCCTGTCTCTTGTCTGTCTGTTTGTCCGTCCGTCTGTCCATCTGTCTGTCCGCATGTCTGTCCGTCCATCCATTCGTCCGTCCATCCATCTAGTAAACACTCCAAGTACCTCCACCTTGCATCTTTTCATCATATACTCATCATATACAAGTGCCGCAATCCAGCAGACATTGCAAGGAATAAAACGAGAGGTGGCTACTACATGACGGAGACACATGACCCATGCCTTATCAAGCTTCGTCCCTAAATATTTTGTTGTCACTTGGGTCCCTGTCACCTGAGGCACTACCCGCAAAAAGAGGTACAAGCATATTATTCGATGCATGGTGGGATGGGACCAGGGGCTAATTCCTTCCTCCCCACTCCTCGCCAGAAGGAGTATTTACTAACGTTAAAGAGCTCGATTCGCAGAAGTTCCAACGTCGGCGTCGATGACGGCGTTGGCGTCATTAGTTGTGAGCGAAAAATCATCGCATCGTGTGACCAATAAACCTAGGACGATGCAAATAAAATAAATAAATGATAAAAATTTCTAGAACAGAGTGGGGACGGAACCAGGGTTTTTCAGGTTGAAGTGGACATAGAACCCAGGTCGCTTTCGTGTCAAGCAGAAGCTCTACCACATCGCCACGCCTCTGCTTGTGAAAACTGTGAAAATATGTTCCTCTGCTCGAAAATGCAGTGAAAATAGCTCCAATGCTTCACAAACACACCCGTACTGTATACATGCTTCACAATTCAACATAAAACACTGCAGTAGTAATGCGTGGTACAAGCATCGATTGACAACGGGTGTCAGAATAAGTGATTATTATAATGGCTCCATGGTTGAAAGCCACTTACCCACTACAGAAGGTACACACGATACTTTGTCTGTTCCCTTAAGGCCATGTAGAGGGTGTATAGCGAATTCGAAAAGATTTCATGCATTAGGTGTACGGAGTAACCACTAAGAATAGGATGTCACTATCACGTTCTGCTCCGAATGGCGGAGCTCTAAGGTCCCCTGATTTTTCATTCTGTTACCTCCCATGTCCTTTTGCTTGCCCTGAATTTTATGCTTTATTGTGTTATGTTACGTAATTACACACTTTCTCGTTCCTGTTGGTGATTGCTGGCCCATGGTTCAGATGTGCGAGGGGCCGAAAGCCGTACTGAGCTAACTCAAGGCAATCGGAACCACCAGCGCGTGTTGTTGCTCAGTGTGGGCTCGCTAACTGTTCATTTTCTTTTCTTCCTATTTTCTTTTTACTTTTACCAGTCCTCCTTTGCCCCTCCACTCGTGTAGTGTAGCCAACTGTGCCAGCTTCGTTAGCCTTCCTGTGTTTATCCTTCATTTCCCCCTCTCTTTTTTTGAGGGTGGTCCAGCAGAGCCCCCGTGCATGTTGTATTAGGTTGTCAACAAGGGTGGGGGGGTGGAGGTGTTATGTGGTTTTTCATTAGAAATCATATAATGATGTATACCCCGCATTCCCTCTCTCAAACGAGGAGGATGATGATGATGAGCTGTCAGTTTCGGTAGTGATTTTGGGGGCCAAGCTCCTGCTCCCTATGCCGTGAGTCGTACGTACGTTATGTATGTTGTCGTCGTAGTAGTGGTATATGCGGCCATGTCCATCCGATGGGTTGGAAACTTTCAAGTGGCCCCTATTGATGTAGTGTACAAGGTGTGAGCGACAGTGCGATTGTATTGTAGAGCCACACGGTGTTACATCTGTTAGCGCTACTCTTTCCCGACATAATGAAGGCACAGGGTCACTTTCAAAACAGTTTTAAGCACTAGTGTGGCTCCAGGAAAAACTATTCGACTGCCTCACAGGAATATCTGGTACTAGTTCTGCAGTGCATCATGATTTTGAATATATTACAGTGAAAGTTGTTAGAACTCGGGTCACGCGTGGTGCCGTAGTTGTCCGCCGCCCACTCCGGCAGTGCCGGTAGGCACATCACACGGATTTAGAGAAAAAAAATACAGTACCGAAGACACAGTGGGGCTTGAACTCGGGTCCGCTGGGCGCCAGTCTAGTTTTCTACCACTGAATCACACCAGTGGTTGGAATTTGCTGGCAAAAATGCCTTAGGCAGGCTTGATGTCGGGAAAGCCTTTGCGTTAATAGACTCAACACAGCGAAAGCTATTATGAGATCAAATTTTGGGTCACGTGTGGCACCGTAGTTCTCCGCCACTGCCGCCGGTGTCCGTAACCACATCGCACAAAAAAAAGAACCTAGTAGCAATAATGACACAATAGGGCTCAAAGCCGAGTCCGCTGGTTGCCAGCACAGTATTTTACTACCGAGCCCCTCCGGTGGTTGGGTTTTGTTGGCAATCTTGCCTTAGACAGGCTTCATTTTGGGAAAGCAATCGGGTCAATACGACTTAGAAAGCGTTTCTAAACAGCGAAAAAAAATCAGACATCGCATGGTGCGAATAGCGTAACGAGTCGGTCGTCCAATGTCCCAATCCATTACAAAGGATTGTTCTTGTTAGCTGCGGCAAATACTCACTTGAGGCTTAATTCCTCATCATTGTCAGCCTTTGCATACACAATTGCCTCAAAATCCCTTGCATAGCGGATACCATGCTTCTCAAAAGAACGACGAAAAATAGCACAGCAAATACTGGCCTACAACCAAAAATTTTTTTATTAATAATCCCGTAGTGAGTATCAAGCAAGTATGCTTGCAGCAGTTACCCAATGAGTGTTAAGGAAACGTCCTAAAACGCCACTGTTCTAGCTTTCGCTGTGACTGTGCAGCGGCTTCCGCGCAGGCCTGGCGTTTTTTTTTTTGAGAATATGCCGTCATTTTTCAACATCCCCCCCCCCCCTTTTTCAAAACAAACATCTGATGATGCACATGAGGAACTTGCCCTAACGACTCTTATTATTTAAATTTTTGTTACGAAATAGGTTCAGGGAGCAGGCTTTGTGTGTAGTGCCACAGACGCCTGTTTCGGGTAGCAAATAAGTGGAGGAAACGGGCATACCACACAAACATATATTCGAACTCAAGAAGGCACGAACATAAATCGAAATCACATCACGAGAATGAATGCGAGGAGCGTCTTTAGAGAACAAATGAAAGAAACGCCGCCGCTCACGCATTTGAGCCTCCACTGAGTCGTGGCTGTAGTGCTGGTCTTGGACAAGAAAAAGGCGGAATACATATATCTCTGAATGTTTTCCTAATTCCGATACAGAGTTTCTTTGAAAGTGTTGAATCGAATATTGGCAATGTTGTTTACTAATCCTTGACCTGAGTTTTATATACTGCCTTCGTTTATCGCCTTGGTCACGTGTTTTGTTTTGTGCTTTTTTTGTGTATCCTATGCCAGCTGTTATTTCGGCCTTGTAAACGACTGGTTAACTGCTCATCCTGCCGTTGAGACTGGTACTTCTCATATAAGGTAATTGATTCGGTCAATGATAAAACCCGGGAAAGTGCGTGTTGTTTTCAGTCCTTTAACTTGCCATTAATTGATAATGATGATTCATATGTGGGGTTTAAGAATCCAAAACCATCATATGATTACGAGAGACGCCGCAGTGAAGGGTGCCGGAAATGTCGACCACTTGGGGTTTTTTCACGAGCACCCAACTCGGAGCACATGGGCCAACAGCATTTTTACGTACATTGAAAATACAGCCACCACAGCCGGGATTCAATCGTTTATTTTTAGAGTACCATTCGTCATATAAATGAAAATGTATTAAAGCTGTTGAAGAAGCAAATTATGCCTTATCAAATAACTTTCGAATAAGACATTTACTGCTGAACCGCTGGCTGATCCTTTCCGAATTACAGGCACATAAATACCCAAAAAAATGAGCGGGCATCGATCGCCACTGTGCGTGTTATCCGAAGGTCGTAGAGTCGACTCGTATACCGGTGCCTTCTTATTTAATTTTGACTCCATTTGTGGTTATTGTTATAGAATTTGTTATTATTGCTACAATGTGGCCTAGTATTTTCTTGTTTTCCTTGCATGTTCTTTTTTTTCAGAACCTGCCAACCATGGACCAATGGCTTTACCGAGTGCCTATAAGTAAGACAAACGCAGTCATGCCGCCAGGTACATCAACCTCGAACACTGACGTCGGATGCCATCATTCTATACGCGACCTGCTAATACAACACCGCCATGCCCAAAGTGCACAATCATAATCCTAGTGGATTGCTCATAAGCATTGATATCCTGAATATACCGTAACTTTGTGCATATCAGTCAAATGAAAATTGGTGAATAATCAAAGACCAAGCCATCTTCAAAATAAAAACGTGATAGTGCAAGCTCAGATCTACATACGATACATTATAACGCGGACAGTCAATAACCCTTTCCAGAAATTTGGATCGGCGCTGGGGCATTATGGGAGAGCGGAGCACCAGCGGTCAGAGCGGACGACGCTTTCCCGCTTTCGCATACTTTCATCACGCGCCGTGAGTGGTGTTGGCTGGAGTAAGAAGCTGCATGCTATTGTGAAGAAACGCTACTTCTGACCACTCGGACTTTCATTCACGCGTACTCGACTGCGTTCTTCATCGCAAAAAACCGTAACCGTCACTGAACATGCCAAATAACAAAAAAGCGGTGGACACACTTGCTCGGCTCTTAATGTGATAATACACCAAAGTCACCGGGCATTTTGTTCAATGCTAACCCGCCATGGTGGTCTAGTGGCTAAGGCACTCGGCTGCTGACCCGAAGGTCACGGTATGGAATCCCGGCGGCGGCGGCAGCACATTCGATGAAGCCGTAAATACATGAGTCTCGTTTGCTTAAATTCAGGTGCACGTTAAAAAATCCCGAGTGGCCGAAATTGCCGCAGCTCTTCACTACGGCGTCTCTTATAATCATATGGTGGATTTGGAACCTTCAACCACAAGTATGTTATATTATTCGTTCATTGCTTAGCGCTCATTTGTGGCATCGATTTTTGTGATGCTGCAACCAAGTTGGACCTTTGTTAAGTTAAGGTGTCTGTGTCCTCACTGTGATTATGAGGCTGGGCTTTTACACCAGCAGCTTACTGTGCAATTAAGTATACGCGAATTTATTAAGGCGAGAGGCTTAGATACCTCGTTGAAAACTGACAAGGTCCCCTACTCATCCACGTGAAACGATTCGATGGCGAAAGCCATTTTATTTTTCTTCTCATTCGATGCACTGATCCTACCTCATCATTCTATGACTGTCAGCAGGATTTTTACGTGCGAGCGAACCCGGGTAGCATTGTGGCTGGGGGAGGGGTAGATAATTGGTGTAACTGGACATTGGAAAGCGCTGGTGAGGCTTGAAGGGGGCCAGTGCCCCTTTCCCACCCCCGGCTGACGCTCCTGCCCACCAACATTCGCACCACCCTTGGAAACCTTGCTGTACATAGCGAGGTTTTCACTGCCTCCAAAATCAGAGGCAGTGCGAAACTGATTGTGCATTGTCTCCATGATCAGACCACATTTGACCAAGCTCGGATGTCATGCGATGACGTCATTCACGTGAAGTCACGTGACGCTTTGATGACGTCACTATTTTGGCATATTTTGACGTAATATATGTCGTCATCACGTCATGGATCTTTCGATCACTTGACGCCCCCGACGCTGGATACAAACGGTCAAGTTTCATGTTTGATGATGCATCTAAGGTTCTCGCCTAAAACACAAAAATTCACCACCGGTGGCGGCGTCAAAAAAGTGATGCAAAAATTATCGCGTGATCGGATCACTATAGGACGTCAGGTTGACAGCACGGATCACCAGAGTATGCAAGGTCATCATGGTGGTCCCATGATCATCAGATGTCATCAGACAACATCGTCGCTTCGAACTGCTTTGTGATCGGCTCACCAAACACAGAGGCCGAGCAGAACTAGGTGATGTGCTGAAAGTTTGTAATGCCTCCATTCGAATCAGAACGAGTGAAAAGCCACTTTAGGTGCACAACATGTCGGCATAACCCACGTACCTTGGAATCAACTTTATGCGAAGCACGCGGAAGGATGGTGACCATGTTGCGTTTTTTTTTGTGAGTGACACGTCATCAAATGACGCTAAATGTATGTACAAATGTTGCACGCAGAGACATATGTTGAAGAGTTGCAGATGTTTATATAACCAGTTTTCCACCTGCACAGTGATGTCGGCTGGAAATGTGTTCTAGCAACACCAGAAGCTGCTATTAGGTGCTGATGCTCGCGATGACACTGGCTCTTGACACTGCTACTTAAATCAATTTCCGCACATGGCACCTCACCACATTTGACGTTAACCCGACGTGACGGCTGTATGAATGGAGTACATATGAATTGTTTGTAAAATTGGATAGGCAGCACTGCAACCACTATTGGCGTTTCCCGAAGGTTAACGTCTATTCGAAGAGTAGTTCCGAGACCTGGCGTAGCTGTATGGTAAAACGCTCAACTGCCACGCAGAATGCTTGGGTTCGATTCCTGCTGGGACCATGAAATTTATTATTTGCATTCGTCAGGTGGCTAACGCTGCCTGTGTCAGGTTATTCTTTAACACTAACATTTATTCTACGCCTTCGTTGGGTCAATGCTACCGATGTCGGGTATTGCTTAACGGTCACGCGTTAAAATTGCCCATCTGTATTCTCGTCGTTCCTGGGTAGATACTAAGTGTCTATCACTTGTGGCACATACCCGCTTACCATCGGCACACACCCGCCCATGTGTATGTGCCAATGTCTGACTGGAAGTGTTTGACGACGTACGCGACGGGATTTTGACATTATTCGTGTCCTGATAAGCGCGTCGTTTTCGTGAAACCATTTCACCTTCCCATGCTAATTTTGGTTCACTCCAAGTTAAAGGGGGTGACCACGAGAGCACTCAAACGTAACTGGCTAGATAGATAGATAGATAGATAGATAGATAGATAGATAGATAGATAGATACGCTAAAAGTCACCGACGTTTGCTAAGAAATGCTTCGCATTTAGAACATATGGGGCAGGGAGGGGGTGGCGGTGGGAAGGACCAATAAATTGACTGTATAAAAGGAAGCAGACGGCTGTTGCCTTCAGGTCGCCTTGGGTAAATGCATAAGAAACCCTGAGAGTCTGTTTTTATTATTATTGCGCGGCTACATAGCGTTCATTTTGTTGTTTATTGCATGCTTAGGTTCAATCGAATCTGCTTGTAATTCACTACAAACATAGAGGTGTCACCTAGATTGGCTTTGTGAATCTCATTTTTTTGTTTTTTTGTGTGTCAAGGCAACGAGCGCTCGAGGTAGTTTCATTATTATTGATGCAAGAACTACACTTGCCGTCAGTTTTTTTTATATTTTCAGCTGATGTAAGCGCTGCTGTGACCAGCTATATCTTTCCCACACTGAATAAGGCTTTAACTATTGTTCCTAATACCAGTCTCATCATTTACAGCCTTACACAGCACAACTTATCAATGTCTTGGCATTACTTATCAATAGAATAAACCTTCTGGGCCTGGATACTGAGTGCTTATTAGCAGCGTAAGAACGTCCGTGCTGCAGAATGTTTCCTTCTGAATACGCCTTTAACGAGTACTTCCGATGTTTTGTCCATAGATCCTTTAGCGAAGGTTACAGGAAACGTTGTATGTTTTTGGCAGCTTGGAGAACTATCTATTCAAAGGACAAATTGCGAAATTAGCATAATCATAAACTCTAACAAAACAAGAGATCACGGGAGCTGAAGCAGTAAAACAGATTTTTGTGTGAATTATGCACCTTAATGATTAATACGTTATATGTTTCTTCCAATGGTCTACAAGTCATGATATTTTGAAAAGTCAGGTCCAAAATTCTTGAGTTAATTTCCAACTCACAGTCGTGGACACAGGAACTATACGCAGAGACAGCATGTTTTACGCTGTTTGAACACAAGTACTGCACTGGAAGTATTCGCTCTATAGATGTGCTCTTACATGGTATTCACTGCTCTCAGCATCCCAAGTGCAAAGTTTCTCATGCACAGCATCTGAAACAGGCAATTAGTATTCAAATATACACAGCATAGTGTGGCTCGAACCCATTTATAAAAGTGGTACTTCCACATTCATTTGAGAAGTGCACGGTCTTGCGCTGCATATCACACGGAAGCATATTGCGAGTGATAGTACCCGACATGAAGTACTAAAAATGAAGATGTACGGTCATGATGACAATAAAACAAACGAGAAATGCTTCCGCTACGTGCAAATACTATCAATGAAGCACAGGGGACTCGCCGCAAAAAGCGAGAAAAGTTTCGAATTCATTGGGCCTGTTCGCGGGTACTCGACCATTTTCCCGGGTCGTTAATAGGTCAAGCATACTAGTTTTTCCTGGCTACATGTTGCTCTGGGTGGTGCCTTTTCTGTGAGTGCCAATTGAAGCGGGGTTATTACGCGTGATATTCTCGCGACGATGCGTTCTTACGCCCACGCGCGGCGGGCGACGAAGAGAGTCATCGCTTCCGCGAGCAGACGACACTTCGCCGGCGCTCCGGCTTCCCATAATGCTTTGCAGTGGCCGCAAGGGGCGCGTGCCAATGTCTGGAAGGGTTCATTGGCAAGGGACTTCACACTTCGGAAATTCGCTGACACTTTTAGAATAAGTAAGTGTTACCACATCGTCATTGCTAATAAGAAGCTAAACATGAAGCTCATCCCTATTGAAAAAAGAAACAGCGTTTCCAGTGTCTCTCAGTTCGTTTCAGCACGCTGGGTGACACTGGAAACGCTATACAGTGAGTCCCAGTGTACTACAGCGCGCTGCGAAGCACTGGGACACAGTGTGCAGCGTGGCCAGTATTGCTGAAACGCACTGGGCCACGCTGTACAGCGTCGCCCAGTGTCTTAAAGTGCGCTGGGAGGCACTGGTTACGCAGTGCAGTCTCTACCACACACTGATAATGTTGGCGGCACATTGAAAGAAACAAGGCGCGATCGGCGCACTTTCTGTAAGACATCATATTGAATTGCGAGATGTCGAGCGTAAATTTTACCGAACACGATGGTATTCTAATCCATGTGATACTCACATATAGCTTCAGTTTTTGTTAGGCAATGAATGCGAGTACGCTAAAATACTATTGTGTCGATCGCGTGGGTCTGGGGCGCCACCAGGAATTGCTGAGGAGAACAACGGCAATTGTGTTCCTGCAAGAAGGCAGGGAGGCACAGGACTTATGCGTCGTGTTTTAACTACGCTTGCTCGTGGGATGGGAGGAAAAAAAGGCTCTAGCGCACCCATAGATGCCCACCCCCTGGCACGGGTGCAATTTCCTTGACGCTTGATCGTGTTCTGTCAATGTATTTCATAAACGGCATTGATATAACTGATAATTCGCAACACAGTATGGCAGTAGTATCAGTCTGATAATCAAGACCAAGCTACCCTTAGTGAGTCGTCGCGGCTCTTAACGTAGAAAGCCGCACGTCCCCGGCAGCAGTCCTCCGCTGAAATGCCCAATCTCAGTGTTTTTAGCTTCTGATTTGAGTTTTTGATGGTGAAAACATGACCATTTATGGGCCAATTATAATTAAAAGTACTGTTTAAGGGTTATTAGACTCCTTTTACCTGATTATCTATGATCTTCACAGCAACCGTTGTACAAGAAGTACGGCCCAAAGCCTAATTGTCGTTTTAGCTAGAGTGAACTTCTGCGGCTGTCGTACGCGGAACATACACGAGATAGATAGATAGATAGATAGTTAACTTTATTCGGGTTCGGAAGAATCTTCACCGCATTTCATAGGGGCAAGACTGCAGGACGCTCCCACGTTGGGACAGGGAGGCCAAGCCTCACCGCCAGATCGTGGGCCTTCTGGACAGCCCGGAGTAGGTCAAACCAGTCGTGGCTCGTGAAAAAAGCAGAGAAGGCTTCCTCCGTCAAGCCGTAGATTGTGTGGCGCTGCAAAGAGGGGCACGCCCACAGCATGTGCTTAAAGCCGCTAACCGCCCCACAGTCGGGACACAGTGGGGAGACTTCTGTGTATCTCTTCTCTTCTCTGTCCAATATCTCTTCTCTGTCCGACCTGAGGATTGCCAGTGCAATGGCCAGTTGCTCTGCCTTACAAGCCGACGACGTGCTGATTGACGCGGCTGATAATACGCGTCCCTTTAGGTCCACAACGTTAGCAACAAAGCGATTAGAGTCACCTTCGTACTGGGCAGCGTCTACAAAACACGACTCTGCCTCATGCGCATGCGCGTACGGCACAAGCGCGGAGGCGCGAGCCGTCCTTCTGCCAGCGTTGAAAGTTGGAGGCACGTTCCTTGGAATAGAGCAGACTGTAATAGCCTGTCGCACACTATCCGAAAGCTGAGTGGTCCTATCCTTTAAAGTCATCGGACAGAGCCCCACCTTAGTCAGGACTCCCCTCCAGCCGTCGTAGACGAGAGCCTAGAAATATGTGCGGTCTGCTGAGCTTCAATCACTTCTTCCAATGTGTTGTGTATGCCAAGTCTTACTAGGTTTTCTGTGCGTGTGTGCATTGCAAGACCGTAATCCGATTGTTAGCCTGGGTGGTTGCAATTCCGATTCTTTGTCAATCGTTGCAGGAGTTCCACAGGGAAGCATTTTGGGACCTTTCCTCTTCAATATTTACATTAATGATATCGTGAACATCTCCTCTAACGTAAAATTTATAATATATGCAGATGATACGAATACATCTTTAACAGGAAAATCAGTGAACGAATTATTAACACATGCAAATCTACTGCTGATTAGATTAGAAAAACGGACAAGAGAAAACGGTCTAAAAATAAATGTTGCAAAGACTAAGGCTATGGTATTTCATGCTAAAAATAACGCGGAAATTGTAAAACAAACGATCTTTTAAAATTCCACCCCTGTCGAGAGAGTCCCTTCTCTTAAAATATTAGGAGTAATATTTCAAGGAATATTATCATGGGATCACCACATACACTTCTTAGCTACGAAGGTCTCTCAGGTAGTCGGCCTTGTGTACCGAAAAGAGCACTTGCTTCCTCGGAATATTTTGTTGTTAATTTACAATACCTTATTTTATCAAGAATCAAATACTGCCATCTAGTTTGGGCTCTAACTTCTAAAGAAAACATAAACAAACTTCATATGTTGCAAAAAAAGGTTTGTACGGGCAGTAGAGAACTTGCCACGTACTTATCATACTCGTTCCTTATTTGAAAAATACAACCTACTGCCAGTAATAAAAATGTATGATTTCCTTCTGTTCAAGAAATATAAGCAAGACATAAAAAACTCTAACCCGTTTCTAAAGCAGTTGGCAGATTTAATACTCAACCAGCCTAAGTATAATACCCGGAAAAATGAAGTGTGGACTGTTCGAACCTTTAGAACCACATACGGTCTTCAATCGTTGGGAAATGAACTTCCAAGGTTACTAAATGAACTTAGGGATAACGAAATTGACTAAGAAAAAATCACCTTTAAACAACTGCGGAATAATTTCCTCCAGACGTCATGATCACTCGTTTCTATTACTTGTAATTTCTAAAGAATGTATTTTTGTATTTTGTTTTTGTTGACGTGTATTTTGTATACTGCTTTGTGTTTTTTTTTTCACGATATGTTTTTTGGTGTCTTGTTTTTTTTAGGAAATGAGTATGCATTTGTGGTGTTGCCAAAGCAATAAATTAGGCATACTTCTTCTTTTTATGATGCTTTTTTCTGTGTTTTGCAAAGCATATGCGCCTGTATTTCACATTGCGAAATTATTTGTTTATAGCATTATATGTACCAATATGTTACACCTGTACAGTGTTGATTGCTCATTTTTGTCGTATACATGTTTGTATGCTTCGCTCGGATGTATTACGCAAATGCTTCCTTTTTTAAGGCAAATACGCCAACATTTTTTTGGATCTTTCGAAATAGATTTTTTGTTGTTGTTGTTGTTTAAGCATTAGACGTTTCGTTTTATCACACATGTACAGTGATGATTTCTTTCTGTCATAGACCTGTTTATTTTACGCGTATGATCCCGAATGTTTTTATGAAAGTGTTACCGCTGCTGCGATGTGTTCGGGGAGGGGGAAGGGGGGCCTGCGGCCTTGTCAAGCTGGCATCACGCCAGCTTTTTCTGCAGGTATCCTGCATCATGTATCCTTGATGCGAAATAATGTCATTATTATTATTATTATTATGGAAAATCGAGGACTCCCTAATACACTTCCTGATTAGCGTGTTCAGCTTGTTAATCTCGTGTTTCTGCCATCTGTGCATGGGAGTGACATAATTCACATGGCTTATGAGGAACACGTCAAATAGCCTGAGTAGATTATCTTTGCTAAGCCCTCCTTTTTTATTGGAAACCCTTGCAGTGAGTCTGAGTACTCCTTCAGCATGTCCTGTAATCTTATCTATAGTACGCCCATGCTGACCGTTAGCTACTATAATCATGCCTAGCATCCGGAGAGCGAACCCTGGAGATCTCGCACCCGGATGAAGTTCGTAACCTAATATCTGTCTCCTCGGGAGGCCTCCACCCTTTAGGCTTCGGTCCCCTTCTAGAGGGGCGATATAAGAGCAACTCTGATTGAGAAGGTGAGAGACGGAGGCCCATCTGACTAACGTGTTTCTTGACGTAATGCTCTGCCGCTTGCAGTGCTTCTTCAACACTGCCGTCCGACCCGCCAGAGCACCAGAGAGCGATGTCATCCACATAGATTGCGGAGCCAATACTCTCCGTTTGCTCAAGTTCGACTGCCAAGCCCTGCATCGCTACGTTAAACAAGAGCGGCGAAATAACCGACCCTTGTAGCGTACCCCATTACCCGAGATCGTAAGCCTTTGATGTTAGGTCACCCAATTTGATGGTGGCCTTCCTACCTCCGAGAAATGACTGCACAAATCTCTGAAACTTTTCTTCCAGGTCAAGGCGGGAGATTGAGTCTAGAATATGCCTATGTGACACTTTGTCGAAGGCCTTTTCCAGATTGAGACCGAGAATGGCCCGCGTGTCTCGGGTGTCTCTAATATATCATGCTTGATGAGTAGCATAGCATCCTGCGCAGAGAGGTGAGGCCTGAAGCCTATCATGTTGTTTGGAAAAAGATCCCTGTCCTCAATGTGCTTATAGAACGGATCATTTATCACATGCTTCGCTACCTTGCCCAAACAAGACGTGAGAGAGATTGGCTGGAGGTTTTCAGCCCCGGGGCTGCGCCCAGGCTTGGGAATAAAAATCACGGACGCAACCTTCCACTCATCTGGAAAGACACCGGATTTCCATATACGGTTGATCTCTGCCGTTATCACCTTTATCGACCTGTCGTCTAAATTGCGCAGCAGTTTGTTAGTTACGCCATCGGGTCCCAGGGTTGACCGGCCATTGAGCTTTTGTAGTGTTTCGCGAACGTCCACCTCTTGGAACAGCCTATCAAGGCGCACGGCTGGTTTGCCCTCATATTGTGACCAGGCCAGCCCCGGAGATCCAGTATGACCCGCCAGAGGAAGATACCTCCATGCTAAGCGCGTGGTGATTTTGTCATCCCCGTGGTGCTGCCTTTCCGCATGTAGAATTCTATCCACCACCCGATTTTGGCTGGTTTCGGTCTTATTTCCATAGAGCAGGTGCTTGAGTAGGTTCTATTTCCCACCTATTCTCATCTGTCCATCTACCATGTTACACACTTCCTGCCAGTGCTGTCTCTCAAGTACTTGGTAATGTGTCATAATTTCCTTGTTTAGCACGGCTAACCTCTTTCTAAGCCTGCGATTGAGCTTCTGCGTTTTCCGTCAAGACAGCACAGAATCCTTGGCCTCTTGTAAGTGTGCTAATCTGCTATTTATCTAATGAACCTCGAGCTCGGTGTGTATCAACTTGGTCGCTTCTTCTACGTCCCCTCTGACACTAGCCATCCAATCTTGTAAGTTCTCCGATGATTCACCCGTCTTACTCTCGGACCTTTCGGAAGTGATCCCAGTCTATGTACTTGAATGCCCTGGGAAGCTTCCTGCCTACCTGCAACTCTGTGCTGACAATATAGTGATCACTCCCTAATTCTACTCCCAAGTTAGCCCGGGAAAATTCTCCTGCCGACCCCACGAATGTGAGATCGGGAGGCGAATCCTGTAACAAAGAGTTGCCAACCCTAGTGGAAAGTTGGAATCTGTTATTAATGTGAGTCCAAGGTCCGCCGCTTCCTGCCAGAGATTCACGCCATTGCGTGTGGTGTGCGGGTAATCCCAAGCCTGATGGTGGACATTAAAATCCCTGGCCACAACAATGGGGGCCCTGACCCTGCCTGCTACAGAAACTGCCTTGGCCAACAACGAAGTGAAGCGATGCTGCCCCCCCCCCTCGAGCGGAACTGTACACGTTGAGGATGAATATGCTATTTTTGAGCTCGCCAATTGGGATAACCTCACCAAAAAGGTATTCAATTTTGCACCTACCCATCTTTATGTCATGCTCAATAAAAGTGTGTTTGTTAGAGACCAGGGTGGAGACCCCCCTACCTTCCGGCCCTTTGTTTACGTACGATGTGTAGCCCGACAGAGAAACTGTATTCGTTAATACCTCTTGTAATAAAATATTCTGTGGTCGCGATGCTCTCGATCTGAGGAACTCTTGTAAGGCCACTCTTTTTTGAGAGAAGCCCCAACAGTTTCATTGCCAGATCGTGAAGTTCAATATGCCGTTACTCGCAGCCATCATTAGTGGTGTCGGCTGATCCAGCCTGGGAGCTACCATAGGTCGCCCCCAAGGAAGTAGCCCTACTCTTAACCGGTGACTTCACACCCTTCTTGGCTCTCAGTTTGCTCAGCTCTTCTTCAAGCTTGGAAGTCCCAGCACCAAGAGACGCCATCGACTCGGTCATTTGCTTAAGAGTCTCCTTAATCTCCGCCGAAGAATCTGGGATTTGCACCTGAAAATCGAGCTTCTCGTTCCTCATATGCTCAGTAGTGGCCTTTCTCTTCGCCAGCCTAACCTCAGAATGGGTGTCCATTGGAACCTCAGCTATTGGCGACTCCCCTATATTCTCAACGGGCATGTTCAGCCGCGATGGACGAGCGGCATTCACGAACTTAGCTCCCTTGATTTCTGCTATTTCAGCCTTGAGCTGTTCGACAATGCTTCTGTGAGAAGCGTTCTCCTTTTGGATACTACTAACTAGCTCGAAGCTAACATGCTCTGAGTCATCCCCCCCTTTACCTGCGACTGTGACGTCTTCTTGGCCTTGGTGGCCCATGGTCCCTTGTCAGCCCCTGGTCTTGTGATGCGAACCGAAAAAGTCCTAGATAGGGATCTTGCCCTGGAGGCTGATCGCCCTCTGGATCGTGATCGGTTGCCCTTGGTTCGAGAGCGACCGCGCTGTGTTGCACTGGCACCCTCTGGCTTGTCCGTGTGCAGTGGTGGGAAGTCTTCCGCGGCTTAGCCTCGCTGAAAACCCAGGTTGGAGTCTTGCCTCTGGCTTTCCTTTCTTCTGTGACACACAACATACGGGATCTGGAAGCGCTGCTTGCATTTTCTGTTTGCTGTTACGTGTGCTCTTCCGCAAAGTTTGCTCATCGGCTTGCACTCGTGTTCCTCCGATGGGGATTTCTTGCCGAATCTCTTGCATATGACTTCATCTGGCGTAGGACATACGTCAGCGCAATGCCCGACCTTGCCACATGTGTAGCAAACATTGGTCGGCCTTCTGAACAATGTGCAGCGAAACATGCTCGCACCACAAATAACATGATTGGGAACTTTGAGTCCATCGAACAGAATCACCACCGCTTTCGAGTTTTTGATTCACTTTGCTTCAAGAGTCGTTGGGTTCCTGTCATGAACAATCAGCGCCTGAAGTTTCACCGGGTCGATGTCGAGGTCTACCCCTCGTATGACCCCTTTGCAAGTGTCGTCCGGGGCAGCCATATATGCATTGACTTCGTACTCCACACCGCTTAACGCAACACAGGATATGCTGGCATACGCCCTGGCGTTTTTGTCCGTCGAAGTGCTCGCCACCGCAATGTTTTGCATGACGTTGGGACAAACTACGTCCTCGGCGATTTCTTCCTCGCCCAGATTCGCCACCCTGGCGAGGGCGAATGCAAACTTGATTTAGCTAACATGCCTCATGTCGAGGCCATTGCGTGGGCGGACAATCAACCGCAAATGATCTTTCGGAAGCTGTGGCATGCTTGACGAGGCTATGACTTGCTTTTTGACGTTCGTGGGCAACCAACGAGGCTGCGACACCGTCGCCACGCCGGGCTTCGCTATCGGCGCTTCGCTCGTAGCGTCGGGTACGGTTTTGACTTTCCGTCAATTAACAGCCGTGGACCAACCAGGAGATTGAAGTTTCTCGGGAGAAACAACCTCTCCTTCTACCGCAACTTGCATAGACATGGCGAATGCGGTTACACGATGGCCAATAGCGGGAACGCACCATGCGTTCCCCAGCTGTCGCGAACACCTGCGCTCAGTTGGCGCGTACGCCCAGGCTTAGTTCGGTGCCTGCTCGACGCTGGCAGACAAGTCGTCCCAAAATGATGAAAAAGGGCGCCCACCTGGAAAACTGGGTGTCCACGGGTTTTTGGTGCTCAGGGCGATACGGTGATGATATAAGGTCAATGGTTGGTGTCCAAAAACGCTGCAGAACATTGACAACGACAGAGCCGATAGGAGCACGTCCGCACACCTCGGCGACCGCAGCGCCTCCTCACGTACACGAGAAGGGCATAAAATACTTCCAAACTATCGAGAACGAAACCTACATTGTTCAGTGAGCAATTCACACGAACGCTATTTTCTACATAAATATGACTAACCGCATAGCGAGTCACTATGATTGCCGTAACACATCCGCTGCTGCTCTAACAAGCTTTGCGGTAAAACGTGCTAGATGGTTGTGATCCAAGGCAACCCGCAAAAAATAACCTTACAACCACCTGCTAGTTCACCACGAGCAAGAAGAGACGAAACACTGCGTATGTTAGCAACCAAAAAATATTCGATATTTGAATTACTTTAAGGAAGGAAAAAAACATACCCATACTCGTCCTTCAGGGGTTGTGCAGTGGGTAGCGTGTAAGTCTCAGGTTCTGTGATGTGTAAGGGTTCAACGTCGGCTTCATCAGTTTTTTATTATTTTTTAATTTTTTTGCTGCGCACGTGTTTCAGCTTTTATTTTGATGTGCGCATGACCAACATTTTCAAAAGCAATTTAAAAGCCAGATTTTGCCTGAAAATATGTGTCCCAGTGTGCAGAGCAAGCGTGCCTCGTGCAACATCGCACTATCCCAGTGACAGCGCCACACTGGTGCAGTAATCAGGTATGGCCTGATTACTGCTGCGCCAGTGCCTCTGGTTTTTGCGATAGGGAGTCTTTGGCAGAAGACCATTAGAATAAAATATCTCACTGAACATGTCGAGAAAACATGGGTGAAGTATTCATTGAAACGCCAGGCCTGCGCGCAAGATGCAGCACCGTCACAGCGTCAGCGAGAAGAGCAGCCTTTCAGAGTTTTTTCTAAACACTCATTGGTCTGCTACAACTACTGCAAGAACATTTGCTGGGTACCCACTACGACATTATTGATATTAATTTCTGGGTATAGTAGGACGCCATTTCCTACTCTGTCCTTCACCATTCTTTTGAGAACCGTGGTATCTGCGAATACCTTGAAAGGAATTTTCTGCCAATTGTTCATGCAGTGGCTGACGGTGATGAGGAATTAGACCTGAAGTGAGTTGGAGCCATAGTTACAGCTGATAAAGAATAAGCTTTTGCAATGAATTGGATCACTGCACGACTCACTAATTTCATTATTCGCATTGTGTGATGGTTGTTCTTTTGCTGATCCAAAACGCTTTATTACTAATAATAACGTGACTCCTTTCCAGACATCAAGCCTGCCTAAGGCAAGTTTGCGAACAAAGGCCGAATACTGGCGTGGCTCAGAGGTAGAATGCGAAGCTGGCACGCAGCGGACGTGAATTCGAGCCCTACTGCGTCCTTAAAGGGCCACTCACCAAGCCCCATACCGAATTTTAGATAGACAGTTGAATTTGTTGGGTGTCTAATGAGGAACATTATGGCACAAAATTTTTCGAATCGGTTCTTCAAGAGCGGAGAAAACAGGTTTTTTGAAGCGGCGCGCAACCAGGCTGAAAGGAGGCGAGCTCGAAACCCTTGCCGCTCCTCCGCGTAGCCTTCGTAAGCCAAATGTCTTCCCCACCCTCTTTACGATCCGACTATGAGGTGACGTGCGCATGACGTGCCCAAACAAGTCCAACCCTCAAGCACGCGAGCATCGTTGCTTTGTTGACCAGCGTTACTTTGTGGTCTTCTGCCTGTTTCTGCGGGATGGTTTGGAAACGCTGGCTCAGACATGGTAGAGTAGATGAGCACAATGAGTGCGCGAACGCGTAGGGGCGTTCCAATGTGGTCGTCTGCTCAATGCGCTGACCGCGGGACACGAATGCATGTGAAACGTTGGCACATTATCCCCGCATCTCGTAGCATTTCACGGGAAGAAATGAAAGAAAAAGGCGCACAAAAAAGCGCACAAAAACGTGCGCACGTGCGCATAACGTTCACACGTCATGCGCACGTCAGCTCATGGTCGGATGCTGGAGAGTGTGGGGAAGAGATCTGGCTTACGAAGACTACGCGGAGGAGCGGCAAGGGTTTCGAGCTCGCCTCGTCTCATCCTCGTTTCGCGCCGCTTAAAAAAAAACCTTTTTTCTCCGCTCGTGCTGAACCGATTAGAAATATTTTTGTGGCAAAATGTTCCTCAACAGACAACCAACAACTTCCACTGTCTAACTAAAATTTGGCATGGGGCCTGGTGAGTGGCCCTTTATTAATTGGTACTAAGTTTTTCTCTTATTTCATGCGATAGTGCTTACGAACATTGGCGGTGGCGGACAACTACGGCCCCGCGCGTGACCCGAGTTGGGATCTCATAAACAGCTTTTGCAGTAAAGTACAGCGCTAGACCATGACTGTAGATACCCATTAGAGGTAGTTTAAAAACGTGATAGTTATCTTGGATATTGTCACGAGGCTAGTCAACCCACAAGCTCTCGTGTAGGTTCTCGTGCATACAAACCGATGAGAAAACCCACATCGGTAAAGAGAACACGAGACCGTTTATGCACACAAGAAAAACAACTAAATATATTTTCAACAAACTAGATAAAGAGAAAGGAATCAGAGGAAAAACAAACAAAGCACACAAATTCGAGGAGAAATTAACCTAATGACCGCGAAATGCTAAGGATGCGTAAGTTCCGCAATAGCAAAAGCGACTGTCACCGTTCGGTCGCGGCACTCTTGTAGACGGCGAGGGTTGATGCGATGGGGTGCCGACAAGGTAGATCAGAGGTCCAAGCGTTGCTCGTGGTTGAAGGTAGCTCCGGCGCACCAAGGTCAGTGACCTCTCGGCGTTCGTCCTCCGACGCTGGGTCGTAGCCCTGGAAACGGGACGAGCCTGGCCAAAGCCAGATGGTGAGAAGCCTGGCCAACGCCAAACGACGAGCAGCCTGGCTAACGCCAGACGACGAGCGGCCTGGCCAACGCCAGACGACGAGCAGCCTGGCCAACGCCAGACGACGAGCGGCCTGGCCAACGCCAGACGACGAGCGGCCTGGCCAACGCCAGACGACGAGCGGCCTGGCCAACGCCAGACGATAGATGATGCTCGGGTGCCCGACCAGGTGGGAGCCCGCAGCAGCCTTGCCTCAGGAACTCGACCGCCACCCCCGCGCCCTGGTAGCCTGCTTGCCTCCGTCGCGTCCCAGCCACCTCTGCCCCGTTCTTCGTTCGGGCTTTTTCCAAACCAGCGTGGGGGCCTCTCATTGGTCCGAACTTCACGCGCCTCGTCTGCCCATCGTCTTCCTCACCGAATACATCGCGAAAGCGCGCGTCCACACCATCGGTCGTCGTCGTCTTCTTTCCTATGCCGGTGCACTCGCACACATTTTAAACCTAAGCATTTTGCAGCAATCTGTCTGGCTGGGTAGAAAAGTTTAGAAAATTGAAATTGCTCCAGCCACACTTCAAAAAAGAGCCCGACGTTTCGAGACCAATTCGGTCCCTTCCTCAGGGGGTGACTACGAAGGAATGGCTACACAGAAGCGTTCATCCGCCGGGCGTCACGCCGTTTGTCGAGACGACAACCACCGCTCCGCGGAAAGACACCTGCAAGCGACACACCGCCCGACCCCCTTTCCGCCCTGGCCACACCACCGCACACGAGAGAAACGAAGTCGCCAAACAACCGCGTCACCATTCCATATGTGCCGGGCATAAGTGAACAGCTCTCGAGAGTCCTAGGAAAAGCCGGGGTCACGGTAATCCATAAACCTGTTTCGACGCTCGCTCGCTTGCTACCTCGGCCGAAAGACCGATCTTCGAGGGAGCTACACCCGGGCGTTGTCTACAAAGTGTCGTGTTCTGGGTGTCCAGCCTGCTACATAGGCGAGAGCAAGTGTTTCCCGGAAAGAATGCGCCAACACAAGAACGACGTCAGGAAGATGGAAGTGCAACGTAGCGCTTTGGCGGAGCACTGCGAGAAGCACGACCATAAAATTGACTTAGACGGCGCTTCTGTTATTGAAACAGAACGGAATTTGGGAAAGAGGCTCTTGCTCGAGTCTTGGCACATTCAGCATACGCCTGCCAACGTGAACCGCTCGCTGGGAACAATGCCTTCGGTGTACGTTCACGGTCTCCGAAACGTGGTGGAAAGGGAAAGCCGGAGCCGTGGTGAGAGAATACGACGCGACGACACTTCCATGACCAAGACAGTCACCCCCTGAGGAAGGGACCGAGTCGGTCTCGAAACGTCGGGCTCTTTTTTGAACTGTGGCTGGAGCAATTTCAATTTTCTAAACATTTTAAACCGAACACTGGTTGCACTCGCGCACTTCACGAAACGCGCACTTCACTTATCACAACATGCCCCTTTTCCGAAAAGTTTTTTTTTCCAACGAAAAAAAAAACTGCCGGATGCGTGTTTCACCACACAGGATACGTTCTTGGAGTTCGCATGAACATATGCACACTGGTATCACTGCAACAAGTCTTAAGGAGCACACTTACAGGAAAAAAAATCCACATATGGTAAACAATATTCTGATGGTTGGTCGAAATGCCTTGCCTCCCATCTTTAGCAACACCTGAATTCGTATCTATGGCCGTAACCTGCTCATGAAGTCAGCACCTCCGTTTTCAGAACCTTTGATATGTTGAATATGAAAAGTGTACTCTTGTAGTACTAGCCTCCACCTTAGCAACCTACTGTTCAGGTGTTTTGCCTTCGCTAAGTATTGTAGCGGTTGATGATCTGTCTTTACGATAAACTGTACTCCGTACAAAAATATATGAAATTTTTCTACCGCCCATACTTGCGCTTCGTTGCTCCTTCGGCGGAGCCTCCCTGGGCACTGAAAGCATAGGCTTGTAATCAGTCGCCGCACCGCGGCCGTTGTCCTGCTTGCTAGGAGAGTTGAAATCTTTGAGAACTGTGGAACTGTATACCCTCGGGCTGTTCCTAAATGGCGGCGTTCGGCTGAACGCCTTGTTGGCGCTGTTGTACGACGAGTTTCCACTTGACCGTTCTGATGACTTTGTGAAGGTCATGTTATTCAGGCGAGGCGGCTTATTTAGCTTGGCCCCTAGCATGTCATACTCGCGAACGCCCCCACCGTTGTTATATGGACGCGCAGTCATATTTCCACCTCCGGCTGCCTTGGACTTTCCGCCACCGCCACTGGAACCTTGGCCGGTTCTGGAGTTCGTACCGGATGTCTCATTTTTCTTTGAAAGGGCTGGGGAGGCACAGCATTCGTTGGCTGCGAAAGCAGCTCTCAGCGGAAACGGAAGTGGTACTGTCGACGCGAAGTCCGTGGTCTTGAAGGCAGCCGCCCTCGGAGGTCCCTGCACGCGCGTCGCGGTGTTCGGCGACGGTGACTTAATGGGTGGCTTGCTCGACACTGCTGCCAGAAACGGCGGTAGATGCATGTGGCTCGCCGGTGTCTTGCTCTCCTTGCGCGGGATCCTTGGGTTTGGTTCACGAGGCCGGTACGGTACCGATCCGCCACAGCTGGTGCCCATGGCGACAGCCACCGCAGCGAACTGCTTGGTGCTCTCTGGACCGCCTCCGGATCTGCTTAGTGGCAGTGGTTTCGGGGTCCACAGCGGCGCCGGGGCCCTCAGGGCGAAGACTTGCTGCTGCTTCCTTCGACGGCTTTGAGAGCATGACGTCCGTTGGCGCCACTCGAATGGGGTCTCAATCAACGGCATTTGGCCAAGTGGTACTTTTAAACGATGGTCTTCTTTCTTCTTATACAAGGTCTCGGCTACGCCGTTCGGAGTGAAGTTCCCTTCAGCCAGTTTTTCTTTCCATTTCTTGTCAGGGTCATCAGCAGCACGAAATCCTGGCACATTGCCAACGATGATGTCATATAGCGGGGAGGACATGCATTTCACGATACACGTGCCTGAAAATATGGCGAAAAAATCTCCATCTTCGCCTCTGGTACCGTGATCCGGCTCCCGTCTGCTAGGAACAAGGCCGTCATGGTTCCTGTCAGTGCTTCATCTGGCACCAAAGAACGCCGAACCACCATTGTGTTGCTTCCTGTATCCCGTAGGACGGAAGCAGCTTGGCCGAATATAATGCCCTGCAGCACTAGCATCGGATGTTTTTCTTACTTTGGCTGCGTATTTACCGCACTGGTCATATTCTCCTCCTGCTTGTCCGCAGGCATATCATTCACTACTTCTGCCTTTTTCTCTGGCGACAAGATACAAGAAGTCCTCTTCGTGACGTTCTGCTTTCTGGTACATACATTAATATCATGCCCCGGTGTGCTCAGATTTGGGCGCACGTTAAAGAACCCCAGGTGGTCAAAATTTCCGGAGCCCTCCACTACGGCGTCTCTCATAATCATATAGTGGTTTTGGGACGTTAAACCCCACAAATCAATCAATCAATCAATCAATCAATGCCCCGTTTCGCGACAGTAGTCACAGTATGGTCTTGTCCGAGCACGACATTCTGCTGCCCTGTGACCTGTTTTATCACAGACAAAACATCGAGTGGGAGACTTTCCCGCTGTACTTCCGCATTTTCCTGCGGCGCCGTTCTCCGTTTTGTCGCGAAAAACCAACAAATTTGACTGTCGTTAGGCCTCTAAAGATTGTCCGCAGCCTCGGCCATTTCATCTAGCTTACGACATTTTTTCTCACGTAGGAAAAGCGCCACGCGGTGGTTGCATTGATTGATAAACTGTTCGACTACTATGAGATCTCTAACAGACGAATATTCTTTTGCTGTCTTGGACATCTCCACCCATCTGTCGAAAAAACTTGCCAACCTGGTTGCATACTGCTTGCTTGTTTCTCCATCTTGAGGTCTGCTATGCCGGAACTTCTCCCGGTAGCCCTCCGCCATCAAACGAAAACGCTGCAGTAATGCTAACTTGGCTTTCTCGTAGTCAAGTGCCTCTTCTGGAGACAAGCGACCAAATACTTTGAGAGCTTCTCCGCTCAGACACAGACTCAGTGCCGTGACCCGCTTATCCTTAGGCCATTTCTGACCGGTGGACACATTCTCAAATCTCTTGAGATAAGCATCAAGGTCATCCCGGTTTTCATTCAATCCGGGTATGAAATTGTGCGGGTTAACGTTACACGGTTCTCGCACCTGTCGACCATGGTACGACGCCGCGGATTCCCTGGCCCTTTCCACCTGAGCAAGTTGAAGACGCAGTTGAATCGTCTTCTGGCATTCGGCCTCAAGTTTTCGTTCCAACTCCGCCTGTTCCATCCTCTCCTTTCTTGCCTCTCGCTCAGCTGCCCTTTCTTCGCGAGCTCGTGCCTCACGCTCATCAAGCCATGCCTTCAACTCATCGCCCTCTAGCCCCATGCGTATCGCTAACGCCGTTAAATCAGACGTAGTCATTTTCTCTCCTTCTGTAAAAACTTAATTGCATAAACAATCTCGTCCTGTCGCGGACGCCAATTGTCACGAGGCTAGTCAACCCACAAGCTCTCGTGTAGGTTCTTGTGCATACAAACTGATGAGAAAACCCACATCGGTAAAGAGAACACGAGACCGTTTATGCACACAAGAAAAACAACTAAATATATTTTCAATAAACTAGATAAAGAGAAAGGAATAAGAGGAAAAACAAACAAAGCACACAAATTCGAGGAGAAATTAATCTAATGACCGCGAAATGCTAAGGATGCGTAAGTTCCGCAATAGCAAAAGCGACTGTCACCGTTCGGTCGCGGCACTCTTGTAGACGGCGAGGGTTGATGCGATGGGGTGCAGACAAGGTAGATCAGAAGTCCAAGCGTTGCTCGTGGATGAAGGTAGCTCCAGGCGCACCAAGGTCAGTGACCTCTCAGCGTTCGTCCTCCGACGCTGGGACGTAGCCCTGAAACGGGACGAGCCTGGCCAAAGCCAGATGGTGAGAAGCCTGGCCAACGCCAAACGACGAGCAGCCTGGCCAACGCCAGACGACGAGTGGCCTGGCCAACGCCAGACGACGATCGGCCTGGCCAACGCCAGACGACGAGCGGCCTGGCCAACGCCAGACGACGAGCAGCCTGGCCAACGCCAGGCGACGAGCGGCCTGGCCAACGCCAGACGACGAGCAGCCTGGCCAACGCCAGACGACGAGCGGCCTGGCCAACGCCAGACGACGAGTGGCCTGGTCAACGCCAGATGACGAGCGGCCTGGCCAACGCCAGACGATAGATGATGCTCGGGTGCCCGACCAGGTGGGAGCCCGCAGCAGCCTTGCCTCAGGAACTCGGCCGCCACCCCTGCGCCCTGGTAGCATGCTTGCCTCCGTCGCGTCCCGGCCACCTCTGCCCCGTTCTTCGTTCGGGCTTCTTCCAAACCAGCGTGGGGGCCTCTCATTGGTCCGAACTTCACGCGCCTCGTCTGCCCATCGTCTTCCTCACCGAATACATCGCGAAAGCGCGCGTCCACACCATCGGTCGTCGTCGTCTTCTTTCCTATGCCGGTGCACTCGCGCACATTTTAAACCGAACACTGGTTGCACTCGCGCACTTCACGAAACGTGCACTTCACTTATCACAGATATCAAGAACTCAGTAGCATCACGGATAGAACATCACGGATAGAACAATAGTATCTACGATCAAAATCAGAACTCACGGGAAGGTAGGGCCTCCATTGTTCCTTCTGGTTGTGATGTGTGGTGCGCGTTCAAAGTGCGCGCCTTCGAAAAGTGCGCGTCACGGAAAAAAAAAACAAAAGGAGAAATACCAGAGTGCACGTGCGGTGCTGCTTAAACAAGAATGACGACGTTAAAGAGCGTCAAGCACGAGGATGCGTGGCAGGACGTGAAGTAAACAAAAGGTAAAACATCCAATGGGCAGCGAACACGGAGATTTCAAGGCCCAATGGCTTGACACCACGAAACAGTAGTATCTCCAATGAGAACGAGACAAGTGGGCCAGAGCTGAAGCAGGAGCCTGGGGAGACCAGAGCAAGGGGAATTCGAGGCAGGGAGTGCAAGCGGAAGGTCGTCACCGGACCGGGCGCTGAAGATGGGCCGTTGGGTTCCGGACCCGAGCCTACAGGACTTCCACCGGCCGGGGCCTCCTGCTGTCGGGTTCCCGCTCCAAAGGACCGTGGCCATCCGGTCCTGAACTCCTTTCCAGGGCCTGCGGACTTTGGTTCCGGCAGGCGAGCTACAGCCGTCGGGCTCCGGGCCCGAGCTGTGCGCCCAGCTGCTTGACTAGGTCGACCCTAGTTCCCGGACGCGTCGCCACCAGCCTGCGTTCTCCCGTCTCCGACGTGTCCACGCTCCTCAAGCCGAAACCATCACGATTTGGTAGGGCTTTTCGACGTGTCGCCAGCAGCCAGCGTTCCCTCGTCCTCGTCCAGCCCACGCATTGACGCAGGAGTCACGGCGTTCCGGTTTCTCATCACCGCCGAAAACCAACTTGTGGGTGAGACTGCACCGATACTCTTGCGCTACTCCCATCACTCAGCCCCTTTCGAACGTTAGGTTTAGTTACTGACTTTGAACGTTCTTGTTGGGTGTTTACAGATGTGTTTCGTCATGTCCAGTCAACTGTTTATTAAGTGTTTTGTTTTGTGAGGAATCTTTGCCTTTTTACTTTTCAATTAAACTTTTTGTGTGTTTCTGGGAAACCGAACGGCTTTGTCCTTATTAACAAAACTCTCTGAGGCTCAGCCCGGGAGAAAAACAAATCAGCAACAAGAACCCGCATCACAAATTGGCGTCCGCAGCGACAGGACAAAGTCGTTTGTTTTTCCAGTAGATTTTTTGACGCGGTTAACACGATGACGAACACGTGGGAGTTAATTGAGTTGGCGGATAAAATGGGACTGACGGGAGCGGAGTTTAGAGTATGGTACGAGGAGCGGATGGAGAGGGAGCGTGAGCAACGGGCTGCAGAACGAAAGGCGGCGAAGGAAAAGCTTGAATTGGTGCTTAGAGCTAAGAAGGAGGAGCTAGAGCGCGTAACGCGTGAAAATAAAGTGTTGCTAGAGCGTCAGACACGCATACTGAAGCAGCAGCTCCAATTAGAGAGGGTGGACTTCGAGCGGCGACTCGAGCTTGCGATGGCGAAAAGGGGGCAGCTGGCGATGCAGAAGGTCGAGCAAGCGGTGAATGTTTGCTCCGATAGCAGCGTTTGCTGGAGGGAAGTCGATTCCTGCAAGGTTGGCCTCGAGCCTCGCGACAGCCTTACTTCGGAGCGAGAAGCTCAGATAGAGGAAGGCAGAGAGGTGGACAGCCAAGAAGGCAGGAGTCATGAGGAGTTTGTTGAAGCGACGGAAAGCTCCTCTGGCTGGGAACATATTACTTCCGTTAGCTGCTTGGGGACCTCTGAGAGGCCAAGCACCTATGAAGAAGAGCGCCTGGATATGGGCGACCTAGAAGCTGTGGAAAATGTGGTGGAGCAAAGCTTCGATAGCAGGGAACAAAGAAGTTCCATTCAGAATGAGGTGTGTATCAGAACGTCTCAAAGGCCGAGCACATTTCGGGAAGGGGTAGGGCTACCTCTCAATAGCTCCATGGAAGGAGCGCTAGAACGTCATTGGGAAGATGGCAGCGAATGCCATGAAGGCTCTGATATAGTGGCCACTGATTGTTTTGTACCGACAGAGGTAGCAGCAGGCACCACGTCAATGGTCCTAGACCATACGTATATCTCACTCAGAGAGAGAGGGGATTCTAGTTCACAGGATAGCGTAACTGCTATTTGTCCGAGAAAACACGATGGGAGTGCTGAAGCACTCTTCAAAATAAACAGTATCGAATCGGAGGTGGGCTCGATAGTAGGTATGGAGAATGCCAGACAGGGTCTTGAACCTGAGAACGTGATTGGTTTTGAACCTATAATTAAGTCCACTCAAGATGAGCTGTATAATGACCGAGCACAACGGCATCCCTTCTCAAGAATCCAGGAACCTCACACGCTTGTCGGAGCGTTTGGGCTTGCTGAGGGCACCCCGAGCTTGTGTTCATTAGATGGTGAACTAAAAGAAAGCATTTGTGTGAGAGATTGTGGCATTTGGACATTCGTGTCTCAGTGCGTTTCGTGTCGACGCCGACGGCTCGAGACCGCGCCCTGTTCCTCTGTGACCGGTAAGCGTTCATGTGGCCGGCGGGGGCGCAGACACGCGTTTCAGCGAAAGTGCATAAAAGCATGTTGGCCACAGTTACTTTCGAAACGTGCGAGAAGGGCAGTGCGTCTGGTTTGGGACGCGATAACCTGAGTGTAGGGTTAGAAAACCGGTAGCTCTTTCTGGACTTCGACTTTTAGATGCGGACACAAGTAGCTTTGTCCATAGTCGATTTTGTAGTAAAAAGGTTTATTCCGGGTTTCAGAACTTTTAAATGCAATTGGGTGAATCTAAAGTTTAAGTGTGGACATTTGGACGATGTAGCGAACTGTAGCCCGGTGATGTGTTGAACTGCGTGGTGCAAATATGTGGTTTAATTGTGACGTAGTGCAGAACGCGCACTCATCGGCAGTTTTTTTTTTCTAAAAAAAAAAAAAAAACTTGAATAAAAGGGGGGCGTATGTGATGTGTGGTGCGCGTTCAAAGTGCGCGCCTTCGAAAAGTGCGCGTCACGGAAAAAAAAAAACAAAAGGAGAAATACCAGAGTGCACGTGCGGTGCTGCTTAAACAAGAATGACGACGTTAAAGAGCGTCAAGCACGAGGATGCGTGGCAGGACGTGAAGTAAACAAAAGGTAAAACATCCAATGGGCAGCGAACACGGAGATTTCAAGGCCCAATGGCTTGACACCACGAAACAGTAGTATCTCCAATGAGAACGAGACAAGTGGGCCAGAGCTGAAGCAGGAGCCTGGGGAGACCAGAGCAAGGGGAATTCGAGGCAGGGAGTGCAAGCGGAAGGTCGTCACCGGACCGGGCGCTGAAGATGGGCCGTTGGGTTCCGGACCCGAGCCTACAGGACTTCCACCGGCCGGGGCCTCCTGCTGTCGGGTTCCCGCTCCAAAGGACCGTGGCCATCCGGTCCTGAACTCCTTTCCAGGGCCTGCGGACTTTGGTTCCGGCAGGCGAGCTACAGCCGTCGGCCTCCGGGCCCGAGCTGTGCGCCCAGCTGCTTGACTAGGTCGACCCTAGTTCCCGGACGCGTCGCCACCAGCCTGCGTTCTCCCGTCTCCGACGTGTCCACGCTCCTCAAGCCGAAACCATCACGATTTGGTAGGGCTTTTCGACGTGTCGCCAGCAGCCAGCGTTCCCTCGTCCTCGTCCAGCCCACGCATTGACGCAGGAGTCACGGCGTTCCGGTTTCTCATCACCGCCGAAAACCAACTTGTGGGTGAGACTGCACCGATACTCTTGCGCTACTCCCATCACTCAGCCCCTTTCGAACGTTAGGTTTAGTTACTGACTTTGAACGTTCTTGTTGGGTGTTTACAGATGTGTTTCGTCATGTCCAGTCAACTGTTTATTAAGTGTTTTGTTTTGTGAGGAATCTTTGCCTTTTTACTTTTCAATTAAACTTTTTGTGTGTTTCTGGGAAACCGAACGGCTTTGTCCTTATTAACAAAACTCTCTGAGGCTCAGCCCGGGAGAAAAACAAATCAGCAACAAGAACCCGCATCACACTGGTACATCCGGTGCCACACGTCGGTTATGCCAGTTCTTGTGAAGTTAACAGTCAGGCACTCTCCGTGGTCCTGGAGTAAGCGATGGACATTCTGGTACGCCTTTTCCAAATTCGACACAAAATGAAAAGTGAGGAAAGCGAAGACCCGATCGAACAGGCCGTACTTCTCACGCAACGTGTATGAATCGTCGTTCTCAATGTCATGTTGTTCGTAGGAGACTCCTCGCTGCTGATAGTGGCATCGGGCGTATCGAAGCATTTCTAGCGATATGTCTATAGCTACGACGCGTTTGAACGGACGCAGCCGCGGAATCAAGCAGTCTGAAAGAAAGTTTCCTGGTCCGGAACCAACGTCGAGATGCTGACATTTAGCGCTAGTTCGTTGACGGAATTCTACGCTCTCTAAGACTGCTAAATGGTCTCTGTAAGTGTAACCTTTCAACCAACTGAACGCTTCAGGGTCCAGATCACAACGGTTGCGTATTTTTTGTTCACGTAATATTTGCTCTTTTGAAGAGTTTATTACGGCACCTTGAGCATCTTGAACACTCTTGCTCTGGGTGTGAACAAAACTGCTGCATATCATTGAACGCGGGAAGCACTGATGAGTCCCAGCCTCTGTGATCATCTGCACAAGCAAAAGGTAGACAAATGTAAGTAAACACGCACCGAAAATTGATATGTGGGGTTTAACAGCCCCCAAAACTACAATCAGATTATGCGATACGCCGTGTGGAGGGCTTTGGAAATTCGGACCACCTGGGGTTATTTACGTATACCGAAATCTGAGAACATGGGCCTACAGCATTCTCACTTCTGTCGAAAATGCAGCCGCCGCAGCGGGGATTCGATCGCGCGACCTGTGGGTCCGCAGCCGAGTACCTCATCTACTAGAGCACAGCGGTGGGACACCGACTGCATTTCGCGCTGAGCGAAATTTATAAGGTAATATGTAGTTATAGCTACTTCATACGTTACCCTGGATTACCCTTATCCAGGAACAACGAAAAAAAATTGGCAGATCCCACGTACAGTGGGAATCCATGATACGAATATGAAATGTTGATATATGTCACTTTAAAACCAGCACAAAGTTACGAGGTGAAGGCAAATGATGCCGCACATGACTTCCGTGTCATGATTATCATGCTTGAAGTGGTATAGCGCATTACGGAGAAGAAGAAACGGCCGAGTAGACCGACACAAGAGGACAGAGCGCTATCCTGTGTCGGTCTGCTCGACCGTTTCTTCTTCCCCGTAATGCGCTATACCAGTTCAAGTACGACGAACCAACTCGCCCAATCTTCAACACTCATGATTATCATGTTTGTAAAATGGCCATGAGCGCCTCATGAAGGGCCTAATATACTCCAATATAGCGTTGATGCGTGCGCACGCTGCACACAGTGACGCAACGTTAGCGAAACGCGAGGTAGTATGACGCCAGGCGCGACCAGCGCCCGTCGGCTTGGTGCGAAGGCGACCGGCGCGAATTCCGACATGCTGCTTTTCGCGCCGATGCGTTACCTTGACAACACTGAGTTGAGTTGAATAAACTTTATTTGCCCAGCAGTTGTTGCTGTGCCCGGGGCTAGGCTGCCAGGGACACATTGTTCGAGGAACATCTTCAGAGGTCCTCGGCGACGGCACTGCGTGTGTCTCTTTTCGTGCGGAGGGACGCCGGACGCGCTGAAACGCGCAATCGTCAAAGCAACGCAGCGCGAGGCGCGCCGGTGAGTATATGGCAAGACTGGCGTCTGGCGTAACAACACCGGCGTGACGCGACGGAATCAATGCCGGAGAGCACGCACACCGCGTCACGTCGAAAAGTATTGGCGCATTGACTGTGGCATGATGTTTTCACATGACACGCATCTCATGATGATCATGGTTGCACCAATCACATACCTTCGTCATCTATTGGCGTCAGGTAATTCCAAACTTGGCGTATGTTAAGCTAGCGAAATGGCCGTGAGCGCATCATAATTGTGGCATGTAGTCATGTTGTTACATGACACGCATGTTGGGATTATCATGTTTGGATGTGTCATTTACTTATGTCGTCCGTTCGCGTCACGTAATACCGAGTTTGGTCAATGTGAAGCTTGCGGAACGGTCGCGAGGGCATCATGAGCGTAGCATGTAGTAATGTTGTTACACGACACGCATCTCATGTTTATTATGTTTGCGCTGGTGCCTTCGTCATCTTCGTCACATTCATACCTTCGTCATCTATTCACGTCCCGTAATACTGAATTTAGTATAAGTGAAGCTAGTAAAAGGGCCGCCAGCGCATCATAAGCGTGGCATGTAGACATGTTGTTACATGACACGTATCTCATGATTATCATGTTTGCACCAGTCACATACCTTCGTCATCTATTTGCGTACTGTAATACTAAATTTAGTATATGTGACGCTAGCGAAACGGGCGTGAGCGCATAATGAGCGTGGCATGTAGTCATGTTGTTACATGACACGCATGTCATGGCTTTCATGTTAAAATCTGTCGTTTATGTTCACCATGCAATCATGCCACAGCATACCAGCTTTGCAACATGTCATGTGACTTAAACTACCGCCAGAGCTGCAGAATCATGAAATGTATATCATGATGTTCATGACATACAAATCATGACTTCATTGTTATGACTTGTGAAATATGTTTTTCATACAGTCATAATATGCCATACTAAGTTTGGTAACGCTACCACTGTCGAAGCGGCCAGGAGAGCTAAGTGTCGTAGGCGGCTAGATAGATAGATAGATAGATAGATAGATAGATAGATAGATAGATAGATAGATACGCTCAATGTCGCCGAAGTGCGCTAAGAAATGCTTCGCATTTAAAACTTTTAGGGGCACATAATACTCAGGTGCCTGCTTACTATATTGTCCTTGCTTTAAAATAGTACAATCAAATTTCTGTGCATTTACATGTGAGCAGATAATTAAATTGTTGCAACTTTTGCCACAAAAGGGTTCGATAAACCCAGCTCAGTGCATAGTCACAGCTACGTTTCTTTCTGCTCAGGTGGGTGTCTTTAGGTCAATGTTACAGGAAATGAAAAAAAAAGGTGCTAAACGCGGCCAGGCGTAGAGAAGGCTTAAACACCGCGCTATTTTAACTTGCTCCTACTTATGTCGTTATTTTAAAGCGATACCCAACAAGGCCTACGTTGGTGCTTCAGTTTTCTGGTCCTGACGTATATTGTGCATTAGTTACACAGAGCTGAAAATCTTTGAAGATAAAACTACGCGTCATGACCTTTCTCCCACTGTGGTAGAACAATAAAAATAATAGGCGTATATATACATACATACATACATATATATATATATATATATATATATATATATATATATATATATATATATATATATATATATATATATATATATATATATATATATATATATACATATATATATATATATATATATATATATATATATTGTGACGACGAAGACCGAAACTGGCACTCTGGCACAGACGCGCATGCTAGGCGAGCGAGGAAGAAAAAGACAGAATGAGAACAGCTGGCCCCATCCAGTCGGGGGCAGAACAAGATCGAGTTCGGCGCTCACGAGCTGGAAGAAGCTGGTCAGTGGTCCCAACGTTCCTTGTTCCATCCTCAGGATTGTAGTCAAGTAGCCGGTGGTTACTTTTATTTTATTTTATTAGATCTACCTCTTGTTCCGCAACTGTTTTAGTGCATTGACAAGTGTAACTTCTTATTTCATGTCTGTTTATTCTCCGGGCCAGAGGCCTGCCCTCTGGTCAGCCTCTGTTCCCCCTCAAGATCTTCCCCTGGAGTTGTTTCTCCACAATGTAACCCGTAGCGTTCCTGTCGCTTTGGGGCCGACCACCGGTGGGTTCATCCGTATGAAAAACCCCTAGACAATCCAAACGGAATTTCGTGCAATCACTCCCATTTTCTACTGATAACAGATGTTCGTCAGTTTGGACGCGGGGGGCGGGGGGGGGGGATATTATGCTGCTCACCAGACAAGGCTTGCATCCAAGACCTTCTGAAGTGCACTACTTTTGCATCACATCCGGTGAGCTCTTTTATCCCACCTCATCTAGCTTGCTGCGAAAGATTGGTTCGGGGGGTAGATAAGCCCAGCAGAAGTCTGGGACTTCTTTTCGCCAGCAAGTTTTAATTCTGTTTACTGCTGTACCAAGCAGGAAAACAGAAAGTTCCCACTGAAACTGTAATTGCCACATTCGCTGGAACAGATCGCTCTTCGGAGATCAAGGCATGGCCGCTTATCTATAAGGTCGAAGCTTTGGCTCCCTGTCCGCTGCAATGCACGTGCTAAATGTTGCCGCTTTGGGCCCAGTACTGAAGGTTGTCGATCGGAGACTCGATGCCGCATATGCGAGGCCATGTACTGGGCTGGTCATAGTACTGCTCAGTGTCAATCAGACAATAGGACTTGCTGTTTGTGCAAGGCAAATCACGTTGCAGACGATATCAAAGGAACTTCAGGTGACGGAAATCATTGAAAGGAGACGATGCTCTCGTAGAGAAGCAATTGCAGAAATTCAAAGCAGGAATGAGAGTTATGCCGGCATAGCAGCTCGTCCACCTCTTTCCATGGATGCATCACTTTCTCAGTCCATTTCTGCTATGGTAGAAAAGGCCGTAGAAAAAGTATTAGAAAAATTTTTACTCAATCTGTCCGACTCACTCAATAATATGATGGATTCACAGATGTCGGGTGCATCTGATAGACTAACTAAGCGTATCCAACCTCCCAGTGCCTCAATTAATAAACCTGCCGAACATCAGTCAGATGTCTGTGTCCATAATGAGGCAATGCCTTCCAGATATAACACAACTGAGCAGGAAGATATATCTGATTAAGAATCAATAAGTAATCTGGATGTAGATATGGATGCTCGCCTTTTGAAACGCACCAGATCACGCACTAGCAAACATAATATTTCTTTTAATCCAAAAACAAAAAAGAGTGTGAAGAAACTTAGGACTAAAGCGGACTTCTTAAAGGACAGTATCTTAGATCAAGTAGTTGCTACTGCTTGCTTATCATCATAGGGTGCCTTAGAGTACTTCAGTGGAGCTGCCGTTCAATTCTCTCTGCAACTACAGACTTATTATACCTAATTTCTCAACAATCTCCAGACGTCATAATTTTACCAGAGTCTTGGCTGTCTGCTGATCAAAACTTCTATCTAAAAAACTATCAGTGCTTTCGACTGGACCGAGACTCACGTGGTGGAGAATTATTGCTTTTCATTTCATCCAAAATTTGTCATAAAGCACACTTAGTTTACAAACAAATATCACACGATTATGAAGTATTGGTTCTAGAAATTCACTTTCCCGGTAGCGGGCCACTATCCATAGTCAACAACTACTTTCCGGGTGAAATATGAGATGAAAGAGCTCTTGACGTGACTGTGAGTTTTCGCAGAAACAGTATATTATTTGCGGGAGACTTCAATGCCCATCACGTGTCATGCGGATTCTGCACTGATTCATCAGAAAGACGGTTGTGGGACTGGACTAATCGGAATAACCTTATTTGTTGGAACTCCAGAGTTCCGACATTCGTTCAATGCAATTGGAGGCCCGTCTTAAATTTGACATTTGCTAGCTCAAGTGTGACAATATCGTCTTGGGCTGTTCTTGATACCACGACAAGTAGTGATCACTGCCCCCTGGTAATTGAAGTTAGCATTCCTTTAGTGACGGTAGACCGCCAGGTGCAAAGTTTTGTACACTACTCTAAATTTAAAAAAAATTTACAGTCAACGCTGTCTTCCTTGCCCAATATAGAAGCAAATATGAAAGCTATGAGCCTTTGTTACACCATAAAGTGTACAATTAAAAAATCCAGTTCACTATATCTTCAACAAGGGGAAAATTCATATCTGCCTGGTGGAATGTGGATTGTGCCAGACACTATAGACGCCGCAACGCTGCATGGAAAAAACTCCTTACCAACCAATGTCCGACTAATTGGAGAAATTATTTATTTGCTAAAGCTACCTTTAGGAGAACAGTGTCACTAGCGAAAGACGATTATGAAGAAAAACGGTACAGCTATCTATCCAAGAGCGGCAACAAAAAGCTCTATTCAGATTTCTCCGTAATCGTAAAGCTATTACAGCACACGTAAATATTGACTCAGTTATTTTTTCTCCAACTGAGTTGGAAGATACATTAACTGAAATTGCATTAGCATTGAAGAAGAGATTTACATCACAAATCAAAATAAAGTGTGCAAAACCGTCATTCGGAAATGTTTTTATTGAAGTAAGTAGGAATGAACTTGCGCACGTCGTTCTTATTCTGCCAAACACAGGTCCTGGACCAGATGGCATCGCTTCAGAATTGTTAAAAATATATTCGACATCTCCCATGAAGACATCCTTAATGTTGTCAACTATTCACTTGAAAATAGTTGGATACCTCCTCAAGGCTTTGTTCTATCTCCTGTGCTATTTAACATTTTGTTAAGTTCAATACTACTGAGTGATAAGGTACAAGTATATGTATATGCAGATGATATCGCGTTCTTTGCATCTGACAGCGATATTTATTTACTACATTCGACTTTATAGTGTTATTTGGCAACAATGGAAACCTGGTTTCAGAAAATTGATATGAACCTGAACGTAACTAAAAGTGCTATAATAGTTTTTTCATTCGACGCACCAGTTACTGTTTCTCTTGAGTACCATCAAGAAATAATTCCCCAGGTTAACTGTATTAAATATCTGGGTGTACTGGACAATCAAAAACTGAGCTGGCGTGACCACAATGAATATATTAAAATTAATGCTACACGCGCTGTTGGAATGAGAGGTAGGCATGGCCACCTCCATTCCGGTCTTCGCAGAGATACGCTCATCATGAATTATCGCATTTACGTTCGTCTGATTCTTGAATTCGGATGTGTACTATTCTCTGGTGGACCAGCATACAAAATAAACCCCCTGATTTTCTTAAAGTGGGAAGCTCTACGTAGTTGTTTAGGTGTGCCACAATTCACAGCTAACAATGTTTTGTATCAAGAAGCTCGAATATTCACCCTTGCTTGCATATTTCGTACTTTAGCTGCAAAAACCTATTCAAAATTTTCTGAATCCACTTTAAGAAAGCGACAGTTTGTATTCTTTGCCGAGCCTGGTGTCTTTTTCAATGACCATTGATCCCGTGTATATAAACCCCAAGTGCTATTTGTTCAAACACTTCTAGATGCTTCAAATGTTAATATATACGAGATCACACCATCTGTCAAACGAATCGGCCAAGTGCAAATAAAATTTGACGATATCTTCCCCTTGATCGCTTAACACTTGCCCTCTAAATATTTGATGGGTTTATTAGAACAACGCCTGTCTCAATTAGGTACTAATATAGTGATTGCAACGGATGCACCTATGAGTGGCGATAAGGCAGGTGTGGGTATTTTTTCTCTCTCATTATTCTGGTCATTTTCATTACGCCTCCCAGACTATACACCAATATTTGAAGCGGAGTTATTGGCCGTTATACTAGCTACTCGTAAACTTTCTGCGACTCATTCGACAGCTCTGATAGTTTCTGACCCGTATTCTGTGTGTTCATTTTTATCATCTTCGTTGACATCAGCAGTACTAGAAACTTTTAAATCACTAATCCCAGCAAACATTCGTCTAGTGCGAATGATATGGGCGCCAGCCCATCGTAGTATATTTATAAACGAGATGGCTGACACACTTGCGCGAACACCTCTTGATCTTCCGATTGCGCCAATCATGCCCCCTACAGCTCATGTAACAGCAGCGAGATTTAGAAAACTTTCCCTTCTTGAAGACTCATCAAAAATCATGATACCGAATCCAGATTTCTCGCACCTGCACTTCACATGAAACAATATATGGTGTCCCACGCATAAATTGGGAGCCTTGACAACAAAATTACGTTTCCGTGTACCACCTCTTAATTTCTACTTAAACAGGTCTGGTCTGGTGCCATCCCCTCTGTGCTGAAGCTGTAACGAACCTGAACATATCGACCAATTTCTTATCACATGTCACCATTTCAAAAAATCAAAAAAAACTGCTTCAAAATTTTATTCAGAAAACTAGGAATATCACTCAATACTCCCAATACTTTGTCTTTTGGGGCCACTTTATTGGGACCCAGCGACAGGAATATCTGCGGGGCTCTCTGCGAATTCATATATAACACAAGAAGATTACCTTGATGAGTCAGCGATCAGCTCTTGAATTTTACTAACCACACTATCACTTATTAATTAGCTGATACACTGCAATGATTCAACTTTCAGGAGAATTTCATGTAACAATTACACCTCAGTTATTGAACAAATTCTATTATTTCTCTCTCACCTACCCTTTCTTTCTTTTTTTCTCATTGCGCCAAAATAATTTCACAGTCAAAACACAGTAACCCTATTCCCCTAGTCTAGAAAACCTAGAGGTATTGACTTGAAATAACCACCGGCTTCTTGGCCAATCCCCCCTAAAGGGTGAGAGCCACAAAAGAAAGGAACAAGCAAGCAAGCAACCTGGCCCAGGATCGGGTGTTGTCTCTTGTTCTCTGTCTCGCTCATTACAGTTCGACGAGTGAATCATCAGCGGGAAGCCACCGGTACGTGTCTTCGTGGTTCGTCGGCATCACGAGCTTCTTCGTCGAGGAACGCCGTTCACGCTTCCTTGGCAATGGGGTCCCACCCGCCACTTCAGCTACTCTACAAACCACCAGTGGACGGCGCCCAGGCCTCCCATGTGGTTTCAGGGCTTGTCCTTATTGACACCCTGCCACCGTTTTGCGGCAAGGATCCACACCGGCTCCTGTCTTTTGGGAATGCCGCTCACGCTTCCCATGGCCTACATTCCCGTTTCCGCACTCTTTCAACATACGAGCTGCCAGGGAACACTGTCCAGGCTTCTCTGCTCGTCAACCTCACAGGCGTGAGTGCTGCAACCGCTACTCATTCAAATACCGCGATCACCGACTCTTCATACTTCACAAACGACAGCGCCGCGAACCAGCGGCGTACCATCGCACTACTCCGCGTCAAGACCAACGAACTGACAGCGTCGATCTCCGAGCAAGCTCTTACAATGTTGCCAGAATGGCGTGCCACTAACGCCGTGTTGGATGTAGCTGCGTCGCACGACCTTGACGCAAGCCCATTAGAGCAACGCAGGCAGCTCTAGGGCACCCTCCTGCAGCTCTCAGACCAGCTCGACGGCGTTGCCTCAGTGATATCCGTATTTTGACGTGCCGCCCCACTATCGCCGTTCCCCTATGGTTTACCGGAATTCGACGGGGTCCGTAACGACGCCGACAGCTCGGTGGCAACCATCTACGCGCTAGCAATGCACGCGGCCTGGACAGAGAATCAGAAATGGTATGTGGTCATAGACCGTCTTCGGGAAGGTGCAGTGGCGTGGCACCGGTATGAAGGTTGGCAGCAGCAGTCATGGGTAGAGTGGAGCTTCAAGCTCATAGCTGCTTTCGGTTCGATTCCCTGTGCCACCTGCCCATGTAACTCGACCTTCTCTCAGGACGGAACTCGGGAAAAGTCCGGCCTAAAGGATGCGATTCGAGTCCCTAACATCCTGTAATCTCTCGGTGACCAAGACGTAGGGAACAATCACGATTGTGTAACTCTGCCTTGCCCAGGCATTTCTGCTGTCGTATTTAGAGCTCCTGAGGAGCACCGGCCCGACGGTGCAGCTGTGTCCGGCGGATCCCTGATGACAAGCTTTGCGCAACACTATGCAAGAGGCCCCAACGCAGGTCGTCCGGTTGACTTAGAGGCACCGGCCCCTATCCTACTGAACAATCTACCACCTAATGAGACAGGTCTTTCCGCTGAGTCTAATAACATCACATCTGGCCAGACGGAAGAGGATATGCGTGCGATGCATGCACTGCCTGACTCGGTAGAGTCTCCGATTTTCAGAACGGCTTCCGTCGACGATCTCCCGACAGTACGCAGCGTGGCTTCAAGAATCGCTGACTTTATATCGTCCGGGAGCCCCAAAGCGACAACGCTGCGCAAGCCACGGACTACGCGAGTCACGACGCAGGAGCCGCGCCACAGGTCAGCAACAAGGACTTCACCCCAATTCGTGCAGATGTCTAATTGCAGCGAAAAACATCTCTCAATCCGCAAAAAATTGCACAGACGGCTGCATAAGATGCTACTCGTTTCGTTGCAAAATCCACCATTTCCTGCCCAGTTTTCTAAAATGTGGTGGGACAAAGGAAAGCGTTCTGTGATCAACCTGCGATCATGTCAATCCAGTTGGGGCCGCTTGCCAGAACCATCTCCAAAAAAACCACGCCACCACAGGAAACTTGTACCACGAGAATGCCAGCTCAGTCCACCCAAGAAAAACCGGATCCGAACTACTTTCTCTGAAAGGTCGCAGCGTGGCCGAGGCTGTAGACTGCTACGCGAAAGTCAATGTCGTCCCCCGGAGTCATCATCAAAAAAGGGACCAAGCAGGACCCAGTCCCCACCATGACATGGCGAACGACCCAGGCGACATCGCAAGTGTCGGCCGCCGGAGCCGATTGCAGCCAATCCCGCCCACCTGAAGCAATGTCAACTGCTGCAGCTAGCCTCACCCACATGAACATTGTCGTGTAGCCCATCGACAATGCTTGCAGTCATGACCGAGTGTGACTACGAAGACCAAAACTGGCACTCCGGCACAGACGCGCATGCTGGGCGAGCGAGGAAGAAGAAGACAGAATAAGAACAGCTGGCCCAGAATCAGGTGTTGTCTCTTGTTCTCTGTCTCGCTCGTTACAATGTATATATATATATATATATATATATATATATATATATATATATATATATAATATATATATATATATATATATATATATATATATATATATATATATATATATATATATATATATATATATATATATATATATATATATATATATATATATATATATATATATATACCAGGTTCTTTGAACGTCATTCACGCTGGACCCGACGTATTGTAGGCAAAAAAGGGGCGACGAAACTTTCGTGGAAGCGTCTTTACTAAACGTTTTCAGCTGGTGGACCAGCCTTCGTCAGAGTAATGTGACAACAGTTCATACATGGCTTTAAAAGCTCCTTTCAATAACAGGTCAGCGCCATCTGCTCTGGTTAGCATTACAATGCGCATCATAAAATGTCAAGTACTTCAGAAAAAAAGAAAAAAAAGACAAAAATACGAAAACCAGAAGGGTACATACATACTAAAGACATAGTTAAAGATTCCCTTACATGTACAGTGACGTGATACTATGCTTATACATAGTTAAGAGATGTAGATGTGTAATGACATTGCTTGGCAGCATAAGAACAATCTTAGTGATATGTGAACGTATAATGGAAGCCACTGTGAAATGATTGAAGATAATAAAAAATAATAAAAAAAAGGCAGACATAGAAGACATGATTTAGGTGGTACAATTTGAAACCAGTGCATCATCGCTCTTAATCTATGGAAAGACAGGTCAGTTTTCCTTTGTTTTCGTTGATTCCAGCTGAAACAGTGTTAAATTTATGAATGAGATATGATTCGCGCAGTTCACGATCATGGCTGGTGCGGAATCCCGATTCTAGTATCGTGACTTTGAGGTTACTAAATGAGTGGCCGGGCATGTTCACATGCTTTGATAATGGAAGGTTTGGTTGGGTTTTAGCATGCGATCTGTGATTGTTGAAACGTATTCTGAATGGGGTTTCAGTGTGGCCTATGTATTGCATATGGCAGGTGCCACACTCAAGTAAATACACTACATTGGATGAATCACAATTAAAGCTTCCCCTAATTGTGAAAATGAATTGGTTAGATGTGCTGGTGGCTGTTAATGACGGTTCTATGTGAGGACAAACTTTACAACGGGGTTTGTTGCAGCGGCTACAACCAGTACGGTTAGTAGTAGCAATTTTAGATGACGTCAGGATGTCACCTATGTTTTTTGAGCGCCTATACACTACTCGAGGGGGTTCAGGAAAGACCGCTTTTAGTCTGTCGCTTTGGGTGAGGATGTTGTAATGGTTACGCAGTATACCTTGAACTTTGGGGATGGACGCTGAGTGTGTTAGTACTAAATTGGCTGACTGAAGCCCGTTGCTTTTTATGCTACCTTTTAAACAGTCCATTCGATCGCGTCCTCTGGCTCGGTGTATCGCGTCGTCAATAATTTTTTCTGGATATTTTCGCTTTAGAAGCTTCTTTTTCAGATCATGGCAGCAAGAATTGAAATCTTGATCTTCAGAGCATATGCGCCTAAAGCGCGTTGCCTGGCTATATGGAATTCCAGTCTTCCAATGGCGCACGTGGCTACTTTCAAAATGAAGAAACTGCTGATTATCGGTTGGCTTTTTAAAAAGCTTCGTAATTAGGCGTCCATGGGAAATGGTAATCCTGACGTCGAGAAAGGCTACAGACAAGGGTGAGTAAGTATGGGAGAATGTTATAGCGGGATGTACCTGGTTGAATTTCGCTATAAAGTTTAGAAGTTCTGTTTCACCATGTGTCCAAATAAAAAATATGTCATCGATGTAGCGTTTGAAATGCTCAGGCTTTAGTGGCACACTCTTAAGAAACGAGTCTTCGAGCACTCCCATGAAGATGTTCGCGTATGTAGGGCCTATCTTTGTACCCATCGATGTTCCACTGATCTGTACGTAATGAGAGCCATTGAATTCTGAAAAAGAAGCTTCTAAAGCGAAAATATCCAGAAAAAATTATTGACGACGCGATACACCGAGCCAGAGGACGCGATCGAATGGACTGTTTAAAAGGTAGCATAAAAAGCAACGGGCTTCAGTCAGCCAATTTAGTACTAACACACTCAGCGTCCATCCCCAAAGTTCAAGGTATACTGCGTAACCATTACAACATCCTCACCCAATGCGACAGACTAAAAGCGGTCTTTCCTGAACCCCCTCGAGTAGTGTATAGGCGCTCAAAAAACATAGGTGACATCCTGACGTCATCTAAAATTGCTACTACTAACCGTACTGGTTGTAGCCGCTGCAACAAACCCCGTTGTAAAGTTTGTCCTCACATAGAACCGTCATTAACAGCCACCAGCACATCTAACCAATTCATTTTCACAATTAGGGGAAGCTTTAATTGTGATTCATCCAATGTAGTGTATTTACTTGAGTGTGGCACCTGCCATATGCAATACATAGGCCACACTGAAACCCCATTCAGAATACGTTTCAACAATCACAGATCGCATGCTAAAACCCAACCAAACCTTCCATTATCAAAGCATGTGAACATGCCCGGCCACTCATTTAGTAACCTCAAAGTCACGATACTAGAATCGGGATTCCGCACCAGCCATGATCGTGAACTGCGCGAATCATATCTCATTCATAAATTTAACACTGTTTCAGCTGGAATCAACGAAAACAAAGGAGAACTGACCTGTCTTTCCATAGATTAAGAGCGATGATGCACTGGTTTCAAATTGTACCACCTAAATCATGTCTTCTATGTCTGCCTTTTTTTTATTATTTTTTATTATCTTCAATCATTTCACAGTGGCTTCCATTATACGTTCACATATCACTAAGATTGTTCTTATACTGCCAAGCAATGTCATTACACATCTACATCTCTTAACTATGTATAAGCATAGTATCACGTCACTGTACATGTAAGGGAATCTTTAACTATGTCTTTAGTATGTATGTACCCTTCTGGTTTTCGTATTTTTGTCTTTTTTTTCTTTTTTTCTGAAGTACTTGACATTTTATGATGCGCATTGTAATGCTAACCAGAGCAGATGGCGCTGACCTGTTATTGAAAGGAGCTTTTAAAGCCATGTATGAACTGTTGTCACATTACTCTGACGAAGGCTGGTCCACCAGCTGAAAACGTTTAGTAAAGACGCTTCCACGAAAGTTTCGTCGCCCCTTTTTTGCCTACAATACGTCGGGTCCAGCGTGAATGACGTTCAAAGAACCTGGTATATATACCGCAATGGACCTTGCAAAGACGACTTTCTGGAAGTACCCAAAGACTCCCGCCAACACAACCATCATCGGTGACTCGCAAATGAAGTACGTGCATCAGTACTTTAATCCACATCAACAAGGTACGCCTGCTTTCATAACTCAACCTGGTGCCCGAATTGGAGATGTGCACTTTCTGCTAGACTTCGTACCTGACACCACAAGGACCCTCGTACTGCATGTCGGTACCAACGACTTATCTTCCGCGAGTGGCGAAACAGCTTTCCACAAATACCGCTCATTAATCGACCACATTCGGATAGAGCGACCCAAGATATCCCGGATTTATGTCAGCCTGATATTACCAAGAAGCCCAAATCGGAGATATGGCGGCAGAAATCAAGGTTTCGTCCGACGATGTAACTCGGAAGCCTGCAAGCTCAACGGCATGCTGCGCAACTTCTGTAATCGATCCAGTGCAGTCTACTTCATTGATCATGGTTTTGAATGGATACCTGCCTATCGAGTCCTCGCTGCCGATGGACTACATCCCAGCTTCGAGGGTTCAAGCCTCATAGCAAGCCACATCCGCCAGCTTTTCCCCAGGAGAATGCTTGACGCCACGTCGTCCTGGTGTGACCACTCGGCAGAACAGCCCCCAATCTCCCCGAAACAGAATTCAAGATCAAGAGACAGAGTGTCAACCTACGTTCGGAACTCCAAGTCTCCGAACAATCCAGCCGCAAGTAGCCAGTGACTACAGGACTTCTCTGGTAATCAAAATTTAGGTACTGCTTCTGCATGTTTTCTTAAGTGCCGGAAGGTGACTGAAAAACGCATTCGCGCGGAACTGCATGTTGCGTGCCTCAGGGAGTATGTAAATGCTTCTAAAATTCCCAAAGGTCTTAGGCTTTATGTGAACCCTGCTACCTCTGAACTGTCAAATGCAAATAGGCTTAGGTGGCGGGATGTGCTGACCAATGCTTCACTTGAGCTTGTTCGCATTATCATAAATCACTATGAAACGTCAATTGGTAAGCTTCTGAAAGAAGAAACTACTCTATCCAGGCAACTCGTTCCTCACGAAGCACATTTGCTGAATGTACATGAGGAAAGAAAGCTAAACGCCTTAGGCAAAATAAAAGCTCGGAAACTATTGCGGGACGATGTTCCAGCAGCACCCTACATAAAAAAAATGAGGAGTTCGCCAATTGCTTTAATCAGAACACCTGAAACATTGCCGGAGATAAGCCAACAAGACGCCAATATAGTCAACCTTTCTGACGTTACCATCCTCCCTGCAGAGGAAAGGGTTCTTTCAAAAGGCCTGAACTTCTGTCCAACTTCTGGCGGGTTTGATGAATTTCAGTTGATGAAGGATATAGATAATTTCGCTCGTAATCTCAGGCTAAAAGAGTATTTTCACGACCACGCTAGCAACAAGGGAGCTCGCCCGGCTGTACCGTCCGCGACACAATGGACGCCCGCCTCGCAAAGGGATAAATGCCTAGACCTTTACATCAAAGCTGTCTCACGTGATGTACTCAACGCTTACAAAACGCGTAGCCCGTTCCAAAAAAACCTTTCTGCCAGTGAATTTGACGCTCTTAAAAGTTTAAATGCACGTGATGATATTATCATAAAACCAGCAGACAAGGGCGGCTCGATTGTGATAATGGGCAAAGAAAGTTACATAAAAGAAGCCGTACGACAGTTATCTGACACTGCTTTTTACAAACAACTTCCCGCTGATCCTACCACTGACTTTCTTGTCATCATAAAAGACACCATTAAGGCATTAGTAAAAAAGAAAAGGGTTGACGATAAGACAGCACGCAGCCTCATTCCGCTTAGCCCTGTTGCCGGAAGATTTTACCTGCTCCCAAAGATACACAAGTCAGGAAATCCAGGCCGTCCCATTGTTTCAGGCATTCGAACAGTAACAGAAAACATATCTCGTTACACTGAGAGTTTGATAAAATTTCTTCCGCCCACATTCGCTTCCTTTGTTAAGGATACCAACGATTTTCTTAATGGTATATCACACCTAACAGTGCCCGATGGTTCGCTTCTGGTGACGATGGACGTCACCTCCCTCTACACTAACATACCCCACAAGGACGGTATACAGGCTGTTTTAGATTCATATGACCACTCGAAATCTGACAAGCTAATGGACACGTCAACTCTCGAAACACTGCTGAAGCTCATTCTCGAGTTGAATAACTTCGAATTCAATGGCTCTCATTACGTACAGATCAGTGGAACATCGATGGGTACAAAGATAGGCCCTACATACGCGAACATCTTCATGGGAGTGCTCGAAGACTCGTTTCTTAAGAGTGTGCCACTAAAGCCTGAGCATTTCAAACGCTACATCGATGACATATTTTTTATTTGGACACATGGTGAAACAGAACTTCTAAACTTTATAGCGAAATTCAACCAGGTACATCCCGCTATAACATTCTCCCATACTTACTCACCCTTGTCTGTAGCCTTTCTCGACGTCAGGATTACCATTTCCCATGGACGCCTAATTACGAAGCTTTTTAAAAAGCCAACCGATAATCAGCAGTTTCTTCATTTTGAAAGTAGCCACGTGCGCCATTGGAAGACTGGAATTCCATATAGCCAGGCAACGCGCTTTAGGCGCATATGCTCTGAAGATCAAGATTTCAATTCTTGCTGCCATGATCTGAAAAAGAAGCTTCTAAAGCGAAAATATCCAGAAAAAATTATTGACGACGCGATACACCGAGCCAGAGGACGCGATCGAATGGACTGTTTAAAAGGTAGCATAAAAAGCAACGGGCTTCAGTCAGCCAATTTAGTACTAACACACTCAGCGTCCATCCCCAAAGTTCAAGGTATACTGCGTAACCATTACAACATCCTCACCCAAAGCGACAGACTAAAAGCGGTCTTTCCTGAACCCCCTCGAGTAGTGTATAGGCGCTCAAAAAACATAGGTGACATCCTGACGTCATCTAAAATTGCTACTACTAACCGTACTGGTTGTAGCCGCTGCAACAAACCCCGTTGTAAAGTTTGTCCTCACATAGAACCGTCATTAACAGCCACCAGCACATCTAACCAATTCATTTTCACAATTAGGGGAAGCTTTAATTGTGATTCATCCAATGTAGTGTATTTACTTGAGTGTGGCACCTGCCATATGCAATACATAGGCCACACTGAAACCCCATTCAGAATACGTTTCAACAATCACAGATCGCATGCTAAAACCCAACCAAACCTTCCATTATCAAAGCATGTGAACATGCCCGGCCACTCATTTAGTAACCTCAAAGTCACGATACTAGAATCGGGATTCCGCACCAGCCATGATCGTGAACTGCGCGAATCATATCTCATTCATAAATTTAACACTGTTTCAGCTGGAATCAACGAAAACAAAGGAGAACTGAACTGTCTTTCCATAGATTAAGAGCGATGATGCACTGGTTTCAAATTGTACCACCTAAATCATGTCTTCTATGTCTGCCTTTTTTTTTATTATTTTTTATTATCTTCAATCATTTCACAGTGGCTTCCATTATACGTTCACATATCACTAAGATTGTTCTTATGCTGCCAAGCAATGTCATTACACATCTACATCTCTTAACTATGTATAAGCATAGTATCACGTCACTGTACATGTAAGGGAATCTTTAACTATGTCTTTAGTATGTATGTACCCTTCTGGTTTTCGTATTTTTGTCTTTTTTTTCTTTTTTTCTGAAGTACTTGACATTTTATGATGCGCATTGTAATGCTAACCAGAGCAGATGGCGCTGACCTGTTATTGAAAGGAGCTTTTAAAGCCATGTATGAACTGTTGTCACATTACTCTGACGAAGGCTGGTCCACCAGCTGAAAACGTTTAGTAAAGACGCTTCCACGAAAGTTTCGTCGCCCCTTTTTTGCCTATATATATATATATATATATATATATATATATATATATATATATATATATATATATATATATATATATATATATATAAGAACTTGAAGGGAAGGCACGACAGGTCCGGGTATTTTCTATATTGAATTAACTTGCAGATAGCACATAAGAAAAGGATCGTATTTACTAACGTTTCGGCCGTCGCACGGCCTTCGTCAGAGTAAGTAGGTATGATACAATGCAGCCGCTTTTATAGGCTCACGTGATGAACTCTCGGTATAGCAGCTAGAACAATCAAAGTAAAAAAATGGTAATCTGTCAGAACCTAGTGTTGACATGACTGACATGTGACGGGTGCATGAATATACAAGTCTCAAATTTCCTTGCGCATCGACACGCGGGGCACAGTATGGTTGGCAGGACATGCAAAAGAGCTCTGAAGTAAAGAAACCACGGTTGACTAATATACATTTTAATATACACTAAAATATTTTACTAATCTAAGCAGTCGTGTTGTTATAGTGCGAGGCAGGTGAGCTTTCCTTCGTTTTCATTGATACCTGAACGAATGGTGGTAAATTTATAGATCAAGAAGGATTCCCTCACTTCCCTATCGAGATTTGTCTTGAAACCGGACTGAATAATAGTGGCCCTAATTTTGTCGAAACCATGGCCAGGCATACTGACGTGCTTCGACAGCGGTAGATTAGGGAGGCTTACGGCATGTGCACGGTGATTATTAAAACGAATTCTGAAACTTGTCTCTGTTTGACCTATGTACTGAGCTCCGCATGTTGAACACTCGAGAAGATAGATGACGTTTATACTATCACACGTGTAGTTCCCATTTGTCTTTAAAGAAAAACTGGACGATGTACTTAAAACTGTTTTAGATGTCGTCATGTGCGCGCACACTTTGCAACGTGGTTTGTTGCAGGGATGACAGCCTTCATGATGTGAACACGTGGTTTTAGATGAAGTTAGTAAATCACGAAGGTTCCGCGACCACTAGTAGACCACGCGTCGTTGTTCTGTAAAGATTTCTTTGAGCCGCTCGTTCTGTATTAATATGTTGAAATGTTTCTTTAAGATATGGTTCACATTTGGAGCTGAGGCCGCATGTGTCAAAATTAGATTAGTCCGCGAACAGTCTTTGGGTCTTTTGTTAGTACTCAGCAGGTCTGAACGGTCAAGCTCTTCTGCACGTTTGATGGCGTCTGTGATTATGTTGGCCGGATAGCTCTGTTTTTCGAGCGCGCTCCGAAGTTGTTCGCAGTGGCGGGAAAATTCGCTGCTATCAGAGCATATTCTTTTAAAACGGACTGCTTGGCTGTAGGGAATACTAGTTTTGTTGTGTTTCACGTGACTACTGCTAAAGTGAAAATATTGCTGCCTATCCGTGGGTTTTCTGTAAAGACATCTCCTCCCATATATATATATATATATATATATATATATATATATATATATATATATATATATATATATATATATATATATATATATATATATATATATATATATATATATATATATATATATATATATATATATATATATATATAGTGGGAGTAATAATTCAATGGGCCAGTTAGTCTTCGTGAAGGTATGGGATATGGCACAACGGGAGCGTTGTCAACAAGGATAAATATATTTATTTCCCAACAGTTTCGGGATGGGTCCTCCCTTCATCAGGGGATGAGTTATACTAACATGAACTTCCAAACTTCGTTGCTGCCGCGTCCCTCTCGCCTTGAAACATGTTTGCGAGACTGAGAGAGAAATAAAAAAGGGAAGAAACAAAAAACAAAAAGGGGGAGAAAAAAGACAAAAAAGAAAAAGGAAGAAAAGAAAGAAAGTAAAAAGAGGAAGAACCACTGTCAACACTGAGAACGAAACCAACTGTACGTGTACGTCCACATATGCTTCTTATCACGTGCTGTTCAGTTCTCGAGGTGTGTCAGCCCACCCAAGATTGTCGCCGCGGTGCCGGGAGGGTCCGTGATGGCGTGCGTAAAGAAAGGGTTTCCCCGTAATGGGTCGGCCGCCGTGCGGCGTGCGTAAAGGAAGGGTTTCCCGTTAATGGGTCGGTCGGATCTTTTTACCTTTAATCTTCGACGAAGATTAAAGCCTAGAGTCTTTTTCACCATAATTGGAATGTCATCTGGGCCTGTTGATGTACTACTAGGAACCCTCTTCTCAGCCCTTTCCCTCTCTCGTTGTGAAAATGCAGCCATTGCGCCACTTTATTCATCCTTGTCTATCGTGGTGCGTAAAACACTTCTTTGTTGAAATTTTTTGTGACCCTTGTTCATATAGCTTAGTCCCCTTCTAGCCTAGAACCTTGGGCTGTAGTTATAAAACTCTGCTCTAGGCTCGTCTCATTTCTTAGGGAGTTTAGATGGTTCCGAAACTTCGCAGCTGCCTCTCTATCTTTTTTATGAACTTCTGTCAGCCACTGAGCTCCCTTCCTTTTCTTCTTATCTTTTCATTGATCAGAAGCGATGCATCCCTTCTACAGCTTAAAAAGGTTTCCCATTTTCTTTCAACATCAGCTGTCGGTTTCCCCCGCTGCTTAGCATATCTGTGTTCCCTAGAGGCTTCCTGACGTTTTGCTATGGCTCTCTTAACTTCCTCATCCCACCAACGTTTGGGTTAGTGTCTTCTTTTTCGGGGTGACTTGTCACGCGTCTTAGCAAGCTCTAGCTCAAAGAGTCTAATTAGATTCGTGTATGTCCGCACTGCCTTATTATCCTCTGTGATTTCTTTCTCAATTTGTGTAGTGGCTATTTCAATTTGCCTTTCTGGATAAAAATTTTCCTGTAACTGCTCATCTTGTCTTCTTCCCAGTTTCACTACTCTTCCAAAACTTAGCTTGATACGTTTGTGATCACTACCCAGACTACTGGAGCCCGCTTCATCTATGTGCATCCCCCTGAGCTCATCCAACATCCTATGTGACATCAGTGCATAATCTATCGTCGACTACAGCCTTCCTACCTCCCATGTTATTTGCCCTTCACACTTCTCGGTACTGTTAAAAATGATCCAATCATGTCTTTCACACATATCCATGAATATTTTGCCAGTTGGGTCGGTATACCCACCTATATCTTCTATGCGCGCAATCATATCTCCTCCTAACTCCTCAATGTCCTTTGATATACACTGTACCATTGCCTGGTTTACCTCTCTGGCCTTTGCTCCCGTCCACAACTACACCAAACTAAGGAGAGTCATTTGCCCTGCTACTTACCCTTATAGTCATAAATGTTCCTTACACTCCTGCTTGACCCTTTGTCAATCTGTACTTTTATGAATGAATGCCCCAATACCACCCCCCTTTCTGCTGCCTCCTCATCTTTTACAATATTGCCACGTTTAGTCCAGATTGTTAGGACGTTGCTCCATGTCTCTAAGAAGTGTTTCTACAAAACCGTATACCATCAGCCTCTCCTCTCTTAGCTGTTCTCCTATCTCTTCCCACTTCAGCCTGTTCCTACCATCCTGCATGTTAATGTGCCTTATGTCTGAATTGGCTTGGCGCTCGTGGCTACGTGTATTTCTGCATCGAACTCTACCTATCTCAGACACTGGTGCCACTTTAGAATCCTATCCATTCATACCACCTGTCAAAGAGTCTCCCTGGTTGTTTTCCTCGTTAATAGCTATCCTGCACCCGAAGGGCATGCATACCCTCCAAAAAAATCTACTGCATGTCCACCAAGTCACCAACCCATCTCATGAACTAGCTGCTCATCGAAATGAATTCTGTCTCGTTGAAAACCACCCTACCGATGCACCTCTCTGTTTATTTCCACCATCTCAAAGACTTTCTCTCGGCTCATCCACCGTATATCTTGGTTTGTGTTGACAACCGCTTTTTGCAGGTTGCCGTCAAGCACCAGTACCTACGGTATTGTGCATATCACTACGTTTACCTGAGGAGAAGTGGCGCGCATGTCATCGACCCCTTTCGCCAGTGTGGTCGCTAGTCGTGCCATATCTTCATTTAAGACATCCTTTAAACCACCTGAAATTATCACGAGGTTTCGTCTATCAGCTGTAGTTTTGAGTTTTGCGCTCGCTTGCCACATGACTGCTTCCAGCTTAGGTCCTGGGAACGTCCCTACTGCAACCCTCCTGTCACCTCTTACCCCCTTTTTGATTGCTTTTGCGGATCGATTTTAATTCGAGTCCCCAGCGATTACCACATGCTGTGACTTCTCAGCTTGAGCATCCTGTACCTGGGGGTTACTTGCACTTTTGACGCCGGCTGCTTTGTCCCCTCCCAGCCCCACCACATCTTCGCGGAAGCTGGGCCTTGCGACAATTGAACCGGCTGAACCTGCTTTTTTTGTTTTTTTTAAAACTTGCTAGCTCCTCTTCTCGTCCGTTCTGGTTGCCAGTGACCTACTGTTCTCTCCATCGGCCGTTCCTTTGTTCACCTTGACTAGTGCTTCCTCAACGGTCTTCAGCCTTTTCCCATTTGCCCTCGTTTTTTTCTAGGCTGTCGCCAACGCAGTCTCCAGCTCGGTGATTCTCAACAGCAGTTCACTCTGGGCAACCATCGTTTTCTCCATTTTTTCCTCGACCTCACATTGCCTACACTTCGCGTCATTTGCTCTGCACTTCGGTTCTCTTCATTTCCACTTGTGTCCTCTCCATTTGCTTCTGTACTTGGGTCCAGTTCCAAACTAACTCCGCGTCCTGAACACCTTACAGCCTCTTTAACCATGTCTTTATGACACCAATTGTCGTTATGACTCGTCTCACTTTATAATTACAAAACAAGATCCCTGACCTACGAAAAAAAGATAGTCTAAGCTCTACTACTCGAAAAGTAACAGGGGCGGCCCCTGGTAGCAACAGCGCAAAAGCTGATGCCGGAGCCCAGCCGGTCGCACCACTAGATCATACTCTAGTTCACTATAGTTTGGGCCTGTTTCTTTTAGAGCCCCCTCTGTACATGACCCACTCATCATTACTGACGTCTACACATGTATCGCCAGTATCCTGAACTCGCATTCAGAATGCTAGCCAATTCCCATGCATGAAAACAACAAAAATAATAGATCGTTCGGAAACCCCGATGAGCCATTTGCGACTCCAACTGAGCGCTCTCCACCTAGTGGCCGTGCCTCAAAACAGCGCTAACATTGGCAACCACGAAAGGACACCTGTTACCACCGTTTCGCGTGTTGAGCGCATTACTGCATTCCTCCGTATTCAGTAGGCGTCGTCACTACGGCGTCTGTCATTTATTTTGTAGCGTTAGTCGGCATTTGAAGTGATGCCTGAACGCAGTTTGTAGTATGCACTAGTAGATTACCGCACACCGCTGTATGCGCACAGCGTCGCTACGTCGTCTGTCATTTTTCGTGTAGCGTTAGCAGGTGTTCCATGTGATGCCTAATTAGGGTTTGCTGTATGCACTTACTGTAGATTACACTGCAGCACTCCGCCGTATGCAGACTGTGTCACCAGGGCATCTGTCATTTTTCGTGTAGCGTTGAATGACTGCGAGAATGTGACAATATAAAAAATACAAAAACTACGATCGCAACAACAACTTTCACCAGATGATATTTGAATTACGCGTCTAAAATTACTAGAAGACGCCAGCTTGCGGAACAGCAAAGGCACCTCCCGGTGACTTCACAAGCGCCCTCATGGGGTAGTGGGGATGCGTCGTCCAGCCTTTGAATTGGAGGTCACTGGTTACCACTGAATGTGCGCTCAAGCATTGCGAGCTGTGGAGAGGATAAAAAGAGATAGAAGTGACACGTACAGGCATGTTTCAGACCGTTTAGTATTAGGAAACTTCTACGCACATGGCTAACTGGAGTTTAACAGAGACACGCTTTAAAAATCCTTAAAATGTTTTTTTTTACAAAACAGCAGGAATGCTGACAAGCGTTAATAAATAACGAACTTTCACATGCCGTACATATAATCCACAGTATCATATGATACCCATCATATCTGTGTGCTGAAGTGAATGACCTGTCCAATTTCATGTACACACGAGCGAATGCATCTTCATAAGGACCAGACATGTGCTCTGCTGTTTTCTACTGGTTGGGTTGAATGTTAACGAGGGACAATATTTGAGACTTCATTCGTTCACTTTCGAACAATTCCTTATCACTGTGTTGTGATTTGTGCGTATAAGTGTGTTATTGCTTATGTGCGCTCTAGTGTTTTAATTCTCATAAAATGCTTTGTATGTTTTCGTTTAAGATAGGTGTTCAACTTTCGCTCAATGGCTAAGCTGAAGCCAGCGCAATAGTTGTGCGCCAACATCTCCTTTTATATCATATCAATACAAAAACAGACATGTTCGAACACGTTCATTTGGCGCGTGTCAAGTTTATTGCGCGTAAACTGAGGAGTCGGTGGTGTACGAGCACCGTGGTAGCGAGCAAGCCTGCGGCAGGCGAGGAAGATAGTGGCGTCAGTGCGCATTGCGAAAGGAGCGTCACTTCACTCGTACGGAAAGACAGCGTTACACAGGCTAGTCAAAGAGCTGCTCCGCATCTAAACATTCTTGTGCCATAATGCTCTTCTTCGGACACAAAACTGCCAGTGTCTAACAAGAATACGTAATCTAGCCTGGTGAGGGGCCGTGTAACAAAAAAATATTGCAGCATATCCACGAATTGAATGATAATGATTGGGCGAAGCGCGGGGATCACTTACCCTCTTCGAACCACGTAGACAAAACATTTCAAACGTTTCTTTCGCTCTCTGGATTTCGTACCAACCGGTTGTGCCCCCGCGATCTCCGACGACAGCGCAGCTCTGGCCGACTGGGCTCGCCCTACGTTATCTCTTGACGCCGACAAGAGCTCTCGCCGAAAGGTGCCGCGTCCTGGGACTCCTGCGACCATGTCCGACTTTCCTATCTTCTCTTTAGTTCCGTCATTTGCTGTCGTTCGCTGTCCCTGTGCCTCACTCTCTCCTTCCTCTTTACCTTTTAATCCTATCATTTTAATCGCTCCTTCACCCCCACCCCTTGTGAGCTACTGTTGAGGTGTTCTCCCCTGAGAAACAGTTACGGGGCTCGCTATTCTCTTCTTTTAATTTAAATTGCTCAGACTGTACGTTTGCTTTATATACGCCATTAAAAGCAAAAAATGATCAGATTTGAGCGGGTAGCACTCAATTGTAATTACAATGCTGGCTATCTCATTTTTTTAATAATACGATGCACTCATATATTCTAGTAGACACGCCGGGTTTTACGTCTGAAGTGCCATCCACTGAAGCTGGTTTACTTGTCCTACTGTGGTAGTCTAGTAGTTATGGTGCTTCTCTGTTAACCTGAAGGTCACGGGTTCGTATGCCGGCTGCGGCAGCCGCATTTTCGATGGAGGCGAAAATGTTTGAGCTCCGTGTACACGTAAATGTTCTCCATGAAGTCGAAATTGTCGAAGCCTTCTAATGTGGCCTGTATCATTGTCATATGGGGGGTTTGAGACATTAAACCCCTGATGGTATTAAATGCGAAGCATTTCTTAGCAAACTTCGGTCACTTTGAGCGTATCTATCTATCTATCTATCTATCTATCTATCTATCTATCTATCTATCTATCTATCTATCTATCTATCTATCTATCTATCTATCTATCTATCTATCTATCTATCTATCTATCTATCTATCTAGCCACCTACGACTTCTAGCTCTCCTGGCCGTTTCGATAATGGTATTGATACCACACTTGGTATGGCAAATAATGACTGTATGAAGAACATATTTGACTAGTTATGACATGAAAATCATAACATGTATTTCATGAAAGTCATGATTTACATTTCATGGTCCTACAGCACTTGCGGTCATTTCGTTCACATGACATGTTGCAAAACTGGTATGGTATGGCATGATTGCATAGCGAACAAGAGCGACAGGCCCGAACATGAAAATCATGACATGACTACGTAATAACATGACTACATGCCACACTCATGATGCGCTCGCGGCCGTTTCGCTAGCGTCACATATACCAACATGGTATTACAGTACGTGAATGGATGACGAAGGTATGTGACTGGCGCAAACACAATAAACATGAGATGCGTGTCATGTGACAACATGACTGCATGCTACGCTCATGATGCGCTCGCGGCCGTTTCACTAGCTTCACATGTACCAAACTCGGTATTACGCGACGCGAGTAGACGAGATAGCTAAATGACACATTCAAACATGATAATTACGACATGCGTATCACGTAACAACATGAGTACATGCCACACTAATGATGCCCTCGCAGCCGTTTCGCTAGCTTCACATATGCGAAATTTGGTATTACGTGACGCGAATGGAAGACGAAGGTATGTGACTGGTGCAAACTTGATAATCATGCGATGCGTGTCATGCGAGAACATGACTACCTGTTACACTCAAGGCGCCAATACATTTTGACGTGACGCGGTTTAGGTGCTCGCCGGCGTAACCACATCGTGCGCCGGTCCTGCCATACTCGCAAGCGCGCGCCGCGCTGCATTGCTTGACGCATGCGCCTTTCAGCGCGTCCAGCGTCCCTTTGTCACGAAAAGAGGGAGATGCGGTGTTGTCTGGGTAACGCGTCGTCGCGAAATGCAGCATGTCGCATTCCGTGCTGGTTGCCGTCTGTCGACGACGACGGACGCTGGTCGCGCTTGGCGTCAGACTATAGAGCGCTCGCGTTTTGCTAACGTAACGACGCTGTGCCCAGCATGCGCGTGCGTCAACGCTACATTGGAGAATATTGAGCCCTTCGCGATGCGCTGGAGGCCCTTTTGCTAGCTCCACATTGTTGTTACGTGACGTCAAACGATGACGAAGTATATGACTGGTCCAAATATGATTATCCTGAAACAGTTGTCATGTAAGAAAATGACAACTTACCACGCTCATAGCACGCTCGCGGCCGTTTTGCTAGCTCCACATATACTAAATTTGGTATCATGTGAATTTAATAGATGACAAAGGTAAATGACACATCCAAACATTATAATTATGACATGGAAGTCATTTCCGGCATCATGTACCTCCACCTCGTAACCTTGTGTTGATTTTAAAAGTTGTATATCAACATTTCTCATTCGTGCTTCGCATATCATCGATTCACACTGTATACGTGTATCTGCCAAAACATCGTCATTATCATCACCACCACCATCATCATCATCATCATCATCATCATCATCATCATCATCATCATCATTATTATTATTATTATTATTATTATTATTATTATTATTATTATTATTATTATTATTATTATTATTATTATTATTATTATTATTATTATTATTATTATTATTATTAAACCTGGTCTACGTTACACTATTTCAGGTTATGAACCCCGCAAGCACAATCGCTACAAATCACCCAAGTGCTACAAACGTTTGCAGTACCAGAACCATTCAATATGTTCACTGGTTTACTGGTTAATATGTTTACTGGTCATATTACTAAAGTTCAATATAGGGGGGAGAAACTACTATAGGAGTGTCCTCACCCGCGTGTCGGCATCGCAGCGGCCCCAGCACTGCAATTGTACGGCACGATGGGAACTCTGAACCTGAATAAATGTACCCGTGAAGATTTATTATATTTTCAGAGTGATGTTACTTTCAAAGAAATTCGACAAAGCTCTAATACAGGCATATTTAGCGCTGAATAACGGCCTAAAGCTACAAACTCGATGGCACCAAAGACACGCTTTTTCCACTGTGAGATATTTTACTGCTAAAAAGGCACGCTTCTTGGGTTCTTGGAGCATGTAGTAAAAGTTTGTAGACGATCCAGAATCATTCAAGGACTCTGGCAGATCCATAGAGTTTCCTAAAATTAACTAGAGGAGACTATAACGTTGCGATCGTTCTGCGACCATGGTAGTGATAGGGAATACACGGATTTGCCTAGTCGTCGCGCTTGCGGGTGGGACATCGCACGTGTGGCTTCGTTTATCGCTGTATTTTGGTTTTGTTTCGAAGGAAAGTACAAACCATTTTAAAATTCGTGACCTGATATGAAATGCTGAGGATAAAAGAATGAGGCGGTGAAGCGCAACCGCTCAGCATTTGCTTATTTTTGTTCCGTGAGAAAACAGCTCTAACCCACACGAACACACACGGAGCCATAAGCATGAAGATTAGACAAATTCATGTACTACCCATCATCCTCATGCTCGCTGAAGCGCCGTACGTTGCAGCTCCCAGAGACACTAGCGCCAAAGTTCCCTTTGGTGTATATTTTGCAAACTCTATGGAAGGATCCTAAAGCGTAGCGGAAGTGCAGTGGCTGCAACTATTGCAGTGTATATGAAATATTCCAGGCATTATGGGGTTGTTGAGCATGTTATAAAATAGCCTCGTATTTATGAAAGCAACAGTGTATTTGAATGAATCATCGCGTCGGTTTTAGCAATTTTGCATGCGGCAACGGCTTTTACACAGTTTTGTGCTTTCTTGGCATTGATTTGTTACCACAGCGCCGCAGCGCGGTTTTGGTTGCTCATGCAGCTTAGGTTCCCAGTCGTTGTTTACTCTGCTATGTAATTTAGTCAATTTGTTCATCTGTATTATTTTTACTGTTAAGGTGAAAGACCTAAATACCTCATCAGACGCGAAAGTCTACCGGCTGCATCTGATCAAGTGTTGACGCCGACGGCGTGCACACTTGATGCAAAAGTTATCCTTCTCTTGCTTACGTCGCAGTGTTTGAAAATCGACTTTTCATGCTTTGACAGCTTTTGCAATTTTAGTGCAGTTTTTCGTACATTCCCTCTTGCACCTTCAGCCTAGCAAATTTTATTTAGCAGCGGTGAAGTCTCCGTTCCAAGCATTGAATGTGTGCTTCAAATTTTTACTGTGTAATAAGCTGTTTGTAGCTCCGTCTGCTTTGCATGTCACCTGTACACTTTCGCTCATATTAGTGCCTGTATGAAATAAACGGCGAGGTATAATCAAACTAATCAAGCTTCTGTCTTATTGACATCAAGACAGGAAGAAGCAGTCAGTGTGCAATCCACGGCAGCTGTGTGAATAGGGCTAGTGAACAGTGTCGGTGCAGCTTTGACGGTCTCCAGCTCAGCAGGCGGTTCATGGTGGCACTTGGTAGACGGGCAGGTTTTCGACCTTTTTACCCTATATACAAACACACCGGGAGGCCATGGAACGTCTTCGGTACAGCGTGCAGCAAAAGTCTAGGAATGTTGCGAGGCGACTGCACGAGCACTCCTCCGATTAGCCAGTGGTCCATGTAAAAGATCTGAATCTGAACGAAGTCCTATTGGCACATCTGCTATTGCGGTTGATCAAAAGTGAGACCACCAGTTTCTCGTCGTGGTATAGTGAGGTTCAACTTTTTCTGCCCTTCACCGTGTCTAGCCAGCCAGAACATCGACACTTCTTGTCGATTTCTTGTAACCGAATTGACACCTAGGTACATCGTGGTGCGTGGCATCCTTCCCGATCTTTAGGCACAACACAGAGGCACACTACTAGACATACGATGAAAACTGCGCGGTATCAAGCCACGTTATTCGGCAGCGCTGCTGCCGCCTGCCCGATGATATTAATTCTCGCTGCGTTAACGCAGCTCACATCGTTTACACCACACAAAGCTCTCCAATAAAGCTTCGGCAGAGCTCGATCATCAATACTATCGTCAGCCTGACTACACCCACTGCAGGGCAAAGGCCTCTCTCTCCCTAGATCCGTCAATCAACTCGGTTTTGTACTTTTGCTGCCACGTTAATACCTGCAAAGTTTTCAATCTCGTCAGTCCCCCAAACTTTCTGTTTCTCGTGCGTGTGTTTGCCTTCTCTGGCAGTCCAGTCAGTTACCCTCAATAACCAGTGGTTATCGTGCCCTCGTCTTAAGTGCCGGGCCCATGTCATTTTTTTTCATCTTGATTGCAACTATGATATTATTACCCCCGTTTATTCTCTGATCCACTCTGCTCTCCTCTTGTCTCTTACGGTACACTTATAATTTTCCTTTCCATCGCTCGCTGCGTCGTCCTCAGTATAAGCTCAAACCTCTTTGTAATTCCTTCAGGTTTCTGCTCCGTAAGTAGGTACCGGCAAGATTCAGCTATTACAAACCTTCATTTTGAGAGTTAGTGGATAATTACCGTTCATGTTTCAAAAAACTTGCGGAACGTTATCCACCCCATCGTTATTCTTCGAGTTTTTTCATACTCATAGTTCGGCTCCGCGGTTACTACCTCTCCTAAGTAGACATATTCTTTTACAACTTCCAGCGTCTCTCCACCTGTGGCAAAAGTGCTTTCGGCCGACATTGTTGCACATTAGTTTTGTGCATAGTAATTTTCAGACATAATCTTCTGCTTTCTGTACCCGCTTGCTTTTGGTATTGTTACAAAACGGCAAAACATGGTTATATAAGACATACCTGTATGCGACTGTTCAACTTTGACCTTTACCTTGACCTTATGAAACGTGACATATTGTAACATTTCGCACAATAAGCACGTCAGACCAGTCTCCTTATCTTCTCTTCTTCGCAACACATCGATTTCCATTGAATGTGCAATGGGTCAAAATGTTTTCGTCACATTTGTGCCAAACAAACAAACGAGCTCCCGAAATAACCCTCTTTCATTGTTTCATGGCAAGGGTCGCATTGCGGCACACTTGATGCCTTGAGGTAATATGCGAGGGCTCATTGCTTGTCTGTTTGCTTGTTCAAGGATCACTTTCGACGGGACGCCAGCGGGCAAAGAGTGTTCTACACTGTCCGCGATGGCTACAAGCGGTGCTGACTAACACTCTCAAGCATACATGCGCATCGGTCCCCGATGTAAAGTGGAGGAGAGAACAAGCGTGATTACCAGAGCATGGGTGTGTCATCTGCAAGCTGCAGGTTCGGTCTCTGCCTGCGGCAAGTTGTCTCTTAGTCCACATAAATTTTTTTCTTTTTACATATATCTAAGACATGCACAATTCGGGAATTTTGAAGGTTAATTCATTGGTGGTGCACTACATTGAGCAGCCAAGTTCAAACATTGAATGAAGCTACGCGTGCTTTAGAGGCACTGAAGCATACGTTGAACGATTTGCCATCTCTAATGATACTTGATTCTTGCTTTTATATGCAAAGAGCTCAGTCAATACATGAACTATTCCTAGAGAGAAAGTTGGTCAATAGTGACTCTGCTGTGACGTGCACTCGTAACAACTGCATTCAATTTGCTTGTCGGTTTTCTGTCTTTAGAGGGTATGACAGTCACCTGCAATTTAACAACTTACACGCTAACATAACAACTCAACCACTCGAAGTGGTCGTTGAGTTGATATATGTTGTTCGACTGCCGAACCATAGGTAGCGGAATCAAATCTTGGCAGTGGCGGCCGCCTTTCACGGGGCCCTAAATGCTGAAGCCCCATGTACTTATGTTTAGTTGCTTGTACCCTAGGTAGGTTCAAATTTCGGAGCCGTGTACTATACTACATCTCTCACCAATACATTCTAAATTTGGTGCGACGAATTTTATTATAAGAGGAACAACAAACATCAAAATGATTGATGACTAATATGGGGGGTTTACCGTTGCAAAACTACCACATGTTTATGAGAGACGCTGTAGTTAAGGGCTTCGGAAATTTTGTCCACCTCGGTCCTTTAATGTGCACCCCAAGCTGAGCACAACGGACCTACAGAACTTTCGCCTGCATCTAAATTGAAAAAACATTACATGAAACACTAAACGTTTTTGCATGTTAGTCATGTGAATGGCGGATAGGAAACGCTGCAAAACCTTGGCCAAGACATTTGCAAATGAGCAATAGTTAATATTATCAGTAAAGCTTTCAGTTAACCTCAATATTCACCTCATGAGTGCGTGGTCATAATAATGCAAAATTTAAAAGAAACTAAATAATAGAAGAACGGCGAATCATTAATATTAATATTTACAATACTCCTAGCCCTTGCGGGCTGTAGCAGGGGTGGGAGGTGAACAGGTGAACAATACACAAACAATGTTAGGCAAAAAACAAGTACAGCCGTCGTTGAAAATCCTGTGAGGATCTACATCCTGTAAGTACCTCGGGAGGAAGCGCATTCCAGTCAACAATAGATCGCACCAGAAACGAAAACTTAAATACATCTACCCGCGGTACATAAGCTTGGACAGAAAATGGGTGATCGGTACGAGCCGACCCTCGTCCTGGGGGGCGCAGGTATACACTGGGATCCAGCTTGTAGTTCTTATGATACAGGTCATAAATAAATTTTAAGCGAGCTATTTTTCAACGTGTAGCTAACGATTGAAGGTCAGCCCTAGCAAGCAAAAGTGATACAGACTGTGTTCTCATGTAATTTGAATAAATAAACCTCGCGGCCAATCTTTGTACTCGTTCAAGTTTGTTAATTTCAGTTTTAGTATGCGGATCCCAGATGATAGCTGCGTACTCCAGCGTTGATCTAACAATAGTCTTATACGCCAACAATTTAACAGAGGGCGTTGCATTACGGAGTTTCCTTCTCAGAAAACCCAGCTTTCGCTTAGCCAGTCCTGTAATGTCGTCAATATGCTTGTCCCACTTTAAACCGCTGAATATGGTAACACCTAAGTATTTAAACTCATTAGAACTCTTAATTTCTCTATTGTTTATTGTGTATTTATAGTTAAGGGGGGTTTTTTATTTGAAATTGTCATGCAAACAGTTTTATCAAAATTGATTTTCATGTCCCATTTTTCACACCAGTTGTCAATACATTGAAGAGCATCATTGAGGAGCATTTGATCAGAAACACTTTTCACATGACAAAACAAGAGACAATCATCTGCATATAACCTTACATCAACAAAAGGAGGCACAACCGTTGCAATATCATTCACATAAATTAAAAAGAGTAGAGGTCCCAACACGGAGCCTTGTGGCACACCTGAGGATACGCGTAAAAGAGAAGAACGTGCGCAACTTATTTCAACAAACTGCAACCTATTGCGCAAGTATGCTTCAACCCATCTTATTATTGGGGGATCATTACCAAGTATTAACATTTTTTAATAAGTTTCTGGTGACATACTCTATCAAAAGCCTTAGAGAAATCAATTGCTATGACATCGACTTGTTCTTTTGAGTTTATCGCTGTAGCGAAAGCATGAACAGATTCAAAAAGCTGAGTGACGGTTGAAAAGCCTTTTCTAAAACCGTGTTGCTTATTATAAAACAGATTATTGTTTTCTATATATTGAAATATATATTTTGAAATTATATATTCTATTACTTTGCACGCCGTACATGTAATAGAAATTGGACGGTAATTACAAACATTAAGGCGGTCACCAGCTTTGAAAATGGGCGCAACTCTTGCTAATAACCAATCAATCGGAACAGCGGCAGTACAAAAAGATAAATTAAAAGTTTTAACTAAGAAACTAGAAACCCAATCAGAGTAGCGCCTCAAAAATTCGTTGGGAATCATATCCGGACCAGGAAATTTTTTATGATCCAATTCAAGCAGTAATGCCATTACGCCCTCTTTAGATACGGTAAGAAGATTGGAACTAGTATCATCGAACATACAGCCTTTTTTTGAATGATCAATAATTGGAGAAAAAACAGTACTGAAGTAATGATTGAGTGCTTCGGCAATCTGAATCGGTTCGCTATAGGAGGTCCCGTCTATAGGAAGCCCAGTTATTTCAGACTGCAAACTAGACAGGTACCACCAAAATTTCTGGGGAGAGTTGGATATGTATTCAGACAATATATTAGTTTGAAAATTACTTTTAGATTGCTTGACTTCTCTTCATACCTGAGCACTAATGTGAGCAATAACAGACGAGTTTCTTGGTATTTTCCGACGGGCGCGACATAGTCGTCGTTTTAGGTGAATGATACTTCTGGTAATCCATGGGTTAGCTTTTGCAGTTCTCTTTTCTCTTTGGGGAACAAAACGTGACAAACAGTCGTTTCCTACCTTCTTAAAGTATTCCCAGAGGTCATTTACATCATCTGTAGGTGGGATAGCGTCAAAAGCCATTTCTAAGTAATCAAGAATTGAGGTATCGTCTGCGGCCTGAGAATTGTACACCTTTACTCTGGTTATTTTTTCTAATTTTTATTTGGTTTAAGAGTTGCTGCAACCACCTTATGATCCGAGATTCCATCCTCGATACTTATTTCATAATCAAACACTTCCTGTGACAAAAATACTAAGTCCGACAATGTCTCGGTTTGTCCTTGAACTCGAGTGGGCTTGTCAACTACCTGAACCAAATTGTACTTGATCATGATGTCAAGCAGATTTTCTGCAAGAGGCCTGTTAAGCGGCCCAGCAACTCGTGCATTCCAGTCAACACCCGGTAAATTAAAATCGCCTGTGATTATTACTCTTCTTCGTTTGTTTATCATTGTTAGCAAGTAGTCATCCAATTTCTCAAAAATATCAACTGAAGTTTCGAATCAACAAAACGTTGTAATCAGAACAATAGTACTATGCGCACTGTTTGTAGCCTACCTGTGTCAAAATGACAGATCGATTCAGGATCATCACAGTGGTGCTGTTGTTTCAGCCAGAAGTGGAAAGCGCGGTTGAGGAGATCCTTTAGCATCCGATAGAGAGCTCACTCGTCTTTGTTTGTCGGGGCCAGTCTGGAGGACCGCTGCATTAAAGGGGAAAGAGGAAGCCGGCCACTGTCGCGAAATCTACGAAGCACACCAGGAGTCCGGACACCAAGTATGGCAGCACGGTTGACACGCCGACAGTAGTGGTGCAGTAAATGCAGTGGCGGAGATAAGATAGCACAACATATGGAAAACCTGGGTGTCATAAAAAAAAGACGTGCGAAAACAAGTTGTTGGCGTCTTTGCCTTCTGCTGATTCCATGCAGTGAAGGAAGGCGAAGAGATTTATGGCATCCGACGTATACGCCGCTCACCGCACGTTATCTGCTTGGCTGAATGACAGTCGCAACGGGAACACAGGAGTATTACGACAGTCTCATCGGTGAGGGAGAGAAAAAAATTTCTTGTATAGAGGCTTGTGAGTGGAGGTAGGATGGTCCCATTTTCCAAAACCATCCAGTCTGGACCACCCGCCAGACTCAAGTGACGAGTTGACGCTGGTAGACCAGGGCCAGTTTGGCGACCGCATCCCCCCATACTTCACTGAGTAGTTTTGGTCCCAATCTCTTCCTGCTGCTTGCAGTCTCCGGCCGCTTACCTTCCCCTGCTGTAGGAGGGAGATGTTGCACAGCGTACGTAACTTTGCCGTGTGGACGTGCAAATTAACAATATCTTTGAGTAACACCGGGGAAGGCTCTTCGGAATGACAACTTCGAAAAATAATGAAAGTAAAATTAAGGATCTTGTTTTTGTGGTCTAATTAATTGCGTTGACTTGAGATTGCATAACATATAGCAAATACCTTTATACTTTCTTCAATAAAGCGCTAAACTTTAAAGGAGCACGTACAAAAGAACAAATGCTATATAAATTGTCAAAATTTTGAGCCAAGCAAGTCATTTTTATTTGCTAGTACTGTTTTAGCTATCATTGAATCAAGTTACTAGCCGAAAATGCCGTAACTCAATAAGCACAGTGCAGCCAAGGTACTTTCGCTTTTTTAAAGCGAGCATTATTTAACGTCTGCTTAAATCGAAGTAAATGGCCACTCCAGCAGTTTGGATGCCATGGCCGGCCATAGAAGTTTAGAGTCATGCAAAGCCGCGTCATACCAATGACGCCAAGTCAACTCATGCACCCGCCACGGCTTCAATGGTGTGCTCATAAAACGGTACCTGCAGATACGTCTTGAATAAAGTGAAACAGATACAGCTTGTATAAGAACGAGCCAACAAGGGCTATCAGTTGCGCTGCGATTCACGTAAATAAGCGTTATTATTTCATTTGTGACACTCTCGGTTCTTTTGTCATAATAAACATCACTCTCTTTTTCTCTCACTTGGCGTGATCAGGTCGCCATTTCACAAAATTGGAGGCGACCTAATAATGAAGCGGAGTTCGCTGCATGCATCACCACATGTGGTGACCACGCTCAAAAGTCGAGGCAACTGCGGATGTCTGTCAAAGGTGCTTTAATCATGGAGAAACTGCAAACGAAACGTATAAAAAAAGCACCAAAGGGACATAAATCTGCGGCACATTTTATTTTCAGTTTAGGAAAGGCAGAAACAGCACGAAGTGTCGTGCGATTCGAAAGTGCGCCATCTCTGAAAAAGACAGAGCCCAGAATAAATAACTTTCGTGCGCCAAGTACATTGCAGCTGGGACTAGTGACAATTGATTCAACCTTTGTTATACATCTCGATCACAAAGTTGTCTGAAAGGATCACAGTAGCATCAAGGTAACGAAGTTTCATCTGGCACTTGAAGCTGCGAGGAATATATCGATCATGCATCGAAATGTTGCATGCGCGTTGCACAGCCTAAATCGTGGGTCAACAAATTCAGATAAGATATTGGGTACAAAGAAGGCTGTCGTCGAATGGTCAAATTCGGCCATCGGGACTACCAGCAGTCGGAGCGCAGGTTCAACGATTTATTTGATTTGATATGTGGGGTTTAACGTCCCGAATCCACCACATGATTATGAGAGAAGCCGTAGTGGAAGGCTCCGGAAATTTCGACCCACTGGGGTTCTTTAACGTGCACCTAAACTGAGCACACGGGCCTACAGCATTTTTGCCTTCATTGAAAATGCAGCCGCCGAAGCCGGTATTCAATCCCGCAACCTGCGGGTCAGCAGTTGAGTCTAACGAACCGACAAAAATATGAAATTTTTATTAAAACGGCGGTCGTGGCATCGTCTCTACGAGGCTAGAGAGAGATGTCTCTATACGTATGACCTTCTTCAGCAAGCCGTAAAATATGCAAAAATTTAGCAATTACATCCTATTTTTCATTCTTTCTTTGTTTTCCCACTATTTCGACAGGAGAGGCCAAGCTAGGTCTGTACGAAACCATGTTGAACCATGTCGTCACTTAACTTTGGGCACCAATACATGAAAGAGCGTTTTCTTGGGAATAATATTGATTAACGATGCGTTTCTATGTGATGTTCAAAAATTATCTCAAAACTCATGGACTCATAGAAATTCATTCCAGGTGGATCCGCCTTGTGAAATCCACGGCCAAACTTTGCAAATGAAAAGGGTGGTGATAGCTCAATCAGTTAAGAACTAAGAAGTAGTGAATTTTCGTTAGTCAGTTAAATATGCTTTTAAATATTTGTGTTACTAGTAACTTCTACCTCTTAAGGTAGACCAGCGCACGAGCTAAAATTGAACAGTATTCGGCAGCCAACCATTAAATATTATTGAAAGCGTTCCCGGAAACGTTAGTGTTCTTGTTTGTTGCACTCATGTACTCCACGCCCCTCTAAAATTCCCAGGTGCTCGAGTGAATTTGAGAATAATGACTGAACGAATTAAGGGTTTATAATTATTTGTTAATATTTAAATAAAGCTAAGCCCATGTTACACTCTTCAAATATGCAAATGCTACATTATGATTGGCCTCTTGACATCGTTTTCGTAGCAGTAACGAAACGGTTAATAAAACAGTTGCCATTGCGTACCAATCCTGCAGTCAAACTTGCGCATTCTCGTTTCACAAGTGGGTGGTCGTCATCATCAACATCACGAGCAACATGACTGTGCTAGTTTTAGGATACATGCCACTCCCATGCTTCCCTGAACAGCCCGGCCGTGTGCGTGTACTGCAGCCACGTTAAACCACGAAACTTACAATTTCATCTGCCTATTCAACTTCCTGCCTCGCGTTGTTGCGCTTGCCTTCTGTTAGAATTTATGCTGTCCCTTTTAATGAGCACCAGTTGTCTGAACCTCTCAATGCATTCTTAACTTTGACTAACGTTTCCTTAACACTAATCTATTCTCTCGCCCACTCTGTGTCTTCTTGCCCATCATAAGGTTGCACTTATCAGAAACGTGTTCATGGCACATGGCGTCACACTGAATTAAGGTTCAGAGCTCTTCGTTTTATTGCGATAGCAATTATACGGACACTCTCGGCTGGCTTTTTGCCGCCGGCATCAGCGTCATGCACCATATACGTATACGTGTATATCTATATCAAAAGTAAAGAAAGAAAAAAAAGCCACCCACGCTCGACACCCAGCTATCTCCCACGCGTTTTTTTCCAAGCGAGTTAGGCGGGGAGGATTTAATGTTTGTGCACGCACGCTTATCATACGGTAGGAAGAATCGCGCGCCCTCGACTTTGACCGTAAAGATTGACTGTAAAGTGGCCGGGCGCGCAAAGATCACTTCGCTTGCTGGACAGGCGCCGTTTGCGAAAAGAGTGCATTTTTCAAACACAGCGAAATAACAAGTCACAAATATGTTAGTTTGCACTCATCTGTACCTGTGATTACGTTTGGTTCGTCGTTTTTGTTTAAACAGCGCGTTAAGTGACGAGCGCTAAACGTTTTGAGTTCACTCTCGTGTTGTATCTTGTTTTCGTGCGTCATTAATGAGTGCGCAGCGCACTGCACGTTTTTATCTGCTTGCACTTCTCAGCGTTGCAGTTCAAGCTGTTATTGCATTCGATGGTTTGCCCTTGCGGCAAAACTGTGACTTTATTTTTTTCATAAACGTCAAGTTCGTTTGTTTTTTTTTGTAAAAGTAAGTGCCAGTAAAATGCAGGTGTCAAAACCTTTTCTCGTGAAAGACAGTCGTTAATTGCCATTCAACATCTCAGAATAAGTTTCAATATCTACACCACAACACTCTTATTTGTCTAGTTACTTTATTTTCATGGTTCGCATCAGCAATCATGGAGCCCTTCCTAAGTAGACGTACTCCTTTACTTCTTAAAGTCTCTCGATGTGTATCGCAAACCACTCTGTTCTTTTAGGACCACTCAACATTACTTTAGCCTTCTGCATATTAATTTTTGGATCCTCGGTTTTGCATTCCCTGTCTAATCAAGTAATCGTGATTTCCAAATGTTTCCCAAAGTTCCACAATATAGCAAATGTGCTCAGCGAATTCAAGTTCATTAGGCTACTCTCTATTAACTGTTATTGCTTGCTGTTCGCAATCCAACGCTCTAAAAACCTTCTGTAAAAACGCGGTGGATAACATTGGAGAGATCGTATATATGTATAGCTCGCCGCCTAACAATATTCCTAATAAAAATTTTATTCCCTTTTTTTTTCATGGAGGAACCACGGTGGCAGTGGAGACACTGTAGATATATACCACCGCGATGTTACAGCGGCTATGGAGGTCAGCGGGCCGCGTCTGCTGCCACCGGGTGGCACGAACCTTTTGAGAGCCAAAACGCTCGCTTCAACCAATAGCCGCTTACAATCGGCTTGACTTGATTTAAAAAGTATGAATAGGCGGCGACAGAATCGCTGTGTTGGACATTTTTTGGGGACGTTTACGTGGTAAAAACGAAAGGTCTACCGTAAGGTTCCTCACTAACTTTTGAGGATCTTCACCGTGCGGTGGTTATTTCTCCGTGGTCTTTGCTTGGTCGGGAGCTGTATGCATACGCGAGAACCACCTCTGTGCATGAATATGTGGTCTCGTTCTGTAATACTGTCTATAAGCAATGTGGTAGCGACTTGCCCGAGCATGAACACCGTGTGTTATGCTATTTTTGGATGTATGCCGTACGTGTATTTCTGGTAAGTGCGTGTGTTGCGCAAGTATCGATGTGTCGCTTGGGTGAAGTGTAGGCTTGTGCCAAAACTTTCATTGAAGTTTCGTCTTGCGTAACTGCGTGAGACAGATACGAAATGCACAAGTTGAAAGCGATGGAATATTAGCAGGCGTCCACACGACGTTATTTCCCAAGTGGCTTAAATATGCTGTCGCCGATGACGATAATCGGTTTCCTAAGCCATGTCTGTTCTTGTGGGTGTATACAAAGAAAAAACAAAGGAAATAAAATTGAAAATATGCTAGGAGCACTTTAAATCTCCGCTCGAAATTGCCACCTTAAGCGTCTTTTTAATAATTGAACAGTACCGCAAGGCAGTCGTGCCTTGCGTTGAAGTGGACGCAGCGTATTGCGGTAAAGCATACGTATTGCCCGCGCTCGTGTGTAAATTGGAAATGTGACACTAACAATGAGCCTCGTGTGTTCACCTAAATTGTACACGCGCTATCCTCTGTCTCATCAGAGACGATGCAGCAGTCAGTATAGTCATCATCTTCAGCTTGTATAACAAGCCCAGAACAATTTATCTTGTAAAGTACATTTTGTGGCAGGCAATTCGCAAGGCATTCAGATTTTAGTTTATTGCAGGATTAATTCAAAATTGTTGCATGGCACCTTCAAATAAACAAAACATGCATATGAGAGGCTTCAGTCGTACATCAAAATTTGTGCCATGCCTCAAATTGAAAATGATTATAAAGGAAATATATACTAAGGCTGGGTTTAGATTATCATTCCCAATTCAATTACCATTCATATTTTAGAAACTTAGAAAATTTGTAGCTCATGTTTTCCTATCGAGTAGGCACGAAAATAACCGTTGAAGAATGGTCTACATTCACACGCACAGTTTGCAAGAAATAGATCTTTGAAACCTATGTCGTGCCAGAAGTAAGAGCAAGGTGGTTCGAGGGAACTGCTTATAACCCGACATGGGGCTACTTGTTGGCAAAATGTGGTGATAGTTAGGTAAGTGCCTGCAGGGATCTGCAGAAAGAGGCAAAACCTGCTACATCTTTTTCAAAAATTTTATTATTTGTGTGAAGCATGCATGCACTCTTCGTTGTTTTGTTCTCTCAGGGAGCAATTATAGGGAATGCGCTTGAAATCCATATGTTGCCCCTGCGATATAGACATGTCATCACAGTGCACATGAACGTGCGATGTAGTTGAAAAATTTGCTGGGCACAAACTTTCTTAACAATTTGAACCCGCTTATACTGCAAAATTTACCACATGATTTCAGTCAAATAGTTTCTAACTGTTGTGGTTAACGTCAAATAAAAGTAATAATGAGATAGTTGTGCTTGGACAACAGTCGTGCTTAACTAACTGTAATAAAATGCAGTAATTTAGTACCTGCATATGGAACTGACCATTTACATAATTTTTTTATTTGTGGTCCTATTTGTGACAGTTTACTTTCAAAATATTTCATACATGGCGGTTAACTTTTGAGTCCATACTGTGGGCAAATTTTATCAGCAGTACCGCATGCTGTACAATCACTGTTACTTCTCCTAGAAGGCATGGTGTTCCACTATTCCCGTATGTCCGGCTGGGCTTCTTGACCTCGTCGACTGTACATGTCAAACAGTTTGCCAAGTGTAACTACTAACTCCCCCATAAATCTAAATTTTGTCGAGCCATAATAAATAATGGGCAGTAAGGAACAGTTAAAAAACCCTTTTTTATGAACCGCTCATTAATCAGGAACCTAACAATTCTGTGCATAAACAATGACAGCAACCACTCCTCCACACATTGAATGATTAGGTTTTACACTTAATAGCACTAATTTAATCAGACCTCTGTTTTAAGTAAACAGAATGTTTAAAAAGTCTTACTGGTCCGTGCTTCAATATTGTAGCTAAACTATCACTGAAAGCCACAATCATTTACAAATACCATGTTAATTCCCGGAAAGTGCTAGGTAGCTTAATATAAATTAGGGATGTCTGCAGAAAAGCAAAAAGTCTACGTTTATTTTGAGCAGAAGTCCAAGCGAACATACATGCGTATGTTCATGAACTAGTTCCGTGTGACATGTGGTGCAACAGCTCTAGCTTAAAAGCTTCAGGCGGCTTTTATGCTGCTGCAAAGAGATTTTAGTTGCTCCACAAGCTCCGGAAATGCCCTTCATGAGTCACGTCACTGTGCCTGTTGAGTATTTAAACAAACAGGTTTGAAGGGGATGCTAAAATGTTTTTGAAGGGGTGAGTAGCAGAGAGCATTATTTTATCAAAGTCTTCAATTTCATCATGTTAGCACTGAGGCTTGCAGGTATGTTAAATGAGCTAGGTCACTTGAGTAATACCTCAGGGGTCAATAATTTTTGGGTTGACAGAAAGGTATGCATGAGACAGGATTATGGAAATTACAGAAATAGAAGTAATCAAGTTGTCGAGAAGACTTTGTTAACAGTACATTTACAGGCTTCATGCAGAATTTCCTTTTTAGCAGGGTAAATTTGCTTTCGCTGATGCTTCCGATGTCATCATTGCAGTTCATAAGCACTGATTTTATGCACTGCACGTGAAAATCTTGTGTTTTCGAGGTTCATGTACTGAATAAAACGTATAAGATCAAGAAACTTACATGCTGCCTTAAGGCGTAATCAGGCTCACCATAGAGGTAATTGGTGGCATTTTAGTGAGTTGTATGTGGGAGGTCTGTGTACATAACATCATAGAAATCTAGCATTGTTGTAGCTTTTTTTTGTGTAACGATTGAAGCTTCCTTTCCCGTTGAAAATGTTTACCAAGCAAACAAGTTCCAACAGCAGGATTGGCCCTTGGGAAAAGCAGCTGGCAAGAGTGAGCTTATTCACAAGCCCTTCAAGAGCAGCCACTGAAGGAACTAGTGGCGAAAATTCCAGTGCACCAAGAAGGGCAAAGGAGAATGGTGCAGGTTAACACTTCAGGAAGGTATCTTCTGGACATCATCCTTCTCTAGCCACAAGCTTGTATGGTCAATGTTTAGCAGACTCCTACCAACATCAGTTAGGTATAAATGGTATTTCTCTGTTACAAGATGACACACCATATACCTTTGAGAGTCTCCTCACCACAAGCCCCTACATTAGCCTGAAATGTTTTTTTCTACGGTGCCCTCTTTTGTCCCAAAGAGCTGTCTCAAGCAGCAATATGCACATTGTGACAGTCTAGCTGTTGACCACAGAGATGGCTCCAGCCATCACCATGTATACTGCCCTCAATATGTAAGACGCTGTAAAACCGTAGTCCGTTGTGCGTGCATAGGACCTTGAACATGTAAGTAGTGACCACTTCTCTTGTGTCCTCTGCACTGGCACATGCTTGTCGCACACCTGTTCAAGATTGCGACAGCGAAATTACTTTTGGCAATACTGTATCAGAGATAAGACTGTGCATACCCCCAGAAACACCATGGTGAAGCGAGCAGAGGTTCATATCAAACGTAGTAATAAACTGGCAGCACCAGGGTAATATAGGCACACTTGCAATAATTTATTACAATAATTTATTGAGGCAGACATCGCACCGCTAAGCCTAGCTGTGATATCTTTTCGTTATTGTCTACATTGTTTTCCCGTTGGTCACAGCACAGGAAAAAAATTTCTTTGTGAGAGCACCATATTCTGAGCTTGCATGACTCCAGTGAAGCACTGTGCGAACAGATATATTGTAAATGTCAGCACTTCGTGTCCTATAAATCGTGAACTGGTTGTCACATTCAGGCGGTGACCGTGCAGGAGCTCTAGCATATACTCTAAGGTCTTTTTGCAACGACAGTGCCACATACAATAGCTTAACAAGGGTTGTTAATGGGTGAGAAGGTACATAGCTTCAGGGAGGTAATTAAGATAAAGGGGAAAGTTCTACATGCCTAATCACCACAGGAAAATTGAAAAAGCACAGAAAAAGAGCATCACTCGCAGCTGAACTACAGAAAATATTTACACCGCACCACACATTCGCATCGTCTAGAATTTCCCCTAATAATGTTATACCAACCAGCCCAGCAACAAGTACTTCCAAAGTAATAAAGTGCAGAATGACACTCGCATAAGACAAGTAACACAGGACGCAATTTAACTGCCATCTATCTTTATTTGTGCAGGGTGTCTACCAACCTGGAAAAGTCGGGGAATTGGGGCTGGAAAACTGGGGGAAGTTTGGTAAAACCTGGCCAATTCATAGAAACTGACGACAGTCTGTGCCACCATCACAAAAATACGCATTACCCTTGATCAATACTCAAAAAGTCCCTCCTTCAACTGCAACTACAGTGAACAGCTAGCAGAGGCCTGAAAAAAAGGCAATGCATAACTGTTTCTTCTTAGTGTACAAACAAAAGGATACACCGACCAAAACAACACAAAGTTTATTGACGCTTGAGCACCCGATATTGTTCTGAATGATAGCCATGAGAATGGTACATCGTATTTAAGTAGGGTTAGGTGCGTAATGTAAGCACCAAAAGTATATGGTCAGCGTTTCATAAAGCTTATTGAAGATATGTGCAGCTGTGTGCATGTGCAGGGATTCCAGGTGCCGGCATGATGCAAGCTTGTATTCTTCGACCAGAACACGGTTGCTTGACCAGTTCATTGTAAAGCCTGTATATTACACATGTTCAGCGAAGGCACCCAAAGCCGCCCATGATTTGGTGACATCATATTCGTGTCTTTAACTCTTTTATTGAAATCATAGATCTCATATATTAACGGGTGGTCACAATTGTGGCAGACTACAGTGTAAACAAGACTAGGGAAATTTCCGTTCGGCAGCATGTTTTCCTTATTGACTAAAGCATTCCTTAGCTTTCATGTTGGTACACGGCCTATTTTGATGTATGATCCTTATACACATCACATAGCATATCTGACTTTCCAAGCACAGCATTTCTCACATCGGTAAATTTGTGCATATTTGTCGTGGCCACAATTTAGGCTTGGCTTGAAGGCCTTTTAGTTAGGTGCTTATGTTAGAACTGCCATCGCAAGAGGCTTGCTGGACTATACCCTGCCTTTTATAATATTACTGCTATTATCATGATTGGCGATGCAGCTGCAAACGTCCTCCGCTATGCACTTATTGCACATATTTCAAGAGTAGCACACTCTCTTCTCATTTCTTTTTCATTTTCTTGAGATGGTGTAATTAAATCCACTAGTATTTTTTAGCATTACATTCATAGAAGAGTACGCAAACGAAAGTAGCACGAAGGTTACCAAAACACGCAACCTAGCTTCACAAAAAAGTCTACTGGCTTTTTCAGCTTGCCTTTGTTGTACATAGCATGATCACTCCTCACAACAGTGTTCATGTTGTCTGAGATGCATCTGGAAGCTAAGTTGCGTGTTTTTATTGCTGACAAGGAAAGCTTCTTTTTAACTCTGGACGGCTCTATGTATAATGATAAGGTAGCCGCTGGTTGAAAAAAAGCTGAATAAATCATTTTCTGAGCAACTTCAGCCAATCAGTTTATGTGAATAGACACGCATCTTCACTTTCACATGTAAAGTCTGTGGTTCCCCAGGGATCAGTCCTGGGACGAGTTTTATTTTTCATTTACATCAACGACATTGGACATGGTTTATCATCGACAATGAGATTATTTACATACAACTACATCATCTATAGAAAGATCTATAGCACGCAAGCTAACGAGTCATTATAGCTGGACCTTAATAAACTCGCATTTTGGTGTCACCAGTGGCAAATGCAAACTAACACTTCCAAAACAACGGCCATGACTTTACAAGAGCACATAAAACAGAAATGAGTCAATATAAAATTCAAGCTGTCCCCATTGAAAAGGTATCTCTGTTTAAATATCTTGGAATTCGTTTATCTTCTGACCTGCCTTAGAATAAGCGCATCGATATCATAACTAGTGAGGTGTCAAAAGCGCTTGGATTTATTAAAAGAAACTTTTACTTGGTGAACTATACCTCTGAAATGCTAGCGTACACTACACTTGTTCGTTCAAATATAGAATATGCATCCAACATCTAGAACCCACATCAATCATGTCTCATCTATTAACCAGAATCAATATAAACTGAAGCAGCAGGATTTATCACCAAGTAGTATCCTCGCAACTACAGCACTACAGGTATTACAAACTCACTTTCATTACTCCTTCTTGAACAACGCAGACTGTCGTCACTGTTGTTCAATTTTAATACATTTTATCATAGTTAATATGCCTTCGTGAAGCTTGCACAAACACTAGGATATAATTTTGAAACATATTGATCACCAATTCAAAATACAGCCTTTTTTGGCACGCACAATCATGTATCAACACTCACCATTATTTCGAGCTATACATCACTGGAACACACTGCCGGGCGACATTGCTAGATTCATTGATCGTTACGCTTTTGTAAACTTATTCAATATTTTTTGGACATATAACTTACGTATCTGTGTGAGTTTGTAAGTGCATGTATGCGCCTATTTTTACTCTTCTTTCATTCTAAGTATGTTTTCTCCTTAAAGACGATAGTCTTGCTTGAGATACTTCAACGCAAAATTTTTTGTCTGTCTGTCAGCAAAAAGGCTCAAATACGACCACATCCACAGCATCCACCAGTATTGCTCAAGTTTCTGCGTTGATACTTGTACGATTGTCGATAAAAAGCAAATATTGAGCATATTTGAGGCACATTATCAACACGTCAATATTCTGCACTGTTTCTTTATATTAGAAAAGTCATAAATAAGTAATTCTAAGTAGTGCAGCTGACAATGTGACGCTTCGCACGAAAAGACGACTTTCCCACGCTTTGCTAAGACGATGCTGTGCTGCTACCTATCTTGAAATCTACAAAATATGGCCTCCAAGATTGCACGCATGCTGCGTGCTCGCTATGACAAAGGCCGTCCTTTTGTTTTCTGAGATTACTGCCAGATGGCGCTCATGTCTCACGCAACACCTCCAGGATCTCATTCACCATTTTTCTCGTGCAAAACATGAAATAAATTTTTCATTCTATTCACTCTTTTTAGGCGAAAGACGATAGTCTTTCGAGAACATTTTTAGTCAAATATGCAGAGAAGGGGCCAATTTTTTCCATGGCAATTTTCTGTATATATAGTTTTTGCACTATTGCTGTGTCTCTTTTAGCGAGTTTTCATTCCTGCCGCAATTTTTTTCCCTTTTGCATCTTTGTCTATGAAACTGTACTTTACTTTGTTTAACATTTTAATTTTATAATGGCAATGTTCTGATTTGCAAATTTATTGTACAACTAAAACCTCCTATGTAATGCCTGAATTGGCCTTTAGGTTATATATGAATAAAAAAAGTGTTGATGTAAAAAGTGGGCGACTAAGTGAATAAGTTCATGCCCTATTACTAACGCTTTATCGGGAATGCGTAGCGGCTAGTGTGAAAAAAGCAAAAAGGCAAGAACTATCAGTTTTTATTTCAGTGAAGATTCATGTTGCCACTAAGAGCTGTTGTTTCAGGAAAAGACACTTGGTAAATAAATGTTTCAGAGTATCTTCAAAGAAATTTGGAGCTTTGGAAAACTTGAAATCCGCTAAGAATTCCCAGCTCAGAATCTGTCATCTTATTACTATGTCAACAACCTTCTTTGTGCCGCGACGCATTTGGTATAGACGTAAAAGATTCATATTATTGTTTGCCCCAAGGTGAATATTTGAAATGTATAAAGCAGCGCATGAGAGAAGATAACGATGAGTTGTTGTTTCAGCGCCAGTGTGGCTTTTCTATTGCGTCGTTTTTAGAGCTCATGCAGGCTACCTAAATTCTACAATTGTGACTTGGAAGGAAAATAACTTTGTCCAAAAATCTGGCATCTGCATTGAATCAGGAATATACCTGTAATTAGTTATGTTTTTCTTGGGTATGTAGACGGGCAGGTGCAAAAGCATTTGAATTGGTTATCATCACACGCTGTTTGATATGTCCCTGACTTCTTAGTTCTACTGGACATTAACGTTTGCTCTGTACTGGTTGCTAATATAAAGAAAGATTTTAAAGAAAACAGGATGTCAGCATTTAACTTTGGAGTTGCCAAAAATTGATGAGAAACAGTTTCTCCATTTAGCACAGTGTCACAGAACGAGCGCTTAAAATGGGCGCGCTGCCAAATTTATGCGATAACGCGCCGGAGTGACGCCGCGAGGTCAACGAAAAAAAAAAGAAAACAAACATCGAAAGGCTTCCCGGGCGCGCGACGCTCTCCCCTCGGAAGCGTGGCTTCACCGATGAACCTCCTCACCCCACAGCGGCGGCCGGGCAAGCACTGAAAAGTTCTAGAAGGAAAGGGGCGTGTTCTGCCGGGTTGAGTCATCGGTCGGGGACGGCCCTCGTACAGTCTCGTGCCTCTCCCCAGCCTTCGCTGCGTATCGCGATGACGAAATGACGAGAACTTTCTGGAATGTGGCGCGGAAGGTACTTAACCGAGCAGCGGAGGTGAGAGATCAGGAAAAGACGGAAGTTAGCGCCAGAGCGCAAAGGGATTCCACCGTGTAGTCGGCGAAGGTTTTTTGTCCGTAGAGACAAAGCAGGAGAAGAAGATGATTTCCACCTGAGGGGTGACGACTCGAGCTACAGGCAAGAGTTTGTGTTTACCGCTATCGAGCGAAGACGCGTGGCGGCAGCTGCGTGTGTGAAGCCGACGTGTTCGGGCGAAAAAGTTCGAAGCTTGGAGAGTGGCCAATTGAAGACGCGAGGTTTCCTGGAAGAGAAACTTCAGGGGTAGCGGAATGACAACAACGCTGGACTTTGAGTGAGTGATTCTCGGAAGAGTATCATCCCGACTTTTGTTCCAAGAACTTTGGACTGGATAGGTTTTCTATCTCTTTAGTCTTTAAGTGTCTTGGTTGTTCAATGCGTGCGACTGCATTGTAGTGCGTATCGTTGTCTGTGCCCGTTGTTTTGAGTGTGGCTAATTGTACGGTGTAGTACATCGTTTCATTGGTGACATATTGTATGTAACTATTGTGGAGTGTGCATTCTTGTGTATTGTTTTCGATCTGCCATTTTTGAGAATATATTATTTGTTTTGTTTATCAACTCTCGGCTCTGACTTGTTCTTTGGGCCACAGCCGGCGTCCGCTGGCGCACCAAAAAGGACCACTTCTAAATTGTCCACGCTTTCGTGGTGCGGTTCGGGGGGCTGATACTTCGGCCCTTGAAATTAGCCCGGCGATAGCCTCCCCAATTAACGGGACCTGTGTGTGACAATTAATCTGGCGTCCGCGACACAGGACCTTTTGGTGCACAGTGTGCCCAAAGTAGTGAGAAAGAGCCTCGAGTTGTTGATAGTGCTATCAGAACGATTTTGTGTGTTGCTCAGTGTTATCGTTAAGGAGTGTAGGAGAGTGTTCCGATAGACTGATTTAGGCACATACTTTTTGCACGCGGCAAGGTTTTATTTGCAAGTTGCGAGACACAATGGATCTCGAAAAGTTAGTTGCTCTTGGTGAGAAGATGGGTCTTTCTGGCGCCGAACTACGGAAGTGGGTCACCCAGAAGGAAAAAGAAGAAAAAAAGAGGGCCAAAGAAGAAAAGTCAGCTGAGCTGGAAAAAGAAAGGTTGGCGGTCGAAAGAGCCAAAGCAGAAAAAGAAGCTGAGTTGGAACGAGAGAGGTTGGCAGCTGAAAGGGCGAGAGAAGAAAGAAAGCAGCAATTGAAGTTGGAGCTGGAGAGAGAAAGACTGGCAGCTGAGAGGGCGAAAGAAGAGAGGAAAGGGAACGGCAGCGACAGCACGAGATAGAACTCGAGCGGCTCCGTTTGCAACAGCGAAGTGAAACTCCGGTCCAAGCTAGAGTTGAAAGCAGCGAACGGGAGGACCACGGATTCCGCTTGAACCCAAGCAAGCTGCTCGTAGCGTTTGATGAAAGGAAGGACGACCTTGACGCGTACCTTCACAGATTCGAGACGATTGCAAGGAGCCAGCTTTGGCCGGAACATCAATGGGCAACTGCTTTGAGTACTTGCCTGAGTGGTGAAGCGCTCAGTGTGTATGGCAGGTGACGCCGACCGATGCAGCCAACTATGCAAAAGTGAAAACTGCTTTGCTGAAGCGATTTAGATTTACCGTCGAAAGATTCCGGGACAGATTTCGGACAGGAAGGCCAGCTGATGGTGAGACGGCTACGCAGTACGCCGCCCGACTTTGCCATTATTTCGACAGATGGATTGAACTTTCAAGGACAGCGCAGGAGTACGATGAGCTTAGAGAGCTCCTAATTAGAGAACAATTTCTTACTAGTTGCCACCCAAGCCTGTCGCTGTATTTGAAAGAGAGGAAGGCTGAGTCACTTGAAGGATTGCTTGAATTGGCTGATCAATTCTTGGAAGCGCAAGGTGGAACTAATTTGGCCAAGGTCAAGACGAATTGTCCCGAGGATTCGAAGAAATTGGCTCCCGACGAAAAGAAGCGTGCACCAGAGAGCATTCCGCGATGTTTTCTGTGCAACCGAGTGGGTCATCGCGCGAAAAACTGTCGAACGATCTTTACGAGCCCTACGGCAGTAAAATGTTTTAAGTGTGGTCAGACTGGGCACAAAGCAGACGCATGTCGAAACGGAGCGAGTCAAACTCACCAGGTGTCCTGTGTGCTAGCAGCACCGAAATCCGATGATAAGGCCGTCACAGATGGATTCGTAGAGTTGAAAAGTGGGGAGAAAATTCCTATTGTGGGTGCTGTAATGTCAAAACAGCCAACCGGTGTTACGAAGGGAATGCCAACGCTGCCTGGAAAGGTTGCAGGCAAGAACATTACGGTTCTAAGAGACACCAGTAGCTCCACGGTTATCGTGCGGAGAAATTTGGTACGGGAAAGTGAGTTGACAGGCAGAACGAAACCGGTTTGCCTAATCGACCGTACGGTTCAGATGCTTCCCGAAGCAGAAATCGAGGTGGAAACCCCGTACTTCAGCGGGAAGGTTACCGCTCTATGTATGACGACCCCCCTTTACGACCTTGTCATCGGAAACATCGCCGGGGCACGAGGACCGAATGATCCGGAATGTTTGGGAGAAGACCCTAAGATAGAGCCCTCGCAACCCAGCGACCGCGAGATACACTGGAGGAGCATCCCGTGACGGATCTCACTAGAGCCCAAGGTGAAGCCGCGGCGCAAGTAACCGCGAATGAGAAGACGATCGTGTTGAATGACTTCACGCGCTGGGCAGCTGGATGTACGTCGGCACGATCCCAACCGACCGACCGTGTAAAGGAGACGGAGTTGGCCAGCCGGGCAAAATGTAGAGACATGATCAAGCTGGTAAATAAACAGACAGGACCCGTCGAATGTTATGACCCGTTAGCGGTGTCGGAAGTGACAACGATGGCTGAGACGCTGCCTCAGATACCGTCGTTGGAAGGGGCTCGCCGGAACAAAACGAGCAAAAACAATGAGAAGAGATCGAGCGAGCACCGCAAGAAAGGGCGCAAGCGCCGCTCGGAATGCACCGGATAGGTGTCGAGGTCGAATCTGAATGTGTTTGGCAGTGCTGAGTGCCATATGTTGTGTTAATGTTGTGTTATCCTGTGTCACAAGTGTCGAAGTGTTTGTGCTGTGATGTATAGTGTTGTAAATTGTTGTAAGGACAGAACTTTGTATGTTTGTATTGTTTGGAATGTGTGACGAAGCGTTGTACTCATGTACCTGCGGTTATATTTCATGTGTGTGAGATTGAATTGTAATGTCCAATTGTATTGAGTGATATATTGTGAATGTGACGTGTCATGAGCGACGGACTATGTTACAGTCTTTAAGAGTGTGTGGTGACTGTTCGCGCTCGTTTGTGTGGTTTTGAATATTATGAGATAATATTCTTAAAGTGGGGGGCAGTGTCACAGAACGAACGCTCAAAATGGGCGCGCCGCCAAATTCTTGCGATAACGCGCCGGAGTGACGCCGCGAGGTCAATGGGAAAAAAAAAGAAAACAAACATCGAAAGGCTCCCCGGGCGCGCAACGCTCTCCCCTCGGAAGCGTGGCTTCGCCGATGAACCTCCTCACCCCACAGCGGCGGCCGGGCAAGCACTGGAAAGTTCTAGAAGGAAATGGGCGTGTTCTGGCGGGTTGAGTCATCGGTCGGGGACGGCCCTCGTACAGAATCGCGCCTCTCCCCAGCCTTCGCTGCGTATCGCGCCGACGAAATGACGAGAACTTTCTGGAATGTGGCGCGGAAGGTATTTAACCGAGCAGCGGAGGTGAGAGATCAGGAGAAGACGGAAGTTAGCGCCAGAGCGCGAAGGGATTCCGCCGTGTAGTCGGCGAAGGTTTTGTCCGTAGAGACAAAGCAGGAGAAGAAGATGATTTCCACCTGAGAGGTGACGACTCGAGCTACAGGCAAGAGTGTGTGTTTACCGCTATTGAGCGAAGACGCGTGGCGGCAGCTGCGTGTGTGAAGCCGACGTGTTCGGGCGAAGAAGTTCGAAGCTTGGAGAGTGGCCAATTGAAGACGCGAGGTTTCCTGGAAGAGAAACTTCAGGGGCAGCGGAATGACAACAACACTGGACTTTGAGTGAGTGATTCTCGGAAGAGTATCATCCCGACTTTTGTTCCAAGAACTTTGGACTGGGTAGGTTTTCTATCTCTTTAGTCTTTAAGTGTCTTGGTTGTTCAATGCGTGCGACTGCATTGTAGTGCGTATCGTTGTCTGTGTCCGTTGTTTTGAGTGTGGCTGATTGTACTGTGTAGTACGTCGTTTGATTGGTGACATATTGTATGTAACTATTGTGGAGTGTGCATTCTTGTGTATTGTTTTCGATGTGCCATTTTTTGAGAATATAATATTTGTTTTGTTTATCAACGCTCGGCTCTGACTTGTTTTTCGGGCCACAGCCGGCGTCCGCTGGCGCGCCAAAAAGGACCACTTCTAAATTGTCCACGCTTTCGTGGTGTGGTTCGGGGGGCTGATACTTCGGCCCTTGGAATTAGCCCGGCGATAGCCTCCCCAATTAACGGGACCTGTGTGTGACAGACAGGCTTTCGTCAGAGATCACATTTGTAGCAATACCAACCTAGATTCACAAATCAATTCTGAATTTCAATTGTGGCCACTCAAAACCATACAGGGAGCGATTGCTTCAACTGTGCTGGGTGCCGCTCTTCAGAAGTTACGCGAGCACCTTATGGCGCATGCATTTGATACACAAGTTGCTTTCCTTGCGAATTGTGGCTTTCCGAGTGACTTTATTTGCTAGTTGTCAAAAAAACTTATTTCAAAGCTCATGAAGTTTCATCATTGTGATTCTAGTGCCCCAGAAATTAGCAAAAAAAAAGAGGCAGGCAGTTATCCCATACATACACGGGATAGTACATGGTTCGAAAAGTGTTAATGCTCCTTATGGCATAAACATGTCATTCTGAGCACGTAATAAAGTGCATAATGTGTGTACTTTGGTGGATAGAGCGTTGTGTCAGCTGCCAGGGAAAGCGAACAAATGTGTCTCCGGTCATGTCCACAGATATGCTTCTTGCGCTACTAGCGTGTATTATGGGATTCCACTGTCTTGCGGCTGCGAATATGTAGTTGAAATGGGGCGCTACATAAACGTGCGCTTAAGAGAGCGTGAGCTAATGCTATCAGATGCTCCAATCACGTCTCATTGGGCAGCTCATTGTGAGCCATGTGGATGTGTGCTTAGGGTTAGGCAGAGATGCCCGAAAAAGTATTCTGGAATACAGATATCGAAATGCGTCGTTTGGAAGCATAAAATACAGATCCTGAGATAAATTTGTTAATGATGTGACAGGATATTTCAGAGATACTTTTGCAAAAATACAAAAAAGTACTCCGGAATACATATACTAAAATACTTTTTTTTATGTCTGGGATAGTTATACTCCATACAGACATTGGTTATGTTCAGCATAATATTTAAAATGTGCAGCGCATTGAAACTTGCAAATGAAATTGATTTATTATATTATCGTCGTCCTCTGAGTGTTATTAAGTCATTACAAAGGATGCTTATACTGCACATAATTGTTAATAACCACATATTTACAGATATCAGTTGCAATAAAGAACTATGCCGTATGAGAACATCAGTCACACGCATTGTACACCGAAATCCGGAACTCAACAGCGACAGTATTAGCTATGCTAGAATGAGCATAGTTCAAGCGAAGTGCTGGAACCATAAAAAAACGAACTTGGAGTACAAGGTTTAGTGTTTTCTAGAAACGTGATATAAAAGGCAGAAACAATTAAGAACCGACAAAACAAGGAATGCTAAAAAAAACTCAAAAAGACCTCTTTTGAATCGCCATTTGAACGTGCTGGCGTTTTTCAGAAATGCTCTGCAGAAAGAAGTATCGTAGATGGCACATGGCACCACGCACCAAATTTTTTGGGTGGTTTGTGGCTTCCGCGGTAAGCTCCAGTTTTTCAATTGGGCGCCGCAAAAGAAAAGTACATTTTTGAAAAGTGCCTCGATACAGCAATACAGACTCTCAAAAGTATCTCTTAAATACTACTGCGATACTGTTCAGCCCTGTGTGTGCACCACTAGTAGAAAACAAATATCAAATATTGACATGTTGATTAGCGCATGCGTAAAATAGCCGAAGCATTTTTCATTAGATCTAACAACAAGTGCATAAGTATTCCATGTAACACTGTTTTAGATGAAGAACATAAGCTCTTAGAGAAGACATGAATCATTCTGTGTTGTAACACATGTGTACATGTTCACAGTTTTGATGAGTCAATACTTCCTATATATGTTCTTCCCTTTCCCCAATAAATTGCAGTTTTGAAATCAGTGCTGTAACCATCTCTGACCGCTTCTAGCCCGTTCCTTTGTAAATTATTCCACGGTGAACATTCACCAATATGCCTAACTCACGATTCTGCATCTTTTATTTACCTATGAAATCAGAAAATCTGTTGCGGCCTAACAGATTCCTTTTTTTTCACCCCATATTCAAACATCAGCGTTCAAACGCTACCCCAGCTTTTATTGCAGGTGTCTGAGGACTTTCATTGTGCTTCACGTGTCAAAACCCAGAGAAATAAAACACCAATGAGCATGTGTGCATTGTGTAAAAAAAGCGAGAGAGTGAAAGAAAGGATGAAGTAAACTTTGCTGTACGGTTTCGTTCTTGCGACGTTGTTAGTCGTTGTCAAGACAAGGATGCATAAAATACGTACGTACTCTTTTTTGCTGAAAAGAATATTTTAGACGTGTACAAATTAGACGGGGATGCAAATTGTTAGTAAATACAGCAGTCTAGGTCAAGGTAATCTAATCCAATCCTAAATGGCCTGCAGGCTATAGCCATTATAATGAACTAGAATGTGCTATACAGTAAGCCAACTGGCCAGGTTGCCGCATCCTTGTTTTATATGAATGCCGCGAGATGACACCACTTCTACGTTTACTAGCAGCATTAGCTGCCCTGTTGGACTATCGCAGGCTCTTTCAAACTTGCAGCTGCAGTTGATTTTATTTGTGTGGCTGTGTCCTGGTTGTTCCAAAAATCAAACGGCCAACTTCCTCAGTGCCTGGGTGACAGGTTTTATTTTGACCAGATACACACATTTTTTTTCATATTTATCACATACACTCACAACATTATGAGTGTGTGTGCAAAATATGTTCATTTGTTTATAATTGCCTCATATTTTATTTTTTTAGTGCTATAGTGCGCTTTTCACCGCACAGTTTTCCAAGCAGACATTATGGTCATTGAGTTTTTTTTTAATCGCTGTGAAAAACCTGGAAAAGTCAAGAAATTGGAAAAAAATGTTATTGATAAACACCCTGTTGTGGCTTTTCTAGCAAATATGCTAGGAAACAGACACATGTGCAGTGTGAAAGTGTGCGATGTCACAGTCATGTTCTGTCAAGAAACGTCACATAACTATGCTTGAAAAGCTTTTTTGACCTTCCAAGTTTCAACAGATGAGTCAATGACACATCACTTCTTTCCTAGCATGAAATTCTTTCAAGAGTCCACATCTATCACGACCTCTGCCTGTGATCTTTTTCAGGTATTTATTCTGAACTGACATGCCCTACTACTTGCATACTTGCACAACAGTCTGTCAGATTTGTCCATCTACTCTTAACAGCCTGTAAATCCACTCCTAACAGCACCCTCTACACTCTTCCAGTAAAGGCCAAAAGGGTGAGTACTTACAAAACCATGCTTGTGAAACATTACTATATATGAACCTTACAATTGTTTGGTGAAAAAAATTCGGGGACCGTTAAGGTTCGAGTAGAACACGACAGTGATATCCTATCCCTAGTGCATACTCCAAACACCTAGTTCATACTTTTTACGGGGTAACAATACTTGAAAAGTTTATACTGCAGGTTATTACTACGTAATCAATGTTTAACGTGGCTTGTGCCAGTAAGGGTATCGCATACAGCTGCACTCTGTGTAATGGATTTCTAAGCGAGCTTCTTGATATGTACACATAGTTACTTCGAAGAGCGCAGTGATGGGACACAGGATAGACCACGCAATACAGGCACTGGGTAGTATGCTTTAAAGCACGAGCAACTATGTGCATGAAATGTTTTTAAACTTGTTATGCACCCATTACGTGGTCCTAAGAGATTACTCCAGTAGCATTTGGGCCTTTGGTTATTCGTGGCAGGCTTTAAACAACGAAGTCAATATAATATTCACACGTTCAGATGGCCAGTGGCAATACACCTTTGTACCATAAACTACTGCGATATTACATGTTGTATTGTGAAGCGTGTGTACAAAACGCGTGTATTAGTAAAGTATGAAAATTATTTTTGAGCAGGCACGTAGCTTTGTGGTAGAACGCCTCGTTACCACACAAGTAGCTTGGCTTCTATTCTCACTCAGACCTAGAAGGTTTTATTTGTTATTCTTTTTATTTGCATCTTTCCATGTTGTTATATCATGGACCAGATGTAAAGTGAACATCGAGAATTTCATGCACCAAAAAATGCCAACACTGCAGCTGTACAGGTGGAATCACACTTGTCCAGAGCAGCGGAGCGCATGGCTCTTGTTAGCGACGGCTTCTATATCACCTTAGCTACATGCTTCTGTTCACGCTTAAATTATCGCACAAAAGCCTAGCACGCCGTATGCCATGTTAGATATTCATACGGCGTCAGCATTAACATATTTCTGCAGAAAAGGCAACTGGAGCGGTCGGCTGGGTAATTTAGACAAGTGTGATTCAATCTGTAGAAATATTCAGGGATTTAACATTCCAAATTTAGTTTTGTTGTGTTCAATTCAACAGTCATTATTTGCAAAACTATATATGTTTTAACATTTTACTATTGTGTAAAAATGTTAAGTACACCAAAATAAAAGGAAAAGTTGTGCAACAGTATGATACACAGCATCCGCGCTGGCAAATTATAAGACAGGACTTAAGAAGTTGTGTAGCGCAGCTGGCTACTTAGCTCCAGGAATGTGCTTGTACCATTGAATACTTACCGTTTCTTAACGGTTCGGTGGATTTTGAGGGCCTGATTATTTCCTACAGCCAACCAATTTTTTAGTGTACATTTCTTTTATGTCACTGGAAAGCTCGTAATTCAGAGTGTCTAATCACGCATTTGCAACACAAAAAAAGGCAATAAAATAGTTTTCAACAAATGTTGTTGCTGATGGAGTCTTATATGCAACACTTGTTGCAAACATTGGCCTACAGCTGTTCACTGCATTGGTACCAAATTCTGCCATGACAGAGTGCATGAGCCAAAAACTGGAGAGATGATTTGTCCATGCACTGTGGTTCAATGCTGTTTTTTTGTTGCTGTAGAGGAAGCTCCACTGCTCAGCATCAATCTCTTAACCTTTTGAGGGTTACTAGGATGAATGAATCCCTCTTCTTCCTCAGTAAAACTTTCTCTGCCACTTTACCTTGCCATCAGCACAATTCCTTCCAGCTGTGGTGTACGAGAAGCACTAAGGAAACTGAGAAACTATATATTGCACGTTTACAATGCATGGTATCAGTGATACGTTGAGCTTAAAAACATTTTGTTCTGTTAACATTTTTTCAGCTGGTGTCATAATGCATACAAGGTAGCTGAAGTTCCAAATTTATGGTATTTTTCTGTTCAGAATTTTGAGAGAATTTTAGCATGCAACTATAGATTTTTTTTGTGAATTGCAAAATTATATCTGCCTAAAATCGTTGTGGAAGTGCACTCGAATGAAAAATGAAGCAGTTTCTTGCATAGCCTAACAACATAGCATACATGCATAACTGTTTTTTCACTTTTGATGGATGTCACAAACCAGCACATTCTTTTATAATTTTTACCATTATGAGGAGAGGCAATGAGATCAAAAGCTGTGGCTAAGACACTGTTGCTAAAATTTCGGGCCAAAGGAAAAATATGGCGAAATTGCTGCTTCATACAGCCAGGAAGCCGAAGAGAACACGAATAATAAAGATGATCAAATCACGCAAGATATATGAAAAAGGCAAATACGTCACACCTTAATAGAGTTCACGAATATGATGCAGCATTTGTAAACGCACTTTCATTCAGTGCATTGAGACTACGTCGAAGTGGCTTGCCATGATTCAATACCACAATTTTAATTATGTGCAAAAATGCAGGCTTAACTGAGAAGTTTGCTTTTATCCGTTGCAGATACAAGACAAGACATGCATAGACACAGCTTGGTTGAATGTGAATGAAAATCAATATTCTACTTTTTTATTTTCTTATGAATGCGTGCATTCTTCGATGCCTGCTGTTTTCTCCTTGTCTTCGTCGAATTTCAATATTATCTACACCTACCGACAAGACAGACACAAGCTGAAAGCGTTTGTGTATGTGAAGACCTTAGAACAGGGCCACTAGACTCAATACCAACGGTAGAGGCGCAGAATTGTGTAGAACATCTGAAATTAGTGTCACAGCAATTTGTTTTCACAGTTTTAGAAGTGTTCCTTTGTACTACTTCCATTCGGCCTTTTTGGGCAAGAAATTTGGCAGCAGAATTACAGCTTAGTGCCCTTATGAGACAATGTGACAGGTGTTGCCCCACTTATTCAAAGATGCTTCATGGGTCGATGAGCCACATGCGTCTCATCATATTTTCCTCATAAATTGATGACCATATTTTAGTGAAGATTGTATCACACTATTTTCAGGCATGAAGTTCTGCAAATTTCTGTTATTATTTGAAAAATATCGATGAACCCACGAAAGGTAAGTTAAACTGCATAACAAGCAAAATTGAAAGTGAGAATGCAATATATATACTATATAATTTTAAGCCAGATTAACAATTGTCTGAGCTGCAGCAGGCAACGTGCAGAAATTTTCCAGAACTTGATACTAAGCTTTTTCCACGAAGCAGTGCAATGGCACAGCTGCTGTGACTTTCAAACACTTTGTCAAAATACATACACAACTCAAGTTACTCAAGGGAAAGGGAGCTTGATTTTATCATACTACTGCATGTTTCCAAATAAAGAAAGATCTATTTACACTTTCTGGCCAGTTAATTGCTAGAACCCTAAACAGACATAAAAGTGAAAGTCATGATATTTGAAAGTCTAACAATGGACCTAGGGATTTAAACATCATACCAATGTGATTTGGCATAAGCTGTAAAAGCTTATTCAATGAGTCATACATTATTACCCTTTTATGCTAGTTTTAACGCGATAGTTTTAAAAATCTCGTGGGCGTCATTGATTGTGAGTGATGGACCTTGTGAGTGACCGGAAAACTAAGAAAGATGCAAATAAAATAAGTAATAAAAATTTCCCAGTTTGCGGGAGGATTGAGCCCACGCCGTTTGCATGGCAAGCAGGCGTTCTACCGCACAGCCACACATCTGCTTGGAAATTCAGGGAAAATAACTTAATCTGCTTAAAAATGCAGTGAAAGTAACGTTAGGCTTTGCAAACACATGTCTCCTGTATACTGCCTTCACAATTCAATATGTAATATCACAGTAATATTTCTTGATACAAGTGTGCATTGTAATCAGGCATCAGAACATGGGATTATCTTAAGGACTTCATAGTTAAAAGGTGGCCAGCCATAACAAAACGCACACATTTTGCTGCACACATTTCCTTCAGACCACATAGTGAGTGCATACCAAGTTCGAAAATATTTCATGCACCAAGGGCTTGCTCGAAGTACGCACTAGGGCCAGGGCTTCCTTATCGTGTTCAATTCTTGAAAGCGAAACTTATGGGTTTCCTATTTCTATTTTTTAAGTGAGAGAAACGAAGCATTGTTCTAACCATGGATATTTTTATGCCAGCAGTTCGACTAGTAGGTTAGCTCAGTGAGCCATTTTTTTGCGTTTACATCATGTTTATTTGACTCAAGAAAAGCAATATTATTTTGAAATGGCACTGTATGCCAAGGACCTAACATAGTATCTATTGTTGGACATTAATATCCAGGTATCCTCGGCCTTCCCTCTTTCCCTCGTTGAAGAGCCTGTTTTTTCTTTGAGAAAAGGTGGCAACCCTGGTGACAGTAAAGTGTAAAAACAGTATGGAAATATTGAAGCAGGTTGTGTAGAGAACAATCTACAGACAGTGAGTGCCATACAGAATTGACTTGGCTGCCTTCAATGTGTGTGTGTTTGGGGGGGGGGGCATAAAAAAGCTGCTACAAGGCCAAAACAGATGCCTCAATTGCAGTGACAACTATGCAAATGGGCAGCTGCAAAGTCTACTAATTGTTCCAAACATGAGCTTTTTGAATTCGCTGTAGTTTTATCTCAAACGAATAAGGACTTGAAAAAAAAGAAAACCTAGCCCTCATAGATTTGAAACAAGCACATATTGAAAGAAGCCCGATGATAAACCAGCAACTAGTTTAGCCATGCCTTCATTGTTGTCAATTGTGAGCACGCAATATATACAACAGTGATACTTTTGGGAAGCACACCTTGATGTGACTGAGGTTAGGGGCACAGGCTTTCACCCAGGTGCCGGGGAAGGAGGCACCTTTGAGAGGCTTCTTGACGACAGAAACACACGATATGTTTACATATTTACAGGTGTTAAAAACACAAGGCGTCGAGATGCGCTTTTACAGGAGGCAGGACTGGCTGTAACGAAGGCCACAGAGAGAGCCCTGAGCGCACACGCGACGTGCTTTTCATATCCTTGGTCCGTGCATGCGCCTCTCTTCAAACGCGGACAGTCTGTCCCAGCAACGCTGATGCGTGTTCCCTGCAGCACATCCAGACACCTCTTGCGTTTATGCTCGACGCGTACCACATTTGGCAGGTACGCCAATGAGCGTCTATTGCAGACTGGGTCCTTGCACTGCGAGTCATAACATTTGAATGGATAATGGCAAGCTAACTGGCACCTCCGAGCCTGTGCAGCTTTAGAAAACGGGCCCCATCTGCAATGAACCACTTTTTAGCAGCAGAAGGAAAGAAAACAAGAACACTTCTTGTTTCTTTCCTTCTGCTGAACGTAAAATTGAAAGCTGAGCATAATAACTCTTCAGCTATTTACGTACGGTGGCAGAAGAAATCATAACCTTAAATAGTAAAGGGGGTGGGAAAGGCAAGGGAGGATGCAAAGGAGTGAGTGAAAAAGAAGATGGGAGAACCATTAGAAAGAGGAGAAGGAGAGAAAAAGATGGGGAGAAACCAATTGGGTAGAGAGAGCTACAGAGACAAATATATTAACTAAAAAAGCAGGCTTGTGCAAATATTCGAATGCTCCCAATATCTGACGGAACAGTACTGTATTCAAACTCGCTTCGACTCGATTTTAAATTATTGAAAATTTTGAAGTATTTGCAATGAACAAATAGTTAACATTGGTCTGCTCATAACCTCCTGTAAAGATAATTTCACTAAAGCAGAGAGTGCTATGCCGTGAAAGCACATATCCGAGGGAATTCGCACTGTCGCAAAACCTCTTCAAAGTATAAGGGGCCCTGCAACAGTTATAGATTATGGTCGGAAAACGCAGCCAATCGGTTGTAGAGATTCCTGAGAACACATGAGCCAAATATTGTTGCGCAGCACGAGGCCAGAATTTCTCAATATATGTTCAAATTCAGCTGAAAATTGCTTTCCTTTCCCTCGACAAAATGCACCACACGCTCAAAAATTCCTCATCACAGCCATTGTATCAGCGATTGGCTGATTCGAGCATGGTACATTGGACGTTACTGGGGCCAGGCTCACTTGGACTATAATCGAGTCGTGAGTTTGAGTGAGTACAGCTGAGTAATGTTACATGAGTTAGTGTTAGAGTGAGTCTGGCTAAGGAAAATTTTAATGAGCTTGAATACGAGCGAGTAAAATATCTGCGAGTCTGACGTGGTGAGCCCTAAGCTCAACGTGTATTTCTTGGGTGAGCCTTAGTGAGCATCACCTTTTATTTCTAATCTAAGTTCCTATATACCCACCTATCAGCATAACTATCGACGTCAGATATCCTTACATTGGTAATCAAGTCTGTTCAAGCATACGTCAACACACAACCGTTCATGCGGTTATTGAACAGAGGCGCAAATTAGGAGATAAGGGGGTCGCCAAGACCTCCCTTCACAAACTCGCTCATGGGACATTCATGGCAAAAACTTTTGATGTGAGCTGCATATTTCACAAAAATATTCTTATTGGATTGCGACTAGTAACAGCTGTTCGCTCACTCAGACACAGTTCAAATCGTGAGTCTCAGCCTGCCGAACCAAGTAATAAGTTGGTAAGTTTGAGCCTGAGTGAAAGTGGTTGACATACAGTTTAGCGAGTTCCAATTAGTTCTGTTGATCTAAATTTCAGTAAATTTGAGTCCGAGTGAGTTTCCATGGTGAAACGTATTTCTTGAGTGAGTTTAAATAGGTTCCAATTTTTCTACCGGCCTATAGATGCTGGTCTCAAAGATCAACACTACATCCTTGGGCAGCATTGAAGCAGCTGCAGCGATTCAGCCATCATGCCTGCGATGCAAGATCGTTTTACTGAGGCAGGGTCTCGTTTCAGAAACGAATGAGCCAGTTTTTCACACACATATGTCAAACATTTAAAACGAAAGTAATTTTAAATAAAAGCAAAACAACCACACTGAAACTGCACCCATTACCAAACTACTAAGACAAGCAAAGCTTTGTAATTAAATGAAGTTCTGCTGAACAGTTGAAACAAAAACAGTCACTAGTAGTTCCAATGCTGGTGTCATCCACAGTGGCAGACTCACTCTTTGTAGGTGTATTTGTTGGCTGAAGCAGATGAGAAGCCCAGTTCACCCATAAGTCATGGACAGAAGCGCTTCAGTCATAGTGTGAAAACAATCTCCAAATGTGAGCAGAGAGATCAGAACATCTGATAGAGAGAGCTGCAAGAGACGGGATGTCCCTTGCAGATTTTGTTTCTTCTTTCTATGTCTAGTAGTAGTGCTGTTTAGAGCAAGTTCACGACGTATTAACAAGCCTGCATTAACACTTTATATCAGACAGATCTATCCATGCATACACAATGGTGGCTAGTCACTGCACCATTGTGGCTGGTGACCAGAAGCAGGAACCCGCTCGCCAACCTAGACGGCAGAGTCAGCCTCCCAAAGGCAGGTCAGGACCAGGACATGTTGGCTGGCAGCAGGTCCTTGTTATGGTCTCGTTAATGGTAACCAACATGAGCACTGCACTGATGTTACATGCACATCACAATGTCTAAGTATATGCACTGACTTAAATTCAGGTGATGTATAAAAACCACTGGCCGCTAACAGCTGCAAAAATATGGTTGTTACTAATATGAACCTTGACTATATGCCTGTTGGTCCGTGGGCATAACTGCCTGTACCATGATAAGAAGCTGCTTTGTGCAACTTCAAATCATTGAACGTTTCTCTATCCGCCATCCGAGAACGCGCTCTGTAGCGGTCAGGCTCGGCACAGAGACTTAGACGGTATGCGACTAATACAGGTCATGCTGAACTGCTGCCTCAAACTGCAGCCAGCGTAATGGAATCACACTTTGCCATAGCAAACATTAAGACTTTTACTAGAAATGATGCTGTTTTCTAGGGAATTTTCAGAATATGAACTATTTGTTAATGCATTAAGAACATCTTACATTGTAATACAATCACATAAAATTTATTTACAGTTTGAAAAGTAAACTTTCACCAGCTGCCCGCATTAGCTTTCATTTTGCTGAAGTATGTGTTTCTACATAGCACAGCTTAGAAAATGAAGTCAGGCATTCAATCACAAAGAAACAAATCTTCTTCATCTGAAAGGGACGCGAAAGGCTAAAAACTTCTCCCGTTCGAATGATCAGTGAAAGTTTAGGAATGCCTAAACATCAGTATTATCTACAGGGCTTATTTCACCAAGAAAAAAGTAAATGTATGATAAGGCTCGAGGCACCCATGCAATTTTGTACGAACTCTGTAACTCGATGAAATGACATAGTCGAGTCCCAGAAAAAGTAATTACTGAAACTGTCCACAGTAGAAAACATTAATCCAGTGCATTAAAATTTGGTATGAAATGCTTATTTTTTATACGTAAGGTTTAACCTCTCAAAACAAGCATATGATTATGAGAGACGCCGTAGTGAAGGGTTCCGGAAATTTCTACCACCTAGGGTTCTTTAACGTGCGCCCAAATTTGGTATGAAATGGTGCTTGTTTCTTTTTATTTCATTCTTTAAACTAAGAGCCACCGACAAGACTCATGGCTAGCTTCAATCATCCCCCCAAAACGGGGGGGGGGGGGCAGTGAAAGTTCTCTCAAATTACCTACCTGTGCCACAGAAGCTTCTATGAAGCTACTGACTGGTGTCTGCTCAAAATAGCTAAACTTTCCTTCTACCACGTCTGCTACTACTGTATTTCACATCACCTAAGAGACGAAATGTCAAAAAGACCAACTTTTAAAGTTGTTTAAATACCACTTGTAGCGTGTTTACCACTTAATAAATAACATCTTTTTATACAAGGCATTTTCTTAGCACGGAACAAACAGTGCACCAACAGTATGCCTTTAGGGCCCCTTTAAAAGGTTTCATACATTTGTATACTTAAACATCTAAAAAGGTTGCAACATGCTAGGATGCTCATGGTCCCTAAAATATACCACGAAAATAATAACTTTCTTGGCTGCACAGAGCAACGCTGCGCCACATGCTCTGGGAATGCGCCGATAACAATGGTCGAGAAACGGCCGCCGTTCGCGATGCGCCTATGGCGGCTGCCAATACCAGGCAACAGGAAGCCTCGAGCTCACTCGTTCCCGCCGCCGTCCCGTCTGCGGGAGCCGCGGGGGACCTTCTCCGTCGGCGACGCCGCCGCTGGGAGGCGGCGCTCAGAAGCTCGGAGCTCAACGACCAGCTCTGGGCTGTCCGGCAGGCCGAAGATGCCGCCCGAGTTCAGGGACTCAGCGCCGCCATCTGAGGCCACCAAGCTGCCGGCCAAGTTCTAATAAAGTTTCCTCTCTCTCTCTCTCTTGGCTGCATTATTTAAACAGTTCATTATAGTGACCGCTAGGCATCAAAATTAATTACCTTTTCTTCAAACCGCTTAGTTTTTAAAAGCGAAGTGCATATAGTATAATGGTTTGCATTATTTTCCGGATAAATAACGCCTGCAGAAAGTTATCTCACTGAATAACACAGACCAAACAATGTCATTATAAAATTCTTTGTAGGGCAGAAGAACTCAGAATGCTAATGATGATGACAGAGTATATTAATAACTTTGAGTTGGTATCTATAGAAAGGTCTCAAATCAGCAGCTATAGAACTATATGGTTTCACTTTAAAGCTGATTTTTTAAGGTTTAAACATGAAATATTACTTTAGAACAAACAAACAACTTGATTGTGGTTTTACCCTGGGCACTTGCGTTGTAGCAATAGGGAAATGCACCGTCTAATTGTCTGCAAGACATGTTAATATATGCCTGCGCATTAAGGTCTTATCAAAAGCAATGGTGCACGGGTCGACGCCAGATGCAGTGGTGAATGCATTAGCATTGGCAAAAACGCCACAGTCATAAAAGCTTTCTTGACGCTTTACTGCCTCAGCGTGAATGGTGAGAGTGTTAGAAACTAGTCTCATTATGTTCATAATTTGAGTTGCTACACTTGGCATAATGTCCTGGTCTAACAAATCATACAAAAAAACACTGTTTGTAGGGGCACCATAATTTGTCACTGTAACCCAATGCCCAGGAATATGCAGAATTTGAATAAAATTGTCTCGCTTCTTAAATTTCAAGCTCTCCACAAGAAGAACATCCTGATAATTGCACAAACCAGGAAACTGACGCAAAATAATAAATTGCGCTGCATTTACGATTGCATCTGACAGCCATCCCGTGCCTCGTAAGTCCACTAGTAAATCAGAGGAACTTATTTTGTACAGGTTGCAATTATTTGGACCACAACTCGCGTCAGCTATGGGGTCACTAATTTCTTCCACTGTTCTACCAATGACTCCCACAGGTGCCTTCTCTTTAAATTGAGAGTTTTTCAAAACATGCAAACGTAGTCTTTTTTTTCTCCCCGCTTCGTATCATGTGCCCATCTCTTACGTGGTCAGCCGCGAGCGAATTCAACTAGAGGTATGCTAAGCGCTGTAAGTTGCTGTGCAAAATCACCAGACGAAGAGCTATTGTCCGATGTCTTTGCTAGAACCTGACATACCTTATCATCATGCGAGGCTATAGTAAAGTTAATTTATTCTTTTGAATCAGATTTAACTTGACAAGATTGCTCTTTCAGTTCCAATTTATCTTCTGTGGAGCCCTTCTTCGTAGTGTCATCATCTACATATTTGGCCAATAAGTAGTCGTTCAGGTCTACACTTCATGAATTACTTACTTCTTTTGACTTTTCTAAGCCTTTTCCTTCCCCACTAGTTCATTACTTTGTGCTATTTTAGGAAGTGAATCATGTTTCTTATTTCTAGGGTAAGTAACAAGATTTTGGAAAAAGTCCTTACACTCGCTCATTTTTTCGCAAAATTCAGTTGCGCTACATTGGGCTAGTACATTAGCAGCTTCCTTCAAAAGTTCCAACAGACATGCATATGCATATTTATATCTGGCCACTGAGTTATCAAGTTTTGGCTGTACCTTTTTTATCACGCTTGTGGTTAAAATGCTTAGTTTGTTATGGTGACACTGTCTGTTAGGTCTGCACAAAATCAGATTTAAGCCAGCGCTTTGACACAATTTTCATCAAACAGTTCCATATTATTTTTTTATCTAGCTGCAAGAATGTGCCTGCAGGGCAGCTGGTACTGCGCGTTAAATGTACATATGCATGTCCTCACATTATTAGTAACTTCATAAAGCTTACTGCCAACAAAAATGGTGCATTTGCCATCAGAGACAACACAGTCTTCTGGATATTTCATAAACAGTCCATATTCTTTACATACAAATTTTCTAGCATATTCGGTGCATTTTGCTGACACTTCAATGCAAAACTTATCAGTCTTACTGGTGTCAATGCAAGTTTTCATTTCTTTTGCGTATGGCTGAGTGCGGGAGCATCATGGGTCACATACCTTATCAGAGCTCTCACTGCTTCCACTAAGTACATGTCACGTGTTAGATAGTTTTTTTATCTTTTGATTACGTCTTTTCATTTGATTGTTAGTATTATTTTCTAAACTACATGCATTTGCACGATAAGCATGAACCCACATGATCTTTCAGCTGTGCCAATTTGTATAAATGTACTCCAGGAGGGCTCCGCAATCTTCAAGTGCTTCTTCCAAGTCCGGCAAGTGGTCTTGATATATATCTACAGTATGTGCAAAAACCAGTTTCGTAATTATATCTTTGACATACTTCTTATCTAGACTGTTTGACTTATGCTGCATCACTTTGGTGTGTGAGTAGTTTAATACGTGCCACGAACACAACAAGATTCTAGATTTGGGCAGAAGCTGCTTAATTACATTCATTTTATTTAAATTTTTGTCCTTTACCCCAATTTTGCTCTTCTCCTCTACGACAGGACTCAAACAAAGGAATGTCTTCAGGAAAGACTTTAATATTTCTGATGTCTCCTGCTGAACAAATGCATAACATATACAGGCCTCCCATGGCTTGTTCTATCTTCACACAGAATCGAATGCAAGGTGTACCCTTCTTTATTAACTTTATACGTACCGTCAAAGAACAACGCTTCAGGTATTTTTCTAGTAACTGGGCCATATGCTCTGATTGAAGCACTGCGTACAAGAGACCATTTTCTCTATTTTTTTTTCAATATCAAACTTCCACCCAGAGTTTTCAGAAAACAATTCGTTGATTTTTTCTAACAGAAAGGCTCCAAGATGAGCATAGTCCTGGATTTTTGAACTGTCTATGCTTCAAGTTTGTAATATCACGAAAAGTGACGTGTTTTCCCGTTTTCCTCAGAATGACATCCTTTAGGTCTTTAGGTTTCACATTACAAGAAATGAAGCCCTGAATATGATCTTTTTGAGAAGCACTTAATGCACGATTATTATTGTACCATACGAAAATCTCGGGACCTACTTTATGGTTGTGCACATGCACTAAATTTACCACTTTATAATAGGGCTGTAGAGAAACCCACAGCGCAAGCTTAAGTTCAACGTTGCAACCTGTACCGTTGAAGCGTTGATTGGGCCGAATATTTCGTTTCCACAGATTCGGATACCCTGCGTGGCAACAGACAAACTTAACTCGAACATACGGAAAGTTTGCTTTGTTTAAATCTTTCTGAATACACAATGGGTTTTTATCTGATCTTTCAACATGCATCGAATTGAACCCTTCACTTTTCAATCCTTCATAGCTTGCTTTAAACTCCTTATAAGTGCTGAATTTGCTTCCTGCAGAAAGATTTCCTCCACCTGTGAAATATGGCTGTGTGACAATTTTGCTGATGTTGCTTTCTTCTCCTGTTCAGGGTCTTCACCACGAGGTGAGGAAGTACTGGTGTCAGCCGCACTGCGGTCCTTGCGCAGAACCACACCTTCTGACTGGGGGCTCACTGTGGATGTTACACCGCAGGCGTCGGGTAGCCCACAGTCAGAAGGTGGGCTCTGCTCAAAAGCAGCAGAGCACAGTGGCATGGCAGTACGCCCAGTCTTCTTCACTTTGTGGTGCACACTTGCACCACTGACAAGAGCAGGAGAAACTGGCTTCTTGTTACTGCGCCCTTCATTATTCTCGACTCTAACCTCCTTTTCTACACGAGGATCACCACGAGGTGTGGAAGCGCTGGTGTCAGCCGCACTGCTGCCCTTGTGCAAACCACACCTTCTGACAGGTGGCTAACCGTGGATGTTACACCGCAGGCGTCGGGTGGCCCAAGGTCAGAAGGTGGGCTCTGCTCAAAAGCAGCAGAGCACAGTGGCATGGCAGTACGCCCAGTCTTCTTCACTTTGTGGTGCACACTTGCACCACTGACAAGAGCAGGAGAAACTGGTTTCTTGTAACTGCGCCCTTTCTTATTTTCGACTCTAACCTCCTTTTCAACACGGCGATCACCACGAGGTGTGGAAGCGCTGGTGTCAGCCACACTGCTGCCTTTGCGCAGGACCACACCTTCTGACTGGGGGCTCACCGTGGATGTTACACCGCAGGCGTCGGGTGGCCCACAGTCAGAAGGTGGGCTCTGCTCAAAAGCAGCAGAGCACAGTGGCACGGCAGTACGTCCAGTCTTCTCCACTCTGTGCTACATCCACACACCACTGACAAGTGCAGGAGCACGCACAGGGCGCCGTTTTACTTGAGCGAAAACAGTCACAACTGGAGCCCTGGTGCTTGCCACTGCAGTTATTGGCAGTGAAGGGTACCCTTGAGCAGTGTCTGTTTTGCGACCTTAGGTTTCACTGACATCGCATTGTGACATTGTATGCTAGCAGAATCAGACTTCCGTGCATCGTCCGACCACATTTCCTCGCATGGAGATGCAGGGGCTGCAGCATGCATAGGGTCAGTGGAAAGAGCTGGGAAATTAGTTACATTATTCTGATACTGTGCCAGCCTTTCTGACTGATCACCGCGCTGGAATCGAAGCTTCTTGTGGTCCTTTTCTTACTGGTGCTGCTACTGTAATGCTCCATTGTGGCTTGCCTTAAGGTCCTTGCTTGCTTGCTTGGTGGCTGCACGTAGCAGGCACACCAGCAGCTGTAACACAGAGGAGCACACTTACAGTTGAACCCCTCCATAATGGATGCCATGAAGAATGAAGTTCTCATACCAATGAAGAAATATAACGTCCACGATGAACATTTATTGAATACTACAAGGTGTTTGCTCTCTGTCAACAGCAAAGTGATTTTAAAAGCACTCCCACAATATATGTAAGTAATATGCGATTTTTTAGACTCCTAAACTAGGTGAGAAAGTAAATGTGAAATGAGCAGCGCTCCAATTTTTTCACAAGTCGAGCACTTGGGTATTTGCCAAAAGGCATTGGTGCAACCATTGCTGTTTACGTTGTTGAACAATGATGATAGCAAAATTACTTCTTTTTCTTCAAGAGAATACTTTTTGCTAATGCTTCTGTTGGCAACTACGTCAACACATGACATATAAAGTGCCATAATTTTGATAGATGTCCTGTAGACTGCCTAGTTTCTTGCTAATGTGGTTCTGTCCAAACAGATGCCAAGACCTCACACAATTTGCTTACGTGCATAGTTTTTGGCATTTCAGCTTCAATGGAGCGACACCAGGCGCTATTGATTTACATGACTTTGTGTGAGCTGATGGCGACCTGATTGCATGCGAGGAGTTCTGCAATGTTGCCAACATCAGAAGTACATGCCACAGTGGAAAAGTAAGAAGTGTATGAACTGGTCTCCAGATTTGGTTGGCAAATCCATAAGACTGTGTTCTTTCTACAACAGATGGCACAACACGTAGCGAGCCGTGCAGCAGGGTCTCGCTGGCTTGCCATATGTGTATATAAGGAAAGCGCAGCTGAACATTGAGGGCAATAAAATGGGTTTGTTGACATTTTTTTCCTTTTGTCGAAGTTCTTGTGATCATGTGCTCATGCTGTGAAAGTAGAAACGAATGTAGGCTGTCGCCACAGGCATGGCTGTCATGCACAGATACCTACGCGCACACCAGTCACGTGAAAATGCCTGAAAAATTAACATGCACATTTGTATAATAGGCACCTGCAACATGTATGCCCCCTAGAGGGATGGTTTTGTTCTGTAGCACAATGAAGCTATAGGGAGAGTCAAAGCTGGTTTTTATTTTGCGTTTGTTTTTGAATTGAATATTGGAATTTACTTTCCGTATTCTAGACGTGTACTCTGTCAACACTGAAAGTGTTATTCACGTACGTCGACAGCTGCAGGCTGCGGTACCCACACTTACTTTTGTAAAGGCCTGTGATGCAGTGGTTTATGTCGTCTTGAGTTGTAAAATTGTGCCTGTACATCCTCGCAGGACCAGTGGTTTAGCTGGACTCACAATACTCACATACTCAAGCAATTTCTGTTACAAATATATTTTCTCACTTTGCCAATTGTGTCAGTGCTTATGTGAGCATGCATGAGGCACCACAGCAGACTACGTCACATCACATAAGCTGCACAGACTGCAGTGAAACAAAACTATGGTTAAGTAAGACAGGAAAAAACATGCAATACCTGAAGAGTAGCGGTAGCGACACTCTATTAAAAACCTCAGCAGAACCGATTGCTTCACTGCACTTAGCAGCTTGGCATTTATTGCAATGTTTTGTCACATTGGTCGGGTATGCCAAGTAGGGAACTTTACTGGCACAGTGTCCCTTGAAAATGTCCCCCTTTGCGGCATGTTTCTCAGGACGTGTTCATTGTAGTGTGTTATTCAATCTTTTCACATGCATTTGAGCTTGAAATATTTTTTGCAGGCAAAATCAGTTGAATGAAGGACCTGAGTGTTCATGAGGACTGCTCGGCTCCAGTTGTCCAGAAGATCATCATCTTTTGTTGCACAAAACAAGAAAAACTTTTTCTCACATCTTATACCCCAGACTGTATTGCAGCAGGGTACAAAACGTTTTCTCCCAATTATGAACTGCAGACTGTGACGCAGTCTTACAAAACCATGCGTTGAATAACTGGGCAGCAACTGATGCTACTTATCATTGAAAACCAACAAATACAAGAAGAGCGTGTCACACTCTGATCACAGTGCTCCTGCACAGTCTTCTTTACATTACCTTTATGAATGTGGTGCCGCCTGCCTTGTTCTTGCATAGCAGACGCCCTTTCGTGGAGAGAGCGCTTGCTTGCCAGGCAGTGCTAAGAGAGCTTGCACACCAGCTGTCAAACTCAACATAAAATTATCTAAACGAGTGTCACGGCCAATGAGAGCTCTGTGAAGTGCCGCATAAGGTATACAACATGTGCAGAGAGCACGCACAATGACTGTCAGTAGAAGCAACAGCTCGCATTTATGCCGCCGACGTACGACAGCGATGTTGCTGACTGCCAATATTAGTGTTTGGGGGAGGCATCTAAGGTTTTCACATTAATAATGCATCAGACAGCATACTTGATAGTATTTTTTGGTGCACATAATTTATTGCTGATACATTCGAACGACAGTAGTGGTCAAGTGATTAGATGCACCAGCCATATTTTGCAGGAACGCCTTTTGGAGGTGTCTGACATACAAACTATACCTCTGAAATAACTACCTAGCAAATTAATGAACTAGCATGCCACCATAAGCGATTCCTTCACAGGAGCTCCAGTCGTAGATATAAATCTTCACATTTAATAGCATGAAGACCGCCACGCGAAAATGCACGTCTACGTGAGGTTTCTAAACGATGAATGCACTCAATGACTCAGTAGGACATGTCTACAGTGTTAAAGCAGGCTTTAAATTAAGCAAGCCGTGACGTAATCCATACTCATAGTAATAGACTTGCAACTTACATCATAAATTCGAGTGAAAAATGTCTGTCTGAAATTCTGATTTGAATAATTCAGTTGATTGATATGTGAGGTTTAACGTCCCAAAACCACCATATGATTATGAGAGACGCCGTAGTGGAGGGCTGCGGAAATTTCTACCACCTGGGGTTTTTTGACGTGAACCCAAATCCGAGCGCACGGGCCTACATTTCCACCTCCATCGGAAATGCAGCCGCTGCAGCCAGGATTCGATCCCACGACCTGCGGGTCAGCAGCCGAGTAACGTAGCCCCTAGACCACCGTGGCAGGGCTGCCTGAAATTCTTAATTCTGATTCTATGCAACCGTGTCTTTTGTCGCAACACGTTATACTTAAAAGATGGCATCATGAAATGCTTTCGGTCGACACGACAAATTCTGGCATCAGAAGGTGAAACAGGCACCGATGGCATACAACAGCAAGGTCATTCTAGGGTGAAAGGTATTTCACAGCTCAACGCGCACTAAAGGACAAGTGCATATATAAAAAACAGATGCGTTGTACACCACCGAATTCGTGCTTCTAAAGCAAAGTTGGTAATCGAGAGCGGCCGTAAACAAACGAGGGCTGTGAGCCGCCCCACGTGACAGCATCTAGCCAAAACCAACTCGGCACCAGTCTCGGAGATGTTCGAGAAGAGAAAAAGACAGGAAGTGTGCTTTTAACCACATATATCGTGACTTAACGAAGTTGCAGGGGTGTTCGCACACCTCTCCTACTGGGCGCAAAGAAAAATGAGGATGACAACAAGAGTGAGGAAAGCCACAAACAAGCTTGGGTGAAGTTGTTCATGCTTTTAACAACGCTCGCACATTCTTTAGCACCCACGACTATGACAAAGCTATGCAAAGCGTACTAAGCGGTCAGCCATCAAACTCCTTCAAAGCAATGTCATTATATGAAACAGAACAAGGTCACCAACAACCTTGAGTAAATTTTTATTGTGCTGTGTAACTGCAAGATTTGCATATTTTTCAGTTCTTTCTGCAAAGAAATTGTGACAATGAACAGAGATTAAGGGGCTCGACTGTAGAGTAGTGGCAATGGTTGAAAAAAAATCCCAGAAATTTCTGTGCACAGACATTTGTGGTGTCTCACATATCATGTTACTGAATTAATGTTTCTGTAGAACTTGTGTGGATTCCGCCTCACTCACAGGTAGCAGGCAACATCATCGCTGACTACCATGCCTGAGAAATGTTAACCTGGGCCAAGCAAGAACCGCTAGAGTTACTGCACCCGGGTACTGGCCTTCGGGACATTACCCGGTTACACCAAGAGGAATGATTCAAACTGCCAGAACCACAGCCCAAACTGGCCGTGCAACAGCAGACGATCCCACATTGAGTGCAGGCAGGATCGCTTAAGCATCGCGTCCTATTTACTAATCTCGTTTCCTTGCTCACATCAAACTCTGTTTTTTACTTCATTTTGACATGAGTTTTGCAAGAACTACTCATGCTAAACAACACTAATATTGTTTAACCATAACATTTCCTCTACTTTTCACAAAGGCCGTATTAATCACTGTATTTTTTAAAATTTTGCTAAAGCTTTTGACAAGGTGTCTCATCGCTTGTCCAACTTAGTATTTTTAACATTGAACATAGCATCTTGAACTGGATAATCATACTCAATTTCCAACTTGATGCTGCATCTCCTTGCTGTGATGTAAAGTCGGGCGTCCCTCAAGGCTCTGTCCGCGGCTCATTGTTATTTTGAGTTTACATTATTAACTTCCCTACAATAATTAATAGTCCCATTAAGGTATACGCTGATGACTGTGTTTTATGCCATGAAATTACTAATGAGCATGACAACTCTATTCTTTAATCTGACTTGGATAACATATAAAGCAACTGCTCGCAACGGCTTATGTGCTTAAATCCCACTATAAATGCTAAATCATGCATTTATCATCGCATCGCCCTGACTCAACAGAATGTTTTGGCTATTCCATCAATAACATCAACCTCGAGTAGGTAACGTGATATAAATACCTCAAAATTCAGATTGCCAATAACCTTTCTTAGCATGCACACATTGAATACATCACTAACAATGCTAACAGATCTCTCTGCAGTGGCGTACCGAATCTTTCGTGAGTGGGCGGGCAAGCCTACCTCACTCGTCACCCGATATATATATATATATATATATATATATATATATATATATATATATATATATATATATATATATATATATATATATAAGGGAGAGAAGTGTATACCTTAGGGCTCGTATTTTCGTGTTTTAACACAATATTAATGGGATATAACAGACAGTAATGCCAAGGAATGTACAGGGGAAGTTATTAGAACCAATGGAATGTAAATAAGAATAAAGAAGAAAGAAAAGTGGATGAAAAAATTACCAGCTGTGAGCAGGAATCGAACCTACGACCTTCGAATAACGCGTTATTCGAAGGTACCGAGGGTCGCATTTGCCCAATGGTCGATAATGCGCTGAGGAACAAACAGGCCAAAGGGAGATGCGCTGTGAATCATAAAAACAAGTACATCGCATGCGTAAAGAAAGCTGTGTATTTAACTCCATTATCGTGTGACAGGGAGTACGTGGGAAAAACTAAACGTTGTGTGAATGTTCGTTTAAGGGAGCATGAGTTATCTCTTCAAGGGATCGCGCGACTTCATCTGCCGGAACATTGCAGGTCATGCGGTTGTCGTCCCATTTTTGAGAGAACCACCATCATCTTCAAGCATCCTAACCAGATAACTAGAGAAATCGCTGAGGCATATCATATAAAGATTAGGGGTAGCAAGTGCGTTAGTGAACCATCCGTCACACTGCATGAAAAAGAATTATGTTATTTAGGCCAAGCTTGTTTATTGCCATGAGTGTGATAACGCTACCTCGGTGCACCTCGTATTCTGCGCATGTTGTGGTGTAGGCTGCCGGGACCTATATATATTGCCAATAGTTTTCACCCCGTTTTTTCCAATAAACAACAGTGGTGAGTCCGCGCCGTCTTTTCTTTCTGTTCTACTCCTTCCCTGTCCTGTATTTTTTCTGGTGTTGCGCTGTAAGAAAGTTCACTATGGATACTACATTGGTCAGCTGGGTCGCCGCGTCCCACTGGTAGTATTTGCTCACCCATTTGTAGTGTGTGAGCCAGGCATCCACGTCCTCGCCAGATTTGCCACCGAATGTGCGAGGCACTATCAGAACATTACGCAACCAGGGACCAGCCGCACGCGAACTTGGCAGTAGCGGTGCTGCTGGGACTGGTAGAAGGTCTGCAGCTGCGGGGATCCGGTTTTCTTCTTCGCCGTGAGACATCTCAGCTGCCAGTGGTAACGGGGGAAGTCCAGCAAGGCGGCGGCTTTGTCGTAGATCAGGCGCTTGAAGCGTCATGTTGCTTGGTTGATTACCCAGCGCCTCCACCACAAAGCTGTTATGGTTAAATAAAAAGATAGGTGGATTTATTTACAGGGTGAGGATGAAGCTCAGCAGTCGCGGTAAAGATGGAGTCCTCAGCCCGCACTAGACAACGTCGTCTTCCTCTTCTACCTACCCGGCACATACTACAGCACTGCTCATACCGTAGCAATTTATATATATATATATATATATATATATATATTTATATACATATTGTTACGAGGAATAAACTATACACTGGCGAATATACTAGCGAGCTATTGCGTACAACCCTGCTGCAGTACGAGCACGTTCACGTTCAGCACTTCGTCGTCGTCATCCTCAGGCATCTACTTAGCCCATGATATTACCCGCCGGTGGCAGAAGCACCGTCCCGGTGCGATCAATTCTCGAGGCTTGAGTAGTATGGTTTAAGCCGTGAGACGTGCACTATATCGGTCGGGACTGAAGTTGGTACTGGCGTGGTATGGAGTGGAGCTATCTCATAGGTCACGCTAGTGACCTTGCGTATGACGCGGTAGGGGCCAACGTAACGGGACATTAGTTTTTCGCAGAGACCAACTCGACGTGATGGTAACCACCGCAAGACGAGTGACCCCGGAGAGTACTGTACGTTGCGGTGCCGGCGATCGTAAGCACTCTTTTGGTTAAGCTGCGAGGCACATAAACGATCCCGGGCGACTTGGCGGGCGACGTCAGCTCAGGCCAGGGCATCACGAGCATAAGCAGTCGATGAGGGGGCGTCAGATTGGAGCATGGTGTCCATGGGCAAAGGCGGGTTATAACCAAACAGTAGGTAAAAAGGTGAAAATCCAGCTGTATCATGACGTGAACTGTTGTATGCGAAGGTAACGAAAGCTAAGTGGATGTCGCAATCTTTCTGATCCTTGGAGACGTACATCGCTAACATATTAGTCAGGGTATGGTTTAGGCGTTCAGTGAGGCCGTTGGTTTGCGGATTGTACGCTGTAGTGAACTTGTTGTGGGTAGAGCAAGATCGCAGAAGCTCGTCGACTACTTTAGATAGAAAACAGCTGCCGCAGTCGGTGATCAAATGACGCAGAATGATGTCATGAAGAAGGAAATCGGCTACATCAGTAGCACAGCTGGTACGGAGGGCGCGTGTAACAGCATACCGCGTTGCGTAGTTGGTAGCAATAGCAATCCACTTATTACCGGTGGCCGACACGGGAAAAGGTCCTAGAAGATCGACGCCGACTCAGAAAAATGGCTCATCTGGTACTTCAATGGACTGGAGGGACTGGAGGAGCAGGTCTCAGAGCAGGTGTATTGTGGCGCTGGCAGAGGTCGCATGCCGCAACGTACTGTCGCACAGAACGATAGAGGCCAGGCCAAAAGAATCGGCGGCAAATGCGGTCATACGTGCATGACACCCGTAGGTGTCCAGCGGAGGGGGCATCATGCAGCTGGGTCAAAACATCTGAGCGAAGATGCACAGGAACAGCGAGTAAAATCCCAGCACCTTCAGGGCGGGCGTTGTAGCGGTGCAAGATTCGTTGTGAAGAACGAACAGTTGTAAGGAGTGGTCAGGGAGGGGAGAGTGCAGACCATTGATAATAGCACGCAAAGAGGGGTCGCGGCGTTGTTCAGCAGCTATGTCGGTGAAGTGGGTAACTGAAAGAACGAGGGCCTCTTGCTCATCTTCCCTCGTGTCAGGGGGATTGACTGGGTAACGGGACAAGCAGTCAGCATCCTTGTGAAGTTGTCCGGATTTATAGAATACGGAAAAAGTGTACTCTTGTAAGCGCAGCGCCCAGTGACCAAGGCGTCCCATAGGGTCCTTGAGTGAGGAGAGCCAGCAAAGCGCATGGTGGTCCGTAATAACTGAGAATGGTCGGCCATACAAGTATGGTCGGAATTTCGCAATGGCCCAGACGAGAGCTAAGCACTCGCGTTCTGTGATGAAATAATTTTGTTCCGAGCGCGACAACAGTCGGCTTGCATACGCGACGACGCGGTGCATGCCTTGTTGCCGCTGCGCCAGCACTGCGCCTATGCCGGGGCCACTGGCGTCAGTACGAAGCTCCGTGGCGGCAGATGGATCGAAGTGTGCTAGGACTGGTGAATTGGTGAAAATGTCAACGAGCGACGAGAAGGCGTTTGCTTGCTGTTGGCCCCAGGTGAATGCGACATCCGTTTTGAGGAGGCAGGTTAGAGGACGGGCTATTTCAGCAAACTTCTCTACAAAACGACGGAAATAGGAGCACAGTCCCAGAAAACTTCGGACGTCCTTGGCTGAGCGGGGTGTGGGGATGTCGCGAACTGCTCGTACTTTTGCACGGTCTGGTTGAACGCCCGCAGCGTTAACAAGATGGCCGAGTACGCAGATTTGGCGTTGACCAAAGCGGCATTTGGACGAGTTAAGTTGCAAGTTGGCACGTCAAAAAACATCAAGCACTGTGGACAGACGGGTAAGATGGTCGTCGAAAGTAGTCGAAAAAACAATAACGTCGTCAAGATAGCCAAGGCAGATGGTCCACTTTATGCCTCGAAGGAGAGAGTCCATCATGCGCTCAAATGTCACGGGGGCATTGCATAATCCAAAAGGCATCATCTTGAACTGATAAAGTTCATCAGGAGTCACGAAGGCCGTCTTCTCTCTGTCTTTGTCGTCCACAGCAATCTGCCAGTAGCCTGAGCGAAGGTCGATTGAAGAGAAATATTTGGCACCGTGCAAGCAATCGAGTGCATCATCTATGCGTGGTAGGGGATAGACATCTTTCTTGGTGATATGGTTGAGATGGCGGTAATCAACACAGAATCTCCAGCTATTGTCCTTCTTTTTAACAAGTACAACGGGTGAGAACCAGGGACTAGATGAAGGTTCGATTATGCCCTTATCAATCATTTTATCGACTTCTCGCTGTATAATAGCACGCTCCGGTGCTGACACATGGTAGGGTCGTCGGCGAATGGGTGGAGCGTCACCGGCTTCGATGCGATGGGTTACCACGGATGTCTGGCTCAAATTACGGTCGCCGAAATCAAAGATGTCCTGATAAGAAGCAAGCACACGGCAGAAAGCAGAGACTTGTTCAGAAGTGTGCTTGTCAGATAGCATTGGCTTGAAAAGGTCGGAACAGGAACGTGACGAGAACGACGTTGATGAAAAATCGGGTGGCGAATCGGTGGTTAGGGCGGAAACTGTGTGGTCGACCAGTGGTGTCAGATGAGCAAGTGACATGCCGCGAGGAATAACTTGCGCTGAGAAGCCGAAATTGAGGACGAGAAATGAAATTCGGTTGTCCTTAACGGTAACCACCGTGTTGGGGAGTGCAACATTGCGTGTCATGGCCACGTCAGAATATGGGGCAGCAACATAACCACCATTGGGTACTGGAGGATATGGCGAGAGTTGGACTTGGACTGCGGCTTGCGGCGGAAGTCTGAGAAAATCGACAGAGCGTAGACGAGGTGGGCTGGTAGAGACAATCTCCGAGAAGGATGGTCGTTCGAGCCGAAGAAGACCTTTGGAACAGTCAATGAGCGCAGCGTGTGAAATCAGAAAGTCGAGTCCACGGATGAGGTCATGAGGGCAACTTTCCAGTACAGCGAACAGAACTGAAGTTTGATGCTCAGATATTGTTAATCGCGCAGTGCACATTCCAAGCACAGCAGGAGTACTCCCATGTGCTGTACGAACGGTAGGTGCAATGGCAGGCGTCAGAACTTTTTGGAGGCGGCGGCGGAGGTCTGAGCTCATCACAGATATTTGTGCACCGGGATCAATAAGAGCAGTTACAGGTAAACCATCAACGAGAATTGTAAGAACGTTGCACCGCTGGTTCGGAGTAATCAGAGGATTTGCAGTCCGAGTCGTGTATGCAGCGTCACCTCCGGGGGCTGCACCGGCTAGTTTTCCAAGCGACGGTCGTAGGAAGACCGAGAATGGCGGGGTTGGGGCGAGCGGGACTGACGACGCACGGGCGATGGCGAGCGGCTGGTCCGACGTTCTGGATTACGCTCTGCACCTGTCTCAGCACGGTAGGGCGGGGCATAAGGTGCACGTTCAGAGCGAGGCGCCAGTCATAGAAGCTCGGTCGAGGTGATGAGGTCCAACGGCTGCGGCAATGGGGAGCGATGTGTCCTATCCGATGGCACGTGAAACATATGGGCCGGTCATCATGAGTGCGCCAATCAGCTGTGTTTCATCGTGGCGCGAACGTGTGGTTAGGAGTGGCAGCCGCAACGACTGGAGCCGAGCTGGAAGTAGCAGGGGAAATTTTGATGAGGTGGCAAAATGCCCATATTTGCGATCTCTTGGCGAACCATGGCCTGTATCATTGAAACAGCATCGAGGTTGTGTCCTGGCGCGCTGACGCTAGACATAGCGGGAGCCATAGCCTCGAGTTCCCGACAGACTATTCTGATGACGTTTTCTGGCGCTAGTGGTTGGTGTAGTTTGGGAAAATCTTCGCAAGAGGACGTAGCCGCCGTGTTGGGAAGGCGGTCAAATCGGTGAACTATGCGCCTACTTTTTGCCTGTTCGAAGCGACGGCATGCTTCGATGACTGACTCCACCGTCGAGCAGTCCTTGCACAGGAGAAAATTGAAGGAGTCATCTGCAATTCCTTTCAGGATGTGTCCGACTTTGTCCTCGTCGAGCATGTCCTTGTCGACCTTGCGGCACAAAGCCAACACGTCCTGGATGTTCGTGATGTACGGCTCTGTGGATGTCTGGGCACGAGTTGCAAGCTTTTTCTTTGCGGCCACTTGACGTCCGATGCGTTTCCCAAATAGATAGCGCAATTTCTTCTTACAGACGTCTCAGCTAGTCAACTCTTCTTGATGTGTCTCGTACCAGAGTTTTGCCGTGCCATGCAAGTAAAAGATGATGTTCGCCAACATGAGCGTCGGATCCCAATGGTTGCTGCTGCTGACGCGCTCATATTGAACCAGCCAGTCATCGACGTCTATGCCACTTGTGCCGTTGAATGGGCCTGGGTCAAGAGGTTGCACCACAAGGATCGGCTGCGGGGCTGACGGATCTTGTTGACATTGAGTAGCCTGGTCAGTCATCGTGGTAGCTGCAATGCGCCGTCCGCTGCGAATATCCAGCTCGTTGGGCTGTATAGCGAGTGGTACGCCGCACCTTCCACCAATGATGTTACGGGGAATAAAGTATACACTGGCGAGCAAATGCGTACTGGCGAATATACTGGCAAGCTAAGGCATACAACGCTGCTGCAGTCCGAGCACGTTAACGTTCAGCACTTCATCGTCGTCATCCTCAGGCATCTACTTATCCCGTGACAATATCTACCAAAAACAAAATTGATGCTGGGTCCGGGAAAGATTATCCGTATAGGGAAGAAGACGCACGTACGAAGTGATTTTATTGACGTTTCGGCCGTGGGTCCGGCCTTCATCTAACTTGGGCTAGCTTGACTTTCTCTTCAGCACATCGGCATTATACACCTTTTGCCTCCACCAGATCGTATATCTAGCGCCGAATTATTCAAATAATTGCAATTGAGTCGTTGTATGCCGAATGTCCCAGCCATTTTGGCGACCATCTCAAATGATGAAGGCCGGACCCACGGCCGAAACGTCAATCAATTCTTTTCGTACCTGCGTCTTCTTCCCTCTACAAATATATATTATATATATATATATGAATAAATAAATATATATATATATATATAGTGGGAGTTATAATTCAATGGGCCAGTTAGTCTTCGTGAAGGTATGGGATATGGCACAACGGGAACGTTGTCAACAAGGATAAATATAATTATTTCCCAACAGTTTCGGGAGGGGTCCTCCCTTCGTCAGGGGATGAGTTATACTGACATGAACTTCCAAACTTCGTTGCTGCCGCGTCCCTCTCGCCTTAAAAGATGTTTGCGAGAGTGAGAGGGAACTAAAAAAGGGAAGAAAAAAACAGGAAAGGGGGAAGAAAAAAGACGAAAAAGAGAAGAAAAAGAAAGTAAAAAAGGGGAAGAACCACTGCCTACACTGAGAACAAAAGCAACTATCCGTGTACGTCCACATACGGTTTTTATCACGTGCTGTTCAGTTCTCGACGTGTTTCGGGCCACCCAAGATTGTCGCCGCGGTGGCGGCAGGGTCCGTGACGGCGTGCGAAAAGAAAGGGTTTCCCCTTAATGGGTCGGTTGGCGTTCGGCGTGCGTAAAGAAAGGTTTTCCCTTTAATGGGTCGGTCGGCTTTTTACCTTTAATCTTCGTCCGTTTCTCTTCAATGGTCATCAAGTGGTAGGCGAATGTAAACACTTTGTATGTGCATGCGGAAAAAAAGGAAGAAAAAAAAGAAAAACAAAAAACAAGAAAGGACAGTGTACACGTACGAGTCAGTCAGAAAAAAGCATGGTCTCCAGCTATCAATCTTTGTCACCAATTTCCTCCTGGCTTACTTCTCGGAGGCAGTTGAGTTTTCCGGGGTCCTCGTTGATGCCGGCTACTAATGTTCGAAATTTGAAAATAAAATATGCCTCACGCTGATTGCGCTCGCGCCTGTTTGAGAAACCGGACTGCAAAAGAGTTACGCTGATATTTTCAAAACTGTGGTTTCGCAGGCGCAGATGTCTAGATAAAGGTAGCTTCGGCAGTGAAGTGGCGTGGTACCGGTGATTATTGAACCACAGCCGAAATGGCGTGTCTGTTTGGCCGATATATTCTTGTCCGCAGATGTTGCAATGTAGCATGTATATTACGTTACTGGAGTCACAATTAAGGCTTTCAGTTATGCAGAATTTGAAATCCGAGGAGTTCGCTTTGGATTCACGTGTTGTGACCATCTGTGGGCATACCTGCATCGAGCTTTTCCGCAGAGATGGCACCCTCATTGAAATTTGGAGGTGTTTGTCTTTGCTCTGACAAGAATGTCCTTGAGATTTTTATCCCTGCGGTACACCACGTGAGGTGGCTTCGCGAAAATAGAAGTTAGTCGTTTGCTTTGCCTGATTATGTTGAAGTAGCGGCAAATTATGTTGTTGATTCGTGGCGCTGACGAGGAGTAAGTTAGTACAAGGTTCGTTTGGGAAGTTGTTTTAGATACTCTGTTTGGTTCCTTAATTATATCATTCCTGTTTACATTGCGAACACGTTCTATGGCATCGTCAATAATGTCTTCCGGATAATTTTGTTTCAATAACGAATGCTTTAGGTGTTCCGCGTGTCTGTCAAATTCCCGCATATCGGTGCATATTCTTCAGTACCGGTAGGTCTGAGAATATGGAATACCCGTTTTGCAATGCTTTGGGTGGCTGCTGTTGAAATGTAGGTACATTTGACGGTCTGTAGGCTTTTTGTAAAGGTTTGTTGACAAGCGGTCATTTTTGACCGTGACAGTGACGTCCAAAAAGTTAATGCTAGTTTTGGTAATTTTGTGCGTGAATTTTATTGACGGGTGGCACTTGTTAAAAACCTCTATGAAGCGGAAAAGACTTCCCTCATCATGGTTCCATATTATAAAAATATCGTCTAAGTATCTTCTGTAGTATAAAGGTTTCAAGGTACGTCCCTCAATGAATGGGATTTCAAGTGAAGCCATAAATGTGCTCGCAAAGTTTGGGGCCATTTTCGTGCCCATTGCAGTGCCACTGACCTGAAGGAAATGCTTGCCATTGAACTCAAAATGGTTATAATTTAGTACAACTTCAAGAAGTGTAAACAGTACCTCGCCACTTACACTGGTTGATGAGTCAGATTTTACATATTCAGAAACCATAGCCGCTATTCCGTCATGGTGGGGTATGTTGGTGTACAGTGAGCAGACGTCCATGGTCACCAGAAAACAGCCGCCTGGGATGTCAAGACTTGAAGTTTCACAGATGAAGTGGTTTGTGTCCTTTAGGTAATAGGGAAAATTTGGGGGGATGTTTTTTATTAAGGAATTGATGGATTCTGATATAATTTCTGTTGATGTGCTGTTACTGGATACCATCGGCCGTCCCGGATGGCCTGCCTTGTGTATTTTGGGGAGCGAATAGAATCGACCGGGAACAGAATGGCCCGGTAACATTGCTTTTGACATTTTGCCAGTAATTTTCTCGTCCCGGCGGAGATTGTTTAGGGTTACTTTTATCTCCTTTTCGAATTCGGGAGTCGGGTTCGTTAGAAGTTCTTTGTAGAATTTTGTGTTTGATAGTTGTCGTTCCCCTTCTTTTAAGTAGTCCGACGTGTTTAGAATTACTATGCACCCCCTTTATCAGCCGGTTTCATAGTAATTCCGGTGTTTTTTCGTAGTTCATCGAGTGCCCTTCGTTCTGATTTTGATATGTTGTTTCGAAATGGCTGATTTCTTTCATACGCTCTGATGATATCTTTTTGAACTGCTGATATATACATATGGAGGTGTTTGTCCCCCTGCTCACCTGGACACCATGATTTGTCACCACCAATCAACGGACGAGAATAGATTGTCATGGCATTTAAAATGACGCTTCATGTCATTTAAAATTACAACTATACAAAACATTAACTAGACCCTAGCTGGAATATGCTGCTCATCTTTGGGATCTGGTCAAAACGTATTAACAACTATAAGTGATCAGTTTAGAAACATTCAGCACGTTTCGCACACTCAAGTCATTTCCCGCTCAGCTAGCATTTCACTGACGAAATCACACCTTGGACTAACAAATTTGAAACTTCGAAGAAAATTGTCTCGCTTATTTTTTTTTCAAAAAATCAGCTACCATGAATGTTCACTTAAACAGGAAATTATCTTAATATCTTCATACGTATCATTGCATCTTCATTCCTTTTTCATTCAAGGTTTTCATTCCTTTTTACTGCACTAATTTTTTTCCCATTCCTTTTTAGCAAAAACGAGCACTGAGTGGAACCACCTTCCGCATTCTATCGCCTGCATGGAGGATGCGTCATCATTCAAGGCTGCACTAGCAGGTTACGTCTTCAGCCTATTGTAAATTAGTTTGTTTGAGCATGTATTTTTATTATTATGTTGTATTGCTATGTTGTGTTTGTTGGCTTTTTTTGTTTTTGTATAACCCTACCTCCTCTGTAAGGCCTTTATGCGCCCTGAGGCTAAATCAATGAAATGAACCGCATGTGCCCTGCGAAACATGCCACGCTCAGTCCGTTTTGCAGAAAAGAAGAAGGCTTCCTGCCACATATCTTGGCAGATTGCTCAGAACTCGAGACCCCCCCTTCCTTCCCTTTCCTCCAACACCCTCAATACCCCACCTCTTTGGCATGGGAGACCTTGATATCCAGCCCCCTCCTACCAGCTCGGCTTGCACTGACGAACAAGGGCCATGATCTGCTGAGAACTTATGGGTCCTGTAACCAGTGAACCACCTCCTCTGGTGCCTGTGTGCACCACCAACCTAGTTTGGCTCATTGAAAGTTGATTCATCTCTATGATTCTATTCATTTAATTTTTGGGCTATGTGGACTCCCCAGTTTTAGTTTCTTGTATTGTGTCACACAGCATCCCCCAACAGGAATTTCTTGTAATCTATTCTTACACACTTTCTCCAAATAAATAGCAGTCCCTTCCCTGTTCTTGGGCTAGCTTGACTTTCTCTTCAGCACATCGGCATTAATACACCTTTTTCCTCCACCAGATAGCATATCTAGCGCCGAATTATTCGAAGAAATGCAATTGAGTCGTTCTATGCGAAATGTCCCAGCCATTTTGGCGACCATCTCAAATTTATTTTGAAAAAATCGTGCTGATTCACTGCGTTGAAAACAGTGAAGTGCTAAAAGTTTTTTAGGAGAAAAAAATTTTGGTCATGTGGCTGCCTTCTGAGTTTCCTGAAAATGTTGTTTGGGTGTTGTTTGTGGAAAAGTTTATTTTAAAAGTACTGCTCCTTCTTTCTATACCAACATTGGTCCACATGTTCAGCAAAGGTGCTTGTGTAAGGTGTTTGAAGTTCAGTAATATTAGTGCAAATTTACTGTTGGTGCATATGCCTACAAGAATTGAGCCGAAATTTCTTATGTTTGCAGTTTTTTTATTGCAATATACTGAGTAGTTAATACTTTCTCGACAAAACGTATAATTTTAGGAAAAATATATTTTCAGACCTTACAAGCAGCTAAACTTTATGACAAAAAATCAGAAATTTTGCAAGTTGTCCTTTTTGCCCATACTGAAAGTCGATTTGCAGCTTCTGGTGCTAAAATTAGGTCCCCTTTATACCTAAATCAAAAGCAAATAAACAGTTATTTTTATATGCAAATTTCATCATTTTTTTGTTCTGGGGAACAAAGTAATTTTTGAACTTTCCCATTGGAGCCCAATTTCCAATCTGGTCATACAACAGCTGCTGCTTTGAAATTCCACATTGCCGTCAATAGAAAAGTTTCAAAATTATTTTCTTCCTCAAAACAACGAAATTAACGATGAGCTTTGCCATTCGAAAAGAATCGCTGATTTGCTTTTGATTTAAATATTAAGGTGAATTTCAATTTGACCACCGCAGGGTGTGAATTGCATCTGAATATAGACAAAAATGACAATTTTGTGCAATTTATGTTTTTTCTTTTAAAATTTCTTGGCATGAGAGATCGAACAATATTTTTTTCTTAAAATACACCTTTTGTGAAGTAAGTATTCACTACACAGGTATTCATGCAAACTACAGTATAGCAATAAAAAAACTGCAAACATAAGACATTTCGACTAATATCTTGGAGGCGTATGCGTTACTAAAATATCACTAATATTACTGAGCTTCATATACCATGCACAAGCACCTTTGCTTAACATGTAGACCAAATTTGGTACAGACAGAAGGAGCAGTACTTTAAAAAAAATTCCTACAAACAACACCCAAATAACATTTTCAGGTAACTCACAAGGCAGCCACGTGAGCAAAAATTTTTTTCTCTCAGAAAAATTCTATCGGTTCACTGTTGTAAACGCTGTGCTCCATCAAGATTTTTTTTTCAAATACAATTAGGATGGTCGCCAAAAAGGCTGGGACGTTCGATGTATAATGATCCAATTACATAGACTACTTGCAGAGTTTTTACTTTATATATCATACATTACTGCCCAGTTTTGGAAACAAGTAAGGAATACCAGACATCTAATTTTCAGTATTCCAAATAGGAGAATGAAATGAGCTAAAATGGGTTTGATAAAATATGATCTGTGCTTATTACAATAACAGTAACAGTAGTATTAATCTTTCCAGTGATGCACAGTAGGGACTCCACAATTACACCAGATGCTTGTCAACTCATGGCAGAGATAATGCCCATAAGAGAGGTAACCTCACTGGAATCCATAGCAGTTCTTGTCACCTTGCTTATTCTGCACTTCTGAGTAATGCAGCTGCTGTTGCATAAGGGCTGTGCACCAGTGAGCTCACCTGTTGGCGCCTCTTAAGTATACTGTGGTAATGAACTCACAGTAAAACCCGCTTATATCATTGGTTGCCGAATTCGCAAATAGTCCTACTGCACGCGTCATTTCACTCTAGTCAAATCATTTCGGAAGGCTCTACATGTGCAAAACATGACCAACAGGCAGCTGCTCGATTCCGACGATCTAATCATGCAAATTATGTTGAAAGGTCGTCCGTGGACCTGCAGTGCCAACATAACGAAATAACTCAGGAAAAAACAAAAAAGGCCGTAGCGAAATGTCGCTAACTAAGTTTTCCAACGTCCACGTTTACGTGGCCTTCGCCGCGCAGTGCCAAACTGTGCGGAAATTGTTTGTAGGACGGCTATCACAGCTACACACGCCTAATTTTATTTTCCGCGGGCACTTGCAAGGAAGCACGTGCACTGTAGCGCTACAAGCACGCCTGCATTTTCTTAGAGGATTGAATTCGTCCCTTCTAATTGCTACAACTCCAATATGTGTCGTTGACTCGTCGCTAACCCGTAACTTTGATCGTCCGCAGCTGCTACCAACTAGGCAGCTAGCCCCTATGTAACATCCACATTAATTGCTTACCTGGCTACCACGTTTCGTCGGCTGCACGCTGTCAGCCTTCAGCATCCCCATCAGCTCGCGTGGGCCGTCCACAAAACAGTAGCCGTTCTTGTGGCACAGCGCCTGCGAAATGACATTCGTCTCTCCGGCATCCCTGTTGAACAACTCCAATTTTCTGACAGACAGCGCCCACTGGCATTTGCGCAAACTTCCTTGTCTCGGCAGAATTGCAGACACTACCACCCGGATGGACAGATTGGCATAAAGAATTCTGAAGATCAGTGATCGGAACCTGGCAATCAGCACGAGGGATTCTTCACCGACATTGTTAGTGCCAACGTGAAGAACGACCACGTTAAAATCTGCCAGAGAATGAGCATATAAAGAGAACAATTTCTCGATCCGCACACCACTGAATGAGCGAACCTCGACATGTGTCCTAGAGCTCAATGTGAAAGACCCTGCGAGGTCCTTCAACATTGAGTTTCTGGCAACGAGTGCACGGGTCATGTCATGGCTTTTCAGCAGCCGCACACGAACACTTCAAGCACACTTAAACAGAGAAATAAGTGTGAACAAACTACAACGCTGAAAGTGCAACAAATTTGAAAGGCACAACTGGAAGATCACATGCAATCTCCAACACGATACGGTAGCAGAATCCGCCGGCTGTCAACAGTTAAAATGGTCCGCACAGTCAACCGCCCAACTGACCACCACTGAACAACGAGGGCAAAGTGCTAGGCAGCAAAGTTCCGAAATGAGAGCTTTTGCCAGTATGCTTTCTGCGCACGTGCCCAAGGCGGGCGCAAGGCAGTATGGGTAGGCGAAGCGCAAGCCGCTCCGGAGCAGCCGCCGAAGTTTCGTCTGCTCGACTTGCAGCGTTGCTTGCAGCGCGTGGGAGCGTGTTGCGCTGTTGCAGCGCGTGCATGCGAACGCGTTGTTGCAAGACTAACGCGGGTTTGTAAGTACGCAACGTACACATACCGATATCTCCACCGACAATAGACAGGATGCAGTATATTTGGTTCTTAAATGAGTGTTCAAAAACTCCTTAAACAGGAATGGCTGTGCAGCTGGGCTGGGTCGCCCGATGCTTCCTTGGTAATTTTTCATGGCAAATTCTGGTATCGATGCGGCGTCGCCATTAAAGAAAAAGCTGCGTTGAGTGTCAGTGAAAATTCGAGGTAAGAGCAAGCCGGAGGACGGTTGCACCTTTATGTTTTCCTTGCGGCACACAGCCCTTGCAGGAGCGAAACAGGCTATCAATACAGAGTTTCAGTGCGGCGGCTCCAAGCGGCTTGCGTACGTAAGCCCTTGCTTTCTGTTGTATTCTCCACAGGTGTGGCGGTGAGTACAAAGAATTGCGATAGCGTGCGCGTGCTATAGGGAGCTAGGGGTACCCGAAATTAAAACGTGTGTGCGCACGCACGCGCGCACTCGTGTGGATGCGGATGCTGCTATCGGGTTATATATATATATATATATATATATATATATATATATATATATATATATATATATATATATGACGACGCGCATATGACGCGTCACACATTGCTAAAAGCACTGCTTCTGATTTCTCCTATAAAATTAAAGGAAATTTTACGTGTGACACTTACAATTGCATCTATTTGCTCGAATGTTCCGTCTGCAAATTACAGTACATTGGACAAACCAAAACGCCCTTCAGATATCGCTTTAACAACCACAAATGTCATGCTGCCACCATTCCTAACCTTCCGCTATCAAAACACGTGCACATTCCGGGCCACTCATTTGATAGTATTACAGCTACAATCCTTCAATCGGGTTTCCGATCCAACCACGAAAGAGAACTTCGAGAATCGTATTTAATCTATAAGTTTATAGCCGTCACTTGTGGTATGAATGAAAGCGCTGGCAAACTTTCATTTTTACCCATTCAGCTTCCTAAACACCCTTGACTACCACCGCTATTATTGCCGCTATGCTTTCACGCAGATAGATTAGTTCCCTGTTTCAGCTTTGTTGTCGGATCATGACAAGATGTTATACCCGCGTTTATGTTTATCGATAACTTGCTCGCAGTTGTACCTATGACGTGTATTGATGTTTGTGCCAGTGATACACACGTTATGTGGCTTCATAATTTTTTACTCATTGTTAATGATTTTTTATTCGTTTCGTCTTCGCACGCTTGTAATCTCATTTTTTTCTTGTCTTATAACGCGCACTGTTTCCCACGTGCTTTTAACAACCGCTTGTCAGCCATTAACAGCGCTATGATACGTTACTGGCCTTTTTATATTGCGTTATCGTCACATGTTCACATCACTCCGACGAAGGCCGGTCCCGCGGCCGAAACGTCAGTTCTTTACAAAACAATTTTTTCCTGCGTGCTTGATTTTTTTTGAACTTTTACTTCCGGGTCCTATGTTAGCACTTCATTGTTTATATATATATATATATATATATATATATATATTGAATTAACTTGACTTCGACATATATATATATATATATATATATATATATATATATATATATATATATATATATATATTCCTGCATGCACTTTAACTGTGGTAAAACTTTGCGCAAATGGATGTGAAGAATCATTGTGGCCGACAGCGCCAAGACACATTCATAAAGTATAAGTGGACATGGCGCACTCCGCAGCGCTTTATAAGCGCTGTGCCATGTCCTATCGTGTAGCTCGACAAAAGAAATACTGAACGCCGCATGTGACAGCTAGCAACGCGCGTCCTCGCGTCATGAAAGCATGCATGCAATTCCGAGTGCATAAGTGGAACGAATTAACGCTCATGTGAAGAGCAATACAAAAAGCTCTTTCACAGCATGCAGATTATCAACAAAAACGCGTTATACACAAGCAGCTTCTTGTGATTGATTAAACCTAACAAAGGTAATTTATTTTACCATTGCTGTTTTACAAATGTCAGTACAAATATTACTGGCGAAGCATTTCTTTTATCTATCTATCTATCTATCTATCTATCTATCTATCTATCTATCTATCTATCTATCTATCTATCTATCTATCTATCTATCTAGCCGCTCACGTTTGGGTGCTCTCGTGATCACCTCCTTAACTTGGCGTGAACCAAAATTAGTATGGGAGGGTTCCATAGTTTGACAAATACGACGTGCCGGTTAAGACATGAATAAGTTCACAATCCTGTCACACGCGTCGTCAAACGATTCCTTCCGAACAGTGACACATACTCGCGGGCGGGTATGTGCCACAAGTGATTGGCACCTAATTTTTTGCATTTACCCAGGAATGACGAGAAAACACGCAGAAAATTTTGACGCGTGAGCATTGAGAAATTATGAACCATCTCCCCGAAGTGAGCTCTGCTGGGATGCGAAGCAGCAGTGGTGCGCACGTCGTTGACCCATGTGAAACGGGCGTCGACGCGGGTGCTGAAAGAACGGCTGGAAGCAAACTCGGTGTAATGTTTACTCGAGGAAACGTTTGTTTGAAACGCAAAGACATGGGAGGGGGGGTTGGGTTTCGTGTAAGTTTCATTGCGAGCTAAAAAAAAGTTTCCACTCGACATGCGGTCGAGTGTTGCGGGTGGTAGAGAAGGTAAAGCGGGAGAGATGTGTGTTATGAGCGGATGGAGGAGCCGGCAGCTGCTGCGGATGAGACGTCAACGCGCAGCTGCGACTTGACCTACTTGGCACTGCTCCACAACTTGCGACAAGAAAAACGCGCCACGGTGCGTTCGCACGGACGTACGTACGGCGTTACACACGTGAGTCAGAGATGCTTCGCATCTAGAAAGCCTTACATCGGCAGCGCTGACCCGACGAATGCAAAGAATAAATGTCGCGGTCCCAGCAGGAATCCAACCCAGGCATTCTGCGCGGCAATCAAGCATACTCTACAACAAAGCCACGCCAGATCTCGGACCTACTTTTCAAATAGCTTAATACTTTAATATGGTCATGAAAAGGTAATAGTGGTTGCAGTGGTGGCAATCCAGCTTTATAAACATTACGTATGTACTCCTATGATGCAGCCGATACGTCGGGTTAACGTCAATTGTTGCTAGGTGCCATGCGCTGAAGTTGATTTATGCAGCAGGATCCAGGGCTACCATCCTTTACTAGCACCAGCACTTCATACCAGCTTGTTGCTTCTGGTGTTCCAAATGCTCAAGTTCGTGTTTGCGTCATTGCACAAATGCAAACAACTGGTTATATAAACCCTTGAAATTCTTCAATGTATGTCTGTGCGTGGAAAAATTGGACGTATATTTGGCGTAGTTTCATGACGTGACCCTATAAAAAAAATTACAACATGGTCACGCTAAGCATGCCTCCGCATGCTTCGCATAACGTCGATTCCTAAGCTACGTGGAGTATGCTGAATTTGTCAGAAATAACCTTGGGCAAGACGTGCTTTCGGCACGAATCTTGACATGAAAATGTAACTCTTAGGAATGCCAATTACCATATTTTTAATTGTGTAGTGAGTGTACTTGACATTTCAAGCAGTACTCTCTTTTATATTCATACAAAACACAGCTGTAGTGTATGGCTCATAGTTGAAGAAAATGCTGGGAAAGTACAACTTGCACTTCTGCAGTTAACACGCCATAACTTAAGGGCCCACTGAACGCTTGTGTTATGCATGGTGTACTACTAAGTTATTACTGTTACTTCGTGCAATCAGGCTGACATTATGATCTGTGCATGATCCAGCTCCTCTACCGCACGATAGTGATTTGCATCGCCAAGCTGTTTTTTGTCACGACAGGCATGAGAATTTCGGTACAGGATGTGACAACGAGCAAGTACACTAAATCTGAGTGCGCCATCAATTCAGTCGATCTGTGTATAGGAGCGAAAATTTCGCCAGGTAATGGCAAAAAAAGTGACGCACAGGAAAAAAAACGAGGAGCCCTCAAAAATGGGGGCGAGAGAAATTCGGTGTGCGTGTGCCTCCTTCTTTCTCTCGTTTTTTCTCTTTTTCTCTTTAAGAGCTCGCCTTTTTTTGCTCTTTTCTGTGCTTTACCTTTCCTCTTTGTGTTTTTTTTTCTGCCTTTCAATGCATCACTTTCTACATTCTTTCCTTTCCAGGTGAAAATACTCCACGGTTTCAGTTCACTTTAACTGAAACCATGACTGTATACAGCTGGGACTAAGTAGAATCCAACAGGTTAGCAACATGTTCCAGTTGGTCCCAGCATGAACCACTCGAGACTGAAAATAAAACTAGCTGGCCTGGAAATGGAATCAGCTGGAATCATTTATTACAATGAAAGCAGTTGGTGTGAGTTATTATTATTATTATTATTATTATTATTAATATTATTATTATTATTATTATTATTATTATTATTATTATTATTATTATTATTATTATTATTATTATTATTATTATTATTATTATTATTATTATTATTATTATTATTATTATTATTATTATTATTATTATTATTATTATTATTATTATTATCTTTATGGCCATTATCTTCATCCCAGAATACCTGTAGTACAAGGCAAATAAGTGATAAGGGCTCACTGCCTTGATGATGTTTTTTTTTGTACATCTAATACTGACAACATTTACAGTTCATTGTATGCCAGTAAAAGTTTCATTTCAAAAAGGCACAGGGCATTTCAAGCAATGCAAACAACTAAAAAACAGTTTGTGTGAAGCACAGAACATATGCACAACCAAATATTGCTGTTTGCTGCAATGAAGTTTAAAGGGGCTGGCACTCCCTTACCTCCTATTGCCTTGCACCTCTCTGCCAGAGGAGGGCATGGCACTGCAATTTATAAAAAGGCATAAAGCTACTTTGAAAAGGTCTAACTGCTTTGTCTCATACTGCCAACACCTGATCTTTTGGAGATAAAAGGTAAGGTTGCACGAAAAACAGGTAGCCGTGCATCAGTCATACTCTAATGCGTACCTCCTTCGAAAATTCAAAACATCTTCACGATGCCCTGAAATGACGAGAATATTCGTGTCCTGTAGGGTGTGCCACAAGAGTGGCTGATATATCCGAGTTCATTATATTCAGTTAAAATACGTAGGTCTCTGTAAGGACATTATAAATACTGCCTTGAACAGTGTAACAGTTGAACACATTTAATGAGTAAACCGAAAATCAAGTGCAATGTTACCGATGCAATAATAATAATAATAATAATAGCAATAGTAATAATAATAATAATAATTGAATACATCACTAACATGATTATAATAGTATTGTTTGATTTCTGCATACAAAGTAACTAATTGCGAGGATTAAAAGGGGGTTCACAGGAAGGCAGTGAGGTAATACCAAATGCAATCTAACGAATTCTCCTACTGAGTTGCAAATGAAAGCCGGTCAATTAACACTACAAGGTAGGACAAAAATAGCAAGACTAAACATTTTGTTTTTAATGAATTTATAGTGACATAAACATTGACACGTCCAAAGTAAGTTCTTCTGTTGTTTTAAGTTAACACATTACAGGCACTCACAAACACCTAATGAATACAGTTCCAAATCAAATTGCTATAAATATTCATACTTACCCCAAACCATAATAGAATGCAAACCAAATAAGCCCTATTGGTAGTAATAAGGCCTCATCTTTCCCTGTGTCCTTAGATATGGTACAAGCGTCCAGCGTAACCGAGAGAAAAGACGAGAAAGAAAAGAAGGCAGTATTTGTCGAACAGTATAACAGACAGCACTTTCTTAAAATTTACATATAAACTGCAGTTGGGTGGCGCTGTACTGGATAACTGGATGGCGCTGTACTCTACTCTCCGATTGGCTGCATGGGGGGGCTGTGCCTGGGTATGCATAGAACGAGTGGGTCTCACAGTCTCCTGGACAGTCACCATACGTAGTGGATCATTCGTGGAGCAAGAACGAGGCAGAGTGGCGGGCACAATAAAGACGCTTGCACTCGGCTTCCTTGGCACGCGTGTTTTCGGTGTTACCCATGCGCCATCTGCATTCTCTAAAGCAATCGGACGCATAGATGCATGCACGGACGGACGCTTCACCCCACTCATCATCAATAACTCGACAAATATGCTGTGATTTTTAATATTCTCTTTTTCTTCTGCGATTTAAAAAATTATTACTTTTCCTCATTTTAACTTACACATACGTTGTAATACATCTAATAATATTATATTCTAACAAAGCTTATTCAGCAGTTCAGTACATCTACATCGTCCTACATTTGATACAACACTACGCAGTATAGATTTAAAAATATGCTTCAAGGTTAGACTCCACTTATTTACTCATAAATTGTGCCATTCTCTTGATGCAGTGATTCATACACTGAATTATTTCAGAATTTTTCAACACATTTGACAAGGTCAGTCATAAAAATTTACTTTAAAATTAAGTCATCTGGACCTTGGAGCTAACAAAGTTAAGTACTTCGAATGCTTCGCATGAAATTGAACTCACTTTGTGCTCAGCTAAGTCCAGCTTATTTCTCATTTTAACTGCCGATGCCCCTTCCTTGCTATCACCTAAATTCCATCATGATTTGCTGATAATAGTGTTGTCATTTGTGAAATTACTCACAGAGACTATTTGTACCACATGTTATAGATATATTGCTAAATAAAAGTAGGGTGGAATTGATCTGAAACTCCCATACTAACTATAAAGTTAGCATTGCTAACCACATGCTTGGCTTGTGCCAGATATGTCGCACCACTCCTTCCTTTTATAATGTTAACGTACAACCAAAGCAAAACATGTGCACGCATGTGCCTTTAACACGGCTTGTAAACATATTTGTCCAATGCCTATGAGCAAGCCTTACCGTTGCCTTTTGGCCTGTTTGACACTCCAGGGCGTTCGATGCACTGTAAGGGCACAAGAAAACTTGTGGGTCTTAAAAGTGACTTGTTTCAAGACTTTGCAATATGATGGTTGATTGAAAGTGATAAAATACTGAAGTTGATAAATGAGTTAGTTGTGGTGTCTTGTATAATAATACGCATACTCTGTGAAAAAGAAGCAAGCATGCTAATTAGTAAATTCATAATGAAAACATAATGACATCAATGCAAGATTCGTTGTTGTGGTAACTCACCTGCAGTTTCACCGTAATTATAGATTATGAACGTTCAATTATCTTGAGTTTTGATAATTTGGCATTTAGTTTGTGAATAACAGCGATTGTCAGCGATGTTTGTAACTATACGCAGTTTCCATTATCTATCTTTGTCTTGTATGTGCTTGAATTCTTACTTATACATTTTTAGTTGATTTATGTTGCCTTCGTGATTTGCGCATCTGACACTTGTTTCTTTTCTTTGCCTTTTTTTCTTGTGTGTTATAAAATGTTGTACCCACCCCCTCTGTAATGCCCTACGGGCCCTGAGGATATTCTAATAAATAAATAAATAAACAGTATGCTAAAGAGCATGTACATATTCTTGTTTGGTTGTAAAACAACAGCGTTAGGAAATATTTTCAAAGAATTAGTGGTAGAAAATTTGTGGCACAAGCCAAGAACATTATTAGCAGTGTTCATTTTGTACTCAGCCTGGAGATTCGAGAATAATCTAACAGACATCTGCCCAGCCAAGTATTTAAAATTACCAAGAAATTTTCAAGGGACGACTATATAATAATTGCACCTGCATGCATGAAGTCCTGTCTGAAGTTTCATGTATGTGCTTCGTTATGGCAGAGCGTGGCACAAATACACCCAATGGTTGTCGGCCACTGTTTGGTACACATGTTGTGCAGTAAAATGAATTTCAAATAAATTTTAATACAAAATGTTTCATTGCTATTTCCAAGTTGATGTAATTTTTCCATTGCAATATAAAAACAAGTACATCAAATACTGGCTGTATCTCCCTTTGCAGTTATGATAAGGACTCCTAGCAATTTTAAAAGTAGGAATCGAGTAACTGGCCAAAACATCAAGCCCTTAAAATCTACAGAAGTGTTAAGAAAGGGTAAGTGGCAATTGTATAAGTAGCACAATCACTTTTCCAGAGCGAAGCAGCCAGCTGCAATAGATAAGCTGTCATGTTTAATGTGTATAACCTGCCAGGGATGAAATTTATGATACGTTTACACAATTTCTATTTTTTTCAGTGCACTTAACATTTTAATAATATAAACTAGTAAAAAATATTTAATACTACGAATAATGGCGACTGAATCGAATAGGACAGTATTAAATTTGTTATGTGAAATCGTAGAATATTTTGCACACCCTTCTAATTTGGCAGTTTCACAATTTCACTGGCACACATACTTCTCCATATGGGCTTTACATGTTTTCTAGAGAAAGCTTCTGGGCCATCATCGTGAAATAATTTTTTAATTAAGCCATCATAGCAAGTGTTATACTTGTACTTCATTTGTTTTTTGCAAAGCAGTTGTAGGGTTGACATATCTCTATATTCAAAAAATATGAAGTGAATGAATGAAAGTATAGTTGCACAGCTAACTGAATCATATAATGACCCGTATGGACTATGACAACTGGAAGGGTGCAGCGGGTGTTGTTACACGTGGAATTACAGGCTGTAAGGGTAGATAGACAAATCTGGCTGATTGTGCGCAAGTATTAGGGCATGTCAGTTCAGATTAAATATGAGACAAAGATGAGACAAAGACGTTTGATGTGAACCTCTGCTTGCTCCACCATGGTGTTCCTGTGGGTGTACACAGTCTTACCTCGGAGACAGCATTGCCAGAACTAATTTCACTGTCACAATCTTGAACAGGTGTGCGACAAGCATGCTCCAGTGCAGAGAACACAAGAGAAGTGGTCACTGCTTACATGTTCAAGGTCCTATGCACGCACACCGGACTATGATTTTGCAGTGTCTTACACTTTGAGCGGAGTATACTTGGTGATGGCTAGAGCCATCACTGTGGTCACCAGCTAGACTGTCACAATGTGCATATTGTTGCTTGAGACAACTCGTTGGGACAAAAAAGGGCACCGTAGAAAAAAAATATTTCAGGCTAATGTAAGGGCTTGTGGTAAGAAGACTCTCAAAAGGTATATAGTGTGTCATTTTGCAACAGGGAAATAACATTTATACCTAACTTATGTTAGTAGTAGTCTGCTAAACATTGGCCATACAAGCTTGTGGCTAGAGAATGGTGATGTCCAGAAGATACCCTTCCAAAATGTTAACCTGCACTGTCCTGCCTTGTCCTTCTTAATGCACTGGAATTTTCGCCCTATAGGTACTAATTCCTTCAGTGGGTACTCTTGAAGGGCTTGTGAATAGGCTCACTCTTACCACCTGCTTTACCCAAGGGTCAATCCTGCTGTTGGAACTTGTTTGCTTGGCAGAAATTTTTAACAGGAAAAGAAGCTTCACTCGTTACACAAATAAAGCTACAGCATTGCAAGATTACTATGATGTTATGTACACGAACCTCCCACATACAACTCACTAAAATGTCACCACTTACCTCTATGGTGAGCCTCATTAGGACTTAAAAAAGCATGTAAGTTTCTTGATTCTATACTTTTTAAAAAGTACATAAACCTTGAAAAAACAAGATCATCACGTGCAGTGCATAAAACCAGTGCTTATAAACTGCAATGATGCCATCGAAAGCACCAGCAAATGTAAATTCACCCTGCTAGAAAGCAAATTCTGCATAAAGCCTGTAAATGTATTGTTAACAAAGTCTTCTCCACAACTTCATTATGTCTATTTCTGCAATTTGCATAACCCTGTTTCATGCATACCGTGCTGTCCACCCTATAATTATTGATCTTTGAGGTGTTACTCAAGTGACCATCCTCATTTAACATACCTGCAATCCTCAGTGCTAACCTAATGAAATTGGAGACAATAATAAAGTAATGCTCTCTAACACTCACCCCTGCAAAAAAAGTTTTTAGCATCCCCAAAATCCATTCTTTAAAAACTCGATGATCAGAAATGTGATGTATCTCCACACGTGATGACAGGCATTTGTCCAATTACAGCCACATTATAACAACAAGGAGCCTTTCTGAGATGCTTGAACACGTGCCATATTCTCAGGCCAACATGTTTCCCGTAACCCCCTTGCTCTTAGTTATGCGACAGAATGGTTTTCATAAATCATTTTTTTGCTAAGCTCAACTTGCCCCTTGACAAACTGTGTGTTTATTTTTTAAACCATTCTTGGCGAGCTATTTTTCTTGATAACTCAAGTAAGCGCGATAAAGTGAACCATGAGCTTTTAAAATGAAATTTGCGAAATATGCACAATCATCTCCAATACCTATAGCCTGAGTATATCTTTCAATAATAACGATCATTTTCATTTTAGAGCACATATCTGATGGCACAAAATCTGGAGTACCAAGAAGTTTGTCACTGGTATTTTTCACTTCTTTATTGAAGGCCATGCAACAATTTTAAATTATTCATGCGATATACTAGAAGTTCACTGCAGTGTGAATCACTTGCCACAATTAAAAAAAATAATTATGGGGGGAACATATGGACTCTTTACAAAGGTTGAAGTTGGTGCCGATACCGTCTGCTACATGACCAGTAATGAGACAAAGCATGACGCATCAGATTGGGCCTAATAGCAGTGCTACGCTTCCATTTTACACACACATGCGTTATGTATGCTTTTCTGCAATACACTGCAAGCACTTCACCCCATAACATTACTGTACTGTGGGAATGTTAACTTTTAAAAAGACCTTAGGGGTTAGCAGTTTAAGCTCGACAATGCTCCCAGCAATGAAATTTCAATTTTATTCCATGTTTTTAACTTTTAAACACTTGCTTAAACTGGTCCCGAAAAGTGGTCCCGAATTTTGCTGGGCTGTCGAAGACTTTGCCCGCGCTGTCCCAGTAGGGACAGATGTCCACGATTTTTTCCGGACCGTTCAGTAAACGAGAAAAAAAAAGAAACGTTTTGTGTTACCAAAGGCGCGCCGAATAACGTGCATCTAACTGATTACACAGACAAAGAAATGTTGGTGTGGATAGCTGCAAGGAACTTTAAACACTTCAGCAGAGCTTTCACGTCAACTTTTACTAGAGCATTCTACAGCGAGAGGAAGTGTCACGAAGAGCACATAGCAAAACTTAGTGCCACATCAAGAGACCGACGCAATGAAGAGAAGAAACAACGGATTTGTTTGGAAGGCACCACAACAAAAACTAATTTCCCCACCCACGCACAACTACCTTCACTGTTGGTTACCACAAGCTAAGAACACACTGCTAAGGAAACATATTGCCATCATCTGCGACCGCTTAATAAAGCCACTCGGACAAGAACGTTCTCTAATTCCAACTTATGCATTCCGTATCTATCTCGCGCACTTACGCAAGAACAAGCTTCAACGAAAGCGTTGGCACAAGTATATACTTCGTCCCAAGTGACACCACCTGTTTGATCGGTCCGCAAGCAACACGCATGCACCTACCATACATCTGCGTAGTACATGCATCAGACCAACATTCACAAATAGCATTCCACACGGCCTTTACTTTATGCTTGTTATCTTCACTTGTATATTTGGTGGCGAACACTTCGGGCGAATGCCGTTAACTACTCGATAAGCACGGATGAGATACTCCTGAACACGGTGACATCACAGGAATTAACAAAAGCGGCAGCGACTTGCGTATGAATCACTTTCTCACAACAGAAAGCGACCACGTCCCCACGGGCAGAGGCGGTTCTCGCCACTTCAAACAGATTACAGTCGAACCCAACACCAACATCGGACCAAAAAAACATCACGACTAGAATACGATCAACCCGCCACAGACTGTGTGTCACAAGCTAGTTAGAAACTCTACCTGAACCACAGAATAAAGAACGCCTAAATCGCCTGAAAAAAGTTTTCTAACACAGCGATTCTAACGCCGTCTAATCATACCCTTTAAGCCCAGTCAAGCCGGTTTTAAGCGGCTATTGGATGAACAGAGCGTTTTTGCCTCGAAAAGGTTCGTGCCACCGGGTGAACCGAAACACTGCCAGGTCAGTGGCTGGTGACCGGAAACTTATAGCTTCGGCACCGGCCGCAGCAGCCACCTATCTCTGGAGGTAAAGCGGCAGATGACCCTGAACTGAGCCTTGTCACTGCACCTGAAAGAACACTATGGGGTCGAAGTTTCGGAGTTTTCTCCAGTGGGCCTCATAATCACATCGTGTAGTGGCATGTAGAACCCCAGGTATCTTTATTATTGCCTGTTGTTTACTAAAAAATTATGTACCGGCAAGAATCAGAATGATTTTGGTAGTGTTTCTTGTTCAATTGAACACTCTAATGAACGTTGTGAAGTGATCGGCAGGTAACACGTGCGTAATCATGTCTGCTACATATGTACCGATTAGCGCGTACCACGAGCCAACATTTTCTATAATATAGACCTTGTATTTCAATTACCATAGTATTTTGGGGGTTTAATTTCGGTTTGATTTTGAGTGGGCACGTCGGCTGGCATCCAGCGAGCACTATGTCAAATCGACTCCTGTTTTTCATGCAGCTTGCTCTGATCGCCTCGACTACCCAAGCCAGCACAGCCAACACGGTATCCAGGCCCGTTCCACGAGCAATCCGTGGAGACTGCGCAGAGGAATTCCTAAGCCTGGGTGCTGACTGGGGACACCCGTGCGCAACCTCGTCGAAACAACGAGCCAAGATACAAACGCCCCATTTCCATCAGATTTCTTCAGTGGGCACGTCGGCTGGCATCAAGCGAGCACCATGTCAAATTCACTCCTGTTTTTAATGAAGGTTAGTAACAATGCTTCCGATATTAAATTCAATGACCGTTGCCTTGTCCAGCTGACGTGCTCACGTAGACTTACTGAAATGTACTTTACCGCCCGTGACTTCGCCTTGTCGCTACTCATGCTATGTGGTAGCGTCGAGCCTAATTCAGGGCCTACCACTCAGCAGGTACTAGCTAAACTGCTTGAGGGCCAGAACAGTATTCTACAAAGGCTGGGGGATAGTGAGGTCAAATTACAGAAAGTTGACGAAGCTACATCTGCGATAAATGAAACCAAGATTTTGACGCATGACATATACTTATGAGTTACAGTTTTAGAAAGAAAGCTTGTTCACCTAGAAGATTACAGCAGGCGTAACAACCTAATAATTTTCGATATAGCTGAAAAACCAAGAGAAACGTATGAAGAATTGTCGCAGCTTGTGTTGAAGGTTGAAGGGAGTGTTCACTGATAAATTAGGTATAAAAGTTACTTCAGCAGAAAAATTCACAGATTGGGTCGGAATCAACCTAACAAGCATTGACCGGTTATTATCAAACTGTTCGATCACCGTGAGAAATTAATCATACTTAAACATTGCTTTAGACTAAAGGGCAGTAGCTACTCTGTATCGGAAGACTATACTCCATTACTACAAGGCAAGCACGCGAGAAACTATGGGAAAGCACTGCGGAACTTCGGAGGGTGGGTCAGAAGGTCAAGTTAATCTCGAACAAAATAAAGATTGGTGAAGAACTATTCACTTGGGATGATGCGCATGATGAGAGAATTCCGGTGCATGATAGCAGAGATAAGACAAAAAAAGGCAAAGGAAGCAATGAACTGACACCAGACACAATGAATCGGAAAATCTAGCGCTTCTGCGTTTTAACGCCCGCAGCCTTGAATATAATTTGATTGACTTCAGTTGCCTAGTATAGTGTCATAGCCCGTAAATTAGATGCGTCACTGAAACCTGACCTAATGAATCCATCGCTGAAAACAAATTTCCGCCCTCTGGTTACTCGGTTATTCGAAACGACATGTCGAGTGGTCGAGATGGTGGCACGGCACCCTTTATTCAAAACGACACTGAATATACAACACTGCCAGATCTCCTCCAAAAAGAGTCTGTCTGGTCTAGCTCAGGTGATCTTAGAAGCTCAGACGATCTTGGAAGCCTTAAATTGTTATTTTAGGTCTGTTTTTACCACTGATAACGGCAATTTTCCTTCTTTTCTCGCACTCTTGGTATAGGTAGCTATTTCAGATATTGAGTTAAGTTGCTCTGGAGTTCGTATTCTCTTACTCAACATAGATATTACTTAAAGTGCTGGCCCGGACGGTATCCCAAACGCTTTTCTGAAAAGGTATTCTGAATGGTGTGCACGATACCTCATAATTGTATTCCAGAAATCGCTTGACTCTGGACGTGTCCCGCGAATTTGGAAGATAGCTAATGTTGTTTCTATTTTCAAATCGGGTAAGAAGGAAATCATTTCTAACTACAGACCAATTTCATTATTATCCACGTGCTGCAAGCAACTTGAGCACATCGTTCACAAACATATTATTCAATACCTAACTGACAACAATATCCTTTCAGAGCATCAGCATGGTTTCCACAGCGGTTTTTCTACTGTCACATAATCGATCGAATTTACACATGACATCTCCTCATCACTTAATACCCACGAACAAATCGATGCGATTTTATTGAGTACTGCAAAGCTTTTCACAAGGTATGACATAAAATCTTCTGCTCAAACTTAGTAACCTTCTTAGAGGCCCATATGCTGACAAATTATTTTTTTGGATTACGGATTATTTGCACTTGAGGAGTCAGTTTGTTCGCTACAACCACGAACAGTCGTCACAAGCTCATATTTCCTAGGGTGTTCCACAAAGTTCTGTCTTGATACCCTTTTTATTCATAATTTACATGAACCATGTAACTCAGGTTGTCATTAACACTCCACTTAAGCTTCGCTTATACGCCGATGACTGTGTATTGTATTCCAATGTACGTAATGTCACTGACCAAGCTTTGTTGAAAGGTGTGCTTTCTTCCTTTTGCGAATGGAGTACAACTTGCCAAATGGAGCTTAATTTTCAGAAAACCGTGACAATAACATTTACAATTAAGAAGGAGCCATTGCAATTTAGATATGGTGACTCCAATCACACACTAGAAAAAGCTAAAAAATTTAATTATCTTGGTGTTGTATTCTCTACAAAGTTGAAGTGGCAAAACACATCGACCTTATTTCTGCAAAATTGCTTAAGAAATTAGGTTACTTAAGAAGAACACTAAAGGGCGCCACGAAAGAATGCAGGCTTATAGCGTTCACATCACTGGTCAGGCCTCTTCTTGAATATGCGTCCTTTGTGTGGTCACCACATGTTGCAATTGACATAAAAAAACTTGAGGCCATCCATCAAAGAGCGATTAGATTCATTTTTAACCGTTATGACCGTGATTTCTCTCCTTCTGAGCACAACCATGCTTTATTGCTAAACCGTTAAGAACACAAACGTATGTGTGATCGGCTTATCATGCTACGTAACATCGTGCACAATTCCGTCCGCATAGCCACATCCATTTCGTTCACCAATCATCCTGCCCATGTGACTCGCATATACAATCCGTTGAACATTGTGCTATTCAGATGTTTTATTGATTGTTATAACTACCCCTTTTTTGAGTGTACAGTTGACACTTGGAATAATCTGGACACTACTTTGAAACGACTACCGCATGCGCTGTTTGTTGAACAAGTGTCCAATTTTGTAATTTTGTGTTCTTAATTTTGCTGTTGCTCTTTTTGTTTAATCATTTATTGTTTGATGAACAGGTGTCTAATTATGTATATTTATGTTTGCTTTTTTTCTGCTGTTTTTGTTCGTTTATTGTAACGACTCCTGCAATGTCTCAAACATTAGAAAGCAGTATCTGTAAATAAATAAAATAAATAAATAAACGAAATGACCACAGGAATATGATAGATGGCATAGAGGAGGTCTCCGAAAATTTCGACCAACTGGGATGCTTTAACGGCCACTTTGAAATGCGGCAACAGCGGTGGTACTTTTTACTTTGAGCCATATATTAGATAACACCGTGTTTGTTTGTGGGTCTGAGCTAGCGGCCACATTTTGATGGACGAAATTTGCTAGAAGCTCGTGTGCTCCGATTTAGAAGCACGTTAACCGCACGTCATTCAAATATCGGGTCTTCACACTAGGTCATTTCATTTATGTCGCGTTTTAGGACAAAAAACCACAAACGCCCCGCCATGGTGGTCTAGTGGCTAAGGTACTCGGCTGCTGACCCGCAGGTCGCGGGTTCTAATCCCGGCTGAGGCGGCTGCATTTCCGATGGAGGCGGAAATGTTGTAGGCAGGCCCGTGTGCTCAGATTTGCGTGCACGTTAAAGAACCCCAGGTGGTCGAAATTTCCGGAGTCCCCCACTACGGCGGCTCTCATAATCATATGGTGGATTTGGGACGTTAAACCCCACAAATCAATCAATCAATCATGGTCTTTGTTTAATGCAGGAAGTTCTTATCTCAACAACGATGAAGCGCTCATCGCCTTCGCATTCCACTTTGATTAAACGCGGCTAGTTGGTGATCACGTTCGTGCTCAAGACAGTAGTAAATCTATTCTTGATCTTGTCTTCATCAATGATAATATTTCTGTAGATATTGTCTATGAAGTGGTTACAGGTATTTCAGATCACATGGAAGTCTTCGTTGAGCTTCACTCGCTGAAGTTCAAAAAATTATTTTTAATACACACGTGTGCCAGTCGACGATGCAGTCATCATAGCAGATTGAAGACAGCCTACGACGAACTTTGCGAAAGTGTTAATCTGGGTTTGAGCGACGTTAATGCTTCGTGGTTGAAGTGTAACAATGCCCCACCGCGGTGGTCTAATGGCTTAGGTACTCGGCTGCTGACCCGCAGGTCGCGAAATCTAATCTCGGCTGCTGCGGCTGCACTTTCGTTGGAGGTGGCATTGCTGTAGGCTTGTGTGCTCAGATTTGAGCGCACGTTAAAGAATCCCGGGTGGTCGAAATTGTTAAACCCCACATATCAATTATCGAAACCCTGGACTACATTAGACATAATCCTTATTAGGAGAAAATTAAATTGGCTTCGAAAATTGCTAAAAAAGCACAAGAGCGTCAAAACACGTCTCTAATCATCGAGCTGTCTGAACAACTAAAAGAAAAAATGAAGTTCGAACAACGCACTTTCACGATGTAAAATTAACTAAGATGGTGAAGGAACCACCACCTCTTCTTTGGCAGTTTATAAAGCCGAAGTCATTCAATATAGACTGGTTTATTATAAATAGTGTTTCTACATCAGATGAAACAGAAATAGCCAATGCATTTAATGAGCCCTTCATATCAGTTTTTACTTCTGATGACAAAGTTATGGCCACTTTTAACAAGTTTAAAGCCCTACCTCCATCAAAATTATGAAAATCACAGAAGTTGGCGTATTTGAATTCTTAATAAATTTGAATATAAGAAAATCTTTTGCCCGGACGATTTACCAAATGCCTTTTTAAAAAGATATGCTGAATGGTCTTCTAAATTTCTAAAAGTTTTTATTGAATCATTATCCAGAGCTGTCCTGCCCGAAGATTGAAGGTACTCCAAAATTGAGCCTTATTTAAGCCTGGAGATAAAAAACTGCTCTGTATTTATCGCCCAATAGCTTTGTTTTGCACATGCTGCGAGTAAGTAGAACATGTATAGCGTAAACACATTTTCTGCTTTTTTGATTCACACTCAGTACTCTCACTTGCTCAGCATGTTTTTAGGTATGAATTTTCCACAGCAACACAATTGGTTGTATTGTCCATGACTTCGCCCTTACTATAAATAACCAGCCACAGATGAATGCTGTCTTTTTAGACTTCACCAAGGTGTTGGACAAGATCTCTCATTCCGAATTACTTGTGAAACTTTTGGAAGTATTAAAAAACTCACCACTTTGCAATTGGATACAAGCATACCCGACTTCTAGAAAACAGTATGTTGTTTTTAATGAACCATTTTCGAAAAAGTTGCCTGTCGATTCGGGTGTTCCCCACAGATCAGTCATGAAAATGTGACTGCTTCTTCTTTTTATAAAGGATATTGTGGATGAATATGGCATAAAGTTAGTCTATATTCCGGCGATTTTATTTGTATAGTGAGATAAACGCAACTTCTGATCAAACTGTACTGAATTTTTAATTGGATGAAGTGATGCGTTGGTGCTAGATATGGCAGAGGGCTGTGAATTACGACAAATGCGCTGTAATGGCCATAAGTAACAAGTAAAAATCCACTCTTATATACACATACTGTAGAACACAAATCAATAAATCGTATCAATGAGTAAAAATATATTGGTCTCGTTTTAACGGATAACATTCACTGGGATAGTCATATCAGTGTTGTTTCTAATAAGGCATTGTCTAAATAATAATTTCTAATGAGTTCCCTCAAGAGTGCGTCTACCAATTGTAAACTTGCCACTTACAAAGCTTTAATACTGCTGAATTTAGAGAATGCAAAAGTTATTTGGGTTCGAACCCGTTTACACGGACGAACACACTTCCGTTGGAGCGAGTTCAGAGTAAGGCTGTACGATTCATATTAAACAGTTACGGTCCCTCATCTATTGCTTTGTTTCTTCACCAAGCAGACTTAAATTGTATAACAGATAGAAATAATGTCGCTCGCCTCAATTTTCTGTTTAAAATCGTCAGGGGCAAGCTACAAAGCTGAACAAGTGGCTATATATTTTCCAGATGTTAGTTCATAAGGCAATGACACCCGTACTCATTAGTGCCATATAAATCCAAGAATGACAGTTTTAAGTATTCTTTTTCCCCGAACTGTAAGTGAGTAGAATAAACTCGATAAAGACGTAGTAACGGTAGTTGACTGCGACAAATTTGAGGCTTTGCTTCAATTGTAACCCTTTATCTATTTTGTATTACGACAAGGTTGTCTACATTGTTTTCTATTTCCCATTTGACATTTCCTGTTGATGTTGTCACTTGGAAGTTGTATTGTCTAAATTCACTGTTTGTATTCAGAAACCTTGATATATGTTTTGTAGCTCTCTGTTAGAGCCCCTATCATTGCGGTTAGCAGTATTGGAAATAAATCAATAATATAAAGAGTATAACCGATTTCTGTGCAGCCAGAGAAGGCTCAGTAGTAGAAAGGAGCTCAAAAAATATGGGCACGACAAGTTAACCTATTCTATAAGTTATGTAACCTAGAACTGAACATTGCCTAAAGCTACCATTTGAGTTTTAAGTCTTTATTCTGTGCTAACCCTTTAAGATCTGCCACCGGCGGATCTTCCGACACGGTAAAAAATTTGCTCCGCTTTTGCCGAGTTGTACAAGGCTGAGGCAGAGCAAGGCTAGTCGACACTGGCTTTTCCAGGTTTGTCTAGGCACATCAGAAGGGACAAATGGGCGAGTTTGTGCACTTCTGTTTTCAACGAATAATAGCACAACAAAAACCGAGACGGGGAACCACTGCTGTTTGTCTTTTCTTTCCCTTCTCTGTTTTTGTCGTCCTAATATTCTTTTAAGGTGCTAATCCCACCTTCACTCGCCTGTCCATGCGCTCATGTTCACGCGATCACATTGCGATTCACGAGTATTGGTTAAGTATCGATCGGGTTTCATTAAGGATTTATTCGCAGTCACAGCACCAATTACCTTATTTTTCTAAATAACCAATTGGTCTAATTTACGTAAATAAGGCTTGATGTTATGTTAACCTAAGCTTATTTAGCTGATTACCAAAGTTACAACTAGCGTCCGGCTCAGTCTTAACTGTTATTAGACTAAGCTTCGCGCACGTTACCTTGCACGGCGTGACTTAGCATACAAGAAGCTCAGCTCGGCTTTAATAGGGTTCGTTACAGTGTGATTTCATTATCTCAGTTATACGTAGCTAATCAGTTTTTGCACTGCTCAACATGGCTTTTTAAGGCATGCCTATGGTAACGTTGGTTTAACTAGGCACAGCTGTTCCTAATTTTACTTGCCGCGGCCACCGTGCCAGCATGATCATGACTTCTTCTCTACGCCGCGAACCGGACAAACGGCGGGCATATCACCAATGCTGCCAAGACAACAAAAGAAAAAAATACGTGTGCCTGTTTTTTTTTTCAAAATTCCTGGTGCAGTCGGTCAGAGTTTTTTTTTTATTCGCTGAACGATTGGCTGTTGCAGAATCGAGGAACGGCGAGCCTCCAACTTTGCAACTCGCCGGTCTCATCCCTGTCGCCCCTGACGACGAACGGCAGTAACCCAAGCCATGCCTTGAACTTTTTTTTTGTTTTGGTTTTATTACTTGCCGCAACACATTTTTTGACAAGACGCAAGATTCAGAAGGATAAACGTCATGTGGCACATGGTAGAAGACAGGCGATCTAAACGACGATGTTCTCGAAAGCTGGATCTGAGGCATGCCCCGCCGTGGTGGTCTAGTGGCTAAGGTACTCGGCTGCTGACTCGCAGGTCACGGGTTCGATTCCCGGCTGCGGCGGCTGCATTTACGATGGAGGCGGAAATGTTGTAGGCCCGTGTACTCAGATTTGGGTGCACGTTAAAGAACCCCAGGTGGTCAAAATTTCCGGAGCCCTCCACTACGGCGTCTCTCATAATCAAATAGTGGTTTTGGGACGTTAAACTCCACAAATCAATCAATCTGAGGCATGCGCTGATTTGTTCGCCATGGGATGGAATAACTCTGATGAGTGAAAGGACTAGTTACGTATATAGATACGTAAAGTGAAGGGGAGAAATTCTTGTTGTAGAAAATTGTATTCGACGAGATGGGATTCGATCCCACATACGCTCGGTTCACCAATCGCCTCACGTGGCAGACAGGATCAACAATTATGTCGTCTGCATCTGTAGCAACGACGTGCACTAAAAACAATATTTCATAATGCCGCTCTCTCTGTAAAGCTCAATAAAGGGGGAAGGTCACACGCTTCGGCTGTGCAGGCAACCCTTCAGAAAATATTTCTTCTTCGGTGTGGGCCTGCAATCTTCGGGGAGTAGGCGAAAGCGTTACCTGAGAAAACAACCGTCCAGAAAAGGCACCTAGCGATTGCTGCCTGGATCCGGAGGGTCGCTGCCCACGTAGAGCCGAACTAAGGTTCGTACCTTTTGTATGAATGCAAGTTTATTCCCCCAGCCGCCGTGCATTCTCACCGGCTACAGGAGTATGCGCTCCAGCAAGCTCGCTGATGTGTTTACATACCGGAACCATACTTAGCTTGAGCCGCTCCCATATTCAGCTTGGCCCACACTGACTTTATTAGTTATGCGGCCACATTTGTTCTTGATGACCTGTGCCTCTAGCCTTTTGGACAAGCTTTGGCCAACAAGATTGCTGCAAACTTACCATAAATATCATGTCTGAGCTGTACATTGCGGTATATACACCTTTTTTAAATGCGAATGCATTTCTTAGTAGGGCTATGTCAGGCGTTGATTCGGGATACGTCTTCCGCGCTCTTCCATAGCAAAAGCTGCGGGCGCACGTGTCGCTAGCAACCGCAGCCCCCACCATGTCACGCATCGGCAGTTGTCAGCAACAGCTGCTGGCAGGCGCGCTGTTGCTGACAAAAAAGAAGTAAACATTACTCTTCTAATGCTGAGTTCTCACTTGCGAAACGCCGTTATGGACACTACGCAATGCAAATGGATTTCCTCATGATTCAGGGAGGTGGGGGCTTTTCTTTTAAATTCGAAGCATTTCTTAGCGAGCTTCGGCGGCTTTGAGCGTATCTATCTTGCCATCTACGACTTTTAGCTCTCCTGACCGTTTCGTTAATGGTATCAATACCAAATTTGGCATGGCATAACATGACTGTACTATGAGCATAATTAACTAGTCATAACAGGACTACCATGATATGTATGCCAATAATGTCATGATTTATATTTCAGTCTTCCTACTATTGCGGTGGTTTCGTTCACATGACATGTTACGAAATTGGCATAGTATGATATGACTACATGGCGGACACAAGTCACAGACCCTAACGTGCAAATTATGATATGCATGACATGTAAGTCATAACTCATCACTACGCGCCACGCTCATGGTACATTTGCAGTCGTTTCGCTAGCTTCACAAACACCGAATTTGGTATTACGGGACGTGAATGGATGACGAATGTATGTGACTGTTGCAAACATGATAATCATGAGATGCGTGTCATGTAACAACATGACTACCTGCCACAATTATGATGCACTCGCGGCCGTTTCGATAACTTCAAAAACACCAAATTCGGCATTACGTGACACGAACGGTCGAAATATGTAAATGACATGTCTAATAATGATAATCATAACATGCGTGTCATCTAACAAGACAACATGCCACACTCATGATGCGCTCGCGGCCGTTTAGCTAGCCTCACATTTGCCAAATTCGGTATTACGTTACGCCAATGGATGACGATGGTGTGTGAAGGTACAAACGTGGTAATCATCAGATGCGTGTCATGTAAGAGCATGACTACGTGCCACACTCAAGGCCCCAAAACACTTCGACGTGTCCCGGCGCGCATGCGCGCCAGCGTTTGTTTCGTCGCGTCACGCTGGCGATGCCACGTAAGGCGCCGATCTGCCTGGCATATACTCGCAGGCGCACGCCACGGTGCATTGCTATGACGCATGCGCGTTTGAGCGCACCCGGCGTCCTTCCGCCATGGCGCTATGCAGACGCGGTGCTGTCTAGGTAACGTCGTCGGCGCGAAATGCAGCATGTTGAATTTCGAGACGGTTGCTGCTGGACCTCGGCGGCAGACGCTGGTCGCGCCTAGTGTCAGACAATAGAGTGCTTGCGGTTTCCTATAGCGTAGCGTCGCTGCGCCCAGCGTGGGCACGTGTTAGCGTTACGTGCGCTCGCCGCCATTTCGCTAGCTTCACAAATACCAAGTTTCGTATTACGGTATGTGAATAGACGACGAAGGTATGGGACACGTCCAAGCATGATAATCATGATGTTTGTGTCGTGAAAAACATTACAACATGCTACGTTCATAGCGTGCTCGGGGCCGTTTCGCTACTGCACATATACCAGTTTCGATATCAGGTGACGTGAATAAATGACGAAGGTAAATGACACGTCCAAACGTTATTATCATGACATGAAAGTTACGTACGGCATTATTTACTTCCGACTCGTATTGTTGTGCTACTTTTAAAGTTACATATCAAGCTTCCTCATTCGTGCTTCGCATACCGGCGATTCCCATTGTACGTGGGATCTGCTAATTTTTTTTTACTCCGCCTTGCAGCTTTTTTTTTTAATATCTCTTCTCCCCAGTGATATCTGGCTTGCGCAGGTCTACTCTTGTTGTTTGTCGAACCAGTCCAGCAAACATTGTTATGTGATATTTGTTCGTCTTCGCACTACACGATTCCGCATGTGTCACCTCGTGACTGCTTCTTGAGCTAAAAGCAGCCTCGAAGCCAGCGGCATTAACGTTGATGCAGGCACGTTTTCATGTTGTACACTCGCAAACTTTGCAGAATAGAAATGCAGTGGTAGAAAGCAAGTCCAACAGGAAAGCACCTCGTATGTTTGACACCGGCAGCCAAACTTACGAGGAGCACGCCGGTGCTACACTCATGCACGAGAAATGCCCCCAATACTCTGCGATTTCTCGCCTCCAACAACGCAAAGCGATTTTGTAGATTACTTCCAATCAAGCGCATGGCTGCCAACTGAAGAGATGGAGTGAAGTGAGCTGCATTGCTTCTTACAGCGAAAGCTGCATATGGCTAGGAGAAACTAGGAGAAACAAAATTTCATCCGGCAGCGGTGTCACAAGCACTCTCCATTGACTAACGTTATAAGTTACGTTGATCGCATGTAACTGATGCACGCCATTGGCTACGTTACAAGTGACATCTTTAATTTCGTTGCAGCCATGGCGCCGAACACGCGCGCGACACTTTATCCAGAAACTTTTCACATGGGTATTCCACGGAACACTTTAGAAGAGCGCTGAAAGTTTAAATGCGAAATATTTCGCATTCGCCGGGGCTATGGTGCAGCTTGAGCACAAAAACAGGCCCAGGAGGCCGAGGTCCAGCAGCAACTGTGTAGCGATGATCCGTTAGTCTTCCAAGCCGCCTTAAATCGCGAACGTTAACGCAAGCGCCGGGGGTGGCCGGACTTTGCAAACCACGCGGCAGGGTTATCTCACAAAGTCAAACACTTCCAACGTTGGGAGCGCGTTAATTGCCGAAGAGCGTTCAACAGTGTGAACGCCTGCTTTTGGCGGGAGTTCCTCCAGTGGCATTTTGGTTTCGGCTGTGACGTCTGTGACGGCCTGTGGTTCGAAAACAACCACTGGGATTAACTCATTGGGAAACGCACGTAACTGCTCATTACATCGCTCCATAAGCGTGATATTGCAAGACACAATGTGTGGCATGTGAAATTAACACTGTGGTAAACCTAATTGAGCCAAACATGCGTCTAACCTCATCAAGAAGCAGGAAAATGTACCCAATAATTGTGAAAGGCTTCAGCTCCACGTCGGGTTGAACTCACAGACAAACATCGGAGCCACTCATTTCATATTTTACTGGTTAACCATTTCTACGGAAGGCTTGAGCGGTGATTTTTTTATGAAAGATTCACTGAAGGCTTCATCTGAAAGTATACTTCTTAAGCTGGAATTTCTCGTAAACGAAAATACCAGCTAAACTTGACTCTGGAAATATGATTACTGAGGCAGCCTGAATAATGACCAAGCGTCCAACAAAAGAAAAATTTTAGGACACTGCACCTCGTTCGCGTTAAGATCATTTCTTTTTCATATTAGCGAACACTTTATGTTCCTTTCATTTTATCATGCCATGTCTTTTATCGTGTCTGTCGTGTATCATAAAACTAAGCTTAGGTAAGGCCCAGGATACGACACCAATATTTACTGAAAAAAAAAGGGGGTCACAGTGAATCAACCAGCAGTTTTGTGTTTTATTTTTGCGTATGTCAAACCCACAATGTATTTGTAGTTATGGAGGCGTAGTAAAAGTTACGTCCTCAGAGCGACACAATTTTCGAAATTCGCCTCGGACGTGTAGTTGTCCTTGAAGAACTTCACAATTTGCTTGAGGGCACGCAGCAGCGGAAACGTCCCGTTCTTGCAGTGTCCGGAGGAGTCCGCGTATTCTAGCTGTGCCGCTGTGATGCCGTATTTCACTGGTGCCGCAGTCTTCTTGGAGCTGCAGACCTACACACATGACGAAAACGATGAAAGTTTTGAAAACTCCAATCACCACATGATTTGCTGTTTATCGGAGATTGAAAAAGAACTGCAGACTCATGAGTACGACCCCCCAAAAAATGCTCCTTTTTGGTCTGCACCACGATGTTTCATGAACGGTAATCATGCGTTTGATTGTAGTTATACAATTGTCCCAGGAACAGAGAGCATCTAGAGGCTTATTGCTAACTTCAGGAGCACATGAAATGCTCTTGGTTCTCAAGATCCCTTACAAACGGCCCCATCATACATACCATGAGAGCAAAAAAAAAAAAACTCCGTATTCGTTACAATGAAATGATTCGCGCTATTAAATGTCCATGTTAAAGGGACCCTGAAATGGTTTTGACAATTTCGTACGAACATATTGGGTAGACCGATTAATAAGGGTCCTTTACAGATTTACTTAAGGTCTCTGCGTAATTTATTACAACAATTTACAGCTCCGAATCGCTGCTGACCACTGCAGCTCAGCCGAACGCGTTTGCAGCCATCCATTCACAGCACGGCATCCTTTGGGAGCGCGACGTCACCTAGGCTGTTAATCTGATAGGAGGCGGAATGCGCGTGGGGGCTGGTTCACGCTGGTGGCAAACATGTCTCACCGATTGACGTATGACGTTTTCAGGCATCCGTGCGTGGCTGTTTCCTTCGTGCAAGTCTGCCATTCCACGACCGCTGGATAAAAAAGCGCACAGTATGGCCCGCCGCATCGAGCGGCTTTTATAGGGAGAGCGCGTGCCAGTCGTAGTTGCTGTTGTGGCCGCTGCAGCGTGACAGGGCGGGAGAGGAGGGACGCAGAAACGAGTGGCGGCGGCGGCTCTATCGGGGCAGTAGCCTCAACAAATTAGCTGGTCGTTGTCACAACAGTAACCCACTCAGTTATTCTTATCAGTGTTTTTCGAATCTCATTTATCGCAGGGATTGCATATCGCGTATTTTGTAGAGTACGTAGGCGCTATCTTCAATTGATTTTTCATGTGCGTGCCCAGCACCTGACGTTTTTTTTTCCAGGACCAGCTTCTAGCTTTGAGGCTGAAAGAAAAATCTACACAGCACATAGCTGAATTATATGGCACGTCATTGTTTTACTTATAAATATGTTTGAAACTAAAGTATTTCGATTTTTGTGACGTTTATTCAGTTACTCGCAATTCTTTCAGCCAGAATGCTTGACAACTAATTTTTAGTACACTTGCTATTATACGTTCATAGATTATATATGCTGATAAACGAATGAAAGAAATATGATTTGAATATTTTTCATGTTTTTCATGGAAAGTAATTCAGCTTCAAACGCTGGATAAAAGGGGTTTCTGCAAATATGGTGACGCTCTCCTCGTACCTTTACTGAAGAGGCTGCGAAAGCATATACATCATCAGAAGTGGCGTTCAAGTTTCTTCATAGTTCATACATGACGCGTATATATATATATATATATATATATATATATATATATATATATATATATATATATATACATAATGAGATCTAACAGTCTGCTGACCCGCAGGTCGCGGGTTCAAATCCCGGCTGCGGCGGCTGCATTTCCGATGGAGGCGGAAATGTCGAGGCCCGTGTGCTCAGATTTGGGTGCACGTTAAAGAACCCCAGGTGGTCAAAATTTCCGGAGCCCTCCACTACGGCGTCTCTCATAATCATATGGTGGTTTTGGGACGTTAAACCCCACAAATCAGATCTAACAGTCAGTAATGCCAAGGACTGTACAGGGGAAGTTATTAGAACCAATGCAATGTAAATAAGAAGAAAGAAGAAAGAAAAGTGGATGAAAAAATAACCAGCCGTGGGCAGGAATCGAACCTACGACCTTCGAATAACGCGTTCGATGCGTTTGATTCGAAGGTCGTAGGTTCGATTCTTGCTCACGGCTGGTTATTTTTTCATCCACTTTTCTTTCTTCTTTCTTCTTATTTACATTGCATTGGTTCTAATAACTTCCCCTGTACAATCCTTGGCATTACTGACTGTTAGATCTCATTAATATTGTGTTAAAACACGGAAAAACGAGCCTGATGTATACACTTCTTTCCTTTTTATATATATATATATATATATATATATATATATATATATATATATATATATATATATATATATATATATATATATATATATATATTGTACCGAAGCATAGTGGCGCCTGCTCTGTGCCAGCGTCAAACAAGACGTTGACGTCCGTGTGTGGCTCGTGCTTGCCGGGTTCCTGCCTGTACCAGCTTGTTGCGGCTAACGTTTCTCGAATATTAACCTGTGTTCTTACGCAACCTTGCTCGTTGCATTTGGTGGAAACGTGCTTGGTAATGTCCTGGAGCTCCACAGCCGTAAGCTACCATCTCAGTCCGCGATGACAGAGCGCGTCGATCCCCCACAAGCCTCTTCCACGCTGCCACCTGTCATGTGTTCTCGTGTACTTCGTCTGCGTGGCCCACCAGTATACAACGGCACTGAAGATCAAGATGTCGAGGACTGGCTGGCAGAGTACGAGCATGCCAGCGCGATTAACAAGTGGGATGACCCTGCGAAGCTGACTCACGTCATCTTCTACTTGACGGATTTGGCCAACCTATGGTTCACCAACCACAAATCCGACATCCCCACCTGATCGGTTTCAAAGAGGCCATCACGTCGTTTTTCAGTCGTCCAGCCATGCGCAAGCTTCGTGCTGAACTGGGACGGCGGGGACGATTTCAGCGAACTGGTGAGAGCTTCACGAGCTACATTGAGAATGTGATCAGCCTCTGTAGGCGAGTTGATGCGAGGATGACGGAGGCTGACAGAATAAACAATATAATAAAAGGCATTGATGACGAAGCTTTTTATATGCTTGTGGCCAAAGACCCACAGACCGTCACGGCCGTGAATCAGCTATGTCAAAGTTTCGATGAGCTGTGAAAGCAGCGAAGTTTTACACGTCGCACTAATACGCAAACAACTGATATTTCGGCCTTGTAGTGCAAAAGCAGTGGCCCCGACTACAGCGCAGTAATGCCTCAAATTCAACAGTACACCTGGGAGGAAGTTGTTCGACAGCTCTTTCTTGTCGCCACCATACACGAGACCTCCACAACACTGGACCACTCACTTCACCGTGCTATTCAGACGCAAGTTGTGGAAGCTCTCCCTTCACCCGCGTCCCCAATATCAGTTGCTGCACCGCTGACTTATGCAGAAGCCGTCTGCCGACCTCCTGCCCAACCGCCGCTCCCTTCATACAGTCCAGCCACCAACTACTACAGGTCACCAGTTTCGGTTTATCCGGTAAATCGGCCCTTTCCACCACCTCGAGGACCTGTAAGCTCTTGGCGTACTCCGAATAACTGGCCCGTCTGCTACAACTGCGGTATTCCTGGACATGTCGCGCGCTACTGTCGTCGCCGTGGATTCTATTTTATTGATGTTCAGCATTCCGGCAACATACCTCGGCAATCAGAATCGCATGTGACACCTGATGCACATGACCCCCGCTCACGTCAACCAGACTTCAGCCGACGTTGATCTTCTTCACCCCGTCTTCGGTCTCCTTCCCCCATGCTTCGCCTTTCCAACCACGCCCAGGAGGAAAACTAACAGTCGCAATTCCTGAGGCAAGAGCTTCGCCACCGACGAAATTTCCAAAGCCTCATCTTTCGCCCCCTAACGAGATTGCCGAGTTTGTGGACGGTTTCTCCACAACTGCTCTTGTCAACACAGGTGTCGCTATTTGTATATAATCAGTGAAGTGTTATGCCACAAACTGAACAAAGTGACGACTCCGCTGGTTGAAATTTCTTTACGCACAGCGAGTTCGCAACACGTCCAAACTTCTGACACATGCACTGCTCGTGTTGTGATTGAAGGAGTACTTTAAATCGTTGAATTTGTCGTCCTTACGCATGAGTCTCATGAAATCATCCTGGGATAGAACTTTCTTTCCGCTAATCATGCGGTTGTCGACTGCGCTCGTGCTCAACTCGTTTTGTTTCCATTCAGCACGACATTCATAGATCTCCTTCGCTCACCCAGAAAGGTGATCGTCGCCGCTAACGTCGTCATTTCTGCTTTTTCGGTCGCCGCGGTATCTCTTTTGTGCAACTCTGTTTCCGATTCAACTGCCCTCTTTGTGCCGTCACAAGAATGCGCTTGTCGCCGGAACCTTGTCGTCCCGTTTGCCGTCATAACACTTGCCGATGGTTCCAGTGCCGTATACGTGTGCAATCCGTTGCATGGCGAATGTATTGGGAGTCTTGACACTTATGATGGCATCTTTCTTTTCGATGCCCGTTCTGATACGACGCTGATGTCCGTGATTGCTGTCACAGCTGCCACCGCGGCTCACTACCTGACGAAGACGTTCTGTTGCGTAGCGTAGACACCGGCCTTACGCAAGACCAGCGCAATCAGCTCATTCAACTACTTGACCGTTTTCGCGCCTCCTTCGACCACGGACAACGTCCCTTGGGACGCACGTCACTTGTCGCTCACCATATCGACACCGGTCATCATACTTCACTTCGTCAGCGCCCCTACCGCGTCTCGAAGGCTGAGAGTGACGTCATCACTCAACACGTCGACGAGATGCTGCAACGGGGTGTTATTCAGCACTCACACAGTCCTTGGGCTTCGCCAGTGGTCCTCGTGCGAAAAAAGAATGGCTCCATTAGGTTTTGCGTGGATTATCATCGACTAAAAAAGATCACACGCAAGGATGTTTATCCCCTGTCACGCCTTGATGACGCCTTGGATTGCCTTCAAGGTGCGGTGTTTTTCTCTTCACTGGATCTGCGCTCTGGATATTGGCAAGTGCCAATGGCAGAACCAGACTGTCCAAAAACGGCATTTGTGACCCCTGACAGCCTATATGAATTTATTGTAATGCCCTTCGGTCTTTGCAATGCGCCTGCGACTTTTCAAAGTATGATGGACAGCGTCCTCAGGGGACTTAAATGGCACATCTGTCTTTGCTATTTAGATTTGTGGGGTTTAACGTCCCAAAACCACGATATGATTATGAGAGACGCCGTAGTGGAGGGCTCCTCTTTGCTATTTAGGCGACATAGTTGTATTCTCGACGAATTTCGAAACTCATCTTTCCCGTCTGGAACAAGTTCTCCAGTGCCTTACGGCAGCCGGGTTGCAGATAAACTTCAAGAAATGTCGTTTTGGTGCCCGCAAACTCGCAATTCTCGGCCACGTCGTTTCAAAAGAAAGAATATCGCTAGACCCTGCCAAACTGCGTGCCGTTGCCGAGTACCCCAAGCCTACTACCCTAAAGGAGCTTCGTAGTTTTCATAGGTTTGTGTTCCTATTTAAGGCGTTTCATTCGCAATTTTGCCTCTATAATTGCCCCCCTGACTCAGCTTCTCTCCCGTAGTGCGGACATCTCTGGCTGGAATACCCACTGCGATGACGCATTCACGGCGCTGCGCCGGCTACTCACGTCTCCACCAGTTCTCGGCCACTTCGATCCAAATGCACCCACTGAAATTCATACGAATGCAAGCGGTGTCGGCCTCGGTGCCATTCTCGCTCAATGAAAGGATGGCTGCGACGAGTACGTTGTCGCCTATGCCAGCCGTACCCTAACGAAGGCAGAGTCCAACTATTCCGTCACGGAAAAGGAGTGCTTGGCTATCATTTGATCTATAAGATAATTAAGCACTTACCTTTACGGACGCCAGTTTGATGTTGCCACAGATCACCATGCCTTATGCTGCTTAGCGCCCATGAAAGATCCTACTGGCCGCCTTGCTCGTTGGGCTTGACGCCTTCAGAAATACAATATCCGTCTTGTTTATCGCTCAGGGCGTAGACATATTCAGAGCCGATGCACTATCCCGTTCTCCACTGTCTCCTGACCTTGCCTGCTTGTCAACTGCCATTTGCGATTCGTCATCGCTGAGCGTCACTGACATGCCATCCGAACAGCGCAAGGATCCTTGGATCAATTCTTTGCTCAACGTCCTCTGTCACAGTTCGTCAGAAACGACTTCACGCTTCCTCTCTCGTCAAGCAAGACACTTTTCTGTCCGTGAAGGCTTGTTGTATCACCACAATTACGTAACAGACGGCCGTAGGTGGCTCCTTGTCATCCCTCGTCATTTGCGTTCGGACATCTGCGCTGCCTTTTACGATGACCCCCAGTGTGGCCACGCTAGAGTATTTGAGACTTACTCTCGCCTTCGTCTAAGACACTACTGGCGCGGCATGTATCGGCACGTTCGCCAGTACGTTCGGTCATGCACCACGTGTAAACGACGCAAAACGCCTTCTCACAGCACTGCTGGCCCTTTGCAACCCTTAACCTGCCCAGTGAGACCATTCGACTGCGTCGTAATTGATATTTATGGTCCTCTACCCAACACTCTTCGAGGCAACCGGTGGATTGTTGTCGCCGTCGATCATTTGACACGCTATGCTGAAAAATCTGCGCTGCCTGCTACCACTGCGAAAGACTTTGCGTCCTTTCTTCTTCACCATCTCATTTTGCAACACGCTGCACCTCGTGAATTACTGAGGGACCATGTACGCGTGTTTCTCTCGAACGGCGTCAACGATGTGCTCAAGGCATGTCGCACTGTCCATCGGAAAACCTCGGCATACCATCCTCAAACCAATGGCATGACTGAACGCTTTAACCGTCCTTCGGAGATATGCTCGCCATGTATGCCTCTGGCGACCACACTAATTGGGACCAAGTGCTCCTTTTTGTCACGTACGCGTACAACTCTGTGCCACAAACAACCCCTGACTTTTCTCTTTTATTCCTCCTGTACGGATGTGAGCCATCATGCTCCATGGACATCATTCTCCCGTACAGGCCTGATGTTTCCGAAGCGACGCCTGTTTCCGAAGCAGCCGCGTATGCCGAAGAGTGTCGTCAACTCGCTCGCTCATTCGCCACACAAGACCAATGGCGCCAGAAAACTGACCACGATTCCTCTGCGTCTAATGTACACTATAACCCACGAATGCTGGTTTGGCTCTAGGCCCCGTCTACCACTCCCGGTCTTTCCCCGAAGCTTTCGTCGAAATACCATGGCCCCTACCGTGTGGTGCGACAAACATCTCCTGTCAACTATAAAGTTGAGCCCATTGATCCACCTTCGGACCAACGCTGCCGTGGGCGATAAACAGTACACGTATCACGCCTCAAACCGTGCTATGACCCCCTTGTCGTGTCATTTCTCTAGGCCGCCAGGTTGCCTCCGTTCTGCGCGGGGAGTAATTCTACCGAAGCATAGTGACGCCAGCTCTGTGCCAGCGTGAAAGAAGACGTTGACGTCCGTGTGTGGCTCGTGCTTGCCGGATTCCTGTCTGTACCCGCTTGTTGCGGCTAACGTTTCTCGAATAATAACCTGTGTTCTTACGCAACCTTGCTCGTTGCATATATATATATATATATATATATATATATATATATATATATATATATATATATGGCCGGGTCAACTTACAACCACGTTCTAATAATTACACATCACCAAACCCTGGCTGCTGAAGGGCGGTCGAGTACACGTGCCTTCGTTTGAGCGAACACAGGTGGCAATTTTTCGATGATACGTAGTAGAACAAATAAACAGCAATTGATGACAAAACCACATGGCAGTGACTGCCAGAAAACAAGCGCATTGGAGTGCTATCATGATTCGCGAGTGCCAATGGATATGCTAATATTAAAATACCGAATGGATGGTTTTATTGTCAATAGACAGATTAGCCAAAAGTTGGGTGCACAAGATGAAGGCAGAACAAAAAACAAAGGCAACTGTCGTGAAAAGTGATCAGAAACGATTATAGCAGATCGTTTATGGCTTCTTTTTTTTCTACCATAGATCTTTCCAAAACGACCCTACTCACGATCTCCCGGCAGGAGGCTCTCAACGTGTGAGTCGGCTGCCAGTATAGATGTATACTTTTTTTTCAAGTATGAAATTTTGTCGCCCACAAGCTGCTTTTCGGCATCTTTTTGCTTTCGCACGTTTTGAACATGTAGATTTGAGTCTGCGTGCTGTTCCGCAAATGACCACAGACAGCCGAACTTCTTCACTAGAAGGGGTGCTCGAGATGTTTTACGAAAACGTACATCAGTTTCGCGTGGCCTTGCCGGAGACGCACGACACCACATTGCGACAGCGTTCGGAAATAACCGGAACTAAGGACCAAGATGCCAAGGGCTTAAAGGCAGGCGTTAGAAGAAAACTAGAGATACGCCGAGAATTATAAAAAAAAAGCTAGGGATGAGAGAAAACAGGAAGGTGGTGTCAAAACTCTTGGATGCAACAACATTTGCAGCCAGCGGCTGTGGGAGAGTGAACATAAACATATGCTTGTCGGCGGCAGAACGGGGCACCTTTTGTGTGTGAGTGAGTGTCGCCAACTAAGATGCACTCACTCGGATATTTCTCCTGAAAACTACCACCTACCTAGCTCTGAAGCAATTTTGAACTGGTTTAATACGCAAAGGTGTAATGAAGTGAAAAAATTAAAAATGATCGGATCAGCCCTAAAGTGAGAATATACAAAATATTTCCACGCAACTTGTTCCGATTATTTGTTCACTGTTGAATGTAAGGTTGAATAAGTTGCGTTCTCATTAAAAACGTCGTGACGGAAATAGGCAAAAACATTCAAAAGTACAGGAACGTGAACAGCTGTGTTCGCATTTTCTAGCTTTTTATCGCTCTTTTCATCTCACAGTTTTTTATATTAGTCACTTCATACTGCTCGCTCAATTGCCAGCACTGAAGTTACACGCACTGAAATTTCAAAAAGGCTCGAGTCCTCTGTTTCGAGATCCCACACATGCTAAGTATATTTTTTTGTTTTTTTTTGCATCTATTACTGTATTGTATGCATACTATAGACGTGTTTGGAGGAAGTAAAAAGTCCACCTTGTTTTGTGTAAAATGAACAGTGGTAACTGTAATTGCTGAGTTTGCGTATTCTAAACGAAATGATTAAATCTGAAGCAACGTTTCCTGAAGCGACATACTCACATTTACTAAAATGAATTTTGATGCATTAGGAAAGGTGTAGCCATCCAGATCAGTTATTTGTGAGCTTGTAGGATCCGAGTAAAATTAGCTCATTGCTTCTCGGGCCAGACAATACCGAAACTTTGCTAAACTTGCAGCTATTAAAAGCAACATCGGTAATTACCTGGTAGGCACATGCTACACGGATATTAAATGATTTCGCGGATCGCACACACATGCGCGCGCTCAATTGTAAGTACTGCAAGCGCGCCGCGCATGCGATTCCATGGGCGCTCGGGAAAACTGTCCCCCCCGCTCCCGGACTCACTGCTGCAGCGCCCCCCCCCCTCCCACACACACACACAGTGGCGCTGCTGCGGTGATTCGGGAACTGAACCTGCCATGCCGGTCCAGTTCCCGGACCTGCCATGCCGGGTCCAGGACCTGCCATGCCGGTCCAGGTTTGGAATTGCTGGCCCCGCATCGCACGAAAGAAGGAAAAGAAAGAGTGTGAGGAGGACGCCAGTGCCACCCTCAGGATTGCTCGCGCGCTATTGGTTCGCCTCTGGAGGTGACGTGCTGGTGACGCGCGCGCTGGTGGCGCAGCAACACCGGCTAAACTTGCACACCTGCATCTCATTTTCAGTCTCGCTCCCCTCTCTTCCATAGACCCTCTCCTACTAAGCGGCGCCGCCCCCGCCATAATCCGTGGTAACGAGGGACGGGGTCTGGGTTACACAATAAGGTAGCGAATAAAAGACTTCAGTTGGGTGCTCGAGCTGCCTATTCAGACGCCGCGGAAGCCTCACGGAGGGCATTGTTAATTCCCCCAAGAACGATGTCCTAAATGAAGATGCAGCAGGACTAGCAGCCACACTGGCGAAAGGCGTCGATGACATGCGCGCCACTTCTCCTAAGGTGCAGGTATTGATATGCACGATACCGGAGGTACCGGTGCGTGATAACAACCTGCAAAGAGCGGTGGTCACCGCAAACAAAGAGATATGGCGGATGAGTCGAGAGAAAGGCTTTGAGGTGGTGGAAATAAACAGAGAGGTGCATAGGTGGGGGGGGGGGGTTTCAACGAGACAGAATTCACTTCGATGGGTGGCTAGGTCATGAGGTGGGTTGGCGACTTGCAGGACGCGCAGTAGCTTTTTGGGGGGCAAGCGAGCCCTTCGGGATGCAGGATAGCTAGTACCGGGGAAAACAACCAGGGAGATTCTTCGACAGGTAGTATGGACAGATACGATTCCAAAGTGGCACCAATATCTACGATAGGTAGAGTCCGGGGCATAAATAGACGTAGCCACGAGCGCCGAGCCAATTCAGACATAGGGTATATTAACATGCAGGGTGGTAGGAACAGGCAAAGTGGGAAGAGATAGAAGAACAGCTAAGGGAAGAGAGGACGATGGTATACGGTTTTGTAGAAACACATCTCAGGGACATGGAACAACCTCCGAACAATCCGGACTACGCGTGAGAATATTGTAATAGAACAGAAGGCAGCAGAAAGGGAGGTGGTATTGGGGCATTCATTCATAAAAGTACAGACTGGCAAAGGGTCAAGCAGGAGTGCAAGGAACATTTATGGCTAAAAGGGAAAGTGGCAGGTCAAATGACACTCCTTGGTTTCGTGTACTTGTGGACGGGAGCAAAGGCCAGAGAGGAAAACCAGGCAATGGTACAGTGTATATCAAAGGACATTCAGGAGTTAGGAAGAGAGTGCGAGATAATTATACTAGGAGACATGAATGCGCACATAGAAGATATAGATGGGTATACCGATCCGACAGGCAAAATGATCATGGATATGTGTGAAAGGCTTAATTTGATCAATTGCAACAGTACCGAGAAGTGTGAAGGGCAAATAACATGGGAGGTAGGAAGACTTCAGTCGACGATAGATTATGCACTGATGTCACATAGGAGGTATGATAAGCTCAGGGGAATGCACATAGATGAAGGTGGCTCCAGAAGTCTGGGTAGCGATCACAAACGTATCAAGCTAAGTTTTGGAAGAGCAGTGAAAGTGGGAAGGAGACAAGATGAGCAACTACAGGAAAATTTTTATCCAGAAAGGCAAATTGAAATAGCCACTAAACAAATTGAGAAAGTAATCACGGAGGATAATAAGACAGTGTGGACATACACGAATCTAATTAGACTCTTTGAGCTAGAGCTTGCTAAGACGCGTGGCAAGTCACCCCGGAAAAGAAGACACAAACCCAAAAGTTGGTGGGATGAGGAAGTTAAGAGAGCCATAGCAAAACGTCAGGAAGCCTCTAGGGAACACAGACATGCTAAGCAGCGGGGTGAACCGACAGATGATGTTGAAAGAAAATGGGCAACCTTTCTAAGCTGTAGAAAGGATGCATCCCTTATGACCAATGAAAAGATTAGAAGGAAGGGAGCTCAGTGGCTGGCAGAAGTACATAAAAAAGATAGAAAGGCAGCTGCGAAATTTTGGAACCATCTAAACTCCCTAAGAAATGAGACGAGCCTAGAGCAGAGTTTTATAACTACAGCCCAAGGTGCTAGGCTAGAAGGGGACGAAGCTATTGAATATATAAGAACAAGGGTGACAGAAAAATTTCAACAAAGAAGTACTTTAGGCACCACAATAGACAAGGACGAATCAAGTGGTGCAATGGCTCCATTTTCACAACAAGAGTGGGAAAGGGCTGAGAAAAGGGTTCCTAGTAGTACATCAACAGGCCCAGATGGCATTCCAATTAGGCTGATAAAGACATTAGGTCCGAAGTCTAAGCAGGCTTTGAGAGAGGCAGTGAGCACAATAATAATCAATGGTGAAGTTCCCGATGAATGGAAACTTAGCCGGATGAGCATGATCTATAAAGGAAAGGGGGACAAAGCTGACATAAACAACTACCGTCCTATAACAGTGACATCAGTGGTCTACAGGCTGGCGATGCAGATTATAAAGGAAAGACTGCAGGCGTGGATAGAGGATGAGGGGGTGCTGGGGGAACTGCAGAATGGGTTTCAGAAACACAGGAGGTTGGAAGACAATCTGTTCTCACTGACGCAGTGCATCGAAATAGCAGAAAAGGAACACAGGCCCCTGTGGCTACCATTTTTGGATATCAAGGGAGCGTACGATAGCGTGGTCCAAGAGGAATTGTGGGGAATACTGGACACACTAGGCGTGGAACATGTAGTCACTAATCTTTTAAAGGCTATCTATAAAGGTAACAAGGTAGTTATAAAGTGGGAAAAACAGGTATCCAAGCCTGCAGAGGTAAAACGGGGGCTTAGGCAGGGGTGCCCCCTGTCACCCTTATTATTCATGATGTACCTACAAGGATTAGAGGCAAAATTAGAGGGAAGTGGACTGGGCTTCAACCTCTCTTTAGTCAAACAAGGAAAACTTATTGATCAGGCACTACCAGCATTAATGTACGCAGATGATATAGTGCTAATGGTCAACAACAAGGAAGATTTGCAGAGATTGATGGACATCTGCGGTAATGAGGGAGATAGGTTAGATTTTAGATTCAGTAAGGAAAAATCAGCAGTCATGATTTTCAATGACAACAAAAGTAGTGAGCTTAGAATACAGGAGGTCACGCTAGAGATAACAGATAAATACAAATATCTGGGCGTATGGATAAGCAATGGGACCGAGTATCTCAGGGAACACGAAAGATACGTGACGACTAAAGGTAACAGGAATGCAGCAGTCATGAAAAATAGGGCACTGTGGAATTACAATAGGTATGATGTTGTGAGAGGAATATGGAAAGGGGTCATGGTTCCTGGGCTGACGTTCGGCAATGCGGTCTTGTGCATGAGATCAGAAGTTCAAGCAAGATTAGAAATTGAGCAACGTGGAATAGGTAGGCTTGCTTTAGGAGCTCACGGGAATACACCAAATTAGGGAGTACAAGGTGATATGGGATGGACATCATTTGAGGGCAGGGAAGCTAGCAGCAAGATAAAATTTGAGAAGCGATTGAGAGAAATGGGGGGAGAGCGTTGGGCTAGGAAGGTTTTCAGCTACTTGTACATGAAGAATGTCGATACAAAATGGAGGAAGCGAACCAGGAAGTTGACTGGTAAATACTTAGAAAACAGCAGGTGGCCAAACCAAAAAGAACTATCGGTTAAGAAGAAAGTGAAGGAAACGGAGACTGACATGTGGAAAATGGGCATGATTGAGAAGTCCGCACTAGAGATCTATCGAACTTTTAAACAGGAAATTGCCAAGGAAAGGATCTATGATAATACTCGTGGTAGTCCTCTACTGTTTGAGGCCAGGACGGGAGTACTGCGAACCAAGACATATCGGGCCAATTACGAAGGGGTAGACACAGTATGCAGTGCGTGTGGAGAGGAAGAAGAAACTGCCGAACACTTGATAATGTTCTGTAAAGGGCTTCACCCTATAGTTCAGGATGATGGCGCAGAGTTTTTCAAAGCACTGGGATTTCGGGACAGCGAGGGCAAAATAGACTTTAAGCGGGTAGACTTAACTAGAAGGAGGTTATCTGATTGGTGGCTAAAGTCAAGGCACGAGTGAAAATTAAATCCTTCACTGCGAAGTACGAATCCTCCACTTCATTATTTAAAGGAAAAAAAGATAAATGTAATGGTTGGTTCACTAAGTATTATGGCTAGGTGGCGTTAGCCGCCGCCCGATCTAAAGGGTACAGCCACATCCATCCATCCATCCATCCATCCATCCATCCATCCAGATTGCCGGCTTTGTGGTCATTTGAAGCAAAGACATGGGGCGAATTTTCGCTCAGCCGCTGATCTCCCGAAGACACGCTGGCAGTCACTGTCGTCGTCGCGCAGTCACGGAAACACAGAGAAGTGTTTACGGCTGTTCCATCGTGCCGAAGCACCCTCGCCCCTTCGGTGTCTTGGATGGATCGCTACCGTGCGGCGAGGGCGAGAGCGAGGGAATTTCGATAAGATGGCGATAGCACGGTGATGGTTTCAATGAGCAAAGAGGTTCCGACTGTGAACGTGAAGTGCCTCCATGACGCCTTCAGCACAGACAGCAGCAATGCAACTAATACGACGTGGATCGTCCTATTAGTTGCTTTGGTGTAGCTGGCGACCCACTGGATCATGCACATCCATCCGTGCAGAGGTCGACGAGGAGGCACTTCACGTCAGATTGGCCGGCCGAACTGGCGTCGATTTCGCACGTAAATGTGCGCGAGGCTTCCATGTTATTCGGAGCTGCTTCGTTGACCGAAACAAGCTTCACGTTTGCTGTGTTGGCGTCTAATTCAAACGTGAGCGTCTGGACGTCTGCCATGACAGTCACAATCGCGTTTCTGCAAGGGCAATTGGAACTAGTATGGTGTGTGCCAGAAGTGCGGTGCATTTGATTGAACATTCTATGGTAATTTCGAACTTTAATTCGCACATGAGCGTCGAACATGCCAGCAGTGGCACGTATGATGTAGTGGTTGATTGATTAAAACAAAACAAAAAAGTCGCTCTTCTACAACTCTTGCGGGTAGCATGGTTCGGCTCAGCTCTTACAGGAAAAGGTGAAAGAGAGATGCAGAAAGGCAGAAGGGAAAGATAGAGAAAAAGTGTGGCAGCAGAATGTGGGTGCTTCCTTACGATGAAAATGCCAGAAAAACTTCACGCATTCCATCGCAGGCGCGTGCGTGAGTCAACAGCACGTCACCTACAGGCGTGCACGTCTCCTACAGAAAGGTACCAATACAGCGCGAGCAATCCTGACGCTGGCGTCCTCCTCGCACTCGTTGTTTTCTCCCTTTCGTGCAATGCCGGGCCAGCAATTCCAAATACGCTGCCGGTTTTGAAGCACGCGGCGGGGCGGTACACGTGCGCTCTTTCATCCAGTGGCCAAGAACATTTTTTGATAGTCAAAAAATGGGACTGAAACCCATTTTACACCGTTTGCCCGAAGGCGACGTAGCCAATCGGCGACGGCGGAGCGACATGGCTGAGCCGCGTCATCTGCTTTCGCCTCTTCGTATCGTCTGCAGTGCGATACTTCGAGCTGCTTGCTTCTTTCTCCGCGGTATTCACGCTATGTCGCACGTGTTTTTCCCAGCATACGTTCCAGCAGTGAATAGAGTATTTCAGCCTGTCTGGTAGTTAAAAACGTGCACAGCATTTCATCATGACGTCTCCCAAAGCAGGCTTTTGCAGAAGTGGTGCCAGCTATCCAGCCTTAGCCATAACTGACAAACGTGTAATGTATGCCCTCTGAGATTTCGAAAGGCTTGCTTAAGCCTACATCAATTATTTGAGTATGGCTCGCAAAAACGGTGCCGAGTGGAATCAAATACTGCGTTATCGAAGCTAAAGGACATGAGTCTAAAGCGAATGAAAGCATCAGTTCGGAGCCTATGAACTAGAGAGCACACGGCGGCTGCTTGATACATTCGAGGATGTCGACAACTGCATTCGGAAGGGCAGCCATGTTTGTAGGAGGCTGAAATGCCTCGCCGGCAAAGCTTGCAGTGCATAATGAACAGCTCTCGCGCGAACGCCAGCGGCCGACGATCTACGGCACTGCATGTGCTGTTGTGGCAGGCCTGCCGCTAGCGTGAACGGTGATCCGGCTCTACCTGTTGCCAGACGGCATGCGTGGTGCCAGATTCACTGAGTTATGTTCTCCGAGATTGCGCGCAACCTGGCGGCATGCGATCTCGGAGGTCATGGGTCATCACTGGGTGAAGCTGAAATCAGTGAGTGCACGAACAGAGCTCTTGAATCGCTAGCGATCCCAGCGTGCACAATCAGTTGCCGAAGCATGGCAAGGCTGATCAGGAAAATATGACAAAGTTGTTCGTCACAGCTTTGGAGAACGGCGTGTCGCTAAATATAAGGCTCGCGAGAATGGTTGGACGGTATCGTAGCCTAAATGCTGACAAAACATCCAAAATTGTTTCAGCTTCTTTTTGGGACAATGTTTTAAGCTATTGGTAAACATTGTGTAAGCTCTTCACTTCCTAACGCAGTGAGGTGAGAATCCGTTAGGTCAACTGACACGCACGCCTTCTCGAAGAATAGGAAAACTAACTACATGAAAAATAGTTATATCATGTATGAAAACATCACACAGGCAAAGCCCAGGATTCTCGCGCTAGAGCGTGTTGTAACGTGACATGTCACCTGTATTTTAGAATTGCATCCTGTGCAATTTTTCATCACGTTAATTCTACTTGCTGTAACTTCACTGCTCAGCTGCTAAGTTCGAAATGTTTATTGTATTGAGGATAACGTCTATCTAATGAAAGCTATACAGTAAGGTGTGAAGGTAGTTAGGAAAATGAATGGGCGAATCTCCGTAGAACACTGTGCGTAGTGTTAGCATAAGCTGGACGAGCGGCCTCCTAAAAGTTCGATGATTGACATGTGGGGTTTAACGTTCCAAAACCACCAAATGATTATGAAAGACACCGTAGTAGAGGGCTCAAGAAATTTTGACCACCTAGGGTTCTTTACGTGCACCCAAATCTGAACACACTGGGCCTACACCATTTCCTCCGTCATCAGAAATGCAGCTACTGCAGCCGGGATGTGATCCCGCGACCTGCGGGTCAGCAGCCGAGTACCTTAGCCACTATACCACCACGGCGGGGCTCCTTAAAGTTTGGCGATGCTTACTGCAAGCACTGAGGATGAAAACTTCTAGTGAAATGCGCATATCTGAATACAGCTGGTCAGGTCTCGTACTCAAAAAAAAAAGGCACGCTGCAACAGACGCGTTGTGTGATATTGCGGGAAGTTCATTGGTGGTGTGCAGGTAACCTGAATTTTAGAGGACCCAATAAAAGTTTATATAAGCCGATCCTATTAGTGGCACTATCTTTCCGCCTCTCAGCACTTCCCTATTTCCACATATTGAACACAAGATGTAATAAAAAATTGGCCCCGTATCTTCATGCTACCCTGCAAAGGTCGTAAACGGACGAAAGTCTCGCGTCTGGAGAGAATGAACAAAACGTTTATTGGATGTTGTGCGCAAGAAAATCGGTTAATAGTATAGTGGAGGCGCTGCGTCAGAGTGCTCGAGCGTGCAGTGAAGGCGAACGAGTGCATCAACTTACGTCACACGGGAGACATGAGCGGCATCTGGCAGTTATCTTGGAAAACAAAGTGCGTGCGCCCTGCGCACACGTCTCGGATGTGATAAGGTGTAGAACGCAAGGCAAGGGGTAGCCAATCAGCGACGGTAGCCAATCAGCGGGTAGCCAATCAGCGACGCAAGGCAAGGGTAGCTAATCAGGCCCCCAGAGTGTCGTGTTAGCAAATTGTTGGAAACACTTGCATTTTTGCGCAAGCGTTGCCTGGTCAGCGCAATGTGATAAACGTTACGGTTCTTTAATTTAAATATGTATGCCTTTTTTTAGTAAGAGACACACATACAGAACATTGACGTGTTGTTATGGCACCACAGATATGCGCAATCATTGCTTTTAAAAACGATAGTCTTTCTTGGGCACCTACAAAGAAAGAATTTCGGTCTGCCTACCTGTCTGTTTATTCACAATTAATGGTACCCTAAACGGTACCAAAGTGACCAAACGATACTCGAAATGGCCAACCCCATTCACAGCGTCCACCAATATTGCTCAAGGTTCAGCATTCATATTTATGCGATTGTCAATTGAAAAGCAAATATTGCGCAAATCTGAGACACCATAACAATGCGTCATTATTATTTATATGCGTTTTTTACTAAAAACACATAAATAACTTTTATAATTGTAGCCTTTAATTGATTGATTGATATGTGGGATTTAACGTCCCGAAATCAATATATGATTATGAGAGACGCTGTAATGGAGGGCCCCGGAAATTTGGGCCACCTGGGGTTCTTTAACGTGCACCCAAATCTGAGCACACGTGCCTAAAACATTTCCGTCTCCATCGAAAATGCAGCCGCCGCAGCTGGGAATAGATACTGCGACCTACGGGTCAACAGCCGAGTACCTCAGCCACTAGACCACCGAGGCGCGGTGATCGTAGCCTTTATAACACTGCGCTGACCATGCAACGCTTGCACGAAGCGGCAAGTGTTTCCAACGCTTTGCTAAGACGACACGGTGGTGGCACCTACCCATCGCTTTGCGTTCTACACCTTATTACCTGAGAGACGGGCGCGCACGGCGTGCGCCCCGTTTTCCAAGATAACTGACAGGCAGCGCTCATGTCTCCCGTGTGACGTGACTTGATGCGCTCGTTCGCCTCCACAGCACGCTCGAGGCACTCTAACGCAGCACTTCCGGAATACCATTCTGCCGATTTTCTTTCACAGACATCAAATAAACGTTTTGTTCACTATCTCCAGGCGCAAGACTATCGTCTTTCGACGACATTAGCGGTGTAACATGCAGAAATGGTGTCAATTTTTTAAAGGAGTGCTGACGAAATTTCAAGATCGAGATGTGCCCATCATTCGATCGCTTGGTAGGCATATGTCTTCTTGGGGAAATTTGAATGGCATCCGTCATGTGGAAGTTATTTCAATTCGATGTCAAACAGCGTAGAAAAGCTAAGGAGAGCAACGAAAAATAGACTGCCCTGCCACATCGACACTAGTGCTACGTGTTCAGTGTGATCACGGAGGAAAGAAAAAGGTAAGAAGAGGGCATGCCCAGCCGGCGCAGGGCGTAAAAAATGCGGCGAAAATGACATCATGGCGGCCATATTCACTAGGCACAATGGCGGCGTTGCTATAGTTACGTGTTGCGCAGTGAAGCTGATCTAGCAGTGAGCGGCCGCGGCTGGCGGCGGAATGTGTGCCTCCCCAGGTCTCGTGCTGAGCCGTGGCGGACAATATCTGTGCTCTGCGCCGCGTTATTGGTTACGCAGTGTTCGTCTGGCTGTTACATTACTCTTAGCAACGTTTACAAATCTCTGTCCATCACGGGGTTTCAACAGTGCGTAGAACAAGTGCATATCCATGTGTCGTGCGGCGGATGACGCGGATGAAGCAGTTAGTGTTCAGCGAAATGGCGTTGGGCACCATGACGAAGCTGAATGACGACGAACGCCTTGCAGGTCAGTGACGGTTGAGCAGCGCTGGTGTGTGTCGTCGCTTTCTTTGTGGATCGTTTTATGTTTGCGCTGTAAAAGTATATTCTATGACGCTGTTGAGCCCAGCAAGACTCCGTGAGGACCATGTGCACATACGTAGTTTCGTGTTGTGTGTGTACAGTAACAACTTGCATGTGCGTATTAAAACACCTTTTCTGTTCCGCTTGGTACACTCTCCACCAGCATTGCATGTAATCTCAACGTAACAGCAACCACGTTCAACTGTCACTAGCACCGTGCTCAAAGTCACCACGGTCGCATTCTCTGACGCAGGTGAGTTTCACGCGGAACACGGACACAGTGGCAGGACGCTGCGTCAGTCGCGTGGCGGAATGGAACCGTAGAAGGCGCACGACCGATCGTATTGTCTGTACAGTTCCTGAAATAATGACGTGAAGCACTCGCCGTTGTCAGTGCATCTAGCGCGCGTTCTCTCGTAGTTGCTTCGTTGTCAGCGAGCTGTTACTCTTTGTTATTACTCGGACAAAGTGATTTCGCTGAAGGTGTCCCGCTGGCTCTGAGTGATGAGCCCAGTTCCATTAGTTTCGGATCGTCACGACACACGCGCTGCGCAGCCCACGTGCTTTCCGAGCCGGAGAGGGAGTCGCGCCTTCTGCTTCGCATTCATATGTAAACAAGAGAGGAGAATTTGCCTACTCAATATGGCCGACTTCCGGCTTCATCGCGGCTTCACAACGAATGACGTCAGGGCCTCTCCTTACCTTTTCCTTCCTCCGTGGGTGTGATACATTTCACAAATACCATCCTGAGTGACGATGCCCTAATAGTGATGACGTGTATGATCCGAGTGTTCTTATCCTAGCGCCGACAGGCGCCGAACTACAGAAACGCACTCGCTCGTCCACGGCAAGGCTAGGGCCGGGCTAGCGCGCGCAGGTGCAGTCTAGCCCGGATGTGGCTCGTCGCGTCTGATTTTCATCGTACCGGTTTGCACGATTTCGTAAAATTATCAAAATGAAAACCACCTTAAAAAGAATGGTGACAGAAAAGAGCACGATTAAACGTGTACTTGTCGATCAGCATGTCGGGGAATCGTTGCGAGTGTCAGGTGAGTTGCAGTCGTCTAGTTCGAAGCACGGAAAAAGCGCAATGAGTGTATCACGTATGTGTTACACATTAACGTGACCACAAGCTATCAAAAGTGGAAGAGTGTGTAGTCAAATATCATTGCTAACAAGTAACATGCAGGTATTGTGGAATTTTAGTTCATCTGAAGACTTTGCATCCACGTAAAAGTGAAAATACTGTGTTAACCGCAAGAGGTCGGATAGGTGGAGCCATCTGGAGACGCAAAAAAGAACGTGACGAGCAGGTAACTTATTCTGATTTCGCGCTGATGCTCATTCGCGATAGCTATATTGCATCGACTCCTCTGCTTATACCTGAACGCTTTGCCCGCCAAAACACACCAATATAGCTAACTGAGACACACGAGCGAACATGGCTGAAGCGTGCTGCTTCGGGCACTTCTGCAGTGCTGTTTCGAACGGCATGCATTTCAGAATCACTACTCTGCAAAAGGTCAATCGAAGTGAAAACCAAGCTCGTGATGTCGCGAGTCACGGGGATTCTAAGCTCCAAGTTATCGTATTGAACCCGAGTCAAGACTTTAAACGGCGACGACAGCAATGCAGGTGACAAAGCGTGAATGTGTGACTGATGTGTCATTTCACGAGCAGTCCAGGCAGCAACGAGGCTGAACGACAGCTAAAAATTTACCTTGCTTTACGCAGAACGCTGGTGGTGGAAGCAGACAAGGTGTCTTCGGAAGCGATCAGCGCTACCAGGAATCAAGTGGGCGGAACCGGGAACAACGCCCCCTGAAATACCGTGACGTCACAGCTCTGCTATAAAACCACCGCTCCAGCGAGGATCAGCCGTCATTTCACGAGCAGTCCAGGCAGCAACGAGGCTGAACGACAGCTAAAAATTTACCTTGCTTTACGCAGGTACGTGAACGACTTGTACTTTGGCTTCTTAGTTCCTGGACTGCTCAGTGAATGACGGGTGTTATGGGTGATAAGCCGCTCACTACTGTGAAGGAACTAGCTAAGGCCTTGTCAGATTTTTCTGCTAGAATTGATACCAAACATGATGAGCTAAAGAAAGACATCACAAAGGTTATTGAAGGCGCAGTGTTACATTGGTTATTGATTTCGCAGTGTTACATTGTGATATTCGCTGCATAAAGAAGAATTGCGATCATCTGCTTTCGTACTTATCACAGCACTCGCTTAAATATGATGTCATCGCTATAACTGAAACTTGGCTTCGAGAAAGCGAATCAGTTCATCTACCCGGCTACGTCATGCTTTCGCAACCTAGAAACAGTGCTACACGAGGAGGGGGCGTGGCGCTATTTATCAAAGACTGTTTTAGTTTCGTTCACCTTAGCAATAGCTCATGCTGCAGTTTATCGGCAGAGACTCTTTTTATTTACCTTCAAAATGGTGTTATCATCGGTGTAATATATCGTCCACCAAATTCCAGTGTGGCTGACTTCATTACTGTGATGGAAAGTACCATGATACCCATTGTGGCCTCTAAAGCACCTTTTATTGTCTGCGGTGATATTAACATAGACGTGTCTGGAGATACATGTGATGATTACGTGTTTTTGCTACAATCAGTTAATCTGAGAAATATTATTTCATCACCCACTCGCATAACAGACCACTCGAAGTCGATTATTGATCACGTGTTGTGTAACGCTGACCTGGATGTATCGGCAGGCGTATACGCTGTTGCTATTGCGGATCACAATCCCACCTTTCTATTTTTACCCCAGAAATACATTCGTGCTCCTGACGTACCTGCCATTAAACGTACAACACGTGTCGGCTATAATTCCGTGCAAAAACTACTACAAGGTACAAATTTCGATGCCCTCTATGATGAAGACGTGGACGTCGAGTGTGATAACATTGTAAAATGCATTGTGGATGTCATTGAACGATCAACGCGTAGCTGTTCGCGCCGAACTTATGACCATGCCATATGTCCATGGATGAATGAAAATATACTTGAGGTTTTAAAGCTGAAAGATTTTTACTACGACAAATGGAAAAATAACAGGAGCAATGAATACTACCATCAAAATTTTAAGCTTTACAGACATAAGTCAGTAGCAATGATAAGAAAATCCAAGAAGTGCTACTATACCAACCTAGTGAAAGAAAATGATGGTAACACGAAGAAGATATGGCAGATTGTTAAAGACGTCACTGGCATGGGTAGCAAGGAACGCATTATACCTGATAATCCAACTCGTGAAGTAGCCGACAACTTCAACGATTACTTTACTAATATTGGTCTCAGCCTTGCGAGGAAGTTCCCTGCTCATATGCCGAATTTAAATGCATCCTGTACTGTTACCAATAACTTCGATCTATGTGACGTAACTGAGGATGACATCCGACAAGTAATTAATAAGTTACCAGGGAACAAGGCAGCTGGCCGTGACGCTATATCATCAAGGATTTTAAAGGAGAATATTGATGTTTTGTGTGGTTCCTTATGCCATATATTTAATCATGCATTTTTCTCCAAAACTTATCCTAGTATACTTAAGACCGCCAAAGTAATACCAGTGTACAAATCTGGTGATCGAAATCTTCCGGACAGCTACAGACCAATATCTGTCCTGAGTAGTATTAACACTACGCTTGAAAAACTAATTTCGTCGCAATTAAGGCGCTTCCTGGGTGAACAGAATGTACTTTGTCCCCAGCAACACGGCTTTGTTGCAAACAGGTCCACTTCAACTGCTGTTTCGATGCTTACGCAATATATAATTCCGCGCTACATGAAAACAACATAGCAATAGCAGTGTTTTTAGAAATACGAAAGACATTTGATGCTATTAGCCATTCCATTTTACTGGAAAAAATGCATTCCTATGGGATAAAAGGTAACTCGCTTGATTTTTTTTCTAGTTATTTATCGGCACGCAAACAAAAGGTAGTCATTGGTGACATCAAGTCATCTTACGGTTATATTAAATGCGGGGTGCCACAGGGTTCAGTTTTGGGCCCTATATTGTTCTCTCTTTATATTAATGATGTCCCGCGATCCCTACAGAGGTCAAAGGCACTGATTTACGCGGACGACACTGTTTTAGTTTTCACAGGACACTCCTTAGCAGATTTACAAAATGACGCGATGACCGATTTATCGAACATTTCGGAATGGTTTGCCAGAAATCAGCTGACTGTTAACTGTACTAAAACAAAGTACAAGGTGTTTCACTCTCGTAGGAAACATATTGACGCTGAATCTCTTAACCTAACAACAAACAACGCTCCTATTCAACAAGTTCCTTGTTTTAAATATTTAGGCGTCACTTTTGATGAACATTTACACTGGCATGAGCAAGTACAGAGTGTGTGCGCAAAGGTAGCCTATGGCTGCTATTCTCTAATAAAAGCTCGCCAATATTTTCCACAAGCTATACTTCGCACACTCTACTTTTCATTGTGTCATTGTCACATAAGTTACTGTCTGGAATCGTGGGGTGTGACGCACAACAGTTATCTAAAAGTTCTTGAACGACTTCAAAAGCGTACACTGAAAATCATAAGCCAAGGTGAATCAGTAAGTAATATTTTTCAATCACAACGCATTCTCTCTGTTCCGATGTTGCGTGACTACAAAATTGCCGTTTTAGTAAATAACATAATTAATAGAAATCCATCTTTGCCTGCTGATCTTTTTTCAATTCCTAAACGCAATACGCGACATGCTTCGAATGGTTATTTCAATCTGCCCAAATGTTTTAATGTTTACGGAGAAAGACTGATACAGTTTAATGGAACAAAAATATGGAACACGGTTCCCCTAGAGATTAAAACGGCACGTAATTTCAGCATGGCACGTAAATCATTTTTTTCTGTGGAGTCAAGACATATAAGCATGTGAGTGATTCGATTTTCATTGTATTTTTTTTAATAAGTGCCTATCTATAGAAACTAGCTGCATGCTAATAAGTATGCATATCTGCAGGAAAAAATGTATTACTGTGTTATCTGTATTATATGATTGTTTTTTGTTTTTTGTTTTTGTTTTTGTTATCTCAGAGCTGACCTGTACACTTTTTTATGTTGCACATTGTATTGGACCATCCACTAGCCACTTTAGGCTATCGGTCCAAATAATCCCTGTAATTACATATATCTATTCATGAAAATAAAGTTTCATTGATTGATTGACTGATTGATTGTGTCCGCCTAGCAGACGAAATGTTTGCGGAGCAGCTGAGGCGGACGTCACTCTTTTCTGCGAAGAAGTGGTAAGCTGTGGCTTGATCTGGAGGGGACCGCGAGGTAGCACTACTGCTGGTGCTCCCAGCGGTGAAAATGGCGCGATTGCCGGTCGTTTTTGAATAGTGCTATCATCAGTTATACAAATCGATAAAAGTGATAGTTATTCATCCCCAAGTTACGTTTTAGGTCTCAAATCGCGGCTACAGGTCTATAGCTAAGCGCTGACACAAAAATGTGTGCATGGGTAAATTTGATGTCAGTGCTCCTTTAATTGACAATTGCACAAGTCTGAACGATGAATCTTGAGCAGTATTGGTTGGCGCTGTGGATAGGGTCGGCTGTTTGGAGTATCATTTCACCACTTTGGTGCCGTTTAGGGTACCTTGTTAAAGGTGATCAAACCGACAACTTTACAGACAGACAGACAGACAGACAGACAGACAGACAGACAGATCAAAAGTTTTGCGTCGAAGGTCTCCAAGAAAGACAATCATCTTTAAATATCACAATTGATCGATCTCATTCAAGTTGGGATATAGTGAATATACATTATACAAGAGCATACATTATCTTAAAAGTGCCACGAAGCATTTTGCAAGTATTCATGAAGTTACCTCAAAATGGCAGTTCATTATTGACCTCACGAGCCTATTTCCGCAAAATTTCTCGAATCAGTCCCAAACGAGCGGAGTTGCAGGGGCTTCTCGGGCGCATTAGGCATTTCTCCAGTCTCTAGGCTCATCAAAGCAGATTTGAAGCATGGGCGAAAACGTTAGGCGAGCACGCACCCTGACCTTGAGCGGCGTGCGATGAAACACTTTCGCTATATTCCACTGTCATGCCTGTGCGCGATTGTGACGCACTGTGTAACGTCAGAATAACATGGAGAGCTGGCATGTATGGGGTGGTATGCCGTGGCAAAGAGCGCACCTGACAAAAGCGCTGCCCTCAATTTACGCCAGATATTGTCTATTACCATGCTGTCTCCTGCTAAGCGTCAAACAGCAGGCGCTGGCAGACCCGAGAAGAGCGACACACAAAAATGCTCGCTTGTCTTGTACTCATTATACTATGTAGAAAACAATTGCGTACAATAAATTTAGGAGAAAAATGAGAAGATGCTTTACGTTTTCGAGTCATGCTAAGCGAAGGCATAAAAAAACCGTCAGGCCTGCACATTCACAGCGAAAGCGTGAAAATGGGCCTTTTAGAGCCTTTTCCAAACAATTTTCGAGTAACTGCTTCAAGCACATTTGCTGGGCAACCACTACGCTATAAATAATCATAATTTTTGTTTAGTAGGCCGGCACTCACTATGCTATCCATCGACATTATTGGGGGAAGGGTGGTATCCACTTTACAATTGCAAGGAATTTTGTGCCCCCCCCCCCCCCCGCCGCGTTAATCAAGTGGCACAGTACTTGGCTGCTGACCCGCAGGTCGCGGGATCGAATCGCGGCTGCGGCGGCTGCATTTCCGAGGGAGGCGGAAATGCTGTAGGCCCGTGTGCTCAGATGTGAGGGCATGGTAAAAAAACCATGTGGTTAAAATTTGCGGAGCCCTTCACTATGGCGTCTCTGATAATCATATGTTGGTTTTGGGAAATTAAACCTCACATATGAATACATTTTGTGCAAATTTTTGATGCAGTGGCTGACGATGACAAAGAATTATGCCAGAAGAGGCAATCCACCACAGTTAATAGGTGATCAAGAACAAGCTTTTGTAATGCGTTGGAGCATTCGACGACCAACGCGTTACGCAATTCCCAATATGTGACACCTGGTTGTTCCTTTGTTGTTCTAAAACACTTTATTAATCATACTAGCGCAAATTCTTTTCTGACACCGAGCCTGCCACAGGCAGGTTTGCACTAGAGTTCAAAGCATTTCCTATTATATGTGGTAGTGCTTACGTACACCGGTGGTGGTAGTGGCAGAAAACTACGGTGTGTAACGCGACCCTTGCGATCTCTTAACAGTTTTATATGTAATACTATAAGGCTATTGTACTATCACCACACCTGCGATACAGTAGTGAAGCAGGTGGGCCCTCCATGGCCCTTTTACATTCTGCACTATCACCGCAACGCTGACTATGAATTTTCATATGTAAGGTTTCTATATTTTTTGTTTAAAGTATAATAACTCACGCACCTTATAACGAAGTGTTTCCGTAGTGTCAAAAACCATCACCTTCAGCAGATTGTAGGTTTTGCCCAGAGTGAACTTGCAATGAAATTTGTCGTCGTCGAGTATTCGATATTTAGAATCAGTGCAAACCTGTGTGTTGAAAAAATACCACTGAATTGAAAGTTAATTTGGCGTCAATTATGCCTAGGAAAGAGCAGAAAGCGACGTCGCCATGCAAGTCTCATTAGTAAAAAATGAGGGGACCCTAGTGCTCCGCCTTAGTAGTTGAACGCGATAGCGATATCCTGATCCTATTACTTCATTTACTTAGTGCATGAAGCTTTTTTTTCCCACTTGCTGTGCACCCACTACGTGGCCTTAAGGAAATAGGCGCAAAAGCGTTCGTGCCTTTTGTAGTGGGTGACCGGCTTTAAACAACGAGCCTATTATGATAATCACACGTTATGACGCACCCTGGCAATGGGCGCTTGTACCATGCTATATTATGCAATATTTCATGTTGCATTTTCAACGATGTATACAGGGCGCGTGTGTTTTTAAAGCATAAAAGCTACATTCAGTGCATTTACAAGCGGAGAAAGTTGCTTTCACTGTGTTTGCAAGATTACGCGTGGCCGTGTGGTATACCATCCCTTTGCCACGCAAACGACCCGGCTTCGATCCCCACTACGGCTCATATTTTTTTTAATCTTTTTTAATCAATTATTTTATCTGCGATGGTCTTGATTTTTCGGTCACGCATAAGATGGTGAGTTTTCTCTCACAACCAACGATGCCAACGCCGGAATTTCTGCGAAACGAGCTCTTGAACGCTAATGCGTTGATATGTGTATCGACGTTGGCAACATAGCGGGTTTCTCAAACAATCATACTAAAGGTCCATTTTGATAAATTGTCCTCCACTAATATTTGCGAAGATGTTTTCAAAAGTGGTGACCCATGGTTAGAATTATAGTGAACTAGAATTACAATTAACGCGTGAGCTACAATTTATAACCAGTTGCAGCTCGTAGATTGGAGATAAGGCGTGGCCATATTTGTTTTAAACGTAGCGCTTTCTCTCAGAAATTTCAGTCAATCATAGCCACTCTAAACCGACAATGAACAGCACTGCTCTTAGGTGTTTGTTCAATGTGATTTTAGGCCATGCTCTAGCCTTTAATATGATTCCATGAGCACCAGCTGTTTCCTCCGTGTCTTTTTCGTCGTAGTTGTTTTCAAGATCAGTGTATATGACCACAGCTATAAACGACATGAAATAAATTATCTTAAACACTCGTTATTTTTTATATTTAGTAAACTGCTATGCAGTTCTGCAATTTGGTTCCTATGAGTACTTCAAGGTGGTAGAATAGTAATGAGAAAAAAAATGACATTCTTTGCGTTGATTTCTACAATTTTATATCGTACATGTTCCGCTACATGCAGATATTAACTAAACACTAGTGAAATGTTCGCCCTATAGTAAACTAAAAGCCTCAAGCTTATACTGAAATTCATGCATGTGTGTCACGTATCTTTCCATTGTTCATTGTTACATTCAGTATCTCATTGTGATAAAGTCTTGTTGGTTCCTCTTGCGTTTGCAATACGCTTCATTCGATCAAATATTCATTTCAGTAAGTTTACGCAATCCTCACGTGCTAATTGTTTCAAGAATCGGGTTACGTGTAAAAATGCGGCCAAAAATTATCTCACTGCGGATACACCCATTCCATTACGTTTGTTTATTCGCTCAGTGAGACATCCGCAACAAATCTTCTATTAATCAATACTTTCAACTTTAAATCCTATATAGGCTGATTTTCGCGCTGCATAAAAACACATTCAAAAGAAAGCTTTAGTGCATGGCGTCAGATGTGCTGCTCTTTTATAGCGGACAACCTAGAATTTGGTAGATCTTCCAAGAAACAAAAGTCACATGCAGCTTTGTCGCAAAGGCGAAGCAATGAGCGCGATAGCAACAAATTGAAAGATCACGCGCAGAATGGAGAGCCAATAGAAATGTGCCCCGGGTTTCTCACGCACAAATTCCACACGAAACGTACTCACAGGTTCAGATGCACCCGAATAAGCGTCTCAGTTGTTACTTTTCTGCGTCTGAAAAGCGCGCGCCTTTTGCAAATGGAGACATATGTGCGCCGGGTTACAACAGAATCATGCCAGGTAAGTCCCGAGGCGAGACAAGGGCGCGTGAGAGAACATCGCTCACCCTTCTCTAAGAGGGGCAAAGTACACGTGAGAAATTTGAGGGCGCGCCGCCGCGCGCTTTTTGCGCCATCTTTTTGGTAATGCTGAAAACACTATAGTTCCCCCGAGACGCCCGTGAGCAGTGGTAAGCGGCAGATATAAATAGCTTGCCATCTGAACATTGCAGGACGTGCTCCTCGGTGGCGCAGTGGTTAACGCCTCGCACTCACGATTCAAAGGACCCAAGTTTGCTGCCGCGTGCCGCAGTAATTTTCTGTGTTTGTTTATGTCTTGCATATATATATATATATATATATATATATATATATATATATATATATATATATATATATATATATATATATATATATATATACATATATGTATATATGCGTAAACTATGCGGTGAGTGATGGCGACGCCAACGTCAACATTTACGTCGGCGAAATCCAGCCGAGAGCGTTCATATAATTCATATTGGAATAAAATACAACCAGTACAAGCAGTTCTAGAACAAAAATAAGTAGACCATATATACCATATATACCGGGTGTAAGAAGAAATGCGCTAAAAATTCTCAAAAATCAAGATCGAAAATTTGTTTGAAAACTTCAAAATTATTTTTGCTTTGTCACCTACGCACATTAACATTACTCGACACTAGATTTCGGACAGTATTTAGGTACTTGGAATAACTAACGTTTTCCATAGTGGAGAGAGCCATCTATGTGAAACGAGAGCATAGAAGTTTCTCGGACAAAGCCTCTATGAAGGTTTGAGATCTCAAAAAGTAGTTTCTAGTAATAGCTGTGAAGTAACAAAATTCACCCAAAGTTGGCTACCAAGCAGAAACAAAAACACGAACGAGTGCAACTGCCATGTTCTTTTGAGACGTCCAGAATACGCGAGCGTCGTTACATGTATAAACCATCAAACGGATTGATTGTGTAGGTATGTGGAATTCGCATGTAATTATAGCACCCGCATTGAGCATTCGTTAACAAATGCAGCAAAACTACACCCCTGTAATTGTTGTTTTCAGCAGCAAAATCAGTCTCATCGTCATACTATGGCTCATCGGTGCTTTGGTTTCTCAACCGCCATTAAATTTGGTTTAACTTTGTTATGGTTGAATTAGACGATAACTAATAGAGGCCGCTTTTTCTGTATCTCAAAGCTGCAAAGGATTCCTCGCATGAACAACCTCAATTATCTAGTTTGACACAGCCGCCTCACTTGACCACTTAGCCTGTTATATACTGTCTAGACAGTTATATAGACAGTTATATACTGTGTGTGTAAGTAGACAGTTATATACTGTCTGGATTGATATCTTGATATATCAAATTCTCTGGCGACACAGAAAATGCAGTTGTGAAGGCAGCGAACAAATATCACACATTCCTGATTTTTGAGAGTCCAGACACATTACTTGTGAAACCTCTTATGCTCATGCGTACCGATATCAAGAAGTTTATTCATTAAACGGTGATTATCCGGGAACGAGCACAAACAAGAGAAAGAAAAACAGCATGAAGTGTACGAACTTGTATAGAACATACGTTCGCCGCCAAACTCCACTGAACGCGAATTCAGGTTGCATTGCATGGGGTCGTACCCTGAACCGATCACTTCAGTGACGGTGCTGCATTGCGTGACATGCGATCTCATTTGCACACTGACTGAACCGACGGCTTCTTCGCCTTTTCTTAGCCTGCCAGCCAGCACGCACTAAAAGCAATGTTATGGTGAAACCTCCAACTGAAAATACGGCACCTCGTTAGCACATACATACGACGAAGTTCACCAGGCACTCGCGCTTATTCATCACACAGACCTCGTAGATGCCCGTCTTTTGAGTTTTGGTCACCACTGGGCGGCACTGCGATCCCGGTCTGTGGTCCTCTAACTTTGTGCCCGCTTTGCTGTCCACGTAGTGCCAGCGACCATAGAGTCCCACCGAGACGGATAGGGAGGGCGCTTCCACACCCTTGTCGCGAAGCTTGTCGATGTCCGTGACATGCTTTGTTGCAGATTCCTGCAAGTAAACGAGCAGCGTGTGTTAGGAGCGAAGCGCCTTTGGTCCACGCTCCACCGTCGCCGTCGAAACTGCACCACAGAAAACAACACCGAGAAAAGTGCACCCTCGATAGAGGAATGAATGAGAATCCTGGTACAATTTCAGCAATTAAAGCATTAAAACAATAATGGAAATAATAAAAACCATAACTGAGCTCACGCCACTGCAGCTGCGTAGGGCACTGGAAAACTCAAAATATTTCCATATGTAACTACTCTTCCTACAGCTGTCGTCTGTTTCTGTTTTTACCTTCCTATTCAATCGATTGTGCCAAACATGACATGCCCAACAGCAACCCTGTGCACAGTCGGGAGGCCCCATTGCACGCGTAATCCAGAAGCGGGCAAGATTTGCCATTGCACCCGCTTGCCAGTCTTTGCGGCAATACGCGGCGGCCCTATTTCTACGACTAGATGTCGACGGGGCGCTGAAAGGCTTAAACTTCTTAAAAAAACTCTTCTCCTCCACACACACACAACGAAAGCCAGAGCCAAGAGGCGCCATCTGGTCGGAAATAATGCGTTTGTGAAAGGAAGGATACACAAAGACCACAGACACCTTAAAGATGAAAATTAGAAAAGGGAGAGAGATGGAGGGGGAAGGGAAAAGTGAAAGGGGGCGCCCGGGAGAACTCACCTTACATTCGCCTTTTTTTTTCTTCTTTTCCTTTTCTTCTTTTTTTCTTTCTCTTTCTCACCCTCTGATTTAGGATTGTATAAATCTGAGCACCAACAAACTGTATCCTCAATCCTGATGAAGGCCAGACTCTAGGCTGAAACGTCGAAATAAACCACATTGTGACCGCTCACGAAGGATCTACTTGACTTTTTGCAACGCTACGGTCCTTCAACCACCATGCCTGCCTATATATATATATATATATTGTGAGCATTATTCATATGAGTCATCTTATATGTACATACTCATCATCATCATCAGGGCAGAGGCTCGGCAAGTAAATGTGTCTTGCAGCCAAAACGTTGCCTCAAAAGTGGTGGAGAGTGCGTTCCGGTCCACTGGTCCTCTCCCTGCAGCACTTTTTCCTTATCTGCAACTACGAACCATCCCTGGAGCTCCGGTCGGGTCGCCTTCTGCGCAGTCAGCCTACGGTCATGTCGCAAGACGAGCACAACAACACGGCTCCATCCACCGTGCCTGCACCCATGGGCATGCCTTCTTGGACTGTCACCGCACCTCAAAAAGATCCACCGATGTCCACCGGCCTTCGCGGTGAAGACGCTGAAGACTGGTTAGATGAGTACGGCCGTGTGAGTCCGCTTAACTAATGGCATGATTCTGTGAAGCTGTCCCGCGTACCATTCTATCTGACGGGTGTCGCTAAGACATGGTTTCTCGACCATCAGCTGGATTTCCCAGACTGGCCTACCTTTAAGCAGCAGCTCCGTCAGATATTTTCTAACCCTTTTGTACGTGCAGACATCGCCAAACGGAAGCTTGCTGAACGTGTCCAGCACTCCGGCAAGTCCTATACTTCGTACATTGAAGATGTCCTTGCCCTATGCCGTCGCGTCGACAGCTCGATGGCGGAGCATGACCGCGTTCGCCACTTGCTCAAGGGCATAGGCGCCGTCGCATTTAATGCTCTGGCGGCAAGGAACCCGACCATGGTCACCGATATCATCAGTATGTGTCAGACACTCGATGACCTTCAACTGATACGTTTATAACCTCAAACAGCAGATATCAGGCCAACGCATGACGGTAGGCTCCGTGCGCTGATACGGTCCATGATCCGCGAGGAGCTGCAACTCCAGACCACCTCGTCATCTTGTGAGCTCCGCATGACAGCTTCTGCAGGCAACCTCCACAACCTTGTGAGAGAGGAACTAGCGTCCATGACGTGTGAGAACGTCCCGATCTCTCATACCACTCCAAAACCGACGTACTCTCAGCTGATTGCAGCGTCACCTCCTCAGCAATTACCGCAGTATGGGTCAACTATGCAGCCTTCACAAAATGTCCTCGCCCCAAGAGCAACGCCTCCTTCTTTTCAAGCCTGGCGTCCATCTTGACCAATTTGCTATTATTGCGGAATACGTGGCCACGTCTCACGGTTCTGCCATCGACATCAAAAGACGAAAGGCGTGGTTATGGTGACTTCGAGAGGGATGAGTTTGTCCCCTCTCCACAACATCGCCACCCATACCAACTGTACCAACGCCGCTCACCCTCTGCAAAGCACTTCGATGCAGCCAGTACCTGCTGCTCCTCGGGCCGTTGCTCCCCGTCACCTATGCGCCGTTCCTCGTCACCGCTTCGTCCGGCTACCACGGCGTCTGATCATCGCCCGGAAAACTAAACAGTGCAGCTTCAGGAGGGAAAGCTGCATTTCGCGGACTGCATCAACTCCTCCGGAACGCCCCTCAAATGTACTTTAGGTGTGTGTTGAGGGTATATGGACTGAATCCTTGGTGGACACAGGTGCATCGCTCTCAGTTATTAGTGTGGACTTGTGTTCCCGATCGCGCAAAGTGAAGACACCGTATGATGGCCGTACTGTACCATACTGCCTTCGCTGTGTGATGGCCGTACTGCCTTTGCTGTGCTAATGCGGTTTTGTTCAGCCTTCTGGTGTTGGCACAGCACGAGTTTTTATTGCGGGCATCCTTCACCATATACAGTTCCTCGTTCTGTCATCATGTACCAATGCGCTCATTTTAGGATGGGACTTTCTCTCCTCAGCTTCAGCCGTGATATCTTGCCGTCAGATGATCATTCGCATGTCAGATATTGCACCTTCGTCTGATAACTATGCCGATTGCCAGCGTTTCATCACCGCTGATGACTGTTTTATTCCTCCAGGTAATGAGCATATTCTGACCCTGACATCAGATAAGATCGGTACTAGTGATGTGTTCCTAGCACCGTGTGAAAGCTACTTCTCTGGTGGACTTACCATCACTCCTAGCCTGGTGCGCTTTCGTGATGGCAGAGCATTAGTTACGGCAGTTATCCCCACCTCATTGCCTGTTGCACCACCCCAGGGCACCAGCGTGGTTTGCTTCACAGATACCGAAACACTTTCCCTGGTGCCCCTTCACGCAGACTCGCCATCTCTCTCTACGAGTACTGATGACGATGCTACAACGGCTGCTTTAATGGCCACAATAAATCCCGATCTCACGTCAGCACAAAAGCAAGAACTTTTGGCTATGCTTCAAAAACACAGCGCTTCATTTGATGTATATTCCAATCTTCTGGGTCGCACTTCTGTCACCGTGCATCGAATTGAAACGAAAGGCAATACAATCGTACGCCACCGCCCATATCGAGTGTCGTCCGCAGAGCGGAAAATCATCGAGGACAACGTTGCTGATATGCTCAAACGAGATGTTATCCGGCCTACGTCCATACTCGTGGTCATCACCTGTAGTGCTAGTTCGAAAGAAGGATGGTACGGTGCGATTCTGCGTCGAGTATCGAGCACTTAATATGATCGCGAGCAAAGACGTCTACCCGATGCCACGAGTCGACGAGGCACTTGATTCTCTGCAAGGCGCTGAATTTTTCTCAAGCCTCGATTTACGGTCTGGTTTTTGGCAAATACCTATGCACGAAGCCGACAAAGAAAAAACTGCCTTTGCAACACCAGACGAGCTGTACGAATTAAACGTCATGCCATTCGGTTTATGTAACACTCCTGCCACGTTTGAACGCATGATGGACACAGCTCTACGCGGCCTAAAATGGAAAACATGTCTCTGTTATCTAGATGGTATTGTCATTTTCTCCTCTTCTTTTCGTCAGCATATTGATCGTTTGGACGAAGTTTCGACGTGTATTTCTAGTGCTGGACTTCAGCTGAACACAAAAAATGCCATTTCGCCAACAAGAACATCAAGGTGTTGGGCCACCTTGTCAGCAAAGATGGCATTCGTCCGGATCCTGACAAGCTTGCTGCCATGATACGCTTCCCTCGGCCAGAAAATCAGAAACACCTACGAAGTTTCCTGGGCCTGGCATCCTACTTCCGCCGTTTCATTAGTCATTTTGCTGCCATCGCGTCACCACTGCACAAGCTGCTGACATCCAGATCAACTTTCGCTTGGAACGACGACTGCGAGCGTGCTTTTTAAGCCCTCGAAAATGCTTTAACGTCCTACCCTGTTCAGTGTCATTTCGTCGAGAACGCACCTACATGTCTGCACACCGACGGGAGTGGTCATGGCATTGGTTCAGTTCTACAGCGGGATGCCATTTCACGGGAAAGAGTTATAGCGTATGCTAGTCGTGCTCTTACGGCTGCTGAACAGAATTACTCCATAACTGAGCAGGAGTGCTTTGCTGTCGTTTTGGCCATACAAATATTTTGACCGTATCTTTACGGACGCCACTTCACGTTTATTACAGACCACCACGCCTTGTGCTGGCTCTCGACACTGAGAAACTTGTCTGGTCGCCTCGGTCGTTATGTGATCCGCCTACAAGAGTACAATTTTGACGTCATCTATAAGTCTGGCAAAACACACCAAGATGCAGATGCTCTCTTTCGCGTCCCCCTTCCACTTTCATCATCAAGTACGTCAGCTTATTGCTCGTCTGGTGGGCAAGGCACTGCGTCACCTCTAACAATATCACACCTTGCGGTAATCGACATGCCGGATTCAAATCGCTACACCGAGTTCGCCAAACGCCAGCGTGATGATCCATATTGAAATCGCATTATCCAACGTCTACAGGGCATATCAGCTTCTCCGAATGCTAAATTGCACCGACAACTACAGCAACTTAGGCCCGAAAACAATGTGCTCCATCGTTACGTTTACACTTTTGATGGTCACCGCTGGGTTCCAGTACTTCCACGTTAATCATCAAGTACTCGAAGCCTTTCACTACGACCTATGTGCAGGACACTTTGGATTTCACAAAACACAAAGCCGCATCAGAAACCAGATCTTCTGGCCTGGCATCTCTACCTTTGTGGCCAAGTACGTTGCATCTTGCCATCTGTGTCAACGGCGGAAGCGACCAACTTCGTCTCCTACTGGCCTTCTGCAACCTATTCCGTGTCCCGAGACTCCATTTGCCATCGTTGGCATAGACCTATTTGGACATCTCCCCATCACGCCAGCAAGTAATCGTTGGATTGTGACTGCTGTCGACCACCTGACACGGTACGCAGAGGCTGCTGCTCTACACACACGTTCTGCTTCAGACGTCGCAGACTTCTTTCTCAACGCTATTATATTGCGTCACGGTGCACCTCGCGTCTTCCTGAGTGATCGCGGCAAGACGTTCCTGTCCACCATAATCGACACCCTGCTCACAACCTGTGGCACAGTACATAAGACGACGTCAGCCTACCATCCACAAACTAATGGCCTGACAGAGAGATTTCAACGGACACTAACAGACATGCTGTCGATGTACATCGCACCAAACCACGACAACTGGGATATGTTTTCGCCTTTTGTGACGTTTGCCTATAACACCGCTGTTCAAAGAACTACTGGCTACTCACCTTTCTACCTCGTGTACGGCCGTTCACCGACATTCACCATAGACGTCTCTTTTCTAAATGTTTAACTGACTCCCCGTCAACCGTATCAGAGCAGTTCATTGCAAGGCTCGAAGAATGTCTGCGACGGGTTCGCATTAATACAGAAGCCAATCAGCAAGATCGCAAGCAACGCTACGACAGCTCTCATCGCGACGTCTCCTTCAGTCCGGGAGATGAAGTGCTGTTTCGGATGCCTATTTGTACTCCAGGATTGTGTGACAAGTTTCAGTCATGCTTCATAGGACCATATACAATCAATGAACAAATGTCTCCAGTGAACTATTGTATCACTCCCATCGACCTTTCTTCGGATCGTCGCTGTCGTGGTTCGAAGATTGTTCACGTATTACGTCTGAAGCCATTCATTCGACGTTTCGTTTCCGTATAAGACGGGTCCGGGCTGGCCGCTTACGCGTGGGGGGGGGGGGGGGGAATTAAGTGTGAGCATTATTCATACGCGTCATCTTATATGTACATACTCATCATCACCAGTCTGCCCTGTGTTTTGGGGCAGAGGCTCGGCAAGTAAAAGAAGTGTCTTGCAGCCAAAACGTTGCCTTACAATATATATATATATATATATATATATATATATATATATATATATATATTTCATTTATTTATACTGTTAGCCCAGAAGTGGGCCGTTACAGGGATTGTGACTATATATATATATATATATTAATGTATTTATATATATATACATATATATATATATATATATATATATATATATATATATATATATATATATATATATATATATATATATATATATTGTTGGCATTTCTTACTTGCATCGTCTTCATCTCTGCATGATCACAATCACCATCATCCGCTTGTCTCTTTGTCCTCATTGCCACTCTAGGTCTTCATCATCGTCATCGTCTGTGTACTGGCTCTGCCCGTTCGTTTTGCGAGGTCTTTCCTCAATGAAACGCTGTCGCAATCAAGACTACCAAGACTTAATACGTAGTGGAGGTGGATGTTCGGTCCTCTTACCTCCCGCAGCCCGCTCTACCCACTGGAGCTTCGTTAAGGCCACCGATTGCGCTCACTGTCAGGCAGCATGTCCCAGACAGAGCCTACCGGCGCTGATGTCATCAACCACGCACTGACGCAAGCTGCCCCTCCTATTTACATACATGGACAACAGCGGAAAGCCGCCTCTTCGCTGGTCGTCGTGGAGAAAACGTAGAAGACTGGCTCGACGACGACGACCACGTAAGTGTCGCTAATCGGTGGGACGAGGCCGCCAAACTGCGTTACGTCCCTTTTTATCTGACCGGAGTCGCAAGGACATGGTATTTTAACCACGTCATTGACTTACCCGACTGGGCTACCTTCCAGCAGCAGCTGCGACACGTTTTTGGGACCCCAGACATTCGATCCGCCGTCGCGAAGAGGACACTTGATACTCGCCGACAACATCCCGGTGAATCATACACTTCATACATCGAGGATGTCCTCGCACTGTGCCGGCGTGTCAATCAATCCATGCCGGAATCGGACAAAGTTCGCCACATATTGAAAGGCATTGGGCCTGTTGCCTTTAATGCACTTGCTGCGCAAAATCCAGCTACCATCGCTGATGTCGTGACGACATGCCAGCGCCTTCATGCGCTGGACTCCGTTCACCTTCAACTGGACATTGGCGACCACCACTCCACGTCAGCTGGCCATCTGGGTGACCTCATCCGGAACATTATACGCGAAGAATTGCGGTCCATGGGCTTCACACCTCCTACACCACGACCTACACAGCCTTCAGGAATGCCCTTACGTGACATCATCAGGGAGGAACTTACATCTCTGACTGGCTCTGCGCCCATACAGCCACCTGCTTCTCACCCTGTATCCACGTACCCTCAAGTTGGTGCCGTGCCTCCCAGCGATGCCCACGCGACATTGCCGCGTCCATCCTACGCGTCAGTTGCGGCCGCTCCCCCGGTGAACTACCATTCCGTGCCCCCGTACCCTCCAGCCCACCTGACCGCGCTATCTACAAGTGCCCCGAATGCCTTCTATTCCCCACCGTGGCGCTCGTCTCGCCCTGTCTGCTACTACTGTGGCTATCGCGCCCACATATCTCGTTTCTGCCGAAAGCGCCAGCAAGATGAGCGTCGGAACAAAGTGCGTGAATGAAATTTGTACGCCGGGGCGTCTTGTCAAGGTAAGCGTTATTCGTCTCCCCCGCACCGTTCTACATCTCCTCCTGCATCGACTGCACCACGAAACAGCCGAAACACGAGACGCCGCTCGCCTTCGCCCTTCCGCCGTTCCACTTCTCCATTTCGGCCCGCCTCATTCACCTCTCATATTCATTCGGAAAGCTAAGTTATGCAGTTTGTGGAGGAAAAACTGCATTCGGAATTAGAACTGAAATTTCTGCATCAGGCCCGTGTTACATGGTTTCTGTGGAAGTGGAAGGAGTGCGAGTCAATGCGTTGGTGGACACAGGTGCGACATTGTCTGTGATACGTGCTGATTTGTGGGAACATTTAAGAAAAGTAATGACGCCTTACGATGGCCCTACGTTAGTTGCTGCCCAGGGGAACGTCATTCGCCCTTTCGCGTTTTGTACTGTGCGTGTTTTCATCGACGGCATCCGCCATCATGTCCAGTTTGCTGTCCTGTCCCGCTGCTCTCACCAACTAATTTTAGGGTGGGATTTTCTATCATCTGCTTCCGCGGCGATTTGTTGTGGACAACGCGTCGTTCACCTCACTGACACCGAATACATGCTTGACGACGACAATCAGAAGTCACGTCGTCTGGTCGCTGCGAAAGACATCGAACTGCCGCCACTGCAAGAGCAAATTGTCAGCATTACGTCCAACGACATCTATCACGGGGATGTATTGGTCTCACCGTCACCACTTTGCGTTCGCAAAAGTATAGTTCTTCCGTCCGGTGTCGTTCGTTTTTGCATTGGCTCGGCACTTGTCACCGCTGTCAACTCTACACCGGAGAGGATCTTACTGCCACAGGGCACTACTGTGGCCCGTGTTGCTGACTTTGAGCTTGTATTTGTCACGCCACTTCAGGCCATCGCATCCAAAGAACCTTGTCTCAGTGAACATGTTTCTTCCTTCACCTTTACCACCGCTATCAGCAGCGAATTGACATATTCACAGAGGCAGCAGCTGCTCGCATTGTTACAGAAACATGCAAATTCTTTCGCTTTTTCTTCGTCTATGCTCGGCCGCACTAATACTACAGCACATCGAATTCAAACTGTTGGGACATCTATCCTACACTGCCGACCCTACCGCGTGTCTCTAGCTGAAATAAAAGTTATAGAAGAAAACGTTGCGGACGTGCTTAAACGGGAAATCATCCGTCCCTCATCTAGCCCTTGGTCGTCTCCTTTGTTTTGGTTCGCAAAAAGGATGGCTCTGTGCGTTTTTGCGTTGACTACCGGGCGCTCAATAAGATCACACGCAAGGACGTGTACCCTATGCCACGCATTGACGACGCCCTTGATTCCCTACAAGGCGCCGAATTTTTTTCAAGCATCGACTTGCGTTTTGGGTACTGGCAGATCCCCATGCATGAAGACGATAAGGTGAAAACGGCGTTTGCAACCACCGACTGGCTATATGAATTCAACATGATGCCTTTCGGGCTCTGCAACGCACCCGCGACTTTTGAGCACATGTTAGATACCGTGCTGCGTGGCCTGAAATGTAAAAGTTGCCTTTGCTACCTGGACGACATTATTATCTTTTCGTCAACGTTTCCTGTGCACCTAGAATGACTGGATCAAGTTCTGACGTGCCTTGCCGGCGCCGGGCTTCAAATAAACACTAAGAAATGCCCTTTCGCTAGCAAATCTGTCAAGGTCTTAGGACATGTCGTTAGCAAAGATGGCATCCGGCCCGACCCTGACAAGACTTCTGCAGTCCTTCACTTTCCGCGTCCCGAAAACCAAAGGAGCTTCGCAGTTTCCTTGGCCTTGCCTCCTATTTTTGCCGGTTTATCCAGAACTTCGCTTCTATTGCTGCTCCATTACAACAACTACTCGCTTCGAACGTCCCCTTTCTGTGGTCTCAAGAATGTCAAACGGCATTCGAGCTGTTGAAGCGGGCACTCACGTCTGAACCTCTGCTCTGCCACTTGACGAAGCCGCACCGACTATCCTTCATACCGACGCTAGCGTCCTTGGTATAGGAGCCGCTCTTCTACAACGCGACAAGTCTTCCATAGAGAAAGTTGTTGCATATGCCAGTCGCGTACTCACCGCTGCTGAAAAGAACTACACTATAACTGAGCAAGAGTGTTTGGCTGTGGTTTGGTCGGTCCAGAAGTTCTGTCCCCATCTCCACGGCCATCACTTCACAATCGTTACGGACCACCATGCCTTATGCTGGCTTTCTACACTGAAGAACTTGTCCGGATTTTGGGTCGGTGATTACTACGCTTGCCGGAGTACGACTTTGACATAACTTACAAGTCAGGCAGAAAACATCAAGACACCGATGCTTTATCTCGTTGCCCGCTTCCAACTACCCATATTAGCGTTGGTGAGAACTCAACTGCCACATCTACCAAAGTTCATACGCTCGCATCAATAACGCAACCCTTTTCGGACGACGAGCCAACATTTATCTCCCGCCAGCGGTCCGATTCATACTGCAGACGCATGATATGATGGACCACCTTTCAGGAGTTTCTTATCCACCAAACGCGCGACTCCGTCGTCAACTGCTGCACTTTAAGCTGGACAATGGGGTTCCTTACCGCCACGTTTACCACCCTGACGGTCAGCGCTGGGTTTCTGTACTACCACGCTCTCTTCGACTTCAGGTGCTCGAAGCCTTCCACGACGACTTGACTGCTGGTCATCTTGGTTTTAAAAAACTCTTGACCACATTCGATGTCGTTATTACTGGCCTGGCCTTTCTTCTAGTGTAGCTCGGTACGTCAGTTCCTGCAAGCCATGCCAGCGTCATAAACTCCCCACGTTTGCACCTGCTCGACCACTACAGCCACTTCCGTGCCCTTCATTGCCTTTTGAGTTTGTAGGTGTTGACCTTTACGGGCCTCTCCTCGTCATATCTGCTGGCAAAGGATGGATAGCGACCACCGTTGACCACCTGACACGCTACGCTGAGACTTGCTCTGTTATTACAGGCTCAGCTGTGGGAGTTGCAGGCTTTACTCTTCACGCCATAATCCTGCGTCATGGGACTCCTCGTGTACTGCTTAGTGATCGCGGCAAAGTGTTCTTGTCACAAATGGTAAATGAAGTACTGCGCGCTTCTGGAACTACGCACAAGACAGCTTCAAGCTACCACCCTCAGACAAATGGTCTCACCGAAAGATTTCACTGAACCCTTGCAGACATGAAAGCCGTTTACGTTCAACCCGACCACAAAAATTGGGATACTCTTTTACCATTCCTGACATTCGCTTACAACACCGCCGTTCAGCGAACAACTTGCTACTCACCGTTTTACCTCGTGTACGGACGCACCCCGACTACCTTTCTCGACGTCTCCTTCTTAAGCAGCCATGAGCATTCATGTCAGTCTTCTAGCGAAGAATACATTTCGCGCCTGGCCCAGTCTCGCCATCAGGCTCGCATCAATACTGAAGCAAGACAGCACGAGCGGAAGATCATCCATGACGAATCCCACCACGTTGTTTCTTTCCAACCTGGTGACGAGGTGCTGCTTTTGACACATATTCGCATTCCTGGTCTCTGTGACAAATTCCAACCACGCTTCATCGGGCCATACATTGTTTTAGGACAGACTTCGGCGGTTAATTATCGTGTGACACCACTCGTCGCCCCAACAGACTGCCACTACCGCAGCACAGAGATTGTCCACGTTTGTCGCATGAAACCTTTTACGCGACGTTCCCCGTCACTTTGACTTACGGCGGCCAGGATGTCCGCTTCCAAGTGGGGGGAATTAGTGTGGGCATTTGTTACTTACATCGTTCTCATCCCTCCATGATCACAATCACCATCATCCGCTTGTCTACTTGTCCTCATTGCCACTCTGGGTCATCATCATCGTCATCGTCTGTGTACTGGCTCTGCCCGTTCGTTTTGCGTGGTCTTTCCTCAATTAAACGCTGTCGCAACCAAGACTACCAAGACTTCATAATATATATATATATATATATATATATATATATAGATATATATATATATATATATATATATATATATATATATATAGTCTAGTAGATCCTCCGTGAGCGGTCACAACGTGGTTTATTTCGACGTTTCGGCCTAGAGTCTGGCCTTCATCAGGAATAAAGATACAGTTTGTCAGTGCTCAGCTTTATACAATCTCAAATCAGAGGGCAAGGTAAGAGGGAAAAAAAGGAAAGAAAAAAAAGAAAAGAAAAGGAAAGAAAAAAAGAAAAAGAGAAAAATAATATACGGTGGACGCCCCTCGGGTGCCCCCCTTCCACTTTTCCCTCCACTCCCCCCCATCTCTCTCCCCCTCTCCCCTTCACCTTTCTGATGTCAGCGGTCTGTGTATATTTCCGTTCACTAGCGCATTCCTCCCGATCAGACGGCCCCTCCTGGCACTGGCGGTTCGGTGTGGGGCAAAAAGGAGCTTTTCAGGAAGTCCTAAGCCTTTAACTACTCGGGGTCCCGTAAACAATTCGTCGTAGAAGGACGGGGGCCGCGTTTTGTGGCAGAGGCTGGTCAGCGGGCATTTTAGGAAGTTCTAAGCCTTTAACTACTCCGCGCCCTGTCAACATTTCGTCGTAAAAATAGGGGTGCCCCGTATTGCGGTAGGCTGTGCAAGCGCGTGCAATGCGAATTCCTGGCCCGCTTCTAAATTACGCGTGTCGTGGGGGCCTCCCGGCTGTGCACATGGTTGCTGTTGGGCATGTCGTGCATGGCACAATTGATTGGGTAGTAAAATAAAACAGAAAACAGACGACAGCTGCACTTAGGAAGAGTAGTTACACTTGGAATTGTTTTAGGTTGTCCAGTGCCCTTCGCAGCTGCAGTGCCGTGAACTCAGTTACTATTTTCATTGTTGCCGTTATTGTTTTCTAATGCTTTATTGCTGCAAGTGTACCAGGATTCTCATTTATTCCTCTATCGAGGGTGTTAAATCGGTGGATAAGGTATGACTCTCGTTGTTCACGTTCTCGATTTGATTTAAATCCCGTCTCTAAGAGCGTTACTAATAGTTTGTCGAATGCATGGTCGGGAAGATTGAGATGTTTTGATAGAGGTAGACTTGGGGCTGATTTCGCATGGGCTCTGTGATTACTGAAGCGAATCCTAAATGGTATTTCTGTTTGTCCGATGTACTGCATACCACACACGTTGCATTCGAGTAGGTACACCACATTAGAAGAATCGCATGTTAGGTTTCCTCGTAAGTTAATCGAAAACTTGGATTGCGTGCTGGTTGCCCCACACCGAACCGCCAGTGCCAGGAGGGGCCGTCTGATCGGGAGGAATGCGCTAGTGAACGGAAATATACACAGACCGCTGACATCAGAAAGGTGAAGGGGAGAGGGGGAGAGAGATGGGGGGAGTGGAGGGAAAAGTGGAAGGGGGGCACCCGAGGGGCGTCCACCGTATATTATTTTTCTCTTTTTTCTTTTTTTCTTTCCTTTTCTTTTCTTTTTTTTCTTTCCTTTTTTTTCCCTCTTACCTTGCCCTCTGATTTGAGATTGTATAAAGCTGAGCACTGACGAAAAGTGTATCTTTATTCCTGATGAAGGCCAGACTCTAGGCCGAAATGTCGAAATAAACCACGTTGTGACCGCTCACGGAGGATCTACTAGACTATATGCAACGCTACGGCCACTCAACCACCATGCCTGCCTATATATATATATATATATATATATATATATATATATATATATATATATATATATATATATATATATATATATATATATATATATATATATATATGTGTGTGTGTGTGTGTGTGTGTGTGTTGCGGATACCCTTCAGACTTTCTCGTAAAAAGCCTCCGACTTCCATAATGACACCCTGACAATTCAGTTCCATATATATGACACAATACGTTTATTCGTATATTACAATATTTGCAACTGAGGAGGAAACTGAGAATCTATGAACATTCGTGTTCAAAAACTTTCTGTCACTAGCTCTTCGACCACCGAGTCTCCCTGCGCCGGGCGCGCTCTCTATCTCTCTCGTTTGCCGCACCATCCAGTCTAGCAAGAGACAGTCCTGTCGTGTAGGTCATGCCAATCCGCAAACATGCGCAGGCATCGCTACCACCAAACCTTTTTTCCGGAAGTTGAAGTGTCAGCCAGTGCCCCCGCGACGGTAAAGGTGAAAGAAAACATGTTTAATAGACTTTCATTGTTAACTTACAACAGCTTCCTTCCTGTATACAGCGGTCCTTCCTTGTATGCACTTTGTATAGACTGCAAGCGTATACTGCACATAGTTCGCCTGAAATGACTTGAGGGTCACGCATGCACTGCCATGTCTGACGACAACGAAAGCGACGACGAGTGGCGTAGTCTTACCAAGCCGAAGGTGTACTTATACTGTTCGTTGCTGTCGAGTTGCGGTGGTTGCAGGTAAGTCGCCGGCAAGAGTCTGCATTTTTCTAACATGTTGATGTCGTGAAATGCGTAATGGCCGATTGAAATGAATAGGTCCGGCATGAGAACTTTTCTAGAAAAACAGAGAGAAGGCTGTCAGTACAAGTTCAAAGTAGGCTTGGTCAAACTGAACAGCATGCACTAAGGGGAACCACAATCGTCAAAGACGTTTTATGGTAGAAATATTTTAGGCCAAATTTTAACGCTGCTTATGACACTCAAACAAGGAAATGGTGGCCACTGATAGTAAGGAGCGCTTACAAACGAAAAAAAAAATTGTAAGCTCGGCACTAGATTATAACCCCGGTAAAGTCTTCGTGTTGTAAACATGTACACCTGCCTGTGTGCGTTCTGAGAGTGCGTGCCGCAGCTCACGCCAAGGCAGTAACAAGGGCCAATTATCTTCAGGAAAGGTGCGACAAAAACAACAACGCAAGCATTTTTAAATATCTATTCGTTAATGATCTTCACATGTAAACCAAGCCCATACGTGACATATGATTATGAATGTACCCCACGTGTACGTATTGACGTGTGCGTCCGCTGGGCTGTACCTCGTCACCACGAATCCAGGGGTGAGAGCAGATCGTAGCCCTTAACATAGTTAGGAGGGCGCCACTAGTAATGGCACCTGCCTTGGACATCGATGTTGTTGCAGGGGCCCCGCTCGCGGTATATCAATAATCTGGTTATTAAATGTTGCGTGAAGACAACGTTTGTTAGCTGTAAGCATTTATGGTGCCTAAGGGGCCGAATTTGCGATCTGTTATTTTTATGTCCATTGTTTTAGCACGCTTGTTTATTCTGCGCTAAGAAGTAAAGGTGTCTAAGACAGTTTTATTTAGGGTACGTGCTTATATCAACAACTACGGGATCATAATATGTTATGGCTACTACTGGACATGTTTTACTTGCGCATGGCCTAACGTATGCATCCACTCCAACATGCATCTTCAAACTGCAGTGATACTAGACTTCTTGCACGTTCCAGTATGTTGCTTAATCTTACGTAGCACTCGCAAAACTTGCATTTACGCTTGTGTGTTCATGTTGGCAATTGAGTCAAGTTCAAGCTGGCGTTTTATTACACCCGTAACGTAGTTGCCTGATACGGCCAGCATCGTCGCTTTTTGGGCCACTCGTTAAACTTGAACTGTATTCGAATAATTCATTCACGTCTATTTGTGGTCGGGTTACGGTACCTAAGTTGTGCACCCTTAAAGGGGCCCTGCAATACTTTTTGAGCATGGTCAGAAAACGCTCACGATCGGTGATACAGGCTCCCGAAAACACGCGAACCATAGCGCAGTATGCGGCGTGGGCTTCACAATAAAATATCAAATTTAGCTGAAAATTGTTTTCTCTTCTCTCCACGTATGAGGGAGGAAACTGGAAAATCACTCGTAGAAGGCTCTCTATCAGCCATTGGGTGATTTGAAGATGGCGCGCTTGGTCGTTAGAAGGATTGCCAAAGGAGGCCGCCAGTTGTCCGCGCGTGCACGCACAATCACCCTGACAGAGTGGCGTATTTGAAGAAAAAAAAACACAAAAAGTTCCCAAGGTCTTGAAACACGCGTGACGTATTTACTTCGCCCGTGCAATGCCTTCCTGCTTAGATTCCAGCGCCTTCGTTGGGACGAGAGACGGGAGCATGCAATTTAAACCTTTGACAAGTCATTGTGACTCCGCTCGTACTAGACAGATTCTTGAAATTTTTGCGACTTTGAATTTATGAGGAAATAAACTCTTATAGTGTATTCGTTCCATGGTTACTTGAAAAAGTGTTTCAGGGCAATTTCGTAAAATAGTAGACAGCTTGTAAACACAAGCGAAGAGTTAGCAATAGGAGTTCCTACTAATGTTCTTGGGCACCTACTAAATTTGGGACCTTTTTACTACGTAATCAAGCAGACACTTAAAGGAGCATTGACATTAAATTTACTCATATTAAGATTTTTGTGTCAGCAAGTAGCTATAGACCTCGTAGCAGTGATTCACAACCTAAAACGCAAATGAGGGATGAATAACTATAACTTTTATTGATTTATATCACTGGGATCTAGCATTATTCAAAAACGCCCGGCAATCCCGCCATTTTTAGCGCTGAGAGCACCAGCAGTGGCGCTACCTCGCGGTCAACTCCAGATCACGCCACAACTGATCACTTCTCAACAGAAAAGAGTGACGTCAGGCTCAGCTGCTCCACAAATATTTCGTCTGATAGGCGGACACATTCAGTCATGCCTTGTCACCTGCATTGCTGTCATCGTTGTACAAAGTGTCGACTCTTGTTCAGTACGATAGTCTCGAGCTTGGAATCCCTGCGACTCGCGATATCGCGAATTAATTTTGCTTCGATCGACCTTTTACAGTGCAGTGTTCCAAAATGCACGCCGTTCCAAACAGCACTAAGAGATGCCCGAGGATGCACGTTTCAGCCATGTTGTCTCGTGTGTCTCGGTTACCTATACTGGTGTGTTTTGTCGCGCGAAGAATTCCAGTATACGCAGAGAGGTAAATTCAATATAGATACCGCGAATGTGCATAAGCGGAGAAGTAAAATAAGTTTCCTGCGTGTCAGGTCCTTTTTTGCGCCTCCAGATGGGCCCACCTATCCAGATTCTCGCGGTTTACACGGTACTACCACTTTTACGTGGACGCAAAGTATACAGATGAATTAAACTTCAACGATACCTGCGTGTCACTTGTTAGCGATGATATCCGAGTACACGCTCCTCCGTGTTTGATAGCTTGCGGTCGTGTTGATGTGTAACACGAACGTGATATGAAAAGACACCCCGACTGCACGTTTTTCCGAGCTTCAAACTAGACGACTGCAACTCACCTGCAACTCTCAACGATTCTCCGACATGCTGACCGACAAGCACACGTTTAATGGTGCTCTTTTTTTATATTCTTTTGAAGATGGTATTTATCTTGATAATTTCACGTAATTATTTAAACCGGTGCGGTGAAGGTCAGACGCGACGAGCCATGGCTTGGCTAGACTGCACCTGCGCGCGCTAGCCCGGCTGTGGATGAGCGAGTGCGTTTCTGCAATTCGGCGCCAGTTGGCGCCCCGATAAGAACACTCTAATTGTACACGTAATCGCTACTAGGGCATCGTCACTCAGGATGGTACTTGTGGAATGTATCACACCGAACACGTAGCACTAGTGTCGATGTCGCAGGGCAGTCTATTTTCCGTTTTTTCTCCTTATCTTTTCTACGCTGTTTGAGATCAAATTGAAATAACTTCCACGCGATGGATGCCGTTCAAATTTGGCCAAAAAGACCTTTGTATACCAAGCTATCGAAGGACGGGCATATCTAAATCTTGAAATTGGATGTCAGTGCTCTTTTAAATGTTGCAACTGTTCTTTTTGCAGACTGTTACAACTTTTTTCCACCAACCCGTTTACAGGATTATTTTTTCAAGTGATTGACTTTCCCTTTCTATGAATTAAGATCATGTTGGCAATATTCCTAGATTCTGGCAGCCTCCCAGCAAGAGACACTTCTTATACAGGGTGTCCACTTTTTCTAACTCAATCTGCCCACCGCCTTTCAATAGTTTTCATGTGACCTTATCCTCACCAGCGGCTTTCCTTTTTGCATTCCTTCTAGGGAATTCTTTACTTCCCTGCCATTACTGGGGGGATGTGCGATTCATCTGTGGTATTACTGCTCTTTGAGTTATCATGCGAATTCTCTCGGCTGTGGTACAGATTTCTTTATAACTCCTCTGCTATTTGGGCTATCGTTACCATATTTTTAGTGCCTTTGCCTTCCTTGTGCCCTAATGCATACACCATTTTTTGTGTATGTACACTTTTGTCTTCACAGCTTTGAGGCTTCCTCCGTTCTTTAGAGCATGCTCATTTTTGTTGATATAAATTATGTCGGCTACCCACACCCATTGATTACTTTCCAAAGCTTCACCAGCTCTATTTCGTATTTTGTTTTTGAGGCTTTCGTGGTTTCGTGATTCTGAATGAGGTTTCAAGTCACCTCCAGTTCATTTCTTGATGGCTGTACTCCCGACTTCTTTGCACACTCCTCACTGATAGTAGTGAGATTATCAATCATTGTGTCAACACCAACGTCTCTTTTCTCGGTTAGAGCCACGTATCTATTCCCAAGAAAACAATCCAAGTTCCTTCACTTTGCCTCTCAGCACTATCTCAACAATTGCCTTCTTGCGTATCAGTTTTCGCCATTCCTCAAGACTAGGCTAATTAGAGACTTTACCATTCTATGCTCACTGCATTGGATGTTGCTAACTACTTCTACATCAAAATGACTGAATGGGCACGACGTAGGAAGTCTATTCAACGTTTTGTTTCACCTTTAGGACTCCTGTACATCCACTACCGGTTAGCCTGTTTTCTGTAGAAGGTATTCAAGATCCGTAAACTACTGCATCCTGTGAACTCTTCTAGAAAAATAACCTCTGAAAGTTTTAGAACCGATGCCGTATTGACACACTGCATGGTCTCCAGCCTGCTTCTTGCCTACCATTGCATAAAGGTTGATTTGAATGATATGGGGGGTTTAACGTCCCAAAACCACTATATGATTATGAGAGACGCCGTAGTGGACGGCTCCGGAAATGTAGACCACCTGGGGTTCTCTAACGTGCACCCAAATCTGAGCACACGGGCCTACAACATTTCCGCCTTCATCGGAAATGCAGCCGCCGCAGCCGGGATTCGAACCCGCGCCCTGCGGGTCAGCAGCCGAGTACCTTAGCCACTAGACCACCACGGCGGGGCATTGGATAAAGGTCACGCCTCATTACTGCATGGTTCAGTTTTAAATTGACCAAACTTCACAGTATATGCAAGAATGCAATTAGGCGATGACGTGTTTTTCGCCACGGCCTGCCATTGGTAACTGGCTCTCCGGGGGTAAAGGAGGGAAGTAAACAGCTGTTTCGATTCAAGGCACTAACGCAGTTGAGTCATTATTGAACCAAAGAACTAATGACAGCACTATGCGTAGTAAGTTAGATAGTATTAGCTATAGTGTAATATCAGCCAGGCGAATTCATTTCCGCATAAATTTCATTCTGCGAGAGCGTGGTAGCAACCATGGAGTCGCAGAAGCAGGTAAAAGAGCATGAAAGTTAAAGTACTTGCGTTCCTTCAGCAGAATGATTGGCTAGCACCCGATTATTCAGCTTAACTACTTGACTTTAGCAGAAAGGAAGACATTACACAGGGTGGAATGGCATGGCTTCAAATTTATATTGCACTCAGGGATTTCAAAACGCAAAAAAATCCAAGACAAAGTGTGAAAAATAATATTCAAATAAGTTACTTATAAATATGAACTTTTTATAGACATATTCCGCATGTTGAGTGCGGAAGATTTTTATAATGTAAGCGAACTAAATGGTGCTGATAGTACGCTATCATAAAGAATTCGGCAATATCGCTGCCCAGCAACACCATAATTATTTATAGCACATTGATCATATTATTGGCAGCAATACTGTTGTGATTATGTTTTAAAATATTCATGGCACTGACGATACCATTGATCGTTTAACCATAGCAGTGCTATGAATAGTTTATTTTCCTCAATAATAGCTCAAAAACTATCGATACTGTTAATAGTACATTTACCTGTAGTTTTGCATCAATGCAACTTCGAGGTCCTTTGGCCATCATTATCACAGATTACTTCGTGGCTTTGCACATATCACAATGACTTGACCAATCCGACTGAGTAAATTTATCGAGCATAATCAATGCTCATTTTTAGACAATCAGAGGGCCTGATTCCCTAACGTTGATGGCGGCTGGAGCAGTCGATTAGGGCAATTGCTGAAGTTTTCCGTAAATTGCCCTTCTCTTTGAAAAAATAACAGAAGGAAACAATGTCTTTCTCGTTCTTCTTGCAAAATCATTCGACAACATGGCTTATCTTGCCTTTTATTGTCACTTCATCACACTAAATACTTGTTTTAAGTTTTCAAATTTTGTGAGGTTCAAATATTTCAAATAGTAATATATATACTTCGATTCAGAGCGAACGACAAACTGCATTATTATTATATTCGAAGTTTCGCATGTTACCACATCGCTGATTTGTTGCCAAAGGGAACCACAGTGCGGTATTTATTTAGGAACATGTTGAACTTGATTCGAAATGAAGATGCATAATTGTAATTCAGTTTCACACTTAGAATTCAGCTTTTGCAGGCGCCTACTGTATTACTAACAGCGCATGACAAGAAAGCTTACATCGCTTCTCATAACTGTTAAAACAGATGTCGATGAGAATGTTTGTACGCTTCCTCAAACAGCTGCTTTCAGATATTAGGAGGGCTCACTTGAAATTATTTAACCATATGGTGTAGTAGCGCAATTTTCACGGGGACGAAGAGGACAAGAACACACGACACTCGCTACGAGTGTCGTGTGTTCTTAGTTGCGAGTGTAGCGAGTGGCGTGTGTTCTTGTCCTCTTCGTCCCCGTGAAAATTGCGCTACTACACCATATGGTTAAATGATGTCTCACCAACTAGCCCAGCTCTCAACCCTACTCACTTGAAATTGTTGGTCGCATCTTTAGCTGACACTTCTTGTGCCCCCGACAGCGCTTTCCATGCAGAAGCCACAAAAGTGTAGATTGGGCGGTTGGGATTCTGTTTGTCGACGAGCAAGCTTATAATTATCTGGAAAAGAATTTCTTAAAATTGAAACATGCTATTGTTTGGTGGATGAGGAAGAGTAGAACGACGCGGCACTGCCTCGCGAGCAGCTCGGTCAACTGCTTTGAACTTTGAGCTGTACCTCTAACAATCAGTCGCAATACTGTAAATAAACGGGTTCATCGTCATAACTGTTAAGAAAGGTACTGCGTAAGCCAGCTACTGCAACCGAGACGGGGAGCAACCGCGTACAAACAACAGTGTAAATAGCTTGGTTAATCATCGCAGCCACGTGAACTAAGGCCTATGAAGACGTGTTGAGGAATTTCGCCGGACACACATCACGAAAGTGCGGTGGCGCTGTTGTCGGGCGTTTGGTTTCGCTTGGCAGGCAAAAGCCACTGCCCCGACCGCAGAAGTTGCTGTGTTTTAACTAGTGTACGCGCTGTTTGTGGCCGTGCAAAGAAGAAAGAAAATAGTGTACCGGTGAGCTTTCACTGGGATTTGCGCAGGAAGGCACTAGAAAGATGGGACAAGTCTTTTAAAGACGATACTCTTTTTTGGGGACCTTCGACGCGAAAATTTTTGTCTGTCTGCTTGTGTGTCTGTCTGTACATTTGTCTGTTTGTCCACATTTAACGTCATCGGGCACTTGAAACGGCCGACCCCATCCGCAGCGCAAACCTATGTTGCTCAAGGTTGAGCGTTCATGCTTGTGCGATTGTCAGTTAAAAAAAAAGCAATTATTGCGCTTGTCCGGAGCACCATAACAACTCGTATATATTTTGTATATGAGCGTTTTACTAGAAAAGGCGTACATAAGTAATTTTAAGGACCGTACCGCTTATCGCGAAGCGCTGATCATGCAACGCTTGCATGGAAAGACGAGTGTTTCCAACGCTTTGCTAAAACGAGACGGTGGTGGCACCTGCCCGTCGCCTTGCGTCTACACCTTATCACCTCTGAGATGGGCGCGCACACCCGTCTCAAGAGCCACGCACTCTGTTTTCTAAAAAATGCCAGATGGCGCTCATGTCTCACGTGTGACGTGACTTGATGCGCTCATTCGCCTCCGCTGCACGCTCAAGGCACTCTAACGCAGTGCCTTCAGAATACCATTCACCCATTTTCTTGCGCAGAACATCAAATAAATATCTTGTTCACTCTCTCCACACGCAAGACTATCGTCTTTTGACGACATTTGCAGATTGCATGCAGATACGGGGCCAGTTTTTTCTTTGTTTTTTCGCTTCTCTGTTGACGAAGACCGTAGCAGATCAGCCGCACCTGTGAAACGCGAGAACTTGCCTTTGAAGCCAATTCATCGATCCCCCAAAAAAGCGATTCGAACCCAAAAAAGGCGATTAGTTTTTCAGGCGTTGGAACAACTTGTGGAATTGCACATTTTATAATAAACCGTGAAGGCGTATCGAGCCCGTTTACCTCAAAACACGTTAACGTTCTGGATTGCATTGCCATACGCGAAGCACGTTTGCCATTATTGATGTAACTGCTACAGTCTTCGACACGTCAGGACGATTTCGTCATACTCACATGAACTAAAGGGTCACTCGGTCATCGAGCCAGCGATCGATCATGAGTTTCTTTCTGCGTGGGTATGGTTCATTAAAGTGTAGCAAACGAAACGATTATTTAGACTATGATTTTTTATTATATTTGACTGCGATGACACACCTGTCACGAGTGAATCGAATAGCACGATTGTGCGCTTCACGAGATTTTCATGTCTTTGTCAATTCACAGAGAAACATCACTGGGGAAACTTGCCGAGTATGTCTACGGTTCGTACGCATTTCACGGCATTAGATTGAGCGTACAAACTGAGCCGCGGATTTGCAGATACGTAACCGCATTGTACACAACGTGTTATAGAAGCTTTGTCGCAAGCGCACTGCGGTTGAAAGTATCGCGGAGGTCTCCCTGGTCTTCTCCGGCACATTTATTACATGCGAGAATTTACCGAAACGATTCGTGACGACATTTTGTTACCTCGTGCATTCGTATATTGTACACCAGAACTTCTTGCTGAACTCGGTCTGCCCTTGCATTAGTAGAACTTAAAATGTGCACGTTTCATGTAGCCTGTTGTAATGACAATCACTCTTCACCATCGAGCTACATTTACGCCATTCCGATGCGTCATATGTTTTGATGGGGTTCTCGAAGCTAGAGCTACACGTCAATATAGCTCATATGTTCTTTTCTGAACTGCTCTACAGCCCCTGCAACTTCCTCTGTTGTGGCCGCCGCTTCTAAACATGCGAGAGGCGTCCCGATGCACTTTTTTTGAAGGCAGCTGGGGAACCTACTGCGCTTGTCGTCAAGTGATCATATAGGCTTAAGGCAAGCTCTTAGCTGCGACGAGTTTTAGATGAGCAGAGCCAACGCACCATGACGTCAAATGGGGCATACCATTTTTACAAACTTTGAACGCACCATGACGTCACATGGGGCCTACCATTTTTACAAACTTTGAATACATCTATACGAAAGCAACTATGTTTCCAGCACCACGCTTAGCGCATGAAAAAAATAGTCTAATATGGACGCCCTACGTTTTAAGCGAATGGTCTCTGAAGCTTGCGACAAGAAAAATCTGACGTCCGGCGCCACCCGTCGCGACCCTCTGAGCCTGTACACGCGCTACCACACAACCGCTACGCACGTGTCGGAACCTTTGCTGCACCCAAGTGGAGGGTGAATGAGTGTCGCCGATTCACTCATTTTCCCCTCGCTTGGTTGCGGCAGGTGTTCGGGCAGCGATCGCATCTCGGCAGGGTATTTTGTATTGATGATGCGGCAGCGCACGCAGATGAGCGATTCTTTATTCATTCAAAAATTAAAGAAGAACTACAAGGATGTTGGAGGGATAAAGTTGCGAAGTGCGGGAGAAGCACACGATAACTGTCTTAATGAGGACACCATAATTCCCCCCCCTCCCAAAAAAATAGACGAGAAGATGAGGGGGGAGGGATAAAATAGATGGCGAGAGGGAACAACAAACGGTTGAATGAAAAGAAGAAAGAAGTAAGACAAAAGGTTCTGACTCGCGAGGACGAGAAGTGCTGGTTAAGCATGGCGAGGGGCTTTAAAAAATGCGATTGCGCTCATTGAGCCCTTGCTGGAGAGGGGAAGGGGGACACAGAAAGGTGGAAAGGAAAGGTAGAGAAAGTGTGCGGTGAGGCATGGGCGTGCGCTGAGTTGGCCTTCAAGGTGGGGCGGGGTAATGAGTGAGTTGCCAGTGAGTGAGTGAGTGAGTTTGTGGGTGCGGATGCTTGTGCGCCTTTATGCGAGTGGGTGCGTGCGTGAACGGGTATGTGCGCACGCGTGTGTTGAATAGCGTGCGCGTTTGTGGCCTTCACGTGTATTTCTGGGGGAGTGTTTGCGTGGGTGAGTGTGTGTAGGTGCGCCCGTGTTTGAGTTTGTATGGTCGTGTGTGCTTGCGTGTGTGTATATGGGTGTGTCTGTATATGTGCGCCTACGTGTTTGAGGGCGTTGTTTTTTAGCAAAGACGTGTGCGTGTGCGTGAGTGTGCCCATGAATTGGTGTGTCTCCTGATGTGTGTGTGTGTGTGTGTGCGCGCACGTGTGCGTGTGTGTGTGTGTGTGTGTGTGTGTGTTGATTTGGTCGGCTTAGTTCTTCGGGTTTTTCATCTTCTCTGCGTATCAACCCAACCAGATGAGCCTCCCCCAATATATTAACTTTTTTGTGCGTTCATCTTTACTAGGTGGCAAACCATGCAAGAAGACAAACTTCCGCGTTTTGCGAGGGACGCTGTAGCTGAATGCGACAAAGCCCTCTTCCCAAACATTCACACGCTTTTTAAGATATTGTCGAAGCTCCCAGTGAGTACAGCTGCTGCTGAGCGCAGCTTCTCAACACTGAAAATGGTGAAAACTTATTTGAGGAACTACACAGCCGAGGAGAGTCACCAAATACAAGATACTATCAACGAAGTTATCGCTGGGTTTATGAAGAAACAGCGACGCATGAATATTGTAGCGTCAACCGCTCTCTTCGACCAGACTATATTTTTTTTTTCAGTTCGTTTTTTTATTTCTATTGAACTTTACTAAATGGTGAAACCATTGGCAATGCCATTCTTCAAAATTGGTTGTAAAATAAATGTTAACGTTCTGCCTCTTCTGTGTCACAGAAGCATCTGTGTATTAGTTATTTGTTGTGCAATAAAATTTTTCCTAAATGTGTTTTTTGTTTGAAAATTTGTGCCATAAGAAGGGAGCCGTTTTTCTAGCAGGCCTATTGGTAAAAAAAATGCGTGAAAGGTTGAGTAGACTAAACGTCCAATATTTTATTTTTTTGCAGCAGCAGAAGCGTGAGATACGATTGGTTTCCTTCCATGCCAATTTCCTCACCCACCCTTTCTTCTTTTTTTACAATCGTTTTCCTGTTACTGATTCTGTAAGACCCTTGTAGGTCGAAATCATGTGGTCGAAAAGTACTCTTTCTGGGGCACACTCACTAGCTTTACTGCAGCGTCGAAACTTGCTTTCTATCGCTGATTAACTCGCCTCTTGTGCTGCATTATAATTTGTTTTCATTTTATTTTATTAATTAGGCACCTTCTATGTTCTCTGAACATATTTTTTTTTCTATTTGCTGCGAAAACACTTTCTTTGAGACAATTAGGCCTCGCCCCCACCTCCAAACAAACGAAAATTCTGGCTATGGGCCTGTTCACACCTTAACGAATCTGGCGAAGACATTCACGAAATGCAGTGGTGAAATTGACTATCTGTATATCGCTTTGCTTTATACAATTCTTCTATGCTAACGGGGACACCTTCTTTCGGGCGCTATCTTGAATCGCACAGCATGCTACCTTCAGTTCACGGGAATTGGGAATATAAAACACTTGTGTTTTTTAACAGTTGCAGGAAAATACAACTTCGCTCAGAGTAGCGAAATGATTTTACGATTGTCTGTCATCTCAAACTATGACAGAAAAGCACGTGCGAGGGCGTATCTACAGATGCGTGTCCAGATAATAGGTGCGCCACCGCTCGTGACCATGCTCCTATTACCAAATCCTAAAAGCTGAGGAGGCTACTTCTGGCACAACCTAATAGGACCTGCCGTGAACGCATGAACAGAGGAAATATTTATTTATAGTTATTTCACTCTGCATCAGGAGAGGAACGTACCTTCAACAAACCAAGCAGATGCGCCATTGATGTCTCGTTGAATAGGTAAATATCCGTATTCATAAATCCAAAATGAGAAATTCTATTTTTGTTCAAGCTCTCCAAATTATTTTTGGCGCTTGGATCTGTTAGTGATTCTTCAACAGGCGCATGTGAGCTGAAACATTTAGAAAAAAACAACTTTAAACCACTCTTCCCAACAGCAATCATGCTTACTCCGTAAGTACGTCTGCAAAACTAAACAAGTTAGGAAGCCCTAGAGGACATCAGGCAGCTGTGTGTGAAAGCCAGCTTAGAACACACCTACAGTTTCGGACCTCTTTTTACACCTGTTATGGGATAGAACAGCTATGCCTTAACCACTAACCAAGCTCAGCAGGTCATTAAGACAGTCTTAACCGAGTAATCTTCCAGTTACGACATGAACCACGTCGGGCTCGAGAACACCTTGGTACGGGCGTGAAGTGGTCTTAAAAGAAACTTCGGCAGATGCACGAAATGCATAATGATGAAGGAGCTTGCTCCAAAGGTTCAATTCGGTGAACCGTGAATCGTCAGTACATATGCTCAATCATCTTCATATAAGGGCGTAACAGCAGAGTTGTTTGGGTGTGATTGTGTATACACGTTCTATACATAATGTTAATTATTTACATATTAATATATAATATACAAATACTTACATACTGATGCAGTGTATAAAATTTCTTCAGGAGCTCATTTACAGATCGCATAAGCTAGGAGGAACATTTTTTGGTATAATGATTTTGTGATCCGTAAAGTACTCAGCCAGAGGATATTGCAATATAGGATGTAGTAGAAAGTTTGAGAAGGGTCCTGACGCCGAGCCCGCACTGCAGCCGCATTGCAAGCCATCCGCGCTGCCACCTTGACTGCTGCGGTGTTCGTAGTGGGTAGCGGTATCGACGCACTTTAAGTGATGTCCGGTGAAAGAAAAACCAAGCTCGTCAAAAGCGAGCGCTATATATATATAGGCCTAATAGAAGTGTGAAGTCCCCCCAGCAGTTGTCTGAAGGCTAAGTGCGACACCTCAGCAGTAGCTCACGAGGTGATTGGATGAGGAGGTATCAAATGTTATAGAGTTAGAAGTAAAGATTGAGGAAACAAAAATTTTGAGACATGGTCGAAGGAGTCCGAGGACGTGACACGACTCAGCGAGAGCTACACAGCGTCAGGAGATCGCGAACGGTGGGTCAATCAATGAGAAGAACGCTGGCGTTGGAGATCGATCACCAAGCAAGTTCCCTCAACCCACGGCTACTAAGTGAGTCTCCTTGCCAAGCGAGTACCCATATCCTACGACTACCACGCCATGCCTACCCCAAGAGGCTCAATCGCCAAGAACCACCCTGGTGGAGCCCGCAGGGCAGCTATGACATGGGCGCCGAATTAGAGTACACAAGTCCAGGCGAGTCTTGTTTGCCGGGCAAGCCCGAATCCTGCCTCCCAGCGTCGAGGCGGCTGCACGCTAATGACAGTGCTGGCATACGTCATCAAAACGCGCCGTCCTTATAGGCTGCACGTGACTGCCCTCGAGCCTTTTTTTTCCCTGGAGCATTCTCCCGGCTGGCATTAAGCTGCTATGGGAGATAAGAACGAGCTCACTTTAGTGAGTGGCTCGAAAAGAAAAAGATCACTGTGATTAACCAGCTTCTTTGAACGGCTCATTGACAGTTCGATATCCCGTCACTGGAATCTGTAACATGCACGACGCATACCATAGTTGCTTGGCTTTGATGGGAAAAAAGACACATGCTCCATTGAAACTAACGAGTCACAAGTACTATCAATTAAACCCTAAGAAAAAATACGTACTATGCCCCAGCTTTCCCCGTAATATATTGGAAAAAATAATTGACATAAAGTGGTACACTCGTTCATTCCAGCGTATCTTTTGAGAACAATTGTACTAAAACAATCTGCTAATTTCTGCGTACCATAGTTCAAAGTTGGATCCAAGTGGCGATTGCCTCTCGTAGCCGAAAATTCCGAAGGCTAAATTTGTGTTTCAAACATTCAACACATGACAGTCATGCCGTATTTTCGGCGCCGCAGCATCAGGGGCAATACGATGTTTGGAACTGGCCTACTCAGCCACTCAAAGGAGGCGATGAGCTGGTCAAAAGAGCTGGCCCCCTCCTGAGCAACTTCTTTTATTCTTCACGTGAACGCTGTCTCGGAGACATTGAGCGGCAGTGAGTCGCCAGTCCTAAATCATGAGGAGGAGGACAGAAATAGGCGGAAGGACAGGGAGGTTGGCTAGTTCTCAGACCAGCTGGTTACCCTTGTGCGGGGGAAACGGGTGAAGGTTACAAAAGATGATAGAAAAGAGATGTTACAAAGACACAGAGAAAGAGAGATAGAGAGAGAGAGAAGAGGGTAAAAGATAACAAAAGATGAGAAGAAAAATAAAAAAAAAGAATACGACCCTTAAGTCTGTCTCTAAAGCCAGTTGTCCACAAAATAAAAAACGTAATAACGCTTTCAAAGTCTTCAGAGCTGAGAATGGACTTGGCCAATGTCCCGAAATCCTTTGTTCAAACAAAGGCCGATCATCTAGTCCATCTAGAGTTTCGGTAAGTTCTTGGCTTGGTGTGTGGAAATGGGTACACTCACGCAGATGATCCACCATTATTTCTTCGCAGCTGCATTAGTTGCATGTAGAGGGTCTGGCCATTTCAATAAGGAATGAGTATGCGTTCGTGAAGGCTACGCCAAGCCACAGGCGGCACAGAAGGGTCTCCTCAGCTCGAGATATTCCTCAGAGAAGACGAAGCTTGAGATCAGGATCCAAGCTATGCAGGCGAGTGTTTCTGGATACCGTCGAGTTCCACTGTACCAGTATGAGATCACGTGCAAGCGAACGAAGCCTTGTAGCGGCATCGGTTCTTAAGAATAAGGTGGCTGTGTATTGCGTACCGCCGTGCAGCTATCTTGTGTGAAAGGGGAGTGAAGTGCTTGTGCAGCAATGAAGGTGACGAGGAACAGTACAGAAGCAGAAATAGAGTGATCATCAAATATATAGAAGGGGAGGAAGGAGATGGCAAGGAGCGTACGGCCTCTCCATCCTTATTTGACGTTTCGGCCATGCCGTGTGCATGACGCCCAGCGAGTACCATGTTTTAAGGAAAGAAGAATAAACTTATGGGTTCGTTTTATATTGCTTTTTTCTTGGACACAATATTAATAAGAAATGACAGATAGTTATGCCAAAGAAGGTATAGGGAATATTGTTAGAAGTAATTGTATTGTAATTGTGAAAAGAAGTGGACAAAAAGATTACTTGCCTTGCGCAGGCACCGAGCCTCCAACCTTCGGATAACGCAACCCATGCTATATCAAATGAGCTACTATGGCCCCTCTACTGTGTAGAGTATCCACTGTGCAGGGGCGAAGGTACACGGCTGCTGACCCGCAGGTCGCGGGATCAAATCCCGGCTGCGGCGGCGAGACGAAAAACGTACTCAAACGACCGGAGCAACACACCAACCATGTGCGGAAGTTCTACAAAGAGCGCAGCGCAGTCGCTGAACATGCTGAGACGTTGGATCACCGCATAAATTTTGAAGCGATGGCCATCCTTGAAAGCAAGCCGAACTGGAGAAGGTTATTACTCGAGTCGTGGTACATACAGAGGAGAGCCCATAACTTCAACCGCTCTCTCGGAACCCTTCCCCCAGTGTATACATATGGACTGCGCTCCATGACAAAACGAGACAGAGAGGGGGGGTCATTATCCGTCCCGTGAGGGCTTTGAAGACGCCGCTGCTACATATTCTCCGCAGTCACCCCTGAGGAAGGAACCAAGTCGGTTTCGAAACGTCGGGTTTCTTCAAAACTTTTGGTAGGAGTCTAAACCATTTCCCAGGGTATATATGTGCATTAATCGTGGGAGCGTCAATCAGCGCCACCTGTTCTTATTGCGGCGAATGGGGTGCACTTATTTTCTGCCTGTTGGCGTCTTGTGCTACGTTACACGAGCAGGCAGAGCATCGGACGCGTTGTTGAAAGGTGAAAGGTTCAGTCCATGCCCAAAGTGACTAATCTTTCCATCCAATTTTCTTTTTTCACTTTACATTAGAATTACTTCTCACATTGTCGCCTATACTATCCTTGGCGAAAGTGTTTGTCACATTTCATTAGTATAGCGCCTGATACGTTTCGTATTGGAAGCTCTGTGGTTAGAATCATATGAAAGAAGTCCCGAAGTGGTGGTGCTACACATGACAGACATGGAGGCGCAGTATAATGGAGAGTAGAGCTGTAGGCGAACAGGGCTTATCAAAAAGAAACGAAGGGCGTATAACAGCCTTGAACCAGACGCTATTGCTTGTTTATACCTGAATAATATCTGCACTAAATGAAATCTACAGAATATGAAAAAATGAATTAACTCATTATCCTTCGAAGCGGTGGCTCTAAAGTCTGAATGCTTATGTTGAAATGCAAGGGCAGGAGATGATTCTTTCGAAGTTAGCATTGATGTAATTCAGTTAGTGCTCCTGAACTCCAGACATGAACCACGCTCTACAACGTCTACCTCAGTAAGATATTTGAGAATAAGAATAGATATACAACTTCCTGTCATAAGAAGCCAGAAAACCTTTCTATAAATTTAGTGTTGATCTAGTACTTGAACGTGTGAACTCGGCTTCATACTCACTCGCTGTCGAACCCCATGCCGTATTCAGTGCGACGATGCTTCGAGGCGACATCGAGGAAGTGCTCGACTCTTTTCGGGTAGGGGCCACCCAGTTTGATGGGCAACACCTCGAGCATAATGTAGTCACACAGGCCGTCCTCGGGAAACACAGTGGTCTCGTTCATATCGTTACCCACGGTGCACACCAGAGAGTACGGTGGGATCGGGGTTTCTGGAACGAACGACACGTGCAAGCTCACAGAATCTATTTTATATATTCTGTTATGGGAGTGAGGATGGGCTAATGTATCCACTATTGGACAGGACAGAGGGAAGCTCGGGTAGTTAGATCTAAGTGATTAACCATCTACACCTCTTCAGCGGTGTAGAAACTGATCTGTTCTGCAGATTTCTCCCTCGTTCGCATTTGGCTGCTGTACGACAGGATTCCACTGCCAGTTATGTACACACAACCTTTCATCATTTCCATGATGCAGGTTTTCCTTTCTTCTTTCTTAATGTGACCAGCGGGCACCGCCGCAGTAGTCTAGTGGCTAAGGTACTCGGCTGCTGACCCGCAGGTCGTGGGATCGAATCCCGGCTGTGGCGGCTGCATTTCCGTTGGAAGCGGAAATGTTGTAGGTCCGTGTGCTCAGATTTGGGTGCACGTTAAAGAACCCCAGAAGGTCTAAATTCCCGAAGCCCTCCACTAGCTACGGCGTCTCTCATAATCATATACTGGTTTTGGGACGGTAAAACTTACATATCCATTAAATCATACTGTGACAAGCGGCACACCCTCATGCGAATGTTAAGCGGGCTGAATGATTAAAGTTAACCGAATTCCCTTTCGTAAGCAGGTATTACGACAAACGGCGTATGGATGGAATTAAGAAAACACGGGCACAGTGGCGTAACCAAAGGGGGCGGGTGTTGTTGGGGGGACTCAAATCCCCGAAAGTTTTCTGTTTTGCTGGCATATATACGTACACATACAGATGCGAAAGCAAGCACGCATATAGATAAAGCATGGTTTAATCCCCCTCCCCTCAACCAGAAAACAATCTGGCTATGCCCCTGATTGGGCTAGCGTGCAGACTGACGTCGAAATCAACCAGTGGCACATCGTCTTTAAGAATTACCTTAAGGAAAACACCCAAGGTACTTCTGTAGCCTTCACAAATAAATCCCAATATCCGAAATTTCTATCAATAATTCTGTACACGTGGGAATTTGCTGAAACTGAAATGTTCTAAGCTTTAATACTTTACAGAACCGTCAACGCTACAAGAGGAAACTAATTTTTCTATTAAGGACATTTCGAGATGCTTCCAGCTGAATCTCAATCAGTCCTACTAAAGGATGCAAATCTAACAATAATATAACCCTAATTTATTTCTAAAAGGTGTTCAGTGTTCTGTACTTGTTGTCTTATAAAACCACAGCTTACATTTAAAATAAGCAACTAGTTTTCGTCATACAATGAAGAATTCAGGCTGTGTCCGAAATTCTACTTACTTGGCGTTCGTTTAGGTACAATCCCTGAAAAGAAATTTTTTCATCCTATTAGTTATGGAAAAGTTTACTGTGATGGAAACGCAGTAATAAATCTGAAATTAGGCAGTAAAAACTATGGATCATGAGCAGTAAAAATTATGGACCAGTAAACATTTCGGACCAATGCCGTTGAACCCGGCTGAAACGGGCGTCGACGCAGGTGCTGGAAGAAGTTTGAAGCGAAACACGGTGTAGCCTTTACTCGAGAAAACATTTCTTTGAAACGCAAAGCAAAGATACGCGAAGCAGGTTAGGTTTCCAGTAAGTTTAATCGCATATAAGCAAACTGAAAGAGCGTTTCCACTCGAAGTGTGGTCAAGCGTTGCGGGTGGTGGAAAGGGTGAAGCAAGCGAGGAGTGTGTAGCGAGCGGGCGGAAGAGTAGCACCACCTTTGTGTGTTGAGAGGAGCCCGCCACTGCTGCGTCTGAAGGAGAGAGTGACGTCAACACGCAGCTGCGCCTTGAAGTTCGCTAAAAAATGCTTCGCATTTGAACCGTTTTGAAGCGAAACTCGATGCAGCCTTTACTCAAGTAAACGTTTGTTTGAAACGCAAAGACACGGGAGGCGGGACGCATTGAAGACGCTTGTGCTCAGCTTCCTTGGCTCACGTCTCGTTGGTGTTACCGGCGCGCCGTCTGTATTCTCAGACGCGATCGGTGCTCTTGATTCACACCACGTGGGTATCGCTGGTCTTCCACTGCCGACGCTTGCATTTCGTTTCCCTGGCTGGCGCCTCGTAGGCGTTGACTTCACCATTCGCGAACGCGATCGGCTTTGCTCAACCTCTCAATGCCGGCGACAGCCGGGAAAGGTGCGCGCGCACTAGTGGGAACTTCAGTATAGTACATTTATTTAGAATAAAAAAAACAGAGGTTGCTTGGGAGACTGGGTCTAAAGGGTCAGCCTCCCTGCAGTACTAGGTGGAGTCCCTAGTCAGGGACCTCATTGGTCGTGGCCGCTGTCCTGGCACGCTGGACCATGGCTCGTTGGGCTGCAAGGTCCTGGCAACCGAGCAGGGCCGCCTGCCAGTCCTCTCTTGTTAGATTTGGGTTCGGGGGTAAAGAGGGATTGAGCTAGTGGGAAGCATGCCACAATGGTGTCCCACCCGTCGGCGCGATTGCGCGGCAAGCAGCGATGAGCTCTCCACATTTTCGCTGCCGCGAGGTTCCTGAGGCGTGCGCAGCGCACGCACCCGCCGGCTCGCGGCTACTTGCTGACTCATGGAGAAAGCTGGCGCAGGTGAGATGACGCCCACTCGAGGATTGGGCTCCAGCGTTACGAGCGGTGGAGAGGGTAAAACAAGAGACATGGAACGTGGCGAGCAGTGACAGGCTAGGGAGAGAGTGATGTCAACGCCCGCGCAAGGCGAGGAAAGGCGTGACCTACTTGCCACCATCCGAACACCTGCGCCTATAGGAGTGCGGTGCGGACGGAGGGCAGCGCTACCCAGGCTAGTCAAAGAGCTGTTTTGTATCTAAATCTGGACGCTGTAAATGGCAAAGTGTGTTCGACGAACGCCTGAGTCCATTGAGATGGGGTCGGTCGCAATAGAACGCAATGCCCGCCGCATTTGTCTTGCATGATGAAACACGCTGAGCACAGGGTGTCTACTTCTCATTTTTCACCGCCTCTAGTTCTTGGCACTGTGACACTACCCTTGCTAAACCTTGCTAAACCTTGCTAAAATCAAGCAAGTTACGCCTAGCGAGTTGAACGTGGCAACCTTTTCTGGTCAGATAGTGCTCCAGGTGCATCTCTCTTATACTAGTTATTAAATGCGAAGCATTTCTTAGAGAACTTCGGCGACTTTGAGTGTATCTATTCTATCTACCCACCTAGCCGCCTACGGTTTTTAGCTCTCCAGGATGTTTCGATAACGGCATAGATACCAAACTTGGTATAGCATAACATGACTATATGAAGAACATATTTGACTAGTCATAACATGAAAATAATGACATATATGTCATGAAGGCCATTGTTCAAATTTTATGGTTCTGCAGCTCTTGTGGTGGTTTCGTTCACATGGCACGTTGCAAAACTCGTATGGTATGACATGATAGCATGGCGAACACAAGCGACAGACCCTAACATGAAAATAATCACATGCGTATCATGTAACCTTATGACTATAAGCCACGCTCATGATGCGCTCGCGGCCGTTCCGCTAGCTTCACTTTTACCAAATTTGGTATTTCGGGACGTGAATTGATGCCGAAGGTATACTACCGCTGCAAACATGATAAACAAGAGATGTGTGTCATGTAACAACATGACTATATGCTACACTCATGATGCGCTCACGACCATTTCGCCAGCTTGACATGTACCAAACTCAATATTACGCGACGCTAACGGACGACACAGGTAAATGACACAATATCATCATCATCATCATCATCATCATCATTAGCCTGACTACGTCCACTGCAGGACAAAGGCCTCTTCCATGTTCCGCCAGTTAACCCGGTCCTGTGCTTGCTGCTGCCAATTTATACCCGCAAATTTCTTAATCTCATCTGCCCACCTAACCTTCTGTCTCCCCCTAACCCGCTTCCCTTCTCTGGGAATCCAGTTAGTTACCCTTATTGACCAGCGGTTATCCTGTCTACGCGCTACATGCCAGGCCCATGTCCATTTCCTCTTCTTTATTTCAACTATGATATCATCAACCCCCATTTGTCCCCTAATCCACTCTGCTCTCTTCTTGTCTCTTAAAGTTACACCTACCATTTTTCTTTCCATTGCTCGCTGCGTCGTCCTCAATTTAAGCTGAACCCTCTTTGTAAGTCTCCAGGTTTCTGCTTCGTAGCTAAGTACCGGCAAGATACAGCTGTTATATACCTTACTCCTGAGGGATAGTGGCAATCTACCTGTCATAATTTGTGAGTGCTTGCCGAAATGACACATACAAACATGATAATCGCGACATGCGTATCATTTAACAACATGACTACATGCCGCAGTGTTGATGCGCTCGCGGCCGTTGGGCTAGCTTCACCCATGCCACATTTGGCATTACATGACGTGAATGAATAACGCAGTTATGTGACTCGTACAAACATGATAATCATGACATTCGTGTCATGTGAGAATTTGACTACATGTCACAATCAAGGCACCAATACAATTCGACGTGACACGGTGCTCGTGCTTGCCGGCGTTCATTTCGTGGCGTAACGCTGGCGTTGCCACGCCAGGTGCCGTTGCCCCCCCCCCCCTTCCGTCCATACTCGCTGGCGCGTGCCGCACTGCGTTGCTATGACACATATGCGTTTCAGCGCGTCCAAAGTCACTCCGTAAGCAAAAGAGGGAGACGCATTGTTGTCTAGGTAGCGAATCGGCGCAAAATGCAACATGTTGCATTTCGCGGTGGTTGCTGTCGGCCGCGCCGATGGACGCTGGTTACTAACGTAGCGTCGCGGTGCCCAACGTGTGCGCGCGTCAACGCTACATTGGAACATGTTGGGCGCTTCATGATGCGCTCGCGACCGTTTTGCTAGTTTCACATATACCAAATTTGCTGTTATGTGAAGTCAATAGATGACTAAATGTATATGATTGGTGCAAACATGATTATCCTGACACGCGTGTCATGTACGAACATGAACACATACCACGCTCATAGCATTTCCGGAGCCATTCACTACGGCGTCTCTCATAATCATATGGTGGTCTTGGGACGGTACACCGCACATATCAATCAATCAATCAATCAATCACACTTATAGCGTGCTCGCGGCCGTTTCGCTAGCTCCACATATACTAAATTTGATTGATATGAGGGGTTTAACGTCCCGAGACCACTATATGATTATGAGAGACGCTGTAGTGGAGGGCTCCGGAAATTTAGACCACCTGGGGTTCTTTAACGTGCACCCTATTCTGAGCACACGGGCCTACAACATTTCCGCCTCCATCGGAAATGCAGCCGCCGCAGCCGGGATTCGTTCCGCGCCCTGCGGGTCAGCAGCCGAGTACCTTAGCCACTAGACCACCGCGGTGGGGCAGATATACTAAATTTAGTATCAGTGACATGAACAGGTGACGAAGCTAAACGACACATCCAAACATGATAATCATGGCACAAATAATGTACTGACTCATTCACCTTCACCTTGTAGTGTTGTGCTATTTTTAAAACGACATATCACCCTTTATCATTCGTGCTTCACATATCATCCATTTGCACTGTACTTGGGATCTGCCAATTTTTTTCTTGAAGTTGACGTTCTGCAAGAGTATGGCGCTACTATTGACCTGCAAGAGCATCACGTCATGTATCGAGTCGACCAAGCAATTGATGTACAAGACGACAACCGTCGTCACGACGTACTTCGTGTTTCTGCAGACAGCGTCACGCTTCGTCCTCGAGCAAGCGTCATCGTCGACGTCAGACGCAGCAATTTGGGAGGCGTAGCAGCTAAAGCAGCATCTTCACCGGTGGCGCAGTGTGCTGGAGGCTATCCGATTCTGCCCCGCCATGGTGGTCTAGTGGCTAAGGTACTTGATTGCTGACCCGCACGGCGCGGGTTCGAATCCCGGCTGCGGCGGCTGCATTTCCGATGGAGGCGGAAATGTTGTATGCCCGTGTGTTCAGATTTGGGTGCACGTTTGTTTCAGAAGGACCAGAGAGACCGTAGAACCGATACGACTTCGGTTTATTGTTGACAGAACAGAAAAAAAATATATGCAGAGCGTGACCCTGGCTACTTCTTCCTCGCCTCCGAGCTCCATCTTCAATATGTTTTCTACATCTTCCCGCCGGCCAGATTCAACCGAAGCAACCTTCGAGCGAATACAACAGTTGAATCGGCCTCTTGACTAATTTTCCTTCAGGTGTACGAAGCAAGCATGTTCTCACTAGTCCATCCTTGCCTGGGAAAATCTTTTCGACCTTGCAGAGTTTCCACTGAGTTCTTTTTCGCGCTTCTCCAAGCAGAAGTACATCTCCTTCTTGCACATTTGTGGGACGCTCTGTTTTTCTGCTGGCACACTTAAGCTCCCTCAGGTACTCCTTTTTCCATCTGGTCCACCATGTTATCATTGCCCGTTTTCTTGCACTCCAGTAATTCAGCAAACTGTATTCTCCGAGTCTGTCTTCTTCCTGCTTGTTCATTGCTTGCCTGCCTCCTATAACGTCCGCCGGTGTGATGGGTTGTGGCTCGTTAGGATCGTCATACACATAAGTAAGAGGCCGGTTGTTAAGTACTCCGTCTGCTTCAACAACCACGGTTCGTAGTTCTTCTTCATCCAAAAGTCGAACACCTATAGTTTTTGCCATGGACGTCTTAAAGCTTCTGATCAGTCTTTCATAAAATCCTCCCCACCATGGAGCTAACTCGACAATAAACTTCCATTTTATTTTCAGGTTACTGGTATACTATTGCGCCCTTTCATCTTCCATCTTTAATATCTTGTTCATCTCTTTCGCAGATTTCTTGAATGCTTTTGAATTATCACTGTAAATAGTTGTACACAATCCTCTTCTAGCTACGAATCTTCAGAATGCTTGTATAAACGCTTCTGATGACATCTTCTTGACCAACTCCATTTGTATGACTCTTGTTACTGCACACGTAAATATCACAATGTAAAACTTAGTAACTTTTTCGCCTTTCTCTTCTCGAGCATTTAGCGATCCAGCAAAGTCTATACCGATTGTGTCGAATGGCCTCGTCTGTGTTATCCTGTCAGCTGGTAGTGGTGGAATTTCTTGTGCCATTGGTCTAGAATTAAATCTCCTACATGTGATGAATTTCTTTATCACATATTTCACCATCTGTCGGGCACGCAGAATCCAAAACTTCGTTCTTAGATGTGTCAATGTTGCCGCAACGCCACCGTGCATTGTTACTTGATGCGCGTTCAGAAGTAGGAGTTCTGAAAAGTGACTTTCTCTTGGTAAAATAATAGGATGCTTCTCATCAAAGCGCGAATCACTCCACTGAAGCCTCCCTTTTACTCTCAGGACACCTTGATCATCTTCGAAGATGTTCGTGCCGTACAGATTCATGTTGTCATATATTCGTGTCACTGCATTTTGTAGCGTTTTCTGCTCCTGCTTTATCAGCACAAACTCTGCCTTGTCCAATTCTTCTCCTGTCAGTGAACCTGTTTTCCATTCTTTTCGTCGGTTTCCTATATAACGCATCACCCACGCGGTAACTCGTAACGCTTTCTTGTATGATCCAAATCTGCTCACATCAATCATCTTTTTTTCACTCGTGGTGGTAGTTAAGCATGCCACTGTCTTTTCTTCGTCTTTGTTGTCATCACTGTCCGATTCTTGCGTGATCAGGGCAAGAAACGGGGCTTTGTTTTTTATTCTTGATCCACGTGGGGCCTTTCCACCATAATTCACTGTCCAGCAAACGTTTCGTCTTCATCCCCCTTGTCACCAAATCCGAAGGATTTTCATAACTTTCAACATAACCCCATTGACTCTCATCGGACTTGCTCTTAATTTCTGCTGCGCAGTTGCGAACAAACAGATCTTTGGTCTTGTTTGACTTTATCCAGCATAACAAAATTTGAGAGTAAGTCCAGAATTTCACACTCCTCAGTTTCCTGATGAAATTCTCAGTTATATGACTGGCCAATCTGACTGATATTGTGGCCGCCAACAACTCCAATCTTGCTAGTGTGATCTTTTCGATTGGAGCGACTCTACCCTTTGCAATGAATTATTTGGCTTCATTGCTTCCATCGGAGTATTCTGTTACAATGTATGCTGCTGCTCCATACGCCATTGGACTCGCATCGGAGAACACGTGTAGAGTCGACGCTTTCACTTCAGATTGCCTGTTGTCATAGCATCTGTTAACGGTGAAGTCATCTAAGTGCTGAAGCTCCTCCGACCAGTCTTTCCAAGCTGATTTATGCTGGCTTGGTAACGGGTCATCCCATTTCAGTTTATCCATCAAAATTTTTTGCAGCAATATTTTTGCTCTGACTGAAAATAGTCTCAAAAAACCTAAAGGGTCATATAGCTTTGCCGTGTCCTGCAAAACCTGTCTTTTTGAGAGTTGTCTCATGTCCTTGTCATTTCGCAATGTAGTGTCGGGAAAGCTCAACACGTCGTCTACGAAAATCCATTTCAGTCCCAAAATCTTGATTTCTCCCTCTTTTCTTATCCCTCGATCCAGATCCTCTCCTTCTTCATCAAATAGTTTTCTTAGCTCGGCGTCATTTGAAATCCATTTTCTTAAATTCATTCCCGCATAGCGAAAAATATCTCGTGCTTCTTTGTATATCTTTGTCGATGTCGAGTATTCGTCGGCTCCTAGTAAAACGTCACCGACGTAGATTTCTTTCCGGAGTTGCGCTACAACTGCAGGATATTTTTCTTCGAATTTATCCAAATGTCGATGAATCGTGGCCGCTAGAAGGAAGCTACTTGGTGTAGTTCCGAAAGTAACCCTCGTCATCCTCCATGTTTTTATCTTCGGGGTTGGCATATCTTCGCTGGGTATTCTTTCCCACCACATGAATCACAGTGCGTCTCGGTCATTTTCACGTATCTTTATCTGCAAGAATGCTTTTTCCACGTCGGCTGACATAGCGATATTGTGATGTCGAAAGTTCATCAGCAAGCTTGTGATGTCGCGGTTTAGGTTTGGCCCCTTTTCCAAGTTGTCATTTATGAATTCACCTGGATTCTGGCTTGACGATGCGTCAAAGACGATCCGTATTTTCATCGTTGTTCGGTCCTTCTTAATTACTGCTTGATGCGGCATGTAGTATACAAATTTGTTCTGTATATCGGATCCAGCATCTTCTTCGACGTTTTCTGCTTTTTCCCGCTCAAAGTACTCTCGAATAGCTTTGTCATAGGCTAGGAGTTCATCTTTATCCTTGCATAAATTTTTGGTCACCTGGATAAGCCTCTTCTCTGCAATGGTGTTGTTGTCGTCCAATGTCACGTTTTTCTTCCGTGGTAGCCGCACTTGGTATTTTTCTGCCTTGAACTCCATTGTTTGTCGGACGTAGTCTAGCACATGTTCATCGTTCATCTTTGTTGCTGGTTTCTCCTTGATGCCCATGTTTTCCAAGTCCCAGAATCTCTGCAGTTCGTCCACAGTCGTGTCCGACTTGGCACTGACCTTGAGTACCATAACCGTCGATGATTTCATTGGCACACAATGAAGTCCTACTGGACCTTGGACTGTCCATCCCAATATTGTTTCTATTGCCATTACTTTTGGATGAATCTCGCAAATGCGACCAGTGACTACAGTCCAGTAATAATCTGCTCCAATTAATATATAAGTTTCCATATTTTTTCTTTCCTTGTCCGTCTTCTGGTTGTTATCAGCCAAACAAATTCCCATCGATCTTGCTCTTTCATGTATTGTCAACGGTGGCAATGGTAGCACGTCACAGGAATAACTTCTATCTCCAGTGCCTCAATCGTGACTGGCTCCGAGATGGGATCCTTCCTCACGCTGACCTCGACGACTTTCATGTCTAGTTCCATCTCTTCTCCTCCAAATGATCCTACAGTAATCCTTTCGGATCTTTTTACCTTGCACGCTAGTTTTCTTGACAATATTTTGAGGATGAATGTCCTCTGACTCCCGTTGTCCAGCAGAATCCGTGCGTAGCACCCGCTGTCTTCTCCCTCCGTCCACGAAAAGGCTGTCTGCAGTAGTATGTACTTGTGTTCATCAGACTGCTGTGCGTGCATGTTGCAGGACTTGCTGGTGTCTAACCGGTCAGGTTGCGCGCTCTTAGGCACTTGCTCAACATCATTACCGCTTTGCTGCTGTGCTGACTTTTCTGCAGGCGTACGTGGTCGACACATGGATGTCGCGTGCCTTCCCTTGCATGTTTTGCAGCGTACGTTAGCGCGGCATATCTTCACCGTGTGGTGAGGTCTGGCGCATCTGAAGCACCTTCGTTCCCGTTGCAAGGCTTCTTTCTTCTGTTGCATACTAATGCTTCTTCTGCAATCTTCCGTGAAGTGTCCAGTCATCTCACAGAAGATGCATTTTTTCATCGAGGTGCTTTGAAGCGCAGATGTTCTAGTCCGCCTCATACTGTGCGGTGACTGGGTAACGTCGTATTTTTCCTCTCGAGTTTCTTCTCTGCTGCGTATATACATGTTTAAAAACTCCATAATTTCTTTCAAACTGCTCGTGCTGTCTCTTCACGCTGAGTCCGATTCCGTAGTTGCTGGTCTGTTGTCACCTTTCTTTAACTCCTTCATCTTCATCTCAATCCTCATATCCACCAGTAGCGCAGATTTTACAACAGGAGCTATCACTGTGGCGTAACTACCCATTTCCACTCCTAATGACTGCAATGCTCGTGTGTTCACTTGCAACTTTTGGAAGAGTTTCTTCAACCCATCTACATCTTTAGGACTCTTCACTGCTACCAAATTTGCAAGCTCTTTTAAGTAGTACTCTTTTAAATTATCTTCTCGTCCGAAGGTTTCTTTCAAAAGAGCGACTGCATGCTCGTAATTCTGATCAGAAAACTGCAAACCTTCCATGAGGGACGCAGCCTCCCCGCTCAGAGACGCCAGAAGGTAATTAAAATTTTGATTCTTCGGCATGTTCGCTCTTTTATGCACCGATGTCTCGAACTGAAGCCAAAACCTTGGCCATGCTGTTTTTTTCTCATCAAACTTGATCATTTCAAGGCTGGCAACTTAACAAGCTCTTGCGTCTCCGAGATTTGGTTAGTACCTTGCACCGACATCGCCTGTTCTGTGACTACTCTCGTAGTCAGTTGCGTCGCTTGTTCTAACTCGCGTAGATGCTCCTCTATTTTTGTCGTTGCAGCGACGATCTTCATCTCATAATGCAAAACTCTTTCAAATTCTGCCTCCGCGCTGTTTTCTTCAATGAATGGTTCTATCTGTTCTTTAACTTGTCTTAGCGTCTGTGACACGCTCTTAATCTGGTTTAGAAGCGTCATAAATTGCGCTGGATCGGCGTCTTCTTGTGTTGTCTTATCGATTTCGCTTGAAAGCGTCGTCACATTTGCTCGAAGCGTCTTCCGCTTCTTCGACAGGACCTCTTTATTCATGCTTAAAACGTGTTGAAAGAGCTCTTGCCTTTTTATGTGCGTCTCCAACAGTCGTCGGTCGTGGTCCTTCTTTCGACGGTTCGTCCTTGAGCCAGACGCCGCTGCTTCGTTCTTCAACCCGTTGTTGCGAATGGGGTTGAAGTCTGTGCGTCTGTCTATAGATCCTCCTGGTCACGGCACCATGTATCAGAAGGACCAGAGAGACCGCAGAACCAATACGTCTTCGGTTTATTGTTGACAGAACCGAAAAAAAAATATATGCAGAGCGTGACCCTGGCTACTTCTTTTTCCTCGCCTCCGAGCTCCATCTTCAATCTGTTTTCTACAACGTTAAAGAACCCCAGGTGGTCTAAATTTCCGGAGCCCTCCACTACGGCGTCTCTCATAATCATATAGTGGTTTTGGGACGTTAAGCCCCACATATCAATCAATCCGATTAGCAAGAATCACACTAAAGCTTTGCAGCCACTTCTGTTAACAGGAACTTAGATTTCTAGGAGATTTAGTTAGCACCGCAGGGGTCCGTCCCGATCCAGACAAGCATGCCCCTGTTGCCTAATTTCCAGCTCCTCTTGATAAGAAGGCCCAATGGCGCTTTTTGGGTTTGTGTACTTGCTATCGCAGGTTCATTCTCGGCTTTTGACGGATAGCGGAACCCTGACTCTCCTCAAAGAGGACGACACACCTTTTGTGTGGGAACACGAGCACCAAGCAGCGTTTGCCGCGCTGCGACAGCGCATGCACTCAGCGCTCACTCTCACTTATTTAGACGATGATGCTGACATGGATGCGCATACTGACATAAGTAACATTGGTTTCGCTGTACTGCTCGCTAAGCGTCAAGATGACATCGCAAGAGGCATAGCCTACGCCCGCCACTCTCCATCCCGTGCCGAGGCAAATTATTTCAATACAGAAAAAGATTGTCTCGCAATAGTGTGGGTAATCACCAAGTTTCGCCCGTACCTTTATCATCATCCTTTCGAGATAGTGACGGACCCTCATGCTCTCTCTTCATTGCAAACAGGCGAGTCCCTTCGGGACACTGCCGGAATTCGACGTCACCATCCTTTACAACTACAGCCGTAAGCATAAAGACACTGACACACTGTCGCACGCATCACATCGTCTCGTCAGTCAGGGAGCAGAGGACAACGAAGGCGTCCTGGGAGCCATTAGCTTGCCGGACATGAGCAGACGACAGTGTGACGACGAGAAATTCAAGCAATCATTTATAAATAAGAGGGCAACAGAACCATACCACGTCAACTGTCCCGTTCGTTCATGTCCTTTTGCCTGCGAGACAGTGTTCTATACATGAAGAACACGCGTTCGAACAACCACGCGTACCTCCTGGTGGTTGCTCGGGACACGCGAGACGACGCCCTTTTCGCTTGCCATGATGAACCAACGTCTGACCACCTAGGCTACTCACGTACACTTAACAGAGCGAGCAAGACGTACTTTTGGCCCGCACTTTCAAATACATCTAACAGTACATCAAAGGCTGTGGGGAATAGCAGCGTCGAAAGCAACTATCTGTTAAGCCAGCTGGCCTACTTCAGGAAATTGAAGCACCCTGCATGCCATTTGAACAAGTCAGAATGAACCTCTTCGAACCATTTCCCCAGTCTGCTGACAGCAACAAATGGGTGATCGTAGTACCGACCCTTTAACACGCTACGCTGAAACACAGGTAATCCCAAGAGCCACAGCCTTAGAGGTACCGCACTGTTTCATGCGTGACATCGTGTTCCGTCATGGTTCACCTTCTAGCGTAATAACGCACATAGGGACAGCATTCACGACACAGCTTATGGATGAAGTTTTTGAACTAAGCAACCTCAGCCACTGAACGACAACCGTGCACAATTCCGCAATACAACGGCTTACCAAGTGGCTGATAAGACGCTCGCAGATATGATCACAATATACTACATAGACGTACCGCCCAGAATAAAGGACCGCATCTTGCCTTACGTGACCTTCGCGTATAACACCGCTGTGCAAAAGACCACGCAATTCACGCCATTTCGACTTCTCTGTGGCCGCGAAGCGCTGACCATGCTCGACTGCATGCAACCGTGTCAAGACAACGATGAGTTGGCAACTGACGCCAAGGAATGCACAGAGCGTGCCGAGGAAGCTCGTCAGCTCACACGACTGCACATCGGCCAGCAGTGCCAGGCAGACGCACGGTGTTTTAATACTCGCCACAGGGATGTTGTCTACAACTCAGGAGACCGAGTACGGGTGTGGATGCCTGTTCGCCGCCGAGGTCTCAGTGAAAAGCTACATAGCCGGTATTTCGGCCCATACAAAGTGCTACGCAGTGTCAGTGACGTGAAGAACAAAATGGTCCAGGACTCAACACCGCAGGCACGGACCAGGACACGATCGAGCCCTGATGTCGTTCATATTTCGCGCATGAAACCATTCCTTGCACGTTTGTAACGTTCTAAATGTGAAGTATTTCTTGGCAAACTTCAGAGACTTTGAGCGTATCTATCTATCTATCTATCTATCTATCTATCTATCTATCTATCTATCTATCTATCTATCTATCTATCTATCTATCTATCTATCTATCTATTGATTGATTGATTTGTGGGGTTTAAAGTCCCAAAACCACCATATGATTATGAGAGACGCCGTAGTGGAGGGCTCCGGAAATTTTGACCTCCTGGGGTTCTTTAACGTTCACCCAAATCCGAGTACACGGGCCTACAACATTTCCACTTCCATCGAAAATGCAGCCGCCACAGCCGGGATTTGATCCCACGACCTGCGGTGCAGCAGCCAAGTACCTTAACCACTAGACCACCGTGGCGGGGCTATCTATCTATCTATCTATCTATCTATCTATCTATCTATCTATCTATCTATCTATCTATCTATCTATCTATCTATCTATCTATCTATCTAGTCGCCAACAGCTTTTAGCTCTCATGGCCGTTTCGATAATGGTATCAATACCCAACTTGGTATGGCATAACACGGCTGTATGAAGAATATATTTGACTAGTCATAACATGAAAATCATGATATGTATGTCATGAATGTCATGATTTACATTTCATGGTCGTGCAGCTCTTGCGGTGGTTGCGTTCATATGGCATGTTGCCAAACTTGTATGGTATGGCATGATTGCAAGGGAACACAAGCGACAGATTCTATAGCATGAAAATCATGACTGCGTGTCATGTAACAACATGACTACATGCCACGCTTAAGATGCGCTCGCGGCCATTTCACTAGCGCCACATATACTGAGTTTGGTATTACAGTTCCTGATTGGATGACGAAACTATGTGACTGGTGCAAACATGGCCCCACCATGGTGGTCTAGTGGCTAAGGTTGCGGTATCAAATCCCGGCTGGGACGGCTCCATTCCTTATGGAGGCGGAAAAGTTGTAGGCCCGTGTGCTCAGATTTGGATGCACGTTAAAGAACCCAAGGTGGTCGAAATTTCCGGAGCCTTCCGCTACAGTGCTTCCCATAATCAAATGGTGGTTTTGGGACAGTAAACCATACATATCAATCAATGGTGCAAACATGAAAATGATGAGAAGTGTGTTTTGTAAAAACTTGACTACATGGCTCATGATGCGCTGGCGGCCGTTTCGCTAGCTGCACTTATACCAAATGTGGTATTACAAGATGTGAATGGATGACGAAGGTAAGATACTGGTGCAAAATAATAAACATGGAATGCGTGTAATCTAACAACATGACTACATGCGACGCTCATGATGCGCTCGTGGTCATTTCGCTAGCTTCACATGTACCAAACTCGGCATTACGCGACGCGAATGGACAACATAGGTGGCTATCTTGCCACCAGTTCCATATCATCAATGGCCGGTTGTTTTGCTCACCACTAGATTACGAGAATAGAAGCTGTGGTTGCTATCGCACTAGCTTGATACGCGCTACAACCAGCCGCCGGGGAGCGCGGGCCAAGCGTTCACATGTTCCCTTTCATAAAAATTTACAATGTACATTGCAACACTAGGATATTTCAACTAAAAAGTATATATCATATAATAAGCGAAGTGCAATTGTTCCTGCAGATTAATTAGCGATCACTCATTACATCATAAAATTGTCATGGCAACTACGAATCAGAAAAACATAGAGACATTAACAAATCACATACGAGGACCTACGCGATATCAAAACTTAGCCGGTACCATATACTGTAGCAGCCGCTTGACGGCTATTTACGCTACTCCTTTGAAATAGCACAATATGTGCTGGTTAGCAGCCATTGAGTTTAGAAAACTAATAGACGTTTTGTACACATCATCATCTGTCCTTATTATATACGTGTGTGACAACACTCTGCACACACTTTTTATTCCAAAGAAGATCTAAAAAATCAAGATTTGTCTAAAATTTTCTCAAGGGTGTCACGATTACTGCAAGATAAACAGTGCTGTTTGAGGAACATCTGGCAACATATGTGGTGCAGTAGTTACCTAGTAAAAAGGGCCGAGAAAGCATCGCTAGCTAATAATAATAAAAGTTTCAAGCTTTACAAGCTGCTTGCCATAGCGAAGGATTACCACGAATGTAGTAAAACACGCTCAAAATAAGTAAATTCGTGCGTTGGCAACTGTTTACTAATTCTTTTGTCAGATTGTGCTGACCACGCGTTTACTGTAAGTAGTGGGATAACTGCGCCTCGTGGAACTAGTAGTGTGGTTGTGCTGCACGAGATAGGTCAGCAAGCCACTATCTCTCGACCGTGATAACGTGTTTAGCGTAGTTTCGCAGCTGTTATGCATCTTATGACATCAGCTTTATGATGTTAGAATTAATCTTAGCTCAATCAAGCTATCAAAATATACTTTTCCTATTTTAAGAAATTGTAGGAATAGAATTGACCTGCCTGATCATTCCTGGAGTGGGAATGGCCTTAGATTTTTTTTCATTCCGAGGGATTCAAAAGAATGCAATTACGGCAAGTTGCGATTTCCCGGAACATATGTGTAACGTAATGAAGGGGCCCATTCCGAAACACTGGTTTTGTGTGTATGGCTCGTGAACCAGAGACAAAATATCCCACACATTTTTTTTCTCAGGAGGACGATGACAGGGTTCCGCGGGCAACGGAGGTCATTTGTCGCTCGAGCTGAAAGTGTTATCTTTAATTACATTGGTGTGTTAGCTTCTTGACAGACATCACTAAATTTATTCGACACTGCGGGCGCTTTGAATAATTCTCGTGCTACTCGGGCATAAGTGCATTCACCAGGCAGCGTTTCACGTCGTTTTTTAGGTGTAATTAGCATCGAAATAAATTCTATACCACAAATATGTTTTTCATTCTTCCGATTTCTGGCTATTGCTTTTCCCGGCTTTTTATTCTATTCATTATGGTTCCTTCAAAAAGGGGTCACCAGCATTTTATAGTGTTTTCGTTTTTCTCACCTTCTTACCAATCTACATAAGTCAGAGCTCGACGCGGGTTTACCTTTCTCATCTTTTGGTTCTCTATGACCAGAATTGGGTTCTGGGCCCTTCGCCTTGTTATCGCCATGTGTACCTGTAAAGGATAAGTTTTCTTCAGAATTAGACCATTTTACAGTAACATTTGACGTCGTAACTGAATTGAACTCATGCAAACTAGCCTGGCATTATTCATTCAAGAGCCGTTTTCATTCAATAACTTTACTTTAGCGTACACTGAAACGCATACATAGAAAGTACGTAAAACTACGTCAGATTCCACGCATTATGTAAGTGCGAAGGAAAAATCAAGTTCTAGCGTAAGCCACTTTTTTGTTCATTTCTTCTTTTAACCAAGTGTTGCCAAGTGAATCGACTATCTCCGCACTTTGATTTGTTGTGTGCATACAGTGAACTTTTCAAACACATAGACTACACAGACGTTCAAACTGCACCTCATCATCCGGCGTAGCACGGCACTCAAGAAGAACTTAGATGGCAGTTGCATCGAATCGTAGAGCAAGCAATGCTGCGACAACGTGCATGTAGTTCTGTGGTCGCAACTCTTAACAAGGTGGGACTCGGGCACTTAAAAATGAAAGTCTTTATTGCACAACCTTGTGTCCGGGAAGTCAAAGCACAAACAATAAACGTTATAAAGGGATAGAGGTAACGACAGCGTCACCCGTCGTAACTCCGATCATGGGTAAAACGCGCCGGCATTGAGAGATGTCGCATCGAAGGTTCCAGACGTGCCTTTGATGGTCGCGATGGTTCTGGGAGTACTTGCACTGTTCGTGTTGTAGGCTCACGAATATCGGAACAATCTACATTATCAAGATTGTTCCCAGATACTCCGGAGTCATGTGCGCAATGCAACCGTTACAGGTTTATTGCGTCGCTTACATTAAACAGATATAATTCATCCCCTTGTCGTAAGATTGGCTATCACATTGGAGTAAAACCTCTCGTTGCAGAAGCATTTGAATGTCCCTGTAAATATACATCTGAGAGCTCGCACAATGTATATCGCTCTTTCGCTGCTATAGAACCATTAAACGTAGATGAACCCATGTTAACACTGAAGCAAAACTGCGATTCGGCCTAGTTGGAATCTATCCATCCTGAAAATGTATGCGCAGGCGAATACGATGCACATAAGAGATGTAGCATAAGACATAAGCTCAGGTTTGTTGAATGTGCACACAGTGTGGTGTATTGCATACCTTTATCATGCGGTTGTGTATATATAGGGCAGACTGGCAGGTGCATTAACACGAGGCTAAGAGAGCATATGTCAAGCCTGAAGGGTCGGCCTGTAACCCATTTGGCAATGCATTGCAATGAGTGCGCATGCTCTCCTTGCTTTAGCGACACTACCTTGCTGTATAGGAGTAGAAACAAGACGTCAAGGGAGATAATGGAGGCATATCATATAGACAAGCAGAAAGACAACTGTGTTAGCCACCCTTCAGTAGCTTTACTAACAAAAGAAATCGCGCTCCTGTCTGTCAATCAATGAAACTGGTATCGTTTTTATGTTTTTGTTATCGTTGTCGTAAGTGCGCAGTGCATTGTGTGTTTTTTTTTAGGTCACCAGGGAGCGCTGTTCCGAGGGTTAAAAAGAGTCAATGTTTTTCGATTAATAAATCAGTTGTTAGATTGCGCCAGTTTGTATTCCTTTCTTTGTCCTTGTTCGCCTGCGCATACATTTTCAGCATGTTAACACTTGGTGATACACTTACGCCTCGTCGACCAACTTCCATACTTAACTTTTAAGTTTTTTATTGGCTGTAGTAGTCAATGGTGTGAGCGTCAACCGGGAAATCGTGGACGGACGGATGAGTGGACGGACGGACGGGCAGACGGAAGGATGGATGGATGGATGGATGGATGGATGGATGGATGGATGGATGGATGGATGGATGGATGGATGGATGGATGGACGGATGGATGGATGGACGAATGGATGGATGGATGGATGGATGGATGGATGGATGGATGGATGGATGGATGGATGGATGGATGGATGGATGGATGGATGGATGGATGCCAAGTGTCAACAGTACGCAGAGAAATCCTTCGTATTTAATACATTTCTCTGAAATCATGCGGGTTCTTGAAGAACGGTTTCAAGCGAAACTCGGTGTAGCCTATACTCGAGTAAACGTTTGTTTGAAACGCAATTACACGGGAGGCAGAACGTGTTGAACACGTTTCATCTTGGCTTCCTTGGCTCGTGTATCATAGGTGCTACCCATACGCCATCTGTATTCTCGAATGCGATCGGTGTTCTTGACTCGCACCTCGCCGGTGTCACTGGTCTCCCACTGCTGACAGTTGCATAAACCTTCCCTGGCTGGCGCCTTTTCGGCGTTGACATCGCCATTCGCGAACGCGATCGGCTTTGCTAACCCTCGCATCGCCGGCGGCAGCTCGGAAAGGTACGTGCACACAAGCGGGAAGCATGCCGCGACGGCATCCCACCCGTCGGTGCGATTGCACGGCAAGCACCAGCGCGCAACATACATTGTCGGCGCCGGAAGATTCTCGAGGCGCGCGCCGCACATACCCGCCGGCTCACGGCTTCTTCTCGCCGACCAATGAAGGGAGGTGGCGCGGGAGAGATATGATGCCCACAAGAGTAGCTAGGGAGGAGTGGGCTCAAGCGCTGTGAGCGGTGGAGAGTGTGAAGCGATCGAACATTGCGAGCAGTTTAGACGGTGAAGCGAGAAAGGTGACACGTGGAGGGCAGCGACAGGCTAGGGAGTGAGTGATGTCAACGCACGCACACTGTGAGGAAAAACGTGACCTACTTGGCACCAACCCGAAATCTGCGGCCAGGGGGCACGATGTGGACGAGAAAACAGCGTTACACTGGCTAGTCAAAGATTCGCTTCACATTTAAACTGGACACTTTGTAAATGCCAAAGTGTGCTCGATGAATGCCGGAGCCCATTGAGGCAGGGTCACACAGAACGAACGCTACGCAGGCAAAGTGCGACCGATCTCTGTTGGCGCACTTCGGCGGCCACCTGGCACTGTGCCACGGCAGAACGGATTGTCGGGTGGACGTGGGCATGAGCCCTTAAAGGCTTTCGCCCTAAAAGAAGTGTGATAGTAATAATAATACGTGGGGTTCTAAGTCGTAAAACAAATTAAAAGAACAAAGCAGATGGTCTTTTCTCTCGTACGTTCACGAACAAAGTAGCATAAGGATGTGCTGACATCGGGCCTTTTGAATGAAAGTGTAAACATGTCTTTTCCTTCGTATTTGATTCACAATCGAGTCGCGGTATAAGGAAGCGATGGAGGACCAAACAAAGGGGAAAAGAGAGATGACAGTGGTGTCCTTTTTCCTTTTTTATGATTCGTTCTTTAGTATTGTACTATACTATGTTCAGAGTAAACCACTCATCTCACTTTCTGTTCGGTTACAATAAGTCAGTAGTTATTTATACAATTTATGTATGCCGAACGGGGTAAAAATTGCACCAGAGAGAGAGCTACAATAGTTGGTTTGCGTTTATACTGCAACAGCGTAAAGACTAAAAGAACAACGAAAGCCTGGAAGACACGTCGGCTGATTTATTGACTAGACAACAAGATTCCAATACTTGATTACGAGTTGACGTACCTGAAGAGCACGTCATGATGCTACATGTGCCTTTTCTTAGGCGCATAGGTTGCGCGCGCACATTTTATTCTTCTTTCTTCCCTTTCTTTTTTTCAGTTCAATAAAGCAACGAGCTGGTAGTGCTCCTGTTGTCTAGCCTGTCTTTGTGCTTCGTCTTAGCTGCATAGGTACTTACTATAGTACTAACCCTACGGAGAAAAAAAAGACGTCCACCATAGGAATAATGGAGTACACCATCCATCATTATGAAAATATGATGCTGGAATTGTTGGTGGAAGATGCTACATGTAACGTTAGGTGAAGGCTGGAGTGCCGGCTATTCTGGAGAGCAAATCGACGTCATGATGAGCTGCCGCAAAGAAGAAAAATTATAGAAAGCGACACAAAGAACACTTGCAAAAAACAATCACAGCACACCCCCGAGGGGAATTATTAAGAGTGGGGCAAAGCGGACGGGTCGACGGAAGGAATGATGGACGCTTCGCTCCGGTCATCCTCATTCAGTCCGTGGATATGCTACGAAACCATTTTTATGGACATGCAATGCAACTGGCTAATCCGACTATGACGACACGGGAGATACGATTCAAGCCATAAGGGGCTTCGCCCCTAAAAACGGGACCACGGAGATTCGAACGTGCGACCTCCATATTCTCAACTGAACACACTAACTACTGCGTCATGCTAACTTATACAATGCGCGCTGTAAAATAACTTGCCAGCTTACTATTGACCATTCAACTTCAGTTCTCACCTACTCGAGATAAGTGGGATCTGTACCTGCTACTAAAACTCGTACGTTTATTAAAACGCCAACAACTTCTGCCTGCAAGAGTTTCCACTGCCATAACGGCAACAGGGCCATGGTTTTGTCACAATTAACAACAGCAAAACAGAATCAAGTGGACTTAAAAGCAGGTACAGTTTACCGGCGGTTACTCTTAATTATTCGTTCCTCCATTGTTCCAAAAGGTGACATCTGCGCACGCTTTTTGACGCCTCCAGCCTCATTAGATGGATACGCTCCCACAATTCTTCTGTATTCTTGTTTTTCGTCCAATGTACATCGCAATCGTGTTCGCGCTGCTGTCGCTCTATTGTTCGCAGCAACTACATACCTACCAACTACATACCTACCAACTACAAAATGAATGCAGTGCGCTGGAAACATTGCGCCATTTTAATGATTCACTAAGCATACGGATTGACAAGTCTGCGTTGTCGCCTAACAGCCAGAAAAGTGCCGGCGAGTGCGACCGGCAGCTGTCGGTTAGTGAAGGTGTACGTTTGCTGGAAGAGCTGCAACCACGTCGCATCGATGTTTGTTGCTTCTTGCGTGAACAGCGTACACAATAAAAATTGCTTCATTTAGGTTGAATGACGCTATGGCTGTGCTTTGTTGTCATTCTCGCTCGTCTGAATTGTGTATTTTGGAACCTTGAAGCACCTATCACGCTTGAATGAGCTTGGTAGGTAGGCCTAACCTTTCGCAGAAATCATGGTGGTAGAACAGAATTGTGGAAGTCAAACTCACCGGGACTCCTCTCGACGCGTGATAAAAAGAAAGGTTTGTGCATATTAGCATCACACGCCCTTTCTCAGCTCTAAAGTACGGCTCAGGTGATTGAGTGTGCGAAAATTGCCAAAGTTTCGTTTCTAGCGTGGCGACACCAAGTGACCGCTGATCCTTGTCTACCGTTGAAAAGGAAAGTTGCGAACTAGAGCTCAATCATTTCTCAACAATGGCACGGTGATGCAAAACATTTACTCTCGCTGTTCACAGTGATACCTCTAGTTTCCTTAACATCACAACAACGTAGCACATCACGCGCATGTCAAGCTGATGTAGGTACGTGCACGAAGTTTATATATTCACGACCACATTCTACGGTCAACCGAAATGGAGGCGCTAATTGTTGACACCGCAAGAAAAAAAGCCACGCTAGAAAGCATATTTACTGGCATTGGTTTATTTCGACTGCAAACATATTGTCTGCGCATTCCAGTGCAAAACACTTAAAATAAGTTATTTCACATACTTCGATATGCTTTTAAATGCGAAGCATTTCTTGGCAAACTTCAGTGACTTAGAGCATATCTATCTATCTATCTATCTATCTATCTATCTATCTATCTATCTATCTATCTATCTATCTATCTATCTATCTATCTATCTATCTATCTATCTATGAAGAGAAGAAGGATTGAAAGAGGAAGGACAGGGAGGTTAGCCACTATCTATCTATCTATCCGCCTATGGCCTATAGCTCTCCTGACCGTTTCAATGATGGAATCGATACCAAAATAGGTGTGGCATAACATGACGATATCACGAGCATAACTGACTATAACATGAAATCATGACATGAATGTTATGAATGTCATAATTTACAATTCATGCTCTTACGGCCCTTGCGGTGGTTGTGTTCACATGACATATTGCAAAAATGGTGTGGTATGGCATGACTGCATTGCAAACATAAGTGGCAGATCCTAACGTGGAAATCCTGACATGCATGTCACGTGAATCATGTCTACACGCCATGCTTATGGTGCACTCGCGGACGTCTTGCTAGCTTCACATACATCAAGTTTGGTATTACGGGACGTGAATGGACGGCAACATATATGACTGGTGCAAATATGATAATCAAGGGATGCGTGATATGCTAAAGGATGACTACATGTCACGCTTATGATGCACCAATGGTCGTTTTGCTGGCTTCACATATGCCAAATTTGATATTACATGACATGAATGGACGGCGAAAGTATGTGACTGGTGCAAAAATGATAATCAGGAGATGCATGTCATTTAACAACATGACTGCATGCTACACTCATAGTGCACTCACGGTTATTGCGCTTGCTTCACATATTTGGTTACGTGACGTCAATAAATGATGAAGCTGTAAAGAGGTGCAAACATGACAATCATGACATGCGTGTCATGTAAAAACATGCGAACATACCACTTTCATGATATGCTCACGGCCGTTTCGCTAGCTTCATAGAACAACCTTGGTATTACGTGACGTGAAAGGACAACGAAGATGAATGACACCTTCAAACTTCATAATCATAACATGCGTGTCATGCAAAGCATGTCTACATGCTACTCAAATAGCGTGCTCGCGGCCATTTCGCTAGCTTCAAAACGCCAGATTTGGTATTGCGTGACGTGAATGGACAACGAAGGTAAATGACACGTGTAAACATAATAATCATGATGTGCGTGTCACTTATGCAACACTCATAGCGTTGTGGCGACACACTGCGCACAAAACGGCGCACCCAGCGTGACTCGGCCGTATGCTGCAACGCGCGTCCCATAACAAACAGCACCACTGTGCTTTCACCGAAGGCTGCCGTCACCAACCACAGGTAGCTAGATAATCCAAGGTAAACAGTGACGTATCAACTCTTTCGCGAGTGGGGGGGGGGGGGCACACTTACCTCACTCATGAGCAAGGATATATATATATATATATATATATATATATATATATATATATAGTCAAGTAGATCCTCCGTGAGTGGTCACAACGTGGTTTATTTCAACTTTTCGACCTATAGTCTGGCCTTCATGAGGATTAAAGGTGCAGTTTGTTGGTGCTCACCTTTATGCAATCTCAAATCAGCGGGAAAAAGGGAAAAAGACAGAAAAACGAAAAAAGAAACAAAGAAAAAAGGAAAGAAAAGGGAAAAGAAAGAAAAAAGAGGAAAAGAATATACGGTGGACTCCCCCCTGGAACCCCCCTTCCACTTTTCCTTCAACATCCACCTCCATCTCTATCCCCTTTCTCGCCTTCACCTTTCTGATGTCAGCGGTCAGTGTACGCTTCCTTTCACTAACACATTCTTCCCGACCAGACGTCGCCTCCAGGCTCTGGCAGTTCGGTGTGGGGCAAAACGAGCTTTTTTACGAAGTTTATGCCTCTATCTACTCAGCGCCCCGTCGACGTTTTGTCGTAGAAAGAGGGGTGCCGCGTTGTGCGACAGAGGCTGGTAAGCGGGCGCAATGCAAATTCCTTGCCCGCTTCTGGATTACGCGTGCAGTAGGGGCCTCCCGACTGTGCACAGGGTTGCTGCTGGGCATGTCATGCTTGACAGAATTGATTGGGTGGTAAAGTAAAAGCCTAAAACAGACGACAGCTGTACTTGGGAAGAGTAGTTACACTTGGAATTGTTTTGAGTTGTCCAGTGCCCTTCGCAGCTGCAGTGCCGTGAACTCGGTTACTATTTTCATTATTGCCGTTATTGTTTTCTAATGCTTTATTGCTGCATGTGTGCCAGGATTCTCCTTTATTCCTCTATCGAGGGCGATAAATCGGTGGATAAGGTACGATTCTCGTTGTTCACGTTCTCGGTTTGATTTCAATTCCGTCTCTAAGAGCGTTACTGAGAGTTGGTCGAAAGGATGGTCGGGAAGATTAAGATGTTTTTATAGGGGTAGATTTAGGGCTGATTTCGCATGGGATCTGTGATTACTGAAGTGAATCCTTAATGGTGATTCTGTTTGTCCGATGTACTGCATACTACACACGTTGCATTCGAGTAGGTATACCACAATAATGGAATCGCATGTTAGGTTTCCTCGTATGTTAATCGAAAACATGGATTGTGTGCTGGTTGCTTTGTGTGTTTCTCGCATCGCCTTACATACGAGACATCGTGATTTTAAACAAAACTGGCATGAATTATTGGGGGGTGAGGTACTGATTTGAGAGTGAACAAAAGTGTCATTGAGGTCAGGTGGTCGTTGCTAAACGACGCCGGGAGCGAATGGGAATGCGCGTTTCAGACGTTCACTTTGTTCCAGAATGTTGTAATGTCGTTTAAGCATTTTGTTGACATTCGGGAAGTTTGTGCTGTAAGTCAAGCAGAGGTTTGTTTGTTGTGGGTCTTCTTGCGGTGGTCGCTTCATAAGTCATCACGCTTCAGCTTTCTCGCTTTTTGAACATCGTCATCAATTACATGTGAAGGGTATTTTTGTTTCTCGAGCATAAGTTTTAGCCTCTGTGAGCTCGTGTCAAAATCAGCTTCTCTTGAGCAGATTCTCTTAAACTGCTGAGCCTGGCTGTATGGGATACTGTTTTTACAGTGGGGCAGGTTATCGCCTTGGTAATGGAGGTATTGTTGTCGATCCGTTGGTTTGCGATATAGAGTTGTAGAGAGCTTGTCCTTTTCTATCCTTACGGTGACATCAAGAAAATTTACGGTTACTTGCGAGTACGTGTGTGTGATGTGTATGTTCGGATGTACAGTACTGTAAGTGTCGATAAAGCTGAGAAGTTCGTCCTCGCTGTGGGTCCCAATAAGAAAGATGTCGTCTATGTGGCGACGCAAAGTGATGCCTCTGTGTGTGGTTCAGAGAGCGCATGCGCCCGCACGAGAAAGTTATCTTCGAGAGGAAGGGTGATAATAAAAGTCAGTTGTTGTTTGGGACGCGAGTTGTTCACTTGCGCAGCTCTGCCGAGCGACGCGTCTCAACATTGGTGACCCGGACTCGGAATACAGACACAGCGACAGGAGTGTCGAACCAGCCGCAATATGGATTCAACGTCCACGACCGACGCCCCTCCGACAGTCTCCTCAGTCGACGGCAAGCTGCCCCCTTTTTGGACTGCGGACCCCGCATTTTGGTTCGTACAAGTGGAATCTCAGTTCGCGGTCAGACGAATCACCGCAGACCTTACGAAATACCACTACGTAGTCAGCAGTCTGCAGCCCGCCATAGCCAGTGAAATCAGGGATCTGTTGCTCGCACCACCTGTCGAAAACGTACATGCAACGCTAAAAGAAACCCTTATTCGCCGAGTTACGCCCTCCGAACCACAACGACTGCAGCAATTGCTTCGCGGCACGGAACTCGGCGACCGTACTCCTAGTCAGCTTTTGCGGCACATGCAACAGTTGCTTGGCGGAGTTGCTTGGAGAAGGCCCTTCCAACAGATCGGAATGGACCTTCTGGGCCCGTTCCCTACATCCCGATCCGCGAACAAATGGATTGTCGTAGCGACAGACTACATGACGCGCTACGCAGAGACCACCGCTCTTCCTAGGGGAACTGCACAAGAAGTTGCAAAGTTCTTTATTAACTAAATTGTGCTGCGACATGGAGCCCCTGAGGTCCTAATCACGGACCGCGGAACGACCTTCACTGCGGAGCTCATGCAAGGAATCTTACGCTACAGCAACACAGATCACCGAAGAACGACGGCGTACCACCCCCAAACGAACGGACTAACAGAACGGCTCAATAAGACAATCGCGGATATGCTGTCTATGTACGTCGACGTTGAACATAAAACGTGGGACAAAGTCCTCCCGTACGTCACGTTTGTGTACAACATGGCTATTCAAGAAACCACGCAGATGACACCGTTCGAGCTCGTCTACGGAAGACGGCCGACTACGATGCTCGACGCCATGCTTCCGCGCGTAGAAGACGACGACCTCAACGCCGACGTCCAAGGATACCTCCAACGTGCGGAGGAGGCCCGCCAGCTCGCTCGAGCTCGTATAACGGACCAGCAACTGGTGGATGCCGGGCGCTACAATCTCCGACGCCGAGACGCCGAGTACGATCCTGGAGATTGTGTGTGGGTTTGGACTCCCATTCGACGACGTGGACTCAGTGAGAAACTTCTACGACGCTATTTCGGACCCTACCAGATTCTACGACGTATTGGCGAACTAACGTACGAAGTGATCCCCGATGGGGACTCCCGTACATCACGACGATGCACGCGGCCCGAAGTCGTCCATGTGGTTCGCTTAAAACCTTTCTACGGACGATGACAAACTTTTAATTGGTGTGGACTTTCCCTTATGTTAGCATCGGGTCGATGCACTCTTAGAGGGGGGGGGGTAATGCCGCGAACGCATGCATTGGGTTTGTTTATTTGTGTTTTGTTTTTTCGGCCTGGCTGCGCCGGCCTGTGCTATCGCCGTTTTCACAGCGTTTCTAACAAACGCTATCACGGCGTTCTCGATACAATTCGACTATTCGAGAAACACTCGCGCTGAGGGATATAAATTCCCGCACAGCCGATGCCGCGTCATTCGATCGCTGACGCTCACTAGCGTGGCCGTCGTTTTGCCGGCCGCTGCTTCGCCGCCTGTGTATTCTTTCAGTTGTTAGGGGAGCACAGGCTCGCTCCAATAAACTTGTTTCCCTTATAGACAACTGCGTCGTCCTTTGCTGCGTGACATCTGATAAACATCTGGTAAACGAGACACATTCGATAAAGTGTTGTGGCCACAACACTTTATCGATACTTTCAAGTGTCGATAAAGACACTCTTAAGGCGGATAAAAACAATTTAAAGGCGGAGACACTTTAAGTGTCTCCGCCACAACCCTTTATCGAACGAAGAAATCACCGGATTGACAGAATTTGAACAGAATAAATACCAAGCCATCGTGAGCACAAAAATGTATAAACTTAAAACAGACCACGTGCTGAACCCCGCGTTCCCTGATATAGTTGCTTATCACTACAACACCACCACCCAGGAAACCACTAACGGTACAAGCGAGCACCCATCTATGAACACACCCTGTGACACTGTGGTTGTAAACCTGTCGGACGCGAGCTTGTCGTTTGACGAAGAAAAGCTGCTTTCTAAAGGACAGGGCTTCTCCCGACAACAAAATTTTTCAATGAATTTCACTTGCTCCGAGACCTCGACAACTTCGCTAGAAGCTTAAGGTTGCGCGAATATTTCTTGGACGGGCCCTCTAACAACAAAACAATTCACCGTCGTAAAACAAATGTTTGGACACCGAACAGTAATCGAGACAAGTGCCTGGACCTTCATATCGCCGCAGTACAGAAAAATATAGTACACAAATACTACAGACAGAAAGGAAACCGAGAAAACTTGACCAAATCTGAAAAAAACGAGTATGAGAAATCTGGCATCTAGGACAGACATAACAATAAAACCCGCTGACAAAGGAGAGCAATTATAGTCCTTAATACAACCAACTACTTACAAGATGCATACCACCAACTAGACGACTCAATATTTTACGAACGCTTCCCAGGCGATCCGACAGACGAATACAAACGTTCCGTATCAACAGAACGAAAGAAACTGTTGGATGCAGAAAAGATAACCAACACTGACCACAAATTGATGCGAGCAGCATACCCTCCTCCAGGTCGCTTCTACATCCTCCCGAAAATTCATAAACCCGGTAACCCAGGTCGACCAATCATATCAGGCATCGGTACAATAACTGAACCCATTTAAGCGTACGTGGACAAACTAATTAGCCACACTCTATGCACCCTCGCGTCGTACATAAATACACCACACATTTTCTTCGAGACATTGCAGGTCTGTGTGTGTCGAAAAACTCGTACTTGGTTATTCTTGATGTCTCTTCATTGCGTACAAATATTCCTCACGATGACGGCATAGCTGCATTACAAAACATGTACACAAAGCATAGACAATCTAACACCCCAGAATTCTCTGCCATCGCAATTTTGACGAGAATGTTCCTCGAATTTAATTCATTCGAGTTTAACCAAGAGTATTTTCGACAAATCAGCGGGACCGCTATGGGCACCAAAATGGCACTCAATTATGCCAACATATTTATGGGAAAGCTAGAATCGGAATTTCTTGCACAAAGTTTCTTGAAACCACTGCTATAAAGGAGCTACATAGACGACATCTTTCTTATTTAGACCCACAGCGAGGACGAACTTCTCAGCTTTATCGACAACTACAATGCTGCACATCCGAACATATACTTCACACAAAGATACTCGCAAGTAACCGTAAATTTTCTAGATGCACCATAACGATAGAAGAAGACTAGCTCTCTACAACTCTATGTCGCAAACCAACGGATCGACAACAATACATCCATTACCAAAGCGATCACCCGCACCACTGTAAAAACAGTATCCCATACAGCCAGGCTCAGTGGTTTCAGCGAATCTGCTCAAGAGACGCTGATTTTGACACGATCTCACAGAGGCTAAAACTTATGCTCGAGAAACAAAAATACCCCCACATGTAATTGATGACGCTGTTCAAATAGTGAGAAAGCTGAAGTGTGATGACTTACTTATGAAGCGACCACCGCAAGAAGACCCACAACAAACAAACCTCTGCTTGACGTACAGCACAAACTTCCCGTATGTAAACAAAATCCTTAAACGACATTACAACGTTATGGAACAAAGTGAACGTCTGAAACGCGCATTCCCATACGCTCCAGGCGTCGTTTACCAACGACCACGCAACCTCAATGACACTTTTGTTCACTCTCAAATCAATACCTCACCCCCCAATAATTCATGCTAACCTTGTTTAAAGTCACGATGTCTCGTATGTAAGGCGATGCGAGAAACACACAAAGCAACCAGCACACAATCCAAGTTTTCGATTAACATACGAGGAAACCTAACATGCGATTCCTGTAATGTGGTATACCTACTCGAATGCAACGTGTGTAGTATGCAGTACATCAGACAAACAGAATCACCATTTAGGATTTGCTTCAATAATCACAGAGCCCATGCGAAATCAGCCCCAAATCTACCCCTATCAAAACATCTTAATCTTCCCGACCATCCATTTGACAAACTATCACTAAGGCTCTTAGAGACAGAGTTTAAATCAAACCAAGAACGTGAAAACGAGAATCGTACCTTATCCACCGATTTATCACCCTCGATAGAGAAATAAATGAGAACCCTGGCACACATGCAGCAATTAAAGCATTAGAAAACAATAACGGCAATAATGAAAATAGTAACTGAGTTCACGGCACTGCAGCTGCGAAGGGCACTGGGCAACTCAAAACAATTCCAAGTGTAACTACTCTTCCCAAGTATAGCTGTCGTCTGTTTTCTGTTTTTACTTTACTACCCAATCAATTGTGTCAAGCATGACATGCCCAGCAGCAACCCTGTGCACAGTCAGGAGGCCCCTACTGCACGCGTAATCTAGAAGCGGGCAAGGAATTCGCATTGCGCCCGCTTACCAGCCTCTGTCGCAATACGTGGCACCCCTCTTTCTACGACGAAATGTCAACGGGGTGCTGAGTATATAAAGGCATAAACTTCCTAAAAAAGCTCGTTTTGCCCCACACCGAACCGCCAGAGCCAGGAGGCGCCTTCTGGTCGGGAAGAATGCGTTAGTGAAAGGGAGCGTACACAGACCGCTGACATCAGAAAGATGAAGGGAAGTAAGGGGAGAGAGATGGAGGGGGAGTGGAAGGAAGAGTAGAAGGGGGCGCCGGGGGAGAGTCCACCTTAATTCTTTTTTTTCTTTTTCCTTTCTCTTCTTTTCTTCTTTTTTCGTTTTTCTTTTTTCTCTTTTTTCCCTATTTCCCACTGATTTGAGACTGCATAAAGGGGAGCACAAACAAACTGTACCTTCAATCCTGATGAAGGCCAAACTCTAGGCCTCAACGTCGAAATAAACCAATAAACCACGTGACCACTCACGGAGGATCTACTACACTATACGTAACGCTACCGCCATTCAATTCAACCACCATGCCTGCCTATATATATATATATATATATATATATATATATATATATATATTTGGCGTTTCAGAGCGGAAGAAGTTACACATCAAAAATGATTCGTCGCACTAATCCGCTCGCAACAGCTTCAACAGAGCAGCGGTGATGATATACCCTTTTCGAAGAAAATTATTTTACAGTCCATAAAAGGTTTGCTTGTTTTAATCCGTAACTATACATCAACAAGTCACAGCAGAATAAACGCATCAACAATTGATGTAGCATTATTGGGCCCCTGGGCAGCACTTGCCTTCTCTGTAATACTACAGCGCAAGACACGAAAACGCCGCATGGGAGACCCGCACCGCAAAGAACCTACAAGAAAAGTCATCATAGCGGAAATATTAACGAAATTTCACTATGTTCTAACATTGCCTCGTAACATTTTCCTTCTACTGTTAGAACATATTGAGTGATTACTGTTGTGACGAAAAAGCTTCGTCTTACTTGTTCGTCTTACCTCATCCTGCTACCAAAAGCGAAAGCTTCGTCTTATCCCAGCCTGCCACCAAGAGCGGCCACTGTCAAAAGTATGGGGGCTCAGCCCCCTACCCCCATTTTCCTAAAAGGGGGGGGGGGCTTGGGCTTTTCTTGCTCCCTCCCCCGGCTGGTAGGCCTTTGGCTACCGAGCTTGGTTTTTTTAACCGTTCTAGCGCAACATCGTCACGATTGCCGTGCTGTTGCTACCACGTTAATAAACATAGTCATGTTTTACATCGGGATACGCCCTTCACCGACTCTGCATCCGACATCTGGTGACCCGGAAATTGAGCTAACCGCACCGCCTTGGCTGAGCTAGAAGGCCTTACCGCTCTTCGCCAATAAGAACAGCTTATTCAAGAGCTGCTTTAGACCCAACAACAGTCGCGCTCGATCCACGCCCACCAAAGCTCTGTTCCAGCAAGTGCCGTCATTCCTACGGCCACAGCACCCTGCATCCTCATACCACCGGAGTTTCTCAAATTCTGGCCAGGAAACCCAGCCACCTGGCTCCTCAAGATGAAGCCTACTTTCTGGCTGCGCAACATCATCTCGCAGCAGGAAAGGTACGCCATCACGGTAGACATGATTACTCCCGGTCTGTGATCCGTTGTGCCTCCTCCGAGACCACAGGCATACGACAGGCTTTGAGGTTTCATGCACTTCTACATCCACCAACAATGCCACGGCACTTACTACCTGCCATGCAAAACGTTAGAATCAAAACTCGGGCCGTCACTACCCCTGTGCCCATCACGGTAGCTAATTTTACCACGTCTGCCCCTCTGACCTTCGTGCCGTCTATTCGTCCCACCTAGGTGGCCGCCACTTCTGAACCATTGCTTCTTCCTTCAAGCAGCCCAAACAAGTCAAATCCGATTTTACCAGGTTTGGGTAACTTAGGATCAACCTTTTCGCAGAAAGCCTTGCAGTCGTAGCAAGACATTGTTTTAGGCGGTTCAGAAGACCGTGCCATGCACATCCCTTGACACGAATGAGTCTCGTCTTGCGTCAACAGCTTTGTCTACTACACCTGCTAACACCATTGCAAGCGTCCATCTACCTGCGCAACTCGGCGAAGTAGCACTGACATCATTATATGAAGTGACAACACCAGCAGCCGTTCAAGAATTCGCCGTAGCTACTGACCACTCTCAGTCATGTGATAAAACAGCTTTGTCCTCGGACGCCGCCACGCCAATGAAGCGTTTTAGGGGCGAAGCTCCTTATGATGTGGCTCGTGCGTCCCTCGTAGTACGTAACCACCAGTGGCACATACCCGAAAAATGTATAGCATTTGACCTCCAAGGTGGTGCCGGTGAGAGATTTCTTCTGTGCGTTGTTTAACAATAAAAATAGTGCTCAATGTACATGCCAATCGCTGCTAATGAGGAATGAGAGATAGGAGCATTCGGTTTTTAGTCAACGCGCACGCTGCGATCCCCATTAGCAGCCATTGGCATGTACATTGAGCACTATCGGACAAGAAAGGGTTGCTACATTATACTCGCTGGGTGTAACCTCCTTAGTTTTAGAAAAGTTTAGCGAGCGTTGAGCCACAGGGCCATGAATACAATGAACTAGTATATAACATGAATGAATTCGAGGCGGTTAAAGGGGGAAGCAGATACGAAGCGCAAGCCGTAAGAAATTAAAAACTGAATCCTCCTGTCTCTCATATCACATAAGCAGCCACTGGCATGTACATTGAGCACTATCTGACAGGAAAAGGTTGCTACGTTATACTCGCTGGGTGTAACCTCCTTGGTTTTAGAAAGGTTTAGCGAGCATTGGGCCGCAGTGCCGTGAATACAGTGAACTAGTATATACCATGAACTCAAGCTGGTTGAAGGTGGGAAGTAGACCCGAAGCGCAAGCCGTAAGAAAGTGTGCATGTGCCACCTCTCGTTTAGTCCTTGGAATTTCCACTGAATGGCGGTGCTTCTATATGGGAAATATATGATGAAAAGATGCGAGATGGTGGGACTTGGAGTGTTGAATAGATGGACGAACGGACACACAGACAGGTGCATGGATGGACGCATGAACGGACGCAGGGGCGGATGCATGAACGAACGCATGGACGGGCGCACGAACACACGCATGGACGGTCGCACAGACGGACGCATGGACGGACGAATGCTTCGCCCCACTCTCCATCATTCACTCCGTGGATATGCTGCCATTTTTTGGGGGAGATGGGATACCAGGATCGTTTCACGTAGCTGTTTAGCCAGGGACTCCAGTTCATCTCCCGCATACTCAGGACGAGCTGGGTAACCTACACGGCGTAGCAATTTTCTCCCAGAAGTGGTTAAGTTGAGCCTCCCCCGTTGAGAAATGAGCACCGCTGCGTGTAACTCCTCATAATGATTGTGCATACCATAGGCTTCGAGTCGTTCTGTGGATGTTTAAAGTGGTAGGCCGAGAGCCGCCTTGTACAATGTTCGTATCAACGCATCTAGAGCCTTTAAATCGGTTTTATTGATCTCCCAGAAAGGAAGACTATATGTTAGCCGACTGAGGACAAAAACCTGAACTAGCCGGCGTGTCTCAGCTTCCTTGAAACCTTTTCGGTGATAGGTGACTCTATAAATCATACGGAAGATCTGCTTCGCCGTTGTTTTGAGGGTTTTTATTGTGTGTTACACTCGCTTGTTGCTTTGTAGCCACAGTCCAAGTACTCGCATTTTCTGTACCTCTTTTGTCTTGTGGTCTCCTAGTATGAGGTTGACCGGCTCGTGAATGCGGCGGCCTCTGCCTCGGATTCTAATAAATTCACATTTATCGGGATCACCGCTCATTTCGCTCTGATAAGCCAAGTCGTCAACAGCGGTCACTGCGTCTTGTAGGATTTGCTTATTTTGTCCCAAAGAGCCACTGTTGGCGCATAGGGTAATATAATCTGTATAGAACATGTACCCTAGTCCTGAAACGCTGTCTAGTCTTCTTGCTAAGCGTCTCATGCCGATGTTGAAGAGAAGAGGAGATAGTATCACCCCTTGTGGTGTGCCTCTATTGGGCATAGGAAACGGATAGGAGCGTGTATTGCCTAGGCCTATTGCAGCAGTGCGATAGGTTAGAAAATAGCGAACGTAGTCATATATTTTTTGCCCACAACCGATGTCATTTAGCTCAGATAAGATGAGCTCATGGTACATAGTGTCAAATGCGCTTTTCAAACCAAGAGATACGACGAGATGTTTTGCACCAACCGTGGTATTGCAGAATACCTCTTCCGGAAGAAGGAAGACATCCTGCGTTGACAAATATTGGTGAAATCGAAACATGCTTGTTTGAAAAAGGTTCCGATCTTCAATGTAAGTCGTGAGACGTGTGTGAATCACCTTTTTGAATAATTTGCTAAGACAGGATGTTAATGATATTGGCCTTAGATTTTGTAGGTCGGGTGTTTTTCCTGGCTTCAGAATAAGAATGATTTTGGCGTCCTTCCATTGTTGAGGAACCACGCCCTTCTCTCATAACTGATCAATAAAACACCGAGTAAGTTGTTCCAGGTGTTCATCGCTCAGATTCCGAATCACCGCGTTTGTTAGCTGGTCAGGTTCAGGGGCAGTATTGCGCTTTGCTGCTTGCGTGGCCACGAAAAGTTCTGCCTTGGTGATTGGTGCGTCGAGCACAGCGTTTTTCTGGCCTTGGTATGCTAAAGTGCACGGGAGAGTTGTGAACGCGCCTATGTACTTGTTTCGGAGCTTAGCCAGGAGGGTGTCATCTGTTCCTGGGAATTCCCAAGCGAGCTTCTTAAGAGTTCGGTTTGCTGCCGATTTGGTTTTACCAGGTTCCATTATGCTGCGCAGTATTGCCCATGTCTTGGAGGTGTGTAAGGTTCCTCAGAGTGAGCCGCTAAAATTCGCCCAGCTCGCCATCTTCAACTGCTGCGCGTAAGCGTTTGCCCGCTCAGATATCTCCGCAATTTTATGGCGCAATTTTATATTGAGTCGCTGTTGTTTCCATCGCTTGGTCAACCCTCTTCTGGATTCCCACATATATATCACATGGCTATCGACTACCGGTGTTTCCACTGTGAGCGAAACCCGCTTAGAAGTTGCTTTGTGAGCTTCTCGTGTGTGCGTTGCCCAATCTTCAGCTCTATCCAGTAAAATTTCGGGCAGTGGGACTCTACGATAAGTTACCCAATCTGTTAATACAACATGGCCATGAGACTGCCGAATTTTGGGGGAGGCAATCGACACGCTCAAAATATAACGGTCACTGCCGAAATTCTCTTCTAGGTTGCTCCAGAACACCTCGTCAACATTATTTATGAATGCAGGATCACGAAATGTGTCTGCGCTGACGCTGTTACCCAATCTTGTCGGGTGTTGCGGGAGTACGAGAAGTTGGAGCCCATGCGCATCAACAACTCGCTCGAGTTCGCGGCCTTTCGGGGTATTTTTTCGGTACCCCAAGGTAGTGTGAGGGGCATTGAAGTCCCCGAAAAGCAGTAGTCGACCCTGGATGCTGAAATTACTCTTAGCATACTGAATGAGTGCGTCAAAATTGGACCTCTTTTCCTTAGGGGAGCGATACACGTTCGTAATTAGGGTTTCGGCTTTGCTACGCTTGTGCGGTAGTATACTTAAGATTTGGTTGTTAATGCTACTAGTTACCAGATAATCTATACTAGTAGCTATTTTCTTAAGAACCAACGTGGCGACTTTAGGGTAATCTGGATTTGATAACGTGTAGTAGCCACTCAATTTGACTGGCTTATTGCCAACCTCTTGTAGACAAAAGGCATCATGTTTGACTGGTGCCGTATTAAGGAAATGTAGAGCGGCCGAACTTTTGTGGAAGGAGCGGTAATTCCATCGCCAAATTTTGAGATATTTGATGTGCACTCGTGTTTTACTCGCCATGGATAGTGCTATCACTGTCCGAGATTGAGAGTTGCTTCGGACGACGAATAGACAGAGCACCCGGGCTGCTTTTAGGCCGTTTAGGAACAACGGCCCTTATGCTGGCAGTAGATTCCTCGACATAACTTTTTAGGTTCTAAAATTAGGCAAACATTTGCTGCTAAAAACTTTGCATGCTTTGCAGTTGCTGCATTACTTTATTTAATGTACCTTCCATAGAATTAGACTCGATCATAACCAGGCCAGATGAGCCGGTTGCTTTAGAAAGTGTTTTTGGCTCGATTCCATACCGCAATTAGCTTTGAGGGAGGCCAACTCTCGTTTTATTTCTGCCAAGCTCTCACGGAAGAGTTGGTTCTCACTAATAATTTTTGAATATTCTGAATTAGCCGTTATTGGACCGCGGGAGAAGCAACTCGTACATAGCTCACCTCGCCATGTTCGGGCGCTTGCTTGATCGCTGAGCCTAGAGCTCCGGATTTAGATGACTTGTGTGAGTGAAAATGGGGTGGCGTCTTAGGAGTAGAGTCCTTCCAGGTCTGGGATCTCGATCTAGATCTGTATCTAGAGCGGAACATTGGGAGAGTTTCTGGCGAGTCGGAACAGTGGTCCAGGGCAGATTGTTCATCATCAGAACTAAACCAGTGGGGGCGTTGAGGTGGCTTTGGTGAGGTGTCATTTAGAGTAGGCTGGTGCACACTAGCCCTTGAGGTTCTTTTCTGCGGAGATTTGAGTCGTTTTCTGCAACTTCGGTCGCCTGTCAAATGACCCTCGCCACACGCTGCACACTTCGGAGAGCACTCATGTCCGGTTGCAGGATCCCGTTGTACACAAACGTTACACACTTGAGTGTCCGGCTGGGGGCAAACGTTCGAATTGTGACCAACTTGATGGCACACTTTGCACACTTGAGTGGTAACCTTGTAGGGGTAGCAAGCAAGTTCTCCGCCGTTGTAATAGACGTATCGAGGTGTAATCCCTTCAAAAATGTCATAACGACCGTCTTGGTGTTTTTAAACATCCGTGCTTGCAGAACTTCGACCCCTTGGGTGCGTATACGGAGATTGGCTTTTAGCGTTTCAGGCGTCGTGTGGGAGTGTAAGCCGTGAATAACACTCTTAGATGTCCCTTCGCTTGTCGCTACGTAGGCATTGACTGAGTGTGGCCGGCCGTTGATCTTTAGGGTGGTAATACGCCTCACGTGGTCTGCCACTGTCTGGTGCGACATCAAAACAATGAAGATGTTGGAACCTCCCTTGATTCTGAGCAAACATTGCTCACCAGATATTTGTCTGCTGCAAGCTTCTATCACGGCGTCTGCCAGTAGTGGACTAGTGAGGGTCTTGACCGGTAGCCCTTGGTGTGGTCGCACCACTATATTGAAGTCGTCTTTGGGCAAGGGGCGTAGCCGCCTGTGGGCAGGCCTGTATTTAGATTTTCTGGTTGCTTCAGCAGTGGATAACTGTCGGTGGTATGAGGTCGTCAAAAAATTTATGGACTTGGCCTTCTTTTTTTTTCGCAAAAGTCTTCTTCTGCCTCAGTGTGAGCATCGTTTGCAAGGCTTCATCCGCTTGGTTTTGGCTGTCGGTCTTGGCGTTCTGATCGTTGGTTGCATTTGGCGTTGAGAGGCTCTTAGCTGTAAAGTCTTGAAAATCTCTATTATCAAGCTTTTGGCGTCGCACGTCCGTCGTAAGCGAGGGTCCGGGACACGCAATAGCGTCTGAGGGCTCAATTGCGAGAACCATCGTGTACGCGCGCAACGCGCAATGTAGCGTTCCCGCAGCCACCTCCTACATGGTGGCGATGGCATTGTTGAGCTCGCACTATAGTCAGGTGCGTTTGGGCTTCTAAAATAAAAAGTTCCGGTCACTTACAGCTGTAATTGGCGTCAGTAGATGCGGAACAACTTCAGGAAGCCGTGGCAATAGTCGAAATGGGCCGCACACATAAATTTCCACAATGGAGCCGGAAAATTCACGAAGCACTTGCGGACACGGCTCTTCTTGTTGGTGCGACCTAGCGTCTCTCCATTAGAAAAAAAAAGCTCCAATACATTGTGATGCGTATCGACGCCTGTGCAACGCTTTTGTTTACTTCAAGCTTTCGTTATCAGTTTGCGCGCAGTCTCGCCACACATTACCCCACCTACTCCCCCCCTTTTTTTTGTTGCACTGCTGCACCCTCTGCCTATATTCATGGGTGCGTTTGCCTGAAAGTCTATCGAAAAGGTCTGTAGGTCAGCGCAACACTCATAGGTACACGATGAACTTTGTGTTGTGTGCATTGTGTGCGATGAACTGTTGTGCAAGATGAATGGTACAATAAGAGATAGAATTTCAAAAAAATATGGTTCGGGTAACCAGCCATAGCAGACATTCCCACGTAACCAAAGAAGTGCCTCTCCAAATCCTTACGCGATGATTCGTTAAGTCGTCAATTTAGCATTACCGCATTTAGGCTTAAACAATATAAAGATGTTATTAGTTGAAACATGCACTGGTATAAAAAAATCCGGCTTATTTACTGACTAAATACTAATCGTTTACTTGTCACGAAAAACATTAACCTTCTGGTAATTGACGGTAGTAAAATGTTGATTATTGAAACTTGCTAGTTTGAAAAGTAGTTTTAGTGCTGACTCGAATAATTAATACATTACTAAAGATTTAGTTACCGAGTGCTTATATCTGCATGTACATTGACACGTAAAGATAATTCAATGAAAAAGTACATATAGGATACTAAGCGAAATACAATAGCCCACAAAGGTTAAACAGTGACGACTCATTACATCGCAAAATTACCATGGCAAGTACGCATCAGGTCAACATACATAGAGACATTAACTAATCACACACAGGGACCACACGAGGACCAATCACACGAGGACCACTCACACGGGGACCAATCACAAACGCGAGCATAGAATATCAAGACTTAGCCGGTATTGTATAATGTTGCAGTCGTTTGAAGGCTATTTATGCCCCTAGTTTAAAATAGTACAATGTGTACTGATTATCATATATTGATTTTAGAAAATTACTGGACGTGTTGTACACATCATAATCTGCCCTTCTGTACATGTTTGTCATCACTGAATGCGAAAATTTCATTCCAAAAAAAATTGACAAAATTAAGATTGGTCTGAATTTTTTTTAAGAGTGTCACGATTGGAGCAGGATATGCACTGGTGTTTATGGTAGATCAAGCAACGTATATGGCTTATTATTTACCTAGTTAAAAAAGCCGAGAAAGCATTGCTGCTTAATAACGGCAAAAGTTTCAAGCTTTACTAGCTGTTAGCTATAGTGAAAAGATGCCTCGAATGTAGTAAAATACGCTCGAAACAAGTAAATGCGTGCTAAGACTGATGCTCGGTCTAGTTGGTGATTTGAAATCAACATATTTGCACAGTGCAAGACTAAGAGTAGTTACGACATAACTACAGAGGTAGAGACAAGGACAGAAAGAGTGCTGTTTCTGTCCTTGTCTTTTCTTCTGTAGTTACGTCATAACTACTTGAAGTCTTGTGCTGTGCAAATATGCAAATGCATGCATTGCCAACAGTTTATTAACTTCTTTTCAAGATTGTGCTGACCATGCAAATACTATAAGTAGCAGGAGAACTGCCCCTATGGGAACTAGTAGTGTGGTTGTACGGCACAAGATAAGTCACAAAGCTACTAACCTTCAAACGTGGTAACATGTTTAGCATAGTTTTGCAGCTGTTAACATCTTATGACATCAGCTTTATGTTGTTAAAATCACTCTTAGATTGATAAAGTTATGAACATATATGGTTCCCACATTTAGGACGTACAGGAATGGGATTGACCTGCCTGGCCATTCCAGGAGTGAAATCATCAAAGTTTTTACATAGAGAGAAATTTAGAACATGCAAATACAGCACGTTGATATTCCTTGGAATGGATTTTTAATAGATCGGAGGTGCCCATTCCGAAACAATAATCTGGTGTGTATGGCTCGTGAAGCAGATTTCACACATTTTTCTTCAGACGAAGGAGCATGAAGGGGTACCGCGGGCAACGGCGCTCATTTGTCGCTCGAGCAGAAAGTGTTAACTTTATACATAACGGCGTGTTAGCATCTTCATAGACATCACTAAATTTATACGACACCGCAGGTGCCTTAACAAATTCTCGTGCACCTCTGGCATTAGTGCATGCACCAGGCAGCGTTCCACGTGGTTTTTCAGGTTTCTTGAGCATCGAAATAAAAATCTCTACCACAAATATCTTCCTCACTCTTTTTTTCCGGCTCCTGCGATTCTCGGCTTTTGCATTCATTTTTTATAGTCTGTTCAAAATAGTGTAACCAGAGTTTTACAGTATTTTCATTTTTTTGTCGTTTTACCCCTCTACTTATGTCCGAGCTCGACGCGTAGTTACCTTTTTCTTCTTTTGGTTCTCGAAGATCAGTACTGGGTTCTGGGCCCTTCGCCTTGTCATAACCATGTGGATCTGTAAAGTATAAGTCTTCTTTGAAATCAGGCTATCCTAGAGTAACATTTTTCACCATAACTGAATTGAAATTGTCGGGCCGATGGGCCTTTACCTGCAGCACGCATGGTGGAAGCTGGGCGAGAAAAACACATGCGCATTGCACATGCGTAGAACGAGCATCAGCGCCCAAAAAAGCCACAGGATGCGAAAAAGTCGCTGAGAGATAAGAAGGGTGAGGGAGGAGCATGGGGGCTTTTTTGCTGCCTTATCCCCTTGAGCGGAGGCAGGACCTTCATTTGACGTCCAACGTGGTTTTCGGATGTACTTCACCTTCCTTCGTTCTTTCCAACGTGGTTTACTCAGTTTTCATTCATTTCGTTGCAGTTAGTTTTCGTGTCATGAGGATCGCACGCATGTGGCACCCGTTCAGTCGACCCATATCACACGCATTGTTTCTTGCGCATTTGTATGCTCACGCGTTCTGGTACAATTGGAGCTCTTGAAGGTGAAAACCCTATAGACTTAAAGTCAAATATAATGCCCGACAAAGCACAAAAGGACGCGCCCGCGCAAGACACGTCTCGTATCGTCGAGCAGCTCACCCCGCTGCTAGAACGCCTCGCTACAGCAGACGACTCTTTTCGCCTACCGCTAGCCGTGTCTACATACGAAGGACATAGGGACAAGAAATCGGTCACAGACTTTTTGGAAGAGTTACTAGATTATCGCGATGCGTAGGTACTCGGAATGAGACCCTTCTGCTACGTGTTCTGCCCGTCGCCCTGTCTGGCTCTGCCGCACGTTAGCTTCATCTCCAGTCTTTTGACAGTTTGTCCCATTTTAAGCAGCTATTCCGTGCCGAATTTCTTTCACCCGACTACGTCGCTCGTATGAAATATGAACTTCGCAGGCGTACACTGATTAAGGATGAAAGCCTCCAGGAATTCGCACGGTCTTTACAGGAGCTTTATGACCGCACGGTTCCTTCAGAATATGGAGCGGAAAGAGTGACTCGGGCAGTTTGGCAGTCGCATTCTCGTTTTCAGGCGTACTTAAGGGGTCGCTCATTCCCTTCACTTCAGGCTGTCGCTAGAGCAGCGGGTGATACTCAGGCCGCGATGATGGCGGAACTCACATTCCAGCCAGCACCTCTTCCGAATCCACTCTCGAAATGTCCTGTCTGTGGCATGGTCGGTCTAACCCGATGGCCTCACCGATGACCCCACCAAGGGCTCTAGACCCATTCAGCCACCACAATTTGTCTGCTTCATTTGCCTTCACGTCAATTACCCAGGAACGTGGGACACCCACATTAGGCACCTCTACCCAACGTCAGCCCATAGCGCCCGCACACTACTCTTGTGCAGGATGCACAAGCAAAAACCCTCTGATATGCTTCCAGGGTGGAGGCCGAGGCCACTACAACGCCAGTTCCCAAGCAGACCACGCTCCGGCCACCGGGGAAGCGGCCAAGGCCGGCGATGGTGAGCGCATGCCAATTGCCAGCCTGTATTCTACCGCCCCCCGTAGTCCTCTCATTTTACGCATATCCTGGAAAGCCTACTGCAGTCCCTATGTGGGCAACGGCTTCTATACAACAGCAGCCAGACGCGTCAAAGAGGCGTCGACGCTGGGTGTTTTGGTCTTCGCATCATCCAGCCGCCAGGATGCACAACATACCGCAGAAAACTTTAGGCAAAGGAGCACACGCCTGAAGAGATAAAGCCACATTTCTTCCCGCTAGGACAACTACGAGAGAAACAAACAGTTACCGCTCCTTCAAAGAGTCCCAGGCCGGTAATATCCACGGAGTACTCTACAATACGGTGAGCGATCTTCCTTCTCTCGTTGGCCACGCTGATAAAGCATCATTGGTGATGGTTTCCATGGCAGAAGTAAACGTCCCGTCTCTTTTAGATACTGGCTCAGCTGTTTCTGTTTTTGGTGATCGCTCAAAAATGCCTGAGAGATTAAAGACTTAGCTTTGCAAACGGTAAACACTAATATGCGCGTTGTGTCTGCTCATGTCGTCCCTGCTACACTTGCAGCATATTTAGTGGTTGCACTCGATGGGTGGAAATTTGTCAACGTTTCCTACACCTACCCTTATTTTCCTTCCCCGTAATTTTGGGATAAAGTTTTTAGCCAAGTCGATAATCATGCTTGATATGCGTATGGGCACCTACAGCCTTGGCATCACTGCAAAACCACTTGCGTTTGTGCCTATTTTGCCAGAACCCTCATCTCATCTCCTTGCAACAATTGTTGATTCGTTCTTGGAGACCACAGATGACTTCTTCGGTGTTATTGAATCCTTCAAAGGGCCATCAGAGCTAAATGCCAAAATTCTAACAGCCCTAAATTCTTTTGCGGCAATGTGTACAGAAGCTCCTAGCTAGGTCATTATATTGAAACACGGGATCGAAACAACTGACATCCGCGCAATCCGTTTCAATCCACGTCTCCTAAGCGTACACAAGCGCGAACTTGTGGCTTTCAAAAAAATGCTTGCTACTTGTGCTGTAAGAGTATCCAACAGCGCATGAGCTTTTCTAGTTGTTTTAGCTCCAAAGAAGGATGGCTCTGCATGGTTGTGCGTTGACTACCGGCGGTTAAACGCAATCATGGTTCGAGGCTCGTACCCTTTTTATTAATGGACTCTGTTATGTACTCCCTTTAGGCCGCCAAATTCTTCACTACCCTTGACTGTAGCATAGACTTCTTGCAAATCCTGTTAGCAGAGTGGAAAGCTGCGAAAATGGCGCTCACTTGCCACAGGGGATTGTTAGAGTTTACGAGGTCCCCTTTTGGATTGTACAATTCGTCCACCATATTTCAGTGCGTCATGGCCATTGTGCTTTGAGACGCCAAATTCAACTTTGCAGTGGCCTGCATGGATGATGTGGTAGTGTTCTTGAAAATCTTCGACAAGCACCTGATTCCTTTAACCACAGCACTAAAACGAATGCAGTAAGCACGCATCGCCTTGAACCCCTAGAGAGTTCCGTCCAGCAAGGCACAATACGACCAGGTGAACAGAAACTCCAGGTAATCCTGAAGTAGCAGCCATGAACAGGCGTCAAAAGCCTGCAACGGTTTTTGTGTATGGTGAGCTTCTACTACCACTTTACTTCTAACTGTGTCGATCTGGCAAGACCACTTTACCAGCTCTTGCACAAGAGAGTCTTTTGGCCTTGAACTAACGCACACTAGGCAACATTCCAGGCTCTGTCGGAGGCTATTGCTGATACATTATGGCTGCGCCTCCCTGACCTAAACTTACACTTCACTGTGAAGACCGACGCAAGTGAATATGGGCTTGGGCCAATTTTGCTCCAGGAAAATCAAGGGATGCTTTACCTGCTAGCATATGCGAGCCACTCGCTCTCGGGTGCAGAAAGGAACTGCACCGTAGCAGAGAAAGAGTGCCTTGCAATCGTATTCGCACTTAGAAAATCCGACTTGTGCCTGGATGGAGCTTCACTTACGATTCAAAACAACCACCAGACGCTGTGATGGCTCTTGAAGCTGAAAAACCCATCCGGTCGCCTGGCACGATGAACTCTTTCTCTTCGAAAACAGGAGTACAAACAGGAGTACAAAAAAGGCACCAGCAACAAAGTGGCTGACGCGCTTTCCCGAGTGCCACTGCCCAGAGATGGTGAACCAGGCACCGACATCCTGATTGTGACAATGCCTGAAGATGCATGGGGAACATTGGTCTCCCGGCAGCAGCTTTTGACGCTCCGAGAAGCGACAACCAGCGCAACCGAATATACAGTGGCCTGGCCATTACCAGTGCGACCGGGAGCACACGGTCCACCAACGCCTCTAGCAGCTACTTGCAAGCCGATGACGGCCCGCCCTGCGTTACGTACCCTCACTTGATACGCATGATGGCGAGCCCCCATTCCGCGTTTTCATTCCTTCGGACTCTACGCAAAAGTTTCTTGGCGTACTTTCATGACACATACCTTGCTGGTCACAGAGATGGCAAGAGAAGTTTTCAAAAGTTGGGTCGCGTCGGCACATGGCTGCACTTGAGAAAGAACGCCACATCATACGTTCGCGTTTGCTCTACCTGCCAGACCGCAAAACCGAGGGAAGGCGAACCACTGGGCCTCATGCAATCTGTGTAAAGCCGGTACCCATGAGAAATCGTTGCCTGTGGCGCAATGCGCCCGTACCCGAGATCAGCTAAATAAAGGGTGTCTATACGTGTCAGTAGTCATTGAGCATTTTTCGAAATTGGTAGAGTTGTACCCGTTACGCTGGCTGGATTCAAAAGTAATTTGGGATTGCCTGCAGCAGACGTTCACTCGCTTTGGTTTTCCAAACAAGCTTATAACAGACAACTCCACATATTCAAGGCAGAATATTTGCGGACACTTGTAAAGTTCTTTGTGTACCCCACAAAAGAATTACACATTACCACCCTCAGGCTAGTATTACTGAGCTCGTAAACAGAAGCCTTAAAACAATTTTGGTGGCTTTCACTCACCGGCACATGGACTCAGATGCCCGCGTACAGAAAATGGCATTCGCCACATGAACAACAGTGAATCACTCAACTGGGTTTACTCCGGCAGCCATTCTCTTAGGTCGCGAGTTTAGATTCCCCAACGAACATGTGCTTACCCATGACTCCGAATCCCCACGCTGCAACTACGCAACGTTCGCACAGAATATTTCAAGTCATTTGAGCGAAACTTTGCGGCAAGCCAGGGAGAACTTGGAACTACCAGCTTGGCCCATTGCAATCAATATAACAAGGGCAGGTGACCTCTCGAGTTCGCAGTCGGCGCTGAGGTGCTCAACCGGACGCATCCACTCAGCGATGCCGCAAAAAAGTTTTCTGCCTCCCTCGCACCACACTGGGACGGTCCCTACGTGATCACAAAGCGAATTTCTAGTTAGCATACCTTCTCAAAAACAAACGAGGTGGTCGAGTAACAGGCCCCGTAAACATGTGTGACCTCAAAACTTGCCACGAGCGCCCGCTATAGACGCGTAAACTCAATCCCACAATATCGTCGACATTGCTGCTCTACGTATGAGTTGTTTCTCAATCAGGATGCGGTGCTTTTTGTTGTTGTTCTTCTGCTGTAAAAATCTTGTTTTTCACCGATCATCCGCAGCAGCTTCAGTGCCTACAAGCCCACGACAAAGCACGAGGCTGACACCCGTCATGCAACGCCGGCACATGCTGCTATGAGCATCGACACACGCTACGTGCACGTTCCATTCTATGCCACTCGATGGATAAAGAGAGGTCGCAAATTGCTATGTGATGTGTGACGTGTGTGCAGGCTCCATTTGTCGCAACTCATGGCAATAACATGCAATGAGTGGTGATGTGTTCTGGTGCCTGAAAACTGCGTCGCCAGGCACACGCGACTAATAATGAAGTGTTGTGCACTGTAAAAAATGAGAGCCCTCCTTCACGGCGGAAGCTTAAGGTATAGCGGTGCCGAGCACTTCCGTGAGACCAATTAGAACGGTTTCTGTACGAAGGAGTCTTCTCACGGAATGCTAACGTTAGCACGGCCACCACAAAACACTCCGTTCCAGCTTGTTTAATAACAGACACACTTCCGTGACTGAAACACAGCAATTGCTCTAAAACAAAATGTTGATACGTGCATCATACATAGCTATGATTACAGCAGAGTATTTCATTCGGAAGAAGCACCTTTCCGTGACTGTGTTACAGCTGTTTTCTTATGAAGGAGTCCCCTACAAACATCGTACGTTACATGTAAATGCGACCCTCCGCTCCAAGAACAGTTTATACGTAGGTCTTAACGATAGCGAGAAACGTAAAACGGACAGTGTTGCTGACTAATTTGATGTCATTTCAAGTCAATATTATATTTTGTGGGATGTACTGACCAGTGGTGGATCTAGAGGGCGAGCAGTAGGGGCAATTGCCCCCTTGAAGCTGTTGCCTGTACCCCAGCCCCCCCCCCCCCCCCCCCATTTTTCACTGGCGGAAATGCTGTGAGCCAGAATGAGTGGTTTTTATGCTGTGGTGAAGTTCTTGCGAATTTAGTAAGTAAATATCTAAACTCCTTCTCCATTTCTGTTCCAAGCGAATTTCAAGGGGAAGATCAGCAAGGGTGAAGCCCTTGCTGATCTTCCCCTCGGGCTGACAGACCACAATATTTACTCCGACTTGCATGCAGTGAAATAATGCACAGTGCTTGAAACTGATACCACGTAAAATTACAGGGCTAATGCTTGCACATGGAATATAGATCGGCAATAGTGCAGTGCATCCCGGATGAAAGTACACTAAAAATTCATTATAAGGCAATTTGATATATTATTATCGTATGCATTGATAATATATTCACAGGTATTCTACCACTCACCACATGAGGATTCAATACATGCAATTTATATACATATTGCACTGTTCATGCGATATCGTAGGCTTACGCGAATACTCAAGCACGACAAATGCGATATCATAGGCTTACGCGAATACTCAAGCACGACAAATGTTCAAATGAATATTATTGCATTTGAATTAATTTTGATTCCAATATAAATTATTGAAAATTAGGTGCCCAAAATTACGTGCAACAGATAGGTGCATGTAATTCCCTGCAAAAAGTAGTTTCACTGCTGTATAGAAGTGCTATGACATGAAAACTTTGCAGAAATTATTCGCACTGCTACAAAGCCATGCTTTTATAGGTTAAATTGACATATTGCCCTCGAATCAATTTTTCGTTTCCAACTTTAAAGATTGTTATGCTGGCTTATATGCTCCAAGTACAACAAATCTTAAATTGTAACATATTTTACTAGTTTTCACTTGCATTCTGCAGAAAGTCGAATTATGCTAGCACTATTCAAAGTTAATTGCACTTCCTTTGAACCAAAAAGACCAACATTTCCACGCGCCTTGTTTCACTTGAAAATAATATTGTTGAAGTTGGTTGGATGATGATGAACATGACCATTTTTTATATGTGAAATACACTATTCGAATTCGATTTAAAATTATTCCAGCTAAATTACTATTCACTTTGAACTTAAAATTCACCACTCGCAGAAGCCTACTTTGATGTGTGATATTGTAAATATAACGAGGCTTGTTTTTGAATTTGTAAAGTATAAAGAGGCTTGTTTTTCTGACCTGTATAGATGTTCAAGCGGGGACAATGAATATACACATCTGTTTTTGTTTACCCAGTACTTAACTGTGTATTCGATTCGCTACGCTGTAACTTAACCTGTACTGTAATGCAACTGACTGCATGCAATATTTAAAAAAAACATCGCCGTGCATGCTTTGCTTGAACTTCAGCGTTTCTTCAGCAGTTAAGTGGAAGAAGCTGCTGGTACTGGTCAGTAAACATTGCAATTCTGCTAGCTGGTAAAATGTTGTAGCATGTCACTGTGAAAAGCACATCTTTCTGAGGCATGCATTGCCCCAGATAACAGTGTCATTTCTAGTTCAGCACGTAGATTACAGTAAAGCAATAAAACGCCTCCTGTGGTAACATAGCCTGATATTTCTTAGCCGAGCTCATAGCATTCACTAAGCATCCTACAAAGAGTGAGACAGTCCATAGCCTTGACAGGAAGTGTGTTTACATACTACTACTTGCCAAATAAACTCTGAACATCCAGCCATTCTGAACATATACAGGTGGAATTTATTTTGCCAATCGCACCTTGTCTTATAGTTTACCTGAAAAGAAACACAACAAACATAAAATATTAGGACACGTCGACTAATGAAAGAAGGCAATTTTGACAAAACAAAATACTATTGCATCTACCTAGCAATAACAAATGAAACACATAAAACGGCTCTAATGCATCCACAGTACAACCAAACTCCCCGAATCATAAAGACATGTATACCTAAACTGTCTGGACGAGTAAACAAAATTATCACTCAAAGCAAAAAAGCTGATTGACTTCTGCGTGGATGCCACAAATAGGAGACACTGAAGGGTGACCACGTAAAGCATGATTGCTAGACAGTCCTTTAGAGATCATAAATATGTATCTCCTAAAAGTACTTACGAAAAATTTTACTTTCTGTTTTTTCTGTAGCAATAAGTACAGCAAACCCTCGTAATAACGAAGTCAGCGAGACGGAGAAAAAAATTCGATATAAGCATTGATTCGATATGCGCAACTGCCTGATAAATGTAAGCAAGTACAGCCAAATTAGCTATGACAGCTTCCCAGAAGTGGTATCACGTGAAACATATTATTATTCACACACATAAAAATCATTCAGCTATCTTTGTCGGGTGCTTTGGCTGGGCGCGAGGATTGCCTGCTTGAGTTTTTTGAGGCAAATTATGAGGTCATGGTCGCTGCTTGAGCCCTACGCTCTATTTTGTATCAGACGGAGGCTCTATTGCGTTTGTGCCATTGTTGGTATTTCATGGATCTGTTAGTCTAGCAGCTCATCTACCTCATCAGGGCCTCCAAGCAAGTTGACTATTTCGGCCGGCTAGTCGACTGGGGCTTTGCTGCCTTTCCCAGTATAAGCAAAGGAAGTTTGTCCTCCCCTATCTTGTAAGCACCCAACAGCACTGTAATGCGTTCTTTGCTTTGTTTACATCCTGATAAAGTTTCGCCCTATGTAGGGTGCACGCGCTTTCGAAATAGTTTGTAAAAGAATGCGGCCTCGTCCAAGTTATAAATGTCTCTATCTGCGTATTGCTGAAGTAGGGCGCTCCGCCCACGCTTGCGTCATACGTCCACGACAAAGTGGTCCACGGCTGCACCTTTACCAATGATCAATTTTAAGACACATCGTGCCACTTTTTGAAATGTTCAAGCCAGCCCTTGCTGCACTTTAAATCTTGCTTGCCCATTCGGGTGTCTAGGGCTTTGGAATCTGCAGGCTGTACATACCCATTTACAGGAAGGTTTGTACTTCTAATGCTTTTCAACTATTCGAGAAGCACTCTTTCCACTTCAGAATACATAGAATCAAGGTTGCGCTTTCATTTCCTGAGAAATTCTCAAAGCTTTCCGGTACAAGATCCTTATTCTTTAGAACAGCTGATATTGTTGCGGTGGTATTTCGCATTGTCTTGCGATTTCAGACCTTTGCCGGCCTTTTTTCTTTCACCTGACGTATCAGTTGAACTTTCTGCTCCAATTTCAGACACTTCCGAAACGGGCACCGGCGGTGCCAGTTTCACTCGACCTAATTGCTCAATGTGTTTGCTCAAAAACAGGCAGCTTGATTTTGCCAAACTTTGTCTTATTGTAGAATCAATGTTTCAAACATTTTATAGCATAACGCCTGCCAGTTGGTGCTGTTAAGCTGTACAGACCCCAGCTTCTGAGGATTCAGAATATCGAGGCCCAAGATTGAATCTGCGGCTGAAGAGGCTCCATTTTTTTATAATGGAGACATGACTTTCCTTTTTACAAAACAATTCGGAAAATTATTCCAGTACTCACTAGACATGCAAAGTGTCAGGAGCTTTTCACATTCTGTGTCTCAGTACTAAACTACGTGAAATGTAATCCAGGCAATAAATCAAAAACAAAACCAGTGCTGACATTACAGTGGAACACCAATCAAAGGACTTTCCGGGGATCACTCAAAACGGTCGTATAATCCGGATGTCGTAAAACCAGAAAACCAAGAATACAGACAGAGGCTGACACTGAGCCTTGCCAAAAAAAAAGGGCACAGGTTGCCTAAGCAAGCCTACGGCATGACCTTGTGGCTCTGCAAGGAAGGTACATGAAACCAGTCTTGCCAGTCGGAGATAACGACATCATTACTTAGTTGAAGAAGGTGCAAGCATATCTTTATTTTCAACCCTAAAAAATATAAAATCTAGCGTGCATCTTTCTACTAATTGAGTCCGAGAATTGCCTGCACATGAAAATAAAACTGAAACGGGGTTGCCAACTGCTTCTCGTCAGAAGAGTCAGGCAGAGTGTCAACTCTGTCAAATAATGGTGACGGACCATGAGTTTTAGTAGAAATCTCATTTGCTGAGAAAATCTGCTGTTCTGTTGTTTTGAATCTGTAGTTAATTTACACATAGTCTCGTTTTGCAACATAAGGTACTAATCACTCTAGACTAATTTCCACAAAAAGCGGTGAAACCAGAGGGCTCCCAGTTCAAACCATTATCGTTCACATTGAGTTGTTCGAATTATCAGGAGTCTTTATCCATAGAATAATACAAAGGGCTGTGCCGGGACTAGGGCATCAGTCCTAAATCGACGTAAGTTTGTATAAAAAAGTTTTTATTGTATGAATCTTAATACCGCTCTGCTTTTGTGCAACGTGAGGGGTGGCACACTGGGCAAATCTGAAAAAATTTGCTTTCTTTTCATAAAGCGCAACTTGTGCAAAACAATTGTCTTCTTTCAATAAAAAAAAATCTTTGGTAGATCTCCTCACATTTCTGAATAACTTTGAATTATTCATGCAAATCATAATAAACAACAAAGTATACACGCACAATAAAACTACAGGAGATCAGCAAATAACACCACCAAAAGTCGACTTACAACATCAGTTCTTCAGCGCAACTGCTGCACAAACTTCATTATCATGTTGTCCACAGTGGTCCTTGATTTGCGGCCATTAGAAAATTTACTGCCCCTTTCCGGGTTTACGTTGAACATCTCCCTAGAAGGCATGTAAATAAGTTAGCCGGTGATTTAGTTTGGTTTCTTGTAACATCAGTTCATACAGTATAAAGTCACTATCGTATTTCTTTCTGATTTGTAGCATCTCAAAGATGCTTTACTTTTTTTAATTTTGAAGTGCTCATAATTTGCGATTTATAAAGATTATTAGGCGATATTTAAAGTGTACGGTGCCACCTGCCAAGGCCATAAGCTCCATGCATGGGCACGAAATTGAAACCAGTTGCATGTAACTGCATCTCAGATGCTAGGTGCCGAGTTTTTCTTTTCGTTTTGCAATAACTTCCCTACAATGTGTGCACTATTCAGGTAACGAGGGAAGTGAGACAATGCCGAGAAGAATGTAACTGATTTTATTACCATATTATAGTCGAAAGATGTGGTGGGACTGCATGAAGAAAGAAGCTTAGCAAGAACTAGGCTTCTTTGTCTAAGCTTTCTTTTCTTGTGTATCATACCACTTCGCAGTTAAACTGTAATGAACATTTACCAGCTTGCTCAATTTGCCATGCTGCTTAGTAGTAGACAGCGGTAGTTGTCTATAGAAAAACATGATAGAGACGCCTGGCAATAAAGTATGATGAGGTTGAGTACAGTTACCTCAAAGTAAATAAAATTGTTAAACAGAACTAAAGATTAAATGGAACAACTGCATGTAAAATGATTGGTTTGGAACTCAGCCTTCAACCTTGTTGATCTCAGTAAATGTAACTGCTACTCGATATAACATTTTTTTCTAGTTCCTTCAGGTTCTGTTTAACAAAGGCCTACTTTATTCTTGTCCTAATAAAGTTCGTTGCTGACATTAACACTTTTATTGATATAGTTCAAAATACAGGTATACAATAAAGTATTACTTGACTACCCACAAAGGCAAAGAAGTCCCCGCAAAACTGAGCCTTACAGAGAAAAGCAACAATTCAGCATTTTTCTTTGCACCACAAAACATTTCAAGCAGTGCCTAGCACAGGGATTATATTCATTATGAACTAAAATTATTTAAATGTTTAAATGCGATCAACAGCACTTCTTCAAGTGGCAGCTAACCAAAATTTGTAGTCATGCAATGTCCATAAAAATTTCTTTGGCCTTAATGTCTGTTGCATTTATTTCATTCCGTTTTACAAAAAAGTGAGCTTCTGAAAAAATTCCGTTTCATTTGTTGTTTTGTATAAATGACTTTAGGCAGCACAAAAAAAACAGGAATGAGGGCAATAAAGCAACACAACCAACAGGATTAGCACTAAACTGCCAACTGAATCGTCACTGAAAATTGATCCCTTATGTCTACGTCAGAACAATGCCTTGTCACAAAAAATTTCCAACATTATTCAAAGATGGAAGGCATAGGTATTGTTGTACTACCAGGTGGTTTTGAACGAAACATCTATTTTAATCACCTGGTACTGACAGATTTATCTTCAGCTTTAGCAAGGTATTAGGCTTGCAAGATTCCTTATCAGTTTTCACAATTTCAAGGGTTACATGTCCCAAATTCTCAATATGTTTGTGAGAGACACTTTAGTGTAGGGCTGCAGAAATTTGAACCACCTGAGGTCCTTTAGTAGGCCCCTAAATCTAAGCAAATGAGCCTCCTGCATTATCGCCTCCATCTAAAATACAGCTTCCATGGCTGGGATTGGATCGCACGACCTGTGGGTCAGCAGTATAGCACCATAACCACTAGACCACTGTGGTGGATCAAGACAACGAGATTGCATCATCAGCACATCTCACCTCTGAAGAAATTCCAGTGTTGTCGTGACAGGGTCAGTATAAGCTAAGTTAAAAATGTAGTAGCTCAGAAGTAAAAGACAGGTAGCCTCTGAAAATTCCACAGCCTTGGTGAAAAGAAGCTGCTGTTCGGCTGTTCGCAGGCCACAAAGGATTCCTACTTGAAAATGCTTCCTGTGAAAAGATGCCAAACAAGCCAAAAGGTTGAAATCACTTCATCAATAATATAATCAAGGCCTGCAGTCTGAAACGTATAGCTGCATTATCAAAAAGGTTCCTACTACATTTACTGCATCCAAAGCACCTGATCACAACATATGAATTGGGTTTCAAACCAAGTGCAATTTTATCGTATGGCTGAATAGAACTTGTGTCACTGCAGATGGCTTACAGTTCCCAACAGATAACTGAATGTTTGCACAGTATACTAACATGATAGAGGCCCCTGACAATAAAATAAGATGATATTGACTACAGTTACCTCTCAGTAAACAGAAATTAAAACACTGGACGAAAAGGTCTTCCCACTCAACCATATAACTCCCAAATTACCTTCCAAAAATTGTACGAAAATCGTTATTACTTTACAATATACATCAATATGTTTATGCAATTCTGATTTTCAGATTATTATCATGCTGATTTCTGGAATTCGCACAAATGTTTAAAAAAGAAAAACTGCTGTTGGGGGCGGCTTTCACTCAATGAATGACTTGGTATTGGGTCACAGCATGCTGAAACCTGAAGCACTTTCCTTATGCAATACATGGTAACACACTGGAAAGTGCTAAGATATATATTGCGCAAGTGGTCGGTTATCAGCGTTCACGCAATGCCACACATGTGCACTGTTCACGACATCACCGTCACTGCTGCTCTTGTCGTCATCAGAAGCAATATGCCGGGTAAACGCAATGTCCGAGTCAATGTCCGAGCTTGACACATGGCATGCAATTCAAAATAAATTATCAAATTTAGCGAAACATTGCTCTCTCTTCTCAGCAAATGATGGAGCAAGCTCAAAAAGCACCCGTGGAAGGCCTTCTACCAGACATTGGGTGATTTGAACATGGCGCGCTTGGTCATTACAGGGATCGCCGCGGGAGGCAGTGACTTGTCCACGTGTGCACACGCGATCCCACTGAAAAAGCTGCCGTTAAAAAAAAGTTCTTAATCTCACGACGCGTGAGTGGCGTATTTTTATTGACCACGCCACCCCCCCCCCCCCTGCTTAGCTTTCAGCGCTTTTGTCAGAACGAGAGAAGAGAGAATGCAATTTCAGAGTGCGTCAAATTTTTGTTATTCTGCTCGTACAAAAGGACTCTTGAAATTCTTGCGGCATTGAATTCATGAAACAATAAAATCTCTTCATGAATCCATATCGTGGTTAACTTCGAAAAAGTGTTTCAAGGCCCCTTTAGGTGTGACTTAAAGAAGGACCAATTATACTGATGACATCAACTGATTGTTGAGGGTTTTTGGCTCCTAAATTTCAAAAATGCTGCTAAGCAGAATACAGACTCCCTTCCTCAGCAGCAATGAAACTGATTTTTATGAGTCAGAGCTGTAACTGTGCCACCACCATGTTTGAAAAGATGACGAAGGGCTAATACAATGTGCAGCATATTCTCTTGCAATAACGCAGCTAAGCCTAAACCAATATAATTATTGGCAAACAGTGATGAAGTCTTCCTGCAGTCATAGCAGCTGCTGTTTTTTTGGGGGGAGTGCAGCAAGCTTCACAGGAGATTCAATCACTGATGAACAATGAACAGTGCTTAGAGAGCTGATTTAGGTAGGTTCTTGCATGACTTTAGAGCTTTATGTGAAAAGCATCTCTACTTTTCGATAACTTGCATTGAAAGGCTCTACAGTGACAAATGCCCACCACAGATTTAGTTTAGATCGCTGTCATTTGCATAGCTGCATAGAAACAAATTTTGGCAGAGATAGTGTCAAAAGTCGCATCTTTAAATAGGCAGTCAATAGGACATGTGGTTTGCTGCAGATGGGTGCCACACAGTAGTTAAGTGCACACAAATTCAATGCGGTTTGGTAATGCAAATTGCTCCACCTTCTCCTCCTGATGATAACTTGCAGCAGACAATGTGCTACGTTGTCATTTCAACCAATCTTCTCACTTAAGCTAGCCAAGGCGATGCAATGAATGTGCAGGCTGCTTGTGGTTATCACAGCCAAGGTTTTCCACCACCAGAGCACATAAAAGCTGTGCTCACAAGTTGATAAAGATAAAAACAAAGAGTACTTGTTCAATACACAAGACGAAAACATTTCTTAAGTACAGCCAGCAGAAACCCTAACCAAAGGAAAGAAACTCTTGTACATTGTCAGAAAAAGGAGCACATTATAATCTTTTTTGCCATCATAATCATTCCTGCCCTCCTTACTATAAAGGGAGCAGATGTGGTGATAACATGTGAGGCAAATTCAATGCAAGTTAGGCTACATAATTATTCGGACATATATAGAAATGAAATGAAAGCTCATAATTGAACATACCAAGTGCAATGATAGTAGGGGTGTGTGGCAGTTTAGGGAGTTTTTTGCGATGCTGGTTCCTTCCTGGAAAATAAAGAGGAATGCACTTGGCCAATGTTAGGAGCACGTTTCCTCAAAAACACATCTCAACATTTTGGACATTCCACCTGAGCAGATATAAAGGCAAAGTTGCTTATGCCCGTCTTATATATTTGTTCCTGCTGTGAAACTAACGACGTTATGAACAGGTAAATTTACCACAAAATCAGCGCAAATCCCACTATTCGCTGCTACGTCTCATTTCATAAAAGTGAGGTGTAGTCGTGCGCCGATGTAGCTGTGGGCTCATACCCCCCCCCCCCCCTTTTTCAATGAGCCAACAGTACAAAAACGTCAAATCCACCCCTCAGCGCGCTGCGATTTATTGGTTATGACGAACCGGTCACCGCGTCAGGGACAGTCGGCTAAGTTGGGTGGTGTTTTCAAACCAGAGGCATCCTGATTGTTCCAGTTGTTTGTCATTCCACTGAGTGCAGAAGTGCACCCTATCATGACTGGAGACTGGCAGTGCAACCATTGGCTGAGCTCTCTCAAGCGGTGCTCGTTGACGAAAACGCTGTGTGCATCCCACAAGAGCGCGGGAACACTCCCACGTGCACTGCAAAGAACGCGTACCGGAATCCCAGTGACACGCGGTTCGCGTCGCACACGAACACTGTGACACGCAGTAGGCGTTTCAAGAGAAGCGCGTGCACGGACAGAGGGGGATAAAAAGCGGGTCGCATATTTTATATGCAAGGAAGCTGTCACGTAGCGTTAACCGCATCAAACGCTTGACAGTCTCAGCGGCACCATCACAGTCATGATCGAGTTGAACTCTGGCCTTCTCAGAATCAACGAGTTTGTATCCGAGTTCACTCATCCATCAGTTTGGTTGACAGAAGCCCACGGCGAGTATCGAATCCGCCCACCACTTTTGCTTTTGCCGAAGAACAGTGCTCACGCCGCAATGCCAGCGAGCGCATGGTTCATCTACCAGCTTTACTGCACAGACTATGCACACACGCACGCAGAAGTAAAGCAAGCCACGTCGCTACTATAAAGGAGGTATAGAATAGCACACCGCGAGCCCTTGCCGTGCGGTAGCTGCCACTGCACATGCGTCGTAACGCGAGCCGCCGTTCACGTTCGCGGCCCGCGTGCAGAAAATTCGAAATACCACGCGGCGACCGTGGCCCGTGAGGCCTGCGAATTGCTGTGTGTAGCTTCCGTGCATTTGAGTGTGCGGTCGGGGTGAAAGTTTCGTCAGGAAGAGCAAACGCTATTCTGAAACTCATATGACGCCCGCAACTAAAGAAACGCCCGCAGCACCAGCAAACGTTATTTTAAACCTCCCTATGATCTCATACTCCATTTAACCGCGCTCACGACATATCCAATCACAGCCGCGTTGCCGACAAGATGCGAGCACCCCTGGTGACCACTTGTCCTTACATTTATCCGTAATACTTGATGGAACCGAAAGAATCAGCACGAGAGCGTTGAGTGAGCAGCCTTGCTGCCTTCGAGAGTGAAAATTTCCATGCTGCAGGTGGAGCGAAAGAACTTGTGCGAAAGAGGAAATACGCCCACGAACACGCCTGTGGGAGGCGCATGTTGAGTTGGCAAAAATACAGCACGGAAATCACGCTGACGTCGCTGCACTGCTAAAATGCTGAGTGAGTAAAGGCGCTGACGTGCTCGCACGCAGTGTTTCTTTGATATGCACCGCAAATGCCCCACATGTGTTTCAAACGCCGCGCGCATTCGTGTAGCCATTTCTATCAACACGGCTATCACGCGCTCCGCACTGTCATCGTGCCACAGCTACCGCAAGCGAGTTCGGAGCAAACTCAGCTGCGCGAGAAGCTTGGGCCATGCTGCATTGCACCCCAGGCCAGAAAAATCGACGCACACGTTCTGGGACGCGAAGCAGATCCATGGTGATCCTTTCCGTTCCCCGATTGACTAATCACGAAGAAATTCATCAGCTATGCTGTTCAGTATATTCAATAAAGAAAAGAGGGGGGACACGCAGACAGGTGAGCATTAACATCATTTTATGCACCAGTATTCGGTTGTGAACAGATGTGATTGCACAACCGAAGGGAAATAAAGGGTGAGGAGGGATTGTCTATCTTGTTGAGAAACGGGATGGACAAGTTTGAGGGCAAACAAATATCATCGTCGACACCATACTAACCATCGCGCGACCGCACATTGCAATACGTGGATGCTATAGCAAAAACTTACTGAAAAAGAAAACAAAGAGGATGCTAGGTAAAGCAAAAAAGAAAATACATTTTATCCCCGAAAGGTGCCAGCACTTACTCGCTCTGCATGGACAAATACGGAGTCTTTCAAAAAGAAATACAGTGCTGTAGACAAATAGCAAGGACCACTTGCTATTAGCCTACTGGTCCTCAAAGGACTGAACCTTTTCTGAACGTCTCAGTGTGGTTTCATGGTGCACACCAGAATAGCAGCCGTAAGTGCAGACGAGCAGCTTCACACACACACACAAAAAAGGCTCATTACAATCGGAGAATATTTTAGTACAAGGCAGTGGTCGGATCAGAACGGGTTGTCAGGTCGGAGATGACGCCACCCACTATTACACCTTTAATTATCTACCTGAAAGCATCACTCACAGATACTCGAGGAAATAAGAGACAGCACTTGGGAGACGAAAAAAAAAACGCACAGGGCGTTTTACACCAGAAATTTACACAACGGGGTGTCATGAAACCCATTATTGATACAAACAAACAAACAAACAATCAAACAAACGCCTTTTCTTTCATACAAACAAACAAGCAAACAAACACTACCTCCCGTAACAACTGCTCCTTTTTGTTTTTGGTATGCATCACCGCATGACAATTTTTTTTTATTGCAGCGGAGTTGACCTGTGTTGGCCTTTCTCCACAAAATGGCTAAAAAATCTGTTGTGGTTTTCTACGGCATAGCAATGCACGCAGAAATATTTTTTTCTGTGCTCCCACATTCTAAGGCCAAATTTAGCTAGAAACAGGTGGAATTTGGCAGCAGACCACTCAACACATGGGCAAGCTGCTAAGATAGAATTGGCAACCTGAATTAATCCATACCAGAGAGAAAGAAAAGGCACCTATTCGACGCAGCACGTTGTGTTAGTTCATGACCTTTCAATCACTGCAAGGGGTCCTATCACTTTCACCGGGTCAGCAGGGCTCCAGGAAATATTCCGTGACTACGTGCACTGCCAGCGAAGCATACAATTGTAACACGCGAAAATATAGGTCGAGGCATTTAGCCACATGTAACAACGGACAGTATAATAGGTGTGCGCACGAGGGGCTCAAAGTCAGCCCCATACATAGACGTATAATGGGGAAGGAGGGGGAGCACTGCGGCAAACCTCCCTTCTTCCCCGAAAGAGAAGCTGCGCGCACCTATGATATAGCAACACCTACGTTTCTCTCAAGAAACACGTGTTAACGTCACTCAACGCATAGCGCCAGCTTGAGCTAATAAACGCTGACCATTCTCAGCACAACACAAATACACAACGATGAGCCCCCGCGACACGTTCAGCTCATGCGTTAACAACCACCAACATGAAAAGTTAAGCGCTCAACGGGTGACAATGTACGCTTTCAAATGGTTGTTGCCCAAAAGATAACTTCCTAGTGCCGCTCTAGTCAGACCAGTAAGCCGTTTGGCAACAGGAACCATATTTCACGCCATTGTACCACGGGCGTTATTCTTTTAATAAAAAATATACGCTTTGCTGATCCATTGCTAACTGATCGGGAGCGCTGCGCCTTGAGCCTTAGTTATATCGCATATACGTTTCCTGTGCCTGTTATGTGGAATATCAATAGCAAAAGCCAAAGGGAAGCACACGTACCTGCGGTAAGATTCCCAGCGAGTCCTGTCCTGAAGATCGTCAAACGTCGTCGCATTCTCTTGCTTGAACAATATGTCGACGAAAACCAACACACCCGTGCAACACTCGAACGGATTGGACCGTGCGCCGAGGGGAGTCCGCACTACACGACCGAGACTACAGTGGCTAGAATGGAAAAGTGTGACGAGCGGCAAGCGGCGCCTACGGAGCGCACTGAAGCGTCCGAGGAGGAGCCGCGTGGGGGAGCGCCCAATCGTTTAAACGTCGTTTGCACGTTTTCGACAGTTTCGTCGGGCGCGTTCATCCTCGTTTTTTTTTAACTGCGGTGGCACTCTGACACCAGTGCTTCTGTATGCACTCTGATGGCGCGAAAACAAAGTCATTGCTTCGTCCCCCGGGTTCACTACAGGCTATTAGCTGAAAAGAAGCATGCGTTGTTCGGCGTTCTAAAGGACGAAGCTCTGTTAGCGCAGTGGCGTAAAGCGATCCCGCGCGCTGACAAGCTGCTTCAAGATAACTCGGCTGTGTGCGAGCTGCACTTCAGCGAGAGGTACATCTCCCGGCACTTCGAGCACACTTAGATGGGCGAAACTGTCCGCATTGAAAGGTGTACACCCATGGGCGTGCTCGCCGTTCAGGGGAGGGGGGGGGCGAATGTTTATTGCAAGGTGTCTCCTTTATATTAAATCAGTGTATGAGACAGATTTTACGCCACCCATCTAGATAGAACAGATTTAGCACCCCCGTCCCAGGTGGCCAGCCCCCTTTGCCTCCCTCGTGTGGACGCCTATGGGTAGGACTTTCGGAGAAGCTCTTCGCATTTGAAGACGCCTTTGAAATCACTTTTTCAAAGTGCTTTAGCTACAACGAGCTTCACAGTGACAGCTTGGAAGAGCTTGTTTCTTGCTTGAAAAAAAAAAAGTCACACTGGGCTGCACACAACATGGTCGGAGCTTCACCAATCAAGTAAACAAGCTTTTCTGCTCACCCATTTGCGTTTTTACACAAAGGTACTCCACATCTTCCCGTGAAAAGAGGAAGTGCCTGGAGCTCCGGCACATAACCTAGGCTTTGCAGTCCAATGTTCTGTGGGGCGCTTGTGCACTAATAATCTTTTTTTGGGGGGATTAAAAAAGGACGTGCAACAAAGTAAGACGAATGCATTGTTGTAAACAGATATTGAGTCACTACTCGGAAATGTGTTCTATCACCTGTGTGCAGAAAGTAAAGGATTTCATTCAGACACGTCTCGTGGTTCTCGCCTCATGATTATGACGCTTCGATTGATGAGGCTTCATTTACAGGTTTCAGATTTTGGTGCACGTTAAAAAAAACCCAGTTGATCGGAATTTCCGGAGCCCTCCACTACGGCGTCTCTCATAATTATATGGTGGTTTTGGGACGTTAAACCCCACATATCAATCAATCATAAATCAATTATTCACAGATTAGTGCTTGAGAAAATGGTGGTTCACCGTGAAAAGTGTTGCAAGCAATGGCTCACAGCTGAGCTCATCGTTCCACTCTTCTACCACTTCTCATCGATAAAATGTTTCAGTACCGTTACGCGCTCACTTTCGGCATCCTGTCGACTTGACGATATTTCAGATCAGTCGTGCACCCGCGTAGGCATCCTGTTTTTCAGAAGCTATTTAACATATTTTCTCGGTCACCTTTTGAGGCCATCCACGAGCAAGAAAATATATTTTAAATGTTTCACATTGCCCCCGCGCGTGGTCGATTGCCGTCTCTGCGCAGCGCAGCGCCGCCTTAGGCGATGGATGGATGGATGAATGGATATGGCTGTACCCTTTAGATCGGGCGGTGGCTAGCGCCACCAAGCGGTAATACCCAATGCACCAAAAACTAGATTTTTTTTGTTTAAAAAGTGAGTTTGAGGATTCGTACTTTGCAGTAAAGGGTTTAATTTTCACTCTTGTCTTGACTTTAGCCACCAATCAGATACTCTCCTTCTAGTTAAGTCTACCCGCTTAAAGTCTATTTTGCTCTCCCTATCCCTAAACCCCAGTGCTTTGAAAAACTCTGTGCCATCATCTTGAACTATAGGGTGAAGCCCTTTACAGAACATTATCAAGTGTTCGGCAGTTTCTTCCTCTCCACACGCACTGCATACTGTGTCTACCTTTTCGTATTTGGCCCGATATGTCTTGGTTCACAGTACTGCCGTCCTGGCCTCAAACAGTAGAGAACTACCCCGATTATTATCATAGATCCTTTCCTTGGTAATTTCCTGCTTGAAAGTTCGATAGATCTCTAGTGCGGACTTCTTAATCATGTCCATTCTCCACATGTCAGTCTCTGTTTCCTTCACTTTCTTCTTAACCGATAGTTCTTTTTGGTTTGGCCAGCTGCTGTTTTCTAAGAATTTACCAGTCAATTTCCTGGTTGGCGTCCTTCATTTTGTATCGACATTTTTTATGTACAAGTAGCTGAACACCTTCCTAGCCCAACGCTCCTCCCCATTTCTCTCAATCGCTTCTCAAATTTTATCTTGCTGCTAGCTTCCCTGCCCTCAAATGATGTCCATCCTTTATCACCTTGTACTCCCTGATTTGGTGTATTCCCGTGAGCTCCTAATGTGCAAGCGTGTGCCAGCTCCACCTGGTGGTTTCCTCCCAAGGCGTTACGCGCTCGCCGGCGCATTCATCACACTTCCCTATTCTAGCCACTGTACTGAGAAGTAAGGCGGGAAACGTTGATCACTTGACTTGAACTCCGCCGTGACGCCCGCGCCAAACGGTGCCTTGGGGACGTCGTCTGATCCAGCGCCGGCGCCCGGTTTTCGAAGCGCTTGAAGTGGCTGTGCGATGCCGCAAACGCGCGGTTTGCGCAAGAGGGGGATACGGTTCGGGACAGAGCATGTACTACCGCGCGGTGACGGCGTTATCTCTGCGACCTTTGTACCTTGACAGCGTCATGCCGTGAGATTGGTAGGCGTTATTATTACGTCGCACTGCACGGCAACCGCTCCCGTCGCCAACAGCTGCTTTAAGTACTCATTTTTTCGCAGGGTCTCAAATGCATGGAATAAACTGTCCAACGATGTGGTGTTGCAGCCATCTCTGAATTTATTCATCTCCCATAGTGTGCACCTAGCTTATTTTACTTTTCGTTGTGTTGATAGGTGTATTTGAGGTGTTGCTTCAATTTTAAATATACCTGCATAGATTTTGTACGACAAGTAGTTTGTTTTTCATTGTTTTGTTTGCCCTACTAGTTGTATCAAATATTTGTATTTCATCCTACGAAAATTCTTTAATGTGGTTGCAGTATTTTAAAATAAATAAATCAGTAAATAATAATGGCTCGAGCTTACTCAACACTTCCAGGAATAAGTAGGACGAAAAAAGAGTGCACATCTCACAATTTTTAAAACAGTGTTTGATTGCAATTGCATGTTTTGAAATACTAAAGACAGGCAAACGTCAGTGCAGTACATGCTTTCAATTTTGCTACTTGCGGTAGGTGTGACCGTGAGGCGCGAATGCCCGTGACGGAACTCCAGTTAACAGAATGCCAGGCGATTGCGTTGTTTATCACATTGAACTTATTTTATTGTCACGGGTCCTTAAGATTGATTTCGCATAGCATTGCGTGCATCTGTCGCCAACACACAGCAGATCGTTACTCATTCTTCATATACGCATCCAACTGTTTAACTTTTACTATTTATTTATTTATTTTTATTGATTCAATTATTCTTGCTGTACAAGATCGGTGAGCCGAACTGCCTTTTTTTAAAGCGTATCACGCCGTAGTGAACGGCTTCATAAGTTTAGTCCGTCTGGTGTTCTCTCACGCACACTGGCAATGATCACTATAGTGACGTTATATTCGCACAACATCGAAGCTGGCCACGGCGGCCACACTGAATTTTGTCTCGATAGAGGAGATGTGTAGTGCTCATTGCCAGTGTGCGTGACAGAACACCAGATGGACTAAACTTATGAAGCCGTTCACTACGGCGTGACTCATAGTCATACTGTGGTCCCATGGACAGCCTTCCTGATTCTGACGAAACTTATACGCTCTGGTTTTTGGCTCATAAGAATGATTTCGAAGCTAGTTTTACAAAAAAATATTGTTGAACGAAATAAAATGTATACAAATTGTGCCCACATAAACAAACAGCAATAAATACTTTACTTCCAAGTTCTCAAATTCTGAACTTGGAGAGTGCTTAACGAAATAGGATACAGTTCTTATACACGATAAGTATTCCCATGAAAGAAAAGTTAAAATCTGTATTATTTTTGTTTTTCTTTGCTTTCAGATAACGAGTAAAAGACAGTAAACTTTCAGAAATACCATACTCTTAAGATATAAACCCGTACAACAAGCTTTTAACCGTTAATAAATGAGTAACATGAGCGAGAGCAAGATGTTCATTCAACTTTGAAGTTCGGCTTAGCGGCAGCGCAGAGTGGGGTTGTTTGTAGGTGTTCTCTTGGCATAGTATTCTTACGCTGCAATGAAACCATTTACACAAAGAGTTGTAATATACGCTTATTCTATGTCTGGGAATACTGTGATATTCTTTTGAGTATTCCTTGTGAACGAATAATTGCACATGTCTACTTCGCTGCAAATAATACACGCAGACAGTCTGGCAGTATCAGGACGACAGCTAAATGTTATTTATTTCACTGCTCTCGAGCGTGACATATTAAGATAAATTCGTTGCATTGTGTCGCGCATCGTATGCGCATCGTCTGCGTTCTACCCTCGGTCGAAACCTTGCGATTGGGAGGGATATCAATTTGGACTTTATACGGAACATGACGGCGACGGCAACGCTGGTGGCAAGAACACGTCAAGAGTGGTCATATAATTGATATTGCAACAAAAGTAGTGTGTAATGGTCCTTGGTTGGAAAATACCTTAACAGTGCAACCAACCTAACCAAATTAAAAAAATTCCCACTAAAACCAATATGCCCGCGTTTGAATATACAGCATGTGTCCGTTGCCCTATACGGCTATTAACGACGTGTTTTCATAAAATGACAGGTGTCCATGAGTATTACACCAGTATTTGCCGTCTATTTGAAGGACAGTTTCTACAGTGTGGTGACCGACGAACTGTGAACACTGATTAGGGACTGCTTCTTAGTTTACTATTGTGTATATTTATATCGTTCATTATTACCATAAGTAGTCTGTGGACTGTGGCACTCGGTGAAGTGTCCATTCTTGTGACAGGGGGGGGGGGGTCGGAACGATGGGTCCTTACCTGCAGCACGCACTGTAAAAGCAGGGCGAGGAGAGCACATGCGCATTGCACACGCGCGGGACGAGCGTCAACGTCCAAAAAAGACTACAGAGGGCCTAAATGTGACTGAGAGATAAGAAGGGGTGCAGGACGAGCCCGGGGGCTTTTTTCGGTGGCAGGCGAGCGATCGGATGGTGTGCCGGTCGCGCTAGGCGCGATGGGTTTTTTCTCCGTGCGTGCTGCAGAGCTGAGGCCACGCTGGTTTGGTCGTTCGCTAAGGCAAGTCGATGACTCGTATACGCTACGGCATGTTACGTGTGAGGTTACTTTCCTTTTGTTACGTTTCGCGCTGGCTTTCCTGCCGTTATGTTCCGTGTCGTATGTTTCATTGGTCACCTGTCGGCGGGGTTCGTTCGGTCCGGGTTTTCGGTTCCTTTTGTGTGCGCTAGTGCTGTGTTGTACCGGTCTGGAAAGCCGGTTGTGATTCTTTTGAGCCACGATTAAAGGCGGTTACTGTTCTCAGCGTTGCTGGCTTGTGCCCTGCGAATTTTCGCTGACTTACTCCCCTGAGTGGAGGCGGGGCCTTCACACTCAAAGAAACTTGTCTGCCATCATTCATTCAAGAACAGTTTTGATTCAATACATTTACTTTAGCGTACACTGAAACGCATACATAATAACTTTACGTAAGAAAAGTACGTCAGATTCTATGCATCATGAACTGTAAAGAAAAAAGGCAAGTTTCTGCGTACGCCCCTTTCCTATTTTTTTTAGCCAAGTATCGCGAGGGGGATCGACGTATCTCTGCACTTTGGTTACTTGTCTGCATATCGTGCACTTTCTATAGAGAAATCGGCTTCACAGACTGCCAAACTGCACCTTATCCTTCAGCGTAGCACGGTGCTCACGTAGAACTTAGACAGCAGTTTCATAGAAATGTAGAGCAAGCTACAGTGCGACGACGTGCATGTAGTCGTGTGGTCGCGATTTTTAACAAGGCGATGCTGGAGCAGTTAAAAATGAACTCTTTATTGGACTAACTTGTGTCCAAGAAATTGTAGGGTAGCACTATAGTGCTGGCCAGCCAGCTAAAGAAAACGATTGTGAGCGCTGGTCACTCGCGGCACAAGGCACCTAGAATGTTCTTATGGTTCTGGCTAGCTGGACGCCACGGCCACTGCTCTTCTTCGGCAGCTCGCTTCCTGTTCGTCTCATCTCTCATCCTTTCATTAAACCAGCGACGATGGCACCTCTACGCCAGACGCCGTCACGTCGCTACAAATCGGTGACGACGGACACACGGACAAGCGACCGACGCTGCACAACTGCTGCAGAACTCCACGGGCATGTTCCAGCCAGCGCAAGCCTGGCAGCCCTAATTCGACCCGCCCTTGCCACTGTTCTGGACATCTCGCCTAGAGTCGTGGTTCGAAGAGTTAGCGGCGGCCTTGTACCACAACGGCATCTGGATGCAAGACTTCATGTACGAGGTATTGGAATATCATCTTCCACCCATGTTAACACATGGTGATCCACCTACGCTTCGACGACAAGCTTCCATATTCAACTATAAACATTTGTATTGGCTTTGGTGGTAAATGGTGATAGCGTAATCCGAAAAAGCAGTGAGACAACCAGAAAAGCATCTTTGGCTTGTTCAATACAGCCGGACGGACGGTTGAACGAACGGATGGATGAACGGGCGGATGAAGGAATGGACGGACGGACAGACGGACGGACGGACAAATGGATGGATGGATGGATGGAAGGATGGATGGATGGATGGATGGATGGATGGATGGATGGATGGATGGATGGACGGACGGACGGACGGACGGACGGACGAATGGACGGACGGATGGACGGACGGACGGATGGATGGATGGATGGATGGATGGATGGATGGATGGATCGATGGATGGATGGATGGATGGATGGATGCATGGATGGATGGATGGATGGATGGATGGATTGATGGGTGGGTGGGTGGGTGCGTAGGATGGAAATGTTAGGCATAGAGACCACAATTAACACATTGTTATTCAATCATATCAGCTGCGAAACTCCCCTTAGGCTCCGTGTATCAAAATACGAACACAACATTGGCCGAAATAGCAGAAGTGAGCAGATAGTTTTGCTGTCAAGAGATGGCGCCACAAACTAAAAACACGATATTCACTGTTTTCGTGTAGCAGGATTGTGAGCGCCATCGCATTCTGCTAAACAGCATGGCAGCGCCTAGAACGTGTTCTTGGTTGAGTTGGCACCGAGAGGTTCTAAACATATAATCTGACGCAGTAGTAAAAGTGCTAGAATTAACGGAGCTATAGGTGGCATGTTCGTGCGGTGAACGAGCTTTGTGTTGTATTTTCGTTTCACAGCATCCATCGCCGCTCAATTTCATTGACTGCACAGCGTAATTGGCAGTCCAGCGAAGTCGGTAGTTTACTAGATTCATGTGGAAAGCCCACAATGTTTACATTTTGGCAAAATGTCGAGGAGGAAGAAACTTTATTCAGAGAGAAAAAAAATTGAAATGCAGGCAGTTTGGTCGGGCCCTCAGTCCAGGGCTCCGCTGGCACGAGCGGCTCGCTGGACCTGGTCAAGCAAAGCTATTTGGCTCTGCTTGTCCTCGTCCGCAAGCCATGCCTCCCACTGCCTGTGAAACATGTGTGGTTGTTTCGTGATGTGTGGGCTGCCAATGTGTGTGGGCCTCTGGGTGCACTCCCATGTTATGTGGCTGAGTGTTGGTACTTGTGAACACCACGGACAGGTGTCTTTATATCTTGCGGGATATATTCTACTTAGATGGTACAAATTGGGAAAGCTATTGGTTTGTATGCGTCTCCAATCCCTGCTTTGCTGGCTATCCAAGTCCTTATGTGGAAGCCCATATTCCTTTCGTTGCTTCCTTTGTTGGAGGAGGATGTCACGCGAATTGGAAAGAGGTTCAACGTCGTGGCCTGCCGCCGCTCGGTTGGTGATGCCTCGAGCTATACGGTCTGCCACGACGTTCCCCTCCAAACCTTCGTGAGCAGGACACCATATAATGTGATGGTCTCCTGTTATGGGTTTATTTAAAAATTTATACGCTATCTTAGGTAGCGTTCCTCGGAGAAACATTCGGCATTCGGCATGCCGCCTGTGAATCGGAGAGCACAACCACTGATTCTCCCCTGATTTCTGCGTTGGATATGGCTATGGCTATTGCTGCCGCCTCTGCCACTCGTGTGAAACAAGTTTTAACCGACGCCATTGTGGTGTGATTTTGTGCTACAATTGCCACTACATGTGACCCTCTGCTCGCTTTACTTACGTCTGTAAAGACGGCTTCTGAGCTATTCTGAAATGCTTTGCGTAAGGAGTCTGCTCTCGCTTTCCTCCATCCTCCGTGATACGTCGGATGCATATTTCTGGGAATAGGCGCTACAGTTAAATGTGTGCGTTTTTCCGCATCTATTAGCACCGTTTTCTCGACACAATATAACGGCCGCAATGTATATCCAATCTTTTCCAGAATTCTTCTCCCATGATAGCTTGAATTGAGCCTTTCATTTTGAGATAAAAGCACCGCATTCGCATACTCCTCAAAGGTATTGTATATGCCCAATTTCTCTACCCTCTCGGTTTTGGCATTTTCCGGAATCCCCAATGCTGCTTTGAATGCTTTCCTTATTATTGTGTTTATTTGCTTTGTCTCCTGGTTTGTCATTGTCTGGTACGGTAGCGCGTACGTAACTCGGCTGATCACAAATGCATGAACGAGTGCAATAGTTTCTTTCTCCTCTAGTCCCATTTCGCTATTTGCTATCCGCCTGATCATCCGGGCCACATTCGCCGTGGTTCCCCGTAGCCTTTGTAGTGTGTGTGACGTTCCCGAATTTCCTTGTATCCACATGCCAAGCACGCGTATTACATCTGCCTCCCTGATTTGTCTCCCATCCAGCAGTACTGCTACCGGTATTAAGTCCTTTTTCTTTGCGTATCTTGCCCTAATTCTAACCATTTCAGTTTTTTGCGGCGAGCATTGCATTCCTGCAGCTGTCACGAAAGCTTGTATTTTATCTACTGCCTCCTGGAGGGCGTTTTCTTTGTCCGCATAAGAGCCACCCTCTGTCCATAAGGTGACATCGTCTGCGTAAAGAGCTGCTCCTAGACCTTTTATATTTTCCAGCTCACATGCGAGCTTTCTCAGGCCGATATTAAATCGTATCGGGGATAGCATGGCTCCCTGGGGGGTGCCTCTATTTGGGTAGTCGAAGGTTTCAGATGTAACCGAGCCTAAAGAAATGGTAGCTTTCCTGCTTGTCAGAAATGACCGGACATACTCATATACTCGTTGGCCGCAGTTAATCGATTCGAGGCCTTCCATTATCACCTTGTGTGATATTGTATCGAATGCTTTCTTGATATCTAGTGCTAGTACGAATTCGTCGCTTGAACTTCTGTTTGGGTTCATGACGTCATTTTGCAACAGCAGGAAAACATCCTGGGCCGATACATGTGGTCGGAAACCGAACATATTCACCGGTAGCAGACCCTCTCTCTCTACATAGTCTGTCAATCTAGTCAATATTGTTTTTTCAAAAAGCTTACCCAAGCATGAGGTAAGGGAGATTGGTCGGAGGTTCTTAATACCTCTTGGTTTCCCTGGTTTTGGTATTAACATGATGTTTGAGTCCTTCAATTCTACTGGAAGGTTTCCTCCATTTACCCATACCTTTTCATTAAAGAAATCCGTGATTCGTCGAAGGGCCGCATCACTCAAATTTCTAAGCATAGAGTTTGTTATTTTGTCTCTTCCTGGGGCGGTATTCTTTTTGAAAGACTGCGCCGCCGCATAAACCTCTTCAAATGTTATGGGAGCGTCTAACTCTGGTTGTTCTTTTCCTGCATATTTGCCATGTACCACTTCACATGCGTCTTGTCCGACATATAATTTCTTGACTTCGTAGATAAGTGCGTCATCGTTACCTTTAAATTCATTCTCCAGAATTCTTAAAGCCCTGTTCGTCATTGTTTTTGTTGCCCCTGGATCGATCATACTCCTCAGGATGTGCCAGGTCTTTTTGGTTCCTAACGTCCCTCTAAGTGAGTTACTAAATTGCCTCCAGTTACTGTTATTTAGTTGACGTGCGTAGTCATTGGCTTCCTGTGACAACTGAGCTATCCTTATCTTCAATTTGCGATTAAGCTTTTGCTTCCGCCATCGCTTTGTGAGGCTTCTCCGCGCGTCCCACAAATGTAGCAGGTGCTTGTCGACTGCTGGGATTTCCACGCTTGTTTCTATTTCCTTTGTCACTTTCCTGTGTGCCTCCTTTATCTGTGTCACCCAGTTACCTAGATCTATTATTTCCCCTTGGTCTCCTACGTTCTCCCTAAATTTGTTCCAATCATATATTGTCGCTTTACCCATTCTTCTTGTCGTGGCGGCATTAATAGTTATTCCGAGAATGAAGTGGTCGCTTCCCAAGTTTTCTCCGAGGTGCGCCCATGAGACGTTTCCTTCAGAATTTGTAAACGTTAAGTCCGGTGACGTATCTTTTGTTAAGCTATTCCCGACCCGTGTCGGTAGGTCTGGTTGTGTAAGTTGGCAGAGATCATACCGTTCAACAAGGTCTACAAGGAGTTTGCCCTTTGGGCTGTCCTGCTTATATCCCCAATTTCTGTGTGGCGCATTAAAATCCCCCATGATAACTAACCTGTCTTTCTCTTTCAATAAACCCATCGCATGTGCTATAGTGTTCTCAAAGTCGGCTCGTCTCTCCTTAGGTGGGCTATATATATTGACCCCCACTGTTTTTGGTCCTCCACGTTTTTTGGGCCACACTGTTATTATCTGGTGTTGCACTGCCTCATTGCTCACGTAGCTGACACTCAATGCGATATCTTTTTTGGTAAATGTCGCCACTTGTGGGTACTTTGGGTTAACATGTCTTATGTACCCTCTCAGATTTATCTGAAGTTTGCCTACTTCCTGAAGGCAGATTATATCAGGAGGGATTGGAGATGCTCCAATGAATTGTTTGAAATTTTCAAGTTTTGTTCTCAATGAGCAGCAGTTCCACTGCCATATTTCCGTTTGCTCGGTCTTTTTATTGTTACGGTGTCTAGCCATGATTGGTATTCTCGGAATCTGTTATTCCACTTTCTTTAGGTTGTCTGGTGGGGGCACCCGGGCTCTGACAAGATCTCTTGCGAGGATTCTGCGCCTGACTCAAGTCGCTTATGGTGCGTTCCATCTGGCCTAGTTTAGCAAAAACAAGTTGAATTTGTTGAACTAGGAACGCTATCGGCGGTGTTTGTGGTGGTTGCGTTTCCACGGGCTGCGCAACGGGCTGCGAGACAACAGGTGTGCTCGCCGGGCTTTGTGTGTTGCTTGACTGGTTTAGTAGTGACTCCAGGCGCGCCATTCGAGACTTAACCTCCTGCAGTTCTGTTCTAAGTTGTCTGTTTCCAGCTACTACCCCCTTGTATTCTGGGTGTTCTGTGATCGTTGGTGTAACGGGTTTATGTTTGGTAGTGGGAGATACGGCTTGCGCATAGCTTACCGCGTCCGCCTGTGGGTTGCTATGTGCAGGACACGCCCCCGGTGGCTTGCTTCTCGGAAGGGCTTGCGCGTTCGGATTGTCCTGGGAGATTGCTCTCGGCGTCGAAGTCGACTTTGGATGCCGCTGTCCTGGTTGTCCTGTCTCCACGGCACGGTTTTTCGACGGCGTGCGGGTTCTGGAACGGCTCTTTCGGGTCCCGCCTCGTCCGTACTCTCATTCTGATTCCTCTTCCTCCGACTGAAACCAGCGAGGGGCTGGCTTGTGTGGTTTTTTGGGTGGTTTCGCTGCTTGCTTGCGAATAGGCTTGAGGCGTTTCAGACAACTGCGGTCTCCAGTGATATGGTTTCCCGTGCAAATTGCGCATGTCGGAGTGCAATTATGGTTTACTTCAGGGTTGCGCATTCCACAGGTATGGCACACGGGTGAGTCTGGCTGCGGACACACGTCGGTGCGGTGGCCAACCGCCCCACACGCTCGGCAGAATTGGACGGTGTTACGAAAAGGAATACACTCCTTCTCACCTCCTCTGTAGTAAACATATCTTGGTAGAATGTCCCCGAAGAAAGTCAAGACGGCACTCTGAGAGTCTCCCAACATCCGAGCGTCGACCAGCGTCACGCTCTGGGTGCGAAAACGGATGCTCGCTTTGATGGTCTCAGACGGGGTGTGCGGCTCTATACCGTGAATAACACCTTTTTTGGTTCGTTCACCTGCCGTAACGTAGACGTTGACCGGGTGTGGTCTTCCGTTGATATTCAAAGACGTGACGCCTCTCATCGCCATCGCGACGGTCGTGTCTGGAGTCGACGCTAGCGCAATGTTGGACCCCGGTCGGATGCGGAGAATAAACTGATCCCACCTGACTTTTCCTTGGCAAGCCTCCACTATAGCGTCGGAGATCGCTTGGGTGGTCACATTCTTCAGAGGCAGTCCCTGGTGAGGTCGGAAGACTACTTTCAGATCGTCCTTGGGTAGTGCTGGAGGCCTCCGTCTTGTAGGTCGACCCCGGCGCTTTGGCTGGTTGTCCGTCGTAGGTCTGTTGCCTGTGGAGAAGTCCCCTCCTTGTTGAAACTTCCGCTCCTTCGCCTGTTTCTTCTTCGCTCTGAGCGATTGGGATATTTGCCATCCCTCCTCTGTGCGGTCGGTCTCCGTTGGGGCGGAAAAATCTGCGTCGGCGTGCGTGGACGCCGCGTTGCAGTTCCCAGGCAGTGCTGCTTCATCCCGGTTTTGAGCGGCAAAGTCCATGACTTCTTCACCCAAACCTGGTTCGGATTGTCGTACGGACGCTGTTTGCGACTCCCCAGTCGAGTCCATAGCCGTCAGCAACCGCGGCAACACCTGGTTGTCGTCTTCGGGCGAGCGTCTCCCGGCGTCGTCGCCGCCGCTCCTCTACTGGACGCTAGAGGTAGCGAAGGCTCCACATGGGCGAACGAAGAAGTGGCCGTAAAAACAAGAAAAATGGTCCGATTTCAGTGAAACTGGAGTCCACCGATACCGGAGCATCTCCCCTACGCGCCTGTGGCAATTTCTGGACGATTCAAGGGTTGAACCATACAGAAAAGACAAGAACATACGGAGCTCGATGTGCACGCGTCTGCACTCATCGGCATCCCAGCAGCGTCTCCGCAAAATGTCGAGAGCTATGGCGTGAAGCAAGCAGGATGCAGCGTTGATCCAGGTTGATCAAAACTACGTCTGCCAACGGTAGCACACGGCGTTGCCCGAGCAGCAAACGCCGGCGCCATTGGAAAGACTTTACGGACATCGCACCTGAGAAGAGAAGAGCGCTTGCAGTACTAGTCGCAACTAAATAGGAATGTTCAATGTTCTCACCTTCTTAACATCGTGCTGTCATGTTTATATGGTATCCCAGACTGTGTATCACTGTTGTCGCAGTTATAATAGAGTACGATCGCTGCGCGCAAGACAAGGCGGTCTATTCGCGGTATGTACTCATCGGTATTCTTGTGCTTTGGTTTTTGGCTTGCACTCTGCCGCATCAGTGCCTTGTTTGTGCGACCATCACTCACGTCCTGTTTGTGACACACATCCCGTGAGCAAACGGTCTGGAGCGCACATTTTCCAATGAGCTAACGAGAAGTAACAGATCCATCGTAGCATTAACTCGAAAGCACCACCTTCGACAAAATGAGACCAGACGCTTTGACACAGCTTTGATTACGCCTTCGCAAAGCGAAAACAGCTGGCAGGGGCGGCAGGTACCGAGAAAACCAGGGCCATTGAGGCGAGAACGCAAGTGTTGTGTACGGCGTTGAGCCGCCTAAAGAAAGCGCACTTACAGGTGGCAATAGAGTGTTTTGTATTGTTGCTCCCAGATGGCGCAAAAATCTGCTCGCACCCGAAAGGTCGGCGTATTGCGTGTCTAGGTTTCAGAACGCAGGTTCGCAACTCATATGATTGAATAACTCCACAACCAATAAACGATGTTAGAATTCAAGAATGCTATGCTGGTGATAATCGATGTCTCTCACAAAAGATAACAGAGTTTCAGTGCCTTATAACAATCATGAGCATCAGTTTTTCTTCGACCATGTACACCGTAATGAAATCAATCTGTCTTTGCTTAACAGCGGTCTTCATTGTACGCTCTCTTCATAGACTAGCCGTCTCTATTGCTGCCACAAAAACATTGCTTTAGTTGGGATCCAGAACGCCTCCTCCTTTTGCTATGCCACCAGCTAGCGAGTTGTGCTGGCAGCGTGCAGCGGAGCTTGGTTACCGGAAAGCGTCGATGCAGCAACAACACGGCGTACGGCTTTCCTTATCGCGCACGTTTTACGAGTTTTCGAGCAGTGTGGCACCGCTAACGTACGTCACTACATCGCGCCTTACCTCAATGGCCATCGGTATTGTGCCTCAGGCCATCTCACCATCTGAGCTCGCCTCTGTATGGCACTTAGTTCACTTAGTCAAATTGCTCTGTGTGGCAAATATGCATGCATGCCTGAAAATAAACGATAATGCGCTGCATTTATAAATATTCTTACAAGAAAACGTATATTTACAGATATTTACAACGATTACACGCGATGACAATGCCTGGCGCACTGGCGGGCTGGAACCAGTCTCTATCCACTTCGTAGTCTTTTCTTTCAGCCAGGAACCCTCTACCGCTTTATGCCCAAATCCCACTACTGTCTTGTGGCACTACCCCGCGGCGTTAAAGCGCCGACCCGGCGCTTGTCACGAAAGGCGAGTGTTGGGTGACACATAAGGCTTCAGTCTGACGACGTGCACAACAGTGGATGGTGGTGGCATTGAGTGCGCTTCGTCGACGACTCGCTGTATCTCGTAGTTGAGGTTGGTGATCTTGCGAATGACTTTGTATGGTCCGTCATAGCGAAATAAAAGTTTTTCTGAGAGGCCAATGTGACGACATGGGGTCCACAAGAGTACGAGAGGTACTCTTACCTGGTTTCTTACTCTCACCAGGTACTCTTACCTGGTTTCGTATGCACCAGGTAAGAGTACCTGGTGCATACGAAACTTCACGGTGGTGACGATCGTATCGATCTTTCTGAGAGGCTTGAGAAAGCATGAGTCGTTCTCGAGCAATCTGTCGTGCTGCGTCAGCTCGCTCTATTGCATCGCGGACGTATGTGACAAGGGAGCTTGAACCAGCGGGAAGGAGTGTATCAAGAGGCAGAGAGGGTTCCCGTCCATAAAGAAGGTAGAACGGGGAATAGCCTGCGGTGTCATGTCTGGAGGAGTTGTAAGCGAAGGTGACGTAGGGTAACGTAGCGTCCCAGTCCCGGTGGTCTGGAGAAACATACATTGACAACATGTCCGTGATAGTGCGATTCAGGCGCTCTGTAAGTTCATTAGTTTGTGGATGGTATGCCGTTGTGAACTTGTGGTTCGTGGAACAGGAACGTACGATATCCTGGACGACGCGAGATAAAAAGTATCGGTCTTGGTCAGTAACGAGCTGTCGAGGAGCGCCGTGATGCAATATGATGTCATGTAGCAGAAAGTCGGCGACATCGGGTAGCAGCTGGTTGGAAGAGCGCGGGTGATCGCGTAACGTGTCGCGTAGTCGGTCGCCACGGCTACCCATTTGTTCCCGGATGCAGAAGTGGGAAATGGCCCGAGAAGGTCGAGCCCTACGCGGTAGAATGGTTCAGCAGGGATCTCAATAGGGTTAAGAAGGCCAGCTGGAAGCGATGTTGGTCGTTTTGGACGTTGACAAAGGTCGCAGCTGGCGACATACTTTTGCACAGAGCGATATAGGCGTGGCCAGAAAAAACGGCGCCGGACGCGATCATAAGTGCGGGTGACTCCCAGGTGACCAGCGGCAGGTTCATCGTGAAGCTGTCGGAGAACATCTACACGCAAATGGGAAGGCACGACGAGAAGGCGGTCAGGACCATCAGGGCGCATGTTGTGGCGGTAGAGAACTCCTTCATGAAGGAAATACAAGTTCAGAGAAGTGGGTGGAGTAGCGGAACTCAGGCTTTCTATGATGGGAAGTAAATCCGGGTCGCGGCGTTGCTCAGAAGCGATATCAAGAAAGTCTGATATTGATAAGACGCAAGCCTCCGTAGCTCTCTCTGTGGCGTCTGGTGGATACACTGGATACCGTGACAGGCAGTCGGCGTCTTGATGGAGGTGACCAGATTTATACACGACCGAGAAGGTGTATTCTTGGAGGCGGAGAGACCAACGACCGAGACGTCCCGTGGGATCCTTTAGCGAGGAAAGCCAGCAGAGTGCATGATGATCAGCTACAACAGTAAAACTGCGGCCGAAGAGGTACGGGCGAAATTTAGCGACAGCCCAAACAAGAGCAAGACACTCTCTTTCGTTGATGGAATAGTTCCTCTCGGCAGGGGATAAAAGGCGGCTAGCGTAGGCGATGACACAGTCTCGTCCATGCTGACGCTGAGCTAAAACAGCACCAATTCCGTGGCCACTCGCGTCCGTACGAACTTCTGTCGGGGCAGTCTGATCGAAGTGGGCTAATATTGGCGTAGTCGTGAGGGCTGCAATGAGCGCCGAAAATGCAGCACTCTGAGGCGAATTCCAAGTAAATGGGACGTCTTTTTTAAGAAGCTCGGTGAGAGGCGGCGCCATATCGGCGAAATTTCGGATGAAGCGGCGAAAATAGGAGCACAAACCAAGGAAGCTCCGGACATCCTTATGAGAAGAGGGCACGGGAAATTGAGTCAATGCGCGAATTTTGTCCGGATTGGGCTGCACCCCAGATGCGTTAACGAGGTGATCAAGTACAGATATTTCGCGACGGCCGAAACGGTATTTGGAGGAGTTCAGCTGGAGACCAGCGTAGCGAAATACTTGGAGAATACTGGACAGTCGCTCTAGATGGCTTGCGAACGTCGGTGAAAAAACAATTATATCATCTAAGTAGCATAAGCAAGTCGACCATTTGAAGCCGCGCAGAAGGGAGTCCATCATGCGTTCAAAGGTGGCCGGCGCATTACAAAGCCCAAACGGCATTACTTTAAATTGGTATAACCCATCGGGAGTTACAAATGCTGTTTTTTCTCGGTCCCGTGGGTCAACAGCGATCTGCCAATAACCAGATCGAAGGTCAATGGACGAGAAAAACTTTGCGCCATGAAGGCAGTCAAGGGCGTCATCTATTCTTGGTAAAGGGTAAACGTCCTTCTTAGTGACCTTGTTGAGATGTCTATAGTCGACGCAAAACCGCCATGTGTTGTCCTTCTTCTTGACAAGCACGACCGGGGATGCCCACGGACTAGATGAGTGTTCGACGACGCCTTTGGCGAGCATTTTCTCGACCTCTTTCTGGTCCAATTATGTGCATTTTTCAACAGGTTATGATACCAGAATGCGACATTGTTTTTCAATCACTCCATATCAATCGGCTAATAATATTTTTAAGTATTCTTTTTTTCCGCGAACGATCGATGAGTGGAACGCCCTGGATGCACCCACCGTTGAGGCCAACAGTGTGGAATTGTTCGATTCATTGCTTGCCGGTTGATTGTGTGGAGTTCCTTTCTTATGCATTGCTTGCCTTTCGCCTCATATTTCGGCCTGAATGGGTGTCCGTTTTTGTTTCTGGTTTTTTCTTTATACATTGTGCGCCTGTTTACATTGTGCGCCTGAACATTACACATTGTGCGCCTGTTTTGTTTTAACTAATTGTGTTGGTTCTTTGCTTTGTATTGTCTTCATTTTTATTGTAACCCCACTCTGCGGTGACTCCACCAGGAGTTAGCAGTATTGTCAAATAAATAAATAAATAAATGACAGAGCGTTCGGTAGCGGAGATGTGGTAAGGGCGGTGATGAATTGGGTTGGCATCGCCGGTGTTGATATGATGGGTCACAACTGATGTCTGGCCTAAAGGTCGGTTGTCAAGATCGAATATGTCCGCATAGGATGTCAACAGACGGCGGAGGTCTTGTGCTTCGGAGGGCAAAAGATCTGGCGCTATCATTTTGGCAATGTCAATGCTTGACAGGTTGGGCGCAGTGAGCAAGTTGACGTGCGGAGTAGGTTGCTGAGCCAACAGTTCAGAAATATCACACTCTTGCAACGACGACATGATGCCTAGTTTAATACCAGCAGGCAGCACATGCGTGGAGAAACCAAAGTTCAAAAGAGACAGATGGGTCTGATTGTGGCATACTCTCACCACGGTGTGCGGGACAGCAATGGAGTGCTTTAGCACAACGTCGGTAATAGGTGAAACGACATATTCACCATCGCGCACAGGCGGATTACACACAAGCTGCACGTTAAGTCGCGGCTTGCGGCGGAGGATGCAGGAACTCGGTGGCACAAAGGCGACTTTGAGCGTCATGGGCAACAGCGGCGTCAAAAGGCAGTTTCAACTGAAGAAGACCCGTCGAGCAGTTGATAAGGGCGGAGTGCGCAGAGAGAAAGTCGAGGCCAAGAATCACGTCATGTGGGCACTGCTCAAGCACGGTGAACAATACGACGGTCTGGCGCCCAGCAATACACACGCGAGAGGTACACATGCCGAGAACGGCAGATGTGCTCCCATCGGCAAGCATTACTGCACGCTTATTAGGAGGCGTGATCACTTTTCGCAGTTTATTACAGAGAGCAGCGCTCATGACTGAAATTTGTGCACCAGTGTCTATGAGGACTGTAACGGTAACGTCATCCACCAAAAGGTCCAAAATATTGCGGCGTGTAGGAATCGTCAAGAGAGGTTTTGCAGAATGGGTCGTTAATGCAGCGTCACCTCCGGGAGCTGCATGGTCTAGTTTCCCGAGGTTGAGGGCCCAGGTCGTGCAGGGGACCTGGATCGAGAAATCATCGGCGAGAGAGATCGGCGGCCTTAGGGTGATGGTGACCGGCTGAACCATCGGCCCTGAACGTTAGTAGGAGCAGGCTGTGGATCGTACGGAGTCGAAAAGCGGCGAGAACTGCCTTCAAAGCGACGCCATGTCCCTGTGTTCCAAGATGAATTGGATGACGAACGATTGCGACAGTAGCGTGCAATGTGGCCGGCGCGAGAGCAGTGAAAACAGATCGGTCTATCCTCCGACGTTCTCCATTCAGCAGGGTTCCGGTAGCGGGAAGGGTAGCGGGAAGGGTACACTGGAATCTGGTTAACAGAAGTCAAGCTCTCGGGGGTGCGAACAGCGCAAACAGGTGTGATGCCGAGATTTGCTATTTCTTGGTGAACGACGGCTTGGATGAGGGAGACGGTGGATGCGTTGTCTTGAGGACCGTCAGAGGCGATGGCTGCAGGAGCCCTTGCTTCGAGTTCGCGACGAACGATTCGGGTGACATTTTCGGACGATGTAGCTTGCGTGAACTTGGGGCTGTCTTCACAGGTCGAAGTGGCTGCAGGATTAGGCAGACGCGCAAACTGGCGGGTTATGCGACGGTTCTTGGCGTGCTCGAAGCGCTGACACTCCTTCACAACCGCGTCGACGGTGTCGCAATCTTTAACGATCAACAAATTGAAGGCGTCATCGGCAATTCCCTTTAATATGTGAGCGATTTTGTCAGTTTCGCTCATGTTCTCGTCCACCTTTCGACAGAGGCCCAATACGTCCTGTATGTAAGATACATAAGATTCTGTCGATGTCTGCACGCGACATTCCAGGTCTTTCCTCGCGGCCTGCTGTCGCCCAATAGGCCTGCTGAATAACTCGAGAAGCTTCAATTTGCAAACGTCCCAGCTGGTCAACTCCGACTCATGCGTCTCATACCAGGTGAGCGCCGTATCCCGCAAGTAAAATACAACGTTGGCCAGCATCAACGTAGGATCCCACCTATAATATTCGCTCACGCGCTCGTACAAAGCGACCCAATCTTCAACATTCACCTTGTCCTTGCCTGTGCCCGAGAAGGTTCCGGGGTCTCGTGGAGGCAGGAGAATCAGAGGAGGCAGCTGCTGGTGCTGCTGGTGCTGGTGCTGCTGGTGCTGGTGCTGGTGCTGCTGATGCTGCTGCCTCTGCAGCTGCAGCTGCGGCTGCTGTTGCTCTTGTGGGTGAGCCTGTTGAGCCATTGCAGCAAAATGAAGGTGGCGACCACTCCGAAGTTCCGTGTTGGTTTGCCGGAAAAGCCAGGTAGGCGTACCCCGCACCTCCACCAATAATATTACAAGAAAACGTATATTTACAGATATTTACAACGATTACACGCGATGACAATGCCTTGCGCACTGGCGGGCTGGAACCAGTCTCTATCCACTTCGTAGTCTTTTCTTTCAGCCAGGAACCCTCTACCACTTTATGCCCAAATCCCACTACTGTCTTGTGGCAATATCTTCTCGTTCGTGTGATTGGTAGCTGCATCTGTGGGTGGCAGTCGATAGCACCACAGACACGCGTAGTCGATCGGTCTCGAGAGGCTATACCGTTCGGCCCGCAATCTGTAACTGTCGCATTCAGTCGGACACTGGGTAAGTTAATCTCCTGCGTCAAGCACCCTCCCTTTATACGCTGTGCTGGAGAGTTTATTCTAAGGTCCTTACCACACGTACGCTATGCAGCGTGACTGCGCGTGGCTTTCTGACGCGGCGCAGGGCCTTCTCTCTAATGGAGAGAGAGGGCGTGCGGCTAGCAACGCTGCAGGCCTTCTAGGCGCTATATGTGATAACGTTGCAGCGCGAACCTATGGTCAGACCTTAACCGAACCAAGGCGTCCTTTTGCCCTACGGAGAGGAGAAAAGTAACGTCCCTTCATGGCCATGGTTTAGCACGCGCCTCGCCCTAACATGTATTCACATGTTTTCATCATCATCACCGCGCAGCTGCTTCGACAATGCGTGTTAGAGAGCATTTACATAAAGAGAGAGAGAGAGCAACAACTTTATTTGCACTTACATGAAGTTTCCCTTTCCCTCCGACATGCATCACGAGCGGTGTAGCGAATGCACATTGGCGTGCTATGAAAAATAATTTGCGAGTATACAAGCCTAAACGCGCAAAGGCATTCATGTTTAATTAGCAGATGTTACGGAGAATGACACGCATGATGTTAATTTATATGGTACTTGCTTATCACTTCAGGACAATTAAACCACACAGAGTTCTCAACTCAGCAATACATTCTTTTCTTTGTACAGAAACGCAACTTCCAAGTATATGATACTACGTTGTATATTATGGCATAGGAGAACTTCGCTGAACGCTGCTTAAACTTCTATGTGTTCAGTTAGCTCTTTACAACGGCTTAGTTGGTACTTTGTAATGATACATTTACTGACACATCCCAACCAACGATAGCGCATGGCTCCTGCATCGATTCGCCGTTGATGACGTCGCACATTGTCACTGTGTATCACACTGATAATCCCCCGTCGAATCACAAAGGTCGAAACATTTACTGGTCTATACTGCCACTGCGTCAAATTTTTGTAAGATTACAGCCACACTGTTTGAAAAAATAGTTTCTGCGAGGCTCCTTCGACTTTTTGATTTTTCTTATCGTTGGCAGTTATATTTACACGCACGTTAAAGAACGCTAGCGTATACCTCCAGGCAGCTTACGTGTCATGACCAGTGCAGCATGTTTATAGGTATAGTGTCAGAAGTTCGCAAGCGTTAAAATTCCCGGCTAAAAACGGCGGTGTCTCAAGTCATATCCATTACTCCGTGCACTTTCCAGGTAGAAAGTTTTCTCACCATTATGGACGAAAATTGTGTAGATGACAAAACCCAGCAGGAACAAATGCAGGACAACCACCACAGAGATCATAGCGCACCGGAGGTTGTGGCCTGAAAGTAAAGAACAGTCTGATAACAGTGACATCTGGGTACAAGAACTCTTGCTTTCCGAAAATTCCGGCCTTTGTGACGTATTGTGGGAATTGATTCCATTCGAAGCAATGTAAGCGTTACAACATTTGTGTAAGTTTAATAGCGCTGTCAATGTCGTGTGCCCTACGACATTGTCACGTCCTCTACACTGGAATCTAAAGTTCAACTTGTAGCCTAATAAAACATTTCGTTTGGCTAGTTGGCACATGGTTTTTCTATGTCTATCTTATCGCACGTTTTCTGACGAGCATGTAAGGCGATGTGTGCGCCTATATGGTTGCTACTGTTCAATTCTACTGTTCAAAATATTCAATTGCTAGCGATGCCCCTTCTGTTCTATTTTTTTCTGCCTAAACGTTACGCGTGCTTTTCTATTTCAGTATGCAGCTCACAGTCCGCTGTAATCTCCAATCTCACGTTACAGTGTGGCTGTAAGTGTAGAGGACGACCGGCAGTTCAGCGCCGTTTATGCACCAACTTGCTCTTATTAAGCTACTGGTCAATGCCAGGCAATATGCGAATCATAATCAACTGAAACATAACAGTAGTGACGCTTCAAACTCTTGCAGTTTTTGGTGAGGCTGGTGCACTTTATGATCCCGATACCGGCCACGGTGGCAACGACTTTCGTTTTGAGCAAAATGCTATACAGTACCACATAATTGAATAAACCGACAGTTTAGTAAGCCTAAGGCAGCGAATAAAATACCGACGTCCACCAGTACACTACTGCATGACATCATCATTCTTGCGTACCTTAAAAGATTTTGTCGAGCACGTTCACTTCCTTAAAGGCACTCGAAATAGACCCTATTTATCCCATGCATTTTTGGACATTTCGAAGTACCACCTCAGTGAATAATAGGGATACTCACATAATACAGGAATGATTTGCATGCAAATTTTCTGCTCCTCTAACTAAAGGACATATAATAAAATTTGAATGAAATGTTACATTTTTTTTATTTTCTACCACTAGAACTTGTCTTTTCAGTTGATTTGAATCTACAAAAGTTTGTAACAAAAACCCTAAATAGCACAGCATCTTTTCTGCTTCAGTACATGTACGTATTTTTTCGGAATACAAGAAAAATAATTAACTGGTTGTTTTGAAATAAATATGAAAAGGTACCTAAGTAATAAACACATGGTTTTGAGATAATTAAGTTAGAAGTTAGAAAACAGCAGAAAGCAATCACACTTTGTCTCCAACCTTAAGTCATTCAATTTATTAGCTGACAGCTTGATACTGATCGCTGAAGTCGATTTGTTTACTTCGGAGCCTTTTGTAATGCTTTTCTTGCTTTTTTTCAGAGGTGTCATGCAGCTTGTCCACAGTGCATCGTCTAATATGGTCAACATTTTCAGCAAATTGATTGTAGTTTATCCAGACTTCAATCCTAACTATTTCATAAATTTGGCTCGTGTGATACAACCTCAATTAAAGGCAAGAATGGTATCATGTGTCGCAATTCTTAAAACTCTGAACCTAAACAAGTACAACAATCACTCTGTGACTCAATTCGCCTAAACACCTACACTAAGCTGTTCATGCGCGCTATTTGGTCTAATTCCATCTTCATAAAATTTGGCAGATCCCACGTACCTTGGGAACTAATGTTATGCGAAGCATGTGGAGGAGAGGTGACTGCGTTGTCATATTTTATTGAGTAAAACTTTGCGAATTCACGCTAAAGATGTTTACGAATGTCGTACCCACAGCCGCAAGTTAAACAGTCGCATGTTTATGTGAGCTGTTTTGAACTGTTGCGTAACAATGCCAACAGCAACATGGGTATTAGCAACACCAGAAGCGGCAAGCTGGTATGCAGCGCTTGTGCCAGCGAGGAAAGCGGCCCTTATACTGCTAGAAAAATGAGCTTCAGTGCATGGCACCTCGCTACAATTGTGGTTAAGGTGACGGTACTGCTGTATGATGGGAATACGTATGCACTCTTTATAAGATTAGATAGCCAACACTGTAACCACAAGTGAAGTTTTACGAACCTTGCGCTCTACTTTAAAAGCAGTTCCGAGACAGAGCGTGGATTTTTCGTAGAGTAGTTTATTCTCACGCAGAACGTTGGGGTTCGGTTCCTGGTAGGACCATGATACTTATTTTATATGCGTTAAATGGTAAACGCTACTGATGCCAGCTTTTAGGGACACATTTCATTAGAGTACACCTAGTTGGGGTTCATCATGTCTAATAAATACCAAACCAAAACTGAACACCTACACTACAGAACACAAAAGCATATGTCTAAACAACCGAGTTTATGTGAATTCAACTATACGACAGCCCAATATATGGTCATCCACACCATTGACCTGTTCGTCCGTCCGTGCACCTGTTTTTCCGTCCGTGCGTGCAACCTTGCATGCATCCGTCCGCCCATCTGTCTATCTGTTCATCCGTTTATCCGTGCGTCCAACCATCCATGCATACGCCCACCTGTCCGTCCGTCTATGAATACATCTATCTGGCAGTCCGTCCGTGCGTTCGTCCTATCGTCTGTGTATCCCTGATAATAGTCGGCGACTTCAACGTAAAAATTATGAACCTTAAAACCTATTGATTCGCCAACTCGTCGTCATTCACTTTGTAGAGATACATTGACTCTTCTTAAAGCTCTCGAGTTAGAATTACCAATGTGTGCTCGCACCGTTCCTTGGTTGAAATAAACTGTCAATCACCTTCACTCCAATGGGCATTATTACCGTTAATGTTAACCCGACGTGAGGGTGGTATCGTAGGAGTACATTACTAATGTGTATAAAATTGGATTGGTAGCACTGCATCCACACGTGACGCTTGACGAACACAGGATGTATATGAAAAATATTTTGAGACCTGGCGTGGCTCTGTGGTAGAGTGCTTGATTTCCATGTAGAATGCTAGGGTTTGATTCCTGCTTTGACTATGACTTTTTTTACATTCATATGGTCAATGTGGCCAATGACCTGTTTTCTTGGCGCTCACGCATTAAATTACTCATATGTGTTGTCGCCGTTCCTGGGTAGATAGAAGTGTCTATCACCTGTGGCACACAACCGCCTGTGGATGTGTGTCACTGTTTTGCGGAAATGTGATGAGATTATGCCATTGTTCATGTCCTGGCCAACGAGTCGTATTGGTCAAACCGTCACACCCTCCTATACCAATTTCATTAAGGTTTACCTCAAGTTGAGGGGATGATCACGTAAGCACCCTGAAATAGGCGGCTAGAAATATATATATACACCATAAGTACTTGCAGCGAGACAAGAAATACTCCGCATTTATTTGTCATGTCCATCAGAGCATACTCATGGTCACTATTCACGTTATTCACCTCGAAGGTCGTTGGGAGAAATAAGAGGTACAACAATAAAGAGTTTGCTGGTTGAGCGCTGAGTGCCACCGCACTTCACTGGCCTTTATTGACATTAACAAGAGGACTGCATGGGTTGCCGCAAAATTTTCAGTTTCTCAAGACCATCTTTACCCCCAGCATCTAAGCCTATTCAGAAGAACAAAGAACACAAGGTCTAATGAAGTTAGGAACTTAAAGTGTTGGAACCAATGCGCTCTGAAGATGAAGTGTCAATTTAGAGGCGCGTAGTGTATCCGAAGTGCCTTAGAACTTACCTGACAAGCTGACTTTAGACAAGCATTTTCGCTTTCGAAAAAGCTGAATTACACCCACAAAAAATACTGTTCTAGAAAACACCAAGGGGGAAAATATGCATAAATTACCAATTGCAAAGAGAACAAGAAGTGATTTTATTTTTTTTGTCAACTTTGCCCTGCCCTTAATTTTATTTGGTTGGAGTCCACCAGCATAAACTGTCATACCATGCCGGTCGCGACGCGGTGTGGAAAAAGATTTCTTCGTTTTTTGTACTATTCCGATAAGATTGCGCGCAAGACACCAGTAGTCGAGTTTCTCTGGGGCTAACACAAGCACCAGCGGAAGCGCGGCAATGCTCAATCAGTCAGGCACAAAAGACGTCGCCTTCCATCAATGATCTCAATATCGACTACCGGAATCTGCGTTGGTCACCATTGTTGCAGATTGAAAGCTACTTTTTATAGGCAGAAGTTCGCCCAACAAAGGACACCATCTTTACCGGCATAAGTTTCCTGCTCTTCACCATTACAACCACGGGACACTCTGGATTCAATTTATTGTGGTGGTGGCGTACCAGTGATGCTTAAGTTGCCATTAGAAGATCACAGAGCAAATTATTGCCCGTCTACTCTAACTACAACGCTCGCAACGCTGCTTGCTGAGCTGCCATATGCCATAGACGGATCTTCAATTACGAAGTCTTCAAACCAAATGGGTTCAAAGTAAAGTCTCAGAATTCATGCCCCGGGAAAAGTGATACCAATTATGAGTACAGCAATGTTGCTTCAGATGGCGTTGCACCTGGTGCAACCTGAATGAGTTTTGTGGTTTCGCGAGTCAAAACCACTGTGTGATTATGAGGCGCCACTCGCAGCAGTGGGTCCAGTGCTTATGGTGCTCGACTCCTGACTGGAAGGTCGTGGGATTGAATTCAGGTCGGGGTGGCCGTAATTCCAGTAAGGCGAAATGCAAAGGCACCCATTTTTCGAAGAGCCGTTTTTCAATAGAAAAAGACTTAAGTGCGCGAAAACAATGTCAAAAGATGATGACAACTCAGGTGCTTGCATTGTCACCACTACTATTTGTCCTTGTTTTGGCGCGCTGGAGAGGTTAAGTGCAGGAGCCCGTGTACTTATATTTAGGAACACGTCAAAGTACAACACAAGGTGAGCAGTTCCAGAGCCCTATAATGCGACGTACCTTATAAAAACGTGCATGTTACTGCGGCGTGATATCCCACAAATATTATATTATTAGGAGACACCTCATGGTGGTGGACTTCGGATTAATTTTGCACCACCTTAACACTACAATGCGGGTACCCATTTCGAAAGTAAGGATTTATCAGCACTTTGCACTTAGTCTCCATTTAAATTCGGCCGCCATGGCAAGAAATCAAACCCATGTTTCGGATTCCGCCACATCACAGTTTCAGTGAAACCTTATGCCAGTGGCAAAGTTCCACTGCTTTTCATTTCAAAACTTCCCGCGAGTGAGAGTAAAACTGGCCTGAATCAATTCCTTCGGAGAAGTCCACCGCATTGGCGTAGTGAATACGGTGCTCGGCTGCTGCGCCGGTCGTGGGTTGAATGCTGGCTGCGGAGGTCACATTTCGGGGGAAGCAAAATGGACCACATACTGAGTGATCTCAGTGCACGTTAGAGAACACCAGACGATAGAAATCTTCGAAACCCTCCACTACGGCGTCTCTCATAATATTGTGGTTTCGGGACTTTAAAACCCAAATTTTATTCATGACATTTCTTCAGAGGGAAATTTAACGCTCGGCAGTTAGCTCGCCGCAACTTCAAATTTGCTCATAGGGCCGATGCTCAATAACCAGTGGTCAAAATCTTCAATTTTGGCAATACACGCTCTCATACATTTGTACATTTATCAGCGTGACAACCTTCTGAAGCAAAGTTTGAACATGAAGTGCGTTTTTAATCAGTTTATCTAGAAACAAGTGTTGGCTCTCGGCTGTTGTGACATTGTTATCGGCTTCATTACACCTCACTTTATTAAGCAACGCCTAGCTGGTTTCCCCTTCCTTGGCTGTCACATGGCGATTTTCATCAGATGTTATGCCGTCCCCTCCGAACCCGAACACTTCCCTCCCCCTATTTCCTTTCCCGCGTGCACCCAGGAGCATACTCCCATCCTGTGCTCAATGCGCTCTCCCCCACGCTTCTCTCACCCGCATCCTCCTCGAATGCCCGGCGGACTCTCCCCCGCAGGGACCGTAGCCACTGGCCACATTAGAGAAATGGGAGACCCTGCTGAGCTCGACGGACCTGGCTAAGCAGAAGACCGCCACCGACCGGGCCGACCACGTCACGCAACTACATGAACTCATGAACGCATAGCGCAGTGGGGAGCGTGCGGGGACTCTGCGACGTACGTGCCTGAATATTTTGGGTAAATAATCTTTGTTTAGTGACAAAGCTTCTTAAATCGGCACCTGTTCGTCCCTCGTAGTAGTGCGTAACATGTCTTACGCTTTGACCTGCAAGGTGTTGCCGGTGGGAGATTTCTCCTGTGTGTTGTTGGAGAACGAAAAATTCGCAGCGTGCGCGTTAACTAAAAGCCGAATTCTCCTGTCTCTCATCCCCATTAGCAGCCATTGGCTTGTATATTGAGCGCTATCTGACAAGAAAGGGTTGCTACGTTATACTCGCTGGGCGTCACCTCCTTGGTTTTTGAAAGGTTTAGCGAGCGCTGAGCTGCAGTGCCATGAATACAGTGAACTAGTATATACCATAAACTTAACGTGGTTAAATGTGGGAAGTAGATACGAAGCGCAAAACGTAAGTAAAAGCCGAAATCTCCCGTCTCTCATTCTCCATTAGCAGCCATTGGAATGTGCATCGAGCACTAACTGACAAGAAAGGGTTGCTACGTTATACTCGTTGGAAGTAACCTTTTTGGTTTTAGAAAGGTTTAGCGAGCGTCGAGCCGCAGTGCCATGAATACAGTGAACTAGTATATACCACGAACTCGAGTTGGCTAAAGGTGGGAAGTAGTCACGAAGCGCAAGCCGTAAGAAAGTGTGCGTGTGCCACCTCTCGTTTAGTTCTTGGAATGTCTGCTGGATGGTGGTGCTTCTATATAGGGAATATATGATGAAAAGATGCGAGATGGTGGTACTTAGAGTATTGAATCGATAGAAGAACGGACACACAGACAGATGCATGGACGGACGCATGGGTGGCTGCACGGACAAATGGACGCATGGACGGACGCAGGGGTGGATGCATGGACGAACGCAGGGACGGACGCACGAAGAGACGCAAGCAGGGACGTGCGGGTGGACCCACTGATGGTCACGCAGACGTACGCATGAAGGAACGGAAGCAAGAAAGAAAGGACCGACGGATGCTTCGCCCCACTCTCCATCATTCACTCCGTGGATATGATGCCAATTTTTCACTACAGCATGCGCTGTAAGTAATGTTTTTTTAACGGCCATGCACATGGTTTGTCAATTTTTAACTCACAAGTGCAATGCGTAGATGAGCTGTTCATGATCACGTCTGCCAAAATTTGCAACGCTACGTGTCGCGGAAATGGGTCAAATTTCAAGATTAACGCGGCTTTCCTTTTGCGGACGCACGCCCAGGGAATGAGGGCATGACGTGCGCGTATGAATAACCCAACGTACACGGCAATGCAGTGACATTGGTCCCCTACGTAAATGACTATGCTCTGACGTTGCCAACATTGGCACGTGACATGGCGAAAATTAATTAACACGACATGCGTAGTTTTTGTATTTTTTGCTTGAAGAGTATAATAAATCTCAAGATAAATATTCAGACGCTATAGGGGAATGTGTCCATCCTTTTTCTTATTTCTTTCCACGCGAATTCCAACGAGATGCGGAGCCCATGTGCCAGCGTTTCACATGCGTTTGTGTCCACGCGGTTCCGCGGTAAGCGCATCGAGCAGACGACAGCCATGGAATGCTCCTACGCGTTTGTGCACTCATTGTGCTCATCTAGTTGGCAGCAGTGGCGGCACAGCGAACGGACGACTGATTGCAACTCGGCTTTTTCGCAGATATCAAGAAAGCCAGTGCATCGGCGATGTATCTCAAGGTTTTCCCAAGCTGCTCAGAAACTGCATTTGAATCGCTGACGGCTCATCGAATTCTGCATCTGCGGGACGCTGCGAACCATTCGGCGAAACGGATATAACCTGGACACTTCGTGCATCTTCGTAGTTGGCAGCAGCGGCGGCACAGCGAACGGACGACTGATTGCAACTCTGCTCTTTCGCAAGTTGGTAGTTCCCTTCAGAACATTCTTCTAAAGTTTGTGCCACTTCTGCTGCTAACACTATTGCTATTATTGCCTTTGTAGTCGCGGCGCGTTTTATCAGATTGTGCAGTAATGTCTGTGAAAGATGTTTGTCTCTCTTGTAAAAACGGTTTTGACTCACCTGATTTGGCGGTTCAGTGCGTGGAATGTTCTGCTTCTTACCATTTTGGAACCTGCTCGAGCCTCACAGAAAAACAATACAGAACTAAAAGCATAGCAGCTAGAAAGAAGTGGGCGTGGCAAACATGCAAGGCTGCAAAAAATAACGGAGCGGCTCAGATGAATATGGCTGCGATGAATTAAATGGTTGAGATCAGACTACTTTTCTGCAATATAAACCAAGAACTTGACGGCTTGATGCCATTAAAGGAGACTGTGTCTAACATCGAAGGGGAGGTCCACAGGATGTCAGAAAAGTATGATGAGGTTTCAGAGTGACTGGAAGGGCAAGAAACGTAGACAAGGGACATTATAAAACGAATGAACGCGATTGAGACACAATGCGAAAATTGTTTAGATAAAAAGAACCCACTGCAAACGGAACTGAATGATCTTGAGTGGCGAATCAGAAAGCTCAATTTGTAATTTCATGGCATTCAGGTAACTGAAAGTGAGAATCTACTGCAGAAGGTGAACAACTTGGCTGACGGGATGACTCTGCCAAGACTCTCCGATCTAGAAATCACTGCTATCCAACACTTGCAAGCGAGACCTGGAAAAATTTCAGGTATCATTTTGAGGTACACAAGGCAGGCAGTTGGGAACCAGTGGTTAGAAAAGCGGCATAAATTGAGAGAAAATAATTGTAGAGTGGTCGTGCTGGAGTTACAGCAGGCAGTTGCTTAACGCCGCGAAACAGTGGGCAAAAGACAGTGGCTTTCAGTATGCATGGCACAGGAACGGAAAAGTCTTCGTGCGCAGAGTCAATGACGAGCAAGCTGTTTTTGTCCGAAACGCGAACGACTTTCCTGCATATTGTTGTTCTGTTCAACTGCAAACTTTTGCAAATCTTCTCGTTATGTATGAAACAAAAAATGATCTATTTTTTTGCAAGGACTAAATGTCATTGGCTTCACTGAACATAAAAATCCTTAAATTGATTGCAATTAAATGTTCGTTTCATTCATGTTCGGCGCCATACTGTGATGCGATTATATACAAATTTTCAATCCGGATAAAGGCGGTCTGTTTCATTTAGTCACACGCGATTGGCCTATACGAGCCGTGACGAATGCTGTGACGTTCTGAGTGACGTGGGCTGGGGTGTCACGTGACTGTTTTTCTCCGGTTTTCGGAGGAAGGCGATGGAACAGTCGGAGAGACCATCCGAAAGGAACCGGATGGATTGAAATGGCTGCAAGGTGGCCTGGATTGGATCGGAATGTAAGGGCTTCGCAACTCTTTAGCATCCGGGCACTAAGACAACATGGCGATTCCCACTGCCACGGTTTTTCGTCTCGCCTGTGTGGCAGCTGCAGCCGAGGAGAGACGACAAAGCGAGGTTAAAGATGCATTTGAAAAGTTCACTGAAGAAGAGTTCCGGCAATGTTCTCATCTGTCCGAACGAACAGTGCGTAGCTTGTGCGAAGAACTTGTCCCTATCATCGGATGCCAGTGAGCCAGTGGCTTTTCCACAGAGAGGAAACTGTTGTGTGCGATGCGATTTTTCGCCACCGGTTGCTTCTAGAGGAGCGGTGGTCGTGAGGAGCACATCGGCAAGTCTCAGCCGGCCGTGAGCAACACTATCCACGAGGTGACGCAGGCCATCATCACCGTGGCTGCTAGGAAAAAGCTGGCGGACTTCCCACTGACAACAGCTACTAAGGATGAGGCAAAGGCGGAGGTTGTGCTACGCGGTTGCATCCCAGGCGTGCTGGCGTGTGTCGATGGCACGTTGGTCACCATGCACAAGCCAGAGGAATTCAGACTGGCCGACACGGTGAGCTTCATGTCTAGAAAGAGCTATTATGCCCTGAACGTCACGATCGTAAGTACTGTTAGAATTCTTTCTTACTCGCCCATCGGAGTAGTTGTTCAGTTTTGACTTCGGAGCTGAAAAAAGTAATAATGCAACGAATAAAAAAGAACGTGCAGGGAACTGGGTGCGAGCTAGTTGGTGGCTCCCAAGGCCTCGGTAATAATGAATGTCAAGTGTTTTGTGCGTGAGCCAGGTGCCGTTTTTGTACTGGCGTGCATACGCAATTGAGTTGTGCATTTTAGAGGTAATCGGTAATATGGGCAGCAGACGTAGCAGAAATATATACACGACAGGAAAGCATTTCCAACACGAAAGTGCTTACAGTCACAATTGCATGAGCTGGCTGTGGCATTTACGAGTCTTCTTTCTAAAGAGCAACGCGTAGGTTTTCACTTATTGATCATTCAGTGGAAGTCGTAGCCATGTGTACAGCACAGGAGCGGTCGTTGCCCCCCCCCCCTCCTCAGTGTGTTACACCCTGTGTTTCCTTCTAAGTGAAGCTTCTTGTACCAATTTCTGTACTAGAACGCATTGTTCCCTGCGTATGCGTAGAAAAAAAGGATTTATCGCGAGTGTAAATGCAGTAATATTTTATATCGCTCCTCATCGCAGGTGTGCAACGCATGGCTGCGCATCCTTTTCATGGACCCATGATTCCCAGATTCGTGCCACGACTCCTGCGTGTGGGAACACAACCCACTGCGTGCACGCCTAGCTGCACATCTGCAGCCTGGCGAATATCTGCTTGTTAAGTATTATTGTTTACTAACTGGGGCAGAGCACTCAGCTTTTATGTTTCTATTGCAGGAAACGCAGGGTATCCCTTCGAGTCATAGCTCCTAATTCCAGTCCTTGGTAGTCAACCGTGCAACACTTCCGAAGGCCGATACAACAAGGAGCACGCATCCATGCGCAATGTCATGGGAAGATGTATCGCAGTGTTGAAGAGCAAGTTCCGCTGCTTGCAGCACTTTCGAACGATGCTCTACAATCCCGATTGGGCAGCGCAAATCATCTATGATTGTGCTGCTCTCCACAACATTGCATTGCATGCAGGTGACTGGACCTTGGACGAGTATGTTGTGGACATGCCACCAGCTGAGAATGACGATGGGGAGCCAAGGAAGAGCCATATGCTCACACCACGCAACGTGCTGCACAGAGACGGCAGCAGCACAGCGCTGTTTTGGTCCTTTTTTGAAGTACACAGGACTGGTGAGTTTTCATGTTGTTATATCACACACATAATTTATTTATACTGATTTTAGTGCATCTAGACATGACAGGGCTGTGTTTGCCGCATTTGAACACACAAAGTACTTACTCGTGCTTCAATATGAAGCAAGGTGGCAATGTGAAAATGCTGCATTTTCTTTAAATGACACATTAAATAAGCAGCAGAAATACCATTTTTCATATCAGTGATCACAGTCGCAACCGGCTATAGCTTGGAGCAAGCATATATGAGCGGCACTCTGTGCTGAATTTCGCCATCACAAAATTGTGCGAACTATGCAGCAATGTCACACAATTTCTTTCATCGAACGCATAAAAATTGCCATTCCATTAGTAACATGTTGCATGAACACATAATACATAAGTCCGTATCTGCTCATAGTGACTGACTACAAGCATTCAATTGGGCATGCCAGGCTTGACGAGCAATTGTGCTCGTCAAGTTGTGCTGGTTTTTCGTTCCTTGTCTTAAACATTGTGTGAATGTTGAAATAACATTTGATTTGAACTCTGAACTGCAGTCATGCTGCAATGCTAAAAATACGCAAATCAAGACAGCAAACAACAGGCGAGTTGTTTTGATAACATACAGCATGAATAATTGGCTCAGCAATCTCGCGGCTTCCAAACCATACCACGTTCAAAATTTATTTCCGCAACGAGTCGTTTACAATGAAAACTAGATGAAATCAATCGCTGACATGTTGCTGTGAAGATGACCAATTTCGTTTGTGAAACTGTGCGACATGACTACTTACTAGCTTAGTGCTCTCAAAAAAGACTCAGAATGTAGTTGTTGTACCTTAGCCTCATTGTGCTGAAATGAAAATATCACAGTGAACTGCAAAACAGTGTGATGCAAAAAGATATCACATTACTAAACTATGTGGTAATGCTGCATAAAAAGCGCAGTGAGCTAGAAAACACAGTGGGGCAATACAAATATCACAGAAACAATAACAGAATATGTCAACTATACACTCGTGGTCTCCGTGTGAATTACTAGACACCTTTGAAATGTGGGGAAAAACATTGCCACTGGAGCTGCTCGAACATACATTGAGAAATGCACATATTGAACATAAAAAATGCTGTACTCCTTGTACAACGTAAATGCTAACCTAAATCTAGTAATGTGTACTAAATGCGAACAAAAGAACGTATAAAATAGAACATGAACAGCAACACGTAAACATATCAAAAACATTAAACGAATGATGAATGATAAAACGTTGAAAACATGGCGAAAAAGAAACGAAACTATGTATACGTCTCCCGAAGCATATAAAATTGAACATGAACAGCAGCACCTAAACACATTCAAACCAACAAATCATGAATGAATGATGACAAAAAAACATTGAACGCATGACAAAAAATTAAACTAAACAACGTATCCCTTTCTCGCAGGAAGCCCTCAGCTATGGCCCGTGCCAAGGAATTGACTGCCGGCAGGACGCCATCCTGCGTCCTTGCCGCCTTCTCCTGTGCTGCTGCCACACGCCGTGCTGCAGAAGCGATGCGGGTGGTCGATGTTTTCATCTCCCGCAGCACCTGCGATGAATCATCGTGGTGGAAATGTTTAAGTGAGCTGCCGGTAAACCCTTAACCATCTCGTGCCTGGAAGCTGCTGCTGCCAAGAATTGCAACGGGCACAACAATTTCCCCTCAGTTGAAGACCAACTGGCCTGATGGCGTCCTTTGAAGGTGTGAAGCTTTGTGTACAAGCTATGCCCTCCTCGTGCGGACCAACAAGCCTTTGTTGGAACTACTCTTTATTAATTTCCTCAAATGCATCTCTCACCATCAAACAGACCTTTTCTGGGCTAACCAACCTTTTGCCCGGCTGTTTATCATTGCAGATATTCTATACCGTGCCCTCATTACAATGCATGGTTCTTATTTACAGCCCAAGCTGGTTTCAGTCATCATAGTAGAACATGAAGAATGTTTGCGCCCCTTACGTAAAATGTAAACAAAGGGTCTACTCACCTTGAGCACCTTGTCGCCTTGCTCAAGGCTCCGGTCCTGCGCTCAATAAAACACTAAGTTCTCATATGCTTGCGTGTTACTGTGTCAATGCCATCTGCACTCTAAGCCAAAAGGAAGCAACAGGGGTATAGGGGTTGCTCCTTTCAGGGAGCAATTGCATTGCCACTCCCATTACCCCCCTAAAAGGAGTAACAGCAGAGGGAGTAACCGTTGCTCTCCTTCCAGTTCCTCCTTCGGGGGATGAACAGTTACTCCCTCCAGTTTCTCCCTGCGGACCAACAGTTACTGCCACCAGTTGCTCCCGGCGGACCAACCATTACTCCCACCAGTTGCTCTTCTAAGAGCAACAGTTACTCTTTACCGTTCCTCCCACGTGTTCGCAGTTACTCTCTGAAAACCAACTGCACATGCTTCCAGTCACTCCTTGGAGAAATGACTATTTATCTCGAGTATGCTTGTCACACGCTTACACATGGCGAGAGCTCCTTGGAAGAGCACTGCTTGGGTGCTTCTAACACAAAAAGCGGACAATATTGAAAGGAAAATAAATGCTTTATTGTTCTTTTTATGAGGCGACGTGTGAGCACACGTAAAAGCAGACTTCGCCACACCACAGCCAGCACTAAACAAGCACCATAATACATCAAAGGTTTTCTGCGTCATCCGTGGCAAAACAATCTTGAATTACTAGCATAGGGCAGTCTGTGTCATCATTGGTGAGAGAAGGGCAACTTCTCCAATGCTGAAGGACTCAAGTTTCGCAGCTGGTGTTTCCATCCGGCTAGCACAACGAAATGTCACCACAGGCATATGTGAAGCATCTCATTGCTGCAAGAAAAAAAAATAGAAGTGTGAGGTTAAACATGCCAGAATCAAAACACAACAATGCGTCACACACACTGCAGCAGCGCTTACATTCTATGATGTCTACTGCAAATCGAAATGTGAAAAAAAAAGGAAGGTTCGGCCAAACGTTACTTGGCAAGCCATATAAATGCTGATGTGGTAGACTCTTTTCACATGATGTCTCAGAAGGCAATATTCTGGAAGAAAATGTGCAGCACCTCAGCAAGGCATATTTGTAGCAGTTAAAGATACCCTTAAGTTCAGTTAACTTGTTTCTTATACACAGCTGAGTGACATTTCTATGAGCCCATTCACCAATGGGCATTCTAAGTGAGATCATGTGTGTGGCAAATAACACGTACCGTCCGCTCATATTAAAATACTTATTTATCTCGTGCACATAGTTGCTCTCCATTCTACTGTTCTATCATACGCTGCTGCGTCTTGAATTGTGCAATACCTGTAGGCCCAAGCCAAGCATGAAAAGCCTGCTTGAAAGCGACCATTTGCAGAGGATACATGGTAATCTTCAGTATATTTCTTTGTACCTGAGGCAAACGGCTGGACAAAACTATAGACAAATAAATGTAGACCGTGCTACCTTCAAAAAATGCTTTAAATTTAGTAAACTAGGGTGCATTTGTTCACTCGGTTGACGAGTCACAGCCACGAGATATGTACACGAAGCAATATATCTTAAGGCATGCACAGATATTGTGATTCTTTGTTTGACAGTGTCACAGATAGCTTGCCAATACATATATATCTGAGAACAACAAGATGTGAAGCTTTTATTAGTTCAACGTCTTGTTGGTTCACAGCCAAACTGGTTACTGCTCTGTTAGACAAATTGGAATAAGCGCACCGTGGTTTCCAAAAAAAGCATTATTAGAAGTTAGCTCCTGGTGTGAATGTCTGCCTATTCATTTTGTACTGCCTTCTACATGGGCCACAAAGACATTTGTTGAGGATGTGCTACCAGTCAAGCCAAGATCGCATACTTGGTCAATGTGATGGAAATACAAATATTGGAAACACTGTTACCTCTAGTAAGAGCATAACACTTCAGGATCTTGGAACAGCAAGGAGGTGCACAAGAAAGTTGAGCCCACTCTTGCAGAACTTTGAACGCGAATTTTTCAGAGTGGGGGAGGTCAACATGCTGTGGCACTTTTAAACCCATGAAACATCTGCAGAAAAGAGGGTAAAGTCAAGTCAAGAAACGCTGTTATGAAGGCCTGCGCATGGACAGCTTTGTGAATCTAGGCCCAAGTGTTATGCTTTGTGCAAGCCAAAATTCATGTAAATAGGGAAAGCGTACTTTTAGGAGCACCAGCGTAAACAAATCTTGGCAGTTGGCTTTCTAGTACAAACAGCAATCCCTGCAATGAAAACATAAACATTTTATCTTAACGGTAACAGTGTGAGCACACACATGGGCCAGCGGAGCCATGTCAAATTTTCAGTGCCAGTGTAACCATGTGGCATGATAAACTATTTTCTGGCCAACACATGCACATTTTGCCCCTTAAAAACGATGTTTTCACATACGTAGTACAAAAAGTCTGCACTTACCAAAATTCACTTGCTTTCTGTACTTTAGCATCATTGGGAGCGTCTTTAACTGCAGTATAACCAAATTTGTGTCATATCCCTGAAAAAAAGTAGTAAAAGACATGCATCAAATATTGTTTCATTTGGTAGCAGTGAAGTCCGGTTAAGAACAGCCAAGTGGGAATCAGCCTAATTATGTGCATGCGGCAAATTCCAAACGGTGTTATTGAGGTTCTCGAAAATTTTGTCGATTGGTATTAACGTCGATATGTGACTTCAACGGCATGCCAAGTTTTCACAGCGCATAAAGATTTCATGATGCAGAATAATGACAACGCTAACGAGAACATACAGAATTTATGATTGTCTTTTACAAATTTAGTTTTGCGAAGGTTTTGCATGACTAAAGAAATCTGAAAGATTTGGGTCATTCCTCCTCTAATTGTTCTGTCCATATGTAAATTGCTCGCTTGATGGTGCGCGTTTAAAATAGTACGTTCAGCGCAGAGGTGAAGCAAGTGACGCAGTGATGGGAGCAGATTTTTTTTTTTTAGGCGTGCGGGGAGGGGGAGGGGGGTCCGCTTATCTGAATTGGAGGCCGGGCAAGCGAATATGGTCGTCATTATGGGCTCCCTACGACCGGCCTAAAAAAATTCCGTGCGCAACCGCCTGGCTATGCCAGTGAAGTGCTGCGACAATGATTTGTTCGCTTACTGATTTACATACACTTTACAGCTCTAAAAAATGCGGCCCAAGGCCCCAACACTCGGCCGTTAACGTTACATAAAGCCAATGGTAGAAAAGTACCAGTATGAAGGCAGCTACAACCCCGCCCCAATGTTTTTTCAAGCGAGGTAGTGTTGCGGAAATGAACATTTAACTGCAAAAGTACACTGGCACTGCAGTGGTGACAGGGGAAGCAAGAGGGTATGCAGGCGGTAATAATAGAGGTAATTTAGTCCGATACGGCTAGCAATGGATACGGTAAATAAGAAAGATCAAATCATTTCTCTTTTAATAGCGCAACCACTCAACAATGTATTGTAAGAGCATTAAATGTTGCTGGAAATGCCACTCACCTGCACGCTGATGCATGCACAGTCCTTTGTCCGACGAGCGAACAGGCTTGCAGATAGCTGAAGACGTGTTTACGATGTGTATGTTCCACCCGGCAGCAAAATCCACCACAACATCGCGCTCCATAAAGATAAATATACACTAACCTTCATCACGAATAAGTAGAAACGCAAATCTGCGACACACACACACGATCAAAACATAGCCCACAAGCTCGCATGTCCATGTGCTCGCCGACCACAGACCATATGAATATGAGTAGTGCGAACGCGAGCCTAGTTGCGCTGAAAAAAAAAAAACAAAACGTCGAGCAGTGGCAGCACAGGCGTCAGCGCAATGCTTTCAGTGTGTTCTCCTAATACACTTATAAAAAAACTGAGGTACACTAAAACTCATAAATAAATATGAAAAATTGAGCGTAATTTTTATTTAGTGCTAGTAAACATAAACACTGAATAAAAATTACTTTGTAAATTACATCGCTTTTTACACTAGCGCCACACTTGTCGTGCGGGCGCAGATGGCGCAGATTTGTCCTTCTGCCCTCAAACTACACGGCGAAGCGTGCTACTAAGTGCACGGCCATAGCCTCCTTTATTAAATAAAGGAGGCTATGGCACGGCTGATGAAAAGCGCCTCTGGGTCCACTTTTTTTTTTCTTCTCCGATATATCTGGGGGGGGGGGGGGTGGCTCCTTATGCACGGGTTTCGGTGCTTGATCGACTTTGACGCCCTTCCTTCGCGGACGAACGGCGTGACTAGGCTTTTTTTTATCGTTGTTTTGCACGTGTTTCGGCGTTCGGTCCGCTTTGACGTGCCAACTCTCCATTCTGCTGCTGCGTGTGTTAGGTGCTTGCCGTAGCTGTATTCTCAGGCCTTCTGTGTTCCGCCAGCGCTGCTATCTTATTATCTGCGGATGCTAAAATAAATCAATGTTTTGGTTTGGTGAAGTTTGGCACACAGAACAAACAATAATCTGGCCCATGAATGTCAATGTGGGTGGCATGCATATTTGTGTGTGGTGTCCTGCCGGGGAGTAACCGTTGCGTGACGAGAGAATTTACAGCGGTTCCTCCTTCCGTTGCTCCATTACAAACTTAAGATGAATACAGTTGCTCCCCCATTCTCGAAAAAGTCGGCCATTTTGTTCCGCTTGGTCTTTTCGAAGAGTAACAGTCGGTCTGAAGGAGTAAAAACAGCCGTTGCTCCCATTTCGGCCGTTTTTGGCTTAGAGTGTGCAGCCGCTTCCGTGGCCTCCACCTCCATTTCCACCGCAGCAGTGGAACAGCCGCCTGCTGGAAAATGTCGTAAGCATGACCTTTCAGAAAGTGGGTGTTCGTTACTCTGGCTATTTTACAACCTTACGTACTAAACATCTGCGGAAATGTTCTGCAGCTATTCAATGGTCATTGATATCATGTATTTCCATTTTAGTGCATGCACGTGCCCGCAGGCATTGCGTGTTTTATGATAAATTAATACCCCTTGTATGGCAAGGGCTGCAAATTGAGATTTTAGTTAATAAACCTACCCACTTTTAGATACATACTCCTGCGCTATATTCCCGTTTAACAATGTTCCGCTAAAGGCACCCCTTCAGATATCAAACTCTGTCATGGCACCACTCAGGAACCCGTGATACTGCGGCGGCAGAGTGCTTACTTGTTAACAGAAGAGACCAGAGACGCCACTGAAGCGTGTGATCGCAGTCAACTGTAGAACCCGGCCACGGAAGCCAGGCAGCCAACCCACTCCACTGCCCCTGAAAATATACACCAATGTCAAAGAACAAATCGACCGTGCCATTCGACGGTCACTCACGTTTGTGCCTCTCTGATGACGGCGGCGTCACGGCGGGCCTCGTGCACCGGCCTGCGCCACCAACCCTGCCACTCCTGCTCAGGCACATCTTAGTTCAGCGCGTCGCCGAGCTCTCGCCACAGCCGCCTCCGGTCGGCGAAGGTGACGCCGTGCCGCAGCTCGATGGCTTTCGCCACGAGCTGGGGATGTTCGTCCATAAAGGCGAGCACCAGTGCGCGCTGAGCCTCGGAAACGCGGATGAGCCGCTACTGGCTGTTCGCTACTTGTGCCGTTGCCCTCCGCCTTGATTGCGCTCGACTCAGCCAACAACCTCTAAAGTTACGCCGTTTAGGTTTGTATAGTGGTGGAGATATAAGAACAGTAACTGCTTGAAACGGGGTTGTATTTAGCGCCACTACTTACCGTCCCGCTAAATTTAGCCTCATTTCAAAACAATAACGAGAAAAATACGTTTATATTGTGCCGTATTCCTTATTGAACGTTTGAAAACTTGTGCCAACATATTTTGATAGTGATCAATAGCAGTTGAACATTCTTCAACACGTTACGAACACTTTTCACTTTGCTATACGGTCCCCAAGTACACGTCAAAATGATGACGCAAGGCTTCATTTCCCTCATTGACTGTTCACTTACCTTCGTCCTCGCGACCGCTGCAGACCACTCACTTTTTCACGTCACCGACAGACCGCCTCCGTCCGGATTTGGAATTTGTATACAATTGCACCATAGGTTTGTATAGTGGTGGAGATATAAGAACAGTAACTGCTTCAAACGGGGTTGTATTTAGCGCCTTTACTTACCGTCCCGCTAAATTTAGCCTCATTTCAAAACAATAACGAGAAAAATACATTTATATTGTGCCGTGTTCCTTATTGAACGTTTGAAAACTTGTGCCAGTAGGTAAACATTTTTCAACGCGTTACAATCACTTTTTACTTTGCTATACGGTCCCCAAGTCCACGTCAAAATAATGAGGCAAGGCTCCGTTTCCCTCAATGGCTGTTGACTTCCCTTCGTTCTCGCGACCGCTGCAGACCGCCCTTTTTTTGACGTCAGCGACAGACCGCCTCCATCCGGATTAGGAATTTGTATATAATTGCACCACTGCTTACTGAAACGTGGTGCAAAGATAAGGAAGAAGCACTCCCTTTCACTTCTTATCAGTCGTTTTGTTTAAATCGCCCAACGCGTCGTGGGGGCGTTGTCATGTTACTGTTGAAGGAAGGCACGCAATGTGAATTGCTTTCTGAATTTTGTGTTATGTGTGATGAGTTTGAAATGCTTACAGTTCGATTTGGTAAATATCTTTTTTCTGTGTGTTATAGGCCACCGGACAAAAACCATGATGGCTTCTTTTGTTTCTATGAGACGCTTTTACGTTTTTTGTTAGATAATGCGTATTTTTCGTTATCGGGAGGGGACTTTAACATTGATTTATTATGCAATTCTACACCACAACAAACCATGAATGCAATTATTGCATCAAACGGCTTTAAAAATGTCATTAGTTCACCGACCAGGATTACAGAAAACATTGCAGTTTTACTAAATATGTTCACTACAAATGCCAACGACAATAACATTTTTGCAGGAGTTTTGTCTGAGGATATGAGCGACCATCTTCCTATCATTCTCTTTAATAAAAGAAGCACCTTACGAGAACGTAAGAAGCGGACGGTAACCATTCAAGATATCTCTGAATCTAGCCTAACAGCTTCTAGAAACGAACTGCTTGGTAGTAGCCTTACTGATATCCTTTGAATGAAAAACGCGAACGAAGCTTACAATACATTCTTAGACAAAATCGTCGATATTTTTAAACGTCACTTCTCCGAAAAACAAGTTTGTTTGAACAAGAGAACCCGTAAGCCATGGATGACTCCGGACTTGCTCAACAAATTAAACATAAAAATTATCTTTATCGCAAATTTCTTGTAAATAAAAATTCTGATATTTTCAAAGAATATAAAGTATACAGAAATAGAATAAATAAGGAAATTAGCAAGCGCAGACTGCACTACATACATACCGAAACAGAAACCAGTGCAGATAAGACTCACGCCTTATGGACGAAGCTGAACTTATTTTTGAACCGTGGTACAACACGGGCAAGTGTGGAGGACCTGACTATAAATGGGCGCAGTGTATCAGGAGCCAAACTTGCAAATATATTCAATGACCACTTAGTCAATATTACGCATAATGAAATGTCTGGTGATTTTATTCAATTTCTACCAGATCCAAATTCATCCTCCATAGTTTTTGAGCCTGTAGTGGACGAAGATGTTTATTCTGTTTTCTCAAAACTTAGCAATACTTTATCTCGTGATATTGATGGTGTGCAGAATAGACCCAATAAATATGCGCTAGATATTCTTGTTCCTTATATCACTCACATATTCAATCTCTGTTTTTCAAGTGCAACGTTTCCCGAAAGAATGCAGATAGCAAAAGTCAGTGTTTTGTTTAAAAAACGCGACAAAAATTATATTCAAAACTACAGACACATATCTATTCTTCCGGTCTTTTCGAAAGGTTTAGAAAAGGTTATGCACCGTCGACTGTACCAATTCTTAGAAAAACACAACATGATTTCCCCAACTCAGTTTGGTTTTAGGAAACATCGATCTACGGAAATGGCATTATTAGAACAAAGAGTTCATACTATCTGAATTTGAAAACAAACATGCTGTTCTCGGTATGTTTGTTGATTTTGGTAAAGCCTTCGACAAAATTCAGCATTCCACATTCATTAAAAAGTTGCAGGCCTATGTATTTGTGGTCATGCACTAGACCTAATAAAAAGTTACCTTTATTATCGCAAAGAGGTTGTTGAAATAGATAGAAAATTCTCAGAGCTGAAGCCTAATACTAAGTGTGTACCTCAGAGAAGCATTCTTGGACCCCTTCTTTTTATAGCCTATATAAATGATTTAACTCGTACTCATCCAGATGCTAAATACGTCTTATATGCTGATGATGTCAGCATGTTTGTTTCAGCTGAAAATAGTATCACTGTTGAAGAAAAAATCAACCAATTTCTTGTGAAACTAAAGCTCTGGTCATGGTGTAATATTTTAAACATAAAGACTAGTCAAACAAAGGTGGTACTATTCCGACCTAGAAATAAGCCCTTTAATGAAAACATACATCTCAAGTATGGCGATACTTATATTGAGTTTGTAAATAGTATAAAAATTCTTGGAGTTACATTTTGGAGCAATATGCTTTAGAGCGAACACATTGACAGTGTGCTGAGTCAGTTATCTCGCGTAATGTGTATGTTGTACAGTGGGAAAACTGTTCTACCATACAAGGTAAAACTCTTACTTTATAAATCACTTTTCTATTCATATCTTACTTATTGTTTCTTAGTAAGGGGGACTACAACTTACACGAACTTGCAAAAACTGTACCTGATGTAAAAGAAGTATATTAGAATCATTTCAAACTTGCCGTATGATGCTCACACAAGCGAATTGTTTCAACAGGCTGGAATACTACCCGTATGTCGTAGAGACAACATACAATTTTAAGTTAGCATTGAGAATCGGCTGTGAGTTGAAAGAGAGCCGACATTTTTTTGTATGACCTCTCAAAACTGCAGTCAAATATAACATTGTTTGAAACACGAAATAAATAAACATGGAAAATAAAAAATTCGAGAACAAACGACTCCACAGATAAGTTATCCTACATAGTTCCCACGTTACTTAATAAATATGTGAAAGCTGGCATAGATTTTTTTACAGTGTACACAGATTCAGTTGCCCAATATACACATGTTTATTTTTAAAGATTTCTTTGCAGTTGCTGTATCATCATGGTTGCTATTTTTATTTTTGGAATTTGGACTTGATATTTATATCTTTATAATTTTTTATTTATTTATCTATTTAGTGTTGTTATTGTTGTTGACTTCACATTGCTGATTGTTTGCCACTGCTGTCGTGCTTAAAGATAGCTTTGCGCCAAGCTGCCTCTTTTGGAGTGCAGCTTTTACCTGCAGCTGACCTTCGTCAAACTATTGATGAAAAAAATAATATAAAATAAATTATTATTATTATTATTATTATTATTATTATTATTATTATTATTATTATTATTATTATTATTATTATTATTATTATTATTATTATTATTATTATTATTATTATTATTATTATTATTATTATTCTAGCACCTTCTCTGTGTACTGTACTGCGTCTGAGCCAGCATTTCAGAACCATCCCGCGTAAACAGGCAGTGAATTTGAAACGGTCGACAAAAAAAAGTGCCGCTCGCGTGGACGGGGGTCGGTCTTGTTCGGGCACGTCATGCGCACGGGACCTCTTTAGTCGGATGTCGGAGATCGTGGAGGAAGAAAAACTTGTTTCCTTCCTTCGTGCCGGAGAGGGTAGGAAGAGATTTGGCTTGCGAAGGCTACGCGGAGGAACGTCAAGGGTTTCGAACTGGCCTCCTCTCAATCTCGTTCCGCTCCGCTTCAAAAAAAAAAAACTGTTTTCTCACCTCGTAATAAACCGATTCAAAAATTTTTTGAGCCAAAATATTTCTCATCCGATACCCCACAACTTCTACGCTCTAACTAAACTGTCGTATGGGGCTTGCTGAGTGGCCCTTTAAGTGTGGACTATTTCGCAAAGCTCACGCCTTTTGTGTCATTCATCTTTGCTGACCTCGACACTGTTTATAAATAAAGAAAAGCCACAGCTTTACCGCAAAGGCGAAGCAATGAACACGATAGCAACAAATTAGAAGGCCACGCGCTGAATGAAAAAAAAATCGAAACATGCCCGACATTTCTCAGGCACAAATGACGCACTAAGCCTACTCAGAGTTACAGATAAAAGCGAATAATAGTCTCAGTTGTTACTTCGATGTGTCTGAAAAGCGCGCCCTTTTCGCAAACAGAGGTTGTGCAATGATTGAAGTGACACTTGTGTGCCCCATAACTACAACAAAATCGTTCCAGTGCAAGCCGAACGCCAGCCAAGACGTATGATCCTCCCCACCGGGAGATAAGTGCATGCAAGAGATTGTCCACTTCCCTCCTCTCCGCGGGACAAAGTACGCGCGGGAGATCAGAGCCGCCACAAGCTCATTGCGCCATCTTGCTAATAATGATGAAAAAATGATAGTCCCCCCCTCCTCGAGGTGCCCGCAACCAGAAGTATGTGGCAGATATGAATAGCTTGCACTGAGAGGGAAAGTACAGGAATTGAGAGTGTCGCTTCAGAACAGGTACTCGGCTCTTAGTGAGGAAACCAACCTTAGCGTACATACAATAAATGATAATCTGACGAGTATCATCACGGAAGGTGCAGTGGAAGTTGGAGGCAGGGTAGTTAGACAGGGTAGAAAGACAGGAAGACAAGCTTTCCCAGGAAACGAAGAATCTAATTAAGAAGCGTCAAATCATGAAAGTCTTAAGTACAACAGAAAAAATAGAAGTGGAAGAACTTTTGAAGTTGAATAATACGCGTAAGGTATGCGATGTAAAAAGGTATGACATGGAGAGAATTGAACACGCTCTGAAAAACGGACGAAGCGTCAAAGCAGTGAAGAGGAAACTTGGGATAGGCGAAAATCGGATGTATGCATTAAGGGACAAGCAAGGCAAAATAACTAACAATATGGATAGGATAGTTAAAATAGCGGAGGAGTTTTACAGAGATCTGTACAGTAGCCAAGACAACCACGACCCTAATACTATAAGAACTAGCAGTAACCCAGATGACATCCCACCAGTAATGATAGAAGAAGTCCGAAAAGCTTTGGAGAGCATGCAAAGAGGCAAAGCTGCTGGTGAGGATCAGGTAACATCAGATCCGCTGAAAGATGGAGGACAGATTTTTGTTAGAAAAACTAGCCACCCTGTTTACGAGGTGTCTCCGGACGGGATGAGTACCAGAGTCTCGGAAGAACGCTAACATCATCTTAATACATAAGAAAGGAGATGACAAGGACTTGAAAAATTACAGGCCGATCAGCTTACTCTGTAGTATACAAGCTATTTACAAAGGTAATTGCTAACACAGTAAAGAAAACAATAGAATTCAATCAACCAAAGGAACAAGCAGGATTCCGAACAGGCTATTCAACACTTGACCACAATCATACTATCAATCAGGTAATAGAGAAATGCTCAAAATATAACCAACCACCATACATAGCCTTCATAGATTACGAGAAGGCGTTTGACTCAGTAGAAATTTCAGCCGTCATGCAGACACTGCGGAATCAGCGCGTAGATGAAGTATATATATAAACATTCTGCAAGAAATCTACAGGGGATCAACTGCTACCATAGTGCTTCATAAAGAAAGCAACAGAATACCAATCAAGAAGGGTGTGAGGCAGGGGCCACAATCTCCCCAATACTATTTACTGCATGCTTACATGAGCTTTTTTAGAAGCCTAGAATAGGAACAGTTAGGCATAAGAGTTAATGGAGAGTACCTTAGTAACCTGCGCTTCGCCGATGACATTGCATTGCTGAGTAACTCAGGGGACGAATTGCAACTCTTGATTACGGAGTTAGACAAGGAGAGCAGAAAGGTGGGTCCTAAAATTAATCAGCAGAAAAAGAAAGTAATGTACAACAACCTCAGAAAAGAGCAGCACTTCGAGATAGGTAATAGTGCACTTCAAGTTGTAAGAGACTATGTGTGCTTAGGGCAGGTAATAACCACAGAGCCGAACCACGAGATTGAAGTAACTAGAAGAATAAGAATGGGGTGGAGCACATTCGGCAAGCACTCTCAAATTATGAGAGGTATAGATTACCACTATCCCTCAAGAGGAAAGTATATAACAGCTGTATCTCGCCGGTACTTAGCTACAGAGCACAAACCTGGAGACTTACAAAGAGGGTTCAGCTTAAATTGAGGACGATGCAGGGAGCAATGGAAAGACAAATGGTAGGTGTAACCTCAAGAGACAAGAAGAGAGTAGTGTGGATTAGGGAACAAACGGGGGTTAAGGATATCATAGTTGAAATCAAGAAGAGTAAATGGACATGGGCGGGGCATGGAGCGCGTAGACAGCATAACCGCTGGTCATTAAGGGTAGCTAACTGGATTCCCAGAGAAGGCAAGCGGGTGAGGGGGAGACAGAAGGTTAGGTAAGCAGATGAGATTAAGAAGTTCGCGGGTATAAATTGGCAGCAGGAAGCACAGGACCGGGTTAAGTGGTGGAACATGGGAGAGGCCTTTGTCCTGCAGTGGACGTAGTTAGGCTGATGATGATGATAATGGGGATGATGATGAGGAATAGCTTGCCGTTTGAACGTTGAAGGATGTGTACTTCGGTAGCTCAGTATTAATTACTTTTGCACATCATAGTGGTTAACGCCTCGCATTCACGACGCGAAAGTTCCATCTTTTAATCTTTTATGTATTTTTTTCTGGCGTTTGTATATATATATATATATATATATATATATATATATATATATATATATATATATTTATATATACTGTGCGTGACACCGGCAGAAACATCCAGCTGAGAGTCCAGATCATTGCTAACTTGCTAACGCAAACGCAATAAAAGCTCACAGCATATCCACAGAGTGCACGAGTGGGGCGAAGCACCCGTCAGTCCGTCTGCGCTGCCGTGCGCCCAACTGAGCCACCATCTGTGCATCCGTTCATGCATGCGCCCATCCACTCGTGCGTGCGTCCGTCCGTGAATCTGTCTGTCTCTCCGTCCATCCGTCTATCGAATTAACACTCGAAGTATCACCATCTCGCATTTTTGCATCATATATAAGTACCGCCATTCAGCAGACATTCTAAGGACTTAATGAGAGGTGGCACGGCTGGGCTAGTAGAGCGGCACGCGCACTTTCTTATGGCCTGCGCTTCGTGTCTAGTACACACCTTTAGCCACCTCTAGTTCATGGGCACTCCCTAAACTTTCTAAAACGAAAAAGGTTATGCCCAGGCTGTCTAACGTGGCAACCAAATAGTGTTAAAAGTGCGTGCTTCTGATAATAGCTTTTTTTAGTAAGCATGAAATTCAAGGCAAATTTTATTGCAGGTTAGGTCACCGATACTCTTCTCTATAGTTGTTGCATCAAAAACAATTATATTTTATATATAATTGATGTGCGTGTGTTTCTTCCTCAATTCAAATGATGCGCGCGTGCCACTCCTCTAGTCCGGCTGTGGAGGTGGCTCCGTACTACCACGGCTCACTACTACTACGACGACTACTACTGCTAGGACATACATGGTGCATGCACGACCCACGGCATAGGGAGCTTCGCCCCTGAAAGTCACAGCATAGCCGCAGGGTGAAATGATGATGGGGCGAAGCTTCGCAGGGATCATCGGCAGAACCGTCAGAACCCCGAGCCTGGTCATTCTTGATTTCAGACACAGCGGCGAGATTATCAGAAAACCATAATCTGTCGTGTACTACGCAGCTGTGGCCAAACGTAACGTCCAGGAAGTCCCGCTTGAAACACGCGTTAGCACCTTCATACTGAGCTTACTAGAGGCGTTTTGAGGCCACTTCGCGAGATCTTACAGCATCGGGATCTGCCTGTCAACACGTGCGCTTTCGCGCCGATTCTCTACTCCTCGCATTTTGAAGATCCGCTTCACGCCGCAGCCGTGCCGCTTCCGCCTCTCGTTCTCGTACCTTTGCGCCGTCGCAGCAGTACCACTGCCTCACGTTCGCGAATAGCGGGGTCTTCATGCCGCTTCCACGCAGCCTGCCGATCAGCCTTGGTCTCGCGGGCTCTCGCCTCGGAATACTACCTGCGGGCACCCACTGCCACCGCCTTCCGTGCCTTCCGCTCCCCCTCCTTCTACCCCTTCCCTAGAGGCATGGGAGACTGCCCTCCTCAACTGCTCCTGTGTTTTTTAGAAAAAGTGGTTAACGATTTAGAGTACTAGGTACTCTACTATGGGAGAGCTTAACGCCGTCCCGTTTGCTGGAGTCTCAATGAACTCTCGTGAGACGAGCGCAAGTCGGATCGTGTCATGCGGTGTCCCAGACTAGGGGCGCCGAACATGTAGTGGGGTCAGGCTTTGGCTCCTGAACTCTTTTTTTTAAAGAAGATAGCCTTTCTTTGGGACTTTCGACAGCAAAAGTTTGGTCTGTCTGTCTGTCTGTCTGTCTGTCTGTCCTTAACGATACCTCAAACGGCACCAAACGGCCAACCCTATCTTCGGCGCCCACCAATATTGCTCAAGTTTTAGCGTTCTTACTTGTGCGATTGTCAATTCAAAAGCAATGATTGCACGTATTTGAGGCACTATACCAACACGTCGATATTTTCTATGTGTGGCTTTACACAAGAGAAGGCACACTTAAGTAATTCTAAGGGCCCTAACGTTTATCACACTGCGCTGACAGTGAACGCGATGTTGAAAAAGGCAATTTTTCCAACGCTTTGTTAAGACAATACGGGGGTGGCACATGCCCGTCACTTTGCGTTCTTCACCTTATCATCTACAAGACAGGCGCGCATCTCTCCGCGGGCGCGCACACCTTCGTTTTCGAGGACAACTGCCAGATTGGGCTCGTGTCTAACGTGCCTCGATGTGCTCCTTCGCCTCCACTGCATCCTCGAGGCGCTAACACGCAGTGCCTCCAGAATACCATTAATCGATTTTCTTGCACAGAACTTCAAGCAAATGTTTTGTTCACTCTTTCAAGACAAAAGACTATAGTCTTTCGACGACATTTGCAGTGTGACATGTAGATTCATAGCCTATTTTTTTCAACAATAAATGTTTTTCATCATCAACAACCACCTTGTCTACGATCCGTGTGACTCCGAGCAAAAGAGCAAGCGCACTAACAGTGAGCGCCTTTTATTATTACAACCCTCTGTAGTGGTACGCCGTAACACTAAATCAAAGCATCTCGAACAATCACACGCATCCGTTCAGAGAAGTGACGTCAAACCTAGGAATTTGTCCTTATATCTAGGGATTTTTAACCTTCTTCAGGGATTTGGCGTCCTTTTGGTGAATATAGAAATTTTTATAACGCTCTGGAGATGTGACATTTCGTGGCCCGAATAAAGTAATTACAAAGTGAGCACTATCTTTCAACTTGAAAGGCAGTAAAAAATGAAAATTTAGGCTGTTTCATATTTTTTTCACGTCAGATTTTCTTGGTGTTCTGACCATGTGAAGGGGATATTGGTTTTGTAATTTGTAACGCGAGAATATTATAGTCTGAATACTAGGGAAATTGAACTTTTCTGTCAAAGGAGTTAAGCACGCGCATATGATAAGCTCTCTGAGTGATTGCAGCACTGTGAAACAAAAATAAACTTTATATTGTTGTGCACTAGACACGTGTGAAGATTTCGCTCACTGCGTGCCTTCACTGAGCAATGTGTCCCAGTGAAATACCCAGGAATATTATACAAGAACAGAGCGGAAGTAGAGCTGAAGATTTGGTAGGGTGGTAGGGGTTTAATATTCCGGATGGGGTTGATGAAAAGAGACAAGACGTTTGTTCGGGTGTTTCATTCTTTCCGTCATGCCCATTACATGAGAGTGAAAAAGTGATGGATAGATTTGGACAAACGGTGAGCTGATCGAAGCACAGAGGAAAGGCGTAGCGATCAGCCAGTAATAGAGCACCCACTTACATCTACTGAAAATAGTACAACAGTGATTGCAAATTTGCAAAATTAAGAATAGACCTCCAGCTGTCAAGCTGCTAGTACAAGAAAAGCGCGACAGACTTGCGGCTGACCAGAATGATTACATCGATGACTTCAATGCGTGTGCAAAGTGAATTCGACATGCAAATCTGTCTCGGTGGCAACAGGTGCCATTTGCAAGGACTTTGTATGCAACTCCACCTAACGTGTAGAAAAAAGACCTTAAAAGATGGTTAACTGCGATTTTTAGTGTTAACAAGGTTCAGTATTACTTGGCCGCAGAGCGCACTACCTAAGTTCTTTGTAAAGAGCCTACCAGCACGAATAATGACATTAAAAATAATTCAGAGAATTTCTTGCAATTTAGGAATTTTCTGAGCGTCATTCTAGAAATAGATGGTCTCCTTTGGTTGGCATCACTGGTTAAAAGGTGCGCCAGCTCGCGTCCTCCAGGAAGAGGATTTCTAATATTAATAAGATGGATGGATGGATGGATGGATGGATGGATGGATGGATGGATGGATGGATGGATGGATGGATGGACGGACGGACGGACGGACGGACAGACGGGCGGATGGATGGATGGATGGATGGATGGATGGATGGATGGATGGATGGATGGATGGATGGATGGATGGATGGATGGATGTGGCTGTACCCTTTAGATCGGGCGGTGGCTAACGCCACCTAGCCCTAATACTTAGTGATCTAACCATTAGATTTATCTTTTTTTTTCTTTAAAGTGTGAGGTTGAGCATTCGTACTTTGCAGTGCAGGGTTTATTTTCACTCGTGTCTTGACTTTAGCCACCAATCAAATAGCCTGCTTTTAGTTTAGTCTACCCGCTTAAAGCCTCTTTTGCCCTCCCTGTCCCTAAACCCCAGTGCTTTAAAAAACGTCATCCTGAACTATAGGGTGAAGCCTTTTACAGAACATTATCAAGTGTTCGGCAGTTTCTTATTCCTCTCCACATGCAATGCATACTGTGTCTACGCCTTCGTATTTGGCCCGATATGTCTTGGTTCGCAACACTCCCGTCCTGGCCTCAAACAGTAGAGAACTACCCCGAGTATTATCATAGATCGTTTCCCTGGCAATTTCCTGCTTAAAAGTACGATAGATCTCTAGTGCTGACTTCTTAATCATGCATATTCTCCACATGTCAGTCTCCGTTTCCCCCACTTTCTTTTTAACTGATAGTTCTTTTTGGTTTGGTCACCAGCTGTTTTCTAAGCAATTACCAGTCAATTTCCTGGTTCACTTCCTCCTTTTTGTATCGACATTCTTCATGCACAAGTAGCTGAAAACCTTCCTAGCCCATCGCTCCTCCCCCGATTCTCTCAATCGCTTCTCAAATTTTATCTTGCTGCTAGTTTCCCTGCCCTCAAATGATGTCCATCCCATATCACCTTGTACTCCCTGATTTGGTGTATTCCCGTAAGCTCCTCAAGCAAGCCTACCTATTCCACGTTGCTTATTTCTAATCTTACTTGAACTTCTGCTCTCATGCACAAGACCGCTTTACCGAACGTCATCCAAGGCACCATGACCCTTTCCATATTCCTCTCACAACATCATACTTATTGTAATTCCACAGTGCCCTATTTTTCATCGCTGCTGCATTCCTGACACCTTTAGTCGTCACGTATATTTCGTGTTTCCTTAGATACTCGGCTCCATTGCTTCTCCGTACGTTCGTATATTTGTATTTATGTATTATCTCAAGCGCGACCTCCGGTATTCTAAGATCACTACCTTCATCGTCATTAAAAATCATGACTGCTGATTTTTCCTTACTTAATCTGAAATCTAACCTATCTCCCTCATTACCGCAGATGGCCACCAATCTCTGCAAATCTTCCTTGTTGTCGGCCATTAGCACTATATCATCTGCGTACATCAAAGCTGATAGTGCCTGATCAATAAGTTTTTATTGTTTGACTAAAGAGAGGTTTAAGCCCAGTCCACTTCCCTCTAATTTGTCCTCTAATCCTTGTAGGTACATCATGAATAATAAGGGTGACAGGTGACACCTCTGCCTAAGCCCCCATTTTACCTCTGCAGTCTTGGATACCTGTTTTTCCCAATTTATAACTACATTGTTACCTTTATAGATGTCCTTTGAAAGATTAGTGACTACACCTTCCACACCTAGTGTGTCCAGTGTTCCCCCCAATTCCTCTTGAACCACGCTATAGTACGCTCCCTTGATATCCAAAAATGCTAGCCACAGGGGTCTGTGTTCCTTTTCAGCTATTTAGATGCACTGCGTCAGTGAGAGCAGATTGTCTTTTAACCTCCTGTGTTTCCGTAACCCATTCTGCAGTTCCCCCAGCACCCCCAGATCCTCTATCCATACCTGCAGTCTTTCCTTTATAATCTGCATCGCCAGCCTGTAGACCACTGATGTCACTGTTTTATGGCGGTAGTTGTTTATGTCAGCTTTGTACCCATTTCCTTTATAGATCATGCTCATCCTGCTAAGTTTCCATCCATCGGAAACTTCACCATCGATTATTAGTTTACTCACTACCTCTCTCAAAGCCTGCTTAGACTTCGGACCTAATGTCTTTATCAGCATAATTGAAAAGCCTTCTGGGCCTGTTGATGTACTACTAGGAACCCCTTTCTCGGCCCTTTCCCACTGTCGTGAAAATGAAGCCATAGCACCACTTGATTCATCCTTGTCTATTGTGGTGCATAAAGCACTTCTTTGTAGAAATTTTTCTGTTCTCTTGTTCCTATATATTCAATAGCTTCGTCCCCTTCTAGACTAGCACCTTGGGCTGTAGTTATAAACCTCTACTCTAGGCTCGTCTTATTTCTTAGAGAGTTTATATGGTTCCTAAATTTCGCAGCTGCCTTTCTATCTTATGTACACCTGCCAGCCACTAAGCTCCCTTTCTTCTAATCTTTTCAATGATCAGAAAGAATGCATCTCTTCTACAGCTTACAAAGGTTTCCCATTTTCTTTCAGCATCATCTGTCGGTTCACCCCGCTGCTTAGCATGTCTGTGTTCCCTAGAGGCTTTTTCACGTTTTGCTATGGCTCTCTTAACTTCCTCATTTCACCAACTTTTGGGTTTATGTCTTACTTTCTGGGGTGACTTGTCACGCGTCTTAGCAAGCTCTAGCTCAAACAGTATAACTAAATTCGTGTATGTCCACACTGTTTTATTATCCTCCGTGATTACTTTCTGAATTTGTTTAGTGGCTATTTCAATTTTCCTTTCTGGATAATAATTTTCCTGTAGTTGCTTATCTTGTCTTCTTCCCACTTTCACTGCTCTTCGAAAACTTAGCTTGACACGTTTGTGATCACTACCCAGACTTCTGGAGCCACCTTCATCTATGTGCTTTGCCCGGTGCTTATCATACACCCTATGTGACATCAGTGCATAATCAACCTTCGACCGCAGCCTTCCTACGTCCCATGTTATTTGCCCTTCACACTTCTCGGTACTGTTGCAAATGATCAAATCACGCAATTAACACATATTCATAATCATTTTGCCTGTTGGGTCGGTATACTCATCTATATCTTCTATGGTCGTGTTCATATCTCCTATTATAATTATCTCGCACTTTCTTCTTAATTCCTGATTGTCTGGTTCCTATTTGTCTGGTTGTCTGTATGATTGTCTGGTTCCTAATTCCTATTGCCTGGTTTTCCTCTCTCGCCTTTGCTCCCGTCCACTAGTACACGAAACCAAGGAGTGTCATTTTACCTGCCACTTTCCCTTTTAGCCATAAATGTTCCTTGCACTCCTACTTGACCCTTTGCCAGTCTGTAGTTTTATGAATGAATGCCCCAATACCACCCCCTTTTCTGCTGCCTTCTCTTCTATTACAATATTCCCACGCATAGTCCGGATTGTTCGGAGGTTGTTCCATGTCCCTTAGATGTGTTTCTACAAAACCGTATACCACCTACCTCTCTTCCCTTAGCTGTTTTTCTGTCTCTTCCCACTTCAGCCTGTTCCTACCACCCTGCATGGTAATATACCCTATGTCTGAATTGGCTCGGTGCTCGTGGCTACGTCTATTTCTGCCCCGGACTCTACCTATCTTAGATACTGCTGCCAGTTTGGAATCGTATCTGTCCATACCACCCGTCAAAGAGTCTCTCTGGTTGTTTTCCTCATTACTAGCAATGCTGCACCCCGAAGAGCCCGCTTGTTCCCCAAAAAAGCTACTGCGCGTCCTGCAAGTCGCCAACCTACCTTGAGACCTAGGCGTCCATCGAAGTGAATTCTGTCTCGTTGAAAACCACCCCACCTATGCACCTCTCTGTTTACTTCCACCACCTCAGAGCCTTTCTCTCGACTCATCCGCCATATCTCAAGGTTTGCGTTGGCAACCGCTCTTTCCAGGTTGCTATCACGCACCGGTACCTCAGGTATCGTGCATATCACTACCTGTACCTGAGGAGAAGTGGCGCACATGTCATCGACGCCTTTCGCCGGTGTGGTTGCTAGTTCTGCTGTATCTTCATTTAAAACATCGTTTAAACCGCCTGAAATTATCACGAGGTTTTGTCTATCAGCTGTAGTTTTGCGTTTTGCGCTCGTTTGCCTCAAGACTGCTTCCAGCTTGCGTCCTGGGAACGCCCCTACTGCAACCCTCTTGTCACCTCTTACCCTCTCTTTGATGGCTTCTGTGCATCGATTGAAATTCGAGTCCCCGGCGAATATCACATGCTGTGACTTTTCAGATGGAGCGTCCTGCACCTGGGGGCTACTTGCACCTGTGACGCCGGCTGCTTTGTCCCCTCCCAGCCCCACCACTACCTCGCTGAAGCTGGGCCTTGCGACAATTGAACCGGCTGAACCTGTTTTTTCCAAACTTGCTTGCTCTTTCTACTCCGCCGTTCTGGTTGCCGGTTCCCTACTGTTCTATCCGTAGGCCGCTCCTTTGTAGTGCTTCGCTTGTGCTTCTTCGGCAGACTTCAGTCTTTCTCCCATTGCCCTCGTTTTCTCTTGCTCTGTCGCCAATGCAGTCTCGAGCTTAGCGATCCTCATTAGCAGTTCACTCAGGACGACCATCATTTTCTCCATTTTTTCCTCGACCTCACATTGTCTACACTTCGCGTCATCCTCTTCTCCATCCGCTTCTACTCTTGGGTCCACTTTCAAACCCACTCCACATCCTGAACACTTTACACTCTTTTTAACCATGTCTTTCTGACACCAATTGTCCCCATACTCGATAATTACTAAACTCTAGCCCTGCCCTACAAAAAAAAGAAAGTCTAGCTTTACTACAAAAATTTGCGTGTTCAATGTACGCGCACCTTCCCCCCGGAGTGGCAAAAGAAAAAACAGCAACAAAAAATTCAAACACACACACCCGCACTAACTAATAAATACTTGGTGACTGGCAGAGATTTCAACCGCTGCCTTATAATTATAAGGACAAGCTCAAAACATGCAAAAGCACTGATCTGCGCAGTCGATCGGGAGCGCTCAAAAAACACGTCCATCCACCGTGACAGTCCAAACCAAACCTAGTAGACAGTCCGAACCGAATGTAGACATACTAGCGCCATCTATGGAGGATATCAGAAACTACAGGTGGCTACAAACATCGAAGGAAGGACAGATCCAGGGCCTAAAGAGCGTCGCCACTTAAAATACTTGCCTCTCCCGTCCGGTCGAACGAGCATGAACACGACGATGGATACGATGCTCACCAACACAACGGCTCCTGCGACGACGAACAGGGTGCCGTAGGTGCTAAACAACCTGTGAACGGAAGCACAGACAAAATTCGTTCAATAAGTAATAACGCTGCCACTTTCTTTACAATTTGATCCTTCATCACTTCTCCCCTTGCGAGCTGGTTAGAGGTGGAATTACCCGATCCAGAAATGCCGTACGCTTCATTATACTTACTGAGGTAAAACAGCCCCAAACCACGATGTGATTATAAGACACCGTAGTGAAGGCTCTGAAAAGTTCGACCCCCTGGGGTTTTTAAATATGTTCAGTGCCTCAAGCATTTTACATCAATATAACAAAATACAGATGTGTAATGAGGCTGATAGTAGTATCACGGGGTAGGGATGTGTGGCCCATGAACGAAAAGTTTGGATACAGCGATACAGAGCTCTCATAGCGGCGAACGGAACGTCGGCCGTCGATCAACTCATAAGCGGTGAAGCGCGCCGGCATTAATACACGTGCCGTCGAACATTCTAGTGTTATCGCTAGCAACCACGTTTGTTGTAGAATAATCTTTAAAGATCCCGAATCGGGCGTGATCCTAACAAAATGATCTATCACAGTGCTGAAGCTTCTCGAACACTGCAGGCGCGGTTCACGCTGAGAGTTACAGAGAGTGTAACAGGGCGATAACGGAAAGGAAGGAATGTGGCATTGCCCCCACCCCTGAAAATTACATCATCATGATGCTTTAACAAAAGACGAAAGTACACCAATAACGTAAGAGAATAAGCATAACGTACAAGTAATAAAGCACAGCAAGAACAACAAAAATAAGTCATCAAATTCGTTAACGCGCATGAAATGGCTTGAGGCGCACGTAAAGGACGACATCAGGTCGCCCGCGCCGCGGTTGAGCGTTCGGGATGCCATGGGGGACAATGTCATAATAGAGTTTGTCGAGGCATCGAACTGCCCTGTATGGTCTGAAGTACCGTCGCGGAAGTTTTCCATTGAGGCCACGTCGCCGTATCAGTGTCCGTACCCAAACGCGGTCCCCGGGTTGTTTTTTCACGAAGGTTCGTCGAAGATTGCAACAGCGGCTGCTCGTCGTGTGGAGATTCTTCATGCGCAGATGGGCGAGTTGATGAGCTTATGCAGCGCGCAGAAGGGGCACAGTGACGTCGACGCATCACCGTCCACTTTCTTCATGGCGTCGAACATCTTTGCCCGGTTGCTTCCATAAACCAACTTGTACGGCAACCCCTGCGTTGTCTCCTGTACGGCCGTGTTGTATGTGAAGGCCACATACGAAAGAATGTCGTTCCACGTTTTGTGATCGATTTCAATGTACATGGCCAGCAAGTTGGTGATTGTTTTGTTTGAACTCTCAGTGAGGCCATTGTTCTGTGGGCGGTTGGCTGTTATCCGCCATAGGCTTGTCTCTATATGCCAAGATCACTTGAGATAGGTCAGTGGTAAATTTTGTACCTCTTCCGGTGATGAGGAGTTCTCGGGCACCATGACACAACACGATCTTTTTCGACGAAGAACTTTGGTACTTTGGTGGCCCTGCCTTTGGGCTGCACCCTTGTCTCGGCATAGCAGGTGAGGTAGTCAGTAGCTACGACGATTCATTTGTCCATGCCGATTTCCTGAAATGGCCGGCGAGATGACTTGATGGGCTGCAGAATTTCCGCTGGCTTAGTTGGTGATCTCCTTCATCGCGGACCATCCCGGCAGGTTTTTAAGTAGTGGGTCACGTCGGTAGTGAGGTGGGACGAGAAATACTTTTTTTTATTCTCGCTAGCGTACGGGAAAATACAAGGTGTCTAGCTGCCGGTCACCATGCAGAGCATTGAGAACTTTAGGACGTAACGCCGAGGGTACTACAATGAGGTAATTGACCCTATGTGGTGAGAAGTGTTCTTTTAACGAGAATGCTGTTCTGTAAGAAAAAGAACTTCAGTTCTCACTTGAATACCTCTGGAACAATGGCATCTTTGCCCTCGTGGCATTCCAAAAAGTCCTGATTTCAGGGTACGCTCGCTGTCATTCGGCGAAGTCATCAATGCTTAAAGTTACCAAGAAGTAGTCACTGTCCTCGTTACCCTGCGATGGTTTGTCACTCGTGAGGGCAAGAGACGGGCAGTCGACGTCAGAGTGTTTTCGTCCGGACTTGTTAACGACGGTAACGTCTAATTCATAGACTCTCTAATTCGAGATGATCTGAAGGGTCCTTCCAGTTTGCTAGCCAGCGCAAGGTGTGGCTAAAAACATTGAAAGGCGAAACTTTGACGGGGTAGGAGCGAAGCTTTAATGCAGCCCATTTGATAGCAAGACACTGTTTTTATGTTGTGCAATAGTTGTCTTCTGCCTTCGTAGGCAACCGGTGAACTTAACTGATAGCATTTTCTTCTTCCGCACAAGAACGGTGCCGAGGCCTGCTTCCGTCAGTGTGGATTTCCCTATCCACGTCTTTGTCATAATACACAAGTATCGAAGAGGTCTGCAGGCACCGTTTCAGTTACTGAAGTGCTTCAATTTGTGCCATTTCCAATTTGAAACCAATGTCGGTATTCGTTAGCTGCGTTAGTAGCTCGGTGATCTGTGAAAAGTCTTTGACAAAGCGTTTGTAAAAGGCGCACAAGCCGATAAATCGGTAGGCGGCGGGAAAGCGGCGATGACTGCTGTCTTTTGCGGGTCTGGGCACACTCCAATGTTGCTGATCACGTGACCCAAAAACAGGAGCGCCTTGTATGTGAAGCGGCAATTCTCTGGCTTTAAGAGAGCCCTGAATTGCTTGAAGTACGGATTCAAGGCAATTGAGGTGTTCGTCGAAGCTCGAGGAAAACATAACAACGTTGTGTAAATAAACGAGACAAGCCTGTTACTTCAAGCCAGCCAGGACTTTATTCATAATTCGTTGGACATTCGCAGCTGCCGAGCAGAGACCAGAGGGCTTGCACTCAAACAGGCCGTCCGGTGTAATGGAGGCAGTCTTTTCTCGGTCTCTCTCGTCGACTTCAATTTGCCAATAGCCGGTCCTAAGGTTCATCGAAGAAAACTACCTCGCAATGTGGAGTCTTTCTAGGACGTCATCTATCTGTAAGAGCGAGTACACGTCCCTCGTCATTTTTTCAGGCGGTGACAGTGGACGCAGAAGTGTACAATTCCATCCTTCTTAACCAACACCACCGGTGACGACTATGGAGTTTTTGAAGGCAGACAATGTCGTCGCGTATCAATTTGTCGACTTGTTTTTTTACGGCCTCGTGTTCTGCCATCGAAACTCTGTTTGGGTTCTGGTGGAGTGGCTTGGCACTTTCTTCTGTTACGATTCGATGTTTCGCAACAAGCATTTATCGAATTCTTGCCGACGATGAAAAACAAATCTTGTATTTCAGTTGCAGGTTTCAGACCTGTTTTTATTGATGTGGCGCAAGGCTAAAATTAACGTAGGAAGTTGGTTAAAGGGCTCGAGTCGTCAGAGTAGATTCGGCAAAATTTGTGAGTGTAAATGCGTTGCTGGCTTTTAGTATTTATTCAATGTAGGTAACCGTGGTGTCTTTGCAGACGTGCGTTGTACTCAATGCGGAAAATTGTGAGCATCACTGTTTCGTTTCTTCTATGCAGCGTGGCAATCTTTCTAGCGACGCTAATATCGTGCTTTACCAACAGGTGCTTATTGACTTTATAACACTTCTGAGGCCTTCTGGTATCGGAGTGAGGCGGATTTGTAACTTGTTCTTCCAGCACATTCAAGGCTTGGCTTCCTGGTGGCGTGCGCCGTGGTAGTGCTTTTTCTGGTGATAGTGTTATCGGCTCTGTTCTCACGTCGTTGACGACACCATAAAGGCTTGAGAAGTTCATATCAAAGATGATATCTCTCGAGAAATGCTGTAATACGACGAAGCTTGCAGGATAAATCAGGCGGTATATGGCAACTCTAGCTGTGCAGATTGCAACCGTTGTGAGTAGGTGACCTCTAGCTGAGCGGATTTTCGGGTCTTCCAAATGGTCCTTACTTTCTTCAACTTCGCGATGAAAGACCAACAGACGACGGAATAATCGGCTGCATTGTTGACGAAAGCGGTAACGTTGTGGCCTTCGAACATTACGTCGAGGTCTATAGTTCGTCGTCGGGCGTTGCAGTCGGGTCGTGGCGTTGGGCCAGGGCTTCGCCGGTCGGCTCCACTGCTTCCATTCGGCGTCATCAGGTCTCCTTCCAGCTGGGAAATTGAAATACGCCACGTCCAGTAATCATAAAATTTCTAGATTATCGGGAAAAGACTTCTGTATTAACGAACGCATTTAAGCTAAAGGAAACTACGATGTCTATTTCTGAGGACTTCTCTAGCAGGGTACGGGAAGTACGAAGAAATTTGTGGAAGAGCGCGGCTGAAGAAAAGAGAAATGGCGCAAAAGTTAAGCAAATATACGACAAATTGAGCATTGATGACACCCTGTATGGTTGGAATGAAACCAAAAAATCGCGCTTTAAACTTCAAAAGAAGAAGGGAAAGTGACGTCGTGATCCTGTATCTGAACCATTAAGAAGCCTAAATGTAAATTGCCGAAGTGTGGTAAACAAAGCAACTGAATTAGAAATATTGCTTCTTACTCATGATCCAGACTAATAACACTTAAAGAAACATGGTTGCGTAGTACAACATTTGATAGTGAAATAATTCCACCTGGTTATAGTGTGCTAAGAAAAGATCGCGAAAGTAAGGGAGGAGGCATTGCCGTTGTATTTAAGAAATGTCTCAAAGTAATTAGGATGCCAGATATTCCTCAAGTGAAAGGCTTATTCTGCAATATGTACCACAATAATATTCAATATATTGTAGCTTCCATATACAGACCCCCGACCTTGTCCATTGAAGTCGTCAATGAATTAAAAAAATATCTGTGCACGCATGCAAAATCAGGAGCTCGGATAATTTTATCAGGAAATTTCAACCTACCAGATGTGGACTGGACCTCTTTTTCAACTACTAAGCATAACGATATCATAGGAGAAGCAATGCTCGACGTTGCTTTTACTTTTGATTTGTTACAAGTTGTTCACGATTTCACAAGGGTGCAGGGAAACTCGAAGTCAGTACTTGATCTCTTCTTTGTTAGTGGATGTATTAAGTCTTCGGCCACCTGTGAAGTGGTTCCTGGTAATTCGGACCACATTGCTGTACTGTTGACCCTGGCAGATGGCTCTATGGCACGGAAACAAAAAACGTCATGTTTTCGAAATTTTTTGCAAGCTGACGATACATCAATTATAGATCTCCTCTCCCTCAACTTCGACTCGTTTTTAAACAGTACTGCTGATGTGCAAGGCCACTGGGACTCATTTAAAGATTTGTTGAATGAATGTATTGATCGCTTCGTTCCATGTGTTGTTAAAAAGAAGAAAGAAAGGAACCCCTGGATTTCCCGGGACACGTTGCATCTCAAAAGGAAGTTAAAACGATTAAAAAAGCGTCGTAGTCTTGGGAATATCGCTGGTATAAACAAAAAGATTTCAGAAATTGCAACTAAACTAAAACATCAAATCCATATTGACAACCAGCTGTATTAGAGTGAATCATTACCAAACTTTATTAAAACGTGTCCGGAGAGATTTTGGCGGAGCATTAAGCCTACATCTACTGAATCTGATGTTTTTATAGTTGATGGAGTTGATGTGCATGAGATCAAGGTTATTTCGAATGCCTTTAATCAACAATTCAAATCGGTTTTCACCATTGACAATAAAGTTATTCCCTCATTTGATGCAGATTATTCACCTATACCTGACGTTGTTATCAGTGAGCACGGCATTCTAAATATGCTACTTAAACTCAATGTTAAAAAGACACCCGGACCGGATAGCATTCCAAACGCTTTTTTAAAGCGTTATGCCGAGTGGATCGCCAAATATCTGTATGTTTTATTTTCAAAATCGCTACACAAAGGTCGATTACCAGATTATTGGAGGGCCGCCAGAGTCAAGCCTCCTTATAAGTCGGGTAAAAAGCAACTTATCTCGAATTATCGTCCTATTTCATTAACGTCAACTACCTCTAAGCTTATAGAACACATATTACATACGCATATCTCTGAGTTTCTTTGTAAGCATAATATCTTAACAAAACATCAGCACGGATTCAGAAAAAGCTATTCAACCTGTACTCAACTTGTCGAAACAATTCACGATTTCGCAACTTCAATTAACAATGGGACACAAACTGATGCCATCTTTAGGGACTTTTCAAAAGCGTTTGACAAAGTGTCACACAAGAACTTACTTTTTAAATTAGAGAAAACACTTAAAAATCCGCGCCTAATAAAATGGATAGCAGACTACCTTATAAACCGTAAAGAATTTGTTGTTTTTAATGAATTCTGTTCAGAAGAGGCAACCGTTGACTCTGGCGTCCCACAGGGTACGGTTTTTTGACCCCTTTTGTTTTTAATTTTTATCAATGATATTGTGAATGAAATTTCTATAAAAATCAAGTTTTATGCAGATGATTGTGTCATATATTCTGAAATATCCAATGTAACCGATCAAAGCATTCTGAATAGTGCCTTTTATAACATTGTGAAGTGGTGTGATTTATGGCAGATGTCAGTTAACTTCGATTAAACAGTAATTATACAAATAACCCACAAGAAAAAACCCCTACTATTTAGTTATTCCACCGCAAGTTTCACCCTTTCTGAGATAACTAACATTAAGTATCTTGGCCTTTGGATTACCAATGACCTTAGCTGGACTAAACATATTGACTCCGTAATTACAAACATTAACCGAAAACTATTCTTCCTTCGAAGAGCTCTAAAACATTCTAATTCCACGGTGCGTACTCTAGCGTACAGGACTATCATTCGCCCAGTGTTAAAATATGGAGTGATTATTTGGGACCCCTTCACTAAAGCTAACATAACTAAATTGGAAACGTGCAGAAAAAATCAGTCCGCTTTATCTTTAATAGCTTTGGACGCACCTCTATAACTGAACTCCTACATCGTGCCAATGAGCCTTCAGTTACCGAAAAAAATCGTTTAATACGACTACAATTTCTTTACCAAATAATTAAAGGGCATTACCAGCTTGATGTTTCCAATATCATTTCCTTTTCTTCTGGGTACGCCACCCGCCAAAGGCATCAAGTTACAATAACCCCTTTCCGGTCCCGAAATAACTGCTTCAAATATTCCTTTTTCCCTCGTACAGTAACTCAGTGGAATGGACTAACTAATAACCAAGTGATGGAGCCGTCCTCAAAGTTGTTTGCAGCAAATTTGACATGATTGTTCACATCAAGCCGTTCTATTGTTTGTTTGTTTTGTCACGAAGTTTATTTCAGTACAGACCTACTGGAAGGTCGAAGAACGCCAGAAGAGTGACGAACGCCAACAGGCCGAAAATACAAAACAAACGCTAGCTCGGGTCGCGCGCGTGCACCAACGCTGTGGCTTGCCGTTTCATGCTGCTTCATCGTCGTTCGCATAGTTCCCTACATTGGCCCCCGGTGAATAGCGTAGCCAACCTGGCGACTTAAGGCGTAGTCACTATAGTGGGGTTTGAGGCGACTCACATGCACAATTTCTCGGCCACGACGGCGTAAGTCATGAGACTGTGTCAAAGGCTCAATCTCATAATTGACTGGTGACGTACGGGCGAGAATGCGGTAGGGCCCGTGGTATCGTGCCAGTAATTTCGACGAAAGGCCAGGAGTGCTCGGTGGAATCCAGAGCCAAACGAGAGCACCAGTCGCGAAAGTGGAGAGATGTTGGTCGGTGTCATGCCGTAGCTTCTGGTGGCCTTGGTTCTTGGTTGTCAGTGAACGGGGCAATCGTCTGCAATCTTCTGCGTTTCTGGCAACATCAGAAATTGCAGTGTACTCAGAGGAGTCGGGCGTGTATGGGAGGATAGTGTCCAGCGTGCATGATGGTTCGCGTCCGTAACACAGAAAAAAATGGGAGAACCCTGTTGTCGCGTGCGTAGCGGTGTTATACGCATACGTGACGAATGGAAGGACAGTGTCCCAATCGGTCTGGTCTGAAGCTGTGTACATCGTCAACATATAACCGAGAGTGCGATTAAATCGTTCTGTGAGGCCATTCGTCTGCGGGTGATATGCTGTCGCCATGCGATGAACCATGTTGCACTGAGCGAGCAACGCTTGAATGGCGTCAGACAAGAAAACACGCCCCCGGTCGCTCAAAAGTTCGCCAGGAGCACCATGGCGGAGAACAAAGTTGCGCAAGATGAAAAACGCAACTTCCCTTGCGGTTGCTGCGGGTAGTGCTGCCGTCTCCGCGTAACGAGTGAGGTGGTCCACGCCGACAATTATCCACCTATTTCCAGAAGACGACGTGAGAAGTGGTCCGTATAAGTCGATACCGACGCGGTCAAACGGACGCGCTGGACAAGGCAGAGGCTGAAGTGTACCGGCAGGGCGTTGAGGTGGGACTTTACGTCGCTGGCATGCAGTACAAGTACGTACGTACTTTTGGACAAATGTGTACATGCCGCGCCAGTAGTACCGCTGACGTAAACGGTTGTACGTTTTGAAAGCGCCAGCGTGAGCGCTTTGCGGGTCGTTGTGGAAAGCAGTACAGATTTCCGAGCGCATGTGGTTGGGTATCACTAACAGCCACTTCCGACCTTCAGACGTGTAATTCCGCCGATAGAGTAGGTCGTCTCGAATAGCGAAATATGTGGCTTGACGGCGGATAGTTCTTGAGAACAAATTAGCTAACGAATCAGTCAGAAAGACGAGGAGTTGGGAAATCCACACTTTTTTGCGTTGTTCCGATGCCATGTCTGTGAAGTCGATTGGTGTTATGACAGCTGAAGAAGGTGACGAGGGGGTTGGGTCAGCCGGTAGCGGCGAGCGGGATTGCGCATCAGCGTCGCAGTGCTTGCGGCCGGATCAGTATACAACACGAATGTCGTATTCCTGTAGGCGAAGCGCCCAACGACCAAGGCACCCCGACGGATCTTTGAGCGATGATAGACAGCATAGAGCGTGGTGGTCCGTGACGACTTCGAAAGGGCGGCCATAAAGGTATGGGCGGAACTTCGTCAAAGCACAGACAATTGCGAGGCACTCTTTGTCCGTGACGGAATACTTACACTCGGCTTTCTTGAGGGTTCGACTCGCGTAAGCGACCACGTATTCTTGGTACCCTGGTTTTTGTTGAGCCAATACAGCACCAAGACCGACACCACTGGCGTCGGTGTGGACCTCCGTAGGCGCATCAGGGTCAAAATGACGTAGTATTGGAGGTGATAGTAATAACCGCCGAAGCGCGGTGAAGGATTCGTCGCACTCTTTTGACCAAGCAGAAATGCCTTTGGAAGTTGTCAACAGGTTCGTAAGAGGCGCAATGATGGAAGAGAAGTTGCCCACTAATCGACGAAAGAATGAGCACAGGCCGAAAAAACTTCAAAGCGTCTTGATGGAATTGGGCTTCGGATAGTCGGCCACGGCGCGGAGTTTCGCCGGATCCGGGAGAACACCCTCTTTGCAGACGACGTGACCCAGTATAGTGAGCTGAGGTGCGGCAAAATGGCACTTCTTGATGTTAAGTTGAAGGCCAGCAGAGGTGCGACACGTGAGAATAGCACGAAGACGAACAAGGTGAGTTGAAAAGTCGCGAGCAAACACGACGATGTCGTCTAGGTAGCAAAGGCACGTGTTCCACTTGTAGCCACGAAGGATGGTGTGCATCATTCGTTCGAAGGTAGCTGGGGCGTTGCAGAGTCCAAACGGCATGACGTTAAAGTCATACATCCCATCAGGTGTTACAAATGCAGTCTTCAATCGGTCAGGATCAGCCATTGGAACTTGCCAATATCCTGAGCGTAAATCTAAAGAGGAGAAGTATTCTGCCCCTTGCAAGCAATCGAGAGCGTCGTCGATGCGTGGCAACGGGTACACATCCTTCCGAGTTATCTTATTGAGCCGGCGGTAGTCGACACAGAATCGGATAGATCCATCCTTTTTGCGCACAAATACAACAGGGGACGACCAAGGGCTCTGCGATGGCTGGATGACACCACGCTTGAGCATATCGTCGACTTGTTCGTTGATAATACGGCGCTCTTCCGCTGAAACTCGATATGGTCGTTGGCGTAAGGGAGCATGAGTACCGGTGTCAATGTGGTTCCGTGATGTTCGCTGTGCGACCCAAAGATGGTTGAGCGCAATCGAAGGCAGAACGGAACTCTTGAAGAAGGGACAAGAGTTCCCTTCTTTATGTCGGCGATAGCTCAGCGGCAACAGAGGGCTGGAATGAGTCTTGCGCGGGCAGTGTGGCCACAGGTGGCGTCATAGCATTGAGCTGGAGGTGAGGTGCGTGTTCGGCGAACTCTAGAGGGCGCAAGAGGTCAACGTCTTGCATGTTACCCAAACAATGCCCGTGAAGTAAAGTAACTGGCGACGATAGCGAGTTTGCAACGAGCATGGCGGTAGCACCAGATTCCACGGCGAGTACGGCAAAGGGCAGGTGTAGGCTACGGCGGCGGGTAAATACGTCAGACGGGGTGAACAAAACAGTTCCGGCAGGAGCGGCCGTACAGGTCAGGGCTACAAGGGTGGATGTTCTCGGTGCTATTTCAGTGTCTGCAACAACGACAAGTTTGTAAGGTTCAGGAAGAGAATCCACAAAACAAGAGGTTGGCAGCGATGTAAGGGCAACTTCTGCACGTGAGCAATCTATGATGGCCCGATGACGCGAAAGAAAGTCCCATCCAAGAATGACTTCGTGGGAGCATGATGCCAGCACAAAAAATTCAATGGCATAAAGCTCACCTTGGATAATGACACGTGCAGTGCACACAGCTGTAGGTTCTATGCAATGCGAGTTGGCCGTGTGGAGCATCAGGCCCGAAAGAGGCGTCGTCACCTTTCTCAACTAGCGGTATAAGGTCTCACAGATTATGGAAACGGCGGCCCCTGTGTCGATTAGCGCTTGTGCGGCGGTCCCCTCAACATTGGCGTCAATAACGTTTTGCGGCGAGAAAGATGGAGGCCTTAAGCAGTTCGAATTGTATGCAGCTGTTGCCTCCGGAGCTGCAGCGATCAGTCTCCCTCTTCCGTAGGAGGTCGGCGACGCATAGGTGACAGGGAGCATCGTCGGGGCGATGGTGACCGATGGTTTGCGTAGGGTCGAGGACCGCCAGTGGTGTACCTTGATGGCGTCCTAGACGACGACGCCATTGGCCTGCCCACGGTGTCGACTGGAGGGGGATCTCGGCGACAGTGGTGGGCGACGTGTCCAGCGATACCACAGGCGAAACAGATGGGCCTATTATCCGGCGTCCTCCAAGCGTCTGAGCGACGGTACAATGGAGCTGATGATCTCGCGTAGGGATACGGCGCAGCAATTAGGGTTGTAGGCACGACATAGGGTGGCGTGGGAGGTTGAGCATATGGCATACGCTGTTGCGTGGGACGAGCAGCGACGGCGGCGTACGTGAGAGGCGTAGTGACTGGTGGTTGCTGATGCACCGGCGGAAGGGCTTCAGCGACTTGGGTCCGAATGACGTGTTGGAGGTCCGGTGCCAAAGCTTGCATGGGCTCATGTGTCGGTGGCAGCAGTGACAGCTGGCGCGCTACCTCTTCGCGGACGAAGTCCTTGATTGTCGAAAGCAGCGGCTGCTGATCGGTAGGATGGGCAGCTAGGTGCAAGCTTGCAAGCGTGTCTGGCGTGGTGAGGGCTTGACGAGCAATTGCGCGCTGCCTACGCAATTCATCGAAGCTTTGACAGAGGGAAACGAGGACAGCAATTGTGGGGGGATTTCTCACGAGCAACATCTGAAAGGCGCCGTCGTCGATGCCTTTCAATATGTGCCTGATTTTTTCTTCCTCAGGCATGGTAGAGTTGATGCGGTTGCATAGATGCAACACATTTTCAATGTAGCCCGTGTAGGTCTCGCCTGGTTGCTGCGCACGGTGACGTAAACGGTGCTCGGCTTGAAGCTTGCGTGCCGCAGGTCGTCCAAAGACGTCCGTAATAGCCGTCTTGAATGCAGACCACGTAGTACTGTCCGCTGCGTGGTTATTAAACCACAGTTGCGCGGTGTCCGCAAGGTAGAATGTGACGTAGCCCAGCTTACTTGGGCCGTCCCATTTGTTACTTGTGCCGACTTTGTCGTACCTCACCAACCAATCTTCGACGTCCGACTCAGTGGAGCCCGTGAAGATAGGAGGGCCTCGTTGAGGATACATGGCACCGCAAGTGACATGGACGGTCAAAGGTCCCACCTGGAGAGGCGTCTCGGTGGCCATGTTCGTGTCACGTAGAGGGGGAAGCGTACGGGAGCGAAGTTCCAGGTTTGTACGGGAGTCCACACACCTCCACCAGATGTCACGCAGTTTATTTCAGTACAGACCTACTGGAAGGCCGAGGAACGCCAGAAGAGCGAGGAACGCTAACAGGCCGAAAATACAAAACAAACGCCAGCTCGGGTCGCGCGCGTGCACCAACGCTATGGCTTGCCGTTTCATGCTGCTTCGTCGTCGTTCGCATAGTTCCCTACAGCTTGTTTGGTTTATGCGTTCTTGTGTGCCAACATTGTGAAAATTGTATCTGTAACCACCCTGCTAAAATCTCTGTATCAGGGATTGCAGTATGAATAAATAAATAAATAAATTTCAAGGCTCTGTCCGGCTTGTGGCAAGTTTACGTTTTGTTGCGTCGTTATCGTCGGCAGCAGCGGTGGTGGAGGGTGTTCGGTAGTTCATCGTACAGCAACCGCAACTGCAACCGTTGCTGCCACAAGTTTTCAGAATATGGTCTTGCGGAATTGCAACTTTTGGGGCTTCTGTACCACTGTCGTTGATAAGGGGACCGGTAAGCTTTGGGTGATGGCGAACGAGATGAACATCGATGTGCCCATTCTGTAGTGGTCAGGAGTGATGTAGAGTGGTCGCTCGCGGTGCTGTGGGGGCGCTGCGTTGACGGCAAAACCACGTAGGACCATTTGGCGGTACTGGCAGCAGCAGTATGTATGGCCAGCTTCTCCGCAGTGGTAGCAGAGTGGGTTGTAGGCAGGATGCGTAAAAAGTTGGTCTTTGTCGGTGCGTAGTACTTGGAGGTTGTTGGCTGGTATGTCGTTGGTGTCGGTGGTGGTGATGTCTTCTGACGAAAATGTGATGGCACTGCTTCAGGACATGGACGTGGGGATGTAATATTACCTCGACGTAATATTAGACAGCCACAACGTTACCGCTCTTGTCAACAATGCAGCCAATTATTTCGTCATCTGTTGGTCTTTCATTGCGAAGTTGAAGAAAGTAAAGAACATTTGAAAAGTCCCCTAAATCCGCACAGTTAGAGATCACCTATATATAACGGTAAGAATCTGCACAAATAGAGTTACCGTAAACCACCCGATTTATCCTGCAAGCTTCGTCATAGTACAGCATTGCTTGAGGGATGTCATCCTTGGTAGGAACTTCTCAAGCCTTCATGGCGTCGTCCTCGACCTGAGAGCAAAGCCGATAACACTATCAACAGAAAAATCACTACCACGGCGCACGCCACAACGAAGCGAAGCCTTGGATGTGCTGGAAGAACAAGTCACCATTCCGCCTCACTCCGAAACCAGAAGACTTCGGAAGCGTTATTGAAGCCAATCAGTTTCCGTTGGTAAAGCTTGATATTTTCGCGGCAAAAAGAATTGCCGCGCTGCATAGATGAAACGAAACAGTGATGCTCACAATTTTCAGCAATGAGTACAACGCACGTCTGCAAAGACACAACGGTTGCACAGCGTTGGGCTGCGTCAGCGTATAGCTCATCACTTGCGGCTGAGGCTGCAGTGCTTCGGAAACTGCAAGTGCTTGCTGATTTTTTTTTGTGGGCAAGGTCGGCCGCCGAATCCACTTGGGGTGGTGACGAAGGTAACAGCTTCCGGAGCTCCTCCCACACGATATGTAGGACGTATGTTCTCGGAGCCGAAGGCTGTGAACAGCTGCGTTGTCTCTCATCTATAGGCGATCGTACTGGCGGGTACGCATTTCCAACATGTCATCAGACAAATTACTGAACTGTTTTGGATGGGTTCCCCGCCAGCCCAGCGAACAGGTCTTGCTTCACCTCTCGCATGACCAAACGAACCTCCTTCCCCTCGGCCATGCCAGACAAATTACTGAACTGTTTTGGATGGGTTCCCCGCCAGCCCAGCGAACAGGTCTTGCTTCACCTCTCGCATGACCAAACGAACCTCCTTCCCCTCGGCCATGCCAGAGTAGTTGTGGCGGAATAGACGAATCAGCTCTTTCTCAAAAATTGTGACTCTTTCGTTCGGAAGCTACGCGTGTGTTTCCAGCAAAGCAGCAGCTTTTTACTTTGCGACGGTGCTTGCAAACGCACAAAAAAGCAGGTCTGAAAGATGTCCCATGTTGTCATGGTAGACACCCTGTTCTCGAACCAGGTCTTCGCTGCGTCCTCCTGGTAGAAGCCCACATGATGCAACACGTCTTCGCAACACCAGTTGGTAAATGCCGAGACCCTTTCGAATATCTTCAGCTAGGTTTGGGGATCTTGACTTGGCGATCAATAGAAGGTCAGCGGCTCTTAGGGGCTGAGTCAAGATTCTGGGTTCTTTTTACAGCGGCTGTCATTGTTGCCGCAGTCGAGGCCACAGTCTTCTTGCTCTAGGCGGGTAGAAGCTCATACTCCGGTGGTAGATCTTGCTGCCGGCGGCTCACTCGCTGCTCACCGTCGTGTCGATGTACCGTTAACGGTGTGGGCTTGGCTCACGACTGCAAGGAGGAGTTCAGTACATGGGCCGGGAAGCATCTCCACCAGATTTCTCACAGCCGTGACATAGAACAAGGAAGGAGCAGACTGTAGGTCGGTGACGAAACTCTTTATTCAGCCAAACCTGTGGTAGGTCAACGAAAAGTCAGCATACAGCGATACACACAGCCCTGATAACGGTGAACAGAGCACCGGCCGTCTATCAACTGACAAGCTGTGAAGCACGTCGGCAATTCTACACGTGCCGTCGAATATTTTGGCGCTTTCTGTAGCAGTCACGTAGTTTCCGGAATAATGCGTAATGTTCGCGAAGTGGGCATAATCTTAACAAAGTGACCCGCTACAGTACTGAAGCCTATCGAACACTGCGGGCGCGGTTTGCGCTGAGAATTACTGACAGTGTAACAGCGTTGTAACGAAACTTGAGGAGACTCTGTGGAAATAGCATAACATAATAAATTTTTAGGATGTATTTGCCCATAACTCAGTATTTCCACCCAGAGCAGCCTTTGAACTCGTTCGTGTTTTGACAACAAAATAAGTACTCTCGCACTGCTCTTCCACTGTGCGAATGCTGTCAAATTAATACAGAGCGAGCAATTACACTTTTCTAATGTTCTGAAATTATTGGGCATTAAATTTTATTATGCTGTGTCATGAATGGCATATTTCTATGAGTCATTGTTAACAGGGTTTTGTTCTAACACACAAAGCAATAACATTTATATGATGCTTTTTTACGTGTATTTCGTATGAGTGTATTTCGCTACTTAATACGGCTACAAGGTTCTGCTGTTTTGTTAACACTGAGTAGAATACATATAAGCAAGTTTACAGAATTTCCTTTCAGACGATGAAGTGTCTCCGTTTGAATGATTATAACTATAAACTTCCTCCTTCATTATTTCAAGTTTACCCTTTACAAAGAACCAGGTTTAGCTTCCCGCCATTTATGCGATTTAGCAAACTCTATCCTCCTCTCCAACTTATCAATCACCACTCTTTGTTGCCATATTGCTTACACTGGCAGCAGTATACCTCCTCGCGAGTCTCTTAGTTCTTTTTCTTCGCTGTAGGCTTACACTCTTCACATACAAACACCGTGATACCCTCTCTGCCCATCTTCTGTCTTCTGTATCTTTAAGCTTGTGCTGTAACCCGAATACGCAATCACTAGTCATGGAAGAACATTTAGCTGAAGCTTGTGAATCTGAATGTGCCACGAAGAAAGAGAAAATTTTAGAGAAAGAAAAGGCACGGAAGCAATTGATTACTAGTGGCATTTTGTATTGTTCTACACCATGGCAAAGCACTCATACTTTCGTTGTGAAGCAGCCCCGCCGTGGTGGTCTTGTGGCTAAGGTACTCGGCTGCTGACCCGCCGGTCGCGGGGTCCAATCCCGGCTGCGGCGGCTGCATTTCCCGTGGAGGCGGAAATGTAGGCCCACGTGCTCCGACCTGGGTGCGCGATAAAGAACCCCAGGTGGTCGAAATTTCCGGAGCCCTCGACTACAGCGTCTCTCATAGTCATATTGTCGTTTTGGGACGTTAAACCACACAAATCAATCAATCAATCGTTGTGAAGTACATGTCGCATTTCCATTGATTAGTAGTTTGATTTCCTTTCACCAGGTGATCATTTCTCAAGTGGCGTTCCTACTGCCTATTTCATTATGCTACGTTGAGCTTTTCTGCACACAAATAAAGCATGCACTATAATGAAAAGACATAGTAGAAAGCTCATTCACCACAAGTGCGTGGTCATGATGTTGATTCAATATGTTGAGTTAAACGTCCCTAAACCAACATATGATTATGAAAGATGCCGTAGTGGAGGACTCCAGCAATTTCGACCACCTGGGCTTTTCAATGTGCATTCAAATCTGAGCACACGGGCCTACAGCACTTCCACCTCCATCGAAAATGCAGCCGCCACAGCTGGGATTCCATCCCACGACCTGCGGGTCAGCAGCCGAGTACCTTAGCCACTATACCATCATGGCGGCGTGCGGCTTTGATGATGTGTTTCTGGTGAGGTCTACGAAATTTTGTTACCCGGAGGTTGACTGACAAATGTTATCGCCCTCGCTGGTTGCTGTTATAAAATTTTTACCTATGCTCAACAAAGCTCCGTTGAAAACTAAGTGACATACCTCGGTACGTCTATGTTTCCGTTTCATGGTGTTCGTCTGTTTGATATCATCAGGAAAAAACAGACGCTGCACTTTTGTCTGTCATTTTCCATTTCACTTCCCTAAGTGGTGCATAGCTTTCGTCTTTATTAGTTGCAAACATGCCCGAACCCGTACCTTGCGTGATTGCATTGAAGTGTTTACTTACGAAGCGTCTTTCGCGGCCTCTGAAATGAGAAGAGCGAGGTGTTTTCAATTGCACCTAAATGTTTCATCAGTGGTCGTCGGATAACGTCCATATCTTACGTTCTAGGGCCTCTTCGAAATCAGCTGGAATACACAGGACATATACCCAGGATGCTCGTTACATGAAGACAACATTTTTGTCTAGCCTGAACTGCACAGCAAGATTAGAAAGCACTGTGCGAGATCAACCAAAACGTATGTTGTAATAATTTTTAGGAGCCTGCTATTTTTGATCACGGCCTGTCGGGTGGCGGCTCCTGGCGCACCAGTGCTGCCAGTGTGCACTTCAGCGGTTGCCACTCAAGGGCACTTCTCCGATGATTCCAACAATTCTCACAACATGGCACCCCGCTACCAAAGCCATCGCTTTTCGATGGCCCACGAGCTCACCTCCTCAGAGGTTTGAATAATAGAGAAGTGTCGAGATTAGCCCCGTATCTGCATGGTAATCTTCAAATGTCATCGAAAAACGATAGTCTTGCGTGTGGAGACAGTGAACAAACCATTTATTTGATGTTCTGCGCAAGAGAATCGGCGAATGGTATTCTGGAAGCGCTGCGTTAGAGTGACTCGAGCGTGCAGCGGAGGCGAATGAGCGCATCAAGCCACGTCCCACGTGGCACATGAGCGCCATCTGGCAGTATCCCACTTCTGACCCTGACGAATTCCCTGGCTGTGCCGCGGACCGACGTTATTTCGCGTAACGCTGGAAGGCGCTCTGTCAACTCCTCTCCTATTCCTACCCTGCAAAACTGGGATGCCATGCTGCGTGATGAAAGCCTGAGTGGCCAGTGGGCGCTCGTTATGCGGGCGCGGGACGCAGCAGCTGCTGTTGGAGCTCTGGAGTTAGAGCTCCAATCCAATCCAATCCAAACTTCATTCCCAGCTACGATAAAAAGAAAACCAAAAATAAAGGTGTGGGAGAACCTGTTCCTGCATAATGCATACCAGGTTTAATGCCAATATAGGATAAATGAAATGGGGTTTTAAAAATACCCAAAGCGCAAATTTAGGTAAAAATTCGATATTGAAAGAAGAAAAAAGGTGGGCCACGGTAACGCGTATTGCGTCCTAAGGGCGCAACGAGCACGGATACCTCGCGGGGCGTTTATTAATTGACAAAGGAGACTTGGCTGAGACCAGCCCAGCAAGAAAAGGTGAATTGTTAAAAAAACGTATTGTCCAACGATAACGGCTTTTGTCGGACGATGATGGCGTCACGATCTCACTTCAGTCTTTGCCCGCCGACCGGGGCGATGCGGCAAGGCAGGGGCCGCCGAGGTTCTCACCCTCGCCAGTACATGGCCTACAGGGCGACCCTGCCCCCCCCATCACCCCAATCGCGTGGGTGTGTTCTTTGTGTGTGTTCTGTTTTTTTTTAATGCGTGACGTCCCGTTAAATTACCGCGTACAAAACTCAAGAACGGGTGACGCGAAATGCAGGTCGTACTCAAGCGAGGTCGGGGATGATGTCTCCGACCAGTTTAACTAGTCTTATCAGCAGTGCGCGATTTCTCGCGTGTCGCAACAGAGACGCATGTCTTGGTCGAAGTCGGCTCGTGGTTCTATTTTCGCCGTTATCTTTGTCGTTAGGGGGCAATCGTACAAGTAATGATCTGTTCCCTCGCATGTTGCACCGCACAAACAGACGGGTTCCGCGAGCAGATTAAATCGATGGAAATAAGCATGAAATCGGCCGTGCCCCGTTAGCAGAGTCACGAGGGTTTGGTTGGGCGGAAACCAAGAAGGCGCGTCTAATACGTGTGGTACCCACTTAAAAAGGTCCGTGTCGGCGTTGTTTTGCCTCCAGTCGGATTCTCAGCGGCGCAGTTGCTCGCTCCTCAGCATACTGCGGACCGCTCTCGGAGTGAGCGGGGCCTGCCTCACGTCACCCAATCGTCCTGCGCGAGCTGCGAGAAAATCCGCCAGCTCGTTTCCGAACAGGCCGGAATGTCCCGGTACGTGACAGAGTTTAATCTTTGTCGTGGCTGAAATGTCGTTTAAGAGAGCCTTCACATCCCTGACTCTCGGGTCGGTGGTCTTATACTCAGATGTCGCCTGTAGCAGGGACAGACAGTCTGTATATAGTCTGACCGTGGCGGCTGAGCACTTGTTTTTGATGTATCTCAACGCCTCGATCAACGCTATGACCTCCGTGCAATACGCGCTCGTGGCATTCTCAACTCGGTATCTTCCTACCGCTCCTATGCGCTCACTTGGTCCTAATACGATGAACGCCGCTCCTGCCAGGCGATCGGTATACGAACCGTCCGTATAAATGTGTAATCCTGGCAAGCGGGCCATCCTTCGCGCCTCGTCTCTCGTAAGTCTAAGAAAGCGGAAGGCGCATTGGGCCGCGGGGTGTTCCTGCCAGACGTCCAGTGTGGGCAGGAGGCGATCTGGACGCACGGACAGTTGTCCGTAACGAATTGGCTTGCGAGCGATGAGTAGCTCGAACTCCGCATTGGCCCTTTCCAATTCTAGAGCGATGGGCGGTGCTCTCATGAGCACTTGAAGTGCCGTCGTTCGTGTGGTCTTGAACGCCCCCAACAAAGTGAGTAGAACCGCACGCTGCAGGGAGGTAATGCGGGATTTGAGGCGGCAGTCGGGACATATCGCGTCCCACCAAACAGGTGAACCGTACATAATGGCAGGTAAGATGACGTTTCTATACAACGTCACCTTCTGTTCGGGGCGCAACAGTCCTCCCTGCATTCCAGAAAGTACCCCGATCTTCGCAACCAGCAGTTCGGTCTTTTCTTTAAGGTATTCGGCATGTTTAAAGAAAGAGAGCCGAGTGTCAAAGACGACTCCGAGTATCCTCAAGGAGTCTTTGTACGTACGTTTTTTATCTGCTGGGTTTAGGCGTATGCACGGGCACCATTTTTCCATACCACGGTGTCCGTTGGAGAATAGCACGCAGTATGTTTTTTCCGTGCTAAGGGTGACCCTTGCCCCAACGGTCCACTTCACTATGTTTTTTAAGACAGCGGACCCAACCTCTCCCAAGCGCTCTCGCGATTCCGCCGGGATGACAACGACGGTGTCGTCGGCGTACGCCTGAATTGTGATGCCCGTAGGGAGTGGGAGGCATAACAGGTCGTGAATTACCACGTTCCAGAGCATGGGTGAGATTGGGGACCCCTGTGGACTCCCCAACGAGGGGTATGCCACTAGTTCGCCAGCGTTTGATCGAAACACCACCGACCGCTGTTGGAGGAACGTCCTAAGTATGTGATATAGATTAGCCGGCTCGCGGCGATCGCGGAAAAACGCAAGCACTCGAGGATGCCATACGCTATCGAAAGCGCCCTTGAAGTCTATTGACATCAGAACCGTGGGCGTCTTTGAGACTCTCAGCTGTAAGAGGGTCTCTTTTAGGTGAACTAAGGCCATTACCGCACTTCTACCATGTATGAATCCATACTGATGGTCGTAGATATGCCCGTGCTTAGATAGGAAGTGATAGAGGCGGCCGTTCAAGAGTCATTCGAGGATCTTGCCCAGAACCGAATTCACACATATCGGCCTATATGACGTTGTGAGCTCGGGGGGCCGGCCGGGTTTCGGAATGAAAATTATCCTGCCGCGGCGCCAACAGCGAGGGAAATATCCAAGCGTGAGCGCCGCGTTGAGTACGAACATTACGAACCGCGCGGGCAATTTAAATAGGCCCTTCACGAGGAGCGGCGTTATTGCGTCCGGCCCCGGCGACGAACGTGGTGGCATCGCCCCAATCACCTCGCGTACCTTCGCCTCGGTAAATGGGACATCTACCTCATTAAGATTGTATGGCCTTGCGGCCATTTGCCTGGCCTTGGCGTGTTCGGGCAAGTCTTTGCTCGGGTCGCCCACCACGATGTGCGTCTCGAGTAGGAGGGCCGCCGACTCGAGATGTGTCGCAGTCATCGAGCCGTCAGCTCGCTTCAGCGGGGGCAAGAACCTTGGTGGGCGGTTTCTGCCAAAAGCTTCTCTATATGACGTCGAAAAGACGTTTCCGCGCGAGCACGCGTTATGGCATTCTCTTTCATATTGGGCCTTTGCTTCCGCGACCCACACACGAAACCGTGCCAATGCGCGACTGTAGTCCATTTTGAGGAGGGCCCTAACGTCGTCGCTTTTTGCTCTTTGAAAACGTCTCCGCATGGCGTTTACCTTCTTACGCTCTTGTGCCAGAGCTGGTGTCCACCAAGAGTTTCCCCTGGCGTTTGACTTGACTGGCCTGAGCTGGCGTCGCAGGTGTTTCTCAAAGATTCTATAAAAGGCCGCCAAGATGAAATCTAATGCCTCTGAGGACCGTGGTTGCGAGCATATGATCTTCGCGAACCAGGGCTCCCTCTCTAGCGAGCGCAAGAGCTTTTGCTGAGCATATCTTGTTAGGCGTTGGTGGGCTACTCTTTCGTCAGATCCTATTTGCACTTCTATGTTCTTATGTTCAGAATATGTGGCGTCGGAGCGTACGATCCATGTGTATCCCACCATCAGGACCGAGGGCGTTGCCAGGGTGAGATCAATCCAGCTGGCGGCGTATGCCGTCTCATAGGTCGGCTCGGACTGTGGGTCGTTCATGACGACCAGGCCCGCCGCGGCCACGAACTCCATGACCTGTGCGCCCCTATCGTCTCCAACTCTGGGACCCCATGCTCGGTGCTTGGCGTTAAAGTCACCGGCTACAATGACGTGTGGAGAACGCGACTGCGACACCACCTCCTGAACCATCCGGAGTGTCGTGTCCATCGGCTTGTGTGGTGGAGCATAGACCGACACTATAGTAAAGTGGGAGTCGCGATATTGCCCATAGACTCCCACCACATATTTCGACAACATCACGGGGCACAGGTCGAACGGTGGCCGCCTCACCAGTATGATAGCCGCCGGGTCTTCCTCGCAGGCAAAAGCCGTAAATCCCGCAGGTAGGTTGGGCATTTTCCCCTTTGGTCTATATGGGTCGCACGCTACCGCGATGTGTATGTCGGTCTCTATCATGCGATCGCACAAGTTACTCAGAGAGAGCCTTGCGTGATCTAAGTTGACCTGCATGAACGCCAGACGCAACAACCCTCCCCGTAGCCCCCCTCGGCGCTACCCTCGCTGTTACGCGCCGCCATAGTGCGTGCGCGCCCTCAGCCTCGCCACCTTCTCTTGTAGCAGCGGACATCCCGAGAAGCCGGTCGTGTGCCCAACCGCCTCCAACCCGACACGGCGGCAGGCCGCGCAACAGACCGTCGCGTCACCCATTCTTACGGGGCATGCAGCCCCCACATGGCCCTCGGCCCCACACTTCGTGCAGACGGTCTTGGTCGGGTCCGCTGCGGCGGGGCATGAACTTCTTCCGTGCCTATAAGACGCGCAAAAGGTGCATGTGGGCACGTGTAGGTCTTCCGATGCGTGCACCATCGTCCACCCGACCGATAAACGCGGAGAGGCCATGATTCTGCAGAAGGCCTCCGGATCGACCTCTACCACGTAGGCTTTAATTCCCCCACGCTCTCGAAATGTCACCTTGACCTTCGATATGTCTACCCCTATCTGGAGGGTGGGGTTGCGTTCGTCGAGGAGTCTCAAGAACTCCTCGGGTCCTAAGTCGGGGTCTACTCTGGAAAACCTGACGTGGAGGTTTCGGCGGGCGGGGATGCGAATGGTCATGGCGGCGCGCGTGACTGGAGTTAGAGCCCAACCAAACATTTTCTAAGATTGAAATAAAAATCTCTCTCTCTCTCTCTCTCTCTCTCTCTTGGAAAACAAAGCACGTGGCTCTAAGACGAGTGCGCGTGGCCGTCTCAGAGGTGATAAGGTGTAGAACGCAAGGCGATGGGTAGGTACCATCACAATCTCGTCTTAGCAAAGCGTTGGAAACACTCGCCTTTTCGTGCAAGCTTTGCATGGTCAGCGCAGCGGGGTAAGTGCTACGGTCCCTAAAATTACTCATGTATGCCTTTTCTAGTAGAAGACGCACATGCATAATATATACGTGTCCTTGTGGTTCCCCGGATACGCGCAATATTTGCTTTTTAATTGACGATTGCACAAGTATGAATGCTAAATCTTGAGCAACATTGGTGGGCGCTGCGGATGGGGTCGGCCGTTTCAAGTACCACGTGCCGTTAAGAGCGGACAAACAGACGAATGTGCAGACAGACAGACAGACAGACAGACAGACAGACAGACAGACAAACAGACAGACAGACAGACAGACAGACAGGCAGGCGAAAATTTTTGCGCCGAATATCCCCAAAAAAGGCTATCGTCTTTAATAGTGGAATCGTAACTGTATCTCTCTTGCGCGGTCCCCTAAACCACGCCACATAAGGAATTGGCAGTGAGGGAAAAAAAGAAATGGGAGAGAAGGAAAGATAAGAGTGTCAGTGGTGTTTGGTCTGGCCACGTGTGAACGCGGACGGCCTCCCAGCCAGGAGGAGAGAAAAAAATTGGAAGCATATCCACAAAGTGAATGATGGAGAGTGGGGCGAAGGATCTGTCCGTCCATTCGTTTTTGTTATACGTCCGTCCATGTGCGTCCATCTGTGTGTACTTCCATGCGGTCATTCGCCCGTCCGTGCGTGCGTCTGTTCGTGCGTCTGCACGTCCATCTGTTCGTGCGTCTGCACGTCCATCTGTGCGTCCATCCCTGCGTTCGTTCATGCATCTGTCCCTGCGTTCGTTCATGCGTTCATCCGTCCGTGCAGTCATCCGTGCTTCCGTTCATACATCTGGCTGTGTGTCCGTTGGTCCATCTATTCAACACTCCAAGTACCAGCATCTCGCATCTTTTCATCCTATATTCCCCATATAGAAGCACCGCCATCCAGCGGACATTCCAAGGACTAAGCGAGAGGTGGCACACGCACACTTTCTTACGACTTGCGCTTCGTGTCTATTTCCCATCTTCAACCACCTCGAGTTCATGGTATATACTAGTTCACTGTATACATGGCACTGCGGCCCAACAGTCGCTAAACCTTTCTAAACCCAAGGAGGTTACGCCCGGCGAGTATAACGAAGCAACCCTTTCTTGTCAGATAGTGCTCAATGTACATGCCAATGGCTGCTGATGGTGAATGAGAGACAGGAGAATTTGGCTTTTACTTTCTTACGGCTAGCGCTTCGTACCTAATTCCCACCTTTAACCACCTTGAATTCATGGCATATACTGCTTCACTGTATTCATGACACTGCGGCTCAACGCTCGCTAAGCCTTTCTAAAACCAAGGAGGTTACGCCCAGCGAGTAGAACGTAGCAATCTTTTCTTGTCAGATTGTGCTCAATGTACATGCCAATGGTGGCTAACGGGGAATAAGAGACAGGAAAATTTGGCTTTTAGTTAACGCGTAAGCTGCGAATTTTTTATTATTCAACAACGCACAGGAGAAATCTTCCACCGGCACTACCTCGCAGGTCAAAACGTAAGACTAGTTACACACTGTATAAGACTACAACTACGACTACTACGAGGGACGAACGGGTGCCGCTTTGAGGAGCTTCGCCCATAAAAATCGTCAGGCGCAGACCAACAGGGCGAGAAGGATGCTCGCGACTGCATCCACATCGTTCTCGTTGCTTCGTTGGCACGGCAGCGCATGACAAGTTTTTACGATGAGTGTTACGCACGGGTAACGATATCCTCCAAAGCACCCACTCCCACCTGCCTGCTCTCAACCCCATTGCAGACCGCCTGATAGTTCTACGTCTGTCATTTTCGAGCGCTAGGAATTCAGCTCACGGCAGCGGCCAGTATGACATAAAGGGGCAGGTAATTAACGTGACGATCAACGTACCCAACACTATCTAGTTCCGGGCGCGGATCGTGCTTAACAACGCTACCTTCGACGTACACATCCTTAACCGGTTCGTTAACAATCCTTTCTACAGAAATGTTCTCGCCAAGAAACGTTCTGTGCGCCTCCGAGCAAGCTCCTCTAACATCATGCACTTTGTCGATCTGCCGGTGATTTCTCTCCTTCCCAACGTGTTGTGAAGTTATCTATTCGAGCGTATGTTGGCACGTCATCATCATATTACTAGTATAGTATCCTTTAGGCTGTGCGATAAAGCCTTTTTAAGGTATTGATGAATAATTGCTGGAATCAAGCTTTCTTGTTAAATGAATAATTCTTCTAAACTTTTGTCAGACAATGAAAATAGTTCATAGGTCCCTGCATCATTAATTGAACACGGCGTCCCACAGGCCAAATAAACGGTGACACAAACCGCGACAGCGATGCGATTATGGTGATGATCAAGCCAACAGTGGTAAAGCACCTCAATATATGCAGATGTCTTGGAATTTTCTTACGCCACATTTGGCGAAAGCGCGAGCGCCACTTCAATGCGAGTTATTTTTATGCAAGTTGAGTTCGAGGTGCGCTGCGGACCTCAAATAGATTAACAGGTTGGGACAACGTGGACGTTCTTCTGGGTAAAGACTTCATAATCATCAGATTTCCAGCCCGATGCACCCCTGGGTAAACCTGTATTGTGTCATATCGCAAATTTTGCCTGCCAGACCTTCACAGAAATGTGATTTATTGTCTTACCTTGTGAGGACAAGAAGAGTGCTTGAATTGGCAGCATCACAATGGAATGCTTAGTCAACACCACCTTCTTTATCCGTTGCTTCTTCTTCTTCTTCTTCTTGTTCTTCCTTTTTTTTAGTTGTTTGTTTGCTTAGTCGGGCTATTTTCTTTGTCGTTTACTATTGCACTTTTCCTCTCGCTTTCTTCGGTTATTATCGCACTTTTTTTTCAGAACATCAATTCCTTACGCGATAAACGTTCAGTGAGCTCATAGAACCTTCCAATCATCATCAACTAAGGATGCACGGAAAAACTTAGAATTGAAGTTGATTTCTTCTTTTGTGGTTATACCCTCTCTCCATTAAGCTAATGTCACCTTGTCGTACAATTCACGCCTCCCGTTCTTAGGTGGTTCTGTAATAGCGAAGCCAAGCCGCAAAAATCAATTGCTGGTGTCGTCATGACCACCTGGTCCATTTGGCTGTTATGCAACCTGGGATGCAACTCCCACACTACGGGAACTAACCAACAAATGCGTAGAATATTCGAGTTTTTCTCCATCTTTTTGGGGTACGCTCTCGGCGTTATGACGCATACTGCATCGAGAACTGGTAAACGAAACCAGTAATGCCACTCACGAGGCTCTGTAGGAAGAAGGTGGCTGTAGCAGCAGCGACCACATGGTTTATAAAGATATCGGCACAATATCAAAAGTGAATAGACGAAAAGGACTGATGCGGCACTAAGGCAACAGTACGTGAACTGGCTGCCGATGTGAATAAATAGGGCATGGAGGAAGCGGCCATAAAACCGGATATGCAGCATGGAGACAGGCAGTGGCTCTTCGCTGATGACGGTGCTCGTTGAACTAAAAAAGCGTTCGTCAAACACATATTACGAGAAGGTGCCTGGATTAACGACATGTCTTAGACGCAGGATGTTGAATGCATAACGCTATAGAAAAACACGGCTCCAAAAACTTCTGAAAAGCGGTCATGTTTAGCGTATGCAAGGAGGGCTGCGCAAGTTGTCAACACAAGACGCGTGAGATGGAAGAACGAGACCACCCCGAAAATTATTAAAATGTGTTTCATTTATGAAGATTCAAAGTTGTACAAGGAACGAGGATTGTACATCTAGGTATACGATGGTGCCTAAGAGAGGTTGTTTTAAATAGAGGCTCCGCAGTCTATATTAACATCAACAAAGTCTGCAGCAGTACTGAGTATTCCAGATGACCCGGTAGACAAATGATTACTACGAACCAGCCGTACCATGCAGTAGTGCAGCCAGATATATATTCCGCAAGTGCTTCGGGGAGGCCTTAAAACCCGCAACCCACCACCGGCTACCCCAGTGATACCATGCTTGAGGCTTAGTGTGTCGCGTGCTTAAACTCATCGAAACTGTCGGACAATGAGAGCTTCGGTTCGAACGCATTCGGGGGCCAGCCAGAATTTCTCCTCGCCTTCGGTGAAGCCGATCACAGTCAGTTACGTTATGCGTTGACTGGGAGGCGCAATCTACCACCGGATGGCACCACCCGTCTGGGGCAACAAAGTATTAGTACCGCAGCACTAGCAGACGCCTCGCTCCAATTCTAGTCCCCCGTCTAACTTGGCTCCCTTTTCTCACTCGCTTTTTTGAGAAATCAAGTTTATTCTTCCTCCTCCTCATAGCTACACGATAGGGTAAAGCACTTATTGTACGGACAACCGAAAATAATTTCATATCGTTTTCGAAAAAACGAAAGGTATCCAGATGATGGCATCAAGCATCCCACGATACGCATCTGTACTTTGTGCAGATATACCCGGTTATAGAGCACTAATTCTCTGGCACATCATATGCCCGTTAACTATCATGGAAAGATTCTTTGTACGCTACGATTTGCCCGTGTGCACTTTTACGACGGTATCATATTTTTAACTAGACACTGCATTTCTCAGCAAATGTTTATTTTGTTCCTTGCGCTTGTATTGCGCCAATTTGATCTATGAGCTTGAATAAGAGGCTAAGGAGGGCTTTTAAAAAGTTTTAAAGTAATGCCTCTTTTTGGTGTTTATGCGTATATGTCTACACGTGCTTATCAGTGCCTATTTAATAAAAATGGAGGCTACTTGGACATTGTTTTACTTCGAGGTTCGTCTACATTGCTAGTTTAGCCAATTGTTTACGTTAGCCCGGCAACATTGCCTGTTCGGAGCTCCATGGCGCTCAATGTAGTCCTTCAGTACAACTAACATGCGCAAACAACCTTTATTGGCAGTGAAATGCTTGAAATGCGCTGGCGAGCATACTGCGCTAAAAATGCGGGAGCGTTTCGTTAATTCAAATTTGCAGAGAATCGTAAGAGCTGCGTTCAAAAAAAAGAAAGAAATATAAATGCAACGTGTGCATGGCTTTTGTTTAGTTTGTCATTTACCACGTAAGGTTTTGTTTGGTTTATCGCCAAAAGGTGTCCACCGCCCGTCTGTTAGTTGGCTCGTTGAAGCTAGGAGGAATGACTCAACCCACCACGGGGGATCAGCCATGAATCGCGGGGCAGTGGGATTTTGGGATAAAAAAAAGGAGGAGTATGCCTCAATTCTTTTGTTTCTTTAGATGAAAAAAGCATAGTTGTGCGAAAAGAATATTATCAATTGATATAGAAAAGAAACCGTCTGCTTTATTTGTTCACTTGCCCCTTTCTTTTTCCTCGTATCTTCGTTGTCTCAATCCCGAAAAAGCCGGCAGGCGCAAGCCCTTAAAGTGTCAGTTGTCAGCCAGCTCCTTCTCAATTTTCTTTATGCCTTGTGTATGCAAACCAAAATAGAAATGTAAAATAATAATAACAAATCAATTGTCAAGGACAACAGAACCATGAAATAGCAGTCATAAGGCCCTTCGTTTCGGATGAAGAAAGAAGACGAAGAAATTTTCAAGCTGGCGGCTGGAATGTCCACTGAACATCGGTAGTCCCAGATGAAGGGCAAAAACGATCTTCTCAAAGGTGAGCCGACACTTCATTGCTCTCTATGCACGGTACGGAATGATGTCACTCCATGCGTGGGAAGATGAGCTGACTTTATATTGGTGCTACCGCAAACATCTCACCGAAACAGCTGCTCGTCTACCCTACGCAATCTTTGCCATGAAAGAGTGGAATGCATTGTACAACGTGTGTCAGGCCAGCATGTTGTTAAGCAAGTGACTGCGGCCCCATTAATATTACGTCAAAAAGTCACCTTGTCTGGTGTTTCTAACGCCGCTGATCACTTTGCGAGTGCAAGCCTCAATGTTCTTACACGTGTTTGCTGAATAGAGACACTGAACATCTCAGCAAGAAAAAAGTAGAACATTACAATGACAGTGCAGTGGAGCAACAGTTGATAGTTATCAACGCATAGAAAAGTTCAGGCTTACAGCTGCGGCAAAACAGCTTTCGAGAACACAACCGGGAGCGTAATTCAATGCGCGCAAACCGGGCAGTTTGAAACTCCAAAACGTTTCGTGCAAGTTTGTAAAAGTTTTAACGCGATATTGTTAGAGAGCTCGTGTCGCCGAAATTCCGCCATCGGCGTCGGTGCCGTTGATTGTGAGCGGAAATCATCCGTGAGTGGAAATTCGAGAAAGAAGCAAATAAAATAAAGCTTTCGATCGCACTGGCCATCAAACGTAGGCCGTTTGCGTGGCAAGCAGGTGTCCTACCACAAAGCCATGAAGTTACTAGCTGCGATTTCGGGAAAAAACACAGTACATAACTGCCATGTAGTGGAAGGAGTCTGATTTATCATTTATATGTGAGGTTCAACATCTCAAAACTACCATATGATTATAAAAGACACACTAGTGAAGGGTTCCGGAAATTTCGGCCACCTGGGGTTCTTTAACGTACACCAAAATGTGTGCACTGTTGCAACCGGGGTTTGTGGCACCGGAGATCCGGGATCAAGATGTTGAGGCAGGAGGAGGTTGTACTTTGTATAGAGGGTATATTTATATTATTTACATGGCACGGGCTTTTTGGTCCGAAGCTCTACATTGAAAGCTCTACATTAAAAAAAGACTGTCTACTGAACAAGCTCCGTGAACCACACTAAGCAGCCCTCGAGAGCTCTATAAATACAGTCTCATCTCCCCAGATCCCAAGATCAGGGAACAGGTCCATACGGCACTGTCCAATAACATGACCCACAGCACACACGAGTGTGATTACGCCGGCACCGCCCCCACACACATACACAAACCAAACACGTGTATGGTCTCAGCGATGCTGCTTCCTTCGGCAAATCTTGCTTGAGCGGGGTGTAACAAGTCTGTCATCTCGCCGATCGAGCCAACCACCCATGCTTCGTGGTCTAGAGCCAACCAACGGCAGTCGTGGTCTAGGCGCCTTCGAGGAGCCAGGCCTGGACATCTGGTGCTGATTCCAGCGTCAGCGGCTCATAAGTCAGAGACGCACAGCGTGATGGTCCGATGTCCGTTATCGGCGGAGGCTCAGCATTGTGGCTTTTACCGGGCCGCGAAGACACCGCATGCCGCATCTCTACGCGTACGCGAAGGACAGCGGTGCTCCGTAGAGTAATTTCAGCCACGCAGAACCCGGCACACGGAAACAGCAGGGCGTTTTGGCGCTGCTCCTTATCTCCACAAAAGGAGGCGGCTGCCTTTGTTCCGTTGTGGCGGCCGCGGCAGAAGGGTGGCCCGCCAAACGCACAGCTGGTCCACCGGAGAGAAAATCGACCTAAGGGTGACTAGCCATACAGGTTGCCCGAAGCGTCCTTATTTGATGGCGTCATCCAGGCTACTGCCGAAGACGCAATACGGCAATCTTCAATCATCCATGGGCCTCTCCTCCCAGAGATTTCACAGAAATACACAGAACCACAGGCACGGGAGAGCGCCCTGCCCGCACTGAGACACATCGAGTTCGAAGAATGATGTCAAAGGAACATTTCTCAAACAGTAAAACTAAAGCACTAAGCAGCAATCAAACGTTTAACCGCGCTTTCGCGGGAGCTCCCAAATACCGATTCAAGAATAATCTTCACCTTAACTGCTTTTCAAGAAATAAACTCCCGATAAATGTGCTATGGCATAGTTGTGTACCAGAGTCAGTAATCTACTGTAAGTTAACCAGGCCTCAATCTCCTAAAATGAAGTCTTTTGCTTCCCGCTGCCTATAATCGCTAAAGTTTTGTGCCACCGAAGCTAGTCGTCAGTTTCTTTTGAGCCGACAAAGAGATAACTGTCATGCTGCACTTGTATCAGGAACATGCACACTACACGTCCACAAACGCACGTTATAGTGATTCTGCGTGGATTAACGACTAATTCTGACTGGCGTTTACCGTCAACATAGAAGCTACACATTAATTCCCGAACCAACAAACTCACTGCTTTCTTTACGTCCACACAGGACAATTGCGAACAAAACAAAAATTAACATCAAAAGCTATCGCATGAATCTTGAAAACTCCCAAAGAATATTCATACGTCTTTGCGCTCACTCAAAATCAGCTTCTAACGTCACGCTTATTCGACAAGCGCTCCTAGGCGTGTCGTTATGCAACTGTACCATGCTTATTTTTAGAACAAAACACAAAAACCTTAGGAAATAAGTCAAACCTAGCACTGGTTACCTAAACGCTAGCTCGTAGCCGAAATACTTACAAAACACTTTCCAACTGCAAAACCAACCTAAACAGCCAAACATACCTTTAAAACGAAAAAAAAAACAAATCCGCTAACTAGCCATTCTAACCGCTTACCGCTGTCACTCAAATTTGAGACGAACACCTGGGGGTCGAGCCATGTGGGCCTTTTTTTGGCGAACGGTAAGAGAACAATTGCAAAATCCCTTCGCTTCGCCTCCGAGCCCCACTAAGTGATGGTGCGATGTCCGTAATCGGCGGAAGCTCAGTATTGTGTCCTTTACCGGGCCGCGAAGACGCCACGTGTCACATCTCTGTGCGGACGCGAAGGACAGCGGTGCTCCGTAGAGTTACTTCAGCCACGCAAAGCCCTGCACACGGAAACAGCAGAGCGTCTTGGCGCTTCTCCTTATCTCCACAAAAGGAGGCGGCCGCCTTATTTCGTTTTGGCGGCCACGGCAAAAGGGTGGCCCGCCAAACGCAACTGCACAGGGGCCTACAACATTTCCGCCTCCATCGTAAATGCAGCCACCGCAGGTGAGATTCAATCCCGCAATTCGTGGGTCAATAGCTGAGCACCTTAGCCACTAGACCACCGTGGCAGGGCTGGAAAAAGTCTCCTTGACGCAATTTGTTCGACATGTGCCACGATGAAAACGAACCTATCCGTTGATTTGTAGGTGCACTTAGGAGGCCATCAAACTACGTCGAAAAAGGCCGGGATAGTGCAGCCGTCACCGGTAAGAACACACAGGAACTTTCCAACAGATCTAAAAATTGACAACTATGTCCATCTTGCAGAAAACATATTGTTACAATTAAGATGTTTATTGAAAAGTGAGCTGATGTAAAGTGGCTGAATGGCTGCCGCCCATCACCCATCCACTCGCAAGGCAAGCGCTCTTCGCCCTGCTCTCCGTTCTCCCTGTCACGTTGTCGTAGCAGTCCTGCCCCAACAAACGAAGCCCGCCGTGCGAGTAACGGCGACGTGAACGCTGAGTCACGCGGGTGAGAGCGCTTTAGGCGCGCGACGTGAACAAGTTGCGTCTGCCGAGAATGGTAGCCATTATTGAGGAGGTGAGCGATCGAGTACGTCAGGTCACTGAGGCAATCGACGATAACAAAGAGGCCGGTATAACGGGCCACAAACTTTTGACACAGGCCACGCTTGCGAAACGGCATCGAAAGCCACACCGTTGACGAGATACTAAAATAAACAGGTTAGGTTGGCGAGATGCTAAAGAGGAATCTGATACAGGAATCATGCAGTTTGTGGGCCGCTCCCTTTTTATTGGGCAAGAAGAAAGATGGAACATGGCGATTTAGTGTTGACTACCGCCGTCTTAACGCTTTCACAAAGAAGGATGTATGCCCACTACCACGTATCGTTGATGCCATAGACTGTCTTTCATCAGCCTCCTACTTTTCGTCTGTTGATTGGAGGTCAGTGTATTGTCAAATTTCAATGCACGATAAAGACAAAGAGAAAGCGGCATGTGTTACACCAGAGGGATTTTTTGAATTCACTGTGATGCCATTCGGACTATGCAATGCGTCTGCTAGTTTTCAGCGCTTCATGGATAACATTCTGCGTGGTTTGAAGTGAGAAGTATGCATGTGTTATCTGGACGATGTTGTGATTTTTGGGCACACTTTCTGTGAGCACACCAGCACGCTTGCTGCTCAACTCAAAGAAATGTCGTTTTGGAGAGCGCCAAACACACGTCCTTGGACACTTCGTGAACAAAGAAGGTATACGGCTGGATCCCGCGAAAACGGCTGCAATAGAGGCGTTCAAGCAACCTCCCTCAGCGAAAGAACTACGCAGATTTCTAAGCCTCGGCTGATACTTCCGTCAAATTCATTGGTGGATTTGCCATTATCGCGCATCCACTCACCTGCCTGCTTCAGAAAGGCGTGCCATTTGACTAGACCCCGGATGGTGCATCCGCTTTTTCTGAATAGAAGTTCCTTTTGACATCTCATCCGATTCTTCGACACTTCGATCATCTGGCTTCCACATAACTTCACTCAGACGCTAGCAGTGTCGGTGTAGGCGCCGTGTTGGTTCAACACTTCGATACCAAAGAACATGTCGTTGCGTATGCAAGTCGCTCACTAAGCAAGTCCGAGCGTAACTACACCATCACAGAGCGAGAATGCCTCGCAGTAGTCTTCGGAGTGTAGCGCTTCTGGTCCTACCTGTACGAACGTTCCTTCACCATAGTGACAGATCATCATTTGCTCGGCTGGTTGGTCAATCTGCGTGACTCACTTGAATGACTAGTGCGTTTGGCACTCCGTCTGTAGGAATACGACTTTACGGTTTCCTATAAAAGTGGTCGTCGTCACGCTGATGCAGATTGTCTTCCGCAACCGATTCTATTGACGGACTGTGTGCGGAAAACTTCGACACCGACATCGTGCCATTGGACCTGGCGTTTCCTGAAACCAATGGCTTTAGGATTGAGCAGCAAAGGGACTGCACTATACAATAGCTCCTTCCTACGGAGTCAAGATAATCGGCGACTCGCTTCTGCATGTGCGACGGGCTGGTGTACAAAAAGAACTATGCTCAACCGACTTACGATATCTTCTCGTGGTTCCGAAGAGTCTTCGCGTTTCCGACTTGCAGGCTATGAATGATGACCAAACGTCTGGCCATTTAGGCACAGTGAACACTCTTTGCCGGCTTCAAGAAAGATTTTACTGGCCGAAAATGTGCCAGACGACGGAACAGTACGTCACTAGTTGCAACGAGTTGCAACACCGCAAGCACCCTACCAGTGCTCCTCCAGGGCGACTACATCCTATTCCGCCCCCTAGAACTTCATTCGAGCAAGTTGCGATTGACCTTATAGGTCCCTTTCCGAGGTCTTCTAATGACTATCGCTGGATAGTCGTATGTACCGAGCACTTAACACGGTACTGCGAGACAGCTGCTATACCATCGGCCAATGCAGCTGACGTGTGTTTATTCATGCTGCGTTTTGTGGTTCTACTACATGGACCTCCTAAAATTGTTATCAGTGATCGTGGGTGACAATTCACTGCAGACGTGGTGAAAGAGATGCTTCGTCTATGCGCTTCAAGCTTTCGGCACTCTACGTCATATCTCTAAACAGCCTGGCAGAATGAACTCACTCTACTCTCACGAACATGCCCTCTATGTATGTCGCAGCAGATCACAAGAACTGGGACGGCATGCTACCTTTCATCACTTACGCATTTAAAGTAGCAGCTACAGTCCGTTCTTTCTTCTGTATGCTCGGCCGCCTCATCATACCTTGGATACCGTCTTCCCGTTTTTTGACCACCATGACGCCGGCATACTCAACATCGTCTACCGCGCAAAAGAAGCCCGACGTCTTGCTTACCTGCACACCCTCGCTTCACAAGATCACTCGAAGACACGTTTTGATCGTCAACATCGACACGTGACGTATAATCTTGGAGACCTCATGTTGCTGTGGGCGCCAAATAGGAAACGTGGGTTGTGTGAAAAATTGCCCGCGCACTATGCCGGACCTTATGTTGTTATAGACCGTATAAGCGATTTAATTTACCGCGTAGCACGTCTTCATTGAAATGGCGGATGGTCTGCAAACACTGAACTTGTCCATATAGCACGTTTGAAGCGCTATATTCCCAGAGAGACTCCTTGACACGCCCGATGGGCTTCGTCTGGCGGAGGGAAATGTTAGCACTTAAATTATTTGCGTATGAGCCTCTGGGTAGCGACGAACAAGCAGAGGACAGAAGAGGACGTTCGGCTAGTGAGATAGGCTTCCGCTGCACGACACCTTCAAGTCTACCAGTACGCCACAGCGGAATAAACACATTTCTAAACGTAACAGAGTTGTGGAGGTGCTGGGTAGTAAGATGATCAGGTAGGCGGATGATGGATGGCGTCCTCGACCACTATGTCTTGTCGCTGTAGCTCTTAGCGCACTATTGCTCTAATAGTAGCGGCGAGGTCGGCAGGCGGGCTCACGTAGACGCTGGCGACCGTTGTGACATTTACCAGCCTACCAGTTCCGGGGCAATACAAAAAAAATTGTGGTGAGGCAGTGATAACTGAACATAAAATAAACTGCCTCTGCCCGTGCCACCGTAGTATAACAGGCTTGACCGGGGCAATACAGTGGGTCTTCAACTTCCTAAAAGTATAGCAGTGATGTTGGACGACGGAGACGGAAGTGAGGCCAGTAGACCTCACTTCCGTCTCCGCCGTCCAATAAATTGAGATGTCTTCTGCTAAACCTTTCAGAAGGTGTACGACCATGTCCTCTTCAGACATATACGGATGTATGATCTTGCAGAGCATTAGAACCTCCTCTATGTAGGTGGCACACGTTTCTCCAGGAGTCTGAACTCTATGAGCCAACGTGTGCTACGCGCTTTTCTTTTTCGAATCAGAGTCACCGAAGCATTTCTTGAGTTCTTCAGCAAAACGATCCCACATTGTTAAGGAATCTTCGTGGTTTTCGTACCACATCAGGGCGGTTTCCGTGAGAAACAGCGCGTCATTTCTCAGTTGGTCGGCGGGATCCCAGCTCACCGGCTCACCCTTTTGTAATGTGTCAGCCACGCATCCACATCTTCTCCTGCTCTTCCCGCCAATGGGCGGGGTTTCATATACTGATACCGATGTGCAGTCGGCACCGACCTTTGCGTGGTTGAGAAGCCGTGACCTTCGCCTTCGGCCATGACGGTTGTTGTCGGTGGCAGACCGGCAAGACGTTGGCTGCGGTGAAGTTCAAACAGCTGTGGCTTGGTGGATCGTTGATGTGCTGTACCCAGCACCTCCATCACTCTGTTACGTTTAGGAATGTGTTTATTCCGTTGGGGTCTCCCGGTAGACTTGAAGGCGTCGGGCACCGGAGGCCTATCTTGCTAGCCGAACGTCCTCATCTCTCCTCTGCCTGTTCCCCTCTACCTAGAAGCTCATACGCCAATGACATATGCGGTAACAATATGTCGCAATTGTCGTAAGAAACGTCTTTGTGCCGTGAGTCCTAAGTGATCTTGGAACAGTCCAGGAATGCCTACGTACGAAGTCGAGCTACACGCCATGCTTCCTCTGTGCGGCAAAGAGTACGAGCAATAGAAAGGTCTGCATGAGTATGAAATGGCAGAATAGCGTCAAGGAAAAATCGGGGTGGTCGAGCGTAACGTAGGTAGAAGGGGCTGTAGCCAGTGGCTTCATGCCTCGCCGTGTTGCAGGCGTACGTAATAAAGGGCAGGATGTAATCCCGATTTTTGTGCCTTGAATTGACGTACATAGAAATCATATTGGTGGGTGTTCTCTTCGTGCGCTCGACGAGACCATTTGTCTGCGGATGATAAGGGTCACGTGGCGAAATGGACAATCACAGATATCCAAGAGCTCTTCAAACACGTTGGCAAATAAATGGCGTCCGCGATCACTCACAATAATGCCAGGCGGTCTATGGCGAAGTATGACTGTCGACAAGAGGAAGCTAGAAATATTTATTGCCGTGGCTGTTGGCATTTCGGCGGTCTTAACATAACACGTCAGGTGTTCCACACAAACGATGACCCAACGTTGCGGTTTGATGAGCGTGGAAAAGGGCCGACAAGACCCACTCCCTTCATTTTGGTATGTGTTGAGGGTCGTGTCAAAAAGTGAATGAGTTCGATCAAGTGAATGTGTTCGGGCGCTTGAATTGCTGGTATTTGTTTCAAGTGGCCACATACTTTTCCATAGTCTTTCTCATTCTAGGCCAGTAGAATCTACTTTAAACGCGGTGATACGTTTTGGCAAAACCCATGTGTTCGGTGGTCTGGTCAACGTAAATATTATGGAGCACGTCTCGTCAAAACTTTGTGGCGACCACTAATAGTAAGCGTGCGACATCATCAGCGTATTTTGTTTTATAGAGCAGGCCATCTTGCATAACAGTCATCGTTGTTTGTTGGCGGAGCAGCTGAGTTGAAAAAGCATCTAAGGTGCGGTCGTCGCGCTGTTCTTTCATGGAGGTGGCAAGGTCAGGAAAACGTGTATTGCCAGTCTACGCTATAAGTTCATCAAAATTGTCGATGTCACAAGTAGTTGTGGGTAGCGGGAGCCGCGAATGAGAGTCGGTGTCGGAGATATGGCAGCCACTTTTGTAACGAATCGCCAAGTCAAACTCCTGAAAGCGTAGCGGCCACCGAGCAAGGCAACCAGATTGGTCACGGAGACCAACTAACCAACATAGTGAATGATGGTCGGTAACAAGCGTGAAGTAATGGCTGTATATATACGGGAGAAACTTCTACACAGCCAAATCTACAGTGAGACACTTTTGCGTCGTTGCGCTGTGATTATGTTTGGCCTTGCTAAAGGAACGACTGGCGTACGCAGTGGCATGCTCGGCGTCACCAAAACGCTCGATAAGGGCAGCACCGAGGCCGATTCCTCTTGCATCTGTGTGTACTTCCTTTCTGGTAGAAGGGTCAAAACGATGAAGCCCCTATAGCACACGAGCTACCGATGACTGGAAAATTCCTTACACACGTACTAACTATGGTCGCCAGATGATGAGCTACTTACTGCCACTAACCTTAAACAGTTTCTTACAATAAACCATTTATACTGCTCCGTTCTGTAAATGTTTTTCAACGTGTTAATAAAATGCAAATCGGCATGACCTTGAAGTACATGTTTTGATATTGTATAATAACTGATGATCTCATGCTGCTGTTGCTGTTGCTATGTTGTCAAATGGTGCGAAAGCCTTCGTCAAGCCTTAATGGCTTTTTGCTTTCGCCCCACAGCATCACTGTTGTGACTTTTGTAATGTCTCCTGTGATGTCGGAATAAACTGAATTGAATTGAAGTATGGGTCCGGAAGATAGCATGAACTTTAGCTGCCGAAACGAAGAATAGCACTCAGTTGTTGAGGTGAAAGACGTGTCCTTGTGTAGCAACGAGCTCAGAGGGTACGCAGTGTCAGCAAAAGTGGGGACAAAACGTCGGAAGTACGACCAAAGACCTAAGAAGCTTCTTAACTTACGTTGAGACTGTGGTTGCATAAATTTGCTCACTGCGACAACTTTCTGTGGGTCTGGCCATACACCCTGCTTTTCTAGTAGATGCATGAGTACTAGTGCCTCTTGTTCGCCAAACTGGCATTTCTTTGAGTTCAGGGTAAGCGCAGCCTGTTTGAGGCACGTCAAAACGAAGTCAAGTCGCTGATTGTGCTCTGCAAAAGTATGACCAAAACTTACGACGTCATTAAAATAGCATAAACAAATCTCCCATTTTAGGTGACGCAGAACCACATCCATGAATCTTTCGAATGTTGCGGGCACGTTGCAAAAACCGAACGGCATAACGTTGAATTCAAACAAGCCGTCTGCTATCACAAAAGCTGTTTTCTCTTTGTCAGTGGAATGCATTGGTATCTGCCTGTAGCCCAATTGAAGGTCCACAGATGAAAAGTAGGACACCGAGTGGAGCAGTCAATGACATCGTCGATACGGGGAAGCATACACACATCCTTTTTTGTCACTAAATTGAGGCGACGGTAGTCGACGCAAAAACTCCAGAATCCATCTTTCTTTTTCACAAGTGCGACCAGTGCAGCTCAAGTGCTAGAAGAATCTCGAATGACGCCCTTGTCGAGCATGTCATCCACTTTTTCAGTGGTAACCTTACGCTCCGAGGCAGACAGGTGGTAAGGTTTCTGCCTTCTTTGGTGCAAGTTAACATGGTGTCAATCCTGTGACGAGCCCGTGTGCCGGGAATGCGCACTTACTTAGCTTCCTGGCTGAAATCAAACAGTGATGCGTGCTTCCTTAGGACACTGACCACCACTTGATGCTCGAAGGCCAGTGACTTGTTAACCATAGCCAGAAGAATTGAGGAATATTGACGAACACCAGGCTTAATATCAGTTGCTCAAACTACGTTCGATGTGTCATTAATTGAAGCTGCTATATCGATGCGGGTATCCACATCAAACGATGCAAGCCTCATACCACTGGGTAGCACAACAGACTCGCCAGGATACATTTGACACATCGAGGTATGAACGCATTTTTCTTCGTTATGATGACGACACAGGCTCGGCAACAGCAGCAAGTGTATCAATGTCAGCACTATCAGCAGCTACTCGAACTCTAAATACGAATTGTGCAGAGAGCACGACATCTTCAAGAGCAGCGAGGGTGCGTGAACAGGCTTTAGGTAGATCGGTAAGAGGGGGCAGGAAAAGCTCGCTGGTTCCACGGTCAAGCGTAGTGCCACCCTGCTGTAGGAAGTCGAGGCCAAAAAATTATATGAAGTGTAGATTGAGCAAGAACTGCGAATTCAGCTTGATATAACTTGTCAGCAAACAGCAAACGCTAACGCAACCAAACAGCACCAGCAAACGCTAGATAATATGCTGCCATCTGTGAGGCACTTTGAGACTCTTTATAGCCTCCTAGCTGGCAAGCGCGTGGCGTTTATCTTGGAGGCCATGCGACTCCTGCTTTCGACCAAAAAACCTGTTTTTACCAACAGTACTGAAAGTTGGGCGAGTTGGTACTCATTCATAACTTCTATGCACAAACACGTACACGGACACAAGGAAAAGATGCCTCTTTTCCTTGTGTCTGTGCCTCCTAGCTGGCAAGCGCATGGCGTTTATCTTGGAGGCCATGCGACTCCTGCTTTCGACCAAAAAACCTGTTTTTACCAACAGTACTGAAAGTTGGGCGAGTTGGTACTCATTCATAACTTCTATGCGCAAACACGTACACGGACACCAGGAAAAGATGCCTCTTTTCCTTGTGTCCGTGTACGTGTTTGCGCATAGAAGTTATGAACTGTTTTTACCATTCGCAGAGTAGAGGGATGTGACCACACGGCACAGTCACTGCATTATACACGTCGCGTTTGTGCGTGTGTGTGTGTGTGTGTGTGTGAGTGTGTGTGTGCGTGTGCGTGTACGTGTGTGTGTGTGTGTGTGTGTGTGTGTGTGTGTGTGTGTGTGTGTGTGTGTGTGTGTGTGTGTGTGTGTGTGTAACAAAACATACTTATAAGTATGCACTTGGCGTTTACAAAGCGCACAATGGGACTGATTTCGCTATTGCGTTCGTCTCTTGAAGGCGAATAAGGGTCCCCCAATTTTTAGTTGTACAAGTAAATATCAGGTATATATAGTAACTGTATAGATGCTGCGATGCAGTGCGCGATACAAAAACATGGGTACATTGCGACTGCTATAGAGAGAATATGACATTTGCAAATCCCATATTTCTCAAATAAACATGGGCTGTGGCGGCTGCATTTTTGATGGAGGTGGAAAGGTTGTAGGCCCGTGTGCTGAGATATGGGCGCACGCTAAAGAACCCCAGGTGGTCGACATTTCCGGAGGCCTCCAATACGGCGTCTCTCATAATCATATGGTGGTTTTGGGACGTTAAACCCCATATATCAATCAATCAATCAAATAAAATAAACATTGAACTTTATTTTGTGTTTTTTCGTTATGGCAGATTTTCGGCGTGCAGTTTCCCTTAATCGCAATCACACAACTTTCTATACTTATGACCATGGCAGTCTAGGGTGGGGTGACTCGAAATTTCGGACCTTTTTCGTGCAGTAGCAATCAGCTACACAGGTTGGTTACCATGCTTATGACTTGCATATTCATCTGAAAAAGCTTTCAGGATTGCGAGCCAACTCTGCTAGTTAGTTGTACGGTCGTGTCACGGAAACTTGAATACCTGTACTGAGTGCCCCCCCCCCCCATTTTATGCTGTTTCTGATGCACCCACTTTAAAACATTCTGCGGAAGCCCTTGTTTATGGCTTACTTCATGTTTCCCATTATCTTTTAGCACACCAAATGCCGCTGTCAATAGACTCTGTACCCGCGAGCCTGAATACCATGACGGGCACCAGACCACCGCTTCTGACAGCGTGCACCCCGTTGCCTTCCTCGCCAGTTCCCAGTGCAGGCGCATCGTTCTTGACGCACAAAAGATTTACGTGGCGCTTGTTAGCCGGCGTCACTTTCATGTCAGCAGCTACGGCCATGGCTCTGACGATCGCCCAACAGGTAAGCACGCTTGTTCGCATGCATCAATCATGAGACCCAATTCAGTAGTGTCATTTTGCATCCAATAGCATCACGTATAGCATGTACAATGGCGATGCAGTTTGCACGTTTGTCGTACGCTACCAGTGGCGTATTTTTCATGTGAAACACCTTTCTCGTGTGAATGTCGCGCGGCGTTGGTTGTATAGGGCGCGTGCACACGTCACTTCTGTTGGGTCGATACATGGATAGGTGTATCTGGCAGTGCCCTTTAGATGTATGAATGGATATGGCTGTACTCCTTAGATCGGGCGGTGGCTAGTGTCACCAAGCCGTAATACTTAATGAACCAAAAACTGGATTTATTTTTCCCCTTATAAAAAGTGAGCTTGAGGATTCATACTTTGCAGTAAAGCGTTGAATTTTCACTCGTGCCTTGACTTTAGCCACCAATCATAAAACCTCCTTTTAGTTAATTCTACCCGCTTAAAGTCTATTTTGCCCTCCCTGTCCCTAAGCCCAACTGCTTTGAAAAACTCTGCGCCATCATCCTGAACTATAGGGTGAAGCCCTTTATCAAGTGTTCGGCAGTTTCATCTTCCTCTCCACACGCACTGCATACCGTGTCGACCTCTTCGTGGTTGGCCCGATATGTCTTCGTTCGCAATAATCCTGTCCTGGCCTCAAACAGTAGAGAACTACCCCGAGTATTATCATAGATCCCTTCCTTGGCAATTTCCTGCTTAAAATATTGATAGACTTCTAGTGCGGACTTCTTAATCATGCCAATTCTCCACATATTGGTCTCAGCTTCCTTCGCCTTCTTCTTAACCGATAATTCTTTTTGGTTTGGTCCCCTGCTGTTTTCTAAGTATTTAGCAGCCACTTGCCTGGTTCACTTCCTCCATTTTGTATTGACATTCTTCATGCACAAGTAGCTGAATACCTTCCTAGCCCAACGCTCCTCCCCCATTTCCCTCAATCGCTTCTCAAATTTTATATTGCTGCTGGCTTCCCTGCCCTCATATGATGTCCATGCCATATCACCTTGTACTCCCTATTTGGTGTATTCCCGTGAGCTCCTACGGCAAGCCTACCTATTCCACGTTGCTTGATTTCTACTCTTGCTTGAACTTCTGATCGCATGCACGAGACTGCATTGCTGAACGTCGGACCAGGAACCATGAACCCTTTCCATATTCCTCTAACAACATCATACCATTTGTGATTCCGCAGTGCCCTGTTTTTTCATTACCGCTGCATTCCTGATTACTTTTGTCGTCACGTATATTTCGTGTTTCGTTAGGTACTCGGCCCCATGGCTTCGCCATACGCCCAGATATATGTATTTATGTATTTTCTCGAGCATGACTTCCTGTATTCCAAGCTCACCTTCATCGTCATTAAAAATCATGACTGCTGTTTTTTCCTTACTGAATTTAAATCTAACCCATCTCCCTCATTACCGCAGATGTCCACCAATCTCTGCAAATCTTCCTTGTTGTCGGTCATTAGCACTATATCATCTGCGTACATCAATGCTGGTAGAGCCTGTTCAATGAGTCTTGCTTGTTTGACAAAAGAACGGTTGAAGCCCAGTCCACTTCCCTCTAATTTGGCATCTAATTCCTGTAAGTACATCATGAATAATGAGGGTGACAGGGGACACCCCTGCCTAAGCCCCTGTTTGACCTCTGCAGGCTTGGATAGCTGTTTTTCCCACTTTATAACTACCTTGTTACCTTTATAGATATCCTTTAAAAGATTAGTGACTACATGTTCCACGCCTAGTGTGTCCAGTATTCCCCACAATTCCTCTTGAACCACGCTATCGTACGCTCCCTTGATATCGAAAAATGCTAGCCACAGGTGCCTGTGTTCCTTTTCTGATATTTCGGTATACTGCGTCAGTGAGAACAGATTGTCTTCCAACCTCATGTGTTTCCGAAACACATTCTGCAGTTACCCCAGCACGCCCTCATCCTCTATCCATACCTACAGTCATTCCTTTATAATCTACATCGCCAGCCTGTAGACCACTGATGTCACTGTTATAGGACGGTAGTTGTTTATGTCAGCTTCGTCCCCCTTTTCTTTATAGATCATGCTCATCCTGCTGAGTTTCCATCCATCGGGAACTTCACCATCGATTATCAGTTTGCTCACTGCCTCTCTCAAAGCCTGCTTAGACATCGGACCTAATGTCTTTTTCAGCATAATTGGAATGCCATCTGGGCCTGTTGACGTACTACTAGGAACCCTTTTCTCAGCCCTTTCCCACTCTCGTTGTGAAAATGGAGCCATTGCGCTACTTGATTCATCCTTGTCTATTATGGTGCATAAAGCACTTCTTTGTTGAAATTATTCTGTCAACCTTGTTCTTATATATTCAATAGCTTCGTCCCCTACTAGCTTACCACCTTGGGCTGTAGTTATAAACCTCTGCTCTAGGCTCGTCTCATTTCTTTGGGAGTTTAGATGGTTCCAAAATTTCGCAGCTGCCTTTCTATCTTTCTTATGTACTTCTGCCAGCCAGTGAGCTCCATTTCTTTTAATCTTTTCATTGATCAGAAGAGATGCATCCCTTCTACAGCTTAGAAAGGTTTCCCATTTTCTTTCAACATCACCTGTCGGTTCACCCCGCTGCTTAGCATGTCTGTGTTCCCTAGAGGCTTCCTGACGTTTTGCTATGGCTCTCTTAACTTCCTCATTTCACCAACATTTAGGTTTATGTCTTACTTTCCGGGGTGACTCGTCACGCGTCTTAGCAAGCTCCAGCTCAAACAGTTTAATTAGATTTGTGTATGTCCACACTGTTTTATTATCCTTCGTGATTACTTTCTGAATTTGTTTAGTGACTATATCAATTTGCCTTTCTTGATAAAAATTTTCCTGTCGTTGCTCATCTTGTCTCCTTCCCACTTTCACTACTCTTCCAAAACTTAGCTTGACACGTTTGTGATCAATACCAAGACTTCTGGAGCCACCTTCATCTATGTGTATTGCCCAGTGCTTTTCATACATCCTATATTACATCAGTGCATAATCTACCGTCGACTGCAGCCTTCCTACCTCCCATGTTATTTGCCCTTCGCACTTCTCGGTACTGTTGAAATGATCAAATCATGCATTTAACACATATTCATAATCATTTTGCCTGTTGTGTCGGTATACCCATCTATATCTTCTAAGTGCGCGTTTATATCTCCTATTATAATTATCTCGCACTCTCTTCCCAACTCCTGAATGTCCTTTGATATAAACTCTACTATTGCCTGGTTTTCCTTTCTCGCCTTTGCTCCCGTCCACAAGTTTTATGAATGAATGCCCACATACCACCCCCTTTTCTGCTGCCTTCTGTTCTATTACAGTATTTCCAGGCGTAGTCCGGATTTTTCGCAGGTTGTTCCATGTCCCTGGGATGTGTTTCTACAAAATCGTGTACCATCGACCTCTCCTCTCTTAGCTGTTTTTCTATCTCTTCCCACTTCAGCCTGTGCCTACCACCCTGCATGGTAATATACCCTATGTCTGAATTGGCTCGGCGCTCGTGGCTATGTCTATTTCGGCCCCCGACTCTACCTATCTTAGATACTGGTGCCACTTTGGAATTGTATCTGTCTATACCACCTGTAAAAGAGTCTCCCTGGTCGTTTTTCTCGTTACTAGCTATCCTGCACCACGAAGGGCCCGCTTGCCCCCCAAAAAAGCTACTGCGCGTCCTGCAAGTCGCCAAGCCACCTCATGACCAAGCAACCCATCGAAGTGAATTCTGTGTCGTTGGAAAGCACCCCACCTATGCACCTCTCTGTTTATTTCCATCACCTCAAAGCCTTTTTCTCGACTCATCCGCCATATTTCTTAGTTTGCGTTGACAACCGCTCTTTGCAGGTTGCTATCAGGCACCGGTACTTCTGGTATTGTACATAACCCTACCTGTACCTGAGGAGAAATGGCGCGCATGTCATCGATGCCTTTCGCCAGTGGGGTTGCTAGTCCTGCTGTATTTTCCTTTAAAACATCGTTTAAACCGCCTGAAATTATCACGAGGTTTCGTCTATCAGCTGTAGTTTTGCGTTTTGCGCTCGTTTGCCTCAAGACTGTGTCCAGCTTGCGTCCTGGGAACGCCCCTTCTGCAACCCTCTTGTCACCTCTTACCCTATCTTTGATGGCTTCTGTGCATCGATTTAAATTCGAGTCCCCGGCGATTATCACATGCTGTGACTTTTCAGCTGAAGCGTCCAGCACCTGGGGGCTTCTTGCACCTTTGACGCCGGCTGCTTTGTCGCCTCCCAGCCCCACCACTACCTCGCTGAAGCTGGGCCTTGCGACAATTGAACCGGCTGAACCTGTTTTTTCCAAACTTGCTTGCTCTTTCCACTCCGCCGTTCTTGTGGCCGGTTCCCTACTGTTCTCTCCGTAGGCCGCTCCTCTGTTCACTTTGGCTAGTGCTTCCTCGGCGGACTTCGGCCGTTCTCCCATTGCCCTCGTTTTCGCTCTCTATGTCGCCAACGCAGTCTCGAGCTCGGCCATTCTCATTAGCAGTTCACTCTAAGCAACCATCATTTTCTTCATTTTTTCCTTGACCTCACATTGCCTACACTTCGCGTCAGCCTCTTCTCCATCCGCTCCTACACTTGGGTCCACTTTAAAACCACTCCACATTCTGAACACTTTACAGTCTTTTTAACCATGTCTTTCTGACACCAATTGTCCCTATACTCGATAATTACTAAACTCGAGCCCTGCCCTACGAAAAAAAGAAAGTCTAAGCTCTACTACAAAAATTTGCGTGTTCAATGTACGTGGACCTCCCCCACGGGGTGGCAAAAGAAAAAAAACATCAAAAAATTTAAACACACGCACACACACTAACTAATAAATACCTGGTGACTGGCCCCTGAAAACGCTGTACCATAATTAGGTGCTACGTAAATTTCCACTGCTGCCTTATAATTATAAAGACAAGCTCAAAACATGCAAAAACACTTATTTTCGCAGTCAATCAGGCGCGCTCAAAAACACGTCCATCCACCGTGGCAGTCCGAACCGACGTGTCCTTCTAGTCGCTAACCCATCTCGCAACCTAGCCTTCTATCGAAGCGAATTCTGGGTCCTTGATTAGAGTGGCTTTCCTGGCAACAGCATTTCGTGAACTACGCCTTCGCTACCGCCATGAACGCAGCACCGGACGAGACGCGGGTTTGAACGCTCCTCTACTGCAAGGGTCCCTGGGCACGCATCATACTCAGTTCACTCATGTTCGACGAAGATGCGTAGAAGTCGTACGCGCATGATGATGATGATGATGATGATGATGTTTGATGATTTTTGGCGCAAGGGCCATTTCATGGCCAAAGAGCGCCAGTTCATCTTACTAAAAATATGGACAATGCTTGTGATAAGCGCACCATAAGGGCCATAAAATTCCTCGCGGTAAGGCGGGTAAAAACATACAAGTAATAAAATCATGACCATGCCGTGAAAGGTGTGTGTGGTGCGAATAAATGACAAAAGTTGGTGATAATAAAAAACGATGGTGGATATGAATGGCATTAGCACAAGTGCCTCACTCGTTGATACTCTTGCGTCCAAGGGCCGTGAGGCAAGTGCTTTCTTGTGTAGCCACCGCAGCAAAAACCTCTCTCGAGAGGTAGGGCTACGGAATGCCCGGGTATATGATATGAAAACTATGAATTTCTATTAAAAACGCTAACAATAATTTTTGACTATAAAGCGGTTCCGTACCGAGGAACATTGCAGGGTGTAAAGGTATTTGTTGTCGACAGGGTAATGGAAAATGTTGTTTTCTTAGAGCTTCTAAGTGTTTGCATTGGATTAACATGTGAAGGACTGTTAATGCTTCACCACATCTGTCACACAATGGTGGATCGCCACCAGACGAAAGATATGTGTGTGTCGTGTATGTGTGTCCTATCTTGAGTCTCGTTAGTATTACCTCTGTGTGACGCGATTTCGATACGGGCAGCCAATGACCAAGGTGTGGCTTGATAATGTGTAGTTTGTTTTGTGTGTGGGTATCCCACTTGCTCTGCCAGTAGTCCCTGAGGTTTCGTTTGAGAGACGGCTTAAGATCAAGGGCCGAGATTGATATGGGTGTAGGGGTAGTGCTTTTGTGGACGGATGCAGCGAGCTGATCCGCCCTCACGTTGCCTTGACCCTCACGGTGCCCTGGCACCCAGCACACTACAACATGTTGTTTTAGTGTGTAGAGTGTGCACAAAATGGAGAAAAGTGAGACAAGGACTGGTTTTTTTTTTGTTTTTTAAGAGTGTGCAGAGCCAATACCACACTGAAGGAGTCCGTATAAATTAGTGCTTTTTGTATTTGTAATTTTTTGATGTGTTTAGCCGCCACAAGTATCGCATAAGCTTCTGCTGTGAAGATACTTGTGCCTGGATGTAGAGGGCCAGCATCCGACAAGGATGGGCCGACAGCAGCGTAGGACACAGAGGAGTCGGACTTGGAGGCATCTGTAAAGAACTCAGGACGTGTGTATTTGTGTTGAAGTTCTAGGAAGTATGTTTTGATATGGGCGATAGGAGCTTGTTTTGTAACTTCTAGAAAAGACACATCACAGTCTATAGTCTGCCATTGCCACGGTAGCGGGTATGCTACAGGAGCCATTAAACTGTGTTCAAGTGAGACTCCAGTTTCCTCAGCTAGACTTTTCAGGTGAACTGAGAAAGGGCTGCCTCATCGAAGGCCTGTTTTGAAACAGAATTGAGCTCGACAAATGATTAATAGTAGAGTATGAGAGTGATTCTTGTCTGCTTTCACCTTAAGGAAATAAACAAAGGACATGTAAGTTCTCTGCAGACGAAGCGACCACTCATTTGACTCAACATAAAGGCTTTCTATGGGGCTGGTGCGAAAAGCACCCGTAGAAAGGCGGATGCCCAAATGGTGCACGGGGTTCAGCATCTTCAAAGCACTTTGAGTCGCAGACTGATAAACAACGGCCCCATAATCTAAGCGGGTGCGAATAAGGCTTCTATACAGGTTCATGAGACATTGCCTGTCACTACCCCACGTAGTACGTGACAACACTTTTAAAACATTCATGGCTTTTAAACATTTTGTTTTTAGATACTTGATGTGTGGTACGAAGGTCAACTTGCTGTCCAAGATTATTCCTAAGAATTTATGCTTCGTATTAACGGACAGACGTTGACCGTTCAGTTCAACGTCGGGTTCTGAGGGCATGCCTCTCTTTCGGGAGAACAAGACACACGTGCTTTTTTGTGGGTTCAGTCGGAATCCGTTTTCCTCTGCCCATTTGGAGACCTTGTTTAAACCTAACTGAACCTGCCGCTCACACATTGCCAGAATGCAAGATCTAAAGCCAAGTTGGACGTCATCGACATATGTACAATAAAACATATTGCGAGGAATGTACAAGCAAAAGGAATTCATTTTGATGAGAAAACGTGTGCAGCTAAGTACACCACCTTGTGGCACGCCTGTTTCCTGGACAAATAATTGGGAAAGAACCGTGCCCACTCGGAAACGGAATGTCCGGTTTGACAGGTAATTTTCGATTATGTGAAACATTCTTCCGCGCAGCCAAGGTGGGCAGGTCTCTTAGAATTCGAAAACGCCATGTTGTATCATAAGCCTTTTCGATATCAAGGAATACAGAGAAAAAATATTGTTTATGGACGAAGGCGTCCTGATCTGTGCCTCGATACGAACAAGGTGGTCTTTGGTGGATCTACCTTCTCGAAACCCGCACTGAAATGGGTCGAGCAAATTGTTTTTTTCAAGGATATGTACAAGTCGGCAGTTTAGCATATTTTCGAAGACTTTGCACAAGCAGCTTGTAAGTGCAATAGGCCTATAACTCGTAGGTAAAGAAGGGTCCTTGCCCTCTTTCGAAATTGGAATAATAATAGCCTCTTTTCAGGAGGTTGGGGTAGTGCCAGAAAACCAGATAGCATTGTACAAACAAAGAAACGTTTTTCGTGTTTCGATTGGTAGGTTTTTTTTAACATTTCATACACTACACGGTAAGAACCTGGGGCAGAAGTATTGCAGAAGTTTAGAGACGTTCGCAGCTACGCTAGACTTAAAGCTTGGTTATATGCCTCGTATCTAGTGCATTTGTGTTCGAGTTTCTGCTTTTCTATTCTTGTTCTGTATTTTTGGAAAGTGTCAGTATAGTGGGATGAGCTGGACACTTGTTCGAAGTGTGCACCGAGGAAGTTTGCCTGATCTTTCAAGGTATCACCCTGAGTGTTTCGAGTGGGAGTGAGTGTACTTGTCTTCCTGCTACCCTACGAACCATGTTCGAGACTTTGACCTCTTGTGTATATGAATTTATCCCTGATAAAAACTTGTGCCAGCTTTCTCTTCTGGCCTGCCGACGCGTTCTCCTGCCTCGAGATTTTATTTTCTTAAAGCTCTCAAGGTTTTCCGCTGTCGGCGAGTTCCGCAGCAACCTCCATGCCCTGTTCTGTTCCTTTCGCGCATTCTGACACTCAGTGTTTCACCACGGGACGTGTCGTTTGTTGGGCAGTCCAGATGTTTGTGGAATGCACTTGGCTGCTGCGTCAGTAAGCAAGCCGTGAAGTACTGCACAGCTTCATCTATGTCTACTCCGCATATGTCAGTCCAATTTAAGTGAGTAAGCTTTTGAAAGTGTTCCCAGTCGGCTTTCTTTACCAGCCGTTTGGGAACATGTGGAGGACATTCATATATTATTGGTGTACTCAAAACTAAAGGAAAATGGTCACTTACGTATGGATTATTTATGCCTTTCAACTGAAGTAATGGTACAAGTGAAGGAGATGCGATACTGAGGTCTATGGAAGAGTAAGTTTTGTTGGCAAGGTTATAGTATGTTGCCTCTTTTCTATTCAACAGACAAGCACCTGGTGAAATGAGGAATTGATCAATGAGACGACCTCGTGCATCACAGCGAGAGTCACTCCACAGACCATTATGTGCGTTCAGGTCCCCAAGGACCAGATAAGATTCAGGTAGTTCGTCTATTAAAGACTGGAATTGAAGTTCTTCAAGACGGTGGTGCGGAGGTGTGTACAAAGAGCACACAGTGACGAGTTTGTTTAGGATAACTGCTCGGACAGCCACTGCCTCGAGGGAAGTTTGAAGGGGTAATTGTGTACATGCTATACCTTGACTAACTAGAACCGCTACACCACCGGATGTTAACATGGCATCATCTCTATCCTTTCGGAAGATTACGTAGTTACGTAAAAAGTTTCTGTTTGTTCGTTTCAAGTGTGTCTCTTGTACACACAGAACTCTAGGATTGTGTTCATGTAGGAGTTCTTGTAAGTCATCGAGGTTTCCAAGAAGGCCTCGGATGTTCCACTGTAATATTTCTGTCTGCATATTTAACCAAGAGAGATGCTGCTGTGTGTACAAAGAGTATTCTGTGTTGAAGTGAGCTCGTTAATTCAGGTGGCAGGATGGTCGTTCGGCCCCGTTATTGGTTTTTTTATTTTTCTTGGCACGCTCCAAGGAGCCGCGCCGCAGTTTTGGTACCAAGGGTACCGTTGTGTCCATTGCCTACTCACAGGCACTGGGTGCCCGCTTATGCGAGCTGGTGGTTTGGATTTTAGGCCTCGCCTGGTGAGGGGAGGCCTTGAGACCAAAGTACCCTGGAGTCTCCGGCCTCAATTCCCTAGGAGGCGGAGTAGACTGAACTACTGCCGCCTTGGGGGCAGGCGCCAGAGCCGGCGGTTCGCCCTGCGCTGGCCGAAGGAGTGGCGAGGACTGGTGCGGCGTTGCCCCCTGACACGCCACCTAAGCATATGTAGCACAATAAAATGGCGACACTCTTCATCTTGCTTCCTCGAATGTGATATTTTCTTTAATTTTCAATGTGATGATTTCTTTTTTTTTCCAAAATGAGCAAGACCGTGAGTATGCTGCTGTGTGTACTGCTGTGTGAACTGTGGCGGCATGATTTTCGCTACAGTTTACACAGTGTGATGGTTCTTCGCAATTGTCAGAATTGTGGCTTGACACTCCACATTGTGCACAAGTTTGGTGACCACGACAGCTTTGTGAGCCGTGGCCATACTTCTGGCATTTAAAACAATGACGTGGGTTAGGTATGTATGATCTGATCGACGTCTTCGTGTACCCTGTTTGAATACTTTTGGCAGATTACTGGAAGCGAGTGTGAGTATCAGGTGTTTCGTTGGTGTTACCTTGTTGTCTCTTCTAATGATGATCCTTTGTATATTGGTCACATTCTGACTCTTCCACCCCTCCAGAAGTTCCTCTTCAGTCAAGCCGAGCAAATCAGCATCAGATACTACTCCAAGGGTTGTGTTCAAAGATCTGTGTGGCGTTACAGTAATGGGAGTGTCACCAAAAGTTGAAAGATTCTGTAGCTTTTCAAACTGTTCTTTTTCTCGACCTTCAAGGAGGAGGTCTCCGCTGGCCATTTTGGTAACTTTGTACCCGGCTCCAAGACTTTCTGTGAGACATCTGGCTACTACAAAGGGGGATACAGTTCTGGCTTGCTCGCTGCTTATATCACTATGTATAACATGAAATTGGGGGAAGTTTTCACTTGATCGGTTGAAAAAGCCTAAATCTTCGGTGCGTACGCGCTTTAAGGCGGTGCAATCACTTAATAAGGAAAATGCTCTAAGCATGCCAGTTTAATTTTCTTTAGAAGCGTTGGCGGCCACCCACCACGGAGCTCAATGAGAGGACGCTACAAGTTTGCGGTTGCTAAAACCTGCAGACGCCAGCCGTACAACGCTACTATAACCCAATGCGCCTAGACCAATATAGGCTATTTGCACAGGGTTAACCCTAGCCGCCAGGAAGTTTGGAAGTAGACAGAAGAGAGTAGAAGACAGGACAGATAAATAGTAAGAGATACCGACGAAGAAGTAGGGAGAAAGAGATAGGAAAATGCGACTGCCGATTTCCCTTGGGTGGGTCAGCCCAGGGGTGCCATCTACGTGAAGCCGGGGCCAAAGGGGTGTGTTGCCTCTACCGGGGGGCCTTAAAGGTTCGATCGCCCGGCGTCGGCTCAACCCCCAGGATCCCCTTTTTCCCCGGACATGGCAAAGCCACGCATGGCTAGGCGTGGCAGGGAGTAGAAACTCCCCCGTTAGTTCGGGTCCGTGGTGTCGCTACACATCAAACGCCTACTTGCGCAGGCGCCCCTGCGGGCAGTCATACGCGGAAGTCACCAAGCGTCTCACGAGCTACTTCGTGCACACAGTAAATGAGTTGTACGAGAGTTATCTCTTCCACAACTAGACCCAACAGCTTGGCGATACAGTCGACAGTTTTTTCACGGCACTGTGAAACTTGGTACACAAGTGCAATTATCTGTCACCTGCTGTCGAAGAGCGTCTTCTTCACGACATTTCAGTCGTGGGTTTGCTGCACTCTCGCCTCTCGGACAAACTGATATGCTCCCATTGGTGGTTGTTGTGGTTAGAAGGAAGAGGAAAAAGGCGCCTAATTTCTGTCTTCCCCAGGGGCGACACGGCGCAGTGCCCTATAGGGTTAGGGGGAAGGAGAGATGAAAAGAATTGAAGAAAATAGACGAAGAAATAGAGAGGCAAGCGACGGAAAATAGGAGATAGGAAAGTGGGGATCCGGTCGAAGCATTCCAAGGGCGGGGCACCACAGTGCGAGAGCTGCACGGCGTCAGGAGACCGCGGAGGGCGAACCAGTCAGCGGGAGCTACGCTGGCGTCGGAGATCACGAAGGCATGTCTGTCGAGCTAGAAATCCTCCGAGCGAATCCCCCATTGCCAGGGGTGAGAATAAGCTCTCGCTCCCGCAGCTGGTGCTATAGAAGAGAGAGTGAGCGTGGAGAGATATCACCTGCTGGCGCCCGCGGAGGCGATGTGAGCGCTCAATGGTGACAGAATCGGCTCCGTGTACTTTCTTCAATTTCCACGGATTACCATCTCAACACCATTGAATTCGGGTTCCTTTTCACCAACAAGCTCCACCGACCTCCATAAAATAGACTGGACGACGCATCCCCACCCACCCATGCGGGGGTTTGTGAAGCCACCGGAAGGTCCTTTCGGTGTCCCGGAAGCTGGCGTCTTCTGGGAGTTTAAGGCGTGTAATTGACATATCTGGTGGCAGTTGTTGTGATCGTAATTTTTGTGTTTTCTTTTTATAATACACAGTTTTACGGTCATCCAACTTTACGCGAAAAATGACAAACGCTGTAGCGACGCTGTCTGAAACGGCGGGGTGCTGTGATCTACAACTGGTGCATGCAACAAACCCTACAATACGGCATCACTTGGAACGCCGTTCAAATATGGCGCAATGCTAGTACGTACAACGTTAAACTTGGTCAGGTCGGTCAGGTGACAGAGAAAAAATTGCCGGAGCATTTTTTAGGGGCGAAGCTCCTTTTAGCGGCACTTGTTGGTCCCTCGTAGCCGTTGTAGTAGTGTATAACGAGTATAACATTTTGACCTCCAAGGTGGTGCTGGTGAGAGATTTCTTCTGTGCGTTGTGGAACAATAAAAAGATTGTGCTCAATGTACATGGCAATGGCTGCTAAGGGGAAATGAGAGACAGGAAAATGTGGCTTTTAGTTAACGCACACACTGCGAATATTCTATTGTTCAACAACGCACTGAAGACCAGAAAGGATTGCTACGTTATACTCATTGGGCGTAACCTCCTAGGTTTTAGAAAGGTTTAGCGAGCTTTGGGCCACAGTGTTATGAATACAGTGAACTAGTATATAGCATGAACTCGAGGGGGTTAAAGGTGGGAAGTAGACACGAAGTGCAAGCCGTAAGAAAGTGTGCGTGTAACTCTTCTCGTTCAGTCCTTGGAATGTCCGATGAATGGCGGTGCTTCTATATGAGGAATATATGAGGAAAAGATGCGAGATGGTGGTACTTGGAGTGTTGAATAGGTGGACGAACGGACACACAGACAGATGCATGGGTGACGCACGGATGGCTGCACGGACGAATGGACGCATGGATGGACGCAGGAGCGAATGTATGGACGAAAGCAGGGACGGACGCACAGATGAACGTCCGGACGCACAAACAGACGCACGAACGGACGGACGGATGGACGCGTGGGCGGCCACATAGGCGCACGCATGGATGGACATGAGCAAGAACGAATGGACGGACGGATGCTTCACCCCACTATCCATCATTCACTTCGTGGATATGCTGCCATTTTTTTTACAAAAAATGGGGTAAGCAAAGTGGTAGCAGTTTTGAACACATGCTCTGGCGCTGCTCAGCAATGGCCGGTGCGGCTTCTCACGGTGAACAGTGGTGGCAGTGAATGCTGCACAGTGATGCGCTGGCGGACCAATTCAGGGCTGTCCACAGGACCCATGTGGCAGCAGAGTGGCTTGGCCTCTCTGTCTAGACGTGGGAGCAGTAGGATCAGCCCTAGGCTGATCCTCAGGCCTTCAATAAAGTTCTTCATACCACACTCGTAGCCATGAGCGCGAAGGTTTGTCGGATTGATCCGGGAAAGAAAACAACGTTGGGATGACATCGTTTCAAAAATTGAATTTTGGAACCGAGGGGTCAAAACATGACTGCAAAATGGTCACCGCAAAGTCTGCTTCTTAGAGACGGCGTTCAGTTGTCCCTCTTGACGTTACTTACCCACTTCTCATATATTTCAGGCCTCAAGCATGGGGAACTGCATATTAAAAAACCAAACACCTTCAACGAAGGTACCTCGATAATAAATAGGCGGTCAAATACCACATTTTCCTCGCAGAATGCGTAAAAAGGAATTTATGTTTGAATAATATTTTGAGTTATTTATGCGTAAAATATCTTTGCGACGACATTTACGGTCAATTCATAAAGTTCAGAGCTCTCTACAGGCCAGCATTTTATTGAAAAGAAGAGGAAACCACTCGCACCCGCAACAGATAAATGTTCATGGCGGTGTCTTACGGGACACCAACGGTGTCTTCCGATGGCATCAACCGCGTGCTCAATGTGAATTCCAACTTCCCCTAATAGACATCAGTGACATGTTTTACGCTTAATTTGACCCCTTATACATAAATGCTCCTTGATTTCAACTGTACTTGAAACCGCCATTCATGCGGCACGTTTGACGCGCGTCTGTGCGTCAGAGCTGCCTTGCCACATTCTAAAAACTGGCATATCCCACGTACACTGGGAACCGATGATATGCGAAGCACGAATGAGAAATGTTGATATGCCACTCTAAAAACAGCACAACGTTATCAAGTGGAGGTAAATGATGCCGTACATGACTTTCGTGCCATGATTATGACGTTAGGGTGTGTCGTTTACCTTCGTCTTCTACTCACGTAACGTGATACCAAATTTAGTATGTGGAGTTAGCGAAATGGCCACGAGCATGCTATGAGCGTGGTAAGTTTTCATGTTCTTAAATGACACGCGTGACAGGATTATCATGTTTGCACCAGTCATATATTTCGTCACCCATTTTCGTCACGTAACACCAAATTTTGTATATGTGGAGCTAGCAAAATGGACGCAAGCGCATCATTAAGGTGCCAAAATACTTCAATGTAGCGTTGACGCGCATGCACGCTGGGCACAGCGACGCTAGGTTAGAAAAACGCGAGCACTGTACAGTCTAACGCCAGGTGTGACCAGCGTCCGTCGGCGTGGCCCGACGGCAACCGGCGCGAAATGCGACGTGCTGCATTTCGCGCCGATGCGTTACCCATACCATAATGCCTAGAATATACTTACAAGTACATTCTAGGCACTGTACCCATACAACACTGCGTCTCCCTCTTTTCATGACGGAGGGACGCCGGACGCGCTGAAACTCGCATGCGTCGAAGCAAGGCAGCGCGGCGCGCGCCTGCGAATATACGGCAGGACCGGCGCCTGGCGTGGCAACGCCGGCCTGACGCGACGAAATGAACGCCGGCGAGCACGCGCATCGCGTCACGTCGAAATGTATTGGTGCCTTGAGTGTGGCATTGAGTCATGTTCTCACATGACACGCATCCCATGATTAGCATGTTTGCCCCAGTCACATACCTTCGTCATATATTGGCGTCACCAAATATGAAACTTTCATTATGAAGCGAGTGAAACGGCCGCGAGCGCATCATCAGTGTGGCATGTAGTCATGTTGTTACATGAGACTCGTGTCGTGATCATCATGTTTGGATGTGCCACTCACCTATGTCATCCGTCGACATAGGTAAATGTCGCGTCGCGTAATACAGTGTTTGGTACATGTGAAGCTAGCGAAATGGCCGCGAGCGCATTATGAGCGTAGCATGTAGTCACGTTGTTACATGACACGCATCTCATGTTTATTATGCTAGCACCAGTATCACACCTTCGTCATTCATTCACGTCCCGTAATACTGAATTTGGTATAAGTGAAGCTAGCGAAACGGCCACCAGTGCATCATGAGCGTGGGGTATAGTCATGTTGTGACATGACACGCATCTCATGATTATGATGTTTGCACTGGTCACATACCTTCTTCATTCACTCACGTACTGTAATAACAAATTTGGTATATGTGACGCTTGCGAAACGGCCGCGAGCGCATCGTGAGGGTGACATGGAGTCATGTTGTTACAAGACACGCATGTCATGACTTTCATGTTAGGGTTTGTCGCTAGTGTTCAACATGCAATCATGCCATACCATACCAGTTTTGCAACATGCCTTGCAAACAAAACCACTGCAAGAGCTTCCGGACCTTGAAATCTAAATTTCGACATTCATGATATACATATCATGATTTGCATATTATGACCACTCATATATGTTCTTCATACATTCATTTATGCCATATCAAGTTTGGTATTGATACAATTATCGAAACAGCCAGGAGAGCTAAAAGTCGTCGGTGGCTGGATAGATAGATAGATAGATAGATAGATAGATAGATAGATAGATAGATAGATAGATAGATAGATAGATAGATAGATAGATAGATAGATAGATAGATAGATAGATAGATAGATAGATAGATAGATAGATAGATAGATAGATAGATAGATAGATAGATAGATAGATAGATAGATAGATAGATAGATAGATAGATAGATAGATAGATAGATAGATAGATAGATACGCTCAGTGTCAACAAAGTTAGCTAAGAAATGGCATTTAAAAACAGCGCCTTCAAAACGCGTTTGTGCTGTATTGAAGTCGCTGGCAAGTGAACTGTAAGGGTACGAGCACACTAGCGGGAAGCGTGCCGCCGCGGCATGACGCGCGTCTTCGCCGCCGAGCGGTGAAAAGCGGCACGCTGGCCACATCTGCGGGAGTCACGTGACAACAGTCTCGAGCGGTCTCGCAGCGGCTCGCGAGATTTCGCGCGCTTTTTTGTCGTCTGTTCTGAGCTCTCCGACTTTACGGTGCAATCGTGCGAACAATGGCTGGCGACGACGATCTCCTCGCAACGCTCAACGTTACCGTGATGGCGTGTCTGCTGTTGCTTCAGCGTCGCCGCTCTCGAAATGCGCCGCGAAGATATTGGGTCCATCCGCTTTGGAGGTACAGAGATACTGAGGGACAGGCCCACACACTGCTTCCCCGTCTGCGTGCAAGAAATGAAATCTATTTCCGAGAGTAAGTAATTTATATCATTCAGTGTTTAGTGCTGTTAAAAATCAGTTGACGGCAAGTTTTCAGTTGCCAAGAATGGGCAGTCAAAACGAGGTTTTATGCCTCCAACTTCGTCAATATAGGCATAATAAATTTCTACATGAATGCAAAGCTTTTCAAGGATTGCACAGGTCACGCATGGCATCGCATGGCATTCATGGTCTTGTGCACGAGGGGAAGGGGGCCCGCGGAAAGTCTGCCTCTTTGATTAACTGCGTTATGGCCACTCGGGTTTCTGATGGCAATGGTCGACAGCCAAAAGTCCGTGAATGAGACGGTGGTCCCATGGCTGTTCCCCTCTTTACTTCAGGAAGGCCATGGGCCGAATAGACTAACGAGGTCCACCTAGGTAACTCTGTGTACGCCTATGCGCACATTCACTTTTGAATGGCCCCTGTTGATTTCCCGAGTATTGCGTATGGTCAAACATACGTACAAAATATTACTTGAAAACTCGGAATACTGATTCAGAAGCACTACTTCATGTCTTATTGATGCGATGAATGAGGAACAAATTAATTCATTTAAATAAATACAATACAATAGGTTCAAGAGACAATCATTTATTAAGAATTTCACATGTTCTTATGTGAGAGCTGTTAGGTCTACACTGGCGATTTTTGTGTGCACAATGACAATATTCGAATTGCACAGGACATTCATCCTAACACTGCCAAATACAGCCCATTTGATGTGCCAAAAACATGTTCGGTGAGCATGAGGAACGTAGTCTAGCAATCGCTGTGAAAATTGACAAAACATATTTTCCTATTTAATGTTGCGCCTCCCATCACTGAGAATAAGTGCATACGCTGGTGAAGTACGCACAGTGTTAACAGATGCTACTGAAGTGAAGTTGTATTATGGGACATTCAATAAATGAACCTACACTAAGGTCCTAGAGTGCTGAGGCTTAGGAACTTCTGTAGCCTATTTGAGAACAGGTCTCTAGTTTTTGTCCAAGACCCATTGCAACTTTGCACATGCCCTTTAAGGCACTGGTCATTCAGGAACAGTGGCTATTCTTTTCTACATATATATTGTATGCAATGTTTGCAATTAGAGTTCCTCCACAATGTCAGAGTTTCCTGGTACTCTTTGTGAAGAACATGTAGATTTTGATGCACAAGTAGGCAACATCTCCTAGCAGGCTATCCACAATGAGGGCAGCTTGAGGCTTCCTGATAATAGTTCTCTCGACACCTCGTAGCTGTTAATACTGACTTTGATGTCCGAAGAGTAGCAGCTTTAATACTCAAGAGCTTCTAGGTATGTTCATAAATGTTCGATGATGGGTGCTGGCAGAATGGTTGCGTAAGGCCGCTTCTCATCAACTTTTAGCGTACTCTTAAACAAGACAGAGGGCAGAATATGCTTGCTTCACAGTGTGCTAAAATAAAATATATTGTAAAATGGATTACTAACATCTCCAAGACTATGATCTCAGGTTACATTCTCGTTGTATGAGCTCGCATGAGAGGGTGTCCTGAGAAACATGGCCTTGTCCTGGCAAAGTAGTGTTCGTAAGAAGACAATTTTCATATAAAGAGTCGGTGAATGGGGGTTGTGTGCTCAAGTCGATGATTTTACAAGCAAACTTGTCTTTTTCGAGGCTAGAATAGAACAGTTTCGGTCTAGCCTTGAGGAAGACAATTCCACTTGTCAAAATGTCGGCTCCAGCAAAGTGCCTCTGTTTACTGATTTTTTCTATTTTTCCCTTCTCGCCATTTTCACGCATTTAGGCAAAAATGGCCATAATTGGTATTTATATACACCATAAAACTTACAGAAAAGCCATAATTATTCTGTAATTTATGATCTTAAATGAAAGCAGCACGATAGGAGCGCAAGGAACAAAAAAAAGCAGCACCCTAAAATTCGGTTTCTAGTAATCAGCCTCATTTTTCAGTTTCCTCCGAATGCCACCAAGGACTTTTGACACATGGCTCAGTCTCGTTAGACCACTGATCAAAAGAAGAGTGACGCCGTTTCGGCTGCCAACTTCTGCACATGAAAGGCTGGCGATGACCCTGAGATAAGGCAATCAAAAGAAAAGTAATAACCAAGTAAAACGTTTGCAGCTCTGCACTGCATGCTAAACCATAGCTACAACAAGACGTATGTTTACTAATATAGTAATATTCACGCTTTCTGCTCAATGACATACACTCCAAGTTAGCACCACAGAATAGTTATTAGGTTATGGTCCTGAAATGAAAAAAAAAACAGTTCCATGTTTACGTAACATTAGCAAATAGCATAGGTGGAAAACGACACCACCTGTCGAACGCAGATGAAGACAGTCTATCATCATCTCTGTCATTTATTTTACGCCCATTCATCTGTTTATACACATTTTTTATTGTTTCTTTCATATTTATTTACCTCATTATGTATTGCCCTCTTCCTTTTCCTAGGCGTTGAGCCGTGCTCTCTATCGGGCTGTAGAAATTAGGCACTTTCTTCTTCTTCTAAGCATGAGCACCTTTTCTTTTCCTCTTGTTCACTCTAACATCAGTCTGCTACACCCATAGTCACCTTTCCAATCCCACATTTAAACTATGTTATGCGAGGCTATGCCATACTCTATTTTCGTTCCATTCAGCTTTACTTCCTTCTCGCTCTTACAGCACTTTTTCTCAGTAAAGTAAGTTTTCAGGAATACTAAATGGCAAAGTTTCTCACTAGTCGTTTGACACCCAATGAGAACATACACTGAAAGTTTTGTTGAGATCACTAAAAAAAGAAAAATCACTAGTTTCTTTTGCTTGAGGAAGTGCCTGCATGACCTGCGTCTCTACTTCAGCATTGTGATCGGTGTTTTGAAGCAAGAGCCATTCACTGTATTCAACAGCATTAAGTATTCAGCTCAGTGGAACAAAAGTAGATGTGTTGTCTTAAAAAAATTCCTATATTTTCAGATTTTTTGCTAATGAAGACACCTTGCGAAGTCTGTCATTCAACTATCTGACAGGGCGATGAACGGCAGGTGATATTGTAAGGGAAACAACCGCCGTGCTGTGGCATATTCTCCAACCACTGTACATGAAGTTTCCTCAGACAACTGGGGAGTGGAAAAGGGTAATGATAGTACCAATCATACCAGATTTTTTATTTTAGTGGCTGGTGTGTATCAGTGGCATAAGAGGATTGCTGTGGTTTTATCATTTTTCTTTGAAAAATACATTCACGAGCAACTTATCACATTGAACTTATTATTAACTACATCAGGTAGTATAAATTGAGTGCTTTTTTTTTCAAATGAAGAAGTCAGTGTTTCTCATGGCCATGTAACGTGCTGCAGTTACAAAAATAATCAGAAGTAAGTTATTCTTCTCAGTGCACTGAAATTATGCAAGCAGTTGGCCACAGCAAGGAGAATGATAAAGTGGTTGCTTGGTAACATTAAAACATCAACAAATGAGTGGCTGGCAGTGCACTCCTTTGTGAATTGACAACAGGAAGTATACACTCAGGTTGCAGTAATGGTAAATTAATTTGAGTTCGGCTTGCAAAGTGTTTCATTTTCAAGAGTAGTACGTTGTTACTTGTCGAATTCATTTAAAAAATTGCTATAAAAATCGCTTGGTGCCCATTCAGGTAAGTGAATCTGATGCAGTAACTGCTTTTTGAATATTTAAGCATATTCACAATTTAATTTCATTGGTTTTGTGCTGGTATGTAATATGTTTAAAGCAATTGGCCTATTTTAGCCCGACAGTGTATGTAGTAATGCCGTGAATGCATGAATTATCTGCAAGCCACAATTCAGCTTCAACTAGGCGTATGCATAACTCTATGTTTGTCATATTTCATGTTGCATTCCACTGTTTATCATTCAACAAGCATTTTGTGCCACTGAGTTCATTCATATTGCCTTTATCTTTTGTGGCTCTTTTTTGATGGATCTAGATTGCTGCAGATATGGAGGAATCTTGGAAATTTCCTAATTGTTTGGGAACCATAGATAGAAAAGATGTCATCTATGAATGCCCAAGGAATACCGGTTCAAGGAACTTAAACTACAAGAAAACCTTCAGTGCTGTTTTCCTTGCTGTGTGTTTTGCACAATACAGGTGAAATTCTTTTTCTTACTGGCCTTCTCAAGCAGTAATGACAACGAATAGGCAACTTGGTTGAATTTCCTGTCATGGTAATTCTTAACTTAATCATGTGGGCTTGAGATATCATAATAAGCAGATTGTCATCCTCATTCAACATTATCTTCAATGGTGTTACAGTCACTTACGTTCATGCTAAACTATGGGGTTCCAAACTTACATTATTACTTACACTCATAGGTATTCATAATCTTTTCCATTTCTTCAGATAGACTTTATTAATAGTAATACTGTTATCCCTTCCCTCTCTCTGGTACATATTACCACTGCCACTGGCATGCCTTAAAACCTGTCGCCAGAAAGCAGTGTTTTATCTACGACAACACCATCACTCGCTCTTTTTTACATCTACCAGATGAGCGAGAAGGAAGTGAAGTCTGTGTGGTGTGCTGTATAACTATGTCTACTGGATTTTCTTTTTGGTTCTCCCACTGTGTGTTTTTCCCTTTTTAGCGTGAATATGGCAACAATAATGATGACGAAGTGAAGCCTTTGGCGAGGAGGCTGTGCCTGATTATAAGACGTGATTAAAAGAGAGCAAAGTAGGTACAGACCAGTGTCGGATGTCACACGTCTAAGTGGAAGGCTTTAAAGTTTCGGTTGCTTGGTGTTAATCTTCCACATGCCTTGACATCGCACAGTCACATAATCTAGCGTTTCACTTACATCAAAGCACTCCGACCCCAGCCCTGGTCAAACACATGACTTGTACGTAAATAGCCACATGTAACAAAAAGGTGGATCATCCTGCACAATAATTCCGGTATTCATTTGCGGGGCGACCACTAAGCTTAATAAACTTTTCTTGTACACTGTATGCTCATTTTAGGAGGATTATTACAATATGCAAGTTCTTACAGATGGCCAGTACATGTACTACGGAACTCGCTATGGAAAACCAGTCCTTTGCACAAAGGAAACAATATGTGTACTCATACAGCATTACCTATCATTGTATTCCAGATTTCCATACGTTGACATGGGCCACTATAGAGGCGAAGGAGACAGTAGAATTTTTTTAAGGTTCCGTTTGCTGGATTGCTTCAACAGAAGACTGTTTGGAGTTCCCCGCCAGCAAATTTCGGAAGCATAGGACTTATACCCTATGCATTAGTAGGAGATGAAGCCTTTCCCCTGAAGACTTTCATAATGCGACCCTACCCTCAGCGAGGCAAGTTTCGCTGTGCACGTGCAGCACAATTTCTTTCTTGATGCTGGACAATTATACAAATGCAGAGAAAATTCCTATAGAAGATTCTACAAAAATTAGTATAAAAATAGAGTTAACAGTTCATAGACACTACACAAGTGAAATTGGAGTAGTTAGACAATATCTGCCCTACTGAGGCATATAGTTACTGTAAACTATGCAGAGAGATAGGAGTGTCAAAGGTAGCGTATACTTCAGAAGTGGGCAACTATGCATACCAAAGCAGACTGCAGGAGCTGAGTGTATTTGTCATGTCATTGAGTGGCTCTGCAGAAAGGCCTCCTACATTTGTGGGGATTCTTAATTGGGCTGTATTAAGCAGACGTTGCTGGTAGTGCAGTTGACATTGTCAGTGCTTTATTAAATTTTGGAAAACTGACTTGTCTTTAGCCATTTCAATATGATACGCAACATTTTGACCTTTTAGCTAGTACCTGTAACATATAAAAAGAACTCATTCTTGAGAAAAGGGGCGGTGCAATCAAATTTCGAAGGTAAAGCAAGCATGTTGCGGCAAAGCATCGTCTCAATGTTTTGCCAGTTGGTATGTGGCAGAGGTTCTCAAGAGTTCTCGTTTGTTTTGTAGGTCCTTGTATGAGGTGTGTGCGAGAAAGCCAGCGATAGCAGACGATAATCAGCATGACGTGCTTCACAGCCTTGTGTAGCCATGTGACCAAGCTACACAGCCATGTCACGTGCTAATTCTGCGCCTGGAAACCGAAACCGAAAAAAAGGTCCACATAAAAAATGGTATTAATCTATTTAGCGAGAATAAATTAACCTTGATGAGTACATCATGCTTGCTGGAGAGCAAATAAAGCGCAAGCCACAAAATGGTGGCAGCAACGCAGCTTCTGTGTACTGCCTAACTGCTTGGAATATCGCAGCCAGAATAATACATTCAAGGAGGACTATATGTATAAAGCTCATGCCGAGTTCTTACATTCAGTCCTTGTACTACGTACACATACACTCAAAGTTGTTTGCACAAATATAAAGCTTCTGCTTTGCCCTCCAATACCTGCTGTAATGAGTAATGCTACCTCATTATTTTTCGTTTGATGTTCTTACGTGAATTTCTTTGCTTACTTAATTTTCTTTAGAACTTCAGAATCACCGGAGCAACCCTGCACAGCGTGCAGAGTACCTTCAGAGGGCCACCTTCAATTACAGGCTGAGCCGCGCACGCCGCCTCATTGAAAATGCATTCGGCATTATGTCAAATCGGTGGCGGATTCTCCGCAGAGCCTTTAAGGTCTCAGAGACCACCACCAAAAACATCATCCGGGCGTGCGTCGTGCTGCACAATTTCATGCTCCAGGAGTCGTCACATGGAAGTCTGACATATAATCCACCAGGCTATGTGGACCATGAGGACTGGCAGGGCAGCTGCATGGAAGGAGCTTGGAGGGACGGCGACGATGACCACTCTATATTTAGGGAGCCCACTGCGTCTGGATGCCACTCCGCAAGGTAAAATTTCGAACACCCTATCCTTTATCATTCGTACGTTTGGCATTATTATGTGCAATTCATTTTCTCAAAATAAGGTTTTTGCTGAAAGGCATCTTGCTGTCGCAGTCACACTCTTTCTTACATCTTAATTTTAGAAAAGTACTGCCATTATTTCTATAGTACTCGTGTTATAATTTGCGAATGACAGTTCAGAGCAAATGTCAATAATTCTGTTTACTTTTATATTGTGTGCACCTACTTTGCAGAGTGGCAATAGATGTCCGGGAGAAGCTCGTCAAATTCTTTATGAATGAAGGCCAAGTTCCGTGGCAAGAGTGCATCGTCACTCGGGCAGATCAGCGGGTAAACTGAAGCCTGAGTAAAGGCAGATACCCTTTATATCACTTGTTGTTCAAATTGTATCGTCAGTATATATTGTAGTGTTCCTCCTTAAAAGAACGGGACAGCGTTATAGCCTCAGTATGGAACTGGTGTCCTTCTTAATTTTCTTTATTCCCAACTTCATCCTTCTTTTCTTTCCTGCTCCGGCTCTCGTGCTTTTTCTTCTCCTGTGCCAGGGCTCATACCACTTCACCTAGGACTCATACCACTTCACCTTTTCTGGTTTCTTGTAATTACCCCTACTAGGGTAATATTTGCAGACTTTTCCAATTGAAGCATATTCAACCGATCCACGTTCACCAGTGAACCAAACAGTCTTCAAAATTCTTTTCTGGGTGGCTGTCTTTGGCACACAGTAAGGACCGTAAAATTTGGCACTCTCATCTTTCATTTCTTTCCTCACTAATACGAGGTCGGTGACCTGAATGTCTGGCATGTCTGCTCGATGCTTCTTGTCGAAATTTTTTTCATTCATTTTCGGTATCTCTCCTCCTGTGATTTTTTTTCTCTCCTCAATGATCTTGATGTTTTTTAAGTGTCCCAACTCATAGTCTGCCTGCAAAATAGGGGTTTATACTGAAAAAACGTACTGGATACTGCACCCAAAGCCACTTGTATAGGATCGATTATGATGTATCACGGCATCTTCCAAACAACATTTCCATCCACCAGGAAAACTATTGTACATCTTGATGTACTGTTTCAGGTCCTGTATGGCACGTTCTGCCTGCCCATTCGCTGTGGGATGGTATGGAGCACAGAAGTTGATCGATATATTGTGATCCCGAGCCCATCTCGCTAGCTTTTCGCTCTTGAACGCAGGGTCGCTATTGCATACTATTGACCGCATAGTCTTGAACATGCCTTTTTCGAGGAGGCCTATGACGCTATTTGCATCTTCTTTTCCTGCTTGTGCCGCGACCATCCTCGTGTATTCATCTAAGGCCAGAAGAAAATCTTGCGTTTTATTGACTCCGTCCCGTTTCTTATTTAGTTTGGCGAAATTCAGGTGAACAACTTTGAAAGGCACGTTTGAGTGGCAAGGTAGTATCATAGCATCCATGGGCTGTTTATACTTGACTTTGTGTACTTGACACGCATGACAGGAATGAACGTACTGACTGACATCTTTCTTCAAGTGAGGCCACCAATTTGTTGTAGGTGCACCAAAATCCGTTGTGTGCTCCAGATTCTGGGCTTTCGTGGTACAAACAAAGGACTCTGGAAACAAATGTTGATAGGACTTCATAACGACCTTCAGTAAAAACTAGTTGTCCGGAGCCCTCCAACAGCTTCACTTCATTGATTTGTTCGGATTTTTCTGTGTTGCTTCGTACCATCAACCTTCATAGAGCATCTGCATTGGTTAAAAGTGGCCCTGATCGGTGCGAGATAGTAAAGTTGAATTCCTGCAAGTAATTCAACCATCTAGCAATACGTCCTTTAGTTTGGCTAATATTCAAGAGATTAGTGAGGGCCTGGTGATCGGTAAACGAAGTGAACTTAGTACCTTCCAGGTACAAGCGGAAGTACTCAGTGGCCTTCAGAACGGCCAGTACTTCCTTTTTCGTAGTATTGTAGTTTGTTTCAGATGGCTTAAACGTGTGACTGTAGTAACCTACAACATGTCGCTTTTCTCGGCTGGATGCTTCAATATATTTTGATACAACACTACTCCAGTCCCATAATGTGAAGCGTCAGTGTTCAAATCAAAGGGTAAAGTGAAGTCTGGTAGGCATAGGACAGAGTCAGAAGAAATTATGAGCACCAAGTCACTGTAGACTCTCTCACATTCTTCACTATTCAAAGGGAACGTCTTTATGCGTTAAACATGCGAGACATCTAGTTTCGACAGCAAAGTCCTTAATGAAAGTTCGCAAAGGTCCTGCCCATCCCAAAAACACACGCAGTGAATAGACGTCATATGGTTTCTTCAACTGGGAGATCTTCTCAACGAACCCCTGTTTCATGATTTTGGTGTTCCTATCGAAGACTCATTTAAAGAAACACAAAGTTTTGTTGAAAGAATGCACTCTTCTTAAAATAAACCTTGAGATGTGCCAGCTCAAGGCATTTCACACCTGAGACAGATGGTCCTGTTGCTCAGCCTTTGTTTTGGAGAAGACTATTATGTCGTTAATGCACACATTACAGAAAACACCAAGGAATGGCTTTAGCACGTCATTGATGGTCTTATGGAACCACGCTGGCGAGTTTTTCTGACCGAAAGGAAGCCAGTTATACTCGTAGAGATCGGATGGTGTGATAAAAGCTGTCCACATTTATGTTTCTTCGATTATACGGATCTGCCAGAAGCCTTTGCACAAATCGATGCGGGAAAATGTCGGCAACCACCAGTCTCATCTATAATTGTGTCAATCTATGGCATGGGAAATGGTACGAGTCCTCTCTGACGAGTGAGGACCCTGTAGTCTGTGCATATTCTGAAGGTTCTGTCTTCCTTCAGTGCGATTGTTGTGGGACAAGCAAAGGGTGATACCTATGGTCCTTTGACATCAGCATCTAGAATCTTCTGCAACTCTTTCTTGAGCCAAATTTTTTGCTCTCTTGACATATTGTAAGGTGATTTTCGGATTAAAGTCTTGTCAGCGAGTTCAAAGGGAACCTTGTATGACTTCATCGCCTGAGGATAGCTTTCTCTGCATACAAGTTCAGGGTAGGTCGTTGCAATATCATCCGCGCACTTGACAACTGGTAGGTTATCTTGTCTACCTTGATATGTTTCGTTCCTTGCCACGGCCTCGACTAGAACCACATCGTCCCAGTATACATTGACCTTTAACTGTTCTCTATTTTCTTACCCTGGAACGCGATGTTTACAAAGGCCCACTGATCATACAATGTTACTTCTTCATCATAGCCTTGTAGCTGTAGGCCCCTTCCACTAAGCACATGGCATGCATGCACCATTTTGGGAATTATAATAGATACAGATGCATCGCTCTCTACTGAGAGCCATCGTCGGCTTGTTTCCTACTTTTACGGAAATGTGAAGTAGGCTAGAGCTACTTAAATAAACAGTCTACTTTGAAGTCATCGGGTGGAACTAATCACCCTCATTTATTACTTGTTTTTTTTCTGCCAAATCATCCTGAGCTTCGTGCCGATATTATTCACTCGATGTTTTGGAACGCACCAGGTCAATTTACCGGGCTACTTGCGAGGTGGCTCGGTTTTCACTGATCGCGGCTTGACCAGTCGGCTTTACTCTGACTGAAACAGCTGCTTCAACTAGCGGTTATGCTTGTTTCTTAAGTTGATTGTATATTCTGAAGGCACTCCAGGGGGTCATCTAGAGTTCTTGTTGACCGAATTTCCACCTGCTTTAAGACTTCAGTGTCTAATCCATGCATTATTAAGGCTAATACGGCCATAGGTGGAAGCAAAGACTCACCTAGCTTTAAATGATGGCGTTCCTAATAGAAGTACTCGACAAGGGAGCTTTGCTTGGACTTAAAATTAAGTTCTGTACTCCATCTACGTACTGGATTGCTTACGAATACGGTCAAAAGTTTCTTCTTTCACTGACTTTAAAAGCCACCACTGCCTTTTTGAATGCACATTTCGTACCACTTGAGCGCAACACCTCTCAAGTAAAAACGCATGTTAGTGATTTTATCGTTATCAGAGAGCCACCTGTTTTTTTTTCAGCGGCATATTCATAGAACTCAAGCCAACTTTCTGGATTTGAAGAGATACCGTCGAAGGCATCAGGCTCTACGAATTTAGGCACTGGTTTCTCAGCATTCAGAGAGCTTATAAAAGATGTCATTATTTTGTTCTGTTGCATAATCTGTTCATGTTGCAGCTGAAGAGCCTTCAAAACGAGGCTCACCTCTTTCGTCGAAGACCGTGATCCTGAGTCTTTTCGACGCGCTGGTTCGTGAACTAGGTTGTAGAAGGTCGCCACATGCAAGTTCACTTTTACAGCACCTTTCTGTCGTAGTTCAGTAGCGTCCACAGCTGCTTTCCCACAACCAGGTTTACAAGCTCTTCCAAGCAGAGCTCACAAAGTAGGTCCACCGCTGCTTCATCTTGAACTTGGAACTGCAAAAACATGATCTTGTCCGTGGAGGTCTCATCAACAAAGAACGTCACCCACATGTTGGCTTCGATGGCCCGCTGCGCCCAAATAATGTAGTGTTTCAACTTAAAAGCAATATAGCCTCAGTAGGGACTGGCGTTCGTCATTCCCAACTTCATCCTACTGTTCTTTCCTGCCCCAACTTTTGTGCTTCTTCTTCTTCTGTCCCAAGGCTCAGACCGCTTTATATATATGTACCTGTTTTTCTTAGCTAGGATCTTGTTTTGTTCTTTTTTGTTATGTTGAATGTCGCCATATATATGCTTGTTTTTCCCAATAAATTTTATTTCTGAGTCAGCACTGGTACTGTGTTTATTCTCGTTGTTCCGTGTAGGCTGTATCAACCAAGATGAACGCGTACCTACTCACTCAAGCTTTCATTCTTATGTAGATGCAGTTTTATTCAAGCAACAGTTCTATTTTAATAATCTGCATGCTCTGAGAGAGTACAGTGTAGGTTCCCTTTGAACACAAATACATGATACTGTGTTTATCATACTATTCTAACAGAGTGTCTGTACTAATATATATCGTAACATAGTATCTTCCAGAGCTAATTGTTATTTATATACAACGTGACAGACGTATCGCAAATAAGCATTTGAGAAGTGCCGTTGATACTGCCTATCCGTGCTCTGGCAGCTCATTTTAGTGTTAATCAGGGACTGTTAACCAGGAAATGTCCGGGCTTGCCTTTCTAGCCACTCACTGCCAGAAAGGCAAGCATGGAACACATTTTCTGCCGGCTGGTATTATGTAGCACATGAGATATTTTTTACCAGCTGGCAAGTGACCTATAACCTCTCACGCAATACCTTAAAGAATGAAGTCTGCCATGACTAGACCATTCCTACCAAATATTGCAACAAGGAAAATTTCAAGGGATCATTTTTTATTGTGTAACATGCATAGAAGCATTTCAGTGATGCAGTAGTGAAATAGATGTATCAATGGTTCACTCATGTCTGCTGGTACTACGTTCTTAAACATGTCTTTCTCCGCATCAGTAGCGCTGCCACATTGCTTTGACATGAACATCAGAATGTGCTATATAAAGGTTCATGAGTGCTCCACCAATTGATATAAATGGTTTACTTGTGAATACTATGCCTGAACTTGTCTGCTATAGAAAAGTTTTGCACAAGGACTAATTCACAACTCAATTTTGACGAAACATCAATATGTTGAATTTATTCACATGTAAGGAAATCGATATGAATATTGCGATGAAGCACCAATGTGTCTGCACAAATACAAAATAACACAATTGAAATCACAGAAGTGCCAATGCTGTACTGAAACATAAATGAGACTGAATAAATACAGAACATTGCACTGAAACATAAATGTAGTAAGATACAATGTGAACTCTTTGTACTTAACATTCAAACAAATGGCATACGAAAGGAACAATACAGTATTTTCATTTTACCTCTGACTTGTTTTTTTGTTTACGTGCTTTAAGTGCGACTATTTGACCATATAAATTCCAAAAGTGCCCTAAAAAAACCCAAATAAATGCGAACATTGAACTGAAATGCAAATGAGCATACACAAATACAACAAATTGGACAGATTTCGAAATCCTATCGATGTTGATGTTCCATTCGAAGTAGTTCCGAAGCTTGTACTTTCCATAATTCTCGTGGGGGGTACAAGCGCTCTTGAAGAAGCCCGCATAGACACTGGTGCCAGATCTCCCTCTAAATATTATTATAGAACTCTCTGGTAGAGTACAACTTAATAAATATGCAGAGGCCTCATCTAGGTGACCAAAGCACAGCAGCTGACCACCTTTACCACTAAAAAAGCAGTCGTTCTCATGCACTTTGCATTTTCCGAAACCGGGTATTCCGGACATCCAACCCATAACATCAGTCTAAATTTCACCGCCATTGGTTAAGGCTTGTGGCCTTTGAGGAGTAAATGCTACAGACATCTAAAGCTGTACCTGACTATATTGTTTGCACTCTGCCTAGGCTTAGTGATCAGTGTGCTGCATGTGCAACAAAAAAGGTCCCCATTGAGGTAATCATTGACAATAAACTCTAAACGGCTCATAAATAAAAAAAGTACGCGACTTCTTGGAACAATTTAAAACGAAATACCAAATACAGAGAGGGACATCTATAAAAACAATATTGCAACCTTCAAATGCGAACCTAAATTCGTAGTAGTTTTGAAAACAAACAAAAATGCCCGTGGTTTAAAACACATCTGAAAAGGAAGGCTCCTCACCAGCAGAAGGCTTCATCACAAATCTGATTGGACAAGGAGCTTCCATCAGCAAAATAAAAAAAACCCTCGAGGGAAGTATTCACTGACTATTAATTATGAATTGCTTATAGAAAAGTGGGTAACTTTTGACAACAATTTTAGACAACATAGCAAACAGTGTGGAAAATCGATAAAACATTGAGAAAACCCTGAGAATTGAATCTATACTCGTGATTCTTTTGAAAACAGACAAAATTTACCCATGGTTCTCAAAAGACAACAGATCAAAGCACTTTCGCAAATCTGGTAGGACAAGCAGCTCCCGCTAATCATAAAATTATTATTGCCAATGTGCGAGACAAGCAAAAACTGGATTCTTCTAGTTTACTCACATCACTGCATACAAACCCTAGACAATTCTGGAGTGTCGTTGTAGCCGATGGTCACACACCAAGTTACGCCTAATAATGACAATATTGAACTAATCAGATTTGACCGATGCATAACAGCCACTGATAATTACTTCTTGACTGTTTTCATTGTCACTATCAGCTCTGAATATGTTTTATTCCTACATCTGAAGACCAAATAAGTGTACATATTTTATCAAAACTTATAGACAGTTAAAGGGGTACTGACACCTCTTTTGAGAAGCAAGTTTACTTTGCCATACAAATCTTCTGTATACAGAGACTGCTATGAGCAAGTGTCACACTCAGCAAATGCTGATAAAGCATTTCATTTTCATGTGAAACTTGTTTTTCTCGTGTCTAATCTACAAACATTGACACAAACTTGACGTCGAGCTACAGTACTAATCCTGGTGACTTTACGTAGCAGTGTAGCTAGTTGTGATGATGTCGAGCACCAACACAAAACAAAAAAGCAAGCTTCCACCTCACCTTCTCAATCACCTGCTCGCGCCTTCCAGTCACTATCATTCAGCGTACCTGTGAAGCCAGCTAGTGGACTCTAATAGGGTATGCGCACGCGAACGCAAGATATACGCTTATCAGAGGCCAGAGAAATCGTTTGATTTCGAATTGCTACGACAGCAGCCACAGGTGCAGCATACAGCGATTGAAGAAGCAATCAGCAAACAGCAGACGATTGAAAAAGCGATGTGTGGACAAGAATACATCGCAAAAGCTTATGCATGCATAAACAACCTGGTGGCGCTGCTCGTACTATGCCATGATGCCAGGGTACAGTAGAATCAAAACTAGCATTTAAAGGCCTGCTGTAATTAATTTTCCGGGGCGCACTCATGCTTACCGGTACATTTACTACTCTCTTGGGTTGTTGGCCTGTCATTTGACACATAAAACAATAGGCAAAAAATTTCGTGTCAGTACCCCTTTAAAAATAGCATCATCAGCTTTTCACCAATCCCTTCATTGTTTATGACCCTAATCATTAACGAAAGAAGGAGAGTTGAAGGGCTAGTTTTTTTATTAGATAGTATAGGGGAGATTTTTCGTAGTAGTTTCAGTTAGGTGTGGCAATAAAAGTGGACAAAAAGGCAAGTTGCTGTCTATAGCAACCGAGCCCGCAACCTTCGAATAAGGCACCTGATGTTGTACCAATTGAGCTAAAGCAGTTACCCGTGGGGCCTTTCACTTTATCAGGTGTATCTCTGCATGTAAACCAGGGATTGCTTGTCAATGCTGCTCATATCGCGATGGCGACGGCATGGTTTACAAGCACAGATATATCCAATAAAGAGGACGGAAAAGAAGGTATTATGATTTGGTCGACCTAATTGACATTAGGTTGACATTATTTTGATAGAATCGCTATATGATGTTATCAATGATTCATAATTGTACATTTGTCCAAACTTGAAGCAATGCCAGTCTCATTAAGATGTACAATGGTTTCAATCGCAATCGTCCAGACATTTCATTTCAGCTTTATGTAGGAGCTTGTGAATCTCACAAAGCACCTGTGAGCGCTTTCTCTTCGGTAATGCCTTGAGTTTAACAGCTACAAGGCTGCCAGCTATCTCGCACTCATCGGGCTTCAGTGCTTCTTTTTTTTTCTTTGCAATCGCTTAAATGGAGGTGGAGCAGCTGCCAAGCAGGTTTTAATACTCGCATCCATGTCCTCATCACTGCGTGTTTTTCTCTTCCTGCAAAACAAATTTACACTTACCGCTAAGCGCCATCAAAATGTTTGCAAAATGTGTGGAGGGTGTAATTACCGAGATGGTGTAAAATCTGTGGGTTTCCCGGTGGGCCTGCAGAGGAAACAGAAACAAGGCCCAGATTAGAAAAGCTGTCGTGAAGTTCATATGCAAGTCTTGGCAGCTTAGTTTCACATTTTGGCACAGAGAGTGATGCTAAGGAAAGGGAATGAAACTGATTATTGCCAAGTGAGTGATTATGCCTGTAGAATATAGGTGTACTAGCAACACAATGTTAACAAAAACAGACAATTAAGTTGAATTGCGTGATGCAACCATACCATGACAGCAATACTCAAAGCATATGATTGCCAATCTGCAATAGGCAGTGCAAGCAGAGCATAGATGACACCTTTTGTTACGTCGCGAGTGAACAGCTCAGTAACCAAGCAAGAACAACGAAGGTTTATTTTGCGTGTCTCGCTTTTATGTGCTCGGCGATGGCGATGACGTCATGACATGATTGGTGACACGCTTGCATGACGTAGCACATCTCCACCTTTTACCAGTTGAACCTTTGAGGTGGTCACCGTAGCCTGTTGGACAGGCGAAGCGGCGGCGGTGCCTCAGGTTGGCTAGAGGGCGGTGACCCCGCCGGCGTGGGGTCAGCCATGCCGGCTGGCATCGGCGAGGCTTCGTTAGCGGTGGTGGTGGATGTTGTAGCGCCCCCTGACTGCGTCGTGTTCGAGTCCTTCGGAGTGCGCAGCCGCAGTTGGTTCGCATGACGACGTTGCTCGCCGTCCGGCGTAGACACAGTCGCCACCCTAGCCCCTTGGGTACTGGTGACCACTTCCGGCAACCATTTTGGCCGGCTGTGGAAATTTCTCAGCCACACCGGCTGTCCTGCACAGAACGGCATGGTGGAGGAGCGCTCTTCAAGACGCGGCTCCCCGCCTGCACTCGGGAGGCAACAGTATAGCCTGGTCCGTAGCTGATAACCCAGCAGTAGTTCGGACGGAGACTTCCCAGCCTTTACCGGTGTCCGTCGGTATCGGCATAAAAACTGACTGAGACGTTTAATGAATGTGCCACCCCCTTGGCTTTTTCGAAGGCCTTCCTAGATCGTGCGAACCGCGCGTTCCGCCAGGCCATTTGACTGTGGGTGGTAAGACGTTGTCGTCACGTGGTTGATCCCGTTCATTCTTACGAACTTCTGAAACTCGGCTGAGACGAACTGTGGCCCATTATCTGAAACAAGTGTATGTGGCAGTCCGAACCTGGCAAATATGGGCCTCAACGCTTCCACGGTGGCTTCTGATGTCGTACTCTGCCTCGATATGGCCTCCAGCCACTTTGTTTCAGCATCTACGACCACCAGGAGCATGTGTCCTTCGACGGGGCCTGCGTAGTCGATGTGCACTCGAGACCATTTCCGGCCCGTTTCTGGCCATGGTGCCGGAACCTGCGCAGGAGGCATTGCACTGGTTTGAGCACACCTCTCACATACGCGTACCATCCTTTTGATGTCGGCATCCAGCCCTGGATATCAAAAAACGGTTCGAGCAAGGTTTTTTATTGCCGCCATCCCTGGATGTGTTTCATGTAGGAGCCTCAAAAGACTTCCAGCAGCCGCTGATGGCACTACTATTCTATGTCCCCAATAAATGAGGTCCTGATTCACCGTCAGCTCATCCTTTTTCTGGAAGAACGGCCGGAATCGCTCCTCGGACTCTGTAAAGTACTGCGGCCAGCCTTGCAGGATCCACTTTCGCACCTGCTGTAACATAGCATCACGGATGGTTAGAACTGCCAACTCTTTGGCACTGATGGGTGCCGCGTTCACAGCTTCAGCGTATAATACATACTCGGGAGCGTCGTCTTTTACGTTATCGGGCTGCCCCCGAGGAATGGGGAGTCGGCTGAAGGCATCTGCATGTACGTTTTCAGGTCCTTTACGATAGGTTAGGCTGTATTGATATCCACCCAACAGCAGGGCCCAACGCTGAATGCGGGCAGCGGCCATCGGCGGAATTCCCTTGTCTTGACTGAACAGTCCGGTTAACGGTTTGTGGTTGGTTACTAGTTCGAAGTGGGTCCCATACAGATAGTCTCTGAACCTGGTCACGCCAAATACGAGGGCGAGGGCCTCCTTTCCCAATTGGGAATAATTTTTTTCGGCTTTTGTTAATGTTCATGACCTGAATCCGATAGGGTAGTCGATTCCTCCGACTCGATGCGAAAACACTGCTCCCAGGCCTACTGCTGACGCATCGCACTCTAGGCGAATGGGCCTGCTTGGGTAAAAATGCACCAAAAGTTTTGCATTCTTCACTGCTTGTTTAGCTGCCTCGAAAGCATTCTGCTGTTGTCTGCCCCAGACCCATTTTACGCCCTTTGCCAACAATGCGTATAAGGGCTCTAGTAAGGTCGATACATTGGACAAAAACTTGCCGTAGTAATTTAACAGACCTAAAAAAGCTTTCAGTTCTCTTACCGAAGTGGGCTGGGGGGCATCGAACAGTGCCGTGATGTTGTCGCTTTTGGGGCGTAGGCCGTGTCTGTCGATGCAGTGTCCGAGAAAGGTGACTTGCTCTTGCCTGAATTTGCATTTCTCCCGTCGTAGGCGCAGGCCGTGTTCCCTCAGGCGCTGTAGCACTTGCTTCAGGATCCTGCAGTCGTTTGCCTTTTCCGATACAATTATATCGTCCAGATATACCTGCACGCCGGGGATCCCGCTGAGCACGGCCTCCATGCGCCGCTGGAAGATTGCTGGCGCTGACGACACTCCGAACGGCATCCTGTTGAAACAGTAGAGACCCTTGTGCGTGTTAAAAACGACTAGCCTCTTCGAGTCCTCGTCAAGGGGCAACTGATTATAGGCGTTTCTCAAGTCCAATGTGCTGAAAGCTTCTCCGCCGTTGAGGTTCGCAAAGATATCGTCAACCCGCGGCAGCGGATATTGCTCCATTATGGTAGCTGCGTTCACCTTAAGCCGGAAATCGCCGCATAATCGCACCTGTCCATCCTTCTTGACTACGGGCACCACGGGTGTGGCCCATTCGGCCGATGTTACCGGTGGTAACACCCCTTCGTTTACCAGTCGATCTAACTCTGCGGACACCATTTGTTTGAGCGCATACGGCACCGTACGCACCTTACAAAACCAGGGTCTTGCGCCTTCTTTGATGGTCAGGTGTACCGATGGCCCTCGGAGCAAACCCAACTCAGGAGCAAAGACATCACTTTACTTTGATAGCATAGTTTCCACCATTCTGTCCACATTTTCCGCCTCCAAACACGCCACCTCGTTTCCAGTGAGTACCGGCATGCCTGCCGTATTGAAGCTGCGGATAGTGTCACGGCGGCAAAGCATCGGTCCCGGACAGTCGATGACAAAAAGTTCGGCCTGAATGGTCGCGCCACTCATGGTCGCATTGAGTTGCGATTTTCCGTTGATAGGAAGTGGTCCCTTGAAACACGACAGCTTCATTGTTGTGGCTTGCAAACGTGGCCATTTGCCTCGGTGTCGCTCGAACACAGACCGCGGAATAACACTCACAGTTGAACCCGTGTCAACCAACATCGTGAGCGGCACTTCGTTCCAACTTATCTGGCGCAAAATAGGCTTCACGTGCGCGCTGTCCGTCACTTGATGCGCAGCCAGCGTGTATAAAGCTTCGCAGTCTTCCAAACTTTGTTGTGGGTCTTGCGAAAGGGCGTTCACTTGTTGCCTCCGATTATTGTCTTCGTCCGACGCTCTACACACTCGTGCCAAGTGGCCGCGTTTCCGCCATCGATGGCACACTGTTCGGAGATGACGACAATCATCCGCTTGGTGCGAGGATGCACCACAGCGGGTGCAAGGCCGATGCTCATGGCGAGATAGCCGACTTGCTTTCTTCCGACTTCAAACGTGAGAGGCCAGGCTGGACAAAATTCGTTGTGTCGGCTTCCGGGGAGGGCAGTGGCTGCATGTGCAGCGCGTTCTCCGCGGCGGCCTCAGCAGCTATTACGAAGTCTTCTGCTTCCTTCAAAGTCAGGGAACCGCGGGTCAACAACAGACGTCTTACGTCGTCGTCTCGAACACCACATACAATGCGGTCCCGCAGCGTGCGGTGCAACATGTCGCCGAAATTGCAGTCTTCGGTCATGCGGTGAAGGGCGGCTACAAAATCCCGCACTCGCTCACCTTCTGCCTGTGTGCGCGTGAAGAATCGGTAGCTGGCTGCTGTTTCGTTGACCTGCGGCTCGTAGTGGCTCTGCAGATGCTTGATGACCGGTGTGGTCGTTCACGCTTTAGGGTGGCATCGTCCCTGAAGTACTTTGACGGCGCCATTGGACAGAGCCGCCACCAGCAGGGCTCGTTGTTTTGCCTCGTGTGTGATTTCCTGTGCTTGAAAGTATGCTTCCAAGCGTACCTTGTAGGCAAACCAGCCTCCTTCTTCTTCCGTGAATGCAGGTGCCTGTCCCGGCGCCATCGCTGCCTGTTTCAGCAGCCGCGCTTCAAAGCCTCCTCCCACCGCGTCGATTCGTACCTCGTCGCCGCTGTTACGTCGCGAGTGAACAGCTAAGTAACCAAGCAAGAACAACGAAGGTTTATTTTGCGTGTCTCGCTTTTATGTGCTCGGCGATGGCGATGACGTCATGACATGATTGGTGACACGCTTGCATGACGTAGCACCTGTTCTATGAAAAAAATTGTAGGCTGCTCATGCAGTATGACTGAAAAGATATGTCCAAGCTGCTATTCATTTGTACATTCCAAAAAAGAATTGAAAGGTGTACTGCCAGTGTATTGTCATTATTTTTCTTGTATGTTATCCATCTCTTCTGACATCACAATTTTGTACTTGCTCAAGCATGATACCTCTAGCTTGAACAAAGCCTAGCAGATTTAATATTCAAAGTTCACATAGGCATTCTTACATTGAAGGTGTGGTAGGTGGCACAGCCGAGCGGTTGCTTGTGTTCGTAACCTGCGAAAACCTGTAAGAACCGCAAAAATGATACGTCAGTGACATCTCGCATACTGCATGAAGTCAAACATGAACTAGTAAAACATGAAATTGTAATTATTAGAAAAAAGAAACAAATATTGCTAAATTGGTAGTGCATAAAAGGGACAGACACTTATCTAACTCATGTGATTAGATATTCATGAAGTGACATATTCGAGCATCATTTTCATGAATTAAGAAAAGTAGATGTATCACTTGCATTTATATGTTACAAAAAACATGGTACGTCACACAGCCTAGTCACGCTACACTGTGGATTTGAACATTCGCTTAGCTGCATGTAGGCTGATGCTCTTACGTGCACCACAATTACTGTCCAAGATTACAGTGTGTTGTTGTTATTTCTTCCCACTCTATTCTAAGCTGCTTACAAGGTAAAAGGAGTTAACACGCTTAATAATCGCTGTGTTTGCGCCTACTAGTGGAGGACGTCAGTTATAGTGTATGCGGCAAAGGTGTATAGATATGCAGGCAACTGCACAGCACAAACCCGAATTTCATTATTGCATTCACTTTCTACTGCTTCCAGCATGCATTTTGCATACAGCTCCCCGTTACCACTGAATGAGAGATTCTGATAAACGCGGCACATTGTTTTCCATGTTACCATTTCACGATTAGACACTGACTGTAGGCTTTCACTTGCACTAAAGAGAACAGGTACCAAAACAATTCCTTGGCGGTCTCCATAAAGGAGTTCTAGCGCATTTATTTGACGTAAAATAACATGCTTATAAACTACTCAATGCTCCTCTCAGCATGCGGACCAAATATAGCACTGAAAACAGCAAGGATCTACAATTATGAGCAAAATACAGCCACGATTTGCTTGCTGTGCCGTTAGCAAACTATGTTAGAGGTACAACTGTCACAGGCAGATTTTATGATAGCAAAAAAAGTCATTGAAACTGAATGCTTGTTTTGATCAATTATATATAAAAACAGATAAAACTTTTGAAAAGTGGCTTACCCTCCAGGACATTCTTCTTCAAGGCATATCTCTCTAATAAAAAAGAAGTAAAAGAATCAGTATGTACCACTAGTGAAAAAGCATCTGTGCGTGTTGCTTGTTATTTTTTGGCATTCAGTGTGGGAGTATGCAGATACTGTTTTTACAAATAAATATTCCAGATTTCTTCACGTCATTATTTGAAATTTATGAAATGTCACAGTGACGTCCTTATATCGCAGCCTACTCAAGAAGACAGCCGGCCCTACGTAGTTGTTCACATCCATCTGTTGAACAAATACCGTTCCTTAAAACTTCAGACAAGTTCAATAAAAGCGATCCTGCGTTTAGGTAAGCAGCACAAAAACTTTACTTGTGAGCTGTGCCAACAGCACACAGGTTAGAAGACAGAGAAACCAGTTCTATTTCAATGTCCTTGGATTAGTAGAGAACTGCTTTTGAACACCGAAAAATATAAAAAGCAACTCACTGAGAAGCATAACTGCAGGATTCTTCACCCTCATTGGCACTGGCATAGCTGCATGTTCAGAGCCAAAAGTTAGCATATTTATAGCAACATAAGCCTGGAGACAAAACTTGGCCCACCAAGGAAACAACTTGAGGCACTTACATTCCGTTTAAAATGCCTTGTGCAGTTTGTGGAGCGTCTTGACTGCTGCAAAGTAGAGAATGAAGTGTTGCCATGTTGCTTGGCCTGTTGCTGCTAGAGTAGCATGTAAGCTTACACCCACGCACACAACCCACAATGTCTTTTGCAGACACATAAATGTAAAGACTGTTTTATTATGCAAGAATAGGATATGTATTCATGATAGCAAGAAACGGTGGATGAAGTTTATATTTACAATTCTTCAGATGTCTGTGGCATGTTGGTTACAGGCCTGAAAATGAGCATTTGCTGCATCAGAATTGGCATGCATGATGAATTATACCAATTTTTGTTTGTTATAATTTCTTTTCATTTCTTAAATACGATCATAACACGAGTAATATAAACAATGTAGTTGGTACATGGGCGACACAGGCCAGTTCTTCAAAGATGACATTTGCAATGCTGTCCTGACATATTTTGGAGTGAAGTAAGCTGTCCATTTATTGGCAGTAAAGCAGATTTGATTCATTTGCATTCCTGTACAGCTCCACAAAGGGACTGAAAAGCACTTGGGATCATGTCCTGAACAGCCAGTTGTTACTTCAAAGCTAGCGATCACTATAGCATCGTAGAGGTGGGGGATACACCCTCCATCATGTACCTAATATGTGTGCTCACAACACTCACTCACAATTATGAAATGAGATGTGCTGTGTCTCGCGACAGCTGGCGTGCCCTCGCCGTCATTGTAGGCCTCACCACATGACCCTACAGTATTAACCGGTCTGTAACATGAATTCATTGCAAAACATAGAGTCGATAAATCAACGTACAACGCTTAATTTACGTAGAAGCGCTTTTCATGGCCTCCGGTGTTTGAAACAGCATTCGCACGAATGGCGGAAATAAAACGCTCGTCTATGAGTCGTAAATAGTTTTTTAGCAGCACTTCTCGCATAATTTCTCGTTCGTCTCTTCATCCTAATGCTGCCACATTCAATTCATTATCAACTAGCCGACATTTCCTTATTCTGTAAATAGGTTTCTTTGAGCGACAGCTCGGGAACGTGCACGTCGACCCGGAGGGTCAGTCAGTATTCAGGAGTCTCGCAGCGAAATCAAGATAGTCGGCAGGCATGAAACAGGTATCCTGCGTGCGCTGCAATATGAAACGTCTTGTCATTGACCACTTACTTTTCCTCATAGTCAGGTGTCTGCCCCAGCATGCTGTCAATAATTGCGAACAGGGGCCACTTAATTTTGCCATTATTGCCTGGTGCACCACTCCGAGTGTTCGCCTCGACTCCCGACACGAGCTTCATCCACCTGTCTCTAATATTCTTAAACTTCAGCATGGCCTGTGTTCCGGCACAAGTGAGTGTATACAACATACAATTCATTCGCGCTCAACATGCAATGAGCCACGCAATCGCCACCTACCAGTCAATCAGAACATAGATCCTATAGGATCCCATCTGTTCATTTTTGCTTCCTTATCTTTATAATCAGGCATCGTTTTGTCATATAAGAAGGGGTAGCGTCTAATCTCCTCTAAAAAGTGTTCGATGTCCATGGTGCATGCTTCAGAAAACGACGGCGTGAGAAAAATGACAGCAAGAAAAAAAAGAAAAGAAGCTCCGTGCGTTGCTATGGCGACTACCACGCACGTCGCTAGTTGGTGCTTTGCTTGGGCGGCAGCGGCAGAAATAGCGCAAGGAGCGATTGGGTCGGTGGCAGAAATTCCTCCACGCTCGGCGGGCGAAAGAGAGAAAAGCAGCGTCTCGCGAGCGGCGCGCGGCGCGCGGCGCGCGGCAGAGCGCGGCACCACTAGTGTGTTCGTGGCTTAAGTCGAGCAGCGTTTTTGAACATGGGGGTTAGATACCCTTCCCGTCCAGGTGGGCCCAGCTGTGGCACTTTGAGATACCTCCCACGTGATCATGAGTGACGGGGCGCCACTCGTGGCTCAACTCGAAATCTTGTGAGACGTGGGCCTTACGGAACTGTGGCTCACGCTGTCTGCTTCATCTCGCTGACAGCCCAAGACGCCTTGGCAAACACTATGGCCTTGGCGCCCCACTCTTCTTCACTGTGGAGGCTACAGCGCCCCTAAGTCAATAGAAAGGGTGATTAGCCTCTCCACAAGTATTCATGCGCGCCATGTCATCTGCTCACCATCTTCACTACATATGCTCGCCGAATAGTCTATACACAGTCATTGCAGATAAGGATGGCTTATTAACTTAAAAATACAGTAAGACTGCGAAGCAAACAGTCACGCCAGGCAATTGAAGCATGGATTTTTTGCTCTGCATGCTGAGGATAGGTAGGCGCTCATGCCGGCCGATATTACCACCTTATGCACGCTTTTCTCCGACGCTTTTTGTCTCGTATAACTGCTCCTCCGTCACGTGTTCCTTCACGTCCCCCGCTGCAATCCTTCTTTTCTATATTTTTTGTTTTCATCGAAGGAGGATCCGACGGGCATGAAACGCTGTGCCATGTTGTATGTCCGATGTATGAAGATGTAAAGTTCTTTGTCTGGCGATGCAGCCCAAGCCCTGCCTCGGTGCATTAGTCTTAGCACGTCCGGCTAAGCAAGCAGCGTATCTCGCTAACAACAACAGCATGTACCTGATTTTTTATCCTCAGAGTAAGGTAAAACAAATTGATGGCTGATTTCACCATTTATTTTTTGCTGTCAGCGCAATGGTCGTGTAGCAAGAGCAAGATCAGGTGGAAGCCGGTGGTCACTTCTGCATGAATGCTGCCATGTTTATTTGCAAACGCAGTTACCAAGGGGTAAGAGACAAAAATAATTTTATGCGTACGAACTAAATGCAAACAATAAACGTATCACATAATGACACATGTGGCGTAACATACACCAAACGCCAATTTCACTCAACCAGGTCAATTTTAGGGCACCTAATATATCTGGGACTATGTTTTTGCCCAGCTGTGTAGCTTTCTTAGACCCCGTAGCTTTGGTAGTGCTGAACCAAAAGGTTTTGGCCTTAGGTCAGCCCGAACACAAGACCCCTAGATTGGCTTAGGTTCTGCACGTTCGCCTTGGCACGTCGCAAGCTTGTTCTAAACCGCACAGTTAGATTCATCTATTCAGATTACTCATATCATACCAGTGTCACTGCCTTTAATAGTAATGCAGGTTTACCTAACCTTGACCTATGCTGTAAGATTTCTAGAGTGTCCTTGTATCATGAAATGTGTCATGTGATTCATTACAACTGCCCCCTTCAACCAGCCCATCGCACTTCAGCCACACAAGGCCATCTGCCAACGTCTTGCTTGCACCACAGCCAACCATCTTTCTTTTTTCGCTCAGGCAGCCAGGCACTAGAACAATCTTCCCTCAAGTGTCACCGAACATTCCAAAACAGATAAATTTAGGAGTGCAATAGATTCATTTTTGATTAACTCTACATTGTTTGCACACACCCTCATGTAAAGCCCTCTGTAGAGGGTCTTCGAGGTATAATAAATAAAAATATAAATATATAAACAGCTGGGTTTGTTGGTTTCACTTTATGGGTGGCAACAAAATTGATTACAATTTTTCATTAATAAATTACAGCAGTTCGATCCCACACGCTTTAAAATATACAAGTACTAGTCTTTTTTATTTACACTGCAATTCCGAAACATCTCATAACAAAGAAAATATATTCAGGCCACTTGGGCTGTTTTCTAACTTATATTCTGTTGTTTGGGAGCAGAGCTTGGCTAGATGAACACACTCGGTCACTCTCACTCAAAAGGCATGACATAGTACGGGTGCATGTTGAGAATGTGAGTAAACACCAGTATGAGTGTGCGTAATGACAATTGAAAGTAGGCATAACCACGAATCACGTGAAATTAAGTTTATTTTGATTTGTATTATGAAAAGGACTGTGAAAAAAACCTGTCTTCGGAACCATAGGCATGTGCACAAGTGGCAGGTGGACACGAAGGTTGGTGCAATGTGAGCCCCGTACATGGACGTGATAGAGTGGATGGGTGCTGCAATTAACCTTTTCCGCCGGAAAGGGAACCCTGCGCACACTTACGTTCAGAACAAGTTGACTAGTTCACAAACCCATAACAAAAAATATAAGAAAAAGTCAGAGCAGCTTCTGAACCATGGCAAACAAAACAGATAAATTGACACTTCACAACTACCATACTGAAAGAGTGTAGACATTGTGAAGAATTGAACGATAAGTGTCAAGCTGCGTTACTCAATACTCAAACTAACTGCAAAACAGAAAACTTGAGCAGAATACAGTTTCTATAAACACCATAACATTATTGTTATCTTCAAAATAACATATTGAACGAAACAGACTGATTATAAAAAAATTTATATTACTTTCATGCAAACACCTACACTCGGACAACATAACATACACATAACAGTTTTGATTTCAAACTGTAACAACCTTCGCAATAGGAAAGAAGTGCCAAGTAGTGGACATTTGAATTTATATCACCACAACTACCTTCCATTCTGATATGAACAATTGAACTAGTCAATATTATTCAGATCGTAGTGATTTGGAAGCGAGAGGATAGGGTAGTTTAGTCGTGTGATGGGTGGGGCAACTTACATTCATGAGCACGAGTGAGCACCAATGAGCGTAAGCCAGACCTTAGTGAGTACTGATGAGTGTGAGGTATTAGTACTGTTCAATGGTAGAAGTCATGAATATGGATGTGAACCAGTACTCATGAGTGTAAGAAGGCGTGAGTAAGCATGTGAGTGAGTTGCATTGAGTGTGCGTTTAAGAAAGTATGAATGTGTGTGAGTACCCGTGGCCATAAGTAAAAGTCTGTATGAAAGTTAGCGAGTTAGAAGCCAAAGAATCCCAGTGTGACTGAGTATTCTCTTGTATTGCTGACCTATGCTTGGGAGTCTGAATGTTTTAGTTGCACATTCAGCTGAAGCCATTGTATAGCTGAAATATTCATTTTCAAAGTGTTTCCGTACCTAGTAGCACATAGCATATGCATAGTGAATGGCCGAGCTTCTTAAGCAAGACACACAGGGCATGTGGGCGCTTCTGACAATACTAAGTAGAATTCATTGACGCACATTATATATACTTTTCGAAGCATGTCACCAACCCAGCATGATTTTTGGTCACAATAGAAGTACAGAATAAGTCTCAGTACTGAAAAAAAATAATAATGCATAAGGGGTACAGTGCTCATATGTAACACATTCAGAGAAAATAACTCTCTAACAAACAATCAATGGAAGATTTACTAATACGTGATACATCACAGTAGTCGAACTGCTTGCTCTCAATTGTTAGTGTTCTGAGCTCATCCCAGTATGTTGGCTTGATCAAACCGAAATACACACCCACAGTTTCCATAGTGAATCACAAGAAAACTATCAAAATGCATTCGATTCATCCAATCAAGATACTCTGTAAGGTTCTGATTTATGAACCATCTCATTAGTCCAAGGTAAGACCGGTTACAAGCCAACAGAATTCGATACGTGACACTAGATTTATACAATATAAATTTTCTCATGAGCTTATTCTACGTGGTAACTGTCTTTTTCAGTGGATAACTTTTCGGCAAAGATTGCCTCGTTCGCTGAGCCCTGTAATTTTTCTCAGATTGTGTGACACTTGTTGTATGTAAGACATCATGCCAACGCTACAATTTTCGAGCGGTAAAACATGAATTGTCGTATGATGCATATAATTGGCCAAGTGCATGATTGTGTACCAATTGTTGGAAGTTTCTGACACTTGGTGTATGTAAAGGATCATGCATGGTAACGCTGTGCTTTTCAAGCGCTGGATTGTCAATATTGTTGGGTTACGCATAGCATCTACCGAATATTTTGAACGAAAATTATTCATTTAATTATTGAGGGAAAGCTTTAACGCTTAATTTGGTGTAACTTTAGGCATGGCTAGCTTTTCAAGTTATACTGCCTAGTCAAGCATTCTGTGTTGAGTCTGAGTAAAGCATCACACCTTTTTCTTCGAGTAGACATCTTCCGAAATTAACTCAGCTTAGATAGTATTAACACGTGTGCATATGAAAAAGAACGACGATAGGAATGTTTTGTAGATTCCAGCTAGTGGGACATGTGATTTTCGGTACAACGAAGCAGGCGTCTTGCTGCGCAACTGATTCTGAACGCGCTCTTTTCGTTGCCGTAAGCTGCTGTCAACTTTTGTTCACGTTACACTGCGTCACTGGTGGAGGAGCTGGGCCGTGACGCTGCCCGATGCTTCTCACCACTAATGGGAGCCGTTCATTCAGCCCGGACGTGCCTATAGCAACCCCTGTCCATCAATTCAGTCGTCGGCGACGAGGTGTTCCTCCAGAGTTCAACCCCTCGCTGAATCCCTCTACGAGACATTTAGGAATGGCTAACACGAGCCCCCAGCCGGTACTTCTCGGAACCAGTCCTCCCGCTCTATCCCAGGTAACGTTTTTTCAATCGCTGGAGCCTGAACGCTTTGGTGGTGGCACGCACAAAGACGTAGAAGACTGGTTAGATACCTTTGATCGTGTTGCGAAGATAAACCAGTGGTCTGCTCAGAAAAAGCTCGGCCGCGCCTACATCTAAATTGACGACAGCACTTGTACTTGGTGCGAGAACAGAGAGGGCAGCTTGTCCACATGGACCGACTTTCACCAGCAGATGGTTGAAACCTTTGCCAATGTCGACAGACATGACCTTAGCCACCAACTACTAGAGCTAAGAGCCCAAAAATCCAATGAAACGTTCGCCATATTCGCCGAAGACATGACACGTTTATTTCGGAGGGCTGGCCCGCAGATGAAAAAAGATAGGAAGTTGCGCTACCTCACGCGCGGCGTTAAAAAGCAGCTGTTCACCAGACTTCTGCGGAACCCGCCAAGCACTGTAGAGAACTTCATCGAAGAAGCGTCGGCTATCGAGCGGTCCCTTCAACAACGCTGCCGACAATATGACCGCTTCTGCAGCAGCCCCCAAATTGAGGCTGCCGCTGTGACGTTTGACAATCCTACCTCTTTGCGTGACAAGATTAGAGAGATTGTTCGTGAGGAACTGCTGAGGTTGCGGACTCCGGTGGTGGATAAACCCACGGCATCTGTCGCTCAAGTCGTCCGCGACGAAATCCACCAAGCATTCTCGACAACTGATCCTGCCCCCGAGCAACGTCCCATGACGTACGCCGTCGCCCTTTGAAGCTCCTCAACCGCCATCTGCAACCGTTCCTTGGTCACTACCACAGGGGGAGACATCCTGACGCCCACCCATCCAGCCCCCATGCGACCAGTCGTCTTTTGACCTGCCATGGCCTTTGTCACGTGAGGAGTCGTCACGGCATCCACAGCTTTGCCGAACAGACACCTGGCGCACTGTTGACAGGCATCCACTCTGTTTCAACTGCGGGTGTGTGGGCCACATAGTCCGCTATTGCTGGCCCCACACCGATACGTTTCGCCCTCTCAAGCCACGGTTTGACAGTCGACATGCCAACGACTTCGTATCCCGCCATGGCGCTGTCGGTTCTCAAGGACCTCTGGTGACTCGACCCCCATTCGACGGCCACCGTAACAATGATGACGAGACAACTGATTACCAGCCGGGCTTCCGACGTCAACATAGCTCCCCTTCTCCTGCCCAGTCACCTTCGTGTCAGCGCCGCACTTTTGCCGACACCAGAGGAGCGAGGTCACCCAGCCCACACGGGGAAACTGAAGGTGGTGACCTCAGAAGGTAAGGTTGCAGGCTGTCAAGACGAGGGAAAAAAGCCCCCCTTACTCCTACCTCAGGACTGCTATAAAGCCGACAAGACGTAATACCGACAAAACTTTGACCCGAGGCCTTACCGTTCTTGTGGACGGACAGCAAGTCAGAGCTTTAGTTGACACCGGGGCTGACTTGTCTATTACTAGTGATGACGTTGCCGTGCGCCTCAAGAAAGTAAAGACAGTGTGGAAAGGACCTCACCTAAGGAGGGCAGGCAGCTAATTACTGATGCCTGTCGGAATGTGGACAGCAAGGCTCGACATCGGTGGCTCTACTTTCATGGCGACGTTCGTCATTCTCGCTTCGTGCTGTGAAGATGATTATCAGAATGAATTTCTTGAGAGAACATGGCGCCGTCATCAACGTTCTGACAGTGTCATTACGTTTTGCAACAACAGCCCTGCTTTAGTCGATTGCTCAGAGCCGAGACATAACCCTTTACGTCTGACGGATGACGATGTCGTCGTCCCGCCACGATCGTGCACACTTGTTTCGGTGGCAGGGGATGAGCCGTTTGACGGCGACAGTATTGCCGGCCGAATAAACTCGCTGATCTTTAGCCACGGTATTTCAGTTGCTCGATGTCTTGTCGCTGTCACTGCAGTAGGCACAAACTTGCTGCTCACTAACTTCATTGCTGAGTGCCGACACCTCGCGAAGGGTACAGCCATCGCTTAATTTAACAATACCGCAGAAATCCAAGGCAGTTTATTGGCTAGAGGAAGCATCTCATGAAGAATCAGTACCTAATCTTGACGTTGGCACTAAGTTGTCAAAGGACAAGTGAACGAGACCTCTTGAGCTGCTACCTGAATTCAGGACTGCTTTTCATCGACATCACGGGTCGGTCGAGCGCCGCTAACGAAGCATCGAATAATCACCCACGATGCAGCAAGACCTATACACCAGAATCCTTACCGCGTGGCTCCAGAGGAACGGGAAGTGATACAGCAACAAGTCGCTAAAATGCTTGAAGACGATGCGATTCAGCCATCACAGAGCCCGCGGCCATCACCTGTAGTTCTAGTGGAGAAAAAGGACGTTACCTGCGTTTTTGCGTGGACTACAGGAAGCTGAATCAAGTGACTAAGAAAGATGTGTATCCGCTTCCACGTAATAATGTCTCCCTCGATACGCTTCGAAACGCTCGCTACTTTTCTTCAATGTACCTCAGAAGCGGATATTGGCAGATCGAAGTAGACCCAAGAGATCGGGAAAAAACCGCTTTTGTGACACCGGATGGTTTATATAAATTTAAAAATGGGCTGTGTTCTGCGACTCCAAGGCATTCCTTCTGAGCTTGCAATCAGCTTTACGACAAAGGGAGCATCGACAACTAGTGAATGAAATAAGAGAAGTGATTCACGAAGTTTTATCGAAAAGACATGACGTGGTTTTCCAATGGTTACCAGGACATTGGGGTATTGTCGGTAATGACCTTGCTGATAATGCTGCCCGATCCGCCCACGCAGACGCCCAGACCCATTGTCGAGAACCGACGCTTCAAGGGGCCTTCACTCGTTCGCTAACACCATGTCGGAAACTTGGCTGAGTGACCCGAGTGTCAGGAACCGCCGCCTACACAAATTGGACCCATCGATAAAGCTTCTAGTTCTATGGGACCTCTCTAGCCAGGATGCAACTTTACTGTGCCGCCTGTGGTTAGGAGTAGCTTTTACAAAGGCGTACTCCTTTCGCGGAATGGCGGATAGCTCCCGATGTGAATTGCGTGACACTGACGAGACAATAGAACATCTACTGTGTTCATGTGAACGTTTTACGAACGAACGCAACTTGCTACGCGAAACGTTAGAGACACTAGACGGTAGACCTTTCTCCGAAGAGAAGATCCTTGGTTCATGGCTGTACGCGTCGCTGGCCAGCAAAGCGACGCGAGCACTGTTAAGTTTTCTAAAGACGACCGGACTACGCAACCGCTTATAAGCGTGCAACGGACAAGGTCACATCTACACACACGTTGCCCTTCACTTCTCTCTCTCTTCTCCTTTAATCCCCTCACCCCTACCCCCAGTGCAGGGTAGCGAACCAGACGTGCGTCTGGTTGACCTCCCTGCCTTTCATTTCTTCCCTTCCTCCTCCTAAAGTTCTGCCCTTCGGTCTGTGCTCAGCGCCCGCTACATTTCAAAGGCTCATGAACACCGTACTTTCAGGGTTAAAATAGAAGACCTGTTTAGTTTACCTAGACGACGTCATAGTGTTTTCCCTAACTTTTGACGAGCATCTAAAAAGGCTAGAAGTTGTTTTACGAGCCATACGCTCCGCGGGCCTCACATTGCAACCAGAGAAATGCCACTTTTGTTTTAAAGAACTGGTGTTTCTTGGTTGTGTCATCAGCTGTACCGGCATTTAACCTGATCCGGAAAAACTTGCGGCCGTGGCACAGTTCTCAGTACCGTCCGATAAAAAAGCTGTTAGGTGCTTTCTGGGCCTATGCTCCTTCTATCACCGGTTTATCGCCGACTTCGCCCGGATTGCGTTCCCGTTAACTCGCCTCACTAGAGACGACGCCAGCTTTGAGTGGAACGAAGAACAGCAAGCAGCGTTTAATGACCTCCACCAACGTCTTCAAACACCTCCAGTGCTTGCCCACTTCGACGAGCAAGCGCCAAGAATGCTTAACACTGACGCAAGCAATGTAGGCCTTCGAGCTGAGCTTGTGCAGTGGCAAGAAGACATGGAACGAGTGGTCACCTACGCAAGCAGGACGCTAACACGCACTGAGGCCAATTCTTCAACAACTGAAAAAAATGACTCACCATGGTCTGGGCAGTTATGAAATTTCGCACGTATTTGTATGGCCGCCCCTCCAAAGTTATTAGTGACCATCATTCACTCTGTTGGTTGACTAGTCTAAGAGATACAACCAGCCGATTAGCACGGTGGAGTCTGAAGTCCCAAGATTTCAATATGATGGTCATACAAAAGTCTGGTAAGCGACATATGGATACCGACTGCCTGTCTTGATCAGCAGTACAGTCAGCCTCTCTTTCTGACGACGACGATATGGCCTTCCTTAATGTTATCGACGCGTCCACGATTGCCCAACAACAACGAGGCGACTCTGCATTGCTTGATTTGATTAATTACGTGAACGGGCGTTCTTCGAGGGCACCCATAGTCTTTGCAAGGGCATTATCGTCATTTTGCTAACACAATGGCGTCCTCTACAAAAAAACTTTTCATTCATTGAAGCTCCCTATTTGCTCGTTATTCCTGCACCCCTTTATACTGAAGTGCTTCAAGCATGTCACAACAAGCCGACGCCTCACCATTTAGGCTACACTCGCATATTGGCAAGAGTACAGCAGGGATACTAACTGCCACGACTCACAACAGCCGTCAAGCACCACATTCACACTTGCCTCGATTGCCAGCGACGCAAGTCACCTCCACAGCAACCCGCCGGTCAGCTGCAACCAGTTCAGAATCCACGTACACCGTTCTACCAGATAAGAATGGATATTTTGGGACCCCTTCTAACTTTTGCTGCAGGGAATCGCTGGGTTATAGTCGCAACAGACTACCTAACCAGGTATGCCGAAACAAAGGCTATCCAAAAGAGCACCACAGCAGAAGTGGCAAGATTTTGCATAGAAAATTTTGCGTTATGCCGCGGTGCTTCGACTATCATGATAACAGACCGCGGAACAGCATTTACGGCAGCTCTTTTAGACCACGTCCTTATGCTAAGTGGAACGACTCACCGTAAGACAACTGCGTACCACCCGCAAACGAATGGACTAACAGATCGCCTCAACAAGGCGATTGAAGACATGCTGTCGATGTACGTGGATGTTCAACATAAGAATTGGGACAAAATTTTACCCTATATCACGTTCGCATACGATGCGGATAAACAAGAGACGGCTCGCATGACTCCATTCAGCTTAGTTCACGGACAGGAGGTACGGACGACGCTGGATGCGATGTTGCCATATGAATGGGACGTCACCGACACAGGCGCTGACGTGTTCACTGAACGCGCGGAAGAAGCTAAGCAGCTCGCCCGCTTACGGAGCCGCCAGCGACAAGACTTCGACGCAGGCCGCTGAAATGCTCGCCATAGAACAGTAACATACAAAATCAGTGACAGAGTGCGGGTTTGGACACCCGTACGAAAACGTGGACTGTCCGATAAGCTGCTAAGACAATATTTCGGGCCATACCAAGTATCGCGCCAGCTAAGTGACGTCACCTACGAGGTCGTCACCGACAGTACCCACTGCCCGAGGCGTCACCAGCACCAGCCTGAACTTGTGCATGTAGTGCGTATGGAGCCTTATATGAGTGACTGACGGCACGTTAAAAAATACGTTAGGTCTGAATCAGCATCGAGGCGATGCTCCTATAAGAAGGGGCAAGTAACACATGTGTATATGAAAAAGAACGACGATGGGAATGTTTTGTAGATTCCAGCTAGTGGGACTGGTGGTTTTCGGGACGACAATGAAGCAGGCGTCTTGCTGTAACGCTGATCATAAACATGCTCTTTTCGCTGCCGTAAGCTGCTGTCATCTTTTGTTCGCGTTGCACTGTGACAGTATGTTGAGTTTACAACTTCTTGTCTGCATAAATATTGGTCATAGTTAAATTGTGACTTTATATCCACAGGTCATTTTACAAACTTAATTGTGTTTCCAGTACTGTTCAGTGCCTTGTCGAATGAACCCTGAACTTTCCTAGGTGGAACATGTCAACATACAGCAACACAAGCAGATGGATCCTCATTACAGTCGCTTTTGATGACGACTTGTAAGACCATATAGTGACGAAAAAATCTCAGTGGGCAACTAAGGCGAAAATGCTTGTGTTAAAAAAGCAATTAAGAGACATTTTTGAATTTCTGTGGGAAATGTGGTTGAATGGTCTTTTGCAATGTCACACCAACATCTCTGTCAGAGAGTCAGTTTTGATTGGGCCTGATGCGGGTTGAATTAGTGTAGAAATTTGGATTGAAAACTGTGATGAAGATGTCAGCACCGAAACGAACCAGATTGCGACACCATTGGTGCAACTGTAAGCACAGGTGACTTCACTGAGCAATACCAGACTGATTTAAAACAACAAATTGTTGTGGAGTACGTACAAGGCAAAACTGGTGGAGTTCTCAGAATATTAAAGTGTGCATTGTCCTCAGTTCACTTATGAAATGGCATTCTCATAAATAAGTACTTGTTAACAGTCTATGCAACTACATTTTTATTGTGCCTTTAGCACTTTGTAGAGATGTTTGCAGCCTCTGCGTAACAATGTGACTGTTGGGCAATTCGCTTTCTTGCACCTTTCCCTGGGATTCTAAAGCCTGCATCACAATAATTATGATGCCGATTATGTCTAAACTTAATAGGACTGTCCGTGATACAGAACAACAACACTGATAAGGCCACCAGGATTACATCACCATTGCAACGAAGTAACATAACTGCGATTTCGAAGAAAGAGATCTGCCCAAGGTAGTGCCACTACAGTATCAAAATTTTTGTAAAGAACGTCAGGCTCCGACATAATGAACCAGTTCTCCGATGAAGGTACCACTTTTATGGTAGAGCTAACCTAAGGCACCCTGCAATGTAGCTAGAAAAGCCACCAAAAGAAAACAATTTACCACTCACTGGTCTTCAATGCACCTGAATAAAACTATTACCAACATATTGGAAATGTAGATCGACATGCTATGCAGGTGTGGTATGGTATTCGTCTATATGTCACCTGTGGTGACACAGCAGCGTAAAAGAATGCAAACTTAAACTGCTTCACAGAAGGAACCTCGCAACATTCTTTGACATCATTTTTCTTATAGTCACTGATGAAAATAATCCCCAGATTGCCATATATCTGCAGCGCACCACAGAAGCTTGATAACTGTTCCGGCTTTCTCAAAGCAAGCAAACGACTGACACCTGTTGCTGCAGTTTCTTAGAGTGCTACGTGGAATACAAACTGGGTTACCGCGCTTGTGTGTGGATGCTGTAACACTCATGTGGGCTAAGTGGGAAGTTCCTGGAACAATACTTTGGACCCTAAACTGTACTGCAGCATTGTTGGGCACTCGTTTATTAGGTTAAGCCATATTACAAGATGCAGTATCGCAGTACCACTCTACATGGTCTAATGTTCTCCATCTATTGCGGCATAAACTTAGCTATGTTGCTATGTATGCCACAGGACTCTCAGGCATAATCTCTAACTTCCTTTCTTAATTTATTTATTTGCATGCATTCACAGTTTCACGTTTCGTCTGCAGTATCAGGGCAATTTTTTGCCTTTGTACTAACACGCACTATTCTTATCTTTTTCACTGTGACCAGGTTTCCCTAATATAAACTGTTCTACATATTTGTACTGGTCACAAGCCACACCTTTGTGTATCAGAACATTCTTGAATAGTTTTCATCATTCTAAATAGATTAATATGCAACCAGCATAGTGTATTTTGACATACATAAAAGCACCAGCAATTGCCCTGAAACGTATAGTAACTGACTAATTAAAACTTGACATGTTTAATTACTACTTTATCAAATATCAGCAAGTGATCTGGTTCATGTACCAATGAACTATCGGTGATGTTGCAAAATTGCGAGTATGAACTTTTAGACTTGTCGTTTGGCTTTGATCTAGACAGTTTTATTTTAATTTCTTACACAAATGTAGGTGTGCTCTTTTTGTTTGTGCATGCGGGAACCATACACGGTTTGACTGTTCTGATTGTTCTTTTTAAAATAAAAAGTATAGTTGTGAGCTAGATCTATGGTTTCGTGTCCTTTCTTTTATCTGTGTGTTGGTGCTGCCAATCAATAATAATTTAATCATTATCACAGTTACGTTGCGGAGCTTCAGTAAATGAGTTTTATTCCTAGTGATGGCAGCCACACTTCGCTGGGGGCCCAGAGCAAGAGTGCCAGCGTACTATTACAAGCAGTACAAGAGAAAACACGAAAGTGCATGGTAAACGACCTCTAACCACACTCTGATCGATTCTCTCACAGGTCTATTAAAAATAAGGTGGAAGGGGTAACACTTTTTGGTACATCGTTGCCCTCCCACCATGCATTTGCTTTAACAACAGGTGGAATGTATAACAGTTAACACCTTGTAATCGAAGAAGCTGATGTGTTGTGATGAAGACACATGTGAACAATGTAGCGGATAAACAGATAAATGGCTGTTGTGGTACTCTGCTTAGTTTTCCTACCTTATAATTACTTTTGATTACACGCGGTCAGGTGCTGTTTTTGTTTAAGCACTAGAAAGGTGAGAGTGAGAACATTCAGTGCAACCGTGCCAAACGTTTCGCATCATTTGCATTAGTTGCCATCGTGAAGTGCCCAACATAGGGCTCCAGGCAAATGGCTACGTGCTTATGTGTTTCCTGTCATGGTGCTCACAATTTCGCTTAGACTTTGATTAATGTTGAAGAACCCCAGGGAATTATTCCACAGTACCCCTTAGCAGTATGAGTTATAATTAGGGCTCTGTGTTTTCAGTCTTCACTTTTTTTAGTTTGCAGAAAATTTTTGCAGTTTATGTTTCTCGATGAAATTTGACGTTTGAGTTTATCATTGTCAATCTACATTTCCTCGATGTGCAGCGTAATATTGTGTAATAAGTGGTTGCAATGTCTGACTAATAATATTATTTCCAGTGAAGATATATTGCATAGTTGCTGATAATCTTGTTTTTCCTACTTCTCATTTTTCTATTTTTCAGTTTATTAATCCTGTTAATAAGGCTGCTACTCTGCACTGCTGTAAGCTAGCGAAAGTGTACTTTTGGGGGCCGGAGCTATTCAAGCTGTTCCTCAGTTTTTCTTCAAGCCTTCTTCACTATCCTAATGATAAATAGAAACCTATTATTACTATTATTATTATTATTATTATTATTATTATTATTATTATTATTCCGAAGAGCCGAACATCTATAATGAATTGATATCGAACACTGAACCACGGGAACACACAGAGTGTAATTTAATGTCTGCATGGCTTTTATACACCAACACATATACATACAAATTCCCAGAACTTGAATACAAAACACATTTATTCGTATGACGACTTTACACCATGCTGCATACAATCAAGCCAGCCGCTTCGTAACTGATTGGAAACGCAAAGAGTGTGACTGTGGATTCAGAAACAAAAAAATTATCCGCAACTGGATCATCTGTGCACCTATGATGAAAAGGCTTCTGCATACATTTTCAAGTTATAAGATGTAATGCTGCTGGAGGTGGAAAAGGTGTGCTGAGCCCATGAAGCATCTCAAATTCAAGTGAAAGCATTTGCAGAGTGTACTTCAAAGAATAGCAAGTCAGTGCATGCAGAAAAAAAATTCGTCACACTGATGCCAATAGTTCAAAGTTTGCACAATAAATGCCATGAAAACCTGCTGCACCAAAATGCAAGTATTGTGGTGGTATCCATGAGCGCCAACCAGAAGCATGCCCAGCTTGAAAAGAAACATGCACCAAGTGCAAAAAAAAAGAATCACTTTGCAGCAGTTTGTGAAGGCAGAATAATAGTTGCGGGCCTGGCAGTGGACAACGAGCATGAAGTCACCTAGGCAATTGGAAGCACCCAACGAAGAATCATCCCCACTATGAATAATTAAATGAAATATCCATAAACTTTCAACTGGACAGCCGAGCAGCACTTTACGTCATCTTATCTATACATGCGTAGCAAGTAGAACCACACAGGACACTGTGGACATGGAACTAAAGCAAAGTGCACTTCTGAGGCAAACCTTCGCTAGAAATCACCACAGTAAATGGTCAGAGGTATTCTCCATTTTGTAGTGTCTAAGAGGATCTCACTGTTCTCATTGGAAAAAAAACAGCACGAAAATGGATCTGATAACCAAAGACTATAACCTCAAGGCTAGAATCAATAAAATTTCCTAAAAATAGTACACAAGTTCGAACACTTACCACGCCGAAACAGCGACGAAAAGGAAGAGGGTTTAAAATGAGGGCACAAAAAAGCCAGAAAAAGAAGGGAAAAGAAGTGATGAGGGCGTATAGCCTAAATAAGTTATCGGTGCACTGCTTTTGCAGACCTTTAGAGTTTATATAGCAGAAAAAAAGACGACGTCTTCAGGTACACTCTAGGAATACTCTCGGTAACTGTTTATTGGGTCACTAGGCCCGAAACGCTCCCGAAAGCAATAAAACATTGCGGAGAGCATGTCAGCAATCAACCAGAAGTCGAAAAAAAGATGATGAACCTGGAGAAAACAGGTGTGCCTAATAGAGCCAACACAATGTGTTAGCACAATGGTTGTAGCAACCAAGAAAAATAGACAAATGCGAATATGAATCACTCTCCAATTGCTCAACAAGGCTCTCGAGCAAAAACGTCTTACATTGCCCATTCTTTGTGATGTTCTACATGACCTTGCAAAACTAACATTTTCTCAAAAAAGGAATTGCGAAAGGGGTACTGGCACGTTTATCTTGATGACAAATCAAGCTTGCTGACGAATTTCTTAATTTTTAAAGGTTGTTACCGATGGCTCGAAGTGCCATTTAGACTTAAGATGTGTAGCTAAATATTCCAGAAGAAACTTTTAAGTGGCCCTTGAAGGAATGCTCACGGTTCTCTGCATCGCCGATGAAATTCTTGTCTTTGAGTGGGCGAGAATAGAAGGGGCTCAGGTGGATCAAGACACGACATTGGCGAACCTACTTCAGAGATGCCGACTTATTGGGCTTCTTAACAAGGATAATAGACAACCTTGAGTTGCATCAGTCATCTTCCTAGCACACATACTGACCAATGAGGGACTCAGAGTTGATCCAAAAGGCATCAAGGCAATGAAACAGATGCCAAAGCCAATCAATGTCCAAGAAGTGCAGCGCTTCTGAAGTATAATGAACTACCTCTCTTTACTCCTGCCCAAATTTTTGTATGTACTGAAGCCTTTGATAAAGTTCACTGTCAAAGAGTGAACATAGCAGTAATGAAAGCTTCAAAAAGAAGCATTTGAAAAGGCAAAATAGAACCAAAAGCTCCAGTTTTAGCCTACTTCGATTCACCAAAGCAGCTAGAAATTGAGTGTGCTGCGAGCAGTCTTGAACACGGAGCAGCTCTTCTTTGAGATGGACAGCCAGTCCTCTTTATCAGCAGTGCACTGACACCTACAGAACTTCGTCACACAATTAGAAAAAGAAATGTTAGTCGTGGTCTTTGCCTCAAAGAAGTTTCATCAGTACACATTCAAAAAAACAAACGAGTATAATCAGCAATCATAATCACTGCAAGCAATTGTTAATAAACGAGTGGATCAAGTTCTGAGAAAATAAAATGAAGTAAAAAATTTGGCTAGTAGAAACATACTCATTACGATCAGTGCACGAAAGGACAAAAAACACAAGTAAGTGCACGACACAAGCGCTGTTTCTAAGACACTGGTCCAAGACAATTGCTACGCATATTCTGTAAGAGACAAAAATACAGCATGACAGCCGATTGCAGACCAGGCAAAGGTCTAGTCTTGGCTGACACAGTACCTTTAGCTTTACATCCCAGCGAAAATAATGAACAGGCTTTTGAGAACATCAATGTCATAATTACGTGTTATGTGTTCACCGCTTACATCACGTTAAAAAGGTGGACAGCATGAAAACTGCTTTGCTCCCTCGAGCGGTCGTATCCCCTTACACAGGCTTTTTGTAGAACTGGATGCAATGGAGTTACCTGCTAGCCTTAATTCGGATAACGTTACTATCAGTTGGCATCGCAATCGCTGCTTAGCTCTTGTGGTGAAACCGGTTTTTTGTGTCTTAAAATTTCTTTCTTTCCCATTTAAAGTTTAAGCATTTCTGGTCTCGTTGTATGCATTTCGTTTTCAATTTTTTAATAAGGTGTGTAGCACGTGTTGAAAATTCAAATGCACGTGTAATGAATATTTTGCCATGTGCCAGCCTGTTTTCCAGGCCATCGTCATCAGGCCATCGTCATCACTTGTTTATATTAATGTACTCATGAGGTGAAATTCATTCATTCATTGATTATCATGTGAGCTCATTTCAATGTTATCTGTAGATTCTATTTCCGGATGAGACACCGTGTGACACAGCCGGCTGCGAGCAGGAGGTCTTCCGGCTTACGGGCAACCTAGATAAGAACGAACAGCCGTGTCACCAGCTATACGCCTTCGTCTGCGGAGGGGTCAAGTGGACGCCGCAAGGAGGCAACACGCTAGCCGAGGTACACGCCGCCAATCTAGCACGCCTCAACGACACGCTGCACAGTGCCGCTACGAAAAAGGTAGGCAAAAAACTGCAGCGAAGGTGTTTCACATGTGTAGGTCATCTGACACGTCTATGTTGTGAGATAAATGGCTCTTGTCGTGCATCTTACAGTGGAGCTTTTTAAACTTTTTATTTCGCCAGCTGGCGTAACGAGCACTTAGGAAAAGCTTTTATGGGCCAAGCAGCTCAAACCATAGCATGGTCGAAGCTGCTTGCAAAATATAGCGTTTAAAGCTAGTTGGAAAGGAACGCGGTGATGACATGGCAGGGAGATGAAGATGAAGGGTAAAACGGGTACGCGCCACGAAAGTCCCGTAGGTACCTAGGAGCTCAGGTGCCTCGATGTGCTCCTCTGGAAGAGCGTGGAGAGACTGCTTTCGTGTACGCCATATTGATTCAAACGTTCCCGTTTGCTGGCATTGCCATGAGATGCAAATAGGGGTCACTTCCAGCGAAAGGCTTAGTAATTTGGCTATTTTGATCCTTTCTGATAGATAGGCTTCTATATATATTGTTGATAACAAATATATCAGGCACTAATTGAAATACACTTTCCATTTGATGGCGAAATAAAAACATCTAAAACGTATATATCGGTCTCTCTATATCACTGGCTGCATAGGTCCTCGTGCTCTCGCAGCCGATTGATTAGGTTAACTAGTACCAAAATCGACATGGCATGACAGGAGCATGTGAAAAAATGGATGACTGCTGATTATATAGAAACCATGACATTCCGTTACTGTACGCCATAACTTACGTGACATGGTCAAGGAGCTACAACGGCCGTTTGTTGAACTCATGTATATCAAAACTGAAATAGTATCGTAAGGGCATATTTATTACCGGTCACTACACAATATAAAAATATAGATGTCGGGTCATAACACGAAAACCTTGTCATGCATGTCGTATAGGCCATGATATACATTATGCAGTCATGTAGCTCATACGGCCGCTTTATTCACTTGATGCGTACCAAAACAGGTATGGCATGATAGGAACGTATGGGTAACATAAGTGACAGGTCACAACATAAAAACTATGTCATGCATGCTTGTGCGCCATGACACACATGACACTGTCATGTGCTATAACGGCCGTTTTAATAAGTGTATGCGTACCAAAACTGACAAGACATGAAAACAGCGTAAGATAGAGAGAAAACTTGTCATTTCTTGTCATTTTTCCAGAAATATGTCATGCATGTCACGTACTCAGCGATATATATGACCTCGACCTTGAGCTTTAATGGCGGCTCTATTACCTTTCTGCGTTCCAAAATTTACACAGCAAGATAAGACCTAGGCTATGAATAACGAAATAGCAAATCTTATAACGAAAACATTGTCATGCATGTCATGTAGGCCATGGTACATCACCCAGTCATGGAGCTCTAACATCTACTTTATTATTTTGGTGTCAACTAAATTTGCCACCACATGAGAGGGCATATTTACCATAACTGACAGGTTTTAAAAGGAAGAATATATCATGTATGTCATGTGCGCCGTGACACACATGAACAAGTCATGAGGCTTCAATGAGGTATTTTGTCTTGCTGACTACAAATACTGACATCACATGGTGAAAGTTCATGTCTAACACAAATGTCTAGTGATAGCACATAAGTCATGAGTCTCATGCTCGTCATGACATACATGACTTGGTATACGGCTCTAAAGGTTGTTTTATTAACTTTCGGTATACCAAAACTGACAGGGCACGATAACAATGTACCCTTTTAACAAACTCTCATGCTCGATTGTGATTACCTTAAGGTAGATTATCTTAATCCGGCATAATTCACATTGCAATTTTGCGGTCATACTCAGTCATCCAACTTGCTTGGCAATCTGAACTTACTCGAAACAGATTGCTTTCTATTAGCTCAATTCTGATTAGCTTAATCCGCTAGAATTCGGGCTTGCTTAAGTGTCCATGCTCAGGCATTCAACATACAAGTCAATTTCACTGCTGATTCGTTTGAATGTTTATAGCCTAACGCTTATTTGCCTAATCAGGCATAATACGCACTGTTTTGTGGCCATGCTGTATTACGGAACTGACTACATAAACTGTATTTACTCAATGTGACGGGTTCAAGATAACAGGAGCGCGCATTAGCTTCGTCCACCTCAATTCAGGCTGTTATATATCAGCCTAATGTCTACTATCTTATTGTGACTACTCTTAGTCATTCAAGTTACTCGGCAATTTCATCTTACAAATAAGAGCTCGTGATAAGCTCAAAATTGGTTCATTCGGGTTCGCTTAACGTGACCAAGCTCCGGCATCCAACAAGCTAGACAATATCAACTGACTCCAGATTCAGTCACTCGTGGTTAGTCTAATGTAGATAAGCCTAATTCGGCTTAATGCGCATCGCCTTATTGTGGCTATACCATGTCATCCAACTGGCAATCACAACTAACTGAAAATTGGATGTTTCAATATTCAGAATATATTATTCAAGCTTAATCGACTTCAATCGTATCGGCTCAATGTGACCATACGCAATATCCCAAGCGGCTAGTCATTCTGAATGCACTCAACACTCACTTGTTCAGGATTAGCTTACCCCGGGCTTATTTAGTCATGCTCAATCTGAAGGAACATAGCCTAGTCGGGTCTAATCTACTTCATGGCTACGCCATCTCATCTTGGACTGGGTTCGCGTTATCTGGCATAAGCGCATAAGTTCTACTAATCTTTTCTAACCGTATTTGATGGGTATTCATCAGTGTACACTGGCAACGACTAGCATTAAATTGGCCTGTCCAAACACAATTAGGCTGCTATACACATGTTTATTTGTTTTCAAGAAACACCTTTAGTTAGAGGTCACGATATACCGGCTTAATGAACCTTTTTCTAAGCAAACCCTGGTTTAATGCGGCGGCTTATTGGTATCAATGAGTATCAATCAGTATTGATTTGTATTGATTGTATTGGTTGTTTTGACTGTGCTTAATTAGCAAGAGCTATGAATAAATGGTCCTGAATGAGTGCGCAAAAAATTTGGTTGAATAAACTGTCTTGACGAAGCTTATCTAAACTTATCGGCAAGATAGACGAGGCATTTCTTCACACCGCACGGTTAACGCAAAGCTTAAACGTCCTCTTTCTCAAGGAGCACCATTCGGTAACTATGCGATGCAGCTATAGCAGCCTGTCATAGTGGCTATAGAACAGATCTCAATAGGTCAAGAACAACGTGTTTACAGCACCATTTCCACGCTAGCCTTCCTCTGCCACTCGGCACTTTTGAACCAATATGGCTGCTAGGGGACGCAGCGTCTTTCAAAGGGCGTCTCCACCTTGGGAGCAGATGCGCGCGCATATCGAGGCACCCGAAAGATGGTCAAAGCGTAACATAGCCTAGAATAGGGTAGTATGCAAGAGGTGGAAGAGGAAGGGATGGTGAAGGTAAGTGACATGAAGGTGAGGAGCAGTGAAATGAGGAGGGTAGAGGGCAAAGAATAACGTAGCTTTGAGCAGTATATTTTAGCTGGGGTTGAGAAAGGGAAGTGAGAACAAGGAGGAGAGAAAGGAAAGGTAAGAGGGTCAACCATAGCACACAGTAGCATAGCAAAGGGTGCAAAAGATAACTGAGGCTGAAGTGGAGTGATATTAGAGTCATGAGGTGGCACAATGAAAGTTGCCAAGAAAGAAAGACAGATGGACGAAAGAAAGTGTAGAAAAAGATCTGGAAGAAAATTTTAATGAACAAAATCGAAAGAGAAAGATAGATTAAAGTAATAAGTACGAAAAATTTGAATGGCAAGAAAACAAAAAAAGAACAAAAAGAAAGATAAATAATGAATTGAATCTGCATTCGTCAACTCCATCGTTTACTCAGATCGCATAGGCGTGAAACTGCCCTCAATTTTTTTGACCCTTTGTGCGAGAGGGGAACATATACCTCCCAACTTTTCATCGGCAGGAGTGAGTGAAACAATTTTATTGTTATTATGTCATAAAGGGGGAAGAGGTACGGGAAGTAAAGCAAGACTCTAGCGCGCTCGGGCGTCATGGAGCAGTAACTTACTCGTGTACAACCGTGGGGGCGCTGCTTTCGGCCACTGACGAAAGCAGCGAAAGCAGGTTCGATTCGGACTGTCACGGTAGATGTACGTGTTTTTTGAGCGCTCCCGATCGACTGCGCAGATAAGTTGTTCTGCATGTTTTGAGCTAGTCTTTATAAATATAAGGCAGCAGTTAAAATCTCTGTAGAACTTATTTTATTGTACGGCTTTTTCGGGGGTCAGTCACCAGGTATTTATTAGTTTGTGCGTGTTGCGTGTTTGATTTTTTTTGTTTTTTTTTGTTTGTTTTTCGCCCCGTGGGGGAGGTGCATGTGCATTGAACACGCAAATTTTGGTAGGAGGGTTTCGACTTTCTCTTTATCGTAGGGCAGGGCTCGAGTTTTGTAATTATCGAGTGAGACAAGTCAAAGGGACAATTGGTGTCGGAAAGACATGGTTAAGAAAACTGTTAAGTGTTCGGGATATGGGTTGGCTTTGAAAGTGGACCCAAGTGTAGTAGCGGAAGGAGAAGAGGCTGACGCGAAGGGTAGGCAATGTGAGGTCGAGGAAAAATGGAGAAAATGATGGTTGCCCAGAGTGACCTGCTGATGAGAATCACCGAACTTGAGATTGCATTGGTGACAGAGCAAGAGAAAACGAGGGCTATGGGAGAAAGGCTGAAGTCCACCAAGGAAGCACTAGCGAAGCTGAACAAAGGAGTGGCCTACAGAGAGAACAGTAGAGAACCGGCAACCAGAACGGTGGAGAAGGAAGAACAAGCAAGTTTGGAAAAAACAGGTTAAGGCGGTTCAACTGTCGCAAGGCCCAGCTTCAGCGAGGTAGCGGTGGGGCTGGGAGGGGACAAAGCAGCCGGCGTCACAGGCGCAAGTAGCCCCCAGGTGCAGGACACTCCAGCTGAAAAGACACAGCATGTGATAATAGCCAGGGACTCGAATTTAAATCGATGCACAGACGCCATCAAAGAGAGGGTACGAGGTGACAAGAGGGTTGCATTAGGTGCGTTCCCAGGACGCAAGCTGGAAGCCGTCATGAGGCAGGCGAGCGCAATACTCAAAACTACAGCTGATAGACGAAACCTCGTGATAATTTCAGGTGTTTTAAAGGATGTCTTAAGTGAAGATACAGCAGGACTAGCAACCACACTGGCGAAAGGCGTCGATGACATGCGCGCCACTTCTCCTAATGTACAGGTTGTGATATGCACAATACCATAGGTACCGGTGCGTGATAGCAACCTGCAAAGAGCGGTTGTCAACGCAAGCCAAGAGATATGGCGCATGAGTCGAGAAAAAACGTTGAGGTGGTAGAAATAAACAGAGGTGCATAGGTAGGTTTGTTTTCGACGAGACAGAATTCACTTCGATGAACGGCTAGGTCATGTGGTGGGTTGGCGACTTGCAGGACGCGCCGTAGCTTTCATGGGGGCAAGCGGACCCTTCGCGAGTGCAGGATAACTAGTAACTAGAGAAACAACCAGACAGACTCTTTGACAGGTTGTATGGATAGATACGATTCCAAAGTGGCACCAGTATCTAAGATAGGTAGAGTCCCGGGCCGAAATAGACGTAGTCACGAGCACCGAGCCAATTCAGACATAGGGTATATTAACATGCAGGGTGGTAGGAACAGGCTTAAGTGGGAAGAGATAGAAGAACAGCTAAGGGAAGAGAGGTCGATGGTATACGGTTTTGTAGAAACACATCTCAGGGACATGGAACAACCTCCGACCAATCCGGACTACGCGTGGAAATATTGTAATAGAACAGAAGGCAGCAGAAAGAGGGGTGGTATTGGGGCATTCATTCATAAAAGTACAGACTGGCAAAGGGTCAAGCAGGAGTGCAAGGAACATTTATGGCTAAAAGGGAAAGTGGCAGGTCAAATGACACTCCTTGGTTTTGTGTACTTGTGGACGGGAGCAAAGGTGAGACAGGAAAACCAGGCAATGGTAGAGTGTATATCAATGGACATTTAGGAGTTAGGAAGGGAGTGCGAGATAATTATACTAGGAGATACGAATGCACACAAAGAATACATAGATGGGTATACCAACCGGACAGGCTAAATGATCATGGATATGTGTCAAAGGCTTGATTTCATCATTTGCAACACTACCGAGAAGTGTGAAGGGCATATAACATGGGAGGTAGGAAGGCTGCAGTCAACGATAGAATACGCACTGATGTGACAAAGGATGTATGATAAGATCAGGGGAATGCACAATGATGAAGGTGGCTCCAGAAGTCTGGGTAGTGATCACAAATGTACCAAGCTAAGTTTTGGAAGATCAGTGAAAGTGGGAAGGAGACAAGATGAGCAACTACAGAAAAATTTTTATTCTGAAAAGGCAAATTGAAATATCCACTAAACAAATTGAGAAAGTAATCACTGAGGATAATAAAACAGTGTGGACAAACACGAATTTAATTAGACTGTTTAAGCTAGAGCTTGGTAAGGCACGTGACAAGTCACCCCGGAAAAGAAGACACAAACCCAAAAGTTGGTGGAATGAGGAAGTTAAGAGAACCATAGCAAAACGTCAGGAAGCATCTAGGGAACACAGACCACTAAGCAGCGGGGGGAACCGGCAGATGATGTTGAAAAAAAATCGGAAATCTTCCTATGCTGTAGAAGAGATGCATCTATTCTGATCAATGCAAATATTAGAAAAATAAGAGCTCAGTGGCTGGCAGAAGTAAATAAAACAGATAGAAAGGCCGCTGCAAAATTTCGGAACCATCTAAACTCCCTAAAAAGGAGACGAGCCTAGAGCAGAGGTTTGTGACTAAAACTCAAGGTGCTAGGCTAGAAGGGGACGAAGCTATTGAATATATAAGAACAAGGGGGACAGAAAAGTTTCAACAAAGAAGTTCTTTATGCTCCACAATAGACAATGATGAATCAAGTGGGGCAATGGCTCCATTTTCACAACGAGAGTTGGAAAGAGCTGAGAAAAGGGTTCCTAGTAGTACATCAACAGGCCCAGTTGGCATCCTAATTATGCTGATGAAGACATTAGGTCCGAAGTCTAAGCAGGCTTTGAGAGAGGCAGTGAACAAAATAATAATTGATGGTGAAGTCCCAGATGGATAGAAACTTAGCAGGATGAGCTTGATCTATAAAGAAAAGGGGGACAAAGCTGACATAAACAACTACCATCCTATAACAGTGACATCAGTGGTCTACAGGCTGGCGATGCAGATTATAAATGAAAGACTGATGGCATGAATAGAGGATTAGAGGGTGTTGGGGGAACTGCAGAATGGGCTTAGGAAACACAGGAGGTTGGAAGACAATCTGTTCTCCCTGACGCAGTGCATCGAAATAGCAGAAAAGGAACACAGGCCCCTGTGGCTAGCATTTTTGGATATCAAGGGAGTGTACGATAGCGTGGTTCAAGAGAAATTGTGGGGAATACTGGACACACTAGGCGTGGAAGATGTAGTCACTAATCTTTTAAAGGATATCTACAAAGGTAACAATGTAGTTATAAAGTGGGAAAAACAGGTATCTAAGTCTGCAGAGGTAAAACGGGGGCTTAGGCAGGGGTTTCCTCTGTCACCCTTATTATTCATGATGTACCTACAAGGATTAAAGGCCAATTTAGAGAAACGTGGACTGCGCTTTCACCTCTCTTTCGTAAAACAAGGAAAACTCGTTGAACAGGCACTACCAGCATTGATGTACGCAGATGATATAGTGCTAGTGGCCGAAAACAAGGAAGATTTGAAGAGATTGGTGGACATCTGTGGTAATGAGGGAGATAGGTTAGATTTCAGATTGAGTAAGAAAAAATCGGCAGTCATGATATTTAATGACAATGAAGCTAGTGAGCTTAGAATACAGGAGGTCACGCTAGAGATAACAGATAAATACAAATATCTGGGCGTATGAATAAGCAATGGGGCCGAGTACCTAAGGGAAAACATACGTGACGACTAAAGGTAATAGGAATGCAGCGGTAATGAAAAACAGGGCACTGTGGAATTACAATAGGTATGATGTTGTGAGAGGAATATGGAAAGGGCTCATGGTTCCTGGTCTGATGTTCGGCAATGCCGTCTTGTGCATGAGGTTGTGCAAGATGACAAGCCATTCTTTTCTAGGTGTTATATTTCTTAAACATTTAAGCTGGTCAGAGCACATAAATAAGGTCCGCACCAAGGTAGCACGCTCTGATGGTGCTACCTTGGTGCACTACGACGAATCCTATGCTATCTGCCTGTCAAGTTCGTCAGGCAACTGTGCTTTTCACTTGTACATTCACATCTTAGCTATGGCTTATTAGTATGGGGCAACGGAAGCAAACCCGATAAAGAAAAACTAGCAGTACTACAGCGTCGAGGTGTTTGTTTGCTTAACTCTTCAAATCAATACATAGGGTCTTCTAAATAATGATGCGCTACAATTTTCTTGACATTAGAAACTCTTACAGATCGAAGATTTGCATTCGGCTGTTTAAAGAAGTTTCCAGCAACTTTGAGACATTTTCAAACCGTTACCTCAGTCGAGACACAGGGTACAGATTACGCCGTACATCAATAGTAATGAAGAATGCCAGGAGAAATTAGGGTATGCAAACCATTGAGTATAAAGCTATTTCTTTATGTAATATGTATCCTAATGTTGTTAAAATAGCCAGAAGTTGTAAAACAATTCATGAATTTAAACAGTCAATAATGAACATGTTTCTTCCTTCGGAATTGGATGTGTTGTATAAGTGTTAAATATTTTTGGTTACTGCAATAGCATTGGTACTAAGTGTTACTGTAAGTAAGCATTACTGGTCACAGCATTGTTATGTTCTTGTTGCTTAGTGATTATGTCCTTGCTGTTACTATATCATCACTGTCATTACGTTCTTACTGTAATTAGCGATCATGTTCTTATTGTACTAGTGATTATGTTCATGTTGATTTATGTTCTAGTGAATTTGCAACTTTTGAATCCGCTGTCTCTGCTGCACCAGCGAGGTACGGCCTAGTCAGGGGGTTTAAGTCCTCCTTTTGCCTTACCTCGCGGGCAAACCTTGTATGTGTTAAGCCCAAATAAAAAAATAAAAAATAAAGATCAAACGTTCAAGCAAGATTAGAAATTAAGCAACGTGGAATAGGGAGGCTTGCCTTAGGAGCTCACGGGAATACACCAAATCAGGGAGTACAAGGTGATATGGGATGGACATCATTTGAGGGCAGGGAAGGTAGCAGCAAGATAAAATTTTAGAAGTGATTGAGAAAAATGGGGGAGGAGCGTTGGGCAAGGAAAGTTTTCAGCTACTTGTACATGAAGAATGTCGATACAAAGAGGAGGAAGCGAACCAGAAAATCGACTGGTAAATTTTTCGAAAACAGCAGGGGGCCAAACCAAAAAGAATTATCGGGTAAGAAGAAGGTGAAGGAAGCTGAGACCGACATATGGAGAATTGGCATGATTAAGAAGTCCGCACTAGAGATCTATCAAACTTTCAATCAGGAAATTGTCAAGGAAAGGTTCTATGATAATACTCGGGGTAGTTCTCTACTGTTTGAGGCCAGGACTGGAGTATTGCGAACCAAGAGATATTGAGCCAAATACGAAGGGGTAGACACGGTATGCAGTGCGTGTGGAGAGGAAGAAGAAATTGCCGAACACTTGATAACGTTCTGTAAAAGGCTTCACCCTATAGTTCACGATGATAGCGCAGAGTTTTTCAAAGCACTGAGGTTTAGCGACAGGGAGGGCAAAAGAGGCTTTAAGCGGGTAGACTTAACTAGAAGGAGGTTATTTGATTGGTGGCTAAAGTCAAGGCACGAGTGAAAACTAAACCCTGCACTGCAAAGTAAGAATGCTCAACCTCACTATTTAAATGGAAAAAAAGATAAATCTAATGGTTAGTTCACTAAGTATTACGGCTAGGTGGCACTATCCGCCGCCCGATCTAAAGGGTACAGTCATATTCCTCCATCCATCCATCCATCGACATTCCAGGATGCCAAGCGTGCGCTGGAGCACATCTCTTTGGTTGCCTGGCTCTTGACTCAAGATTTTTCTCCTGATGTTAGTTCCTCCCAGATCACCCTTCCCAATTGGCGCAATGCTACGTCACTCATAACTTACCCAAGTTTTCGTGATCTTAAGAAAATTTTTTACCATGCTTTCAAAAGGTTCTTGCATTGTTATAACGGCACTAAATGCTGGCAACTTTTCCACAATAGCTTTTAAAATTTACTCTTCTTCAGACTGATACATTTTATTAAACAGAATGCTGCATAATTTCTTCTTTTTCTGGTTTTCCAGAGAGGTGACCTTAGCTTTTAGTCCTCACATGTTTTTTTACGCAACAACTTAACCGACAGTACATCGAATCAATGCCCTGCGAAATTCCAACGTTCATCCCTAAGCGTGATCGCAGATATTGGTGCATAAAAATACTTTTTTATATTCTGTACCTCATGCAAAGTTTGCACATCTTCAGTGACAACGGCTGTAATTGATAAGTTTAACAGAAAGAAGCAACAGCTGCCAAGTAAACTAATAAATGCGTCTTGCATGTGGTGAAGTAAGATTTACAGGAACAGTTCCCAGCAGTATACGAGAGCAGACGAAAAGGGCATTCTAAGGGGGTGTTCTGCTGAAACGCTGGCCGGGCAACTTTTACCTCTTCACAAGCAAATAAGTGACCGTCCGCGCTACTTGCTTTGGTTTTTTATCCCAAATATCTAATGAAGAAATTGTGGGAGGGTGACAGTTGGGGAGCGTTTTCCCACTTTCTGAAAACACTTTCACAAGTTTTCTCAGGTAAACTGCTGGCTTTAATTCGCTTAAATTTGTTTCAAGCATTTTTGGTACTATATAACTATACTATAGCCAGTTTTATTGTTATGTAAAAAATATACATCAATATACTAAACGTTAAATACGTCTTCAGTGTCGGTTTTGACGTGCGCTACAAAGCAACCTCAACATACAAGAGCTGTGCGACGCTCTTTAACATACACTAAAGGCTGAAAACTTTAGGCGACGGCTGTATGAGTTTGCGTCGCCTGCTCTCAATAAAGTGCAGCGAAGCCAGTAGAAGTCAAAGAACACATTTCTCAGTAAATTCATTCCGAATAGACTTGAAGATCGTCAAATTGCTCGAAGCACACACAATGGGGCACTATACCCTTGAACTCGACGGGGCGCACGCCGGACGCCCTAGTACTCCGTCTACCACTATCTTCACTAGCCCCAGTTATGCCAACTAGTGGTTTGATCGGCGCCAAGCGCAGCTGGGTTTGTTCTTTGTACACTTCACCGACAGCCTACGAAACACACAGTCAGTGCCCCTCGCAGTAGTGCAAGCTTTGAATGCACTTGTCTGCTTCCTCGGTGGCGCTCATTGTCTCAAAGCAGTAACTTAGTGCACTGGTTGTGTCATTGTTAGTGAAGAATTTAATGGACAGCACCTTTCTGAGCTTGCCGAGCAGTGCCTTCAGGTCATTCGCGCACGTTTAGTTCGCCATGCCTTCACTCACTCGGGCTGCATGTACACGGCCGTATTAGACGCCATATTTAAGCCTTATTTGCATATCTTGCATTAGGCACTGCAGCTGGACGCTGCTTTGACCGCATTGGCAGCATCTTTCTTGTCCCCCACTACACCAGCTGATGTGGCTTTTCTCGAAGCTATTGTCTCAGCCGCGGCCCTTGCTCCCGGTTGCGGCGTCTGCGTAAACTCGCATTATCCTTCGTCCCGGTGGCTTGGTACTCGCCACCACGATGTCGACATCCAGGCCTTCGTCGCCTTGGTTATGCACAATACCCGCCAGCTCAGACATTCCCGTCCACTGTAGAATCTTCCTCGGCATTCTTTTTGTCAGCTTCCTCACCATGCGCCAGCGCACTCCTTTCATCAACTGCAATCGCCGATCATTCACCATCACTGGTCTTAGTTCATTCTCCCAGGACTTACAAACATGGCCGAGTGGAGCTGGCTATTGGAATGACTACGTTCTTGGATGGTCCAAGTAAGGAGCGAGCGTTCTGCGCTTCGACGCTGCACCATAAACTCGGGCTCCCTATGGCGGCGTACTTCTACCTCGATATTGCATACGGCCCAACCGTCCACTTACTGATGTGTGAAGCGGTCCAGGGTGCGAGAGCAGATGACCGTGACTTCATCGAGGCTTCTCCTGTCGAATGAGGAGCTGGTTACGTGAACGCACCAAGCCAATGAAGGCTGAAAGACAGATTATAGCCATGGAACATGAGTGCTCCTGGCAAACAGGGCATCTCGTACACCGCGCGTCTGCCATGTAAGGCGTTTCGAAGGTGTACCCGCAAAGGAATGGCCTGAATCTAGGACAGCTCTGTCTTACGACTTAATTTACCGAGGTAGTTGTTGTTCGCAGTGCAGTTCCTGCGTCATACGGAAGGTTTCGCGCAAGCTTTTGTCCGCACGCTGGGTTCTAAATTCGAGCTACTACTGGACTCACAGCTCGTGACCAGGGCGCAGAACTTCTTCCCGGAAGCACTGCTCAACTTCCATCTTTGTGTCCCGCGGCAACGTAGCCTCTACTATCGTGTGCGGCATCCCATAAAGCCAGTGGCGATGTACGTTAAATTACGTTACGTGTTTCAGTGTGCGCTAAAATTTAGTTACGATCCAGCGGCGAGATTTGAGGCATCACGTACACTTTCGAGCAGCCAGTAGCCTTGGCATAGCTCTCTACTTCCCCTTAAAAATCAAACACTGATTTCGGGTTTCAGCTCATGAAGCTAAAATCAGCCAATGGTTGTTAAATTGGGTATATGACGCAGTCATTTCGGTATATGTCATCATTTATGGAAGAAAAACGGAACAATTAAAAGTGGACTTCGAGAAGTGGCGAGTCTTCTTTAAAATAAAACTTGACGACATTTCAGTGCCGTTTTATGGTCATGCATAAAAATTTTGTACAGCCTGTTACGAAGCGTGCCTCCGACGACGTTACGAAGGGCGCCACTAATCCCACCGCTGCCACCACTGTTATAAAAGACGGCGACGCAAACACAATCCCGAAAGCGCCACTGCTTCGAACTCCGCCGGGAAGGTCACCAGCCGTTTGGTAGCGTAGGTTTCTCAGCTCGCGACTGCTGCTGCGCAGAGCTGATAGACGAGGGGACGAGACGACGTTGAGTTAAACAAGGTTTATGTACAGCATATATACAGGAGCGTTACAAATTTGGTACTGGCGCCGACAGCTTAGAGACTCGGACAGCCGAGCTCTCTCCTCTGACACATACTGCTCGCGACACGCCACAGGGCTTTCTTTGTATGCACCGGGGGGATTCTTTCAGTAACCCAATGTCCAACCAGAAGCGCCGCTGGCCGTGAGGTCAGAATCCTCCAATGGGGTCGCTGCTGGGCCGCGTCATTCTCATCGAATCTGGAGCAGCTATGTTGCACGTGACTGCACCCAAGGACGAGTGTCGTCGCCACGCATTGCGTCAGACTCGCCAGACAGGAAGGCGCCGATTGCTTCGACGGGCTCGCTGTGCGTGGGCGACAGAAAGGCACCGCCCCGTGATGACGCCGTTTAGTGGTTCGCGTATGCGGGCTCGCGTGCTGGCCTTGACACAGATTGCCTTTTTAAGAGGCATGGACGTTCGGTGTGGACTCGCAGGCATAACAGCACCCCCACCGCCAGACAATGCGCCGGAAAAACGAGCTGCTTCCACCCGGTTCGGATGTCAGGCGCGATCGTTAGCCAGGTCCCTCTAGGTTCGCCTCCAGGGCCACTGGAAGAATGCAGCTCCACACTCTGTTCCGAGAACACATCCCATTCTTGAGAACGGATCCCAGCTCCACTGGCTTGTCGCCACAACTTGTCGACCAGCCTCGCCCGTCTCTTATGACGATGTTTGGTCTGAGCACTTGTCGATGATTCTACAACTTGTCAAGAACGGTTCGACAACAGACAACGCACGACACAAGAGTGCCCTCGGTCACCCGACAGAACACCAGACAAAGTATATTACAGCATATACCTGGCTACATGTTTATCAGAATTTCGTTCCCTCTACATCAAGAGGCACATGTGGGACACAAGACTCCTAAAATGAAAACTCAATTTTTTTACACGTACAACAACGTAACGAAACGAAATAGAACGAAAGTTGGCTCCTTGAGATCACTCTGGACGACAGCAATCAGCTAAGGCCATGATGATGACAAAATTTTGCCCCGAATCGCCAGCGAGAAACCGAAAGGTGGAGAATGTGCTAACTAAACGCACGGCTCAATGCGTCTGCATTAGCGTTTAGCTTTCCTTTTTTGTAGCGAACGTCAAAGTTGTGCTGTTGGAGTATCATGGTCCACCTCAGTAACCGGCCACTTTTAGGCGACATATTATTTAACCAGATTAGAGGACAGTGGTCCGTTTCCACCACAAACCTCGAACCGGAGGCATAACAAGCTAGCTTTTGAACGGCCCAGACGAGGAAAGCGCATTCCTTTTCAGAGGTACTGTATGCCTCTTCCCTGCCACTGAGTTTCCGACTTAAATACAAAACTGGCCTTTCGTTACCAGCACTGTCTTCCTGGCACAATACAGCTGCCATGCCGTGATCACTCGCGTCCCCTCGAATCACAAATCTCTTAGAGAAATCGGGTGCCATGAAAATGGGCTTTTCGCTTAGGGCCTGTTTTAGCTGGCAAAACGCGTTCTCCTTTACTGCGCCCCATACTACTTTAACTGGCTCAGATTTTAGAAGTGCGCCAGTTAGAGGACAGGCAATGCTAGAGTAATTTTGCACGTAAAGCTGATAGTATTCAGCCAGGTCCAAGAATGCCCTTCTCTCCGATGTCGTGGTTGTGCGTGGGTAGTTCACGACGGCGGCTACCTTAATTTCTGAAGGTCTACGCCGGCCACGCCCCACAACATGCCCCAGGTAGGACACCTTGCCACACCCTAGGTGATAATTTGTAGGTTTCATGGTAAGGCCAGCGTCTTTCGACCTGTCCAGCACGACGCGTAAATGCTCGACATGTTCTTCCCTGCTGTTTGAGAAGATGGCAACATCGTCAACATACGGCAGAGTGAACTCAAAGAGGCCTTAAGAACGCGGTCCATTAAGCCTTAAAAACAAAAGGGCGCATTTTTCAATCGAAAGCTCAGCTTAAATGGACGATACGTTCCAAATGGAGAAACAAATGCGGCATAGTGGCTAGCACGCTCTGTAAGGGGGACTTGCCAATACCCTCGCATGAGGTCTAACGTGGAAATATAGCTGGACTGTGACACAGTTTCCACCCTCTCCTCTAGGTTTGGTATCATGTAAGCTTGGTCTCGAGTTATGGCGTTAAGACGCCGATAATCGATGCATGGCCTCGGATCTTTTCCTGGCACCTGAACCAATATTAGAGGGGATGTATAATCACTTTCGCCCGATACTATGACTCCCAACTCCAGCATTTTATCGATCTCCTCTTTCATGATCTGCTTCTGCACAGGGGAACCACGATACGGCTTGCTACGAATTGGCTCCTCACAAGTTAGCTCGACATCGTGTTCGATCACCGTCGTGTTTCCGGGACGGTCCGAAAACACGCCTTCAAACTCGGAAACAATCCTTCTCAGGTCCTCCTTCTGGACATCACTTAACCTAGGCTCTACGTTCAACTGCTCCAAAATGACCTCCGATCCCCTTTCGATTACATCACTAGAACTCAAAATGTCTGCTCCCTCTCCTCAGAAGCAAACAGCAGATTTACGACCGCTTGGCGTTGAACGTATCGTTTCATCAAGTTACTGTGGTAAATTTTGTTCGGCCGCCTTCCTAAGTTCACTTCATATTTGGTATCAGAAAGCTTCGATATTACTTTGGCGGGCCCTTCCCAATGAACCTCAAGCTTGTTCTTTTTGGATGGCCGCAGCAGCATTACCTGATTACCAACTTCAAAGGTGCGCTTCTTCGCCAATTTTTCGTAGTACTCCTTCGATAACACTTGTGAAGCCTTCATGTGGATTCCCACAAGAACTTTCGTTTTTCCAAGCCTCTAAAGGAGGTCTAGAAATTCGCAACAAAATTAGGGTCCTCATCGCATCCCTCCCAGGACTCGCGTAGCATTCGCAATGATGTTCTCAAACTCCTGCCATACCAAGCTCTGCAGGGCTGAAACCAGTGCTCTCATGAGGAGCTGATCTCAAAGCGAACATAGCGGGAGGATTACACTCTTCCCAGTCGCACTCGTGCTCGTAGCAAAGAGCTCTCAGTGTCCGTTTTAGAATGGAATGCATACACTCTACCGGATTAGATTGCGGGTGATGTATCGAGCTGTGCACAACGTTTATTCTACATTTATCCATAAAGATAGAGGTAAGGCAGCTGGTGAAGACACTACCATTGTCGCATTGGATTTTAGAAGGTAATCCGACGCGTGCAAATATGAATAGCAGTGCATCTACGACATGAGGGCAATAGAGCTCCTTAAGGGGTATCGCTTCCGGAAATTTTGTGGCTACATAGAGAGCCGTCAGGATGTAGCGACAACCTTGCCTTGACTATGGCAGTGGCCTGACGATATCAATTACTAGGCGCCGAAAAGGTTCTGTGATAATTGGCACAAGTTTCATGGGTACCTTCCACTTGTCCATGGATTTCTCCGCTCTCTGACAAGTGTCGCATGATCGTACAAAGTCTTCGATATCCTTCCAGCATTTCGGCCAATAAAACTCAAGGGAAACTCTAGCCTTGGTCTTTTTTATACCGAGATGCCCTGCCCACGCGTTTTCATGCGCCAGTTCCAACAGTTGGCGGCGATACTTTTGTGGCACCAAGAGCTGCTCATACTTGCGACCTTGCGTATTTGTGTAGCTCCGATACAGGAGCCCTGCTTTCTGAAAAAAAAACACACATTTTTTTCTTTTTTCCCAAGTTTACGCTTTCCATTAGCGCTTTATTCGAAAGGTCCTCACGCTGCTCTCGAATGAGCGTCTCTCGATCCACCCTCGACAGCTTACTCCAACTTTCCGCTACAGGCGAGAGCGTTGCACCCCTCTCACTCTGACTCAATGGCGCCATGTCGTTTCCCCCTGCTACGGAAACCGCGCCAGTCGCTTTGGCGATGGGCCACTCGAGTGACTGCTCAAATGACTTACACGGAGACTTTCCTCTCTGAGGTTCCGTCGACTCGCCACCAAGGTCACTTGAAGGTTCACCGCTTTGAACAAGATCAAGCTCCTGCGAAAGCTTTCGCGCTTGCGATCGCGTGCGGGACATGTACACTAAGTTGGGTAAGAACGATTTACCCTGCTCTTTGAGAAGCTGCTCTGAGTTGTTAGAGAAAAGATAACCAAAACAATCGGGAAGCGCAGCAGACACAGCCGCATCGGTGCGAAGCTTACCGAAAGGCCTTCAATGACAACCGTAGCGATTGGTAAGCAAGCACTCTGCTCCTCGGTGACTGGCCTGATGCATGCGCATTCTCCTGAAAGTCATCCGGAAACACCAATGAAGGATGGACAACGTCCATGGTTGCCGCTCAGTCTCGAAGTGCTCGACATGTTTTTCCATTCACACTAATTTCTTGGAGATACGGCTCTAAAAACCGCATGTTCTTTTCCGATTCTCGAATTGTTGCAAAAGGAAACTTTTGCTTACAGTTTATTTATTTATTTATTTCAGAAGTACTGCCAGCCTCACACATGAGGCCTTAGGCAGGGGTGGGTGATACAAAAAAGGAAACATATGAATATACAACAGGAAAGGAAACACGTCACGTAAAGCTACATCATCAAGAACTAGTGCATCAAAGTAAAACGCTAGTACTTACACAATTGTAGTGGTTTACGCGTACACGTACAAAAAAAAACTATGAGGACAAACATCTGTACACTCAGAACTAAGAAACGAACATCATATAACAGTTCAAAAATCGGCAACATTTCAAAAATGCAACGCATTGATATGCGAAAAGTGATAGAAAGTGGAACATAGATGTAAGCCTGTTCAGGATGCGCGGTGGAATAATAGAGGGCGAAGCGCAAAGAAAGATCAAAGTCAAGTGGGTTGCTGGTGTTTAAGTTTTTCCACGAACGACTGAGCGGTCTCGCAGTTCACCAGATCAGCAGAAAGAGCATTCCAATCAGTGACAGTGCGTGGAAAAAATGAGTTTTTAAAGGCTTTCGTTTGACAGGAATATTCCTTCAGTTTTTTTGGATGCTCGGAACGAGTTGATCGGCGGTGAACCGTTTTTATGTACGCGTGCTTGTCTATGCGTAGCTTGTCGTGGTAAAGCAGAAACATGTACTTTAATCGATCGTGTTGCCGTCTTGCCTGCAATGTATCCAAGTCAGCTTTTTTTAACAGTTCACTGGGTGATGTAAGAGCACTGTAACGATTATATACAAATCGGATTGCTTTTCTTTGAATCATTTCAAGTGTTTTAATATTTACTTGGCTATAAGGGTCCCAAACCACAGATGAGTACTCGAGGATTGGACGGATAAAAGTTTTATACGCAATTAATTTTAACTTTCGAGTAGATTTGCGCAAAGAACGTCTTAGAAATGCTAGTTTCTGTAAAGCTTTCTTTTCAATGTAGGCAACATGCTCATTCCACTTAAAATCTGCACTTAATACAACCCCCAAATATTTATAGGTTTTAACAAACGATAGTTTTTGACCATTGATGGAATACGAGTGTTTCAAAGGAAGCCGCTTGCGCGTAACGGTCATAGCAACCGTTTTCTTTTCATTAATCTTCATTTGCCACACTGCACACCAAGAAGATATTTTTGTTAACGCTGCGTTTAAAAGAACCTGGTCGTCTGCACTACGTATTTCCTGATAAAGAATGCAATCATCTGCAAATAACTTGATAGAAACCGGGATGTCATTGGCGATGTCGTCTATAAATACTAAAAAAAGAAGTGGCCCAAGCACAGAGCCCTGAGGGATTCCCGATTTCACCGGTCGTGAATCAGACTGGACGTTATCTATAGAAACTATTTGATTTCGACAAGAAAGGTAGGCCTCAATCCATGAAGTTATTGTGCTGTTTTTTAGTATAGGTTTAAGTTTCGCGAGAAGTTTTGGATGCGACACGCGATCAAATGCTTTTTCGAAGTCTAGGAAAACCATGTCAATCTGGCCTTGCCTATCTAGAATAGCTGCAATGTCATGAACGGTTTCCAACAGTTGTGTGACGGTTGAGAATCCTTTTCGAAAGCCGTGTTGTCGGTCATTGATTAAATTATTTTCCTCGAGAAAAACTGAGAGATGCTTAAATATAATATGTTCTAATACCTTCGCACATGAGCAAAGCAGAGAAATTGGTCTATAGGCGGAGACGAGAGAAGTGTTAGGAGATTTGGGTATAGGGATAATTTTTCCGAATTTCCAGTCATCTGGAAGCGCGCGCTGTGACATTGACTTCTGAAAAATGATGCACAAAAACTTCGAGCACCATTCAGCATACCTCACAAGGAACGCGTTAGGTATGCTATCAATACCAGGCGTCTTTTTGGGATCTATGTTAAGAAGCAGAGACAAAATTCCTTCCTCAGATATTGCAAGGTCACTTATTGGTGGGATATCATGAAGCGTTTTTGGACATGGCCTTCTCCCATCGTCATCAGTAAACACTGAACAAAAAAACGTGTTAAATGATTCTGCAATAGTTTCTTTATTAGTTACGATAGTCCCATTTACACATATATTATGAAAACGCTTTTTCTTTGGGGCAAAATGCTGCCAGAATTTCGCTGGGGATGACAGCAAGAAGTTTTCTAAAGTGACGTTATAGTACTGATCTTTTGCTTCCTTGATACTGTCTTTTAATTCTTTACGCACGTTACTGAGTTTAAGCATGGTCGATGGAGTGGGGTTCTGACGATGCTGTTTTCTTATCCTGTTTGCCTTTCGCCCCAAACGAACAACTGGCATAGTGATCCATGGGCTAACATTTTTTATTATTTTCACTTTTTCTGGCACAAAGTCATGAACGCACTGCAACACAAGCTTTTTGAAGAAACACCAAAGGTTGTTAACAGTACAAGTACTACATTCAGAAAGTAATGTGAATCGAGAAAATTGTAAGTCTAATGTGTCTAGTATTTCTACGTCTTTTGCGCGCGAGAAGACAGACACCACGCGTTCTTCCCTCTTGCCTTTTGAAACGTCATTAAGATTAATGCACATGTAAACCAATTTGTGATCGGATATTCCATCAAGCACATTGGTGTCTGCAACACGACGCAGCATGCTGTTGCTAACGAAAAAAAGATCCAGAGTTGTAGCAGTAGCATTCTGTACGCGGGTTGGTTGCTTAACTAGTTGAGTTAAATCATGAAAAAGGACTATATCGACTAAACGCTTCGCTGTATTTGAAGATGGTACAGGAAAATCAGTATCCCATATAACTGAGGGAACGTTGAAATCACCGCCAACTATTATATTACTAGAGCAACTGTGGACCATGCAGAGAAATTCATTAAGCTTATCAAAGAATGCTTCGTCTGTACCTGGGGGGCGGTAAAAAGCGCCGACTATGAACTTAAGATCGCCTGTATCTACTTTTACAATTACGCATTCAAGATCTGGTATATCGGCTAATCTTTCAACTTGTAAGGTTTCCTTAAATATGAGTGCAACTCCGCCGCCTCGACTACTCCTATCTTTGCGATAGATGCGGTAACCCTGGGGCGTGATCTCGTCGTCACTAACGTCGGTGCGAAGCCAGGTTTCAGTAATTATCAAAAGATGAGGGTGATACGTTAACACAACACTGTCTAAATCATCGCTTTTTGCTAGAATACTACGGGCGTTAATATTTAGGCATCGGAAAAGTCCCCCGTTCTTGTCGTTTCATTTGTTGCGAGTTGCTCTGGTAACCGGTCTGCTCGCAGAGACCATTCCACGCTGGACTTCATCTAATGTTAGCAATCGATTGTCAATCTTAATTTTGTCATGTACAAGTTTAACCTTCGTGCCCGATTTCCTAATATCTGAAGTGCTGTTCCATAGAAGCTTCCTGACGTGCCGAGTGCTTGCAGAGAAATCCTCCGAGACTGAGATTCCCTTCCCTTTTAATTTGAAGCAACTTTTGAGAACGTTAACTTTTTCCCTGTGGTCGAAAAACTTCACGATCACTGGCCGATTTTTACCATGCTGCCTTCGCCCTAGCCTATGAATTCGCTCGACTGAGTTTACGTTCACGTCTAAAGAATGCCTAAACACATTGCAGACTACACTATCCATGAGGTCGTCAGAGGCGTCATCATTCTTTTCCGGTATGCCGAACACAACAAGGTTGTTACGCCTGCTTCTGTCCTCCAAATCAACGAGCTTTCGTTCTAAGTGTTGAACCGTATTTTCCAGGCTGCGAAGTTTATCGCTGAATCCTTTGATTATCTCAGAAGTTTCTTCCACAGTTTTTAATTTCAGCTCGATATCATCAAGCCTTTTTTGAATGTTGTTTTGACCTTCAATCAACTGTGACAACAATTCCGCAGTGGAGGGTCCTGGATTGGATTCAATGTCCCCGCATAACATCAGTAGGGACAAAAACACTTGCTTAATGTTACAACACAAGGTATACAAGCTACGTGGGCACGTCAGCTGGACGAAATAACGATTGCTAGTTTTAACAGATGATACTTCGTTACTAACCTGCACGTAGAAAAGAAGCGGCTTGAACATGGTGCTACAAGATGACCAGCCGACGTGCCCACTGAAAGAATCCGAGGATGGGGGGCGTCTTTTATCCACTTGAGTTGACGTTGATGGCGCTGGAAGCAGCGTTGCCCAACCCTCGTCGATGATGGCTGGCGCTTGCGCGGAAGTAGTATTACGTACTTCGATGACGAAGTTGGTCGCATCTTGATGTGCGCTGGCCATTGCTGTTGCACCGCACAGGAATATCTGCACGTAGAAAAGAAGCGGCTTGAACATGGTGCTACAAGATGACCAGCCGACGTGCCCACTGAAAGAATCCGAGGATGGGGGGCGTCTTTTATCCACTTGAGTTGACGTTGATGGCGCTGGAAGCAGCGTTGCCCAACCCTCGTCGATGATGGCTGGCGCTTGCGCGGAAGTAGTATTACGTACTTCGATGACGAAGTTGGTCGCATCTTGATGTGCGCTGGCCATTGCTGTTGCACCGCACAGGAATATCTGCACGTAGAAAAGAAGCGGCTTGAACATGGTGCTACAAGATGACCAGCCGACGTGCCCACTTATTGCGATGTGCCCTTCCTTTTTGCAGTTGTAGCAGATTAGTGGCTTCAGTGATTCAAACGCCCGTGTGGTATCAGTGCGTTGTCTAGGAAACTCACTTGATTTCTCCGCTTCCGTTCGCCCTTCCCCTACAGTGTCTTTCGTAAGAGACGGGTCCTTCTTGAAATTACGGTGCGGAGCGGGTTTTCGTTGATCAGGTTTCTTCGAAAAGCCCTCTTTCCTTTCAATCTTTTACACGCTCACTGCCCTGCTATGTAACTTTTGGCGAGTATAATACTCCTCAGCTAACTCTGCTGCCTTGTTTAGCTGTACTTCACCAAGTTTGTCCTGCAGCTAAAGCTTCACATCCTCCTCGATGCAGCGGTAGAACTGCTCCAATGCAATGCATTCTACCACTTTATCGCGATCGTTATAAACACCTTCGCCCTTGAGCTATTCGATTAAATCGGCTTTAAGACGAAACGCTAAGTCAACGTGGGACTCATTCCCCTTTTAAGCATACCGGAACCTTTGCTTTAAAGCCTCGGGTGACAACTTATAACGTGTCAAGAATACTCCTTCAACCTCGTCATAGCTCTCAAACGGTTCCCTCGACAAGCAAGTTATCGCGTCGGACACTTCGCCGGGAAGAAGATCTAACAGGTTCTGCGCCCAAAGAGACCGCTCTAAAGTATTTCGCTCACAGACGTGTATTTCGCTCACAGACTTGACGAGATACTTCGCCATGTCCTCGCCTACTACGAACGATGGCAGTTGGTCCCGAATTCTATAACCGCTGACTTGAACTGTCGGAGAAGCTACGCTAGGCGCCTGCGAACACTGTAGGATTGCCAATTCTATTCGTTTCAACTCGAGGCGCTCCTGTCTTTCGGCCTCCTCACGCACGGGACGTTCGCGCCTTTCAGCTTCTTCACGTTCGCGAACTTCTCGCCTTTCAGCTTCTTCGCGTTCGCGAGCTTCTACTTCTCGCCTTAAGGCCTCTTCGCGGCGTGCTTTGATATCCGCCCAGGCGTCATCGACTTCCTCAGCCGACACTCCTTCATTCTTAATGATCTCAAGGATCGCTTGCTTTCGTTTCGCACAGCCCAAAGTAATGCCGAGTTCCTCACAAATTTCGATGAGTTCCTTCACTTTAAGGTTTTCCATCGTTCACAATAGCCTCTTGCTGTTTGCCCCTGTTAAGGATATACTTGCCGTACCCACTATAAGTCTACTAGCAAGACGCGCAAGCAATTTTCAACACTTCCGTGTTTACCACCTCCACATGAACTTTGGTTTCAATGCACACTGACTTTGCTTAAAACAATCAACGCTCACTCTAATGCTTCACAAAGGCGTTCTCTAAACTACTAAAACTTGAGCTAGGCTAGTCTGGTGAACTCAGGGGAAAACATCAGGCACTCACAGCATCGATGTCGCTGACACCGGCCGATTCCGCAGCTGCCAACCACTGTTACGAAGCGCGCCTCCGACGACGTTACAAAGGGCGCCACGAATCCCACCGCTGCCACCACTGCTACGAGAGACGGCGACGCCGACACGGTCCCGAAGGCGCCACTGCTTCGAACTCCACCGGGAAGGTCACCAGCCGTTTGGTAGCGTAGGTTTCTCAGCTCCAGACAGCTTCTGCGTAGAGCCGGTAGACGAGCGGACGAGACGACGGTGAGTTAAACAAGGTTTACGTACAGCATATATACAGAGGCGTTACAAATTCGGCACTGGCGTCGACAGCCTAGAGACTCGGACAGCCGAGCTCTCTCCTCTGACACATAGGTGTACTGCTAGAGACGTGCCCCTTAGCTTTATTATATGCACTGGGAGGATTCTTCGAGTAACCAAATGTCCAACCAGAAGCGCCTCTGGCCGTGAGGTCAGAATCTTCCAATGGGGTCGCCGCTTGGCCGCATAATTCTCATGAAATCTGGGGCCGCTGCGCTGCACGTGGCTGCACTCAAGGACGAGTGACGTCATCACGCACAGCGTCAGACTCGCCAGACAGGAAGGCGCCGATCGCTTCGACGGGCTCGCTGTGCGTGCGTGACAGAAAGGCACTGCCGCGTGATGACGCCGTTGAGTTGTTCGCGTCAGGCGGGCTCGCGTGCTGGCCTTGACACAGATTGCCTTTTTCAGAGGCATGGACGTTCGGTGTGGACTCGCAGGTATAACAGGCCCCTTCATTCTATCAGTGAGATATTCACTAGTACGCTTCATACACACAAGAATGGGTAGTGATATAGAACGCTTTGTGCACAGGGCTCGAAAGGGTGAGCTTTTTCGCTCATTCTCAGCGTCCGGTCTCTCCAAGAAGATCATAGACCTTACAAATGCTATGTCAATCATGCACAGCTTAAAGTACCATTTCGATTTTTAGCCTGCCACATAATTCTTTAAACCGTGTGAAATCCAATTTATCCATGACAAAGCTACCTTGCTTCCGCTTTAATGAATTGGCTAGCGTGAGCCGCCGGTTCTTTTAGCTTTAGTACCGCATTGTCCGCCACTTAAAACAGCACATGGGCCTGGTAAGTAGCACTCTACAAACATTGCCGAGAGCGGCAAGCTGGTTACCCTGTCATGTGGTGTTGTCAGTGTAACCCGGCTGGACGTGCAGCAATCAGATAACACCCTTAATCAAGTGACATGTTACGTCACGCATCTCTTTATATAGCCCCAACCCAACTGCAATAAAGTTGTTGTTCACCCGACTGATGGCGTCGCTACATGGTAGCAGCGGAAACCACCTGATGCATCAATAGCGTCAGCGTTAGTACCACCCCCGAAGCCCAAGGAGGCGTCACAGGACCCTTGGATTGCCTGGAAAACTTGGAAAAGTGAGTTTCTGCTGTTTTCTACTGCTACGAAGTGGAACACACAGCCAAAGGATGTTCAAGCAGCAACTTTGCTAGTTACCATAGGCGAAGAAGCTCGAAAGGCATACATTACCTTCAAGTTCGAGGAAGCGGATAACAGAAATGATGTGGAAGTCCTGATTAAGAAATTCGAAGAGCACTACAGGCCCGCGACCAACTTCACATTTCAATAGTTTATTTTCGGTTCAAGAAACAAAAAGACAGGTGAACCATTTAACGAGTTACTAAGAGAACTGCGTGTGTTAGCGAAGAACTGTAAATTCTGGAGTCTCGAAGACCGCATGTTGCGCAGCCGAATCATTCTGGGCACAACGAATAAGAGCCTCCAGCAAAGATTGATAACAGAAAACCCGACGTACGAAAAGACCGTCGACATGTGCCGAGTGCAGGAACAAAGCAAAGAGCACTTCAGAGAAATCAGTGGAGCCACAGGATCAGGTGAAGGCACTCTAGTAAATGCAGTCGCAATAAAAAAATCGTTGCTACAAATGTGAAGCTCAAATGCACCGCAGCGACATGTGTCCAGCGAGAGGGAAAACATGCCGAAAGTGCGGAAGGTTACACCATTTCGCTAGAGTATGCAGATCATCCAAGTACCCGCAAAACGTCAGCCAACAAATACGAGATGTGCGAGCAGAAGACAACGATTTTTTTCTACAAACGTTGACAGTCGGCGCGATCGCCAGTGATGACTGGAGCGCAACTGTGTACATCGAGGACTATCCCATCACATGCAAGCTAGACACTGGTGCAAACGGTTGTGTAATTTCAAGAAGCGATGTTTCAAAATTGCCATATAAAGCTCAGCAAGCTTGCAACGTTAAACTACAAGCATTTTTTGGGCACACAACAAACGCACACGTGCAAGTTCAGTTGATGCTTTCAGCAAATGACAGAATGAAAGAACGAACATTTTTTATTGTCGATCAAGACATACCTGTCACTCTGAGTGGTGCAGCAGCTGAAAGTCTTGGCTTTATCCACCGTATTCGAGACCTACAGCACAAACTGTACCCACCAGTACAATCTTTCGCAGACGTCTTTGAAGGACTCGGGCAGCTAAAATACTTCGAGTATGACATGAAGCTTAAGCCAGACGCAGTGGGAGTCGTCGTTCTGGCGAGAAGAGTTCCCGTAGCTCTTCAGGACAAAGTCAAGGCTGAGCTACAGCGCATGGAAGCCCAGGGCGTCATCGCAAAAGTAACCGAACCACCAGAGTGGTCTAGCCATATGGTAGCAGTTGTAAAGAAGGACAAGGTTAGAGTTTGCCTGGATCCTACAGCGCTTAACAAAGTGCTGCTGCGGGAGCATTATCCAATGCCAACCCTAGAAGACGCAGCCTCGCAACTATCCGGTGCCAAGTACTTCTGAACGCTTGATGCGGCGTCAGGGTTCTGGCAAATTAAGCTAACCGAATCAAGCTCAGAATTCTGTACGATGAGCACGCCGTATGGGCGTTATCGGTTTCTTCGAATGCCCTTCGGCATCACGTCGGCCCCAGAAATATTCCAAGCAGCTATGCATCGCATGCTGGAAGGTTTGCCATGCGTAGCCGTGATAATGGATGACATATTGCTTTGGGGCCGCACAAAAGAGGAGTACGACAACAACCTGTCACTTTTGTTGTTACGCTGTCGTGAAAACAACCGCAAGCTTAACTTAAAGAAATGCACTTTTTGCAGCCCGAAGTCCGCTACCTCGGGCACAATCTTAGCACTGAAGGCCTCCGCCTGGACCCAGGTCGAGTGAAAGACATACTGGAAATGGAAAAGCTAAGGAATTGTAAGAAACTCTAAGTCTTTTTAGGCATGATGAATTATGTACAGCGCTTCATTCCTAACATGTCTGACGTGACAGCCCCGCTAAGAACATTGCTGCACAAAGACATCGCTTGGGTTTGGACTGACTCTCAGCAGCGAAGTTATGAAATGTTGCGTGAAAGCTTAGCAAATGCACCAGTTCTTGCTTTCTTCCACGCAAATGAGCCAGTAACCCTGTCGGTTGACGCCAGCCAAAAGAGAGTTGGCACTGTGCTCGTTCAAGATGGCCGTCCTGTCGCATTCTCGTCACGTTTACTAACAGAGGCACAGCAACGCTACGCTCAAATTGAAAAGTATACATTGGCAATTGTACATGGTTGCGTCAATTTTCACGATTACATATTTGGCCAAGAAACTGATCGTTGAGACCGATCACCGCCTCTTGGGGCCGATATTCAGGAAACCGCGTTATCAATGTCCGCTTCGCTTACAGCGCATGCGTTTGACTTTGCAACGATATCCTATTACATTGATCTACAAGCCAGGGAAAGAGCTCTTCTTGGCTGACGCCTTACCTAGGTTTCCCAGCTCATGCAAGAAGAAACGGAGCAATTTCAAGTGAATGTGCTTGAGTACATTTCAGCTTTGCAGCAACGCCTGAGGGATATTCGTGCTGCAAAGAATGAAGATCCGGCCCTGGTCAAACTTCGAGGTTATGCCTAAACAAGCTGGCCTTAAAAGAGCGAGGTGCCCGAAAGTCTTCGTCAGTACTGGTCCTACAAGGAGGAGCTACACACACAGAAATTATGTTGTTGCTTCACGCTGCTCACCCAGGAGTTGAAAAGATGAAGGCGCGGGCAAGAGACATAATGTACTGGCCAAATATGTCGCGTGAAATAGAGCAAATTTGCAAAAACTGCAAGGTCTGTCACAAGTATCAACCGCGGAATGCCAAAATGCCTCTTCACAGCCACGACATCCCAAAACTGCCATGGGAATTTGTTGCCATGGACATGTTTTTCCATGAAGGCCGTGAGTTTGCCATAATAGTGAACTTCTATTCTTTCTTTTTCGAAATCCGTGAACTCCGGCAGGGCACTGCTAGTGCTCTGACAGTATGGTGCACAGAATTGTTCACCACTCATGGCTTACCATCGCAGCTCTGCAGTGATAATGGCCCGCAATTCAACAGCCACCTTTTCAAGGAGTTCTTGAGACAACTAGGCGTTAATCATATTACGACAAGCCCTTATCACCCCCGCGCCAATGGTATGACGAAAACAGCCGTACAGGAAGCTAAAAAGCTCCTAAAAAATGTGAGCGCAACCGGGTCGATTTTCATATGGCGTTGCTATAATAGCACAATACCCCATGATATGATGTCCTAAAGTCCCCTGTGCAGAGATTCATGGAACGGCAAACCAGGACCCTCCTGCGTGTGTCTAACAGCCACCTGGAACCAGAAGCAGTACTTAGCAAAGCTGTTCACAACAGGCTCAGAGAGATCCGTCAAGGCCGGAAGGTCTATTACAACCGCGGAACGATGGATCTGCCGGCCCTGTCTCCAGGCCAGCCAGTGTCCGCATACGAAACCCTCCAGCGAACATGGTCACCGGCGATTTTCCTGAGGCCTGCCAGCACGCCCCGGTCAGCAATCCTTAAAACAAAAGAGGGTCGAGAATTCAGGCGCACAAGAGAACACCTGTGGAACAGGACAACCCACAGCGACGAAGGCCCCCGAGAAGACAACTCCCCTCAAGAGCTTCGCCGAAGCACAGGAGCTCGCCGCCGGCCCTGTCGATACCCACAGCCTCAAAGGCATAATTAATTTGCGCTACAATAAAAGGAAGATGTAACCCGGCTGGACGAGCAGCCATCAGATAACACCCTTAATCACGTCACATGTTACGTCACGCATCTCTTTATATAGCACTAACCCAACTGCAACAAAGTTGTTGTTCACCCGACTGACGGCGTCGCTACAGTCAGCAGCTGAGAATGTGCAGTTTCTAAGGTGCATGGCTGATGTGGCTAACCGATCAGCGTTTTCTGGCTACGTAAGTCACACACACGCCCCGATCTTGGAAAGCGTGGTGTAACGCAGTATTTCTGCCACTTGCTGACCTAGGTAGCAACGACAGCCTGAGGGGAGTGACCACACGTGCGCTCTTGACTCCCGAAATGCACAGATTTCTGCACACTGTTCAATTCCACCTTACAGTAAAATTCCACTAGTGACATGCATTAAACCAATCATAGTCGCCATAGCAGCCTTCTGGGTTGATTTGAGATCGCAAGCTGGTGCGTTCAACAAGACGGGGGAATTTGAAAGTGTCCACAACACCCCTTTCAGTTTTGCGCAGTGAGCAAGCAAACCTTTTCCTGCCAAAAATCCATGGCTAATCGTGCTTATTGGAATCCAAAATATGGCGTACTTTTCAGAGATTTTTTTCAATTTTTTTTTCATATAATGATCTTGATGAACTGGACATCTCAAAAGCTTATTAACAAGCTACCAATAATCAATCGCTTATGGCCACCTCAAGAGACGAAAGCGTGTACAACAGCCCTGTTTTTTTTATTTTGAAAAAAAAACTATATTCGGGTATTTTGCATATTCTTAGAAATGCCTGATCATTACGAACATATTTTGTGGAGTGCTATTCTGGGTCCGCCATAGCGATAAAGATGAGCGTGACCATTGAGGCCGACGATTGGAAAAAGGGACTTTTTAGTTTGCACCGTTGTGGTGTTTCGACGGTAGCTCCGCTGCTTATCACATCACAATTGTGAAAAACTTAGAAAATGTATAGCGGCTACGGCACTGTTCTTTTCAAAAAGAGTAGTTTTGCTTTTGTTGAAAAATGTCGTGTTTAAGTCTGCGGCAGCGACACTGACTCAGGAGTTCAAAAGAAGAATTGAAGCTAATAATAGGCAACAGTGTCATTGTGGCCATTTTTTTGCATCCGAGCTTCACAAAACTATTTCTAGGGCTCTTAACCTGTTCCCACCATTAAAATGTATCTATTTGGCAATTTGAGTTTTTCTGACAGCTACTCGTCATGCATGTCTTCATCTTGTAGTGCTTGATGTAAATTCAATGAACTATGCCTTGACTTCAATTTTACCTAGCTTGTTTCAGAGCCCACTCGTAAAAATACCATCTTAGATCTCATTCTGACAACAGAGCTACATACCATAAGTCACATTTTGTAATTAGACAGCTTTAGTGATCACAAGCTTTACAGTTTTCGATCAATATTCCAGTAATGTTTTCGGGTGTCTAGCATAAGACAATCAGGAAATATAGAAAGACCAATTACGATCAAACGAATGCTAAGCTTGATGTCTTCCTAGACAATACATTTCTTCCCTTATGCACCAAAATGTCTATTCAAGATAACTGGATTATTTTTGGAAATATATGGCGCTTCTCATAGATAAATACTTACCACTAATCAATATCACTAACGACCAATCCAAACCATGGTTTGATCGATCGCTTAGATCTCTAAGAAATAAAAATAAAAGGTTATATGCTTGCGCTGAAAGGTTATTGTCTTCTGAATCTTGGTATAAAGACTGCTTAAAATCTTAGTGTCTTGTTGTTAGCGAATCAAAAAAGAAATATTTTAAAACTTATCTGTCTACACTTTTGCCCACTAGCCCCAGAAAGTCCTGGCTTGCCATTTGGCCGGACCGTGGCAGTGACATGGTTACATTAGACAACACTGATAATATCCCTGTATTTGCATCTGATTGTGCTTCATTCTTCAAGTCGCTTTTTTGCTCCGTCTTTACAAATCAAGACTTTCCATCAGTTTCCTGATAATCTGACCTTTAGTACTGCTTTATATTTCTCATCTGCGTTACAGTCGAAGGCATATCTAAATTTATAAATGGTCTAAAGTTGTCTACATCACGTGGTGTTGACAATATTATTTCCAGGATACTTAAAAACACGTTGGTTTTGTACAGTAAAACTTTATGCCATATTTTTCAACAGTATTTCTCCACTGGTCAACTTACCACCGACTGCGAGACTGCAAACGTCATCCCCTATTTAAAAACGGCAAAAAAAACTCCCCCGATAACTATCGCCCATGCATCTCGCCAACATGCAGCTCTTGCAAGCCACTAGAACGCATCATCGCCTCCCATATTTACAATCTTTTTGAGTGAAAAAACTTATTTTTAAATCAACATGGTTTACGGAAAAATATCGCGAGATACTCAACTATCGGAATTTACGTCGGATTTACATAACAGTATAAATAATAATAAAATCAATGATTGCATCTTTCTCAACTTTACGAAAGCATTCGACAGAATTGCCCATTGTCGCCTAATAGCTAAACTATCGGCCCTTGGACTCGAATCATCAACATTATCTTGGTTCCGAAATTTTTAATCTAATCGACAACAGTTTACACTTGTCATTAGCTTCAGCTAATCTACTTCATTTGTCTCATCAGGTGTACCTTCTGGTAGTGTATTAGGCGCTCTTCTTTTTGCCATTTATAATAATGATTTGCCTTGCAACATTTTTTCATCGATTCGTCTTTTCGCGGAAGGTGGTGTAGTGTATAAGACCATTAACTCTGAAGAGAACCGTGTGAAATTGGAACAGGACCTCGACCTAATAATTAATAATGTGACTGATGGAACATGACACTTAACACATCTAAATGCTGTGCACTTCCTTTCTCCCGTAAAAAACGCATTTTCTCTTTCCTTACTCTGTCTGTTCCGCTGAAAATCCCTGTTCACCTTTTTTTTTATTATACAACGTGCAGTACACAAGTACAGTAGACACAAGTAAGAGGCAGGGTTGGCAAAAAAGCAAATTAATGCCTGAGAAGGTGCCGTAACCCGTCCCAGACTATAAAGCGCAAAAAAGCAGTAATGTACACATAATAAAATGTTTTAACAAAGAAGCAGCCGCATTTACTATTTCTTATAGGAACTTACAAAAACGTTAGATGAACACTTTATTAAGTACAGACCTCTCTGCAAGACTGATTTTATAGCAAACAAAGCAAGGAATATGTGAATAAATCCAAATTTATTGAATAACGAACCAATTTATTAGAACTCAGTAATGAAAATGTCACGAGTGTATACACTTCAATTATAAATACAACCTGTGTGATACCACAGAGAGAGCAAAAATTATTCTTGGAGCCCTACTAGATATGTATGTTTTTAATGCAATTATGCGCGGCTCTCTTGCACTATGATGATGATTGCTAGATGTGCATTTAATAGTTTAGGGATCATATGCGCTAGCTTTTGCAAGCCATAGTTAGTCCTTAGTCTTTCACTGCAGTATGTTAAGCGTCTAAAGGTGTATGTATGTTGTCTTTGCGAATATCCATCATGAAAAGAGACTGGGTCAGATTTCAATTTATCCCATATCATTATGGCTATTTTTTATTTAGGATGTTTTCAAACTTTTTTAAGTTTGAAAACATCCTAAATAAAAAATGTTTTCAAGCTTTTTCAGTTGCCCTCCATTTCATTTTCCAGAAAAGTGCTTTGTTGTATGTTGTGAGGTTTTCATTGAAGAAAATATTTAACTTTGCTTCTCTTAAGTCGCTCTTTTTTTAAGCCAACTTTCATATGGCGAGGCGAAAACCTCACTATCACAATATCAGGTTCAACAATTTTTTGTTTTTTTTTTCGATGGCATACGGTGCACAGCCTCGACGTCACTCTCAGAAAGTCGTGAAGCTCGAAATCACGTGCTAATTTATTTAGGTTTTCTAGAAGAATGTCATTATTGTGTTGGGACAGTCCGTGCACTTCGAGGTTAAGGCGTCTGCTATACTGATCTAACTCTTTGATTTCGTTTTTGAGCTTATCTACTTGTTTTTCTTTAGCCTCAGTCTCGAGTTTCCCGACTCGTTTTTTTGAGGTTCGAAAGGTCATTCGACTGGCGCTTCATTTTCGCCATAGCTTCGTCATATTTATTCGACATAGCCTTTACCGATTCTTCGATGTTCCTAACAAGGTTTTACTTATTTACACTTACACCTACTTACACCACTTACACCTACCTAACCTACTTACAAATATCTCGGCGTTCATCTTTGTTTTAATCTTGCCTGGTGTAGTCACATAGAAAAGGTGCGCGCGAAAGCTAATAGAACTCTTAGATTTTAGCCCTGGAATCTGTATCATTGCCCATCCTACATACAGCAACAGGCCTATCGAACCTTTGTTCGCCCTCAATTGGAATACGCTTCATCGATCTGGTCTCCTCATCAACAGTACGTAAAAGATAAAGTGGAATCCATCAAAAATTATGCAGCCCGCTTCATAACGTCAAAGTACAACCGTTATTCAAGCATCACCCAAAGCAAATGCGATATTGCCCTCCAAACTTAGATTCCCGCCACTCTGTCACCCTCCTATGCATCTTCCATAAATACCACAACAACGCTTGAACCAGTCATTTCTAGATTGAAAATCTTTGGCGTACATCACGTCGTCTTCATAATTATCTCAGTTTCATTTGCGTCTTTAGCAACACACATTCAATAAATAATTCTGCTTCGCCGTGCGCCATCGCACTTTGGAACAGTCTTCCTGATAATATTGTTTCGTTAGGAGACCCTGTGAAATTTTATGAGTCTGTAAATTTATATGTGCACGTAATTTTTGTATAAAGGTGTGCCTTTAGGCATTTTGTAACTTACTAGATTGTATTGTAGCGCTTGTTCTTTTTTTTCCATTGTAAAATTTATTTCGTTCATTTTTCTTCGATGTAGTGTCTTTTCATGCTTCATTTCTGGTGAATTTGTTGTAACCCCCCCTCTCCCCCTATTCAATGCTCTTCGGGGCCTGTATGGTATTATGAATGAATAAATAAAAAAAAACAAAGACAACTGTTTTTTTTACAGGATTCAACTCATTTTTCTCAGTTATTTCTCAGACGGTTCAATTTACGCTTTGATTTTTCGCAGTGTGCAACCATTCAGGCTATCACTATGCGCCCGACATTCTGCGAGCTGTCCACCCTCTACACCAGCTGTCATGCGCTGTACAGCGTAGAAAAAGACCTGCACGACACAATGTACGCTTACCTGACAGACGTAGGCGTTAACGTAAGTGCTTGGCTCATCCACGCGAATAGCACGAATAAACTCTTGGATAAGATCGTGGAGCAGTCACTGAAGTTCGACGTGCCCAGTGTGTTGTGGCTGCGTCTAAACCCAGACTCTGGCCTTCTCAGCGTGGAACCAGCGAGGCCATTGTTTTCGGGTCCAATTCTACGTGAGTGCGCAGAACACGAGGACCAAGAGCAGCTCATGCAGAAGGTTGTCAGTGCCATCGACGAGGTAACGCAAAACGTGGACGAGCTGGCCCACGATCTTGGGCACCTGCATACCGAGCTAAGCGCCAAGTTTGTGCCTCGCAAGGAGACAGTTATTATGAAGGCAAGTATGTGCATTAAAGAATTTATATTTACATTGTTGTTAACCTAGAATCTACACTGGATTTATTCGATTCACCAGCACCTATCGTTACCAGTTCATGACCCTGCACGAGAAGTTTCAGAAATTCCGCAACGCGAGTACTGCGGGGCAGGCACAGTGCGACGTCACGAACGAAAGACAAGGTGCGCCAAGATGCAGGCTTTACCTCTGCTTGCTTAGTTTACACTGTCCAAATAACATTGGTCGATAGCAAAACCGCCCATCAATACAGTTTTTTGCCAAGCGAAAACATCTTGGGCAAACACACCGCATTAGTAGAGGTGGGTACGGCCCCTACGTCTAAATGCTGCGTCATCCGCTTATAGCTGCGCACCGGCTGCACCAATCCTATACGTCAGCGTGGGGTAGCAGAAAAATCGTGCACCACTGCTGCACCTCTCCTGCACCTTTTGAAACAAACTACGTGGTTCAAATGTCGTCGTCGCTGCACCGATTAAATAACAATGTGCAGCACCTCGTGAACTCGCACTTGTGGTGCAGGTGAATCGGACAGAGCTTTAGGCGAAGTTGAGTCATGACCATGCTCACTGTCCTTGTAACATGAGCATGTAACAGGTGATCCCTATCTACTCATCCTAAGCATTACTATCAGATTCATATCGGCAGAAGTTTGTACTGAAGTCTTCTCACAGATACTTCAACGATGCGCTACCTCATATTTGTTGATCCAAAGCGTTAGTTATCAAAAGGGGGAGGGGTTGGGACGAGGGCATCGTGACCCTTACCTTCAAACTATTTTACGCCCTCATTTCTATGGTTTATATTGCCGGTGCATTGCACGTGTAGATACTTCCTTGCGCAATCCGCGCCAGAGTGCAAGAGAGCATCCCAACCAGTTTTTGGATCATCTCTACGGCTTGAGCGCGCGAACACGAACGCTGAGTTTATTCGGCAGCGTGCTCGACCATCAACGATGACGCTGAATGCTCGATGCCACCTGTATACATGCCGACGCGTATTGCCGCGGATCAGTTGATAGATGGCTGACGCTCTGTTGCCGATATCAGTGTACGGCGTGCATTCCTTGCATGAGTTTGAGTTGCTATTGCTGGCCACAAGGTCAGGCAAATAAAGTTTTATTCCGGACACGCCGTGTCTGACTTCGTCACCGTCACGACTACGTTACAATATTCAATGAGAGTCGCGTGTATCATGACTCTGTCCCTACAGAATAGAAACACATAACTGGTATTTGATGGTACTATGAACCGTATTGAACAGCACCAACTACGCGAATTAATGGTGTTTGACGCCGCCCTGCATGAGTTTCCGAGTACGGTGTGAAAACACTGCGGATCGATTTGTGAGGCTCTCTTTCTCGAGAGAGAAAACATTTTATTAGTTACATTTAAGCAAAGCATGTGGGAAGGAACCGTAGTCCGGGTTCCTTATGACGATCTCGGCGACCAACCTGGCCCGTTAAAACAAGGCCTGGTGGACCTCGGGAGGCCCGTCGCAGAGGGCATCGTTCCACAGCTCTTTGGTGCGGCAGGGGTGCAAGATAGCGGGAAGGCGATGAAATATTTCAGTGGCGCACTCCACCGCGACATGAAATACTGTTGTGCAGCTGCCACAACCCTGGCAAGACTCTGCGTAGTGGTCAGGGTATAAAAATATGCATGAAGAGATGGCTGGGTAACATATGCGTTTGAAGTTGGCGGAGTGCCACCTCTTCCTCTCACGCGAACGACGGTGAGGACGGACGGGTGCATGGTGCATCTAGCTCGGGTGTTACACCAATGTGTCTCGGTATGTAAGTGGAGGGCCCACTTGATCTGGACTCCCAGCCTCGCCATGCCGGGCAGCTTGGTAGGTAAGTTCTCAAGCGACCGCGTGAGCGCAATCATTACCCGGCATAAAGGCATGACCGGAGTCCAGAGCAAGTGGATACATTGTGGGCTGGATGTTTCGAAGTTTGATGCCTTCAGTAGAATGTGGCAGTAGGTAGGCAGCCCTACTTAAGGCAGCCCTACTGATTTCTTCAGTAGCGCTGTTTTGAGAAAACCGCGCCTTATCTAAGAGGCTCGGCTTGCATGCTGTGAATCGGTTGGTGTGTAAACATCCCCAGCAATGTCAAGAACGTGTCGGGCAGCAAGCGGTACATTAAGTACTTTGCTGTCCGCAGAAGTAGAACTCTGCAAAGAGGCAGCTGTAAGTAATGTTGCGTTGCCATCCAACATAATCATGGTGTACTTGTTGCTGCATCGTGCAGAATCGGTATATATAGAGTTGGCTTCAGCGATGTCACTGAGCATGCGCGTCAAGTACCCAACACGGGCGCGCCGGCGTCCCGCGTCATGCTCAGGACTCATGTATCGGAGGAGCAGATGCACCTTCAGGGTGCGACGTACCCAAGGTGAGACACCGATAGCGGTGTCTTCGGCGTGATTGTGCAAGGCTGAGTATCCCAGTGACGAGAGCACGTGTCGTCCGGCTGGTGTGAGCAAAAGGCATTGCCTTTGGCTATTCCAATGAGCTTCAAATACTACCGAAAGTGTCTTATGGGTCACTAGGGCTAGTAGACGTGTCGGGGCAGTGTAGTGTGAGATGCCGTGGGCGACCTTGGTCGTTCTTCGCAGCATTACGTTGACCCGTGCCTGCTCCGACTGGGTGAATGTGTGGAAAGAGAGATGGTATGGGATGCGGCTGATTACGCAGGCCTGCACCAGCCACAGCAGATCACGTTCTCGTAGTCCTAAGCGCCTGTTTGATAGCCGTCGTGTTATGGCGAGAATCTGTTTGGTTTATCGGGACAAAAGAGAAACACTGTAGTCTGCTCTTCCATTCGCTTGAACGTGCAAGCTAAGTATCCGAACACGCTCGACCAGAAGGATGGCACCGCCATCAACGTGCACAACGATATGGGGTGGCGGCATGGTGTTACGCGCCCGGATAATAACAAGCTCGAACATTTGAAGGGAATAGATCAAGGTGCACTGTCGTGCGTAGGTGGTAACGATGTCGGCAGCCTGCAGTAGGCGATCCTGAATAGCCCCGTCTAAGCCCTCGCGTCGTCCAGATTGTTATGTCATCTGCGTAAACTGCATGGGCGACATCGGGTATCTATTCGAGCTGCTTTGGCAGTCTTGCCAGGGAAACAATAAACAGGATGGGGGACAGAACTGATCCCTGAGGAGTGCCGCGACCTATAAGGAGAATCGTGTCCGAACGGTGTGATGCAATCCCAACGCTAGCTGTCCTGTCACGCAAAAATGAAGGAATTTAAGTATACATGCAGCGGCCGCAATTGAGTTTTGCTAGATTCTGTAGAAACAAGTCGAGCCCGCGTTATCAAATGTCTTTTTGAAATCAAGGGCGAAAATGGCCCTGGCACGTGACGGAGGGCACAGAACCTCTTCCTTGAGTTGCAGATGCCCGTCCTGCGTAGAGACATGTGCCCGAAATCCAAACTGTGAGTGCACAAAGAATGACTGTCGCTCGAGGAAAAGCTGCAGACGCCGCAAAAGAAAGTGTTTCATTAACGTCCCGACGCATGAGGAAAAGGATATCAGCCACAGAAATCCTATGGCTGTGGGTTTGCCTAGTTTAGGTATTAAAAAAATATCAGCATGACGCCATGCCTATAGCGTACCCTTATGCCAATAGTCATTGAAGAGGTTCGTTAGATGGTTCAGATCTGAGTCACTGAGGTTACGAAGGGCAGAATACCGAATGTGATCAGCACCTGCTGTCGTATTTTAACGAAGATCTTGAACTACGTGAACTTCATCAACCGTTATGCCCGCGTCGAGTTCCTCGTTAGATTCCACCTCGTGTGAGTAGTCAGGATACTTTGGCGTAAGACGGGTAGCGATGAAACGTCGTTCAAGTTCCTTGAGAAGGCAGGATGGATCGTTGCCGTACATTTGTGTTAAGCCATTTAGTTGATGAAAAGTTTCCGTTTCGATAGCGGATGAATTTATAAGGGCGCGAAGTATCGACCATGTTTTCGCAGTGCTCAGGGTGCCTGAAAGACACTTGCAGAAACGCCGCCAGTTGTTGCGGACGAGGTGCTGCGCGTATTTGCGCCTCCTGCGAGATTTGGTCAATACGCCGGCGAAGCTTGCGAATGAGGAGTTGGCGCTTCCAACGCCGCGTGAGCTTTCTACGTGCCTCCCACAGATGCAGAAGGTGTGGGTCCACGTCCGGGTTTCCGGTTGTGGTAACGACTGCGCTTACATGCATCTAAGTCATCAGAAAGAAACTCTAGCCATTTGTCGTACTCTGACACTTCGGGAAGGTTTTGTCGGCGCTCTCTGAACCACATCCAGTCTGTGATACGCACCTTCCGCTCGGGACAGCAAACATTGTGTAGTGTTAGTGCAGAAGCCACAATATAGTGGTCACTGCCAAGATGTTTGTCGAGAGGACTATGTGACATTGCTGGTCCTGTGTTTTTGGAAAAAGTGAGATCGGGGCATGTATCTCACGAGACACAGTTCTCTGTGCGAGTAGAGTGTCCGGGATCTGTATGCAATGTGTATCGCAAGTTGCATATATCTTCCCAGAGCCAGTTTTCTTTGCTGCTGATTTGCGGTAACTCCAGACTGTGTGCGCAGCGTTGAAATCTCCGCACACAAAAAGGGTGCACTCAACACGAACAAATTCGATTATGACTACAGTCACACACTAGTTTATCGGTCATACGTGCTCCTGAAACGGCGCCACAAGGTAGGACGAATGCACCTGTAAAAGAAGTAACATGAAATAATTACAGCTGGCTTCGTTTTGCTTATTTGTGTGTGTGCATTCATCTTACCTTGTGGTGCCGTTTCAGGAGTATGAATGAATACCACCTTGCCCAGTCAACAATCTTTCTAATTTTGTTTTGCCTTCATTATTACTGCTTTATGGTATCCTATCTATCTTGAAGTTGGCAAAGACAAAGTACACGTTGCCCTCGTGGTTGTTATTTGCTTTAATTCTTACGAAATTCTATATTGAGCATATTGAGACATCATATACTGCCCAAGTGAGTCACTGCCTGTGATCATTATCGTTACCTCAATCTCTTCACGGCTACAACACATGCCAACGCCGTTAACGGTCAAGCTTGGCCTTGAGGAGCTTCGTCTCTTCAATTACTTTCTCTTCTCTCTACAAACGACGCTACAGGCTAAAAATTATTACGTCTCAGGCCAAGCATACCAGCCATTGGTTGATTTGTGCATGGCGCTTGGTAACATTTAGGACTGTGGGAGATTAAGACCTGTCTGTGCGTGAGCGAGCAATCGCAATGAAAAGAGAGGACTTTGGCATTGCAAAGTGTGACTGCTGAAGATTTCCTGATTGTCGTCTCGTGATAAAGTGCCTCCAAGGCATGCAGAGCCAAGTGTAGCCAAAAGAGCGAATATTGGACAAGATGGTGCACCCATTATTACCATGCTGGCTGAAGCGTTATGCGTTGCAGGTCCCACAAACACTAGCGCCAAAGTTCCCTTCTTTATAGAAAATTGTATGCTTTAGAGCTATCAAAGTTAGTGCGTTCTAAAATGTGGAAGTTGTCTTTTTTTACTGCGAAGCTATTTATGGCTTTACATATTTTTCTTGTCCATAAGCAAAAAATGTGCTCTGTGAACTGGCCGAATCCCACTGCTTACTAGCGATTCACTAAGAAGTGAAGAAAAGCATACATACACAGCAAGCCCCAACTCAGATGGTGCGCGAAACGACGAGGGCATGCGGAACAGGACAGCAAGTACCATCTTCTTCAAATGGGTAATATTACATGCCATATCCACAGAAATCATACGAGGCTTTGTCGACTGAAATACCAATTTTGTTGCTCGTTGTGTAGTACACTACGGTTTGTAAATTGATGACCACAGCCGCGTGCTAGTCATCCAGCTTCATTCACAGTGTGGAATATTTGACGCTTTTTTTCGAATAAATGCTCACTTTGAGCTTCCATTGTAATGGACTTATTCAATGCCTTTTTAAAGCTGCACTGTCACCAATGCAGATGCAGGAGGCCTTCTACTTCCTCAACGCATCCCAGCTTCGCATGTGGCTGCGCATCTTTACGAGGCACCTGCCCCACCGGTCCGCTGCGCGCAGGCTGAGGCCAGACTCTGTGGCCCTCTTCAAGCATCCACACCTTCTCCACAACGTCACCAACGCCGCGTTCGGCCACCCTGTTGTGGGCTCCGTAGTCTCCCTCGGAAACCTGTTCGCGCTGTCAACGCTGCTCCAACCCATATTCGAGTGGGAGTACCAGAGGCACCTCGTGGTTGAAGAGCAAGACGAAAGACTGGAGGCTGTTCGCAACTGCGCAAAGGTAAGGCTGATATGGGCGATGAACGCATGTACAGTTTGTGGAAGCGCTAGTTGGTACCTGCGATTTTGAAGGGGGAAAAACATAGTTGGTCCCATAGGTCGCCGAACTCACTCTTGAGTCGACTGACTCAGACTCACATCGACCTGTGAGTCAGAGTAAGCGCGTTGGAGTAATTTTTCGGTGACTCAGTCAGAGTGAGCCCAGTTAAAAATTTTCGCGAATGTGAGTTCGAGTGAGCCGGCCTCATGTAACGTTCACTACGGCTGAATCCGACTGAATCTTAAAGCTACGATTTATTTATTGAGTGAGTCTGCGTTCGTTTCTCTTTCAATTGCTGCCCTATCACCTCCTATCTACTCATCTTCGGCAGTCAAATCAGCCTTATCTGAATTCACGTTTATACTCACACCTACTCGCATGTATTTCTAAATAGTATCGTTCATACACTTTTCATCATTTATTGATACCAAGCATGAAATATGTAAGGTGGTACTTTGACCTTTCTCACTGCCATCTCTTTGAGAGAAGTTCTCGATAAATATATGTGATGTTGCCATCTTTTTGAAAAAAACGTCTTTACTTTTTTCAAACTTTTTAACTCGTATTCAAAGGTACCGTATCAAAAGGCACCTAGAAGAGTCCCGATTACGTGAGATATTGGTGTTAAAGAGCACTGTTGGTATAGTCGAAAATGCTAACTTGATATGAAACTCACTCAGACTCACTGAGACTCATATAAAGCAGTGAGTCTGAGTCTGAGAGAGAAATTGTGAGTCCGAGTGTGTCTGGCTCACGAATATTTTGTTGAGTCCTAAAGAGCCCTTAGCATAACACCATACAGGGTGTCCCACATATTTTAGCCAAAGCTTAAAAATATGCCAGAACACATAATTGCGACGCGACCAAACGCATGTTGCTCACCGTTGCCTTGGGTTAGTCATACTATTTTTGTGTTCTCAAATATTGTTTAATTAGATCTGTCTAATTGACGAACATTTGAAGGAACGAAGATGGGTAAAAACTTTCAATGCGAAAGTTGTGGATTGGTTTGCAAAACGTCAAAATAGATAGTTTTGAACTTTATATCGGTTAGGTATTCGTGCTTTTCTGCTGTTTACAAATGTCCGCGAAATACAAAAAAATACCACGTGACAAACCTGCTCGCGCGTCAGTGCGCACGATTATTCCAGTGCTCCCTAACGTTCCGCGTACGAACGACACGCTTCCCTCGCAGCGGTTTATGACGGCGATAAGCAGTGACAGTGGTTATCGTTTTTGTAGCCGATAGCAAAATGTGTGCATTGTAAAGCCACGACCATCGTTGCAGCCCTACTGAGACAGGACAATGGGGCAAATTCTAGGGTCATTCATACGCGGAACGTTAGGGAGCACTAAATTCATTGTGAGCACTGGCGCACGAGCGGGCTTTTCACTTGATACTTCGTAATTAGCAGAAATTTACTAATACCTAACAGATATAAAGATTAAAACAGTTTAATTGGTGGTTTTGCAAACCAATTTACAACTTTCTCTTTGAAATTTTTCATCTATCTTCGTTTCTTGAAAAGTTAGTTATTTCAACTTGTGTAATAAACGATATTTAAAAACACAAAAAATAGTCTGACTAACTCCAGGCAACGGTGAGCAACGTGCATTTGGCCGCGTCGTAATCGCGTGCGTTGGCATATTTTTAAACTCCGGCTAAAAGAGAGAGTGAGAGAGAGAGAGGTTTATTTACAGAAAGGCAGAGAGGTCAGCGTAAACTCTGGCTAAAGTCACCTGAGAGACCCTTAATATTTCTAGAGTAAGTGTGGGTGAGTGCCAGATTTTTCGCCGTTCTATGAGGACACGTACAACTGAATTCCTATCACACAACTTAAAACAAAATCTATCGTGAAGACTGTAAAACAATTTGTCATAAAAGTTGAGCATGAATTCATTGCTCCTGATTTCAATACTTTTTTCAGAAGCAAACACCGAAGAAAACTATAAATGTCAAAAAGGGGTAGTCTAGTACGTCGTCGAAATGTCTGTTTTTCTGAAGCAAAAATCTTTTACCATCATTTCATAATAAATATTTTCTTATAACAGTCGGAATTCACAATCAGTACTGGACTTAGAGAAACCATTCACCAACTTTAGCTTTTTCTTCCTTTTGCGTATTCCATTACGCAGCAGAACTTAAGCTTTTTGCATTCAATAGAATATTTTGAATATTATTCTAACATTCGGTTTACGTAGTATCAGTATCTATTGATTCGATACTCATTTCTAGTTGCTGCCTGACCATATTATTGCGTGCATGTTGTTGCTTTTTTACGAAAATTGGGCCATCAGATTTATTATAGTTTTTTATAACATACTTTCTTTCCTTCATCCCCTTCTCAAGTCATCATCATCATCATCAGCCTGACTACGTACCCTGCAGGACGAAGGCCTCTCCAATGTTCCGCCTGTCAACTGGGTCCTGCGATAGCTACTGCCACTTTGTACTCACAAACTTTTTATTATTGTCTGCCCAGCTCACGTTTCCCCCCCTAACCTACTTGCCTTCTCTCGTAATCCAGTCAGTTCCCCTTAATGACCAGCCGTCATACTGCCTACGCGCTACACGTCCGGCCCATGTCCATTTACTCTTGATTTGAACTATGATATCCTTAACCCCAGTTCGCTCCCTGATCTACTCTGCTCTCTTCTTGTCTCTTAAGATTCCACCTATCATTCGCCTTTCCCTCGCTAACTGCGTCGTCCCTAATTAAGGCTGAACTCTCTTTATAAGTCTCCATTTTTCTACTCCATAACTATGTACCGGCACGTTGCAGCTGTTATATACCTTCCTCCTGAGGTACAGTGGCAATCCACTAGTCATTATTTGAGACAGCTTGCCAAATATTCTCCACCTCAATCTTATTCTTCAAGTTACTTCAATCTAGTTGTTCGGCTCTGCGGTTTTCACCTGTACTAAGTAGACGTACTCTTTTACAATTTCAAATGCACTGCTACCTAATTCAATGCGCTGTTATCTTCCGAGGTAATCTTATATTACTTTCATTTCTACAGATAACTTTAAGACCTGCCTTGCTGCTCTTTTTGTCTAACTGTGTAATCATGACTTCTAATTCATCCCATGACTCAGCAATGCAATGCCATCGACGAGACGCAGGGTACTAAAGTGCTTTCCATTACCTTGAATACCTAACTCTTCCCATTCGAGGCCTTGAAAACATGCTGTAAGCACGCGGTACATAGCATTGACGAGAATGTATCCCTCCGCCTTTTACCCTTTTTGATTGGTAATCTGTCACTTGCTGTATGGAGCACCATGGTGGTAGATTTCTTCTAGTGTGTATATTATGCTTCGTCGGCGCCCCGATTCTGCTGTGTCTGCATGATTGCTCATATTGCTACAGAATCAAACGCCTTCTCGTAAACTATGAAGGCTATGTATAGTGGCTAGCTGTATTGTGAGCATTTCGCTATAACCTAACTGATAGTACCAATGTGGACAGTTTCTGAGCAGCCTGTTCTAAATCCTCATTGTTTTTTTTTGGTTTATGAACTTCTAATGACTTAATTTTGTTAGCAATTACTTTTCTAAATACCTTGTATACGACGGAGAGCAAGCTGATCGGCCTATAATTCTTCAAGTCCTTGTCACCTCCTTTTTTATGTATTAAGATGATGTTAGTCATCTTCCAAGACTCTGGTACTCTTTCTGTCAAGACACACTTCGTAAACAGAGTGGCTAGCTTTTCTAACACAATATGTGTTCCATCTTTCAGTAGGTATGTTGTTACCTGATCTTCACCAGCAGCTCAGTTTTTTTCCATTCTTTCTTCTGAATTCTTCTATCATTATTTGTGGGATGCTACCTGGGTTAATGCTAGAACTTACATTAGGGTCATGGTTGACCCTAATATACTCCTGTAAGCGTTCCTGTAAGCAGCCCTGGTCCCAGCCTCTCTGGGCAGCCGTGCCTGGAGACTCCGGTACACTGCCCAAACCATCGCCTCCTTCAAGGTCAGGGCCCCGAATTTGGTCTCTTCACAAAACCACCTATGTCAACGGATACCCCTGTTCAAGAAATGACTTTATCAAGCAACCCAACAATAGTCCATAACTTTCCGATTCCTGAGCCTTTTCATGGTCACGAAAACGAAGATGCAGAAGATTGACTTGAAAAGTTCAGTCAGGTAGCCATATTTAACCACTGATTATTTGACGAGAAGCTATTCAACGTATACTTCGCGCTTGAGAACAACGCTACGACGTGGTTCATAAATTACGGGAGAGCTTTTACAACGTGGACGAGTTTCATCATCCGCTAATTGATGCGTTAGGGAGCCCAAATCAAATCAACCTGAAAGCACGCAATGCCTTCTTTAATCAAACATTCAACAGCCAATTTAGGGAGTCGCGATGTTTGCTGAAGACATGGCGCATTTGTTTCACCGCATGAGTGCCAACGTGCCCGAAGCTAAAGAGCTCAGCCATGTCATGCGCGCCGTCAAATACAACTGTTCCCTGGCCTTATGCGCAATCCTCCGACAAAAGACGACGAGCTTAGTAGGGGGGCCACAGCAATCTAGAGGGCATTGCAGCAGCGGTACCAACCATACAATCGCCTTATGACCAGCGCATCTGTAGGGGCCACCACTATTACGACGTTGTCCGATGAAAGCTGTCTACGCCAATTGATTAGGCAGATTGTACGTGATAAGATTGAAACAATTAACGCAAGGCACACACTACCATCGCAAACACCACCACCAAAACTGGAGGTCACAGATGCCTCCATCGCTGAAGTCGTGCGTCACGAACTCCGACAAGTGATCGCTTCCGCTGAACCTCGTTCGCAAGTGCCCTACCAGCCACCGGCATACAGTTACGCCGACGCTATTCGTCACCCGTTGTCTACTAAGCTATCATATCAACCAAACGCATACAGCTATGCGGATGCAGTTCGACATCTGTTGTCCGCGCTGGTGCCACAGTACTACCAACCACCCCCTATTGCAGCCTGGACCCAACTGGATTCTGTCGGGTAACCCCCAGTGCGGAAGCCCGGTATATCGCGGACCGCAGATCGCACTCCCTTCTGCTACAGTTGTGGGGAGCCGGGATATGCATATTCATTGTTATTGCCCGTGTCGACCAGCTGGATACCACATCAGCCAGTTTGATACTACTCACCACCAGTTTAACAAAAGCCGTGCCTCATTTGACAATGACTCTGCCGGCCGGCAACAAAGCTCCTCTAACCTGCGAACGTGCTCACCATCGCCAGCCCGTTTTATAGTGATAGCAATGATAAGTGTACTCTCGGCTGGATTGATTTTGCCGCCGGTGTCGGCGTCGACATCAGCGTCACTCACCTTATATGTGTTATATATATATAAATGTACCTAAGGGCTCGTTTTTTTGTGTTTTGACACAATATGAGAGAGATCTAATGGACAATATTGCCGAAGTAATGTATAGGGGAGGTTAATAGAACCATTGTAAAGTAAATAAAAAGAAAGAAAGAAAAGTAGGTGAAGTGAAAAAATAAAACTTGCCCTGAACATATATATATATATATATATATATATATATATATATATATATATATATATATATATATATATATATATATATATATATATATATATATATATATATATATATATGTGTGTGTGTGTGTGTGTGTGTGTGTGTGTGTGTGTGTGAGGGAAAGAAGTGTATACCTAAGGGCTCGTTTTTCCGTGTTTTTGACACAATATTAATGAGATCTAACAGACAATAATGCCAGGGAATGTTCAGGGGAAGTTATTAGAACCAATGGAATATAAATAAGAAAGAAAAGTGGGTGAAAAAATAACCAGCCGTAAGCAGGAATACGACCTTCGAATAACGCGTTCGATGCTCTTCGTCACCCGTTGTTTGTCGTATATATATATATATATATATATATATATATATCGTGATTTTGGGACGTTAAACCCCACATATCAATCAATATATATATATATATATATATATATATATATATATATATATATATATATATATATATATATATATATATATATATATAGTTACGGTGAGATGCCTTTATTTACGAGAGATGATCAATGCGAGAGTCCACGGATCTGGTAGATCACCGCTCATGCCCACCTCGTTCTTTTCTTCTTCCACCCGTCCCCTCAGTATCGTAGCAGTTCCCCCTTTGCAGACGATGACCACCGGGCGAGTTAGGCTTCGTTGCGATGATGATAGCGCTTTAAACGGGCGACAGGAACGACGTTGGTCTTGCTTGAGCGGCGGCCAGTTGACAACAGCCAAGATATCACGTATGTTACATCGCGGAGACGTTCCAGGACAACAAACGGACCAGTGTAGTTGGCCAGAAACTTTTGGCAGAGGCCTCGCTTGCAAAGCGGCGTCCGAAGCCGCACCAAATCCCCTTTCTCAAACAATACGTGCTGGTGACTTCTGTCGTAACGGTTCTTAGAGCGTTTCTGGGAGACGAAAGTTTGAAGACAGGCGATGCACTGGGCCTCTTCAGTACGGAAAATGGCTTCGGCGAGAGTAGGTTTATCAGTCTCAGAAAACGAAAGAATAGTGGCAAGAGCTGTGCGGGGTTGGCGTAGGTAGAGCAGATAATTGGACTATATCTCGTTTCACGCTGTGCAGTGTTGTAGGCGAAAGTTATAAATGGCAAGATCGCGTCCCATGTTTTGTGTCCGGAATCAACATACATGGACATCATGTTGACGAGAGTCCTATTAGTTCGTTCCGTCAAACCATTAGCCTGCGGGTGATACGGAGTAGTGTGACGAAAAGGGCACGAAGCGAGACGAAGGAGGTCTTCAACTACATCGGCGACAAATTGCCGCCCGCGATCACTGATGAGGACACGGAGGGATCCATGGCGTAATATAACGTGCGACAGCATGAAGTGTGAAACTTGAGTGGCCGTTGCCGCAGGAATCACCGCCGTTTCGGCGTAGCGTGTGAGGTGGTCAACGCCCACAATAATCCATCGGTTGCCGTTAGTTGATCGCGGAAAAGGGCCGAGCAGGTCAACACCAACGACGTCAAACGGGGAACCCGGGGGTGCTATGGGATGAAGTAGTCCAGCTGGCGGAGTTGTAGGACGCTTGTGACGTTGGCATTGCTCACAGCTCGCCACATATGCATTGACATCTTTACGCATCTTCGGCCAGAAGAAGCGTTCTTGCGTGCGATAAAATGTCCTAGAAAAACCCATATGGCCAGATGTTGGGTCATCGTGCATTGCTCGAAGTACGTGTTGTCGCAGACTGGTAGGCACAACTAGAAGTAGGCGAGAGCCTGCGCCGGAATAGTTCTTTTTGTAAAGAACGCCATCCTTTACGATGAAACCACATTGACCATTCGTTCCGGAAATAAATCAAGAAGCGAGACTGTTGTCACTGCGTTGCTCTTCTCGAAATGTTGTTAGGTCAGGAAACGGAGTATCCACTACTGCCAAATATTCATCAAAGTTGTCAGCGTGACACTCGGTTGTCGGAAGGGGAAGCCATGAAAGGCAATCGGCGTCAGCATGACGACGACCGCTCTTGTAACAGACTTCAAAGTCGTGTTCTTGCAATCGTAACGCCCAACAAGCAAGACGACCAGATGGGTCCCATAGTCCAGTGAGCCAACATAAAGAATGGTGGTCCGTGATAATCGAGAATCGGCGTCCATAGATATGAGGGCGAAACTTGTGCACGGCGAATATAACCGCGAGAGATTCCTGCTCTGTGACAGTATAGTTTTGCTCCGGTTTACTTAAACAGCGACTGGCATAGGCAACGACGTATTCAGCAGCTCCATGGCGTTGGACCAAGACGGCGCCGATACCTACATCACTGGCGTCGGTATGAACTTCTGTGGCAGCAGACGGGTCATAGTGGCGAAGTACAGGCCCTGACGTAAGAACAACTTGAGTTGCGAAAATGACTGGCATTCCGCTGACCACCGAAAAGGTGCGTTCTTGTTGAGTAGGGACGTCAAAGGGTAAGCGACGTCGGCGAACTTGGGCACGAAGCGACGGAAATACGAGCATAGGCCCAAAACGCTTCGCAACTCTCGTACCGACTGAGGTTGTTTGAAGCAGCTGACCGCAGCGACTTTCTGGGGGCGGGTCTAACGCCATGACTATCCACCAGGTGGCCGAGAACGATAGTCTCACGGCTGCCGAAATGACACTTCTTAGAGTTCAAGATGAGCTTAGCTTCCTCAAGGCAGGTGAGAACAATGTATGTGCTCATCAAATGTACGGCCAAAAATTATAATGTCATCCAGGTAGCAAAGACAAACTTCCCACTTTAGTCCACGTAATATAGAGTCCATGAAGCGCTCAAACATGGCTGGAGCATTGCATAGGCCAAAAAGCATTACAACGAATTCAAATAGACCATCTGGTGTGATGAAGGCCGTTTTCTCTTTGTCAACCGGGTGCTTGGGATTTGCCAATAACCAGATCTGAAATCCACCGTGGACAAGTACGATGCCGAATGTAAACAATCGATAACATCATCAATCCTGGGAAGCAGGTAGAGATCCTTTTTAGTAACAAAGTTGAGCCGTCTGTAGTCCACGCAGAATCGCCATGCACCATCCTTCTTTCGGACAAGAATCACAGGGGCAGCCCAAGGGCCACAAGACTCTTGTATGACCCTTTTCTTTAACATTTCTTCTAACTGTTGAGCAATGATCTTACGCTCCACAGATTTTACACGGTATGGTTTCTGCCGAAGAGGGTGAACGGATCCTGTGTCAATCCCGTGGCGAGTACGTGACTCGGGTACACTTCTTTGCTCCTCATTCTGCGCGAAGTCAAATATAGTGGCGTGCTTCGCAAGGACTTCGACCAAAGCTTGACGTTTTTCTGATGATAGCGACTTGTTTACCATACTCAGAAAGTTGGCTTCAGTATAGTGCGTTGCGCGAATATGATCTACGCTCACGTCACTTAAAGATGCTGAATGAAACTGTTTGCATTTTGTTCGAAGGAGGTGAGTCGCGATCCGCAGGGTAGCTTGACAGGTTCATTTGAATAGTTCGACACCCATAAGGCTGATCGTCTATCACTGATCGACAGAAAACCATGTGGAACGAGCACATTTTTCTTGGCGCAATTGAGAGGAACGGGCTCCACAAGAACATCAAACGTGCGAGCGTCCGAGGTAGAGGCGTCCACGCGTACGTTCTTCATCGAGTTGGGCGGCAAAACAACATCCTCAATGACGGTGATAGATCTTTGACAGCGCCTGGGATCGTGATTAAATGCCAATGGCATAATCTCCCTAGCAGCGCAATCGACAGTAGCGCCGCACTCACGTAGAAAATTGATCCCCAAGATGATGTCATGGGTGGAGCTGGTCAGGACAGCGAATTCAGCCTCGAACACCTTGTCGCCCAAAGTGACACTAACAACACACACACCGATCGAGCACAGCGTCTCCCCGCTCACTGCACGAAATGATGCACAACTGTCCCAGTGAAACATCACTTTATGTCCTAGCCGCAATTTGAAGCTAAGACTCATCACTGAAACAGCTGCTTCACTATCTATCAAAGCCATCGCAGAAAGTCCATCGATAAGCACGGGGACCTTATTTTGCGTCATAAAAACGGGTGGAGGCATAGGTGTATGCAGTGAAAAATGTTCGGTGTATAATAAAGAACTGAGACAGTCAAAACTGTTATTCGAGACCAGGTAGGAGCGTAGGCCTAGCTAGCGAAATCAGCAACAGTCCGGGCCGAGCGTCTCGTGCTTAGCACTGACAATGTGTTTGGCGAGATTTGCATGACGCACTACATTCATCATTACATATTTCCCCCTCGCTGAAGATGGTGTCAAGTAAGTGTTCTAAGGTGTCGTGAGGACAAGTGGTTCGTGATATGGTTTGAGGTGATCCACTTGTACAATTTCGCGGCCTCGGCGACGCAGGTCCACAGTGGCCGTGAGGGGTTTGATGAGGTAGTTAACGACGGAAGTTTGTTCTATAACGCGATAAGGTACATGGTACCTGCGGACAAACTTTGTAGAGGCACCAGGAGCAGCGCTGGGGGACACCCAAAGCCAAACAAGAGAGTTGGGCGAAATTTGTAGTTGGACCGTCTATCGTCGTGAGGAAGTTTCTGTAGCCCTTGTTCTTGTGTTCTAAGAGTGCGAGATAATTGCCGACATTCTTCCGCATACCGCGCGGCTTCGGAAACTGGTGTGCCTTCAAATGAGTTGGGTTGGTAGGGGAGAAGGGTGTCGATTGGAGATGATGGTTCTCGACCATAAAGTGAAAAGAAGGGACAAAAGCCTGTCGTCGCTTGAGGTGCCGTGTTGTAAGCGTACGTTACGTAGGGAAGGATAAGATTCCAGTTGGTGTGGTCAGAGGCAGCATACATAGGAACCATGTCGCCAAGAGTACGGTTGAAACGCTCGGTCATGTCATTTGTTTGTGGGCGATATGTGGTAGTACAGCGGTGAATCACCATGGAATTCTGCAAGAAGTTCTTGAACAACATCCGCGAGAAAGACGCGGCCTCGGTCGCTCAAAATTTCACGTGGAGCGCCGTGACGCAGAACAAAACGCTGCTGCAGGAAAGACGCAACGTCACGTGCAGTCGCGGCTGGTAGAGCGGCCGTTTTTGCACATATCGTAAGATGGTCGATCGCTACAATAATCCAGCAATTCTCAGCTGATGTATATGGTATAGGACCATAAAGGTCTATTCCAACCCAGTCGAATGGTCGCACTGGGCACGGTAACGGCTGCATTGGTGCAGTAGGACGGCTAGGATCGTGCTTGCGGCATTGACACTCTGTGCAAGATCGAATGTACTTTTGAACGAATGTGTACATGCCACGCCAATAAAACCAAAAACGTAGCCTCGCGTAGGTTTTAAACAAACCGGCGTGCGCACACTACGGATCGGATTGGCATGGAAAGCAGCACATATGCTGGCACGGAGATGCCTGGGTATGCCGAGTAGCCATTTGCGACCGTCAGGGTGGTAGTTGCGGCTTTAAAGTATTCCATCACGGATAGCGAAGTGAGAGGCTTGTCGGTGTAACGTTCGAGATGGCGGGTGGGCGAGTGTTTCAGATAGGTAATCCATCAGAGACGCAATGCACGAATCTTTGCGCTGCTTCGCAGCCATGTCGATGGGTCCTGATAGTGGAAGTAAGTTGTCTTGGATGGAGACACTCGCAATATCAGTAAAAACAGGCGAACGAGAAAGTGCGTCGGCATCAGCGTGCTTCTGGCCTTAGCGATAAATGACACGGATGTCGTACTCTTGGAGCCGTAAAGCCCATCGTGCCAAGCGTCCTGAGGAATCTTTGAGAGAGGATAACCAGCAGAGCGCGAGGTGGTCGGTAACAGCATCGAAAGGGCGGCCGTACAGATAAGGCCGAAATTTTGTAATGGCCCAGATAATCGCTAGGCATTCTTTCTCAGTTACCGAATAATTTTCTTCTGTTCTTCTAAGAGTGTGGCTCGCGTACGCAACAACATATTCTTGGTAACCAGGCTTTCGTTGGGCGAATACAGCGCCAAGACCGACACCACTAGCATCTGTGTGGATTTGTGTGGGAGCGCTTGAATCGAAATGACGCAGTATCGGTGGTGTTGTAAGCCGTTCACGGAGCTTCGCAAAGACACTGTCGCAGGCTGGTGACCACGCAGATAGATTGCGGTCTCCCTGAAGTAGGTCTGTCAGAGGCGCCATGAACGAGGCGAAATCCCGGACGAAGCGGTGGAAGTATGAGCGAACCCTAATTAAACTACGCAGCTGCTTGAGAGACGCGGGCCTCGGGAACTCCCGAACAGCACGTAGCGTAGCGGGGTCAGGAAGAACGCCATCCTTCGACACGACGTGTCCGAGAGTGGTCAGCTTGCGCGCTCCAAAGTGACACTTCGTCAAGTTGAGTTGAAGGCCTGCTGCAGAGAGGCTGCGTAGAACCTGTTCTGTTCCAAGGTGCGTGGGAAAATCGGGCGAGAATACCACTACATCATCTAACTAGCACAAAGACGTGTTTCATTTGAGGCCTCGTAGGATAGTGTCCATAATGCGCTCAAATGTTACCAGCGCATTGCCTAGGCCGAATGGCATCACGTTAAATTCGTAAAAGCCGCCTGGTCTAACAAAGGCAGTTTTTGGCCTATCATCCGGATTCATGGGCACTTGCCAGTACCCAGAGCGTAGATCAAGGGAGGAAAAGAACTCTTCGACTTGTAAAGAGTCGAGGGCGTCATCGAGTCGAGGTGAAGGATAAACATCCTTTCGTGTTATTTTGTTTAGGCGACGATAATCTACGCAAAAGCGTATCTTGCCATCCTTCTTTTTAACTAAAACAACGGGCGATACCCAAGTACTGTTTGATAGTTGAACGACGCCTCGTTTTCGCATGTCACCTACTTGTTCATCGATGACACGGCGTTCAGTCGGTGAAACACGGTACGGTCGCTGCCGTAGTGGTGGATGATTACATGCTTCGATCTGGTGGCATACGGTAGATGTTCGACCTAAAGTAGCGCTGTGACTGTCAAAAGATGGCCAAAACTTGTCAAAGAGTCTCAAAAGCTCACACCACTGTAGCGGGTTTAGGCTTTCGTCGATGACACGGTTGAAAATGTTGGTAGTGACAGGGTCATTCACGGAACTACAGGAGAGGGCGCTGACTTCCGATGATTGATCAGGAACGTCAAGTGTAGCGATGGTTTCGAATGATTCTATCGAACCGATACATTCACCTCGGAGCAGCGTAATCGTGATTAGGAACGATTCTCCACAGGCACGTTGGTCGCACCACCTTGAAGATTAAGGAGAGCGGTTGGGAGCGGTGATAAGTGGAGATGAAGGAAAGCAGCGGAAGGCGTGAAGAATGCGGTAGCGTCGACGACGGCGGTACACGACACAGGTGCGAAGACAGTAGCCCGTTGAGGGATCTGGCTGTCGTCACTAATGACCAACTTCGCGTAGGAATGGCGATCGTGCACTGGTAGCGTATCACGAAAGGGACAAAAGGCGACTTCGGCACGGGCGCTATCAATGACGGCTTGGTGATGGGAGAGAAAATCCCAAGCTAAAATGATGTCATGAGAACAGTGTGGAAGTACTACGAACTGCACTTTGTAGGGCACTCTTTGAATTACAAGTCTGGCAGTACACGCGGCTACAGGCTGCACAGGCTGTGCAGTGGCAGTATGAAGACATGAACCCAAGTAAGGCGTTGTCACTTTTCGAATTGAACGGCAAACTTTTACGGCGATGACAGAAATTGCGGCACCAGTATCAATAAGGGCAAATATGGGTACACCTTCAAGAACGGCATTACTTACATTCGGCGGCGAACGAAGAGGGCTTGTGCTTTGTGACGAGGGCGCAGTCCTTGCCTCGGGAACTGCATCTGTGAGGAGGTTTATTAGCCGTTAAAGACAGCGACGAGACAGCGTCAAGAACCGTCCAGCGATCGGCACAGCAACGAACCGAAGCACGAGCCGAGAGAGCCAGGCGTTGGCGATGCTGCTCGCTGCAGGCACATCTTCTTCTTCACAATCGCCCCCGCTGAAAAAGGAGCCATCCTGGCAACTTAAGAAGTGTCAGGCAAAGGCTCATGGTACGGTTTCAGTCGGGAAACATGGACGATGTCACGTGCACGCCGGCGCATGTCGTCCGATCGGGAAACTGGTTCAATTAGGAAATTAACCGGAGAGGTTTTCTCCAAAACGGTGTAAGGCCCCTCGTACCGCGGGACAAGTTTCGAGGAGAGTCCCGGTGTTTGGTATGGGATGGCAAGCCACACAAGAGACCCTGGGGCATAGTTGGGATCCGGAAGAGAGGTGCTACAAGTTTCTTTCTGGTGTTGTTGTTCTTCCGAGGTGAACGCACGGGCGAGCTGGCGGCACTCTTCGGCTTGTCTAGCAGCATCGGAGATAGGTGGACACTCGGAAGCATCAGGACGGTAAGGAAGTAGGGTATCAATTGTATGGGAAGGCTCACGTCCGTAAAGAAGAAAGAAAGGTGAGAATCCCGTGGTGGATTGTATTGCGGTGTTATATGCGAACGTGACGTATGGGAGAACACAGTCCCAGTTGCTGTGATCAGATGCCACGTACATTGAGAGCATATCACCTAGCGTGCGGTTGAACCGTTCCGTTAGTCCGTTAGTCTGCGGGTGGTATGCTGTCGTTTTCCGATGAATGACGTGGCATTCCGAAAGCAGAGTTTTGACGACCTCGGAAAGAAAAGCGCGGCCTCTGTCACTAAGGAGCTCTCGAGGTGCACCATGTCGAAGGATAAAGCGTTGCAAAATGAAAGAGGCGACATCCTGAGCTGTAGCGCTCGGCAAAGCGGCTGTTTCGGCGTAGCGTGTCAGGTGGTCGACCGCCACTATAATCCACCGATTACCATCTGGTGTCAATGGAAGGGGACCGTAGAGGTCAACGCCGACGCGATCAAATGGCTTGGCAGGGCATGGAAGTGGCTGCAATGCGCCAGTCGCACGTGGTAGTGTTGATTTACGTCGCTGGCAGTCAGGACAGCACTGCACGAATTTACGTACAAAATTGTACATGCCGCGCCAGTAATAGCGATGGCGAAGGCGTTCATATGTTTTGAACACTCCGGCGTGGCCACATTGCGGATCGTCGTGAAGGGAGGCGCATACTTGCGATCGTAAAGTGCGTGGAATGACCAGCAACCACCGGCGGCCATCGAGAGCGTAGTTGCGTCGATGAAGAAGTTGATCGCGGATGGCGAAATGGAAAGCTTGACGTCGGAGGGATCGAGATACTGGAAGGTTGGGCGTGCCAGATAAATATTCGATAAGAGGGGCGATCCACGGGTCACGACGTTGTTCGGTGGCAATTGATTCAAGATTTAACGATGACAAGTACTGGAGGCACGTGTTTCCGCACGTCGGATCTGGTGGCAAAGGTGAGCGGGACAGGGCATCAGCGTCAGAGTGTTTGCGTCCGCAGCGGTATACGACGCGAATGTCGTACTCCTGGATGCGGAGTGCCCATCGCGAAATGCGGCCAGAAGGGTCTTTCAATGTGGAAAGCCAGCAAAGCGCGTGGTGATCAGTTACTAGATCGAACGGGCGGCCGTATAAGTACGGCCGAAACTTTCCAAGCGCCCACACCAGAGCCAAACACTCTTTTTCTGTCACGCTGTAATTCGTTTCGGCTTTCGTCAGAGTGCGGCTAGCGTAGGCTACAACGTATTCTGAATAGCCGGGCTTTCGTTGAGCGAGGACCGCGCCTAGCCCGACGCCGCTGGCGTCGGTGTGCACTTCGGTAGGAGCCGTCGGGTCGAAGTGGCGAAGAATAGGTGGGGAAGTAAGCAGACGGCGCAGAGTAGCGAAGGCAACGTCACATGCAGGGGACCAGGAGGTGAGGTTCACGTCACCGCGAAGAAGCTGCGTTAACGGTGACATGATAGATGCAAAATTGCGAACAAAGCGCCGGAAATAGGAGCATAGGCCTACAAAACTGCGAAGTTCTTTCATGGTCGTCGGCTTGGGAAATTCTGCGACTGCTCGAAGTTTTGCTGGGTCTGGTAATACGCCGTGCTTGGACACTATGTGGCCTAGGATGACGAGCTCACGTGCAGCGAAGCGGCATTTTTTTAGGTTAAGCTGCAGACCAGCGTTGGTCAGACAACTCAAAACGTGCCTGAGGCGAAGGAGGTGCGTAGGAAAGTCATGGGAGAAAACCACGACATCGTCGAGGTAACACAGGCACATATTCCATTTGAGGCCACGTAGCGTATTGTCCATAAGACGTTCAAACGTGGCAGGCGCGTTACAAAGCCCAAAGGGCATGACGTTAAATTCATATAGTCCGTCTGGTGTAATAAATGCCGTTTTTTGGCGATCGGCTTCTGCCATTGGGACCTGCCAGTAGCCAGACCGCAAATCTAGCGACGAGAAAAATTCCGCTCCGTGAAGGGTGTCAATGGCGTCATCAATGCGCGGCAAAGGATAGACGTCCTTGCGGGTTATCTTATTTAAACGACGATAGTCCACGCAAAATCGGATAGATCCGTCTTTCTTACGCACTAGGACGACGGGAGACGCCCAGGGACTGTGAGATGGTCGAATGACGTCCCTACGAAGCATATCTTCAACTTGATCGTTGATGACGCGGCGCTCTTCAGCGGAGACACGGTATGGTCTTTGACGCAATGGCTGGTGTAGGCCGGTGTCAACATGATGTTTGACTTGTGATGTGCGGCCCAGTTGAGGTTGCGACACATCGAACGAACTCCTGAACTCATGCAGAAGATCCAGCAGGTCGGCATGTTCGGTGGGAGTGAGAGTGTCGGCGATGGCGCTGGAAAACGTATCATTGGACGACTTCCCAAGTGCTGACAGTGCTTTTGGGTGGTCGCAGTAGTCGTCCGGGACATCAAACAAAAACGAAGGGTCGAGATCCTGCACGCGGCCGAGACATTCCCCCGCAAGCAATGTGACAGGTGTGGAAAGCGGATTGCTTACGAACATGTTGCTTCTTCCGGCGGCAAGGTCAGTTGTTGCGAAAGGCAGCGGCAAAGCTCGACGACATTTGAAGATATCGGAAGGCATAAAAAGAACTGTAGCGTCAGTGTAGGCGTTGCATGAAACGGGAACAAGGGCGAAATATCCAGGCGGAATATCAGTATCTTCAAGAACGAGCAACTTCGGCGGCTGATGAGGAGCGTCCAGTAATGGGACATCACACAAGGGCGAAAACTCAACTTCGGCGCGTGCGCAGTCAATGACGGCATTATGGCGGGATAGGAAGTCCCACCCGAGGATGACGTCATGCGAACACACAGGAAGAACAATAAACTCCACTATGTAAAGAATGCCTTCGATGGAGACTCTTGCAGTGCAGGCTGCGAGAGGCGTTACTTGCTGTGCGCTTGCGGTGTGAAGCGACAGTCCCGAAAGCGGCGTCGTTACTTTGCGTAATAAACGGCAGAGATTAGCGGCAATAACAGAAACAGCGGCGCCAGTGTCCACAAGGGCGAAAGTACAATAACCTTCAACAGTTACTGCGACCACGTTAGCAGGAGAGGAGCGAGGGCTTAGACAGTTCGAAAACGGCGCAGTTCTTGCCTCTTGAACTGCGTTGCTTAGTTTTCCTGGTTGGAGGGTCCGGGCCGGCGACGCATGGGGGAGGGCGATCGCCGACGAGGAGAGGGTGCGCGTTGCGGCTGAAAGTCTAGGTGGTCAGTAGGCGCATAGCGAGGTGGCGAGACCGGCCCGTATTGGACGAATGGTTGGCTGCCGGGATGCGACGACCGGGCATAGTTGCTGAACGTCTGAGGTCGACGGCGGCAGTAGCGAGCAACGTGTCCGGGAGTGAAGCAAGCGTAGCAAATCGGTCGGTTATCGGGCGTCCTCCAGGAATTGGCGACTGGTGCTGCCGCCCAAGGTGCAGTATAAGCAGCCGGGTGTGCGGGCTGTGAGCGCGTGGTGTAGGGTGGTTGCGGGAGCCTACGTACAGCGTCTGCATATGTGAACGGCGCGGCTACGGGCTGCATCTCTTGTGAAAAGGCGACAGGTGGAGCCACAGGCTGCGTTGCATAGGTTAGGGGCGCGGCCACAGGCTGAACGGCTGGCGGATAGGCGACAGGAGCGCCTACCGGCTGTGCGACACCCGGGCAGTGACCACGGCTTGATAGAGGTGGCTCGTAGTGCGCACGAGGAACAGCTTGTGCAACCTCTTCCGATATAGCCGTGCGAAGCGGGGCAGGTAGACGGGTGGTGGTCTCGTGAGTAAAGGGCACTAGGGAAAGTTGGCGGGCGACTTCCTCACGGACGAAGACTCGGACTTGCTGAAGCAATGGTGAATTGTCGGGCATGGAGTCGAAGCTGGACAGTGACTCACCACCAGGCTGAGGCTGCCTAGTCAGAGTGCGTTGCTTTTTCAACTCGTCGTAGCTCTGACACAAGCTGACGACTTCAGAAACTGTGCTTGGATTCCTTGCCAAAAGCATTTGAAATGCGCCGTCGTCGATGCCCTTCAGTATGTTTTTGACATTGTCGGATTCGGGCATGGTGTCATTCACACGTCGACAAAGGTCGACGACGTCCTCAATATAACTGGTAAAGGTCTCGCCAGTCTGCTGAGAGCGGACGCGCAAGCGCTGTTCTGCCCTCTGCTTGCGGACAGCCGGCCGACCGAACACTTCAGCACATGACGTCTTGAAGACGCTCCATGTGGGGATGTTGTGTTTGTGGTTATTAAACCACAATTCGGCGACGCCAGTGAGATAAAATATCACGTGGCCCAGCTTGTCGGCTTCATCCCACTTATTGTTGGCGCTCACCAGTTCATAGTGCTCGAGCCAGTCTTCGACGTCGGTCCCATCCGCACCGCTGAAGACCTTCGGCTCCCGTAGTTTAGGATGTCCAGGGCAGTTGAACTGGAGCGAAGGCGTCGATGTAGTGGCGTTGGCAGTCAAGACAGGTGGTAGCTTGCGACTTCGCAGCTCCAGGGTGTAGCAACGGGGATTAACAGCACCTCCACCAAATGTGAGGAGGTTTATTAGCCGTTAAAGACAGCGACGAGACAGCGTCAAGAACCATCCAGCGATCGGCACAGCAACGAACCGAAGCACGAGCCGAGAGAGCCAGGCGTTGGCGATGCTGCTCGCTGCAGGCACATCTTCTTCACACATCATTTAGTTTTCCGCGTCGATTGTAGGGGGCGTCGGCGCATCGGGAAGGGTGAGCGTCGACGTGGAAAAGGAGATCGGCGAACAGGAGCTGGTCGGTAGCTTGGTCGAGGAGCGTACAATTAGGGGTCTGGATTGTATTGATTGTACGTGTAATCGTTCTCATATGGACATGGGTTTTCACGTGAGAGGAGTGGGCGGTGGCGGCACAGACGTGCGACGTGCCCAGGTAGACCACACTAAAAGCAGATCGGTTGGTTTTCGGCAGTGCGCCATGGATTAGGGACTCGGCGAACTGGAGGTCGTGGCGGCTGGGCGGCATAAACAGGAGCAGGCAGGGGAGGCGGTGCTTGGAACGTCTGTGGTCGTGGTCGTACTGCTGCTTCGGCGTACGTCAATGGGGCATTGACTGGTGGCACCAGCTGCGGAGGAAGGACCTCAGACACTTGATCTCGTATAATAGTCCGTAGAGTAGGGCTGAGCGGTGCACTGCGCTCCGGTAGGCCAGAGATGAGCGAGAGTTGGCGGGCAACTTCTTCGCGCACGAAATCTTTGATCTGCCAGAGGAGGACGGGGTCTTGCGAGGGAGTTAAGCCGGACATCGATTCCTGATGTGGGACAGCACGGTGGGGGACGAGACGTTGCCGGCGGAGCTCATCATAGCTTCACCTCACCTCCATTGGCCGCACCACATAGTTTCCCGGAGGCGGAGAGGTGACGCGTCGACCAGGAGACGGGGAACGGAACCGTCGTGTTGCTGGGGGCGTCAAGCTTCGCTCGGAGGAAGGCGAGTCGTTGCGTGAATTCCAGCGGAAATTTCGTCCCACATGTGTATCACTGTGGGTGGTTTGCTGGAAGCCGTCTCCAACGTACGCGTCCCGCATCGAGCGCATACCACCGCGCCAGCGGTTTTGTCGAGAAGCTGATAATTCCTCGTAGTAGCGCTGCTGGGGCGACGCCTCTGACCACAAAATTGAGCCACATGTCCACGGAGACCGCAGTTATAGCACACAGGGGCCTCACGCACGTCGCCAAAGCTTTCGCGAGGCACCATGTACCCATGATCATCCCACGAAGACACCATTGTAGGTGGTTGGTGGGAGGCGTTCTGGAAACCATGGCGATGATGTAGGTTGTCAGTTGGGGGCTCTGGTTGGTGCTCTTTATTGGGGCCCATCATATAGCGTGGCATCAATGGCAGCACACATTGCGTCGTATGGCGGGGAGGCGTCGCTATCATGTGCCCTCGGCGGGTTGACAACATCACGTCGTCCAAGTTCCTCGCGTACGAGTTGCCTGATCATCGAGGCAAGATAACAGGATGATGTCGGAGGGACGTCGACATTTGCAACGATTGTGACGTTGGCAAGTCTACCAAATTCGGGAGTGATGCGCCTAGCCTTCGGGGTCTCGAATGTGCGGCAGTGTTGAATTACGCTACAGACGCCAAGGTGTCCTTACCGATGAGGAAATTTTAGACGTCTTCAACATTCCCTTTGAGGAGATGCCCAACCTTGTCATCTTCTTTCATGCGTGGATCACCGTGGACTTGCACAATTTCAGAATTTCTTCAGTATACGTTGTGCATGTCAGGGACTTGAGCACGCTGCATCAAAGTTTGCTCTGCGCGCTTCTTCTTCATCAATGGGTCCCCGAAGCAGCTCGCTATTTATTTCTCAAACGCTTCCCAGGTTGTTATTGTTTTTTCGTGGTTTTCAAACCGCACCAACGCCGTCCCTTGAAGAAACAATCCGACATTGGACAATCGGGATGCCGCATCCCAACAATTGTACTTACTCACACGGTTGAAGTGTTTCAGCCATTCGTCGACATCTTCTCTGACCCTCCCAGGGAAGCTTCTTGGTACCATGGGTTGGGGCCACGTAGCGCCTGAAGAAGAGTGCGTGGTGTCGCCGTCAGCAACCGGATCCATAGAGAGCGGTAGTAGACCAGCCACTCGGCGGCTTCGGCGTAGTTCTTGAGGTAGCTCTTCCGTGATGGTTCGCCTGGGATCGCTCCGCTGTACCCCGCACCTTCCACCAATCTGTGACGGTGAGACGCCTTTATTTACGAGAGATGATCAATGCGAGAGTCCAGGGATCTGGTAGATCACCACTCGGGCCCACCTCGTTCTTCTCTTCTTCCACCCGTCCCAACCCGTCCACTATATATATATATATATATATATATATATTAATATATATATATAAGGGAAAGAAGTGTATACCTAAGCGCTCGTTTTTCCGTAGTTTAACACAATATTAATGAGATCTAGCAGACAGTAATGCAATGGAAATGGAATGTAAATAAGAAGAAAGAAGAAAGAAAAGTGGATGAAAAAATAACCAGCCGTGAGCTTCGCCTCACCTCCATTGGCCGCACCACCTAGTTTCCCGGAGGCGAGGAAGTGACGCGTCGACCAGGAGACGGGGAACGGCTGGTTATTTTTTCATCCACTTTTCTTTCTTCTTTCTTCTTATTTTTCATTTCATTGTTTCTAATAACTTCTCCTGTACATTCCTTTGATATATATATATATATATATATATATATATATATATATATATATATATATATATATATATATAAAGTGGGAGTAATGATGCAATGGGCCAGTTAGTGGTGAAGGTATGGGATATGGCACAACGGGACCGTTGTCAACAAGGATAAATATATTTATTTCCAAACAGTTTCGGGAGGGGTCCTCCCTTCATCAGGGGATGAGTTTTACTAACATGAACTTCCAAACTTCGTTGCTGCCGCGTCCCTCTCACCTTGAACATTGCTTGCGAGAGTGATAGATAACTAAAAAAGAAAGAAAACAACAGAAAAAGAGAAGAAAAAGACGAAAAAAAAGAGAAAAAGAAAGTAAAAAAGAGGAAGAACCGCTGTCAGCACTGAGAACGAAACCAAATGTCGGTGTACGTCCACACCTGATTTTTATCCCGTGCTGGTCAGTTCACGACATGTGTCGGGCCACCCAAGATTGTCGCCGCGGTGGCGGGAGGGGTCCGTGAGGATGTGCGTAAGGAATGGGTTTCCCCTTAATGGGTCAGTCGGCTCTTTACCTTTCATCTTCGTCCGTTTCCCTTCAATGGTCATCAAGTGGTAGGCAAACAGAAACATTTTGTATGTGCATGTGAAAAAAAGAAAAAGAAAAAAGAAAAAAAGAACAAAAAAGTAAAAAACAAGAAAGGACAGTGTACACGTACGAGTCAGTCAGAAAAAAACAAGCATGGTCTTCAGCTATCAATCTTTGTCACCAATTTCCTCCTGGCTTACTTCTCGGAGGCAAAAGAGTCTTTCGCGGTCCTCGTTGATGCCGGCTAGTAATGTTGGAAATTTGAAAATAAAATATGCCTCACGCTGTTCGCGCTCGCGCCTGTTTGAGAAACCGGGCTGCAAAAGAGTTACGCTGATATATTAAAAACTGTAGTTTGGCAGGCGCAGCTGTCTAGATAAAGGTAGCTTCGGCAGTGAAGTGGCGTGTTACCGGTGATTATTGAACCGCAGCCGAAATGGCGTGTCTGTTTGGCCGATATATTCTTGTCCGCAGATGTTGCAATGTAGCATGTATATTACGTTACTGGAGTCAGAATTAAGGCTCTCAGTTATGCAGAATTTGAAATCCGACGAGTTCGCTTTGGATTCACGTGATGTGACCATCTGTGGGCATACCTTGCATCCAGCTTTTCCGCAGGGATGGCGCCCTGATTGAATTTTGGCGGTGTTTGTTTTTGCTCTGACAAGAATGTCCATCATAATTTTATCCCTGCGGTACACCACGTGAGGTGGCTTCGCGAAAATAGAAGTTAGTCGTTTGCTTTGCCTGATTATGTAGAAATGGCGGGAAAGTAAGTTGTTGATTCGTGGCTCTGATGAGGAGTAAGTTAGTACAAGGTTCGTTTGAGAAGGCGTTTTAGATACTCTGTTTGGTCCCTTAATTATATCATTCCTGTTCACGTTGCGAGCACGTAGTATGGCATCGTCAATTATGTCTTCCGGATAATTTTGTTTCAATTAGGAATGCTTTAGGTGTTCTGGGCGTAACTTGGGGGTACAGGAGCCGGAAGCTGTTGTGGGTAGTACGCAGGCATGACCTCCCCTATTTCCTGCTCAATCGCTCGGCGGATGGGGGGGAAAATGGTAGTGGCCGATTGTTGAGCAGCCGGTGGGTGGGCAAAGGGCAGGAGAGAGAACTGCCGTGCGATTTCCTCACGTATGAAGGACTTGAGGTCTGCCAGCAGTGCCACCTGGTCACAGCTCGCCTCCAAGCCTGCAAGCCCTGCATCTCGTGGTGTGGAGCGACGGGTCATCGAACGCTGCCGGCGGAGCTCCTCGTAGCTCTGGCACAGCGTGATGACCTCAGCTACTGTGCCTGGGTTTTTGGCAAACAACATCATGAAGGCATCATCGGCAATGCCCTTCATGACGTTCCGGATCTTGTCTGATTCGGACATGCTGTCGTTGGATTTCTTGCATAGGTCCAGGACGTCTTCAATGTAACTGGTGAATGATTCACCGGCCTGCTGAGCGCGTTCGCGTAAGCGCTGCTCGGCTTGCAGCTTACGATGTGCAGGGCGGCCAAAAACGTTGGTGATAGCGGTCTTAAAATCGGACCAGGTTGCGAAATCAGACGCGTGGTTGTTATACCACATGCCGGCCACACCCGCGAGGTAGAAAACCAGGTTGCCGAGTTTACCTGACTCGTCCCAATCATTGGGGACGCTGACGCGTTCGTACATGGCGAGCCAGTCCTCGACGTCGGTGCCATCCGCGCCGGTGAAGACAGGTGGGTCGCGAATGCGGGGGACACCGGAACATGGCGTCGGCGCAGGAGGTAGCGTTTGCTGGGTGGCGTCTTGTTGCATGGTTGAAGGCACGGTACGGGATCTAAGCTCCAAGAGCATCGAATGTGGACCGAAGATGTTTGAAGGGCACAGCACTCTCCACCAAAATGTTAAGGCGTTTATTAGCCGGCCCACAGCGAGCAAGCACAATGGCGACAGTAACGGCCAAGACCGGGCTCTCAGCGCGAGCGGCGTCCTTGTTGGGTAGCCCCACTAGAAGGTACTCAAGAGTTCGACCCATTTCATAGTTCGGAGGCTTCGCTACAATATATATATATATATATATATATATATATATATATATATATATATATATATATATATATATATATATATATATATATATATATATATATATTTAAAAGGGACATATAATCAGCTGCCTGCTCATAATAAGTTCACGTGCTACGTGACGCCAAAACATGCGCATAAGAGTGTTTTCACACTCGTCGTTTGGCTTATAGATGGCGCTGACTGTCACTCCTACTTCTAAATTCACATATAAACCCAGAAAAGTGGACGGTCGGAAGGCCGCTGTGGTAGCTCAGTGGTTAGAGCATCGAACACGTTATTCGAAGGTCGTTGGTTCGATTCCTGCTCACGGTTGGTTATTTTTCATGTACTTTTCTTTCTTCTTATTTACATTCCATTGGTTCTAATACCTTCTCCATTACATTCCTTGGGATTACTGTCTGTTATATCTCATTAATATTGTGTTAAAACACGGAAAAACGAGCCCTTAGGTATACACTCCTTTCCCTTATTATATATATATATATATATATATATTAGAAGCCCCGCCGCCGTGATATAGGTCGTCTAGTGGCTAAGGTACTCGGCTGCTAACCCGCAGTTTGCGGGTTCGTATCCCGGCTGCGACGGCTGCAATTACGACAGAGGCGGAACTGTTGTAGGGCCGTGTGCTCAGATTTGGGTGCACGTTAAAGAACCCCAGGTGGTCGTAATTTCCGGAGCCCTCCGCTACGCGTCTCTCATAATCATCTGGTGGTTTTCTGACGTTAAACCCCACATATCAATGAAAACGTAAGTAACTAAATTTTATAATTGAGAAGCGACCTCGGCACGCAGAATTTAACATGGCACCACTGATGTGTGAGCTTGAGGCGTTAACCACCCAGGCATGAAGAAGCACCTCTTCTTGGCTTCAAACAATGAGCTATGAAATGCGAAGAACTTCTTAGCGAACATCGGCAACTTAGAGCAAATCTATCTATCTATCTAGCTATATATATATATATATATATATATATATATATATATATATATATATATATATATATATATATATATATATATATATATATATATGTCTATCTAGCCGCCTACGACTATAGCTCTCCTGGGCGTTTCGATAACGATATCCATACCAAACTTGGTATGGCATAACATGAGTTTATGACGACCATAAGTGACTAGTACTAACATGAAAATGATGACATATTTATAACGTGATGGTTTATATTTCATGGACTTGCTTCTCGTACGGTGCTTTTTTTTCACATGACATATTGCGAAACATGTATGGTATGACATGACTGCATGCCGAACATGAGTGACAAGTTCCTAACGTGGAAATAATGACATGCATGTCATATAAGTAATGATGACACCTGATACGCTCATGGTGCGCTCGTGGTCATTTCGCTAGCTTCACATATACCAATTTCTTGTTACCTTACGTCAATAGATGACGAAGGTATATGACTTGTGGAAACATGATAATCATGATATGAGTATCATGTAGCATCAATACATGCTACGTTCATAGTCGACTCGTTGTCATTTCGTTAGCTTCACATCTATCTAATTGGGTGTTACAGGACGCAAATGAACGACGATGATAAATGACACGTCCAAACATCACTATCATGATATCTGTGTCATGTAAAACATGACTACATGCTACACTCACAGCGTGCTCATGGCCATTTTGCAAGCTTCATATATACGAAATTTGGCATTACGGGATGTGAATAGCAGAAGATTATAAATGTCTGGCACAAACATGGTAATCTTGACATGGAAGTTAAGTACGTCATTATTTACGTCCACGTCGTAACGTTGTGCTGAATTTAATGTAACCATTCAACCTTCCTAATTCGTGCTTCGCATGTCATCGATTCCCACTACGCATGGAATATGCAAGCTTTTTTTAGCTTCGTATTGAGCGATAAGCCTCCTTCATTTCATTTGAGTTATTGGTTTTCTCCCCGTTCTCGCATCGTGCCAGTACCAGCATTTACAGCGATTTGCCTGTTTGCTCATCTGCTCACCGGCATCTCCTCGGTGAGAAGACACCGGGGAGATGCCGAGCAGACGACGCGACGCGGATGAATGCATGTGTAAAAGGTAATCAGCCTTTCTGTTGGCTAAGAAGCATTGTAGCCTTGATAGTGCTGAAAGGAACCTATGGATGGTGTATAGGTTGCACCCCATAGAGTTATAAAAGCTCAATTGTGCCCAGTAACATGAATACCGGTCTCCAACTATATACTCGACAGCGTCTATAGACCAGTTTAGGGACTGCTTCTCCTCAAATTCACGAGTTTGTCGGCCGACGCTGTCCAAACACCACCTCATCACGTAAAAAAACAGCTGTACCATTCCGACAGAACTCATACCATGTTGATCAGAAAAAACGTGAGGCAATACAGGAGAAGGTTAATAAGATGCTCGAGGATGATGTAATACAACCATGAAAACTTTTGGGCGTCGCCTGTGGTGTTTGTCGAAAAGAAAGATGGTAGCCTGCGTTTTTGCATCGATTACCGTAAGCTAAACCATGTTGCTAAGTAAGATGTTAATCTATTGCCACGGGTCGATAACTCTCTGGCAAAGCTAGGGCATGCACGTTAACTTTCATCTATGAATCTTAAAAGCAGATACTGGCAAATAGAAGTTGATAAACGTAACCATAAGAAGAACGCTTTTATGACGCCTGATGGGCTTTACGAATTCAAAATACTCCTTTTCGGTTTATGGTCGGCCCAGCCACGTTTCAAAGACTTATGGATACTGTTTTGACCGGTCTCAAGTGCAAAACGTGTCTTGTGTACTTCGACGACGTGCTTGTTTTTTCAGCTATGTTCAAAGAACACCTAAAACGACTGCTGTCGGTTTTTCAAGCCATACGGTGGGCAGGACTTGGACATGTGCTCAGTCGCGAAGGTGTTCACCTGGCCCGGATAAAGCTGCTGCGGTCTCAAACTTTGCGAATCCCACAGATAAGAAGAGAGTCACACGTTTCCAGCTTTTCTGCGCCAACTACAGGCCATTCATGGCACACTTTGTGCGCGTCGCCTTTCCACTCCCCCGCCTAACAAGAGAATATGTTGAGTTTATATTGAGCGAGGAGTCAGAAGCAGTCTTTAACAACTTTTGGCCGCGTCTACAAACTCCGCCAGTGCTCGCTTACTTTAATGAGGATGCACCATCAGCCGTACACACAGACGCCAGCAATGTGAGCCTAGGTGCTGTTTTGGTCCAGAGTGAAGACAATGCCGAGCGAGTGGTTGCTTACGCTAGCTGGACCTTGTCATGAGCCGAGTCCAAATACTCTACTTCAGAGAAGGAATGTCTGGTGCCTTTGTGTAGTCGTAATGCTTTGCGCATCATTATATAGCCGCGCTTTCCAAGTGGTAAGTGGTCACCACTCCCTTGGTTGGCTGGCCAACATGAAAGATACCTCTGGACGTTTGGCGCGCTGGAGCTTACGTCTTAAAGAGTACAACATGAAAATAGTCTATAAATTGGAAAGGCAGCATTTAGATGCCAACTTCCTTTCCAAGATCACTGAAGCAATCAATGATCACAGAAGACGAAGAAGGCGTCGGTTTTTGGGGAGTTCTCAATGTGACTGTGATCTCTCGGCAACGGCAAGACGATCAGGAGTTTCACTCATTCATTCAGGTGTTAAAAGGACGAGGCACAAGTGCACCGAGAGTGCTTTTCAGAAGTTTATCAGCATTCTGCTTACGCAAAAGCATACTGTACAAGAAGAATTTCTCTTCAACAGAAAAGAATTTTCTTTTGGCAGTTCCAGAACTCGCTGTAAGGAAATCTTGCAAGCGTACCATAACCAAGCCACCTCGGACACCCTCGGTTATACGCGAACATTGCCATGAGTAAGGGAAAGCTACTCCTGGCCAAAACATCTAGCGGAGGTGAAGCATTACGTTAGAGTTTGTATTTGAAGGCTCCACCGGATAAACCTGCTTGGATGGTACAGCCTATTTCAGTGCCCGAAACTCTGTTTTCACAGATTGGCATGGACCTCTTAGGTTCATTTCCAGTATCACATAATGCAGCCAGTGGATCATAGTCACGACTGATAATCTCACCAGATACGCTGAAACCAAGGCGACTACGCGTGGCACTGCAGCTGTAGCGGCACGATACTTTATTGAAAACATTGTCCTGAGATACGGCGCTGCCGCGGTAAAGTCAAATCGGAATCAACTGCCTTCACAGCTTAGCTTCTTCACACGATGCTTACACTCAGTGGCACAGCGCATACGAAGACGACAGCTTATCACGCACAAACGATGGACTCACTGAACTCCTCAACAAAACTATTGCAGACATGCTTCGCATGTACGTCGACGTGGAACACTAGAATTGGGACAAAGTTTTGCCATACGCCGCTTTCGCATATACTACAGCCCGCCGGGAAACCACGAGAATGACTCCGTTCTGACTGATCGATGGCCGAGAAGTGACTACATTGCTACACGCTACGCTGCACCATAATAACAATGATTCGGAGACAGGTGCCGCAGACTTCACTGAGCGTGCCGAGTAAAGCGAGGCAATTTGCCTGGGTTAGAATTACCAGGCAACAAGAACGCGATGCCCAGCGGTATACAATCTCCGTCATAGATTTGTAGCTTATACACCAGGGAAAATAGTCTCAGTTTAGTCACCTGTGCGACACCGAGGTTCATCGGGGAAACTTCTACGCCGATACTTTGGACCGTATAAAGTACTGCGCTGTCTCAGCGATGTCGCCTACGAGGTCGTTGCTGATAGTTAATTGTGCCCAAGACTCCATTAGCGCCTGCCTGAGACTGTGAACGTGGTGCGCATGAAGCCGCATCTTTCCGACTGATGTGTATATAGGCCAGCTAATTGCACATCGACTGCTACTTGGTGAGCATTGAGACGACGCTCTCTCTGGAGGAAGGCTTATGCCACGTCCGTATTTTGTCCAGCTATGCGCTGGCGTCAATGAGGACGACGACCAATCTACACGACGAAAAAACAAAAGAAGCAGTTCATTTGGCCGAGTCCACCTTCGGTGTCTCTGACAGCACATCGTCCTTCTGTTCTTTCTAATAAATCCCCTGTATTTTGTGAACTGCGTCCATATTATTACTAGGTGAGGGCTACAGTACGTTAAGTTAGTGCAAGGGAAACGATACCACCGGTAGTTCTTTCACGTGCGCTTAAGTAAAAGTGCACGGGCCTCCAGCATTTTCGCCTTCATCGAAACCGCGACTGCCGCAGTCGGGATTGAGCCGCACTGTATAGATATACGAGGGTCAGAGTATAAGCAATAATGATTTCCCATCTTTTTTTTCTAATTTAGAAAAAATAAACATGTTTTGCTTTATGTTTTCCACATATTCAGTTTTTTATATGTATCACGCAATATCCATTCAAAAGGTAATGAAAATAATGAATGCAAAGACGGTTGCTGCTCAGCAGCTAGAAAAACCAATTACTTGACATGTTCTCTAAATTAAGCACTCTTCATGCTCTCCATTATAACATATCTGAAATTCCCATAGTAGAGTACCAAGTACGCTAAATCGTTAACCAATTTTTTTAAACACACAGGCCCTTTTGCTTGAAAATAATGACAGCTGACCGCATCATGGTTGTGCAGACTGTTTTTTTTAACATTTGAATAATTTACGCAACGTTCTTTATGGCCACATTATTATACAAATAAAATCGTGTTAAATAATTGTGTCGTGCTGTAACCAAGAAGGCTCTATAATAAACCTTTTACCACGCCATCGCGTCACCATAATAAGCTGAAATGGAGCAGGGAGGCAATGTGCAAATCATCCGTATTTTTTTCGTAAATGCATTAAGGTGTCACATTTTTCCGGCAACACGACCGTATGCAGTAACTGCGAAATACAGGTTTGCAGCCTCTGAACGGCGCGGCGCCACCACTAGATAATTCAATAAGATTCCCAAGTACACTCGGGCAATTTTTTTTTGGTTGTGCACAGAAGAAATCCTTTCTCACACACAACCATGACACAGCGCTTGTGGCGGTGCCATATTGCGGCGCATGTTATGTTGATGTGCACTTGGTTTAAATCTAAAATGACTGTCAGCAATGCTCGGCACTGATCGTGTGTCATTTTTTCAGAAGCTCCACGGTTACAATAGACCGTTCGCTTAAGATTGTGCGCAGGCCGCAAATAGTCAACTTAATGCCAGATCTTGCACGAGCACCACCGATAAGGCTGGAAAGTTCGAAGCTTGACGGTGTGCCGAAGCGACAATAAGTTTAAGAGACAAAGCTTCTTAGGGTCAAGCCTTGTCTCGTCGTCGGCGCATAACCTCCGAGATTGCGGGCGCGATCTCGGAGGTTGTGGTTGGCGTGACATAGTACTTAGAGTGCCCGCTAAAGGCACTGCGGTGCAGGCTCACTCCGCCATGGAGAAAGGAAAGCTAACAAGAGGCCCGCGCAATGCGAGTTGCACAGCGAAAAGTGTGGCGAAAGTTGCGTGCTTTTGCAGAGGGGTTGTGGGAAAGGGTGGGCACGCCGGCGCCTCTGGTTGTCTGCATCACCACTCGTATGACCGCGTTGTTGATAACCTTTTGGAATTCTTAATGTGCACTTTTATGCAGCTCTTGCAATTCACAGATGATGCAATGCAGTAGAAGCTTACAGTTAGCGTCAGTCTTCACGGCTGCGAGTTTAGGTTATATTAGTTGAGGTCGAAAGTGGTCGCTTTAGAAGCTCGTGGCCACTTCTCCGAAAATGGTTAGCGCTGCAGCTTCGCTGTTTTCCTTCGGCACTGTGCTGTTGGGAGCCTCAGCGAAGGAAGCGTATAACTTCAAGACGAGAACAGCAGCGTCCACGGCTCCTAATGCGAAATGTGGTGGTGAGCCATTCTCGTGTACGACGTGTACAACTATCGGAAAGCAATATGTGGCCCACTGTTTTCACCGGAGCTAGCCGAATCAAGAATAAGATGTGCCTGCCACAGTAAGATGATTTATTGTTCGAACTATCCCTTCATGTTTACGTTTGCGCTCGGTACGCGCTCGGTACCCTTCATCTTTGGCCAAGATTTTGTTTTATATTGGTCGCAGTCGGCGCACGCGAGCTGCTGCAACCAATACTCGTGCGCGCGTATTGTGACACACATGGCAAAGAATGATTCGCAGGGGCTTCATCTGGCTAAATAGCGAGACAAATTAAATAACATTATTCTATTACGATATGTTCCATACGCCGAATTACTGTATCTGCAGAAGAACAGAGCCTGTCATGGTGATTCTCCGGCCTACTCACGCCGTTGCTTTCTTTCCCTCAGCAGATGAAAGACGAAGTGCAAAGCTGCAAGTGTATAGTAGATTCAAAATATGAACTGTAGTGAGGCTGCGATTGGCACACAGGCGCTATACAAGCATCGCCGGACTTTTGCTAGTAAACAAAAGTCTCACTTTCCCAGCTCGTCTATCAAATGGCGTTGGCGGTGTCGCTCGGCAAGTCCAAAATCAACTTGTGCAGCTCGCCTCCCTCTCGCTGGCACCCGTTCCGCATGTGCGAGGCACTGTAGCGTGTCCATCATTGCGAGGAGGAATCCTCTACTCTTCCCTACTTCCGGCTTCACAAAGTGTGACGCAACAGCCTCTATTCAGTTTATTCTTTCCTCCATGACCTCCCCGCTCTCAAACTCTTTCGTCGACAGGAAAGACAATAAAACGCTCGCTCGCGGTACGGGCTCTGGGTTTCAATGGACACCACAAGGGCGCTGCGATGTTCGCTTCTGGCGCGCGATCTCTCTCTCGATCTGTCTCTTTTCGAAAGCAGACACTATGACAACAGTGCGGCAAAACTGCACGCGTAGCTCAGGGCTCGCAGAGCGGCTGCAGTACGGCACCGCAGACAAGCGGATACCGAATGGCGGGCTTTCGGAACTGCAGCAAAACTATAGCGCCGCCAGGCTAACCAAGAGTTGAGGCTCACGAAGCTACCGCAGCACGGCAGCACATACTCGTATATAAGGAGGCTGTAAGGGCTTCCGAAGCTGTAGCGGTATGTCGCCGCCGGCGAACGAACTTGGAGGCAATGAAAGCGCAGGATCGGCTGCAAAACGCGACAAGCGTTACGTAAGGCTACTGCTTTCCGTCCATACTTGATCACTTACCCGCTTCGAACCGGGTAAATGAAACGAACAGGAATGTTTGAATCGTTTCCGGGCAAATGTTTCCCGCAATTTGTCAACTCATGCTTTTCACTTCGTGATTATGCGGTGATTTTTTATCGACTGCTCGCCGTTGTGCAGTCTGTTTTACTGTAGTCTTGCCTTCAGTTTCACTGCCACAAGTTCTGCCAAATACAGAGTATCATCTTCAACACGCCGACTGCCCCCTTCGCAACGCAAGGACCACGTGGCTGTATAATAATACCGCAAGACTATGACAAGGAGCTTGTACAGCAAATAAATGGTGGCGACTGTATAATCCACAGTGACAGCAGCAGTAATAATAACGGTAGTAACGAAGCATTAACCATAGTTATCTCGGTGTAGGCTTGGTTGCGGTGTCGTCATGATCATATTTTAACCATATTAGATTTAGAACAGCTGCATACATTTAGGAACATTTTTTACTTGAAAAATAAGAATGTTTTACGCGCATATTTTGGTTTCTTGATTCGATATTACAGTTTATCCGAATACTCACTTGCTTTACCGCCCCGCTGTGGTGGTCTAGTGGTTAAGGTACTCGGCTGCTGACCCGCAGGTTACGGGATCGAATCCCGACTGCGGCGGCTGCATTTCCGTTGGAGGCGGAAATGTTTTAGGCCCGTGTGCTCAGATTTGAGTGCATGTTAAAGAGCCCCAAGTGGTCGAAATTTCCGGAGCCTTCCACTACGGCGTCTCTCATAATCAAATGGCGGTTTCGTGACGTTAAGCTCCACCTATCAATCAATCAATCACTTGCTTCACCGCCAATTCGGTCGTAGCCGAGCCTCCACGGTCACCCTAACGGTCAAAGCCTGAACACCCTAGCCACTCCTGCTGACGTACCCCTCTTTGAAGAGCTTCGCTGCGTTTTCTAGTGCCTTCCTGTGAAAGTATACACTATCAAGATAAAGTGATACAATTGATAAATTGAATCACACTGCAGTAATACGGGCGGAAAGGTTGCTCGAGCTGTTGGAGCCGAAATCAAGCACAGTAACGGTGAAGGTGTGAGCACTCACAGCGGTATAATGCGAGCTCTGTGCGCGAGTGGTGGAGTTATGTCGTCACTTCCTGCTAGGCATCCTATTTGGGTGCTCTACCTATCCAGCGTTGATCTCGCATAGTGTACACTCCTTTTTTATGCTTTCAGGTTTGCCCCGCCGCGGTGGTCTAGTGGCAAAGGTACTCGACTCTTGACCCGTAAGTCACGGCATCGAATTCCGGCTTTGGCAGCTGTATTTCCGTGGAGCCGGAAATGCTGTATGCCCGTGTGCTCAGGTTTGGGTGCACGTTAGAGAACCCCAGGTGGTCAAAATTTCCGGAGCCCTCCACTACGGCGTCATAATCTTATGGTAGTTCTGGGACGTTAAACCCCACTTAACAATCAATCCTGCTTCTAGGTAGAAAGTAGAAGTAACAGCAAGCAGTACCAATTCGTGACAGCCTCATTGACGAATTACGCATTACATATATACAATCACATGATCAAACAGCTTTAAGGCGCCACACGCGGCTCACATCACCGGAATGCAGATGGCGCGGGAGGTATTGCCAAAGACGTGGATCCAGTTCTCAACCCGAGCGTTAGTCCAGGACAGGCGCGACTTCGCCGAACTGCGACGCATGGCACAGACTGTGTTGGAAGGCGTGAGGAACGACTACCGCATGGTGGTAAGGTGGCGCACGCAGATGGGCAAAGTGGAGGTGCTTGAACACCTGAATGTTCTGCGCTGGCGCCTTCCAGACGAGCGCGACTACGACTACGACTGGTCCTCCCATTCTTCGCCTCTACTGCGCCCCAAACCAAACAGGTGACGTTAATTCTTGCTAATACACCCGCAATTGCTTGCCGCCTTCTGTAAAAGCCGACACTCTAGTTGCACGAGTGCATCCTGTAGTATTGAGAGCACACCGAATTCTCCTACGGCTATTTCAAAGCACGATGTGACCAGTTCCTTTTCCTGTCTGGAATGTTTCGCGCCACTTTGCTTACAATGAAAACACAGTTTTGACAGAACAATTACCCATATGCAGCTGCTCACAGAACTGGTTTTAAGATAATGCCGTTCGTAAGAACAAGTGCGACACTGCAGTTATTCCTCCCATACCGTTATTGAAATGCACCTGCTAGCGGCAGGGAACACTTACAAAGAGATTTGTGAACCAGCTCCTAATGTAATGAAAACTCTTTCAATTACTATACTAGCTACGGCGTTTATCACAAGCCCCTTTGAGTCTCGAATTCGTAAATGCTTCAGCCCCCAATGCAAGAACGGAGGTCATTCAGCGTTCCATCAGAAGTCACTGGAAGCACTCCCCATCCTCTGTGCTCGCGAATGATTTGCGTATTTGCAAGGTTAATTTGCATCATACGGCGTCTTGATTCGCCTTTTATTGCTGAGCGGCCTTTCAAAGGGAAGCAGAGCCCCTTTTTCTTGCATGCCTTTATGGCGTGTGAGGACCATTTCAAGCCTGCTCAATTCGAACAACGAAGTGAGATTTCTCAATAGTGGGCACTAATAGCGCTTTTCGGGAGAAAATAAGATGAATCTGTGGCCACAGGTTTGCTTGAAAGGCCGAGCCATACCATCTCCAGCCAACTAAATAATCATACCATTTTCAGGACCTGGTAGGTGGGTCAACATTGCAAGTAGCGACTTTCCTTGCAATGCTAAGATATCCCTGCTTCGCCGCAGTGCTTGATCATATATAGCTTCACTTTCTTCTCCGTCTTTTTTCTGTCACTAAAGTACAAGCAAACGTATGAGGCGAAGGCATCATATTCAGCACTGAAGAGATGCAATTCGATGGTACAGATTCACTTGAGGACCCTCAAGGCAGTTTTTACTAAAAAAATTATCCTTTTAACAAAAAGACCCACTTAGCAACAAAAACAAGCTCGTCTGACATGCATCAACATGTCTGCCATGGACAACCATTACGTGTTCAGCTTCACCGTTTAAGTTATGAGCAGCAAATGAAAGTAACATGTACAAAGTATTCGTTTCCATTTTTACATTATATACACATTTTAAAATACATAGCATCACATGCTCCAATAATAAATACAGCTCTAAGCCTAATTCAACCAAAATCAACCGGCAGTAATGAACATGAGTCAATGAAGGGGCACTTAACAGAAACTAAGACATTATTTTTTAGGGGCGAAGTTCCTGAAGGCGTGGGTCTGTCCATCCCTTGTATGTATGTACGTGACCGCCTATAGTTCTACCTTTGGCAACTTCCCACTACTTCATCCTTGAAAACATCCCACTACTCTCTATCACCTATCCACCACTTCACCGACCATAAAGCGAATACTGTTGAGAAGTAGCCAATACTAAATGTAAGATTGTCGTTTACTTGTGCCCAGGTGTGCGTCGAAAAACCATAGATTGTTTCATTGTGTCGATCTCTTGTTTTTACGTGACCACCTATAGTTTCTTTGCAAACTGACCACTACTTCGTCCTTGCAAACATCCCACTACTCCCCATCACCGATCTATTACTTCCCGACCATAAAACAGTTATAATGAAGGAGAAACGGAAGCGACGTATAGCTACCAGTTACGAATTATAGCACTCTGAAACGCGGTTTCGAAAACACAGCACGGTTTATAAATGCATCTCCGCCATTGTCCCAACTACTTGCTCCTTTCTCCTCAGCAGAATACCCCCTACTAGCTTATGTCCCAAGTGTGTCGTGCCAGAAGAAAAGTATGCCACAGTAGCCCCCCCCCCCCGCACCCAAGTGGCCGTAGGCACTTGAAGAAAAAAAAAGATCAGACGGAGCTTGTCAGAATGGGTGCCGACTTGATCCTTTCAATGCTGACTGTGTCTTCATGCCCATTATTCAGGATCGTAAAATGATGTTCAAAACACTTGATGACTGGGAAAGGACCGTCATAGCGTGGCTGAAGAGCACGGCGAGACGCATCGACACGAACAAGAACGTGTGAAGATGTCTGTAGGTTTGCCGGCAGAAAAACGTCGTTCTTAGTGTGAGCTGAAGTTGGTGATGAGCGCAAGTTTTGCATGAAGATCCACAGACGCTGGACGAAATAAGATGGATTCGAAATACTCTGCGTAGTAACGGGGCTAACGAGGTCACGAGGCAAACGGAATGTGCAGCCATAAACCATCTCGGCTACAGAGCAGGCAAGTTCTGGTCAAAGTGTTGAACGCAGGCTGAGAAGCACGATAGGGAGGTATGATACCCAATCTTCAGCGTGAGGCTGCGAGGTGAGTGCTGCTTTTAGATGATGGTGGAGTCTCTCCACTAAGCCATTTGATGCTGGATAGTATGCAGTTGTGCGAATACGCGCACAACCCAGTAGAGATGTGACAGAGGTGAAAAGCGCTGACTCAAACTGTCTGCCTCGATCAGTAGTCACCGTTGATGGTACACCGAAACGGCTAATCTAGGTAGAAAGAGAGGTACGAGCAAGTATTTCTGCCGTGATGTCAGGCATTGGAGCTGCTTCAGGCCACAGTGTACCTGTCAATACACGTAAGCAAATGCGTATTTCCCCGACGTGGAGGTAATGGCCCGACAATGTCCAAATGAATGGTGTCGAAACGTGCATCAGGGAGAGGGAATTTTCCCCATGAAGGCTTGGTGTGCCGTTGCACCTTGATACGCTGACATGCTCTGCAAGTGCGAACCCAGTCACGAATGTTAGCACGTATGTGCGGCCAGACATAGCGTTCAGTGACCAGATGTTGCGTAGCACTTACGCCTAGATGGCAGATGGAGTGGAGGGTGTCAAAAACAGCACGACGAAGCTGTGAAGGAACATAGATACGAGTGCAGTTGTGTGAAACATCGCACCAGAGCGTAACGTCGTCGTCGGGAAAGTTCACTTGTTCCAGTCGGAGGGAAGTAGAGGATCGGAGTCGTGGAAGCTCATCGTCTAATGCCTGTGCTTCCGCGAGCAAGGACAATGAAAAGTCTGTGGTGCCTGTCGTGGCATTGATGGTAATACGACCGAGAGCGTCCGCTGCACTGTTAAAGCTGCCTTTTACATAACGTATGTCTGTGGTGAATTCGGCAATGAAAGCCATGTGTAGAAGTTCTCTAGGAGTGTGCGTGGCACTGCAGGAACGTAAAGCCGAAACAAGGGGCTTGTGGTCGGTAAGAATGGCAAATTGTCGCCCTTCAAGGAAGTACCTGAAATGCTTTACCGCAAGGTAGGCCGCGAGGAGCTCCCGTCCGAAAGTACTATATCGGCGCTCAGTGTCGCGTAACTTGCGGGAAAAGAAGGAAATCGGAGTCCATGCACCATTGGTTCATTGATGAAGAGCGGCCCCAACTGCTTCTGAAGAAGCGTCCACCATGAGGCTAGTGGGACCAGTTGGTGAAGGGCGGTGCAGGAGGGTGGCCTGGGCGAGCTTGGTCGTAACGGCGGCAAAAGCGTGATCCGCGACCGTGTCCCAGGGAAGTGCGGCTGACTCGGCTTGCGCAGTCGAGAGTGGTGCTTCCAGAGGCTGCAGCAGTGTAGAGCATATAGGGATGAAGCGGCGATAAAAATTGACGTGTCCGAGAAAACGTCGTAGACTGCATATGGACGTGGGAGGCGGGTACTAGAGGATAGCTTGAACCTTGTCAGGTAGAGGAGTGATGTCATCTTTAGTGATCTGATGTCCGAGGAATACTATATCTGAGACTCCAAACTGACACTTTTCTACATTGATGACAAGTTCGTAATCACGCAGTCGAGTGAAAAGCTAACGTAGATGTGCCTTGTGCGTTTCAGCGTCCTTGCTGGCAACGAGAAGATCGTCAATATAGGCGAAACAAAACGGCAAGCCTCCTGTCACTTCGTCTATAAAACGCTGAAATGCCTGAGCTGCGTTTCTCAAAGCGAAGGGCATTCGTAAATACTCAAAGAGCCCAAATGGGGTAATTATTGCAGTTTAAGGAATGTCAGAAGGCTCAACTGGGATCTGGTGATAAGCTTTCACAAGATCAATCTTCGAGTATACAGTTGTGCCGGTTACAAAGGCAGTACAGTCCTGGATATTGGGTAACGGGTATCGATCTGGAACGATGACTGCAGTGAGAGCTCGATAATCACCACAGCGCCGCCAGTCATTGTTCTTCTTGGGAACTATGTGTAGCGCTGACGACCACGAGCTTGATGACGGACGAATGATTTGCTACTGTAACATATGCTCAAACTCGTTGCGAGCAATTCGAAGTTTATCAGGGCCAAGTCGGCGAGGGTGGAAGTGAACCGGTGGGCCTGTGGTAACGATGCAGTTGGTCACAGTGTACTTGGGGATCTTATTTAGAGCGTTGTAATCTCCGGAAACTCGTTGAGCAGAGCTGTGTATGGTGACTTAGGCGGTTTCACGAAAGTGGAGTTTAGGGCCGTAGCGCGTGACAGAAAACCATTGACCGACAAGCCGCTATAGCTATCCACCAGGTGACAGCGGTTCATATCCACGAGCAGATGAAAATGCCTTAAGAAATCGGCACCTAATATTGTGTAGCGTACGTCTGCTATCCAAAATAACCACCGCAGTTTCCTCTTAAGACCGAGACCAAAGTCCGAGACTTCTGTCAGTCAGTTAGGATGACCGAAGAATTGATCGCTTGTGAAGGAGTTGACTTCTCGCGAAGACGCCGGTCAGTTTTGAACGCTGGAATTATGCCGAATTCTGCTCCAGTGTCCACCAGCAAGCGCAGACCTGTGGTTCTGTCGGTGATGTGGAATAGGCGGCTTGATGCTTGGCCTTCATCGCCCGCCGCTGTTATTGACGATCGGCCAGGGCGTTTCCCATGCGCCATGAGCAAGGTGGCACACATCTGCGAGCCGCGGCCTGAAAACGCCAGTGACAATAGCATGGGTTCTGCGGTGAAAAGCAGTGCTCGGGCTAGTGGAGGGGCCGTTGCGGAGAAGCCGACGTGAGGGATGGTCTATGTGGACGAGGCTGGTCATTTAAGTTGCAAATGCTCAGAAATTACAGACGCAAGTTGGCGACTTCAGCTGCGAGATCTTTTACCGTTTCTCGAAGGGAATCTGCTTCGGAAATTGGAGAGGTGTGGGCAGCGTTTATGACTGCCGGAGCAACGTCCATCATGTCATCGGCCATTTCTGCCAGCTCCGACAGCAGCTTATCCTGAGCTGGGACAAGAGCCATTTGCATGGCAGGTGTAAGACGCTGTAGAAAGAACTCACGTAGTATGGATATTTCCAAGCCGCCCAGCTGGTCCTCAAGCAGGTGCTGCAGGTGACTTGAAAACTGTGTGGGATGGCGGTCCTCGAGCTCTTCGTTGCACAGAAGTTGCTGAATGCGCCTATGCTTAGGCGGAACGAGTCGGTGAAGAAGAGCATGTTTGACTCTGGTATATGGAGCGTCACCAGGCGGGCCCACGAGGATATCGCGTATTTCGCCCATTGCCTGTGGCGGCAACGCTTCAACGAGGAGCTCATGCTTGCGAACTTCTGACGTGATGCGATGAACGCGGAACTTGTTCTCGATTTCAATGAGCCATAGGGAGGGATCGGCAAGCCACAGCTGTGGTAGCGTCATGGTAGCAGTACCTCCAACAACACCCGAAGAGGGTACATGGCCGGGTGCAGTGGCAGCGGTACCAGGGCTGAGGCAGTTGAGATGCTCACGCTGCTTCATGGAAGGTCGCGTTCGTAGTCCGGGTCACCAATAAAATAGCACTCTGAAACGCGGTTTTGAAAACACAGCGTGGTTTATTTATGCGTCTGCCCCGTTGTCCCAACTACTTCCTCCTTTCTCCTCAGCAGAATACCCACTACTAGCTAATGTCCCAAGTGTGTCGTGCCAGAAGAAGAAGAAAAGTATGCCACAGAATAATAAAATTTCTGCAGTTTGGATCAAGTTGACATGTTCTCATATGAATATATACAGTGTTTGTCACGTCTTTCATGATGTAGTGGGCAATATTCGAGGATTGCTCATGGTTTGGCGATAAAACCTTCCAGCGCTTCGCCCTCTCATCATCATTCACTCCGTGTGTGTGCTGTGATTTTTTATTTTGATTTTGTTCCCAAAATGCACTACTTAGGAAAAGACCAGGTAACCTATGGCAACGGTCATAGCGCGCTTCTCCTTCTAGTGGCAACTGTAGCTCTAAGACATTCAGCCGTAGAATATTATTTGTGCTGCTTCTAGGAAAAATAAAACATTGATAGCATACAGTAGACTTGCTAAAATTATCAACATCGCGTTCGTAGCAATTGCTGTCTTCTAATTACGAATGTTGATTAACGTTAAACTGACAAGCTTTTGTTCCAGAAATCGTAATAACCGTATTCTTATAAATTTAATGTTCCCAGTGCATTGCAGCATTAACCAATGTTTTTGGAACCAGTTTATAGAACGGGTTCTATAAACATTGGCATTAGCCATGTTAGGATATCGAATAAGGTAACAAAAACTGTGGATTTAGATGCTTTACTCTCTCGTTTTGTAAAGATCTGTTTCTCCAGCGCTTGAAGCTGGCGCGTTTGATAGTGCCTATGCCTGACGACTGCGTTCCCATTACAGGACGTATTTCTCGAGGGTAGCGTCGCTAAGGCTCCTGACTCGATCGGAAAGTGGGGACACTGCCTGTGTTGACGACATTCGCTCCGACCCGGAGTGCGTGGCGCCCGAGCGAGTGCTGGTGCGCTATGAGTACGACCGTAACCTTCTCTGGGTGACGCCCGGCACCATGGTGCAGCCGCTCTTCTACAGCGGCGCTGAACCTCACATTAATCTGGCCACGCTGGGTGCCATGCTGGCATACGAGCTGTGGAGCGCCGTCCGTCGACATGCCCCTGCGCAGCAACCACCTGGTGCGCCATCACGTGTTATAAATTCTCTATAAGCGCTATAGCCAAAGGTGCATTAGAGTTGTTCTGTGCTCAAGATTTTCTTTTATTCCTTCGACCCTAAAATGAGAATTTGTGAATGGAGATTATCATGCCGGCCAGGATTCCAGTTTGAATCACAAGGGTGGGAGAAGAATTAAGCTTCACATCTTATCCAATAACGACGAACTTTGGACGTCGAGCGTTGAGGAAAACCAAGAGCAACAATAAGTTTGTTCGTATTGAAATGGGCGTATCCATGATACATTGCCGTAACAGTAGAAATACACTCTTATCGGTTTGTCACACACCGCAAGCTCCATTTCCCTATGTCACTGTTTGCCTGACCTCTCAATAGCCTAAAAATAAAACCTTCACTTATTTGTTCATGCTACATGGGGCTAAATGAGTTGTTTAAGCATGACAATTATGAGTTGTTCTCGTATATTTAGCCAATAAGGTGGTATGGTCAAGTAAACTATAGTGGCGCACGGACACTGTCCAGCGCCAAAAATCGAATGTGCCATCAATGTTCTGTTTCGAATATGTTTGCGCAAATTTCATCTGGTCAAAAGAAAGTAGAACAAGATGTCGAAGAATTTCGTAATTCTGTCAACTCCCGATTCTAAACTATTGAATCGCGATTGGCAGTTCTGGAACAAGCACCACCTTTGCATAATGCTACATTTCACAACAACCTGCGCTGCCAAATTGAGAACTTAACTTCTACAGTCAACAAGCTCCCTTCAAGAAATGACGATTTAGAAAATCGATCACGCAGGAACATAAATATTATAGATGGTCTCGAGGAATGGTAAGATGAAAATGGCGATTCTTTACAGAAAAGCCTAAGGAGCTTCTTCTCAGAAACACTTGCAGTTGATTTTCTGCAGATCGAACGGTTCCACAGGATCAGTACATATTATGGTAGTAAACTTCACTGTTGTTCTTAGGCGTCATGATTTCTGCGAAAAGATCAAGGTGTTGAAAAATGACTTCAATCTAAAGGGCTCCAAACTGCGGATAATTGAAGACTTCTCGGAGCATATACGGTTTATTCTTTGTTATGCCTGCAAGTCCAGAGCGGACGTCCGTGCCTCTGAAAAAGGCAATCTGTGTCAAGGCCAGCCCGCCTGACGCGAACAACTCAACGGCGTAAACACGCGCGGCGCCTCTCTGGCGCGCACGTGCAGTGAGTCGGTGCTGCCAGCGAGCCCGTCGAGTAAACAACTGGCGTCTTCCTGTCTGGGGGGCGGCTGACGCAATGCGCGGCGACGTCACTCGTCTTTGTGTGCAGCCACCTGCAGCGCAGCCTCTCCAGATTCGATGAGAAAGAAGGACGTGGCCCAGCGGTGACCTCATTGGAGGATTCTGACCTCGCGACCAGCGGCGCTTCGGGTTGGACATTCGGGTTGGACCCGGGTCATATAAAAGAAGCTCTGCGGCGCGTCGAAGAGACCCCTTGGACAGCAGACCCCTTTTTACAGCGGACCCATTTAAGAGCAGGCCTATGTGTTAGAGAGGAGAGCTCGGCTCTTCGAGTCTTTGTCGGCCCCAGTGCCAAAATTGTAACGCCTCTGTATATATGCTGTACATAAACCTTGTTTAACTCACTGTCATTTCGTCTACTCGTCTATCAGCTCTGCGCAGAAGCAGTCGCGAGCTGAAAAACTTACGCTAGCAAACGGCTGGTGACCTTTCCGGCGGAGTTTGAAGCAGTGGCGCCTTCGGGACCGTGTTGGCGTCGCCGTCTTTCGAAACAGTGGTTGCAGCGGTGAGATTCGTAGCGCCCTTCGTAACGTCGTCGGGGGTGCGCTTCGCCACAGTGGTGGCATCTGCGGGATTTCGGAGGCGAGCTTCGCAACAGTGGTTGGCAGCTGCGGGATAGGCCGGCGTCAGCGACATCGATGCGGTGAGTGCCTGATGTTTTCCCCTCAGTTCACCAGACTACTCTAGCTCAGGTTGTAGTAGTTTAGAGAAGGGCTGTGTGAAGCATTAGAGTGAGCTTCGATCGTTTCAAGCAAAGTCAAATTTGAAACCAAAGTTAATGCGGAGGGGGTAAACACGGGAGTGTGAAAAATTGCTTGCGCGTCTTGCTAGTTGACTTATAGTGGGTACGGCAAGTAAATTGTTAACAGAGGCAAACAGCAAGAGGCTAGTGTGTACGATGGAGAACCTTAAAGGGAAGGAACTCATCAAAATTTGGGAGGAACTCGCCATTACTTTGGGCCGTGCGAAACGAAAGCAAGCGATCCTTGAGATCATGAAGGATGAGGGAGTGTCGGCTGAGGAAGTCGATGAGGCCTGGGCGGATATCAAAGCACGCCGCGAGGAGGCTGAAAGGCGAGAAGTAGAAGCTCGCGAACGTGAAGAAGCTGAAAGGCGAGAAGTTCGCGAACGTGAAGAAGCTGACAGGCGCGAACGTCGCGAGCGAGAGGAGGCCGAGAGACAGGAGCGCCTCGAGTTTAAACGAATAGAATTGGCAATCCTACATTGTTCGCAGGCGCCTAGAGTAGCTTCTCCGACGATTCAGGTCAGTGGTTTTAGAATTCGGGACCAACTGCCACGGTTCGTAGTAGGCGAAGACATGGCGAAGTATCTCGTCAAGTTTGAACACGTGTGTGAGCGAAACGCTTTGGAGCGGTCTCTTTTAACAGGTTTTAGAACCTGTTAGCTCTTCTTCCCGGCGAAGTGTCCGACGCAATAACTTGCTTGTCGAGGGAAGCGTTTGAGAGCTATCACGAGGTTAAGCAAGAGCTTTTGAGATGTTATAAGTTGTCACCCGAGGCTTTCAGGCAAAAGTTCCGGTATGCTAAAAAGGGGAAAGAGTCACACGTTGACTTCGCGTTTCGTCTTAAAGCCGATTTATTTGAATGGCTCAAGGGCGAAGGTGTTTATGACGACCGCGATAAAGTGGTGGAATGTGTTGCATTGGAGCAATTCTACCGCTGCATCGAGGAGGATGTCAAACTTTGGCTGCAGGACAAACTTGGTGAAGTACAGCTAAACAAGGCAGCAGAGCTACCTGAGGAGTATTATACTCGCCGAAAGTTGCTTAGCAGGGCAGTGCGCGTTTAAAAGGATGAAAGGAAAAAGCGCTTTTCAAGGAAACCTGATCAACGGAAACCCGCTCCGCACCGTAATTTCAAGAAGGACCCGTCTCTTACGAAGGACACTGTAGGGGAAGGGCAAACAGAAGCGGAGAAATCGAGTGAGGTTCCTAAACAACGCACTGATACCACACGGGCGTTTCAATCACGGAAGCCGCTTATCTGCTACAACTGCAAAAAGGAAGGACACATCGCGATAAACTGTCAGGAAAAGTTTGCTTTCGCAACAATCCGAGAATCAGAAAAAACATGCGGTTGTTGGAGCCGTATATCCAAGAAATTAGGGTGAATGGGAAAACGTGCCGAGCACTTAGAGACTCAGCGGCAACCATGGATGTTGTCCATCCTTCATTGGTGTCTCCGGATAACTCTACAGGAGAATGCGCGTGGATCAGGCAAGTCGCCGAGGAGCAGAGTGTTTGCTTACCAATCGCCACTGCTGTGTCTGCCGCGCTAAACAATCGTTTTCCTTATCTTTTTCTCCAAAAACTCAGAGCCGCTTCTCAAAGAGCAGGGTAAATTGTTCTTCCCCAACTTAGCGTACATGGCCCTCACGCGATCGCAAGCGCGGAAGCTTTCGCGGGAGCTTGATCTTGTTCTGTGTGGAAAAACAAGTTCAAAAGCAGCAGATCTGTGTGACCTTGGTGGCGAGTCGACGGAACCTCAGACACAAGATTCTCCGCGTGTGTCATGTGAGCAGTCACGCGAGCGGACCGTCGCCGAAGCGACCGGCGCAGTTTCCGTAGAAAGGGGAGACGACATGGCGCCATTGAGTCAGAGCGAGAGGGTTGCAATGCTCTCGCCAGTAGCGGAAAGTTGGAGTGAGCTCGAGGGTTCATCGAGAGACGCTCATTCTAAAGCAGCGTGAGGACCTCTCGATTAAAGGGCTAGTGGAAAGCCACATAAAAGCTTCACAAGTGTTGTCGAAAGAGTACTACGACAAATCGGCCAAGAAGCGCGGTTTTGAAGTATGAAGGGAGGTAATGCTGCGGCAGCCGTACAAAAGGAACAAGCTTGAGGCTCATTGGAAAGGGCCCGCCAATGTAATATCGAAGCTTTCCGATACGAGTTATGAAGTGAAATTAGGAAGGCGGCCGAACAAAATTTACAACAGTAACTCGAAAGCAGTCGTAAATTTACTTTTAAGTGCTTCAGAGGAAGAGGGAGCAGAAATTTGGAGTTTTAGTGATGTAATCGAAAGGGGATCGGAGGTAATCTTGGAGCAGTTGAACCTAGAGCCTAGGTTAGGTGAAGTCCAAAAGGAGGACCCGAGAAAGATTGTTACCAAGATTCAAGACGTGTGTTCGGACCGTCCCGGAGACACGACGGTGATCGAACACGATATAGAGCTAACTTGTGAGGAGCCGATCCCTAGCAAACCGTATCGTTGTTCCCCTCTGCAACGTCGCAAGTATGAGCAGCTGTTGGTACCGCATAGGTATCGTCGCCTAAAAGTGGCCGGTAACTGAGGAGGAGCATGATACTCCAACGGCAGAACTTCAACGTTCGCTAAAAAAAAGGGAAAAGCTAAACGCATTGAGCCGTGCATATAGTTAGTACCTTTTCCACCTTTCGGTTTCTCGCTGGCGATTCGGGGCAACATTTTGACCTCATCACGACCTTTGCTGAGCGCTCTCGTTCAGAGTGATCTCAAGGAGCCAACTTTATGTTCTATTCTGTTTCGTTACGTTGTTGTACGTGTAAAAAAATTGAGTTCTCATTTTAAGAGTCTTGTGTCCCACATGTGCCTCTTGATGTAGAGGGAACGAAATTCCGATAGACATCTAGCCAGGTATATGTTGTAATATACTTTGTCTGGTGTTCTGTCGGGTGACCGAGGGCAGTTGCTTGTGTCGTGTGTTGTCTGTTGTCGAACCGTTCTTGACAAGTTGCAGAACCATCGACAAGTGCTGAAACCAAAGATCGAGGGACGAGCGAAGCTGGTCGACAAGTTGTGGCGACAAGCCAGTGGAGCTGGGATCCGTCCTCAAGAATGGGATGTGTTCCCGGAACGGAGTCTGGAGCTGCATTCTCCCCATGGCCCTGGAGGCGAACCTGGAGGGACCTGGCGAACGAGCGCGCCTGTCATCCGAGCCCTGTGGAAGCAGCTCGTCTTTTCGGCGCATTGTCTGGTGGCGGGGGTGCTGTTATGCCTGTGAGTCCACAGCGGACGTCCGTGCCTGTGAAAAAGGCAATCTGTGTCAAGGCCAGCCCGCCTGACGCGAACAACTCAACGGCGTAAACACGCGCGGCGCCTCTCTGGCGCGCACGTGCAGTGAGTCAGCGCCGCCAGCGAGCCCATCGAGTAAACAACTGGCGTCTTCCTGTCTGGGGGGCGGCTGATGCAATGCGCGGCGACGTCACTCGTCCTTGGGTGCAGCCACCTGCAGCGCAGCCTCTCCAGATTCGATGAGAAAGAAGGACGTGGCCCAGCGGCGACCTCATTGGAGGATTCTGACCTCGCGACCAGCGGCGCTTCGGGTTGGACATTCGGGTTGGACCCAGGGCATATAAAAGAAGCTCTGCGGCGCGTCAAAGAGACGCCTTGGACAGCAGACCCCTTTTTACCGCGGACCCATTTAAGAGCAGACCTATGTGTTAGAGAGGAGAGCTCGGCTCTTCGTGTCTCTGTCGGCCCCAGTGCCGAATTTGTAACGCCTCTGTATATATGCTGTACATAAACCTTGTTTAACTCACCGTCGTCTCGTCCGCTCGTCTATCAGCTCTGCGCAGAAGCAGTCGAGAGGTGAAAAACCTACGGTACCGAACGGCTGGTGACCCCTCCGGCGGAGTTCGAAGCAGTGGCGCCTTCGGGACCGTGTTAGCGTCGCCGTCTTTCGAAACAGTGGTTGCAGCGGTGAGATTCGTAGCGCCCTTCGTAACGTCGTCGGAGGTGCGCTTCGCAACAGTGGTGGCATTGGCGGGATTTCGGAGGCGAGCTTCACAACATCATCTAAAATTTGGCACGCCACACCATTTTTCGCGAACAACGGTTCCATTGTACAATTAAGGTATGGCCATATATATGCTGCTAGTGACCGATATGACTAGGATTGCATTTCCAATTCAGTACTGAAGTCTTCAAAACAGTTTATTAAAAGCTCCAATGTTCCATCTTACCGTACGAAAGGACCACATCTTGAGGCACAAGATAACATATGCCTACTGAAAATTAATTCCAGAAGTCCCAATAGTAAACTTCCTGACTTTATACACTTGTTTAAAACCTATTGTCCTCACATTATTCGTGTCATGGAAACTTGGCTTCACGCTGCAGTTTACGAGTCGGAAGTTAGTCCATCAGGGTTTAATGTTGCTCGTACTGATAGAAAACATAGCCGCGATGGAGGCGTGGCTATCATTTCGAGGTCTGATTTGAGCTTCTCTGTACTGAAGTCACCTACAGATAATGAAACTGTTTGATGTAAGGTCCATATCGTGAGTAGCTCTCTAACTGTCAGTGTATTTTATCGTCGCCGCTGCTCGTCACCGCATCAGGTAATGGTACTCGGAACTTTCATAAACCAAAAAGAGTTTTCTTTAAGGAACCTCATTTGCATGGGCCACTTCAATGTGGCCGGCATCTCATGGGAATCGATAACCATCTTCGGTACTGATTTGTCTATTTGTAGGAAGTTGGTCAATTTTAAATTAAACTTCGAATTAAAACAAGTGGTTGATGCCACAAGAGACAGTGCTATCCTAGACTGTGCTTTTCTGGGTGCGTTACTTTTTACAAGGGGCTGTACATCTCAAGTCAACCACACAGTTAAAAAACGTCGGTATCAATAAATAGGTACCGTGACTATAGCATGGCTAATTATGTGTGCATCATTGAAACCCTATAGAGAGTTTGATACATTTAATGAGATAAGCTATACTAGGGATGTGAATAGCTTAGTGTCTTGCTTTGAAAACCTTGTTAAACATGTAATTAAACATATGTTTCAATAAAAACTAAAAAGAAAAACATTGTACTTCCATGGATAACGAGAGAAATACTCAGTTTGAAGCGTCGTCTAGCAAGGCTAAGACGTGCAAGTCATAATGGCAATGTTATACGCAGAGCTCAATTTATTGCAGTGAAGCAAGAGTTTCGCAGTAAAATAAATGCTGCCAATGAATTTTTGTACACAATTACCAAATATGGTTAAGAATAATTCCATAAAATTACGGAGCTCCATTTCTCCTGATCAATCGACCACTAATACAATCATTCTTGGCGAAACTCCCACGAGTGAGCCGCAGGTCATTCTTAACTCTTTTATTGAGTATTTCACGTCTGTGTTTACTCGAGATAATCATGACATTTCTTCTTGCAGTAAGTTTTGTGCCTCGCTTGTATTTATTGATGTGTTTATGTCTACAGAAGTGTACCCAATTTAATTTTAAATGTTGATTCAAAAACGTCGTCTAGTCCAGACAATGTTAACGACGTCTTTCTCCGTCGTTATTCATTATGACCAAGGCAATGCTTGTCGGCAATTTTTGAAAAATCATTATCAACATCAACTTTACCATCATCACGAAAAATTGCACAAGTGCTCTCTCCACACAAATCAGGTAGTAAGGAATGTCTTTCAAAGTACAGGTCTATATCACTAACCTCACACTCATGCAAACTGCAAGAACATATCGCCTTTAAAACCATGCAAAAAATTTTCTAGAACCTAACAACGTTCTGTCCAGTGCACAACATGGTTTTCAGCGTGGATTCAGTACCATCAGTCATCTTTTGCTAAAGAACCCGCTGTTTTTTGACTGAATTGATGAATTTATTTCAATTCGTCGCCAAGATATATATATATATATATATATATATATATATATCTTATAAAACATTACATTACAATATCTTAATAAAAATACATTTGTCCGAGGCACACGTATCATCAGGAGTGCCCCAGGGATCCGTGCTAGGGCCCTTACTCTTCTTCTTCTTGTTGTAAATTAATAACTTACCAGGCGTAGTTTCCAATAAATTTGTCTTTACGCTGATGATTGTGTCCTGTCACAGTTAATAAATTCACCTGATGATCAGCATACACTCAACGCTTTTTCTTAAACTTTTGCACGTGGTGTCAGAAATGGCAGATGAACATTCTTTTCCAAAAGGCTGCTCCCGTGTGTTTTAGCAGTCAGAAAACACAACCAACGTTCCATTATTCATTTAACAACTACGTTCTATAGCAGGTCCCGCGATACAAATATGTTTGCCTCCTTTTCACCACAAACTTATCATGGTCTCAACACATCCATGAAACTTGCAACAAAGCTCTAAAGAAACTCAGATATCTTAACCATTCACTACTTTTAGCCCCAAAAGAAACAAAATTGTTAACATATAAATCTCTCGTAAGACCAATGCTTCCATATGGTGCCAGTGTACGGTGGTACCCATACAGAACTGGTAAAATAAAACGCATTGAATTCATCCAGAAAAAAAGCCATTCGTTTAATAAATAGACTCTATGAGTGCAATTTCTCTCCGACATCCTACCTAACGCACCTTCGTTTAACTTGACTTGTTGTTGTTGTTGTTGTTTCCCTGTGCAAATGGCTCGTACCCAAAGAAGGAGATTGGCCGATTATAAGGGGAATTCGCCCTAAACTTTCAGCATTGCGTCATTCCTACAAATTTTTTTGTAACTTAATTTTGATTTGAAATACCGATATCAAGTTTGCAGAAAAAGAAGAAGAAAAATAGTGAGACAGCAATTTAGCAAGAAAATCATTTAGTCGCAGTGATGTATTCTTGAACGGCGAATAAAACATCCCTGTGGCTGAAACCCAGTGTAGAGGCTCCAAATGAAAGAAGATCAGGTTGTGATAGTTGCAAGCCCAGTCTTTGAAGAGGTGGTGCTAGTATGCTTTGCCTGAATAAATCGAAACGGCGACAATGTAATAAAAAATGACTGATCGTTTCCTCTTGATTACAGTAAATGCACATAGGGGAATTCAATATGCCTGATCTATGCAAGTAAAAATTGAGGGAGGTAACGCGGCAACGAAATTTCGTGATGACAACTTCCATCATCCTTGATTTAGTCAGTTCACTGCGCCAGGGAAATAACAAGTGTTTGTACTCTGGAGAAGCCGTCAGTGCAGGGTCAGATAAATTTTGCCTGATTTTAAGTGTGCGAAATCGCGCCACCGTAATGTATACTGTATGGGGGAAAATAGGAATAATTGGTGTCGAAAGGGATGCCTTCGCAAGAGAATCAGCTATTTCGTTTAACAACAAACCTTTGTGCCCTGGTGTCAAGATTAAATGAATACTTCGGAGATGACAGGGGATCAACGATTTAAAAAGTTTCACTATATGTGAGTGACCAGATGCGGACAGAGAAGAGCACACTGATAATGAATCAGTTATGACTGCTACAACTGGAATGGAAATATTTACCTTTCGCAAAGCTAACATTATTGCCGTGAATTCAGCCAGAAAGACAGGAAGAAAGTCCGGTAAGCGAAGTGAAAATGACCAATCAAGTACGGGGCAATATATCCCAACGCCTGATTTTTCATGTGATTGAGATGCGTCCGTTGCTTTAATGACATTTGTTGGCAGAGTACTAAATGGTCCTGCAATAAACCATTTAAAATGCCTGTAGGTAATAGCTTAGCGTGAGTTGGGAAGATATCATGGTAAACAATTTCTGGAGAATTTCGTTGCTCAGTTAAAGAAATCAGATCACGAACGTGTACATTTAGGGGCTCAAGTAACGATTGAACAAATACTATTTTTGGTTTGGTAAATCTGGGCCAATGCACGGAGAAGAATAGGTCAGGATTGGAAATAAAAATAATTTGTTTAGGGTTAAACGGTGCTTCATATAGTCGTAAAAAGGTCTGCACAGTAAGAATGTTAAAGCGACATAATAAGGTTGGTATTCGTGCTTCAAGGTATAACACTGCAGTTGCAGTATACTTTGGAAGTCCTAAGCAGAGCCGTAAAGCCTCTCTGTCCAACACAACGAGCGGCCGAAGTTTGTAGGCTGGCGCACCAGAAAAAAGACTTTCTAAATGACGCAACATTGTCTCAAACTTTTCCACTTCTTTTTCCATTCGCCACAATGTTCATCGCACAACTACTACATAACCCTTGCAAAAACAACATGCAGCAGAAACATCTAAACACTCAACGTATCTGTGTTTCATCATCGCACAGCATTCTTGAAATACACTTTTTCTCCCCGATGTATTGAAATATGAAATACCTTACCAGGGGACATTCACTCAATAGAAAAAGGAAATTTTTGAAGGCACTAAAAAACGGCATACACTAATCCTTACTTCTAGATTTGCAATGTTTGTATAATTACCCTTTGAGCATTTTTTTCGACATTTGATCTGTCATTGTCTATAATTATTTCAACTACTCTCAGTTTCTTGTAGTTCTTCTGTCTTGTACCCACTCCTACGATAGCCCTGTAACAGGGCTGCAGTATGTAAAAATAGGTAAATAACTAAATAAATAAATAAATGAGTCAGTGCACCATATATCACAAAACAAACGTTGCTGTTTCGGTCCCTATACCAAACCGTTCGGGGCGCTGTCAGGAGCAGAAATGATCTCTATTCTCTTCTAACCACGCAGTGCACTGCACGAAGAACAAAGTACACGGGAATGCACGTACACCTGCAAAAGGATCAAAATGTGGGCCAGTTGGTAATTCATTTTCTTCGTTCAGCGAACTGGGAGCGCAGAGAAGAACACAAAGGACGAAGCGAGGAACCACACAACACGAGCGCTCAACATGAGCACGCCTTACTTAATAGGCGGCCGATGATAACGATGATGATGGCCGCTATGGTGTTCATTCTCGTTTGACACCTTTTTCAGTCTTTCGCGATCCCGCTCTCGCTGGCTATGTTCGCGCTGCTACTTCTGACACCTCCCTGCTTTGCTTATGGCGTATTCGGTTGAACGCTCTGGTCCTCTGGCTCAGAGTCGCCAGATGCAGAGGCAGCTCGAAATAGGAGCGCAAGGGGCAGTGTACCAACCGAATACATCGGCGATCCCAGAGCGCCAACAGCAGCGCCCCTGTAGCGCCTCTGAGCAGCCACCGCGAAAAGCTGCCTGGTAAACACACGGCCGCCTGGATCGGGTGCCCAATCCAGGCGGCCGTGGTAAACATTGTGCGCCTCGTCAACAAATGGTGCCAATCAGTTCAGTGGATATCTCTCACTTGCCTGGCCTTTGTTGTATTCTTTCTCTCTCTCTCTTTCTGACATATCTGAATGTAGCGAAAGCCTTCTGAGCTCAGCACATCTGGTGATCGTCCTCGTGTGAGCTGCCATCTTCATTTCAAATAACGAGGTTGACTGCGAGCGGCTGTAACGACAGCATTGACGTAGCTTCCGCCTTCGCTAGCCACTTCTGATTATTGACATGGTGCATTTATCCTTTCGTAAATGTGAACTCACCTCACACGCGCGCAAAACTCCATCAGCAATGAACATATGTACGAGAAGTATTACGCACCTGGCAACACCCCCTTCCTGAATCCATGCTCGCGCTCGTCATCTGGTTCACCTTCCAGCAGCCCTGTGATTGGCTGGCTTGTGTCACGTGATCTGTCTTTCTGGTCAGATCGCACCTCGTTCTCACTTCGATGTCGGAGCAGTTGGGAACGCTCTGAGTCAGAGGCTGACACCCAGAAAGAACCAACTGAAGGTAGTCCGAGCGCTCGAATTGTATCTACCGAAGCAGCCGCTTTTCAGAGCGCTCCAGAGTGCTCAAAAATGCCCAACTGAATACGCCATTAGTCACGACCGGACTGGACGGGAGCGCATGTCTCTCCAGTGCGACCATGACATAGCTTTACAGCAGAGCTGCATATGGCTAGGGCATTCCGTTTGTGCGCACGCAAGAGTAAGTGGCATGCCCCACACAAATCAGACAAACCACCATTGGTCTACTAACCTCGACATTGGGAACAAGTGGGAGGCAAACACTACGATCCTGCAAAAAGTGCCAAACGCATACGGCGGGTCAGACAAGACGGCGCATCATCACGTCCAAAATTGACATGCCACTCAAATAGAATATGTTAAACGAGCGTGCACTATAGACCCAAAGGCGACCTTTTGGATGGTCATTTCTTACTTAAGAGCAGTGTGATCGTTTAGGCTTCAGAATACTCTGTCACTTTTGTGTCGTGTACAAAACGGCTTCATTTGGCGTCCACGCTTATTGAAAAAACGGTTCTCGGTATAGGAAAGTGCAACCTTAAATAGGGGCTGAGGAAGACAAGGACAGGCGCATGTCTTTGTACTATTGTCCTTCCCTTACTGAGGCGTTGCAACAACTACGCACTCGTGTTCTAAGAATCGTGAATCACCAACTCAACCAGTCAGCCATTTTCAGCGGTGCGCCAAAGTTTTCTCCAGCACTTTGCCACCTCGTCATCTTGACTTCTCCAGTTTCTTGCATTGAATGCGGCTGCACCATTACGCTCTTTTTTCTTCTCTCATTTTTTTTCGAAGTATTTCTCCAACTGCGCCGTTTGGGCAATCGCAGTTGTGCCTACTACGGACACGAGCCACACAGTTTACCGTCCTGGAGACGCATAGGCTCTAGTTACGCAGCTTCCTGTATAAAAAGCACGAACTTCTAGAAATAGGCGTTAAAGTGATCTGAGTTAAAGTGAACTGATATCGCATTAGTATCGCGTGCGTCTTTCCGTCCACTGCCCGCATTCGTTTGTCCGTCTGTGTGTCTGTCTGTCCGTCCGTATAGTTTTATATCTGATGGAATACAATGCATTATATATAGGACGTCGAGTTTTTTTCCAATAATAGAGTATTCACTAAGGGTTCTGTTTTACTAATCAAGGGATGAATAGATGCAAGAAAAATACGTGTTTTTTCGCAATATTTCATACAGCTGGGTGACGGTATGCCTATAACAGTGGCAATCTGTCAGCAGGCCGGCGTTCACACAACGTCAACTTGTAAAGCAATAGCGTTAAGTGCTCGTACCACAGAAATTGTGCCGTCAGCGCCGTTGAATGTGAGCGAAACTTTGTCCTCTTGTCCGTGAGCAAGAGATTGAAGAAGATGCAACTAAAATAAAAAACGAAAACATCTGGGTTCAATTGAGGGTCAAACCAAGGTTGTATGTGCGGCAAGCAGATGTTCTACAACGAAACCGCTCACTTGCTTGTCAATTTGGTGAAAATAACTTCCTCTGCTTGCAAGTGCACAAAAATAACTTTCATACTACACAAACACACGCGTTCTGTACACACGCTTCAGAGTACAACACCTAATATCGCAGTAATATTGCGTGGTACAAGCGTAGAATGCCATCGAACGTCAGAAAACGTGATAATCGCAGAGAATTTGTGGTTTAAAGTCAGCCATCCGTATAAAAAGGCACACACGTTATAAATACTGCGTGTATTCGCTTAAGACCACGTAATGCATGCATAGCATTTCAAACTGGTATTTCCTCGTAGTTTAAAGCATGCTATCCTTTGCACAAAATGCAGCCATAAATGCGAAAGCTTCACTGACACAAGCCGCTCTTAAATTTATTCATGGCGCTGTAGTTATCTACAGTTCAAACCTCTCGAGTAACATCATAAAAGAAAAATTACAGCGTATTCCCGAAGTCAATTATTATAATTCCATCCGTCCGTCCATGCATCAGTCTGCCCGTTTATTCATGGAACCGTCCGTCCGTGCTGCAGGCGTGCGTGCGTCTGCCCATCCACTGGCCGCATGCGTCCGTAAGTCTCTGTGTCTGTCTGTCTGTGTGTCTGTCTGTCCATCGTTCTATCCGTTCATCTGTCTATCTGTCTGTCTGTCCGTACCATCCGTTCATCTGTCTGTCTGTCTGTCTGTCTGTCTGTCCGTCCATCCATCTAGTGAACACTCCAAGTACCACTATCTCGCATCATTTCATCAAAGATACATCATTCACAGTACCCCATCTAGCGGACATTCCAACAACTAAAGGTGAGGTGGCTACCTACTACATACATCGAGGACACACAATCTACGGCCTAAGGAGATTCGCCCCTAAAGTATGCACTAAGTGGTTGAATGAAGGACGCACTGAGGGACAGGACATCACTATCACGTTACCCTTTTAAAGGCGAAGCTTAAGGGTTAACCAATTCTTATATTATCAAGGCCTTGACCCATTTGTTCAGTCACGAATATTTAATTGATATCAAATTCGCATTAAAATTAGGAAGGTTAACAGTCCTCTTAATATTTTATTGATTTTTTTGCTGACGGAGATTTATAATAGCAGGGCCGTGAATGCGCCCAAATATTCGAAAGCTCCCTCCATGCAGGCAATGTGGTCTTCTAAGGCAGTTGGTACATGATGTGTAGGGAACAGTTCCCGCAAGTTCTAAACGCTAGCAGTAGAAAAAAGCGAGGCACAGGGCAAGGCTGGACTTAGAGCTGATGTTTAATAAACTTCACTTGTAAGTCTACGTGCCTTCCGTTCTTTTAGTGGTCCTGTTTGAAACTTGCTGGAGCCATTCACCTCCCAAGATGCTAGTTTGAGTGTCCACGTACTTTTAATGCGCTCTGCACCAGAGCGACGCGCCGTATATCTCGTAGACCCACATATAGTACTTATTCTTGTCGAGTGGAATAATTCTCTTTTTAGCATTCGTGCTCTTCTCGCGCAGGCGACGTGTCCTCATTTGAGGAAGAAGTCTCGTGTCTCGTGACAGCATACCGCAATGTCACAAACGACACGACGCCGGCCAGCTTTGTGGCGGCTGAGATCTACAGTCGTCGGAGGGCGCTGAGCACCGTCATGGACAGCGCCCGCAAGTCCTTCCAACCAGCCAGGCGGTCAACGGGTCGATGGCCCGACGTGGGCGAGGCACAGCTCATGTTCGTGCGCTACTGTTCACTGTTTTGCGCCCGCAAGTACGTGGACAGGACACGAGTGACACAGTGCGACTTGCCCGTCGCCTCCATGCCCGAGTTCGCGAGCCTGTTTCACTGTGGTCGCCTCGACAACTTGGGCGCAGTGGCCACCAATTGTGGGCCTACATAGTGGCACGTCACGGCATCTCTCGCGGGGCAGACATCGGTGCGAAAGTGCAGCCGCTATATGATCATTTTGTTGTTTTTACGAAGATTTCTTCGCATTTCAACACGCTGTTTTAATAGTATATACAACATATTTACGCTTCGGTCGACCAGACTACGTAGTAATTAGAAAACAGTATATTCAAGTTAAAACACCCACGAACGCCGGTCCTTTGCGTAACTCCTAATAACACGAGAGCGTTTAATCAATCCATACACAATAAATCATGTTCTTACATTATGGTCATGTTTTCCCGGCTGCTGTACAGATCTCTGTAAAATGCCTCCGCTACTTTAACTAGCCTATTCATATTGATGGTTTAATGTAGTTGTAGTGGAGCTCGGGCATGGGTGCGTGTGGGGCTTGGTGGAAGACTAGAAGAAAGAAGTCGGAAATAGAACAGCCGGCCCACAGCAAGGGTGCTGTCTCTTTGTCTCGTTTGCTTACGATGGCACAGTCGACGCAGAAGAAGTCTTAGGTCCCGGCTTCGTCATCCAGGACACCCGTCAACGTGCAGCCACGGTAACCACAGATTGAGGAAGGCCTACAGGCCTCCTCAGCTGCTGTTCATTTGCCGCCACTGCAACCAACGTTCGGGGACGGCGTCAAGGTCTCCTCAGGAACTCCAGTGCATTTTAACAATACCAGTTTATGACAAGGGACGCTGTCCACGCGTTCTTAGCCTTGGGCGCTGCCGTTAGTACCGAGACCACCACGTACTGCGTTAACCCCGCCTATGTTCCACATGTTTCATCGGGCACTTCACCCGAGAGCAACGCGGAGCTTGCGTGCGTTCTCAATCAACTGCCCCAACACTGCAGCTTGTTACGAAAGACGGCGACGTCAACATGGTCCCGAAGGCGCCACTGCTTCGAACTCCGCCGGGAAGGTCACCAGCCGTTTGGTAGCGTAGGTTTCTCAGCTCGCGACTGCTTTTGCGCAGAGCTGATAGACGAGCGGACGAGAGGACGGTGAGTTAAACAAGGTTTATGTACAGCATATATACAGAGGCGTTACAAATTCGGCACTGGCGCCGACAGCTTAGAGACTCGGACAGCCAAACTCTCTCCTCTGACACATAGGTCTACTGCTCGCGACACGCCGCAGGGCTTTTTTATATGCACCGGGTGGATTCTTTGAGTAACCAAGTGTCCAACCAGAAGCGCCGCTGGCAGTGTGGTCAGAATCCTCCAATGGGGTCGCCGCTGGGCCGCGTCATTCTCATCGAATCCGGAGCCGCTGCGCTGCACGTGGCTGCACCCAAGGACGAGTGACGTCGCCACGTATTGCGTCAGATTCGCCAGACAGGAAGGCGCCGATTGCTTCGACGGGCTCGCTGTGCGTGCGCGACAAAAGGCACCGCCGCGTGATGACGCCGTTGAGTTGTTCGCGTCAGGCGGGCTCGCGTGCTGGCCTTGACACAGATTGCCTTTTTAAGAGGCATGGACGTTCGGTGTGGACTCGCAGGAATAACAGCACCCCCGCCGCCAGACAATACGCCGGAAAGACGAGCTGCTTCCACGTGGCTGCGACGTCAGGCGCGCCCGTTCGCCAGGTCCCTCCAGGTACGCCTCCAGGGCCATGGGGAGAATGCAGCTCCAGACTGTTCCGGGAACACATCCTATTCTTGAGGATGGATCCCAGCTCCACTGGGTTGTCGCCACAACTTGTAGACCAGCTTCGCTCGTCTCTTATGACGATGTTTGGTCTCAGCACTTGTCGATGGTTCTGCAACTTGTCAAGAACGGTTCGACAACAGACAACACACGACACAAGCAACTGCCCTCGGTCACCCGACAGAACACCAGACAAAGTATATTACAACATATACCTGGCTAGATGTCTATCGGAATTTCGTTCCCTCTACATCAAGAGGCACATGTGGGACACAAGACTCTTAAAATGAAAACTCACTTTTTTTACACGTACAACAACGTAACGAAACAGAACAGAACATAAAGTTGGCTCCTTGAGATCACTCTGGACGAGAGCGGTCAGCTAAGGCAGTGATGAGGACAAAATTTTGCCCCGAATCGCCAGCGAGAAACCGAAAGGTGGAGAAGGTACTAACTAAACCCACGGCTCAATGCGTGTGCATTAGCGTTTAGCTTTCCTTTTTTGTAGCGAACGTCAAAGTTGTGCTGTTGGAGTATCATTCTCCACCTCAGTAACCGGCCACTTTTAGGTGACATGTGATTTAACCAGGTTAGAGGACAGTGGGCCGTTTCGACCACAAACCTCAAACCGGAGACATAACAAGCTAGCTTTTGAATGGCCCAGACGGGGCAAGCGCATTCCTTTTCAGAGGTACTGTATGCCTCTTCCCTGCCACTGAGTTTTTGACCTAAATACAAAACTTGCCTTTCGTTACCAGCACAGTCTTCCTGGTACAATACAGCTCCCATGCCGCGATCACTTGCGTCCCCTTGAATCACAAATCTCTTAGAGAAATCGGGTGCCATGAGAACGTGCTTTTCGCTTAGGGCCTGTTTTAGCTAGCAAAACGCATTCTCCTTTACTGCGCCCCATACTACTTTAACTGGCTCAGATTTTCGAAGTGCGTCAGTTAGAGGACCGGCAATGCTAGAGTAATTTTGCACGTAATGCTGATAGTATTCAGCAAGGCCCAAGAATGCCCTTCTCTCTGATTTCGTGGTTGCTCGTGGGTAGTTCACGACGGCGGCTACCTTAATTTCTGAAGGTCTACGCCGGCCATGCCACACAACGTGCCCCAGGTAAGACACCTCGCCACACTCTAGGTGACATTTAGTAGGTTTCACGGTAAGGCTAGCCTCTTTCAACCTGTTCAGCACGACGCGTAAGTGCTTGACATGTTCTTCCCAGTTGTTTGAGAAGATGGCGACATCGTCAAGATACGGCAGAGCGAACTCAGAGAGGCCTTAAGAACGTGGTTAATTAAGCCTGAAAAACAAAAGGGCGCATTTTTCAATCGAAAGCTCAGCTTAAGTGGACGATACGTTTCAAATGGAGAAAGAAATGCGGCGTAGTGGCTAGCACGCTCTGTAAGGGGGACTTGCCATTACCTTCGCACGAGGTCTAACGTGGAAATATAGCTGGACTATGACACAGTTTTCACCCTCTCCTCTAAGTTTGGTATCGGGTAAGTTTGGTCTCGAGTTACAGCGTTAGGACGCCAATAATTGATGCATGGCCTCGGATCTCTTTCTGGCACCTGAACCAATATTAGAGGGGATGTATAGTCACTCTCGCCCAGTACTATGACTCCCAACTCCAGCATTTCATCGATCTCTTCTTTCATGATCTATTTTTGCACAGGTGAACAACGATACGGCTTGCTAAGGATTGGCTCCTCACAAGTTAGCTCGAAATCGTGTTCGATCACGGTCGTGTTTCTGTGACGGTCCGAAAACACGTCTTCAAACTCGGAAACAATCCTTCTCAGGTCCTCTTTCTGAACTTCACTTAACCTAGGCTCTACGTTCAATTGCTCCAAGATTACCTCCGATCCCCTTTCGATTACATCACTAGAGCTCAAAATGTCTGCTCCCTCTTCCTCTGAGGTATTCAACGGCAGATTTACAACCGCTTGACGTCGAACGTATGGTTTCATGAAGTTACTGTGGTAAATTTTGTTCGGCCGCCTTCCTAATTTCACTACATAATTGGTATCAGAAAGCTTCGATATTACTTTGGCGGGTCCTTCCCAATGAACCTCAAGCTTGTTCTTTTTGGACGACCGCAGCAGCGTTAACTGATTATCAACTTCAAAGGCGCGCTTCTTCGCCGATTTGTCGTAGTACTCCTTCAACAACTCTTGTGCAGCCTTCATGTGGCTTTCCACAAAATTTTTCGTTTTTCCAAGCCTCTGAAGGAGGTCTAGAACATACGCAACGACATTAGGGTCCTCATCGCATCCCTTCCAGGACTCACGTAGCACTCGCAATGGTGTTCTCAAACTCCTGCCGTACACAAACTCTGCAGGGCAGAAACCAGTGCTCTAATGAGAAGCTGATCTCAAAGCGAACATAGCGGGAGGATTACACTCTTCCTAGTCGCATTTGTGCTCGTAGCAAAGAGCTCTCAGTGTCCGTTTCAGAATGGAATGCATACGCTCTACCGGATAAGATTGCGGGTGATGTATCGAGCTGTGCACTAATTTTATTCCACATTTATCCATAAAGGTAGAGGTAGGGCAGCTGGTGAAGACACTACCATTGTTTCATTGGATTTCAGAAAGAAATCCGACGCGTGCAAATATGGATAGCAGTGCATTCACGACATGAAGGGAATTGAGCTCCTTAAGTGGTATCGCTTCCGGAAATTTTGTGGCTACACAGAGAGCCGTCGGGATGTAGCGACAACCTTGCCTTGACTCTGGCAGTGGCCTGACGATATCAATTACTAGGCGCCGAAAAGGTTCTGTGATAATTGGCACAAGCTTCATGGGTGCCTTCCACTTGTCCGTGGATTTCCCCGCTCACTGACAAGTGTCGCATGAGCGTACAAAGTCTTCGATATCCTTCCAGCAATTCGGCCAATAAAACTCAAAGGAAACTCTAGCCTTGGTCTTTTTTATCCCGAGATGCCCTGTCCACGCGTTTTCATGCGCCAGTTCCAATAGTGTGCGATGATACATTTGTGGCACCAAGAGCTGCTTATACTTGCGGCCTTGCACAATTGTGTAGCTTCGATACAAAAGCCCTGCTATCTCAAAAAAAGAAACATTCTTTTTCTTTTTTTGCCAAGTTTACGCTTTCTATTAGCGCTTTTATGGAGAGGTCCTCACGCTGCTCTCAATTGAGCGCTTCTCGATCAACCCTTGACAGCTTACTCCAACTTTCTGCTACAGGCGAGAGCATTGCACCCCTCTCGCTCTGACTCAATCGCGCCATGTCGTCTCCCCCTGCTACAGAGCCCGCGCCAGTAGCTTCGGCGACGGGTCACTCGAGTGACTGCTCAAATGACTCACACGGAGAATTACGTGTCTGAGGTTCCGTCGACTCGCCGCCAAGGTCACACAGATCTGCTGCTTTTGAACTTGTTTCACCACGTTGAACAAGATCAAACTCCCGCGAAAGCTTCCGCGCTTGCGATCACGTGAGGGCCATGTACGCTAGGTTGGAGAAGAACGATTTACCCTGCTCTTTGAAAAGCTGCTCTGAGTTGTTAGAGAAAAGATAAGGAAAACGATCTGGAAGCACAGCAGACACAGCCACATCGGTGCGAAGCTTACTGACCGGGCCTTCAATGACAACCGTAGCGATTGGTAAGCAGGCACTCTGCTCCTCAGCGACTTGCCTGGTCCACGCGCATTCTCCTGTAAAGTCATCCGGAGACGTCAATGAAGGATGGACAATGTCCATGGTTGCCGCTGAGTCTTGAAGTGGTCGTCACGTTTTCCTGTTCACACTAATTTCTTGGAGATACGGCTTTAACAACCACATGTTCTTTTCCGATTCTCGGATTGTTGCGAAAGCAAACTTTTGCTTACAGTTTATTGCGATGTGTCCTTCCTTTTTGCAGTTGTAGCAGATTAGCGGCTTCTGTGACCCAAAAGCCCGTGTGGTATCATTGCGCTGTTTAGGAAACTCACTTGATTTCTCCGCTTCCGTTTGCCCTTCCCCTACAGTGTCCTTCGTAAGAGACGGGTCCTTCTTGATATTACGGTGCAGAGCGGGTTTTCGTTGATCAGGTTTCTTTGAAAAGCCCTCTTTCTTTTCATCCTTTTCAACAAGCACTGCCCTGCTATGCAACTTTCGGCGAGTATAATACTCCTCAGCTAACTCTGCTGCTTGTTTAGCTGTACTTCACCAAGATTGTCCTGCAGCCAAAGCTTGACATCCTCCTCGATGCAGCGGTAGAATTGCTCCAATGCAATGCATTCTACCACTTTATCGCGATGGTCATAAACACCTTCGCCCTTGACCCTTTCACTTAAATCTGCTTTAAGACGAAACGCGAAGTCAACGTGTGACTCATTCCCCTTTTTAGCATACCGAAACCTTTGCCTGAAAGCCTGTGGTGACAACTTAGAACGTCTCAAGAGCACGTTCTTAACCTCGTCATAGCTCTCAAACGCTTCCTTTGACAAGCAAGTTATTGCGCCAGACACTTCACCGGGAAGAAGAGCTAACAGGTTCTGCGCCCAAAAACACCGCTCTAAAGTATTTCGCTCACAGACGTGTTCAAACTTAACGAGATACTTCGCCATGTCCTCGCCTACTACGAACGGTGACAGTTGGTCCCGAATTTATAACCGCTGACTTTAACTGTCGGAAAAGCTACGCTAGGTGCCTGCAAACACCGTAGGATTGCCAATTCGATTCGTTTCTACTCGAGGCACTCCAGGCTCTCGGCCTCCTCATGCTCGCTACGTTCGCGCCTTTCAGCTTCTTCACGTTCACAAACTTCTCGCCTTTCAGCTTCTTCATGTTCGCGAGCTCCTACTTCTCGCCTTTCGGCCTCTTCACGGCGGGCTTTGATATCCGCCCAGGCCTCATCGACTTCCTCAGCCGACACTCCTTCATCCTTAATGATCTCAAGGATCGCTTGCTTTCGTGTTTCACGGCCCAAATATTGCCGAGTTCCTCACATATTTCGATGTGTTCCTTCCCTTTAAGGTTGTCCATCGTTCACACTAGCCTCTTGCTGTTTGTCCTGTTAAGGATCTACTTGCCGTACCCACTATAAGTCTACTAGCAAGAAGCGCATGCAATTTTTAACAATCCCGTGTTTACCCCCTCCCCATTGCCTTTGGTTTAAAATCACTTCGACTTTGCTTGAAACGATCAAAGCTCACTTTAAAACTTCACACAGCCCTTCTCTAAACTACTATAACCTGAGATAGAGTAGTCTGGTGAACTGAGGGGAAATTATTAGGCACTCACCGCATCGAGGTCGCTGACACCGGCCGATCCCGCAGCTGCCAACCACTGTTGCGAAGCTTGCCTCCGAAATCCCGCCGATGCCACCACTGTGGCGAAGCGCACCTCCGACGACGTTACGAAGGGCGCCACGAAATCTCACTACTGCCACCACTGTAACGAAAAACGGCAACGCCAACACGGTCCCGAAGGTGCCACTGCTTCTAACTCTACCGGGAAAGTCACCAGTCGTTTGGTAGCGTATGTTTCTCAGCTCGCGACTGCTTCTGCGCAGAGCTGATAGACGAGCGGACGAGACGACGGTGAGCTAAACAAGGTTTATGTACAGCATATATACAGAGGCGTTAACAATTCGGCACTGGCACCGACAGCTTAGAGACTCGGACAGCCGAACTCTCTCCTCTGACACATAGGTATACTGCTCGCGACGCACCGCAGGGCTTTTCTCACTTGCAGCGGGTGGATTCTTTGAGTAACTAAATGTCCAACCAGAAGCGCCGCTGGTCGTGGGGTCCGAATCCTCCAATGGGGTCGCCGCTTAGCCATGTCATTCTCATCGGATCTGGAGCCACTGCGCTGCACGTGGCTGCACCCAGGGACGAGTGACGTCGCCACGCATTGCGTCAGACTTGCCAGACAAGAAGGCGCCGATTGCTTCGACGGGTTCGCTGGCTGAGGTGACTCACTGTGCGTGCGCGGCAGAAAGACACCACCGCGTGATGACGCTGTTGAGTTGTTCACGTCAGGCGGGCTCGCGTGCTGGCCTTGACACAGATTATCTTTTTCAGAGGCATGGACGTTCGTTGTGGACTCGCAGGCAAAACAAGCTCAACCATTTGGCGTCGTTGAGGTCCGGGGTCCGGCTAGCCACGTCACTTTATACCATCCTCTCTGAATTAATAGAGTTCCGAGATTTGCAGGATGACACCCACCAATGAATTGCGACCATCAATGCGCTCGGCTTGCATCATGCCTTGTGCGACAATCAAAAGTGGCTGATAGCCATCAACCACCTGCGCGGTGCTGCAGAGGCATGACACAAGTACAAAGATGTCGAGCAACGTTCCTTTATGGAATGGAGTGACCCACTCGTTACAGTCTTTGATTCAACTGGCCGCGACATATGCATGCCAAACAAAACACATTCCGAAGATCAGGTTCTGGAGAACCTCTTCGAGACTGCAACTGCACAGTGCAGCTAGTCGACAGACAGCTCGGCAGCCTGCCCTCGAGGAACAACTGGAACCGACTTAGTTTATTCGCCATTCCAGATGGAGAAACACTCGCTGAGTTTCGAAGCTTGGATCGGCGTTATATTAACAGATTTTAGACGTCACGCTACGCACCGATAAATGTGGTCCCGTCTAATGCTAGAGGTATGCGTCGTCGGCATTGACGAGCTTACCACTCGAGTGCAAACTAAAGCTTCACGCACGGTGATGCATCGCCGCAATGCCCCAGCCAACCTGTGACTATGGCGTGAAACACCCCTGCGTGGCCTTGGTAGCTCAGTTTTGCCTGTCGGTATGCTTGACTTGCACCTCGAAACGAAAGCCGGGAGCATGTTCCTTGCCAGCGTTTCCGTATTCGAGGACCTGCCCGCTGATGGGATCCTAGGAGCTGACTTCCTCCTCTCTGGTAATGTTCACCTCACCATTGATCACATTGTAGTCAACCTCAGCTCCTCAACTACGAGTCCTGCATCAACCCATAGAGCCCAAGTCGACAGACCACAACTTAAAGGGCGTAGTGCTATTGACTCAAAGAGCAGCTACTGTTACCAGATGGACACGTACCTGAAGCCTTCGAGGCAGTCATTGGCCAAGGGCTTACGCATTTTGTTCAAAGAAGCTAGCAAGGAGACCATTCATGCGCCTCAGGTTAGCGGAGCCAGCTTTATCCATCCCGGTAGCGACGCATTCCAGTCTGCTGACGATGGCAAACGCTCTTTTCCGACATGTGGCCTACCACCAGATGGCCGCGTGGATGAACACGAAAGGACTCTCCCCGTCTTGGGACCCACCACTGACTAAAACCACCGGTTGAATGATGATCAGTTCAAGCAAGCTAGCGAGGGGCCTTCAGAAATCATCTATGATATCAGCGCCAAGTTTAGGCATGACGGCTTTAACCCAGAGCCACGAGCGACTACCTTTCATCTTGTTTACTGCAGAATAAAGAGAATAAAGATTTCGGGGAAAGCAACACAGATGCTGCTGAGCCAAATTACGACTTCTCTTCATACCTTTTCCGAACTTTTTCATCCTTTTTCATGTCACTCTTTTTCGATGAATTAAAGTTATTTCAAGCATTCATCCTCCACTGAACATGTTTTTGATTTGCTGACTAACAGACAATTTGGTCCTTGAAAATTCGCACACATAGCCTTGAGAGTCTTTCAAAACCATTGCATTCTTGTCACGTAAACTAGCACGAACCCTGCATCTGTGCCCATTTGACACACGAATTGACATTCAGTGGTTAAGTCATTAGGTTCTTGAATGTAATTTTTTGGTCGTGCTGCTTCTTGCCTAAATTCAATCACGCTTGATGTGATGTCCATAATGTCGACAAGCAAAATTAGCAATTTTAAGGTGATAATTGTCTATTACATGCACTTGATTACGTTCAATATATATTCAGTAATATTGAAATATTGAATCTTAAGCAGGTTACGGTGCTCTTAGCTTAACATTGTTCTCGTCTTTTACAGTGCTGTGAATGAATGTATCAGACCAACTTTGGCTATTTCATGTTGCATCCAAGGGCTAGAATTTATTGTGGTGCCTGTCATTCTGAGGCCATTACAAATGTGAAATTAGTTTAGTTATAGTGCAACTGGGAATCAACTTGCTGCATGTTACCACGAATACACTATTTTTTGCATGAAATGCCATTTCGAATGTTTTCTATGTACTGCACCGAGCAAAGCTAAAGGTGGAGCATTGCATGCATACTTGACGGATACAGATGGTAACAAACGGGCCTATGCAGGCCGTGCACCTTACAAGGACAAGAGTCCCACATATATTTGTATGTAGGTCTGTCATTAATGTGTTCGAGGTCCTGAGGCACAGAATTAACACACCCATGCTTGAGGGCAGATTTATTTCCGAGACCTGTGTATGAAAAAGCAAATTTCTGCAGCTGGGGCATTATCAGCTCATCTCATACGTGTGTAAATTATTGATAAGCAAAGCCTTTATTTATATGTTGATAACTGTATCCCCTTTACAAGTATACTACCTCTGTATCTGGCATGTTAACTGAAACAAAAAAAGTAGATTGAGTCAGCAGGGTAGGGCACAGGGAACAGACTAGAAGAAACTGCTGCCTACAGCTTCAGATTGCTGTCAGAAATCATCCATGTAAAAGCTCTCTTTAGCGCATACGTAATAAAATTTAGTTTAAGGTGCCTAGCATATCAGCAACAACTACCTTTCTTGTCAACAAGAGCTTTGCTTGAAAAAATTCAAGCTTGGCTATGTGTAACACACTTGATACATTACTTAGGCACATAATTCCTCTGACATCTCGAATTTATTCTTGTTTCGTAAATATTGTCGTCATTATCATGACCAACTTTTTTGCCATTACAGTTTCTTCACTTTTCGCACTAGCACGTAGCTCAATTCTTGTCCCATGCAGAACTGTCATGGTCTGGTTTTTGCTCCCCGATAGAACTTTTCTTGCATCATCCTCTGCCGTAGCTGAACAATTCTTGCCAACTTTGTTAATTTTTCATTTGTCACTAGACTTCTTGCCTGTTGTCCTGCTTGTATGTTCAAGCAGGAACTCGATGGTGCACGTCCTTTTTGGGTATGGTATCGTACAATGAACTTAATTGGGACCAAAGGGGTTAATCTGAAAGATCAGACCTATGTGGTGGCCATACCCACGTCTGAAGACTCTCTGCCACTTCACTTGGCCTTCGGACAGTCCAAAGCTGATCACCCTCTGATAATTGGGCTTCGTTCTGTCAGATGTCACCTTTCTTCAGTATTTCTCTCGTCCCTGACTGAAAAACAATTCTGGCATACTCAGTGGTCCATTTTTTTGTTAGAGCACATGCTTAACTGCCTGTAACAACAAGTTGTCACACATGTCCCGTTAAATAGGGAGGCGATCGCCGGGCTAATTCCAAGAGCCGAAGTATCGGCCCCCCGAACCGCACCACGAAAGCGTGGACAATTTAGAAGTGGTCCTTATTGGTGCGCCAGCGGACGCCGGCTGTGGCCCAAAGAACAAGTCAGAGCCGAGAGTTGATAAACAAACAAATTATATTCTCAATAATGGCAGATCGAAAATAATACACAAAAATGCACACTCCACAATCGTTGCATACAATATGTCACCAATCAAACCAATCAATCAACGTACTACACAATACAATCAGCCACACTTGAAACAACGTACACGGACAACAATACGCACTACAATGCAGTCGCATGCATTGAACAGCCAAGACACTTAAGGACTAAAGCGATAGAAAACCTATTCAGTCCAAAGTCCTTGGAACAAAACTCTGAATGATACTCTTCCGAGAATCACTCACTTAAAGTCCAGCGTTGTTGTCGTTCCGTAGCTCTCGAAGTTTCTCTTCCAGGAAACCTCGCGTCCTCAAATGGCCACTCTCCAAGCTTCAAGCTTCTTCGCCGGAAATCCGTCGGCTTCACACACGCAGCTGTTGCCCGCGTCTTCGCTCGATAGCGGTAAACCCGCGCTCTTGCCTGTAGCTCGAGCCGTCCCTACGGACCAAAACTTCGCCGACTACACGGCGGAATCTCTACGCACTCTGGGGCTCACTTCCGTCTCCTCCTGTTCTGTCACTACGGGCAGAACCTTCGCCGACTCCACGGCGGAATTCCTACGCGCTCCGGCGCTAACTTTCCGTCTTCTCCTGATTTCTCGTCTCGGCTGCTCGGTTAAATACCTTGCGCGCGACTTTCCAGATGTTTCTCGTCATTTCGTCGGCGCGATACGCAGCGAAGGCTGGGGAGAGGCACGAGACGGTTCGACTGCCCTCTCCGGAGGATGAATCACTCGGTCTGACCCCGCCTCCTTCGTTCTAGAAAAATCGCGGCCTTGCTGGGCCGCCGATGTGGGGTGAGGAGGATCGTCTGCGAAGCCGTGCTTCTGCAGGGAGAGCGCGCGCCCGGGAGCCCTGGATGTTTGCTTTCTTTTTTTTTCTTTTTATCTCGCGGCGTTTCTGCCGCCCGTTGTCGCAAGGATTTGGCGGCGCGCTCTTTTTTTTAGCGCTTGTTCTGTGACACAATTCCAGTGGCAGCACATCAGCAGCTTGCACCTGCAAAGTACAAAAGAGGCAAAGACAGCTTTATTCAAATAAAATCTAAAAAGTGGCAAGAAGAGGAACATGAAAGCTTGCGATAAAATTATCCGTAAACAGTGGTTGTGTCTAGCCGACATTTCGACAAGCGCACTTGTCTTCGTCAAGATTAGAAGAGAAGTGATTCTTTAGCGCTAGCATTTCTACGCTTCATACCCTCTCCTCGATCCTCCCCCTCCTTTGTTAGGATGGAGGAGAGGGTACAAAACGTAGACTTGCTAGCGCTAAAAAAATCTGTTCTCTGCTAGTCTTGAGGGAGACAAGTGCGGTTGTCGAAATGTCGGTACAATAAAACCCCTGTTTAAGGGTTTTTTATTACTAAGTTAAAGGTACATAACCAGTTTGAAGGCCCCAGTCCTCTTTCAACAGAGCATATTTAGATGTGAGTAATCCTGAACAGAAAACTAAAAAAAGCTTCTCCGTTTATTGCCTGTAAGTGTCTGCATATGAATGCACTCTTGACGAAGGCTTCAAGACATTCAAGCATAAAACCCCTCTCCAATCTCAAACCACAGTGCGCATTTTAACTACTAATCAGCTGACATAAGTCGTAACCATCACTGTAGCGCATGGAACTAACGAGGAGTCCGCATAACTATAATAAATGCTATACAGTCATGCTTTGAAGCTCATTTTATTTTAAAATAACCTGCATTGTGAAGCTCCTGGGCCTCGAATTGACAATGTGACATATTATATTCTACTACTTGCATGTTCCTTGTCGGCTGAACTGTATTATTGCATTCTCAAGCAGGTCTATTATTGAAAGCTTCTGCTAAGTGAATTCTTTCAACTTGGTCGAGCTCTACCTTAGACATCTATGATATGAGGTACACCAACCTTGAGAATATTTTATTAGTGCTATCCACTGCTTTGAACTTGATCAATATTCTTTTTCCCTCTTCTCCGTTTCTCCGCTTCTCCGTTTATTGTCTGTAAGTGTCTTCATATGAATGCACTCTTGACGAAGGCTTCAAGACATTCAAGCATAAAACCCCTCTCCAATCTCAAACCACAGTGCGCATTTTAACTACTAATCAGCTGACATAAGTCGTAACCATCACTGTAGCGCATGGAACTAACGAGGAGTCCGCATAACTATAATAAATGCCATACAGTCATGCTTTGAAGCTTATTTTATTTTAAAATAACCTGCATTGTGAAGCTCCTGGGCCTCGAATTGACAATGTGACATATTATATTCTACTACTTGCATGTTCCTTGTCGGCTGAACTGTATTATTTCATTCTCAAGCAGGTCTATTATTCAAAGCTTCTGCTGAGTGAATTCTTTCAACTTGGTCGAGCTCTACCTTAGACATCCATGATATGAGGTACACCAACCTTGAGAATATTTTATTAGTGCTATTCACTGCTTTGAACTTGATCAATATTCTTTTCCTAAAATATTTCCGTCCGAAATTTCAAACGAGTTGTTTACATCATTCTATCTAGGTAGTAGATATATAAACTTCATATTTTCATGATCAGCATTGGGGCTTGTCGTGCGGTTTCACATGGCATTTACATCAATGCACGCATATCAAGACTCATGTTTGGGCACATTGGTTCGTACTTGATGCAAAACAAACAAGTGCTATGAAAATGGGACGTGGCACCAACTTGTCTTTACATACATTTAATTTAAAAAACTGGGACGTAACAAGAAGCATGCTGGACAGGCACTCAACCTTCGACTTAGGTTGTTCATCAAACTTGTTGCGGCAACCAGCCATTATTCCAGCTATTTTCAATCAGTGAGGCGTATGCATTACAAGCTTTCGGTCTCCCTTTCTGGTTACAGCTATGATTTCTCACTTCTTTTTTCAAGAAACATCAGTTGAATGTTGAGCAGCTGTACAGTGTGCCTCTTGCTTATTTTCCGTATCTAATTGGCATTGGTATGTGCACTTGACCAAGACTTCACCAACCAGTGGTTTGTTTCTCGTCAAATGCACATATCTATACCGAATAGATCTTAAAAATACCAATTAGTTTGAAATCGTTCTTAAGGGTTTGCAAATAGAGTTACACATCAAGGGGTCCTGTGGCTATCTTGGTAAAAAAGAATGATAATCTGAAAATATTACAGGAATTCGGAGCATTACGAGCGATATTCACATAATTCTATATCTGATGGAGCCAACACATGTAACAATTTTTTCGATCAGTGTTTACTGTAAATTATAACGTTATTCTACCAATTACACAGCAACATAGCTGGAAAATTGACAAAAGAGATATCGCTGATGCTGGTATTTTCAACCTGCTGCTAAAACTCGTCCCCCCAAAAAACGACGGCCCCAATGGTATACCTAACAGTTTCCTAAATAATATGCAGAATTGTGTAGCCAATAACTAGGTATCATTTTCTGAAAATCACTCAAGACATCACAACTGCCTCACAATTGTAAAGTGGCAAAAGTGATACCAATACACAAAGGAAGCGACGCATCGTTACCCTCAAATTTCAGATCTACCTCATTGACCAGCACTTCATGTAAACTCCTTGAACATGTAATACTAACATACATGACATTATTCCTAGAGCATATTACCTTTTTTTCTCTCAACCAACATGACTTTAAAAATGGCTTGTCGAGTTACCCAGCTTACTGAACTAGTTCACGATTTAGCTGCTACAGTTAAGAAGCATAGCCAAACCGACTTAATTTTACTCGACCTGTCTAAGGCATTTGACTGTGCATGTCACAGCAAACTAATAGCTAAAATTGAAGGTGTTCTCAAAATAGCGGAGATTTTTGCCCGTACAAATGGTTTCTTATGTAGCCTATTACAATTTTTACTTTACAAAGGTTTTGTAACACAGTTGCAGCAACATCCGTAGTTCCTCAAGGCTCTGTGCTTATGCCTCTGCTCTTCCTAATCTATATTAACAATATTACGGATAACGTTGCTTGCAATAGAAGATTATTCGTGAACGAATGTTTCATTTATAAAGAAATTATCATTTACAATGACCATATCAAGCGTAATGATTCTTTAGCTGTCTTATTGGTCCTCTAAATGATAAATTGAAATAAACATTCAAGAATCAGGTATATCTACTGTACGCAGCAAAACGAAACCATCCAATTACAAATACATCATCAACTGCACTCCACATAATAACGTTGAAAAACATACCCATCTAAGAGTTACGCTCTCTTTTTATCTTAAATGGGACAATCACGTAGATAATATTAACGACGATAGTCTTTCTAGGAGACCTTCAATGCAAAGGTTTTGGTCTGTCTGTCCATTTGTGTGTTTGTCCAACCTTAACAATACCGGTTATTCTAAACAGCACAAGTCTATACCCCAAACGCCCAACCCCGTCCACAGCGTCCACCAATGTTGCTCAAGCTTCAGCGTTCATACTTGTGTGATTGTCAATCAAAAAGCAATTGCTTCTTTCTGAGGCACCATAACAACACGTATATATTCTGTATATGCGTCTTTTACTAGACAAGGCATACATAAGTAATTTTAAGGACCGTAGCGTTTATTAGGCGGCGCTGACCGTGCAACGCTTGCACGAAAAGGCAAGTGTTTCCGAAGCTTTGCTAAAACGACATTGTGGTGTCACCTACACGTCGCCTTGCGTTTTATACCTTGTCACCTCTGAGACGGGCGTGCGCGCCCGTCTCAGAGGTGTCACATGCAGACCACCAGACGGAAATTCGACTGGCTTTACGGTTATTTATAGAATCTTCAGGCTTGTGTTAATGACAACAGATGCAAATTAATACATGCTGGCCATACTAACAAAATTATTGTTACGTAAAATGAGATGGCACGTGACTGTTTGCCAGTGTATATAAACCAATAAAATCGGAGCGCAGCAGACACAGCGAGCAAACCAGTCCTCTTCGTCGTCTTCTGTCCACAGAATGGTTCACCCTTCATCTGATATCTACGTAGCATTAACCCCCGGTTGTAAAAGCACCGGCTCGGTGCACTTTATACGTGCTCTTCAGAAGGAGGGTGGTATAGTTTCAACCTACTGACGTGAACTACGTCACTAGGGGGGTTTGCAGACAGGTTAGTGCCGGAGACTGGAATGGCCTCATAGGTAACATCCGTTACACGTCGTAAGACACAGTAAGGTCTCTTGTACGGAGATAGCAACTTCTCCAACAATCCAGCACGACGACCTAGAAACCAGAGAAGAACTAGAGAACCAGGTGAGAAGCCAACGTCGACATTCTTGCTGTCGTAGAGAGCCTTCTGGGTTGCTTGTGAAGCCAACAGCCTAGAGCGGTCAATCTCACGTGCGTGGTCGGCACGAGCGATAGCATCACGTGCGTATTCGCTTGACGGAGGTGTAGTAGTTGGTAGTAGGGTGTCCAGTGGTAAAGTCAGATTACTGCCATGGAGCATATCAAAAGGTGAATAACTTGCTGTATCATGGAATCATAGGCGAAGGTCACGTGAGGTAGCCCTAGGTCCCAGTCATGGTGGTCAGATAAGACGTACATCAAGAGCATGTCCGTGAGGGTATAATTTAGGCGTTCGGTAAGGCCCTTTGTTTGAGGATGGTTGTATGTGGTCAGTTTGTGTTGCGTTGAGGAAGAGCGCAAGAGGTCGTCGAGTACGCGGGACAAAATGCGCGTCCACGATCGATGAGAAATTGCCGAGGAGCGCCATGGTGTAGAATTACATCGTGGAGCAAAAAGTCGGCAACGTCAGTAGCAGTGCTGGTGGGGAGGGCTTTAGTGATGGCCTACCTGGTCGCATGGGTTACAATAACGGTGACTCACTTAGTTCCAGTGTTTGATTCAGGGAACGGTCTCAAGAGGTCTACACCAACACGGAAAAAAGGTTTGGTAGGGATGGAGATCAGGTGAAGGATGCCAGAAGGGGGTGCGGCAGGTCGTTTTCGACGTTTGCATTTATCGCAGGAGGCTTCGTAGCGTCGAACGGACCGAGCGAGAGCACGCTAAAAGAAGCGGCACCAGACGTGGTTGTATGTGCGAAATACGCCTAAGTGGCCGGAAGTTGAATCGTCGTGAATCTCATGCAGGACCGCTGAACGGAGATGGTTAGGCATGACTAGACGTAGCTCAGGGCCATCTGTGTGCACGCTACGACGCTACAGCGAGCCATTTAGGAGAACGAACATGCGGAGTGACACGTCATTAGGGTCAGATTCCAGACGGGCAGTGAGTGACCACGAGGAAAGATCTCGACGCTGTTCGTCACCAATCTGACAAAACCTAGACATGTCCATGACACTGGCGCCAGGCTCGCCGACCGATTGATCTGGTTGGTCAACAGGGTGGCGGGACAAGCAATCGGCATCCGGTTGGAGGCGTCCAGGCTTGTAGGCAACTGAGTAGGAGTAATCCTGAAGACGCAACGCCCAAGGACCAAGTCATACAGAAGGGTCTTTCAGTGAAGAAAGCCGACAGAGGGCGGGATTATCTGTTACGACAAGAAACGGGTGGTCATACAAGTGAGGACGAAATTTCGAAACCGCCCAGACAAGGGCAAGGCATTCTTGTTCTGTTATAGAGTAGTTACACTCAGACTTTGAAAGGAGACGACTTTCATGTGGAATCACACGATCAGTGCCCCGCTGAGTTTGGGCCAAAACTGCGCCGATGCCGCGACCGCTAGCGCCTGTCCGCACTTCTGTAAGAGCATCTGGGTCGAAATGTGCAAGTATCGGTGGTGTTGTTAGAGTAGTTATTAGACGAGAGAAAGCGTTAGCTTGAAGAAGACACCAACGAAACGGGAAGTCGTGTTTGAGAAGGTCTATAAGTGGGCGTGCGAGTGCCGCAAAGTCTTTTACGAACCGGCGAAAGTAAGAGCATAGGCTCACGAAACTGCGAACATCGTGGATAGAGTGCGGAACGGGGAAGTTCCTTACTGCGCGTACTTTTGCCGAGTCTGGTCGTACACCGGAAGCATTAACAAGGTAGCCCAACACAGTAATTTGATGAACACCGAAGCGGCACTTCGAGGAATTCAGCTGGAGGCTGGCATGTCGGAATGTTGATAGTATGGTCGAAAAGCGTTCAAAGTGTGTGGAGAAGGTGTGTGAGAAGATTAATACGTCATTTAAGTAACACAAGCCCCTCGCCCTTTTAAATTATTCAAGCAGCGTATCCATCATTTTTTCGAAGGTTTCTGGGGCATTGCAGAGACCGAACGGCATAACCTTGAATTAGTAAAGGCTATCGGGGGTAACAATTGCAGTTTTCTCACGATCCATTTCGTCTACAGCAATTTGCCTGTAGCCGGATCGGAGGTCAAGAGATGAAAAAAAGGTGGCGTCATGAAGACAGTCAAGTGGGTCGTCAATACGTGGAAGAAGATACACGTCTTTCTGGGATATTTTGTTTAGGTGCTGATAATCAATACAGAACCACCAGGAGCCGTCTCCTTTACCGACACTACTGGGGTAGCCCAAGGGCTTGACGATGGTTCGATGATGTCTTTCGATACCATGTTGTCCACTTCCTTCTGAATGACTGCTCGTTCTGATGCGGACACGTGGTAAGGCTGACAGTGTATGGAGGCAGTGTCACCAGTGTTAATTCGGTGTTTGACAATATTTGTCTGGCGCAAAGGACAATCACAGATATCGAAAATGTCACCGTACGAGGCCAAAACGCAGCAGAGAGCGTCGGCCTGATCAGGCGAAAGGTCTCGTTCAATCATATTTCTAACGATGGCTTTGGCAGAACCGGGTAACCGTGAGACTTCGGCTTGGTCCGGAACAGGTACAGCGACAACGTTTATGTCATCATCTCTGATGGCAGGGAGTTGAACAAGCGACATCTAGTAGGGACTACTTGAGGAATGAGGCCGAAACTTAGCAGCGGAACAAACACACAGTTGTCCACTATGGTGGCGATGGTATGCGGCACTGTAACACTGCGTGTCATTCGTGCGTCTGTTATCTGTGAAATGTTGTAGTCTCCATCAGGTTCTGAGGGGTCGGTGACATACAGACGTATGTGAACGCTTGAGGCAGCAAGCGAACAAAAGTGGTTTGACCCAAGCGGCTGACGGGCTTTTCACAGGCATCAGAGAGCAGGAGAAGGTCGAGGCTGAGCGTGCCAGAAGAACAGTCAAATAAAGCCGAGTGTGCCGAGAGGAAATAAAGGCCTAGTATAAGGTCATTGGGGCGACGATCTAGAACGGCAAAAAGAACTACGGTGTGACGACCTGCAATGTTGACACGAGCAGTGCATATTCCCATGACTTCTACAGCGCCGCCATCGGCAATACGTACGGCTTGAGTCGTAGAGGGCGTCATGATCTTCTGAAAACGGTGGCGTAGATGTGCGCTCAATATATAGGTGGGTGCCTGTGTCAACAAGGGCAGTAAAAGGAACATTGTCGACTTTTACTTCAATGAGACTGTGGCGTGTGGCCAGCGTCAGTAGAGGGTTTCCAGGCGTCGTTAGTATTGCAGCTTCACCTCCATAAGCTGCAACATCTAGTTTTTCTGTTGCGATCGTCCAGAGAGAAGCTCGGCGAAGAAAAACATCAAGGCGGTGGAGAGCGGGATTGGCGGCGTAGCGGATACGGGGAGCAGGAGTAGAGGCGACCGGAAGAAGGGGCGTCATTGGGGAGAGGATTGTGAGGAGGAAGCGAGCAAAAGTTGGACGGTGTAGCAGCTAGACGTCCAGAAGTGGTAGGGCGCATATAAGTAGGGTAGCTCTGACGTGGTGAGTTGGACCAGCGGCAATGGCAATAACGAGAATATGTCCAGGTTGTTGACAGGAAAGAAGATAGGCTGGTCGTCAGGGGTTCGCCATTGCGTAGGGTTCTGGAAGGGCGATGATGAAGCAGATTGGCGAGCCTTACCGGAGGGGTATGGGCGTACTCGAAGGTGAGCCACGGAATACGCTGACGGAAGACCGAGATTGGCGAACTCCTGCCTCACCAAAACTTGAATTAGGTCTACTGATGGGTGTGATAGGTGAGTGGCTTGGACCGTAAAAACAGGCTGTTTAAGGGGAGCTGGACAGGCAGCTCCAAGCTCCCGACGAACAATTCGGGTTGCGTGGTCATACGTGGCGCGTTGGCGAGCAGCTTCACACGATAAAGTTGCGGCCGTGTGGGCAGTCGTGTGAATCTCTGTGTGATACGGCGGCTATTGGCGTGTTCAAACCGCCAGCACTATTCGGTGATTTCATCGATGGTAGGGACGTTAGTGTATACAAGGAGGTTGAAGGCATCTTCGGCGATGCCTTTAAGCACATTCGATACGTCCTCAGACTTGGCCATGTGTTCGTCAACCTGGCGGCAAAAGGCGATGACGTCATGAATATACGCGACGTAGGATTCGGTAGACGTCCGTGCCCGAATAGCCAACTGATTTCGCTTAGTTATCTGTTGTGCAGCGGTGTTCCCAAAGAGGTCACTGATCTCCTCCTTAAAAGAGTCCCAGCTGGTAATGTCGGCTTCGTGCGTCTCGAACCACACCCGCGGAGGGCCATCAAGGTAAAAAAGCACGTTGGCAAGCATGAGTGTCGGGTCCCATCTAAAGCTGGCGCTGATCCGTTCATACACGTTGAGCCGCTTGTCAACGTCAAAGCCATCCTGTCCGGAAAATGCGCCAGGATCCCAAGCAGGAGGTAGAACAACGTAAGTCGGAGTCACAAAATAGGCGGGTAGTGAAGACGATGTACATTGAACCAGTGACACGGTAGGAGCCGTGATGATGCGGCCGCTGTGCAGCTTCGTGATGGGTACAGGGAAGGACCAGCACGTCCACCACAAATATTTTACGTAAGATGAGATGGGACGTGACTATATTACATTGTATTTAACCGATAACATCGGAGCGCACAACACATAACGAGTAAACCAAACCTCTTTGTCGTCTTCTCTCCATAGAATGGTTCACCCTTCATGCGATAGCTACACATAGCAATATATTGAGACCTTCCCATAATCGAGCAGCCCTCCTCAGTCCTTTTGAATTATATGGCCGCGTGCTTTTAGGAAACACGAAACACAGTGATGTGCGTCACTCCTTCCACAGAATCTTTGCTGGATGTGTTTATGGCAAACACAAGCACGAAAAGCGTGATGTCGGGTTCTCTGGTATTAGCGACCACTTTCTTGTATACGTATTTGCAAGAACATCGGTGAAACATGAGCTCCAGGATTCAGGAACAAAAACAATGACTCAGAAAACCACCGACCACCGGTCAGACATCACAGGTTTTTTCTTCATAGATTCAGACTGAATATTGGGAAGAAAGTTACATCATCTGCCCCTAAAGGGAACCATAAAAAGACGCGAAGATGCACTGGGGGTGCACGCCAACTTTCTGTCTACATTACTTCGCCGTTTCCGCTAATGTGTGCTGTTTGTATTCAGTGCGTGTGTTACTATTACGTTTTGTTTGTGCATTGTCGAGGAAATTTCGCCTGAATCAGGCAGTTGCATCGCCGATTTCCAGTCGCTGCAGTTGTCTCAAAAGCCTCCCTGGCCTCGCCGCAGACTCGTGTTGTCTTTATGTAGCGGAAGCAGTAGCTCGACGCCAACACTTTGCTTCGACGCTGGCGTTCAGGACCTTGGGGGTTTGCAGCTTGACGCCGACACTTGGTTTGCACTTCTCTGGCCCGCTTTTCGGAATCACTTTGCCTGCGCAGGCATTTGCGTTCGGCATCATTAGCCCTGCGCTGCTGCTGCTCCGCGACGATCTTGGTCTCGGCAAAGGTTGGAGTACTGCTGCGACTGGCATCGGCGTTGACGTTACAACTCATCTAAACAGGAGCAAAGCGATAATGAAGGAAGCTGGCCAAGCCCACGCGCTTATATGATATGGAGGAGGGAGTGTGTTGAAAGGCTCCAGTGCGAGTGTACGAGAGGAGAGAAGGCAACCGAACGCCTGCGCAAAAGAGGAGAGTGAGAGGAAAGTTAGCACATGCACAGAATAGCGCGGACGCCACCGGATCAAGCTCGCTCATGATGATTTAGAAGTCAGACATAGTGACTGCAGATTCAGCCTACAAGGCATATTATTTTATATTAAAATTCATCTACCTCGACCCTTTTATCTTGGTGCGCAAGCCTGTAAAAACAAGGTAAGGATCGTAAACCATGAGTAAACCATGAATGCATCAAAACAATAAAACAAAGAAGTTGCAGTTTTGGCACAAGGCCGAAGCAATGAGTGCGATAGCAACACATCGGGCTGTTATACGATGTAAGGTTAGGAGATTTAGGAATCATACAAAATGTAGTTAACATGGTCGATTTTGGTTGAATTGACAGTAGTGCAGTAAGCACAATATCTAAATAGGTGTTGTGATTAGTTGACTGTGGACGTCTGAGAGGAGTCAAAGTCCAAGTTCACCATCGAGAAATGTGACAAGCCACTGGTTTTTGCGTCAAAGTGCATTAACCTTGAAGTCTCCAGTGACTGTAAACGGCAAATCCAGTAGGCAAACCACATGGGTTGTGCAGCGAGCAGTTCATGACGTCAGTCCGCAACGTCCCTTGTCAAGTGTACACTGCGTCACTACAACTTATCGGGGGTACTGAGTTGAGTTTGTCCCTCTCAAGGGATAGTGTTGGTGCGCTTTTTAATGGGAACCGAATGCATGGCATGCGTGACAACACCAGCAACTTTCCGAATAGTCGTTGTCATAATGCGATCAATTTTTCCTGTTGCTTCCGAAGTAAAAGTGGAGCCAGAGGCGTTTCGAAATGCCCCTTTCACGTCACTGTATGCGTTTCAGGGAACCCACTCCTTCATTAATCAAGCCGTCTGACACATCAATGTTTACGAAAGGCATGCATGACTTGCCCAAAACAAGTACACGCTTTGTCCAAGAATGTTTCTTTCAATTGACAGTAAGACAGGGATAAATTGTGTATATACAAACCTCACAGTTAGCGAGATAAACTGTATGAGCGACGTGGTCTAGTTGCTTAATGTAGCGTGCTGAAGATTGACAGCTCGCTGGTTCAAATTCCCGGTGGATGCCTTGTAATTTTCTTCTTCCACATAATTTTCATTTCCTGAGCATATATATATATATATATATATATATATATTCAGGACATGATGGTGGCGGAAAAAGTCTGTTCACACATAATTGCTACCGCAATAAAATGACATTGTTCGAAAAGCTTTTTTCAATTGTCGGCTGAATTCTGACTGATATTTAGGCAATACAAAAATAATCTAACCTTGTTTCTCATAAGTGAACAAGACAGATATCAGCATGACCAGTTTTTCAGGAAATACTGTCATGAAACAGATGTCCGGAAAATTTCGACTAAAAATTGTTACGCCGTAAGCAGCCTCCATAAAACCATACCCAGCTGCCATAGACTATCAATGATATCATTGCAAACAGTAATATATATGCATAGGAAAACTTGCTGAAGCACTGAATATTTTTTTTTCAAAATGCGCTTAGTACAGGACAGTGCGCTTCTCCTAGAACACATAGTATTACAGAAAGTAAGCACAGTATCTACTTACAGCCAATGAATGAAAATGTTCCGGGTATCTCTGCGTCTTTCAGAAACAGCAGAGGTAAGGATATCGACATTATACAAATCGAGCCTGTAAGTTTCGTGCTCGACAATATTGCTTGCTCTTTTTCTTTCTCACATATAGCCGCATATACTGTGCAGTAGCATCCAGCTATCTACACGGGACTGTGCCGGCCATATCTGGCTAACTACGAAGGGTGGCCCCTAATCGCATTGGTTTCATCGGTGACGCTGGTGCAGCCTGCGTTGCTTTGTGATGACGCCGCTTTGCTCCAACATGACTCCCTTCCTGGGGCGCCACTTGTTCATCACGTGACGTCGGCACGCTGCTTTAAAAGGAATCAACCCCAATGGTGCGATTATATACAAATTTCAAATCCGGACGGAGGCGGTCTGTTCCATTCAGTCGCACACGATTGGCCCGTTTGAACCGTGACGAATGCTGTGACGTTCTATGTGACGTGGAACAAGGTGTCACGTGACTGTTTTTCTCCGGTTTTCGGAGGAAGGCGAAGGAACGGTCTGAGAGACGGTCCGAAAGGAACCAAGTGAATTGAAATGGCTGCAAAGGGGCATGGATTGGATTGAAATGAAAGGGCTTCGCGACTTTTCGGCATCCGAGCACTTAGACAACATGGGGTTTTCTACTGTCACGGTTCTTCGTTTCGCCTGTGCGGCAGCGGTTCAGCGCGTCGCTGATCACTTGCCACAGCCGCCGCCGGTCGGCGACCATGACGCCTTGCTGCAGCTCGATGACTTTTGCCGTGAGTTGTGGATGTTCGGTCATAAAGGCGAGCACCAGTGCGCACTGGCCCTCGGAAACGTGGAAGAGCCGCTGCTGCTGGTGGCTAGCGGTGCCGTTGCCCACCGCCGTGACTGCGCTCGACTGAGCCAACGGCTTCGAAGGTTGCGCCACAGAACACCTACAAGTTTGGTTGTGCCGTTTGGTGGTGGAGATACGAGAATAGTAACTGCTTGAAACTGGGTTGTACCTAGCGCCTAACCATACCGCTAAATTTAGCGTTGTTTCAAAACAGTAACAGTAAAAATACGTTTGGATTGTACCGTATTGCTTCTTGAACGTTTAAAAACTAGTTCCAACACATTTTAATAGTTATAAATATTAGTTAATACTTCTCAACAACTTACTAACACTTTTTACTTTGCTCTACGGTCCCCAAGTCGAGGTCAAAATGATGACGCAGGCCTTCTTTTCCTTCATTGGCTGTTTGCTTCCCCTTGTCCTCGCGACCACTGCGGACCGCCCACTTTTTGACGTCACCGACAAAACGCCTCCGTCCGGATTTCGAATTTGTAAATAATTGCACCACAGGCCTTCAGTTTTTGTGGGCACGGCAGACCATCAACAAGCATGTCGATTCATAAGCCTTTCCTTTGCTTCATGCCGATCAATGACTACTATTGTACAATTAAGAGCGATTACTGTGGTCTTGTGGTCTTGCCGTGCCCCCAACAGTGCATCGCTATTGTCAAAATTTTGTTTTATGTGTGCTTGCTCGCGCTGTGCGGGGATGTCGAGTTAAATCCCGGTCCCTCCAGCGGCAGTAACTGCTCTGTTGAATACATGCTAGAGGAATTATTATCAGGGCAAAGTAATCTGACTAAGGAAATAACGGCGCTTAGGGAACAACAGGCTAGCATGGAAAGACTGGTGGCTAATCTTGGAGCCAGGTTTTTTGAGCTAGAAAACAAAGTTTCTCGTGTGGATGACCTCGAACGAAGTGTTCAATCTCTGGAAGCAAAACTGACCGACCACGAGGATAGGAGCAGGTGATCAAATATGGTGGTATTTGGTATCTCTGAAGACCCGAATGAAACTGAATCAGTCTTTAAAAGTAAAGTTCTCGATGAAACGTTTGCTGTAAAGATTGGCATTCATTGTAAATCCATCGATAGAATACATTGACTTGGGAGGCCGGGCAAACAAGGACCAGTCATAGTACATTTTCAGGACTATAACAAAAGGCGGCTTGTACTGAAGAATGCTTATAAATTGAAAAGCTCCAGTACATCTATCCCGAATGACTATTTCCGAAATACACTGATAGAAAGAAGACACCTGTGGAACAGCGCAAAGGCTGAGAAAGAGCAGGGAAAAAAGTTACCTTAAATATTAACAAACTTCGAGTGGGCAATAAGCTTTTCTTTTGGGATGAACAGAAAAACTCGAGAATCCGAATTCAAGTTGACCAGGGCACTTCGAGGAATGACTGACGCGCACCCTTAGCACCTAAAAAATTGCGTGTCCTAAACATTAATGCTTGAAGCATTGTTAACAAGTCTGAGAATCTTGAATCACTTATCTTGAGTTACAGTCCTCATGTAGTCATTTTAACTGAAACGTGGCTGCATGACGATATTCATGACACATTTGTTTTCCCACCATCTGATCAGACCTTTCGTCGCGATAGGTCTTCGAAGGGGGTGGAGTCGCAGTTTTGGTTATTGATTGATATGTGGGGTTTAACGTCCCAAAACCACCATATGATTATGAGAGACGCCGTAGTGGAGGGCTCCGGAAATTTAGACCACCTGGGGTTCTTTAACGTGCACCCAAATCTGAGCACACGGGCCTACAACATTTCCGCCTCCATGGGAAATGCAGCCGCCGCAGCCGGGATTCGAACCCGCGCCCTGCGGGTCAGCAGCCGAGTACCTTAGCCACTAGACCACCGCGGCGGGGCCGCAGTTTTGGTTAAAGAAAACATATCTGCTGTTCTCTTACGTCAAGCGAATAACTTAGAAACTGTATCATTCCAACTTACTTGCTGGGGTAAATAATTTTTGTTTGTGGTGTACCAAGCCCCTAACTCACCTGCCCAATTTCTTTCTGACCGTTGCGAACATATTGCATCCTTTAAAAGTACAAATGTGATGCTTATAGGTGCTTTTAATTCCCCAGGCATTGATTGGGAGAACTCGTCCTTCTTTGTCGAATCCAACTTGCACGTGAACTACCTACGCAACATCATCCTTTAACATAGCTTGCAGCAAGTTGTCAAACAACCGACACATATTCACGATACGTCAGCAACGATTCTCGGTCTTATTTTTGTAAGTCGATCAATTGAGAACTTTTCTGTCTCTGTTGAATCTAACATTTCGGACCACAAACTCGTGTATTTCACGTGCTTATTGAAACAGTGTGACATCATTAAAAATAACAAAATCACTATTTAAGATTATTCTAGAGCCAATGAAGAAAGTGTTTTAGATTATCTTGAAATATGTCTTGACAGTTTCCAAGGCCATGATATTACTGCACTTTGAAGCCATTTTAAAGAAATTATCAATCTTTGCCTCAACAATTTCATCCCGAGCAAACTTGAACGTACATCAAAAGCTACTCCCTGGATGACAAGCGCTATCTTGCAACTTAGAAGAAGAGTTAAGAGCTTACGACGGCGGTGTGCTTCACGTGAAGTTTTTCAACAAATGCAAGATAAGCTAAATCTAAAAGTGAGACATGCTAAGCGTTGGTACTTCCAGCATACGGTACCAGAGTTTATTCGCTCCGCGCCACAAAAATTTTGTGGCTTTTTAAGAAAAAAGAATCAGGAAATTTGCCACATTGTACACGAGGGAATCATCATTAACGAAAGGCACAACATTGCGCAATATTTTAATGAATACTTCGGCAGTGTTTTTTCCAGTTTTCATGCTTCTACACTTCATAACCGTAGACTATACTTCCCTGCTTCCGATGTTGTATCAATGCCAGGTGTCGTTTCTATGCTACTTCACCTTAAAACTGAATCTTCCTCAGGTCCAGATGATACACCTAATGTTTTTCTGAAAAGGTATGCAGAAAAGTTAGCACCTTTCATAGCTCGTATATTTCAAATGTCCCTGTCTTCAGCTACACTGCCTAATGATTGGCTTTTGGCACGTGTTTTACTCGTATTAAAAAAAGGTGACCCCACAATAGTAACAAATTATCGCCCTATATCACTAACCTTCTCATGTTGCAAACTACTTGAACACATCATAGCTAAAGAAATTGATAAGTATTTAGAGGATAACTGCATACTGTCATCCTGTCAACATGGCTTTCGCAAAGGTTTCTCCACTATCACACAGTTAATTACCAACAGTTGTTCTGGATTTCGCTAGTGTTCTTAATGGGTCAGGCCAGGTTGATGTAATATTTCTAGATTTCAAGAAAGCGTTCGATCTTGTATTACATAGCAAGCTTATTTCTAAACTAGAATCGATTAATCTTCCTGCTTATTTAGTTAATTGGGTGGCTGCCTATCTGACCAACCGCAGTCAGGTTGTTTCTGTTATTGGCCACTCATCTGAGAAGCTACCAGTCTCATCTGGTGTGCCTCAGGGCTGTGTCCTTGGCACCTTATTATTCTTGATACTCATAATGACATAACCAACAAAGTTCAATCGCCTGTTCAAATTAGATTATTTGCGGATGATTGTGTACTTTATAATAAATTTATAAGCCAAGAAGATCATGTATTGCCCAACAATAATCTCCAAAGTATTCTTTCTTGGTATGATTGGTCGAGCATGCAGTTAAATTTCAGTAAAACAGTGTATATGTCAGTAACAAGAAAGAAATCTAAGAAACTTTTTTTTGGGTACAAGCTGGGTTCCGAAATGCTTGCAGAAGTGAAGAAGTACAAGTACCTGGGAATCACAATAACTAATAATGTGATGACGTTTATTGAACCGGAGAAGTCGCAAAGATGTCGCAACGAAAAGTGGCCGTACGACAAGTCTGGCAAAAGGCGGCCCAGGTTCTCGTGCAATCAGAGCACGGGGTTTTTCCTTCTCTTTGGAAGACGCATACACGTTAGTGCGTATGCTCCACTACAATACCCCCGGGTTGAAGAGTAGCCATCCTGGCGACTCAGGGAGTAGGCACAATGAGGGGGTCGTAGTAGGGCTTGAGACGGTCGACGTGTACGGTCTCGCGTCCTCGACGGCGCAAATCTGGCGATTGTGTTAGGGGCTCGACGATGTAATTCACTAGTGAGGTTGCGTCAATGATACGGTATGGACCATGGTACCGGGCCAGAAGTTTAGAAGACAGGCCAGGAACGTGCGGGGGCACCCAAAGCCACACGAGGGAGCCAGTACGAAACGTAGGCGCTATGTGATGAGCGTCATCATGTCGGGTTTTTTGTAGACCTTGAGCCTCACTTTTCATAGACCGAGCCAACTGACGGCAGTCTTCAGCGTATCTGGTGACTTCCGAAAGCGGGGAGCACTCCGATACATCAGGGTGGTACGGGAGTATGGTGTCGAGTGGGTGGGATGGTTCGCGGCCGTACAACAGAAAGAACGGGGAAAAATCGGTAGTCGCTTGCGTCACGGTGTTGTAAGCGAAGGTAACAAAAGGCAAGACAGCGTCCCAGTTAGTGTGGTCGGAGGAGGTGTACATCCTCAGCATGTCGCCAAGTGTGCGGTTGAACCGTTCAGTGAGACCATTCGTCTGTGGATGGTATGCGGTAGATTTCCGGTGGATGATGTTGCATTCAGCGAGAATAGCTTGGATGACCTCCGACAGGAACACTCGACCCTATCACTGAGTAATTCCCGTGGAGCCCCATGGCGGAAAATGAAGCTGCGGAGAATGAAGAGTGCAACTTCGTGGGCGGTCGCTGCTGGTAGAGCTGCAGTCTCAGCGTAGCGTGTCAGATGATCGACGCCGACAATAATCCACCGGTTTCCAGAGCGACTATATGGGAGGGGGCCATAGAGATCGATACCCACGCGGTCGAATGGGCGAGCCGGGCATGGGAGCGGCTGTAACATGCCAGTAAGGTACCGCGGAGGTGTCTTGTTCTGTTGGCAAGTGGTGCAAGACTGAACGTATTTCTGCACAAAGCGATACATTCCTCGCCAGTAATATCGTTGGCGCAGCCTTTCGTAGGTTTTCAGGACACCTGCGTGAGCACTTTGAGGGGCTGCAAGGAAATTCATGCAGATGACAGAGCGCATATGAGTTGGGACAGCAAAGAGCCACTTCCGACCACCAGGCATGTAGTTGCGGAGGTACAGAATGCTGTCTCGCACGGAAAAGTGGGCTGCTTGTCGGCGTAGCGCTCTCGTGGAAGGGACAGCAGACGGATCGGTAAGGTAGTCGAGTAACAATGCAAGGTATGGATCTTTACGCTGCTCCGAAAGCATGTCAGTGGTGTCTATTGGTGACAAGGTGGTAAAAAGTGGTGACAGAGAAGCCACATCTGGGGTTAAAGGCGATCGCGAAAGTGCATCGGCATCTGCATGCTTGTGACTGGAACGATATACTACACGGATGTCGTATTCTTGCAATCGAAGTGCCCAACGTCCCAGGCGTCTGGACGGGTCTTTCAATGTGGACAGCCAACATAGAGCGTGGTGGTCTGTGACCACGTCGAAAGGGCGGCCGTAAAGGTACGGGCGAAACTTCGTCAAGGCCCAGATTACGGCCAAACACTCCTTCTCTGTCACGGAGTAATTCAATTCAGCCTTCTTGAGAGTGCGACTTGCATAGGCGACTACGTATTCAGCTTGGGTGCCTTTCCGTTGTGCCAAAACTGCACCAAGACTGATGCCACTTGCATCGGTGTGAATTTCTGTGGCAGCAGCGGGGTCGTAGTGACGAAGAATGGGTGGTGAGGTCAGCAGGCGGCGCAGCTGGCGAAATGCGTCGTCACATGCAGGTGACCATGCAGATATACCTTTGCTGTTGGAGAGCAGACTTGTTAGAGGTGCGATGATGGACGCGAAGTTGGGCACGAAGCCACGAAAGTAGGAGCAGAGACCGACGAAACTTCTTAGGGCTTTCAGTGATGTGGGCAACGGGAAGTCAGCGACAGCCCGAAGCTTATCGGGATCCGGAAGAACACCGTCTCTTGTGATGACATGTCCCAAGATGGTTAGTTTCCGTGCTGCGAAGTGGCACTTTTTGGAGTTAAGTTGTAGGCCCGCAGAAGTTAGACACGTCAGAATCTCGTGGAAATGAACAAGATGTGTCGGGAAATCAGACGAAAAGACTACGATGCCGTCCAGGTAACACAAGCAAGTTTTCCACTTATGGGCACGCAAGATGGTATCGATCATGCGCTCAAATGTGGCAGGTGCGTTGCAGAGCCCAAATGGCATCACTTTGAACTCATATAGGCCATCTGGCGTTACAAAGGCTGTTTTAGGGCGATAACATTCAGCCATTGGCACCTGCCAATACGCAGAACGCAGATCCAAGGATGTAAAGTACTCGGCGCCTTGTAAACAGTCCAGAGCATCGTCTATTCGTGGTAGCGGGTAGACATCTTTCTTCGTAATCTTGTTTAAGCGGCGATAGTCCACGCAAAATCGAACGGTGCCATTTATTTTCTTTACCAGAACGACAGGTGATGGCCAAGCGCTTTGAGAAGGCTGTATCACTCCACGTTTAAGCATGTCGTCTACTTGCTCCGTAATGACGCGGCGCTCTTCGGCGGAAACACGGTAAGGACGCTGTCGCAGAGGCAAATGTAAGCCGGTGTCAATAGTATGAGTGATAGTCGTGGTGCGGCCCAAAGCAGTTTCTTGAAAGTCGAAAGAAGAGCGAAACTTGTTAAGGAGAGCAACAAGTTGGCGGCGATGCGAGAGGGGAAGGTCTGCATCAATAGCATTGTCGAAGGCTGAAAAACTTGATGGCTCAGACGCATGAGTTATTGCGGCAATGTGACATGGCGTTTCGTCGGGAAGAATAATATCATCAATATAGTCGACAGGTTGCACATATCCCAACGTTTAACCACGAAGTAAGCTGATGGGGTAGTTGCAGTGGTTGGTAACCAGCATTACGGTTAAACCAGATGCAATAGTAAGAACGGCAAATGGGAGAACGATGCCCTTGCGTTCAGTAAAAACAGGAGATGGCGTAAACACCACCGTGGCGTCAGGTTGCGCCACACATGAAAGGCTTACAGGGACCAAAGCTTCCGGGGGCAAGGTGATGTCGTCGTCAGCGATGAGTTTGCAGAGCGGAGGAGACCGGTCGAGTGGTGGAAATTCATATGTTGGCACAATAGACACTTCGGCACGGGAACAATCGATGATAGCTTCATGACCTGATAAGAAATCCCAACCGAGGAGAAGGTCATGAGAGCAAGATGGCAGAACAAAAAACTGTACGACGTAGAAAACGTCTTGGATGACGACGCGCGCCGTACACAGAGCCGAGGGGTGAATGCGTTGCGCGCTAGCCGTGGACAGCACCATGCCACAGAGAGATGTGGTCACTTTCTTCAGTTTCCGACAAAATTTGGCGTCCATCACAGAAACGGCGGCCCCGGTATCAATTACCGCTAATGTGGCGACTTCCTCAACATCGACATCAACAACATTTTTCGGCGAAAACGGAGGCCTTGGGAATTGCGCACAAGTTGCAGTTCTTGCCTCCGGAACTGCACTGATTAGTTTCCCTCCTCAGGAGGTGGTCGACGACGCATAGGCGATGGCGACCGGCGTCGAGGGGATGGGAAACGAGCAGTCGGATGGGCGGCGATCCGAGTCTGAGTGCCTCTGTTCATATGCAGATGCGGTGGCCTGCTGTGGCGCGTAGGTAGGAGTTCCGAAGTATGCGTTTGCAGGTGGGGGGCAGAAGCGTGCAATGTGGCCAGCGATGCCACAGGCGAAGCAGATAGGACGATTGTCTTGGGTGCGCCACTCATTAGATCGATGGAAAAAGCGAGGTGAGGGCCTGTAAACTGGAGGCGAGGCCGGAGGAGGTGGAGCTGATAAGGCGACTGGATGCGGTGAGGGCCGCGCGACCACAGCTGCGTAGCTGAGAGGTGAAGGTGGTGCAGGTGGTGCGTAGTCGACAGCTGAGAGATTAGGTGCTACTGAAGTGCATGGGTAAGGGGCCTGCACTGTAGGGAGGACATCACAAATTTCCGTGCGTATGGCCTGCTGCAGTGTCGTAGGCAGGCTTGCGGTGGGCGCGTCGCTATGCGGCAGCAGGGAGAGCTGTCGGGCGACTTCCTCCCTGATGAAGTCTTTGATCTGGTTGGACAGACTTTCTTGGCAAACGTTGGCATTTGTGAGTGTGACGGCCGCGATTGAATCCGGCGGTGGGACACTCTGTCGGGCGATGGAACGCTGACGGCGCAATTCATCAAAGCTCTGGCAGAGGCTTACGAGGATTGCCACCGTGTTCGGGCTTTTCGCTAGCAACATCTGGAATGCGCCATCCTCGATGCCCTTGAGAATCTGCCGAATTTTTTCTTCTTCGGGCATAAATGAATTCACACGCCTGCAAAGGTCGAGCACGTCCTCTATGTAACTAGTAAATGTCTCGCGAGGCTGCTGGGCTCGGTGGCGCAGGCGCTGGTCAGCGCGGAGCTTGCGGACCTCTAGTCGGCCGAACGCTTCAGTGACGAGTGTCTTAAAGGAGGACCAGTTGGCGATGGCGGTTTCGCGGTTCGTAAACCAAAGTTTAGCTACGTCTGCCAAGTAAAATATAACGTAGGCGAGCTTAGAGTCGTTGTCCCACTTGTTGCTGGCGCTTACGCGTTCGTACAAGGAGAGCCAGTCCTCGACGTCTTGCTCACCACTGCCGCTGAAGATTGGTGGGTCCCGTTGGCGAGTAGCGCCGGGGCAGGTAGACGGGACAGCCGGTGGTGCTGGCTGGGCTGGGATGGGCAGGTTGGCGACTGCGTCAGTCATGTTTTGCAGTGGTCTCTCGGGCAACATGCGAGAGCGGAGCTCCAGGTCTGCTTGGGGATCTCAGCAGCCTCCACCAAATGTGATGACGTTTATTGAGCCGGAGAAGTCGCAACGATGTCGCAACGAAAAATGGCCGTACGACAAGTCTGGCAAAAGGCGGCCCAGGTTCTCGTGCAATCAGAGCACGGGGTTTTTCCTTCTCTTTCGAAGGCGCATGCACGCTAGTGCGTATGCTCCACTACAATAACCTTCATTGGATCATGCACATTATCAACATATGCAACTCTTCGTTCAGAAAACTTCGTTTTCTCAGATATAAACTAAAGGATGCACCCTCTAGTACAAGGTAACGGCTTATACATCACTAATTCGGCCTAAACTTCTATACGCCAGCATTGTTTTGAATCCGTATACAAAAAGTATTATCAGTAGACTGGAAATGATTCAGCGTAAAGCTGTCAAGTTCATCTATTCTAAATATCGTATTAGTGACTCTCCCTCTAGTTTAATGTTGCAGAAAAGTATTCAAACACTACTCCTGCGCAGAAAATACAGACTAAAATTCCTGTTTGCACCGAAAAATAACCTCTTTGCCTCTAACCCAAGTCCTTATTTATTGTCGCTTACTGCTCGAACAACACGGCATCGTCATGCTGACCCTATCGGACATGCACTAATATTTTCAAATATTTCTTCTTCCCAAGAACTATCACCGACTGGAACAACCTACCATTTCCCCCTTACATAACGACGATTTCTTAGAACATGTTACTATCTGAACTTTATACCATGATGTACCAGTTTTTATAGCTTCAATATATGTTATCCTTCCGTTCTTTGATCCTTAGTTTAAAAAGCCGATGTCACTTGCCTTATCTCATGCCTCTTTGTGTATGTATGTCGGATGTGCTTTTACAACACGGTCTTATTTCAGTGTGTGAAAACTTTTTGTTTCATGTTTCTACTTTTGTTGCTTCACCTTGACGTATCACTTTTAAAGAAATTATGTAGTTTTTGCCTTATTTTTTGCTGCAGTTTTTTTTGTACACATGCCAGTGTTATTTTTTGCTGAGTATGCGATTGCTCTTCCTTTATTTGTTTTTTTGTGTCCTTTTGCCCTTCCTGCTTGAGCCCCAGTTTGGGCCTGCAGTATTTTATATATAAATAAATAAAAATAAAATAAAACATATACAAGCCTTGCAATAAACGCATTTTTTTAACATGATGGCGATCTCTTAAGTTATTGTCCTACACAAGAAGGGCGATAAGAATGATTTTGTCGAACCACGGGCTGATTTTTATACTTCCAATATTTTCAAAAGGCCTCCAGAAGATTATTCATAACCGGGTAACAAAACTTAGTCAGGCTTTCAAGCTATTTATTCGATCACAGTACGGCTTTCTTACTTGCAGGTCAACTGAAGCTACGCTGCTGAACAGAAGGAAATCATTCTTAAGACTTTTGAATATAAACGGGTATGTGTAGACACTTGCAAAGATAATTCGAAGGCATTTTATTGAATTCAGCCGCCACCTTATTAGAAAAACTGTAGCTATATGGTATTCACAGAATGCCATTTTTCTTGATAAAATGCCATATGAATCGTAGATTCATATGCTTAGGAAGTGCAGTCTTATAGTTGTAGCAGAATGTCTCTGGCGTCCGCAAAGGAAGCATATTGGGTTGTTTTGTTCATTATTCACAGAAACGCCACAAACACGAATACACGACGTGACTCCAGCCTGTTCTATACTGCAAAAAGTGCAATGTTTAACACCTTAAATGAATTATGCCCTAGATAAAACACAAAACTGGAGGAAAAACTTCTTGTTGATTAATTGTAAAAAAAACAAAGTTCGTTCTCTTTCAGCCACGTCAATTCTCAGTCATCTGTGATAGTCGCTTACTTCGAGGTAAGAAGCCTGTAAAATTTATAAACTCTATAAATACCTTAGATGTGACGTTTAGGAAAAATTATGTCCTTGTGTGAGTATTTGGGTTATGTTTTATCTCACATGGCTAAAAGTGTGTGTATTATTGCAAAAAGTCATCGCATTCTGTCTGTACCGATAAAACCATTGCGCTAATATAAGATTTTATCTAGCATATATTATTGTTTTTCGGTCTTGGAAAATTCACAGAGAAACGACTATAGAATATTTGTTACAAACAAGGGCTTATTTGTTCATAGCTAACGCTGATTACCGTGCGCACAAATAGAAATTGTTTCACCGTTTTGACATTGTGCCCACACACAAATTTTATGACTGGAATTTAGCTTTAGGATATAGAAAGCCACTTTAGCAAAATCAACATGGCCTGATAAATCTCGACAATCTCAGAGGCTATGCCGCTTTCTATTCCTTTCGGAAACAAAACTTTTTGAACATACCTATTTGTAGAACTGAGCATGGACGACGAATGCTACTGAATCGTTTCCCTCACCTGCTCAACGCACCGCTAAGTATAGTGATATCAAATAAGAAAAAAACGCCGTGTAAGGAATATAAAAAAACACTTTCTGTCTCTATGCGAAGAACTGTCGTAGTAGTTGAAGAGCGTTGCATTTGCAATGTTATGTTTGTTTTGCTTTCTGTTGATTTAGAAAAATCAACGGAGCCAAAATATTTGCTTTCATGGCCAACTACCCGTACTTAATTATCTTCACACATAATTTGTACCTGTTCATGGCAAACATTGTAAAGCTTTGTTTCGATTGTCATAAGCTCTCTCTCTCTTTTGTATGCGTCTTTTTTCTTTGTTTTGCACATATGTACACAATTGTTTATCTTTTTATAATATTCGCACCGACTTTATGGCAGTTTTAGTGATATTTTGTTTTAATGTACATAATGCACTGGTTTTTATATTGTAACAGTAATTGCACATACTCGTGTCTATTGTACGTTTTGTATAAGTGTGCTTGGGTTTTTCTAAGCAAACTTTAGCTTTTCGCGTGAGCTTGCCCATATCTTCACAACTAAAATAAACTTTGATTTGATGTAGTACATGGGCTGTTTGACCAAGTCCAGTGTTTTTACAACAGCAAATTTGTTATATTTGCGTCACTTCTAGAAATAACAAGGTGACACTGGGCTATTCAGTTAGTCGTGCACGTAACGAACAAGACCACTACTCTATGCAGGTAATGTGTCTTTTGTATATTATGCATCTGTGTCCATGAAGTTGGGGATTATCCCCCGTTCTGACCAGGATGCAGCAGTAGCGTGGAGCTCTAATAGGGCAAACCAGTCCTGTACAGGCCCATCGTCCACTGCTCCGGTGTGCTTGGGGATGGGAAGTTCAGTCGATGGTTCTGTCATGATGTTGGTCATGGTGTAAAGTGTGGATGCGCTTTTGTGGTCTACATACAGGTACTGGGTCTTGCTGAGGTGTTCGATGATGATGGCTTATAGATGAAGTGACTGCCAGGTCTTCATCCTTTTGACTTGTGTGCCACTATGATGAATGGAAGACGTGGCCTGGTGCATACTCCATTTTTATTCCAAAAGCATTTCTTCCTCATCAGCCTCTCCTAGCTACCATGGATTCATACTCCAAAAACAATGTGCTTTGAGCAGAGATGTATTTTTTAAAATTGAATTGATACTTGTATGTGTATTTGCCGTGAAACAAAGAAGTGCTAACAGACAGGGATTTAAGCAAGAGGCACACGGGAAATGTGCTCAACATTCAACTGAGGTTCATTGAAAAAAAAACACGCGAATTATTAACTGCAACCAGCAAGGGTGACAAAGTTTGTGATGCATACACCAGTGGTTGAAAACGGCTGTTATAATAAAGACTGGCTGCTGTAATGAATATGCATGCTTTTCTAATAAGGCTCAGTTGAATGTTCAGTGACTGTCCTGTGAGCCTCATGTTATATCCCCGTTTCTGAGAACTTGTTTTTTTAAGAAGTACAATAAATGCATCTTTTGGTATGTGCATTTAGGGAAATCGTACATAGAATCACATTAACTAGCCCAAATGCCAACCATGAAAGTATGAAGTAACGTTATTTACTACCTACTCGACCAAGGATACCAAACTGGTCTCAGGTAGCGGGCTCCAGTCACAGAATTTCGCCCTGCAAGGCCCAAGTCAGGGAAGAAGGTAGGATAGGAGCAGGGGTGCGTTGTCAGCAAATCATTGTCAGCTAATCATACCATTGAAACCGAAAATTTTTTTCATATCTCGCAATCCACATCTCACACTTTTAGGAGCGAAGCTCCTTAAGGCGTGGGTCTGTCCATCCTTCGTTGTCGTACGTAGCTACCAGTGGCGCATACCCGATCTAGAGCAGGAATGTGTCACAGGGGATGCGAAATGGGAAATGGCGGTAGTTGGAGTGTCTACTAGATGGACGAATGGACGGACGCATGGATGGACAGACAGACAGACTAGCAGAACGGACGGAAGGATGGCCGCACGGAGCGGGTATGTGCCACAGGGGATGCGATATGCAAGATGGCGGTACTTGAACGGTTCACTAGATGGACGTGTGGACGGACGGAGAGATAGATTAGAATAAGGACGGACAGATGGACGGATGATGGTTGTAAGGACGGATGGACGCACGGACAGACCGACGGACGCATGGATAGTCACGCGGACGCAAGAAAAAACGAATGGGCAGAAGCACGTACGGACTGATGGACGCTTCGCCTCACTCATCATCATTCACTCCGTGAATATGCTGTGATTTGTTTCACATCTCACAAGTGGCAGTGATTTCTGAGTATTTTGGGGCCAGAATTACATCCGACATATCGATGCTGATCTCCAAAATGAGTAAAATCTGGATTTCGGTTCCTAAATGATGCTTTGTTTCACGGTTACGCTTCAGCACATGGTGGTATTACATGTGGACCTCACGAGAACAATGACTTAGACTGGTCATGCCAGTATAGCTCACGCGCATGTCTAATGAAAATTTAAAAAAAGATAGGGAACAAAGACAATCATGTGCAGGCTGTGGGCTGCAAATGATATGTTCGTGGGATGAGTTTTTGAGGCCACTGACCTAAATGAAATGATATAAACAAGCTGTATAAAATTGAGGGCTACACTGCAATTGACTTAGTATTCACTAGGTTGGTGTACCACTTATCATAGATGTCTATGGTAGAGTCGGACCAAGTTGAAAGCATTTACTAAGCAGAATCTTTTATTGGTGGACTTGTTTGAAAACTTGGCGATGCAGTTCGGCTGACAGGGAACATGTGAATACAGTATACTATGCCACATTATCCCTTAGATAATAATGCGAACTGGCCGACAGTTAGGCCAAGGAAAGTATCGGGGCTATTTTCACAAGTAATTGTATTGTAATTGTGAATAAAAAAGTAAACAAAATGAAAACTTCATTTGGACAGGGAGCGAACCTGCGAGCTTTGACTAGCGCGTCCAATGTTCTATGAAATGAAAAACCATGGCAGCTAACCCTTCTTCCACCTTACGGGGCATATATGTGCATTAAACGTGAAAGTGTCAGTCCGTGCCACCTGTCGCGATGTGGCAACTGTGCGAAACTCATTTTTTGCATATTGGCATTCATACAATGTTATCTTATTACGAGCAGGCAGCTGACCTATAATCCCTCGAATAATATCCCCTATACTTTCCCTGGTGTAATTGGCTGTCAACTATTATGAACATTGTGTCTAACAAAGCAAACGAGCCCTTAAATTTACCTTTCTTTCCTTTTCAAGGCACCACAGCCTCAACTTGTTTGAGGAGTTGGAGCTTCACACAGGTTTGACGCAATGGAGCTTCGGAGTGTAGAGTGTGTTAGAAACAAGCTTCGTAGCGTGTGTGTAGATCATAGATGGAGAGGTTTGGTTACTGCCCACGGCAAGTTATCTTTTCACCCGCTTTTTTTTTATTCACATTTACATTACCATTCGGTCTAACAACCTCCTTTATACTTTCCTTAGCATTATTGTCTATTAGATCTCATGAACATTGTGTGAAACCACGGCAAAACGAGCCCTTAGGTATACACTTTTTTCTTAATTCATTAACAAGAGTCTCGTACTGGCAGACTTGGTGCCTTCAGGTTTTACACGAGGGACTATTGGTCAGCTGTCCGGTCGTAATAAATTCACGTGCTACGTGACGCCAAACAGGGTCATAAAGAGCGTTGCACTCGCCACCTTGGCTACTCGTGGCACTGACTGACGCTCCCACGTTTAATTCAAAATTTATACTCAATAAAGTGGTTGGGGAACGCACAAAGGGGACGTATCCTGACCTTTGACTAAAGGACTACCCTTCGGCGCGGTGACTTCAGTCACCACGCACAAATTGGATGTATCCTGAGCCTTGACTAAGCGACTAACCTTTGGTGCGGTGACTTTAGTGACCACGCACAAAGTGGACGCATCCTGGCCCTTGACTAAGAGACTAACTTTCGGCATGGTGACTTCAGTCACCGCGATGGTGTAGCGATGGCGTAGTGAATAGAGCATCCGCGTCACATACAAAAGGTCCGTGGTTGGAATCCCGGTGCTGCGCAGTTTCCAACCGGCTAAAAAAATCCGCGTGGTGGTGGAACTGCATTAAGAGGCCTGAGGTGTGTAAATGGAAATAGCTACTAAACAAATGGAAATAGCTACTAAACAAATGGAGAAAGTAATTGCTCTGGATAAAAACAGTGTGGACGTACACAAATCTAATTAGGCTGTTTGAGCTAGCGCTTGCTAAGGCACGGGACAAATCACCCCGGAAAAGGAGGCATGAACCCAAGAGTTGATGGGTTAATATAGATAAGAGAGCCACAGCAAAACGTCAGGAAGCCTCCAGGGAGCACAGACGTGCTCAGCAGCGGGGTGAACCTACAGACGATGTTGAAAGAAGATGGTACATCTTCCTAAGTTCTAGAAGGGAAGCATCCCTTTTTATTAATGAAAAAATAGAAGAAAGGGGGCTCACTGTCTGGCAAAGTACATAAAAAGGATAGAAAGGCAGCTGCAAAATTTTTTAACCATCTGAACAGTCTTAGAAATCAGACAACCCTATAGAGAAGTTTTTAACTACAGTTCAAGGTGTTAGGCTAGAAGAAGACAAATCTCTTGAATATATAAGAACAAGGGTGTAGGAAAAAATTTAACAAATAATAGCCCTATGCTCCTCAATAAAAGAGGATGGATCAAGTGGCGCAGTGGCTCCATTTTGACAATGACAGTGGGAAAGGGCTGAAAAGAGGGTTCCTAGTAGTACATCAACAGGCCCGGATGGCATCCCAAATAGGCTTATAAAGACATTGGGTCCCAAGTCTAAGCATACTTTGAGAGAGGCAGCGAGAAAAGCACTTATCGATGGTGAAGTCCCCGAGGGATGGAAATTTAGCAGGATGTGCATGATCTATAAAGGAAAAGGCGACAAATCTGACATAAACAACTACCGTCCTACACCAGTGACATCAGTGGTCTACAAGCTGGAGACGCAGATTATAAAAGAAACACAGTCAGGCATGAATAGAAGATGTGGGGGCGCTAGGAGAGCTCCAGATAAGGCTTCAGAAACACAGGAGGTCGGAAGACAATCTGTTTTCACTTACGCAGTGCATCGAAATGGCAGAAAACGAACGCACGCCCCTGTGCCTAGCATTTTTGCATATCAAAAAAGCATACAATAGTGTGGTTCAAGAGATCTTGTGGGGAATACTGGACGCACTAGGTGTGGAAGATGGAGTCACTAATCTCTTAAAGGATATCTATAAATGTAACAAGGTAGATATAAAATGGGAAAACAGGTATCCAAGCCCACAGAGATAAAACGGAGGATAGGGCAGCGGTGTTCTCTGTCACCCTTGTTAGTCGTGATGTTTCTACAGGGATTACAGGCCAAATTACAGGGAAGTGGACTTAGCTTCAACCTATCTTTCATCAAAGAAGGAAAACTCATTGAACAGGCACTACCAGCATTGATTTACGCAGATGATATAGTGCTAATGCCGACAACAAGGAAGATTTGCAGAGATTGATGGATATCTGCGCTAATGAGGGAAATCGTTTACATTTCATATTCAGTAAGAAAAATTAGCAGTCATATTTTTATTGATAATCAAGGTATTGAGCTTAGGATACGGGAGGTCACGCTAGAGAAAAGAGATAAATACAAATATCTGGTTGTATGGATAAGCAATGGGACTGAGTACCTAAGGGAAAACGAAATAGACGTAACGACTAAAGGTAACAGCAATGCAGCGGTGATGAAAAATACGGCAATGTGGAATTACAACAGGTATGATGTTGTGAGAGGGATATGGAAAGAGGTGATGGTTTCCGGGATGACTTTCGGCAATGTGGTCTTGTGCATGAGATCAAAGGTCCAAGCAGGATTAGAAGTTAAGCAACGTGGAATAGGTGGAGAGTCTTTAGGAGCTCATGGGGATGCACCAAATTAGGGAGTACAATGTCATATGGTATGGACATCACTCGAAGGCAGGGAAGCTAGCAGCAAGATAATGTTTAAGGAGCGATTGAGAGGAATGGGGAGACGTTGGGCTAGAAAGGTTTTAAGCTATTTGTACATGAGGAATGCCGATACAAAATGGAGGAAGCGAACCAGAAAATTGACGGGTAAATACTTAGAAACAATCAAGGGGCCATATCAATAAAAACTATCAGCTAAGAAGAAGATGAAGAAAACGGAGACTGACTTGTGGAGAACTGGCATGATTACAAATTCCGCGCTAGAGATATATCCAATTTTTAAGCAGGAAATAGCGAAGGAAAGGATCTCTTAGAATACACGGGGTTGTTCTTTAGTGTTTAAGGCCAGGACGGGAGTATTGCAAATCAAGACATATCGGGCCAAATACGAAGAGGTAGACACGGCATGCAGTGTATACGGAAAGGAGGAGGAAACTACCGAACACTTGATAATGTTCTGTGAAGGGCTTCACCCTATAGTTCAGGATAATGGCGCAGAGTTTTTCAAAGCACTGAGGTTTACGGACAGGAAGGGCAAAACAGACCTTAAGCGGGTAGAATTAACTAAAAGGAGGCTATCTGATTGGTGGAAGTGTGCTGCCAGGTTATTTTCATCTCAAATGCTCATACAAGCGGGATATATATCGCGCACGGAACGAAGATTTAGGAGATTCGGGGCTTCAGTCCCAGTTTATTAACATTCTTTTCCGCGCAGTTGCATTTGAGTGTAAATACATCAACATCCATGTACATTCATAGATTTCACACAAAAAACAAAATACAACTAGATATAAAGACGTAAGGACAAGTGTTTTGATGCAGAATGTCAGTGAAGAGTGAAAAAAAGAAAGACAGATATACCTCGACGAAATAAACACGGAAAAATAAACAATAAATTAAAAATGAACATCAGCAGACAATACTATGAAATTTAAGCACGCATGAGTAATAAGTCTTGAACATATTAAAAAGCTGCGACAAATGACATAGATGTACTTACATTAATATATTAAAGAAGGAAAAAATTAATGAGTAAAAGCCAAGCAATAGTTGGATGCAAACTTTGATTTCTCAGTTCCCCTATTTGCAACGAGACTCTGCAAAAACAAAATAGAAAATCCAACAGGACCCCCCCCCCCCCCCCCCTATTCTAAGACAACTAAAATTCTGTGTGCGTGGCAAAAATACGTCGAACTTCTGGTTTGTGCATCTGTAGAAGGCTATATGAACAAAAAAATTATATTTACTGCTTTCAATCGCTGCCACTAATATAATTAGCGATATTATCTACGGTTAAAATGGGTGTTTTGGGAACCAGTTTAGTGACAGGGACGCAGTTTCACTAGGCCCGGGATTAGGCGCCTTCTTCTAACCACTACCACCACTATTGCAAATGGCTTGCAGCCTGGGTCCGGCTGCTGCGGACGGGTGACTAAATCTGTCTGTCGATAACGTCTGAAAGGAGGAAAGTAATGTGCTCGCCACGAAGTCACTGCGTGCGTCGGGACTTCCGCTTTTTTCCCTACTTCTTTTTTTTTCGTTAGGAAGGAGACAACGCTCTTTCATTCCGACGAATCGCTGAAGCACTGCCATGTGATGTGGCACCCATGCATTGAGCAGCATTTCTTTTGCTATGTTCCTAGATGCCACCACGTCCCGTCGCCGAGGATTTCATACGTACTCGTAAGTGGCATTTTATTTCCTGATGCCCTGCCTGTTTTCTTTCTTCACGGAAATCACTTTGATCTGCGCAACTGATGTGTCGATTCGGTAGTCTCTTCTAGCTGACGGATAAGAATGTCTCAAGTGAACGGCTGTTGTATCAGTCATCACTGATCATTTACGGGTAAATAGGTAATTATACGCCTTTCGCAATTTTTCCTTCATTTGCTTATATTTAAAGGGCGTGACAAATACTGCTATCTTTTTCTTTCAGGGATCACTGCAACAAGGACTGCAAAAAGTGTGGATAGCGCGATGTACTAGTCTCACCCTACTGAAAAGAAGTCTGGTTAGATGCATGCTTGGTTGGTCAAGTCGTACCCAATTTTTTCACGTTACATTAGGTCGCAAATGGTCTGTAAACGCCGACTTAAAAATAGTTGCCTGGCCCGCCTTGAAGGTAAGATGTATTCGCCTCAATTTATTTGTTGTACTGTTTGTTTTCCTGCGACATATGTTACGGGGTTGGTGACTTCTGTACAAGATGCATTTACAGAGGAAAAACCGCATGCAAGCGTCACAATGGCTGATCGGCCCACTCGCTCGCCTGTGAGCTCCTTGTGTCCTTCCTCTCCCTTTACTTTATCTCCGTAACAATATTATGGGCAAACTATGTTCTCGGGGGCTTCGGGCACGTTTCAGAATCTCAACACTATGACATACTTATTGTAAGTGCACAGTTTTTTTTTATTTGTGTATATACCCCCAAAATGTTTTGCCGAATTTCGCGAATAGAGCTTATAAAAACGCATGTGACTGTGCAACTAGTCATTCGAATAGTCTGCCTTTCTCTAAGTATTAATCATTATGTTTGTTCTTTTCACTTCTTCCCAGAAAATAACAGAACGATACAAGCCTCACATCTTGGTGGTAAAACGTCGCATACCGAATACGTATTGACGGCAAAGAGCATAAACATTGACCGAAAGAGAGCAATGATCTGGCAGGAATACCACTCCATCGACTGCTTAGTTGGGTCGCACAAGGCCTGCTGCAAATCGTTCCATGCGAAAAATGTTGCATGAAAACATAGTGGATTTAAACAACTGCGGAATAAACATATTAGATGAGGAAGCTTACGTTCGTTTTTCTTTTATTGTGCGTTACGTACTTACACGCTGACAATTACATGCTTTAGAGGTGTTTAACCTCGTCTTACGTGTGCACCGAGCCAATGTCATGTGAACAAAATACAAAAAAAAGAAGCAGAACAAGGCATGCTGGCAACCGACGGTGAATCAACGCTTATGTAAGGTCAAACCATGGTCAACCCGCGAGCGGTACGCACTCGGGCTCGTCGGTCTACGCTGTCGGACCTACGTTGTGTCCCGACGTCGGCCGTTGTGAGGCCAATGTCAATCCCCAATACCGGCCCTACGTTGGTTGTCAAGGTTGGCCTAACCACTTCGCAGTCAGTCCCAGACCTCTCGCCGACCTCTTGCCTAGGGCAAATTGTTGCTTGGGAGCTGGTTTGTACATGCCATGTGCTGACTATCGCTTTCTGCTACAGCGTATCTTCTAGTACATAGTACTTTGTACATTTTCTACATAGGGGAACTGAAGAATTTCTTCAAGAGCCTGCGGTCATAGGCGTGTGCATGAGGGGCCCAGGGGGGAGGAGGCTAGGTCGAGGGAGAAATTCTGCCCAGTGATAACGGGGGGAACGGGCTACAACGAATTTTCGCCCTCCCCCTAACGCGAACCCTGCGCCCATCATTGCCTGCGAGAACATAAAAATTATGTCCGTTAGTTTTCGGCGACAAAGGAACACTCGCAAGTACAGCGCGTCGTGAACGGCCACTGCATCGAATTTGACAACTTCTATGTCGTCGACTTGGCAGCCAATTATCGTCAGCTGCTCTTAGTTTAATCGCAGTCCATCCAGGATACAGCCGGTAACTCCAAGCTGTCTTCAACGTCTTACAACACCGCACACAGAGAGGACAAATGTTACAAGAAGCACACCTACACAGCGCTAAAAAATTAACTTTTTGTCACCAGGCATGAAAAAATTAGAGAAAAAACGTCTGGGACGTCAGCACCAGCAAATTAAAACGACAATTCGGTAATGTTCCTCACACCTACACCTTTACTCAAGGTCTGTTTTTGCGAAAAAACAAAACACGGAGAGCTGACACACTTTTAAATTCGAAGACTTCCCGAAGCTCTGCTCTCGGCATGTCTGCACACTGGCTTATCGCTATGCACTCTTCGAATAAAGATTGGTATATGCGCAGTTAGCAACCTATACGCGGCTGAGGTACTCCCGGCAGAATTTCGGATGACACACGCTTGCGACCCTCACCCACCCACCGGTCAACAGAATCGCTTGTAGTAACAAGCTACTCCCCCACATCCCCCACATTTTTCACCATATTTCACCGAAACTTGTCTGGTGTAGCTGTTGTGGCACCTCAGCACCAGTGGCCCCCTGACTTCACCAGATTTTCTAAATATGGTGCCGCATTTCACCATCTGGCAACACAGGATTGAAGTAGTCAAAGACAACAAAATATAAAAAATGGCGACAACTCGTCGCCAGGGCCAAGAGGGCAGTCGAAGCCAGAGTGTTCCTGGGCTAGGGAACCCTCCCACCTTAGCGCGACAACGGGCCTCGCTCGGAACACAGTTTCTAAATAAACGTTTATTTCTCTCCCTCTCGGCTTTGGCACTGCCTGTGGCCGCTAATGGCTTTGTGCGTTCACGTGATGTTGATGGCCCTGTCACCATGCTGTCACCTAATGAAAGCGCTGGTTTCGATGTCACAGACACAAAAAAAGTAATATTTCCCTCTTTGCTGTTGCTTTATTACGACACTCGTTGTTCAGGAACGTTGCATGATCAATTTGTTGAAAAAATGTGAACTTGCATATTATTTTTTTTCTGGAGAAAAGGTTGTTTCTCGAGAAAAGTAAAACGGTACGTCGTCTGCTGTGGTACTTCCAGTACGAGGCCTATCCTTTCGCTGCATGCTTCAGAAGTGCCTGCTACGCAGTGTATTCGGGGAGGAAGCACGTCCAATTCTGCGACGCGTTTATTATCTCTTGTCCAGAGATTGTACTCTTTATATATGTTTGTTATTTGATTGACGACATTTTATGCATATCAGAAAACGAAGCGAGAAGTGTAATTGGGCAAACACGAGGAACAGTGAGAGGCGGGTTTCCAGCATAGTATGGGGTTGTCGTTTTAAATACGCAGTAACATTTTGCACAATCGCTAATTTACTCTATGGAATCGCCTCTATTTAGTATTTCTTAGTAAAAATGACCACTTCGAAATCACTCACACATATTGCCATGTTCTTTTCTCAAGCTTTGTTATCACCCCGTTACACTACGTACAGCGCAAACCACGCCTACGATGTTCGAGAAGCTTCAAGGCTGTAGTAGATCGTTTTGTTAAGATTACGCCCTCTGCGTGCACATTAACGCTATCGATAAAGCTAGAATATTTGATGGCAAGGGCATAAATGCCAACGTGCTTGGCTGCTTGTCATTAATCGACAGCCGATGCTCTGTTTGCCGCTATCAGGGCCAGTGTTCTGCTGTAGTCTGACTTTTCTTTTGCGTAGCCACAAGTTCAACCCGAATAAACAGTTTCCCTTTTTACCTGAAGTCTGCTCCCGTCACCAACGTCACGACGCCATGACAACATGAGCACGCGCTGTTAAGTATCAACATACGTAAATGTGACATAATTAGTACGCAAACTTGCACGATCATGTACGTGATTGCTTACCTGCATCCGCAACTACCTGTCAAATCAAATAAACACACCGAATACATGGAATATGGGGCAGCGCTCGGGTAACGCATGGTTACTAACCGATACGATAGCCATGCAAAGCTTCGCCCAGTCGTCATGATTCACTTCGTGAAGATGCCTGGACATTTTTTACCACTTCGCGTTTACGTGATACTGCTAAGGTCATCATTTTTCTCTAGTTCAGGCAGCTATGCCGCTCATCGCCTGAGAGCGGGTTATATGCAAATGCCTATTGTTGCGATAGTAATGATATGAGCACTCTCAGCTGGATTTTCTGGGTTTTGCCGCCGGCGTCGACATCACGGTCATTCATGGTACACGCATATATATATCTATATATTTATATATATATATTGAGATCTGACAGACAGTAATGGCAAGGAATGTACAGGGGAAGTAATTAGAACCAATGAAATGTAAATAGGAAGAAAGAAAAGTGGATGAAAAGATAACCAGCCGTGAGCAGCTCCTGGCTGGTTCCTGCTCACGGCTGGTTATCTTTTCATCCACATTTCTTTCTTCTCATTTACATTCCATTGGTTCTAAAAACTTCCCCTGTACATTCCTTGGCATTACTGTCTGTTAGATCTCATTATTATTTTGTTAAAAACACGGAAAAACGAGCCCTTAGGTCTACACTTCTTTCCTATAATTATATATATATATATATATATATATATATATATATATATATATATATATATATATATATATATATATATATATATATATTGTAATGATAATAAATAGTGGGGCTCAGGCAAGGGCGCAGGCTAGGTTACGGAAGCCGAGGAAGACGAAGTCAGAATAAGAACAGCCGGCCTGCAGCAAAGGCGTTGTCTCTTATTTCTCGTCGTTACAATGGCGCAGTCGACGAAGAAAACGGCTTACGTCTCGGTTTCGTCATCCAGAACGCCCGCCGACGTGCAGCCGCGGTAAGCGTCGCTTGAGGACGGCGTCAAGCCCTCCTCGGCAGCTGTTTACTGACACCACCGTTCGGGGACGGCGTCAAGGCCTCCTCGGCGGCTCCAGCACCCGTTACCGGTACCAGTTCACGATAAGGAACGCCGTCACGCTTCTTCGCTGATGGAACCCGCAAGGCGTCCGTCGCGGCCAGCATCGATCCCAGCACCGACGGATGGCGTCCAGGCCTCCGTTGTGGTTCCGGGAAACTTGTCCTGGGACGCGACACGTCGCGGCAACCATGCGCACGGGCCTCTCTCACCTAGGGATGGCGTACATGCCTCCTCCATACCTGGCAACCTGTCGGCGCTTCAAGCACCCACCGTGTACGGCGTCGAGGCCTACCCGGCGGCGCAAGACCGCTTCATCTACGCCACAGTACCAGGTCACAACTCATCACACGGGTTCCGCTTGCCTGGGAACGTCGTTGACGCTTCCAGCGCCCTGGAACCCATGTCCACGATTCCTACCACAGCTGGATTTCCAAGGGACGCCGTCCACGCGTCCTTGGTCAGCAATTGTACCACCTCGAGTACCGCAGTCACTGTATCCTCCGCAGAGGCGGGCCTTGGCTCTTCGTGCGGATCACACGACAGCGCAGCGGAGCTGCAGCATACCATCGCGCAACTCCGCGTCACGACCAACGCCCTCATAGCGTCGAGCTCCCAGCTATGTCCTGCCATCTTGCCAACATTGTGCGCACTCAATGCCATGTTGGCTGCGGCCGCCTCACAAAACTTCGAGGTAAGCTCGCCCGAGAACCGTCGCAATCTCGGGCGTTCTCTCACGGAGGTATCAGAGCAAGTGAACTGCTTGGCGTGGGCACATCTCGGAGTTTTGCCCGCAGTCCCGCCATCGCCGATTTCCTTCGAGCTACCGGAGTTTCGCGGCTTCCAGGACGATGCCAAGGAATGGGTGGCAACCGTCAACGCTGTCGGAGATCACGCAGCGTGGACGGACCAAAAGAAGTGGGGCATGGCCATAGACCGCCTTCGGAATGCTGCCGCGGCTTGGCATCGATACGAAGGCGTGCGGCAGACGTCCTGGGTGGACTGGAGTGACAAGCTCATAGCTGCTTTTGGACGGAGTCACCATCACCTCTCCACGACCACCCAGTCTTACGCGACCGCTACCGAGAATAGATCCCAGAAGGAGACCACCCTCGCGGCTTCAGCTGTATTTTGCAGCTTCCCGACAGCCAATTTAACCACCTACCCTGGGACGAACAACCCTACAGTGTTGACCCTCACTTCGAAGCGACATCTCCTGATATCACGTCAGTCTGTGGCCGAGTGTGCGGACGTCTGCCACACGCTAAGCGCCGCCTCCTTCAAAGTCACTGTCAACAAAGACCTACCAGAGAAGGTAATACTTCCGGTTAGTGACAGGTCATCTGACAATGAAGGCTCTACTGCACGTGAAACTATAGGAATAAACAGCTTGAGCATGAGTCCGACAAAGGCAGTGCTGCAAGAGCACGCGTTGCCTCTCAAGCTGCAACCTGAACTCGGCTCTCAGATGACTACAAAGACACCCCGACGCCCCTTGCCACACCGCAAGCAACGCAGGCGTCGACGCTCAGTGCAGCAGGTGACGGTGCAGCGTGGACTATTTCCAGCATTTGTAACACGACTGCGACAGGATGCTCAAACCGACGAGATTAAACCAACGCGGCCACTTTGCAGGAGTCTGTATCTCCTGCTAGCGGCATCTTGTCCAAGTCAACAGCGTTGGCCCCATCGTGGACGACGCCTGCACCGACCATCACGTCACAGCCAGTGTCGTCCTCCGGAATCTCCTTCAACAAACTTCCATGTGAAATATCAGCTTGGCCGAGCCCGGCCACCCCGGAATAGTCAATGCCGCCCACCGGAGACATTGTCGGTAGCCCACGAGGCTCGCAGTCGGGGCCGAGTGTAATGATAATAAATAGTGGGGCTCAGGCAAGGGCGCAGGCTAGGTTACGGAAGCCGAGGAAGACGAAGTCAGAATAAGAACAGCCGGCCTGCAGCAAAGGCGTTGTCTCTTATTTCTCGTCGTTACAATATATATATATATATATATATATATATATATATATATATACACGACAGGTCCGGGTATTTTCTATATTGAATTAACTTGCAGATAGCACATAAGACAAGGATCGTATTTACTAACGTTTCGGCCGTGGCACGGCCTTCGTCAGAGAAAGAACGTTAGTAAATACGATCCTTTTCTTATGTGCTATCTGCAAGTTAATTCAATATACATATATATATATATATATATATATATATATATATATATATATATATATATATATATATATATATATATATATATATATATATATATATATATATATATATATATATAACAAAGAACATTTATCCAGAAAAACACTCCGGCGCACGGAATCAAACGTCCGACCTTGTTAGTATGAGGCGTTAGCCACAGACACACGAAGGAGCACACATAGAGTTTTGTTTTATTAACTATAGGGGACTCTGGCACTGCGATTGTTCAGAGACCATGGGAATGATGGGCAGTACACGGATTTTCCTAGGCTTAGTACTTGCGGGTGGCGAGTCGCCCTTAATTGTGGTTTTATTCATTGTTGCTTTCTATTTTCTTTCGAAGAAAATAACGAACCATTTTAAACTTCGTGACCTGGTTATAATTTGTAAGCCGAGATGAATAAGGTGGAGAAGCGCAACTACCAAATAGTGGCTGATTAATGTTTCGTGACAAAGCACCTTCAAGCCACGCCAAGTCAAAAGGAACGCAAAGCAAGAATACAAGGCAAGTCAGTCTACTATCCATAATTTCCATGCTCGCTGAAGCGTCATGCGTTGCAGCTCCCATAGAAAGCGCCACAGTTTTCTCTAGTGCAAATTTGAGAAACACTAAGGGAGCACCTCCTTTAACGTTGGAACGGCAAGTTATATCCACCACCATAGAGTTTCTCACATTTTTGTGAGAAACTCTGTTTACCGCTTACCACTGGCGATGCCCATCTCGGGGGAACTATCGTGTTTTCATCATTACCAGCAAGATGTCGCAATGGGCGCGCATCGCCAGATCTTCCCACCCGTACTTTACCCCGCGGAGAGAGGGGGAGGAGGGCACTCACTCGTGCACGCGTGTGCGCATGCTTATCTCGTGGTGGGGGAGTCGTACGTCTTGGGCTTTCTCAAGATTGATTTTGTTGTAGTGATCGGGCGCACAAAGGTCACTGCACTCGCTGCACAGCCTCAGTTTACAAAAAGGGCGTGCTTTCCAGACACGGCGAAGTAATAATGGAGACTCTTATTCGCGTTCATCTGTACCTTTGAGTGTGTTTCGTTGGTCATTAGTGTGTGAGCAACGCCGGGGCACGTTTCTATATTCTTGCCATTCTTCGTGTGACCTTCCAATGTATCGTTATTGCGTTCATGCCTTCGCCTTTGCGGTAAAGCTGTGACTTTTTCAGTACTTTGCGTTCTATGCCACCGTTAAATGAGCATTAATTAAAGGTTAAAAAGAGCTTCGATAGTGTTTTTATAGTGTCTTTTATTGCCTGTTTTTGACGTTTGCGGTTAGATCTCTATAAATGCCTATCAATGCCTATTTTCCAAATTGGTGCCCGTATGAATCTATTTTACCTCACTTCTGTTGTCGAGTATACACTTGGAGACTGGTATTTGTGTTTCTGGGAACAGTTGAGCTTTTGAAACTCTATGGGGCGCAACCTACACACATTCCATGGGTTCTTTTCAGCACAACAAGGCCTCTTAGCGAACAGAAAGGGCGATTACCTTCTGCATATGTATTCATCTGTATCGCGTCATCTGCTCGGCATCTCCCGCGTCTGCTTGCCAGGAAGATGCTGGTGAGCACAGGCGCAAACATTTAAAGCGCTGTGATTGCTGACACCGGCGCAATGCGAGAACGGAGAGAACACCAATAACGCAAATGAAATGAAGGGAGCTTATCGCCGGATACGAAGTTAGAAAAAACTAGTAGATGCCACGTTCAAAATAGCATCGGTTATATGTGAGGCACAAAGTAGGAAGGCATATGTCACTTTATTATGAGCTAACGTTACGAGGCAGACATAAATTACGCTGTAAAAACTTCCATGTCATGATTACCATGTTTTGATGAGTCTATACCTTCGTCCTCTAGGCACGGCACGTCATACCCAAGCAAGCGACACGGCCACGAGTGCGCTGTGAGCGTATACATGTCGTCATGTTTTACATACACGCACATAATCATTATCATGTTTGGACGTGTCACTGATCTTCGTTGCCTATTCACGTCACGCGATACCCAATTAGGTATATGTGAAGCTAGCAAAACGACCGCGAGCGCACTAAAAGCGTAGCAAGTACTCAAGTTTTACATGACACGTATATCATGATGATGATGTTTAGATGTGTCATTTACCTTCGTCATGCGTTCATGTCACGTAATACCAAATTTGCTGTATGTGAAGCTAGCAAAACGCCCGCGAGTGCATAATGAGCGTGGCATAATTCGTGATTTCATGATTCGTGAATTCGTGATTTAATTCTTAGCGATTATCATGTTTGCACCCATCATAGACCTTCGTCGTCCATTCACGTTCCGTATACCTAATTGGTATATGTGAAGCTAGCGAAAGGACAGGGAGCGAACCATGAGCGCGGCGTGTAGCCATGGCTTATATGATATCCATGCCGTGATTTTCACGTTAGGGTCTGTCATTAATATGCGCCATGCAGTCTTTTTATGCCCTAACCGTTATCCAATGTCATGTGAGCGAAACCACTGCAAGAGCAGCAAAATCATGAAATATAAACCATGACATTCATGACATTCATGTTGTGATTTTAGTGTTATGACTAGTTACTTATTTATTTTATTTATTTATTTATACAATACTGCAGACCAATTTATTGGTCCAAGAAGGACGGGCAGAAAAAAAAGAATGTTCACGCACATACAATGCAATGCAATGTAACAAAAACAATGAAGCAACAAAACGCAGAATTCACTTGGAATTACAAAATAAACAAGCCACGGTGAAACCGACTTTTCGCACAAACATAGCAGGGTTTCCAATCCAAATAAAACTAGAAAATCACGCACAACTTCAAGAAACATTGCTAAAAACCCGAACGTCAGTAATTAAAAGTTTCTAAAATGATCGTGTAGGGCTGTCATAAAATTTCCACTAAAAATTCTTTCTGGCAATTTATTCCAGTCATCTACCGTGCGTGGAAAATCTGAAAACTTTAAGGTATTTGTTCGGGCAAAGAATGGGGATCTACTGTGGCTATGTGTGTGTCGTGTTTTCCTCGTGGTGAATGGACTAATGAATGGAGTGGGTGATAATCCAGTCTTACACTTAATTAGGGATTCCATAAAAGCTAAGCGGGCAATTTGGCGTCTAATGTGTAGTGGTTGGATTTTATTGAGTGCCATGATACCTGACGGAGAAACACTTCTTTTATATTTATTATAAATAAAACTAACAGCCCTCCTCTGAACCTTCTCCAATTCGTTAATGTTTTTGTTCGTGTGCGGGTCCCAAACAACCGCTGCATACTCCAGTTTAGGCCTAATTGTGGAATTATACGCTGAAAGCTTAACGTTACTAGGTGTACCTCGAAGTTTATGCCGTAAAAGACCAAGTTTTTTTAGCGCTGAAGAAGTTACCTGCTGAACGTGGTCGTTCCAATCTAATGTGGAGTTCAATACGATACCTAGGTATTTAAACTTACTAACCTCCTCGATTAAGGTGTTTTTAATTTTGTACCGGAAAGTTATGGGGTTTCGTTTCCTGGTTATACGTAAAAGAACTGTTTTTGTGCTAATTTTCATGCCCCATTTGTCGCACCAAGATGATATGTCACATAAAGCCCTATCAAGCCGATGTTGATCAGAAGCAGACTGCACTTCAGTATAAATCATGATATCATCCGCGAACATTCCAATATTCACAGTATCACCACCCACAGACACTAAATCATTAACATACAACAAAAAAGGCAGGGGCCCCAGCACACTTCCCTGGGGCACACCTGATGTCACTGTTAGAGAAGAGGAACAAGTACCATCGATGTCTACAAATTGCGTTCGATCTTTCAAATATGAATTAACCCAATTTACAAGTGTAGAAGGAATTTCTGCTTGTTTAAGTTTTAAAAGAAGGCTACCGTGAGGAACCCTGTCGAATGCCTTGCTTAAGTCTAAAAACAAAACATCAATTTGCCCGGAGTGATCTAAGATTGCACTAAAACTATGAACGGCGGTGACCAACTGCATAACGGTAGAAAATCCTCTTCTAAAACCATGTTGGAAGGGACTCAATGTTTTATTTTTTTCCAGTACATTAAGAATATGGTTAGCTACAATATGTTCTATCATCTTGCAACAACAGCACGTTAAGGAAATTGGTCGATAATTGTCAACATGGAAACGGTCTCCTTTTTTTAAAAACTGGAATTACCCTAGCCATAAGCCAATCATGGGGCAGCACGGACGTCCGAAAAGATCCACGAAAAATGACTGTCAAAAACCGAGCTAAAGATTCTGCATAGCGACGCAGAAAGGCGTTCGGGATTTCATCCGAGCCAGTAGTGCTTTTAGGATCTAATCGCAGAAGCATTTCAAAAACTCCTTCAAAAGAAACAAGCGCGATCTGTTCCGAATGAGCATCCATATAAAATTCATCACCTTGATCGTTTGAAAACACAGAATGAAAAAATGAATTGAAAGCATTAGCAATGGAGAGACGAGATGTTTCCATCTTGCCATCAACCAATAATTGATCGACCGATTTACGTGCACTACGGATGTGATTCCAGAACTTTCCTGGATCGTTTAAAATGAACTGAGGCAAACTTTCGCAAAAATACCGTTTCCTTGCGGATAGTACGCTGCTCGAAAGTTTGGAGACTAACCTATTTAAGACATCACAATCGGGACTGCGAGTCTTCTTGGTACGTTTAATTCGCCGTTTTAGGTGAATAATATCTCGGTTAATCCATGGATTGACCTTTTTGGTTCGTTTTTTCTTATCAGATATAAAATACTTTAAACAAAATTTGCAATGCTCTTTAAACATTTCCCACAAATGCCGCACATCATTACCTTGAAAGCTTTCGTAAGCTATGTCAAAATAATCCAAAACAGACTCGTCCCTCGCCCTGGAGTAGTCTTTGACATATGTATGCTTAACTCCCGCCAAACGTTTTTTAGGTTCTAGAAAGACATTGGTAACTACAACCTTGTGATCAGAAATCCCGTCACTTACATGTAATGAATAATCAGAAAAACTGCGATCTAAGAACACACGATCGAGTACGGACCTAGCTGTACCGCAAATTCTGGTGGGTTCAAGAACAACCTGGTTTAAATTATGAGTTAGCATAATGTCGGATAGAATATCAGAGTGCTCTGCGGCTCCGACACATCCAGTAGGCCAATCAATACCTCGTAGATTGATATCGCCAACAAGCATAAGCCTGGTTTTGCGGAAACTAAACAAATGATCTTGGAGCTTTCGCAAATAAGAAGAATCAGAACTGGGAGGTCTGTACAGCGCACATAGGACGAAAGTGAAACTAGAAAATGTTATCTTGAGAAGCAGGCTTTCGTGGTCTTCTATTTGATTTAAAACCACAGCTTTCACATTTTTCTTTAACAGAACAGCCACCCCCCCCCCCCCTCGTCACCCACGGTCACGTCTGAAGACCGATAACGATAAAGGAAAGACGCAGTCGTCAGTGATATCACTGGTTAACTAAGTCTCAGTTATTACTGCTACGTCGGGGTTGTGCGCAAGTAATGCAATTTCCAGGGATTGGGATTTATTGACAACACTTTTGGCATTCATATTCAATACAATGAGCCTGTTGCGATAAGAATCGCTGCCGGGATCATGTACCTTCGACTGCGACTGCGCGGGGGACAAAATGAGCTTCATTCGTCTACCTGTTAAATCATCCCAAACATATGTTTCGTCATTAATTTTAAGTTTATCGTCATAAAGTTTTGGATCCAGCCCTTCATCCTTATCCTTGCGTGCCGATTCCCAGAGAAGTTTTCGCTTGCGGAGAGTTTCTTTGGAATAATCATTCTGAATGTAAATTTTTGAGCCTTTCAGCTTCTTAACGTTACTGAAAACAGCCATCTTCTCATTGAAGTCTTGGAAGTACAAGATTACTGGTCGGGTTTTTTGCTCGCCTCTACCGCTATCATTTTCACTGTTACCGGTCTCCTTGATGCGTTTTCCCAGTCTGTAGATACGTCCAACGGATGCAACCTTCACACCAAGCTGTTTATCAAAGATGTTGCCGATAACCTTCTCCTTCAGTTCATTTTCAGATTCTGATTTAGCCTCGGGTACACCAAAAACAAGCAAATTTGACCGCCGGCTGTAATCTTCGAGATTCACTACCTTTTGCTGTTGCGAAATAACCGACTTATGGAGCGACTGCAGATGTTGTTCGATTGGTGCTATAGGATGCAGGGAAGTTTGAAAACCTGTCACATGTTTTTCGATCTGTTCAAGTCTAGCCATTACACTGCAAAGCGAAGCATCAAGCTTGCATTGCAAGGCTTTCTTTTCGGATATATCGTTCTGCATTGCCTCTTGAGATTTTAAAATCTTATCTAAAGATTTCTGGATATCTGGACCAGGGTTACTCTCAACATCGCCACACAACAATATTTTGAATACAGAAAAACACTCGTACGCAATGGAAAGACAGCGCCGAGGGCACGGCAGAACCACTAGTAGCATGTCATCACTTCGACAAGAAGAATCATGACCATCCTGGATAAGCAAAACGGGTGGCATGCTTAGAGCCAAGTTCGACAGCGGTTCGCCGTGCCCAGTGAGGACGAAGCGCTGCAGCTGTTCTTTTATACCCGGTGACCCTGGTGACGTCACACCTCCAGCGAAGTGGCCGATAGGCGGACAGTCAGGCGCCGGTGCGTCATGCCAAGATGTCACGTTCGTAGTTGATACCGGTGGATTGCCGAAGTTGCAGAGCATGTTGTTGAAACCAGCGAAACCAAGAAGAACCTGGATAAGCAAAACGGGTGGCATGCTTAGAGCCAAGTTCGACAGCGGTTTGCCGTGCCCAGTGAAGACGAAGCGATGCAGCTGTTCTTTTATACCCGGTGACCCTGGTGACGTCACACCTCCAGCGAAGTGGCCGATAGGCGGACAGTCAGGCGCCGGTGCGGCATGCCAAGATGTCACGTTCGTAGTTGATACCGGTGGATTGCCGAAGTTGCAGAGCATGTTGTTGAAACCAGCGAAACCAAGAAGAACCTGGATAAGCAAAACGGGTGGCATGCTTAGAGCCAAGTTCGACAGCGGTTCGCCGTGCCCAGTCACTTATGCTCGTCATACAGTCATGTTATATTACACCAATTTTGGTGTAATATAATTGATACCACAATAGAAAGGGCAAAGAGAGCTAAAAGCCGGCGGATAGATAGATAGATAGATAGATAGATAGATAGATAGATAGATAGATAGATAGATAGATAGATAGATAGATAGATAGATAGATAGATAGATAGATAGATAGATAGATAGATAGATAGATAGATAGATAGATAGATAGATAGATAGATAGATAGATAGATAGATAGATAGATAGATAGATAGATAGATAGATAGATAGATAGATAGATAGATAGATAGATAGATAGATAGATAGATAGATAGATAGATAGATAGATAGATAGATAGATAGATAGATAGATAGATAGATAGATAGATAGATAGATACTCTTTCTCTCGGTTTGAGGAGAAGAATAAGCCAGCGTCGATAAGCGGCCTCGAAGCGAAGTGTCCAATTGAAGGTTGATAACGGCGACGGAAACAGTGTCGTCACTGAGATTGATTGATGATTCATTTGCGGGCTTTAACGACCCAAAACCACCATATGATTACGAGAGGCGTGGTGCCGTCACTGAAGGCGTTGTTGAAGTGAATTGTAGATGCGCTGTTAGGTGCGTCGGTTTCAGTTTTCCCAGCTAAATTAAGCTTTATGCATCGCTCCACGATAATTATCAGTGGGCGCTTTTCAAAAATTTCAAGGTGGCTATGAACAATTCATAGGAACATTTTCAATTTGTCCATTTGACTCAACCGGCTATTACCACTTGTTAAAAAGGTTGATTGTGGTAATTTCTATATTTACTGCAAAAATTATTGCTTGTAGACATCTGAAGATGCATTCTGCCACAGGAAAAGCAACACCACAAGTAGTACGCAGATACTTTTATTCTGTGAGTTTTTAAGAATATTGGACACATTTCTTAAAACACACCGACTTCATGAGCGAAGAGGTAGAATAAACATGATATTTATTGATGTGAAAATGCCGTCGGCCCATGTGCTCAGATTTGGGTGCACGTTAAAGAACCCCAGGTGGTCTAAATTTCCGGAGCCCTCCACTACGGCGTCTCTCAAATTCATATGAAGGTTTTGGGACGTTAAACCCAACATATCAATCAATAAAGTATTTATTGGTAATAAATAAGTCACTATAGTGGTTGAACCTCCTAGTTCAGATGACCATTGGTTCTTTCTGCCGCCCAGACACGGTTAACCAGGGCTTGTTGCTGCACTGGATCAGAGCTGGACCGGGTTGCCTCCAACTCAACTAGTGTATACGATTATGATGATCCGATATACTGGTATTCTTTTGGCATTCCCAGACCATGTGGAATAAAGTGGCCGTCTGAGGACGGAATTTACACAGCGTATTGTACATCGAAAAGTCTATCTTTGACAATACATAAGGATTGAAAAATGCTGATGATTGTAGTCATCTCCATGCGACCTGCGATGCTTTATCTAATTCAGGGTCAGGTGGTAGTAGGGTGCGTCTACTCAGCCAGATGTGTTGCAGAATGTCAGTATACAAAAGGAGGGGCTGGGGATCGTCCTGGTCGGCAAGAAGGTACGCTATCGAAGGGTGCTATGAGTGCCTTTCGCTCATATTTCTGTGCGCTGTTGTCTACTCAGTATTGCGGCACAAATGTCACTTTCGTCACTCCTATCACACTGTGGGATGTGACGATGTCGCTGCGCAAATGTACACGGCGACAATATACTGGTCACAATTATATTCGAACAACAAACACCTTCTGCCCCAACAGCGACAAAAAACGGCAAGTGTTGGTACTCGAAGCTTCACCCAAACTGGTATCACTGAAAAATTACAGATGGCGTGCTTCTAATAATGGCCCAACTTCGGCCCTTGGTTTGCCGGGGCTAAAGGCGGAAAGTGAGCGATTTTTGTAGGGCAACACAAGGGGTCCTAAGCGTCAATTATAACGGAGGACCTCCATGGCCCTACACCTTTAATCCATCTTAGAAGTACGGGGCAGATTTGCATTCACCCTTACATTATGACACCCTCCCTCCCCCCTTCAACTATAAATACTTCAAGTCTCTTCGCAAACAAAGAACTGTGTTAAGTCCGCTGATTTGGCTGTATGGCATCAGGTGAATAGATGCCATACAGCCAAATCAGATGCCATACAGCCAGATGGGTGCGAATAGATAAATGACCAGGAGCAGAGGCACTGGGCAACACCTGGAAATACTGAGACACGATCCAGCACTCTCCGAAGTAAACGTGGAAATGAGATGCTGGTCAATGTCACGAACTCGGAGAGTGACCGAACGTCTCACGGGCGATGGCCACGAGTTTAGTGGACAATAGCGAAAATTTCTTAGACAAGAAGGCTGTGGCTCTGCCTCACTCTGCCTTAAAATCTACGGAAACAAAGAGAGCAAAGCTTCCGCTTTTGCTCTTCGTGCTTTTCCGTTTCTTGCCCATTTCTGTCATTAAGAACAGACACCTTCCAGCTTCTGAGCCCCAGCTGCTTTTAAGACAGAACATACATATCTGAACTTTTAAAGCATATGTTCGGTTAATGAAGTGGAAGTACATGACGGGTGAACGTTGGTCGACGTAATTTTACAGAAACTACATTACAATTGAATGAGTACTGCCTAGGTAATGGGGTTTTTTTGTGGACAACTGTGATTTTCAATGCAGTGTGTTTACCCTTAAACTTATGCACGAGTTAGAAGAATTGTAATTTAAAAGTTTTACGTAAAATTTCGCCGTGTCGCTTTTTTATTTGCACGTTACATGCAACGTTAATTTTTATCGCTTTTTTGACCTATCTAGCCTTTCACCAGTATTGGTGATTCTCCTCGTAAAGTCATCCCCTATACATTGCACTGCTACACAGGGGATGTAGGTATCTCGAAAATAAATCCAGTGTGCGATATACATTTCAGCACACACAATGCACCCGCCAAATGGTAACGTTTTGGCGCTGTATGGATGTTGAATAGATAAAGCTGTAGAAACATTTACAGCAAGGAAACTCAGCATGCCTTGTCTTCTTCAATGCTGAAACTTCTAGGGTTGATGAAATGCACATGCAAGAATATCCTCTATCTAGCTGTCTTTGCCACAATTGGCGTACGACGTGCTCACAGCCACAACAACCAACGCCAGGAAGTCAGCTATCGTGTACCTTCAGGTACTCGGCCCCATTGCTTATTCATACGACTAGATATTTGTATTTATCTGTTATCTCTAGCGTGAGCTCCTGTATTCTAAGCTCACTGCCTTCATTATCATTAAAAATCATGACTGCTGATTTTTTCTTACTGAATCTGAAATCCAACCTATCTCCCTCATTGCCGCAGATGTCCATCAATCTCTGCAAATCTTCCTTGTCGTAGGCCATTAGCACTATATCATCTGCGTACATCAATGCTGGTAGTGCCTGCTCAATGAGTTCTCCTTGTTTGATGAGAGAGAGGTTGAAGCCCAGTCCCCTTCCCTCTAATTTGGCCTCTTATCCTTGTAGGTACATCATGAATAACAAGGATGACAGAACACACCCCTGCCGAAACCTCCGTCTTACCTCTGCAGGCTTGAATACCTGTTTTTCCTACTTTACAACGGCCTTGTTACCTTTATAGATTTCCTTTAATAGATTAGTGACTCCATCTTCCACACCTAGTCTGTCCAGTATTCCCCGCAAGTCCTCTTGAACCATGCTATCGTATGCTCCCATGATATCAAAAAATGCTAGCCACAGGGGTCTCTGTTCCTTTTATGCTATTTTGATGCACTGCGTGAGTGAAAATAGATTCTCTTCCAACCTTCTGTGTTTCCGAAACACATTCTGCAGTTTCTCCAACACCCCCTCGTCCTCTACCCATGCCTGCAGTCTTTCCTTTATAATCTGCATCACAGGCATGTAGACCACTGATGTCACTGTTATAGGACGGGCGTTGTTTATGTCAGCTTTGTCCCCCTTTCCTTTACAGATTATGCTCATCCTGCTAAGTTTCCATTCATCCGCGACTTCACCATCGATTATTATTTTACTTACTGCCTCTCTCAAAGCCTCCTTAGCCTTTGACCTAATGTCATTATTAGCATAATTGGAATGCCATCTGAGCCTCTTGATGTACTACTAGGAACACTGTTCTCATGCCTTTCCTACTCTCGTTGTGAAAATTATGTTATTGCGCCACTTATTTCAACCTTGTCTATAGCGGTGCATAAAGCAGTTCTCTGTTGAAATTTTTCTGTCACTCTTGCTCTTATATATTCAATAGCTTAGTCCCCATCTAGCCTAGCACGTTGAGCTGTAGTTATAAACCTCTGTACTAGGCTCGTCTCATTTCTCAGGGAGTTTAGATGGTTCCCAAATTTCGCAGCTGCCTTTCTATCTTTTTATAAACTTCTGCTAGCCAATGAGTTCCCTTTTTTCTAATCTTTTCATTGATCAGAAGGGATGCATTCCTTCTACAGCTTGGAAAGATTTCCCATTTTCTTTCAACATCATCTGTCGGTTCACCCCGCTGATTAGCATGTATGTGTTCCCTAGAGGCTTCCTGACGTTTTGCTATGGCTCTCTTAACTTCCTCCTCCCACCAAGTCTTGGGTTTGTGTCTTCTTTTCCGGGGTGACTTGTCACATGCCCTAGCAAGCTCTAGCTCAAACAGTCTAATTAGATTCGTGTATGTCCACACTGTTCTATTATCCTCAGTGATTACTTTCTCGATTTGTTTAGTAGCTATTTCTATTTGCCTTTCTGAATAAAAAGTTTCTTGTAGTTGCTCATCTTGTCTGCTTTCCACTTTCGCTGCTTTCCAAAACTCAACTTGATACGTTTGTGATCACTACCCAGGCATCTGGAGCCACCTTCATCTTTGTTTATTCCCCTCAGCTTGTCCTACATCCAATGTGACATCAGTGCGTAATCTATCGTGGACTGCAGCCTTCCTACCTCTCATGTTATTTGCCCTTCACACTTCTCGGTACTCTTGCAAATGATCAAATCATGCATTTAACACATATTCATGATCATTTTGCCTGTTGGGTCGGTATACTCATCTATATCTTCGATGTGCGCATTCATATCTCCTAGTATCATTATCTCGTACTCTCCTCCTAATTTCTCATTGTCCTATGTTATACACTCTACCATTGCCTGGTTTTCTTCTCTGGCCTTTGCTCCCGTCCACAAGTACACCAAACCAAGGAGTGTCATTTACCCTGCCCTTTTCCTTTTAGCCACAAATGTTCCTTGCACTCCTGCTTGACCATTTGCCAGTCGGTACTTGTATGAATAAATGCCCCAATACCACCCCCTTTCTGCTGCCTTTGTTCTATTGCAATATTCACATGCATAGCCCAGCCCAGATTCTTAGGAGGTTGTTCGTTGTCTCTAAGATATGTTTCTACAAAACCGTATTCCATCGTGGTCTTCTCGCTTCGCTGTTCTTCTATCTTTTCCCACTTCAGCCTACTCCTGCCACCCCGCATGTTAATATACCCTATGTCTGAATTGGCTCGGCGCTCGTGGCTACGTGTATTGCTGCCCCGTACTCTACCTACTAATGGTGCCACTTTGGAATCGTATCTGTCCATACCACCTGTTAAAGTCTCCCTGGTTGTTTTCCTCGTTACTAGCTATACCGCACCTCGAAGGGCCCGCGTGCCTCCCAGCCTGAACCAAGTGCGACCTCTGTCAAAAGTAGGGGGGGGGGGAAGCTCAACCCCCTCAACTTTTCCAGTGGGGGGGGGGTGCTCGCGCCTTCTTTGGCTCCCCGGCTGGTACGTCTATGCGCGCTGCTGTTGCGTGTTATTGTAGACCTTGTCCTCTCTTTCATTCTCTCCGTATTCTTTCCCTCCAATTTCTCCCTTCCCCTGAGTAGGATTGCGAACCGGGTGCAACCTGTTCAACCTCTCTGCCTTTCATTCGCTTTTCTTTTTTCTCTCTGTGAGGACACATTAGCGCCTGAAAAAGTAAGCCCTGATTCAGCTGTCCACATAACACCTTTATCTCGACCAAGATGTAAGTGTTGCAAGCACCTTCAAGAAGACGTTAGAGTGAAAAGCGCCAATTGTGATTATGTCCATCCTATCAAATTTAGCTTTACCTGCACTGGTTCAAACGTTTAGACACGGTGAATTTTTTATATTGTCACAAGCTGTACACTGGTGAAACATGACAGCCCGTTAATGTTAGGTTCAACGGGAATCGCGCATACATGGCAAACAAATTACCGAACGCCTTTTCGACACCATTTTAATGTGAACTTCGATGACCTCAAACTTTACAACATTCAGTCAAATTTCTGGTCACAAAAAGACATTAAGTATAGAGTCCTAGCTCATTCACAAGGTTAATACACTCTGCAGTCAGCACGTATAAACGTTTCAATATAAGGAGGCTCCTAAATCCGTGAGATATGGTACATACTGAACAAAAACTGATGAGGATTAAGCCTACTGCCAGAAATTTCTATGCCACCGTTGCTAATTCATTGATTAATACTCTGAACCTTGTTTTAAGGTTATTACAAGAGTGGAAGGTAAATTGTCAAACGATCATGCAATCAACGCATGTACCGAAAGAAAAGTGTTTTTAAAAAAACATAGTACAGTAGGATAAATTACACTTCTGATGACCCCGCAGGGGCGCCTGCGCAAGTAGGCGTTTGGTGTGTAGCCACACCACGGACCCGAGCTAACGGGGGAGTTTCTACTCCCTCCCACGCCTAGCCGTGCGTGGCTTTGCCGTGTCCGCGGAAAAGGGGATCCTGGGGGTTGAGCCGACGCTGAGTGATTGGACCTTTAAGGCCCCCCGGCAGAGGCCCCGGCTTCACGTAGACGGCATCCCTTGGCTGACCCACCCAGGGGAAATCGGCAGTCGCCTTTTCCTATCTCTCTCTCCCTACATCTTCGTCTTTTGTTCTCACTTTACATCTTTCCTGTATTCTCCTCACTTCATTTTACTTCCAATTTTTTCTGGCGGCAAGGGTTAACCTAGTGTGAATATCCAACCTTGTGTAGATATATTAGGTTATAGCGGCCATGTACGGCTGGTGCTTGCGCCTCCTTCGCGTCTCGCAGCGTCCCCTTGTTGGGCTCGGTGGTGGGTGGCTGGCATGGCCGCCAAAAAAGCTATCAAATTTATGGGAACCCCTAGCTCTGTCACAACTAATCGCCCCTCCAAGAGGTGGCGCACCGATGCCATTCTTGAATTTCTCCCGAACAAAAAAGATAACTTCCCAAAATACCACATTATTCACTGTGAAAGTACAGAAAAGAAAGCTAGAAACATTTCACCTTTCCTTGTATCGAAATGCTTTATAGAAACGCTGGGAGCAGGCTACAAGGTCACAAAGACCGACAATGGTGACCTGTTACTTGAAGTAAAAGACAACGCACAGTACCAAAGACTACATAAACTCAAAGCATTTGGGGATCAGCCTATCACAATCACACCACATCGAACCATGAACACAGTGAAGGGTGTTGTATCAGATGGAGACCTGATGGACCTCTCTGATGATGAACTTCTAACAGGCTGGAAAGAGGAAAATGTTATTCAGGTGCAGCGTATCAAAATAAGAAGAGAAAATAAGGAAATCACAACGAAGCACATCATACTCACTTTCGCATCTAGCAACCTCCCCACTGAAATAGCAACAGGATATCTTAAACTGCCAGTTAGACCATACATACCCAACCCGCGGCGCTGCTTTAAGTGACAGAGGTTCGGGCACGGCTCCCAGAGCTGCCGAGGACAGCTTACCTGCGCGAAATGCGGCACCAAAGGTCATACTGCTGACGATGACTGCCAGCTACAAGTCCACAGCGCAAACTGTGAGGGTGACCATCCTGCATATTCCAGGTCATGCGTGACCTGGAAAATGAAAAAAGAAATTAATAATACAAAGTTTAAATTGAACATAAGCTTCCGTGAAGCGCGGCAGCGCGTTTCCCCGCATTTTGCTGGGAACACATCGTATGCCGAAGTGGTGCGAGGGGGCTCAGCACCACTCCTGTTTTCGGCAATGCCTTGGACCACGCCCAGCGTGCCGAGGCAAACGCCACAAGCCCCCATGGGGGGAGCAGCCTTGGCTGCCCCACCCTCCTTGAATACAGCCCCACCGAAGGCCCCTGTGAACCTTGGCAGCAACCAGGGCACCACACAAACTAAAGAGGTCCCCTCGACCTCCAGCCCGGTGGGGTTTAAGGCTCCGTCTGTCATGACGAAGCCTACAACGAAAACAACATTATCTGTCGTCTCACCTGAGGCGATGGACACATCAACTGCACCGACGCAGACTGCGCCAAAAGAGCGGCGGGGTTCCCTCGACCGCTCTAAAAAAGACAAAACGGTAATTACAGTGCCTTCTAAAGGCTCTGTAAGATAGGTCACTTCTCTCTTTAGACACCAGCCACACTCATTTTGTAGACACAGCACTTCTTTATTCCCATATTGGAGACACAAATTATACAATGGAACGTCAGAAGACTGCTTCGAAACCTCGACGATGTCCAAGAACTTCTACACAAACATTCTCCAAAAGTGCTGTGTGTACAGGAAACACACTTAAAATCCAAGAATACAAATTTTTTGCGTCAATATGTTGTTTTCCGAAAGGACAGAGATGATGCTGTGGCGTCATCTGGTGGTGTAGCCATTATCGTTAATCGAGAAGTAGCATGTAGTCATCTACCACTACTAACATCCCTAGAGGAAGTGGCTGTTCGAGCAGTTCTATTGAATAAGCTCGTCACCATCTGCTCTCTCTACATACCGCCGCAACACCGCCTGGAAAAACATGATTTCCAGTCTTTAATAGATGAGTTACCAGAACCTTATCTGGTTCTAGGGGACCTGAATGCGCACAGTGGTTTATGGGGTGACTGTCGATGTAATGCACGAGGTCGTCTCGTCGAATAGTTCCTCTTTTCATCAGGTGCTTGTCTGTTGAATAGGAGAGAGGCAACATATTATAACCTTGCAAATACTTACTCCTCCATAGACCTCAGTATCGCATCTCCTTCACTTGTACCATTACTTCAGTGAAAAGTCATAAATAATCCATACCGAAGTGACCATTTTCCTTTAGTTTTGAGTTCACAAATAATATATGAATGTCCGCCACAGCTTCCCAAATGGTTGGTAAACAAAACCGACTGGGAACAATTTCAAAAGATTACACACTTAGGTTGGACCGACATATGCGGATTAGGCATAGATGAAGCTGTGCAGTACTTCACGGCTTTTCTTACTGACGCAGCAGTCAAGTGCATTCCACAAACATCTGGACTGCCTGGCAAACGACACGTCCCATGGTGGAACACTGAGTGTCAGAATGCGCGAAAGGAACAGAACAGGGCATGGAGGTTGCTGCAGAACTCGCCGACAGCGGAAAACCTTGAGAGCTCTAAGAAAATAAAATCTCGAAGCAGGAGAACGCGTCGGCAGGCCAGAAAAGAAAGCTGGCACAAGTTTTTATCAGGGATAAATTCATATACACAAGACGCTGAAGTCTGGAACATGGTTCGTAGGGTAGCAGGAAGACAAGTGCACTCACTCCCACTCGTAAACACACAGGGTGACAGCCTGGAAGATCAAGCGAACTTCCTAGGTGCACACCATGAGCAGGTGTCTAGCTTGTCACACTACACTGAAGCTTTCCAAAGATACAAAGCAAAGATAGAAAAGCAGAAACTAGAATTCAAGTGCACAAACTACGAGGCATACAACCAACCTTTCAACATAGCTGAGCTACAAACATCACTAAACACTTGCAGTAATTCCGCTTCAGGCTACGACCGTGTCACATATGAAATGTTGAAAAACCTGCCGCTAAAAACGCGAAAAACTTTACTCTCTCTATACAATGCTATCTGTCTTTCAGGCACCATCCCTGCTTCCTGGAAAGAAGCTATTGTTATCCCTATTTTGAAACAGGGCAAGGACCCTTCCTCAGTTTCAAGTTATAGGCCCATTGCACTAACCAGCTACCTTTGTAAACTTTTTGAAAAAATGATAAACCGCCGACTTTTACATTTCCTTGAAACACACAATCTGCTCGACCAACTTCAGTGTGGGTTTCGAGAGGGTAGATCCACCACCGACCATCTGGTGCGTATCGATGCACAGATCCGAGACGCTTTCGTCCACAAACAATACTTCCTCTCAGTGTTTCTCGATATCGAGAAGGCCTACGACACAACATGGCGTTTTGGCATATTAAGAGAATTGTCTCACCTAGGTGTGCGTGGTAGAATGCTTTCCATAATCGAGAGTTACTTGTCCAATCGGAAATTCCATGTCTGTGTGGGCAGTATTCTCTCGCAAATATTTGTGCAAGAAACGGGAGTACCGCAAGGTGGTGTACATAGTTGTACACTTTTTATTATTAAAATGAATTCCTTGCACCTGTCCAACCCCCGCAACATGTTCTATTTCACATATGTCGATGACGTCCAGCTTGGCTTTAAGTCATGCAACCTAGCAATGTGTGAGCGGCAGGTTCAGTTAGCTTTAAACAAGGTCTCCAAATGGGCAGCAGAAAATGGATTCCGGCTGAACCCAGGAAAAAGCACGTGTGTCTTGTTCTCCCGAAAGAGAGGCATGCACTCAGAACCCGACATTGAACTGAACGGCCAACGCCTGTATGTGAATGTGGAGCATAAACTCCTAGGCTTAATCTTAGACAACAAGTTGACCTTCATACCACACATAAAGTATTTAAAAACAAAATGTTTAAAAGCCATGAATTTTATAAAAGTGTTGTCACGTACTACGTGGGGTAGTGACAGGAAATGCCTCATGAACCATTATAGAAGCCTCATTCGCACCCGCTTAGATTATGGGGCCATTGTTTATCAGTCTGTGACTCAAAGTGCTTTGAAGATGCTGGATCCCGTGCACCCTTTGGGCATCCGCCTTTCTACGGGTGCTTTTCACACCAGATCCGTAGAAAGCCTTTACGTTGAGTCAAATGAGTGGTCGCTTCATCTGCAAAGAACTTACATGTCCTTTGTATATTTCTTTAAGGTGAAAGCAGACAAGAGGCACCCCTCATGCTCTACTATTAATGATTTGTCAAGCTCTATTCTGTTTCAAAACAGGCCTTCAATAAGGCAGCCCTTCTCAGTTCGTCTGAAGGGTCTAGCTGAGGACACTGGAGTGTCACTCGAACACAGTTTAATGGCTCCTGTAGCATACCTGCCACCGTGGCAGTGGCAGACTATAGATTGCGATATGTCTTTCCTAGAAGTTACTAAACATGCACCTATTGCCCATATCCGAAACTACTTCCATGAACATCAACACATACACACGTCCTGAGTTCTTTACAGATACCTCTAAGTCTAACTCCTATGTGCCCTACGCTGCTGTCGGCCCTTCCTTTTCGGATGCTGGCTCTCTACATCCAGGCACAAGTATCTTCACAGCGGAAGCTTACGCGATACTTGTGGCAGCTAAACACATCAAACAATTACAAATACAAAAAGCAGTCATTTATAAAGACTCCCTCAGTGTGGTAACGGCTCTGCACAGTCTTAAAAACAAAAAAACCCTGTCCTCGTTAACTTTACTCCATTTTATGCACAATCTACACACTCAACCAACATGTTGTAGTGTGTTGGGTGCCAGGCCATCGTGAGATTCAAGGCAACGTGATGGCGGATCAGCTTGCTCCATCCGTCCACGAGGGCACCGCCACTACACCCATATCAATTCCGGCCCTTGATCTTAAGCCGTCGCTCAAACGAAAGCTCAGGGACTACTGGCAGAGCAAGTGGGACAGACACACACAAAACAAGCTACACGTTATCAAGCCACACCTTGGCCATTGGCCCCCACTATCAAAATCACGTCTAACAGAGGTAACACTAACAAGACTCAGGATAGGACACACATACACGACACACACTCATCTTTTGTCCGGTGGCGATCTACCATTGTGTGATAAATGTGGTGAGGCATTAACAGTTCTTCACGTTTTAATCCAATGTAAACAATTAGACACTCTTAGAAGACAACACTTTCCATTACCCTACCAACAACAAATACCTTTACACCCTGCAATGTTCGTCGGTAGGGAACCGCTTTTTAGTTATAAATCATTGTTAGCGTTTTTAAAAGAAATTCATAGTTTTCATATCATATACCCGGGCATTCCGTAGCATGACCTCTGCAGAGAGGTTTTCGCTGCGGTGGCTACACAACAAAGCACTTGCCTCACGGCCCTTGGACGCAAGGGTATGAACGAGTGAGGCACTTGTGCTAATGCCATACATGTCCACCATTGTTTTTATTATCACCAACTTTTGTCATCTATTCGCACCACACACACCCTTCACGGCATGGTCATGATTTTATTACTTGTATGTTTTTACCCGCCTTACCGCGAGGAATTATATGGCCCTTATACAGCCGCTAATCACAATCATTGTCCACATTCCGTGTCCCATGAACTGGCGCTCTTTGGCCATCAAATGGCCCATGCGTCAAAAAACACCATATATCATCATCATCACACTTCTGATGATCTATAGAGAGAGAAAGAGGGGAAAATGAAATGCAGGAAAGTTGATCAGGTTGTACCGGGTTTTCCGCCCAACGTTTAGGGAGGGGTAAAGGGGAGGAGAAGAAGAGAAAGAGGATAACGTTCCCTGCGCACACATAGTCACGTGTGGGAAGTGTTTGAAACGAGTTCCTCCGCATCATATGTTGTATTCTGCTTTCGTTGACCTATAACGTACTAATATGACAGTAATATATATATATATATATATATATATATATATATATATATATATATATATATATATATATATATATATATATATATATATATATGATACAGAAAGTAGTAATAGTAATACTTTCTTTTGACAACAGAATCGAAGTTGGGCTAGTTGCATATGCATAGTATAACTGTCGCCCCGCCGCGGTGGTCTAGTGGCTAAGGTACTCGGCTGCTGACCCGCAGGGCGCGGGTTCGAATCCCGGCTGCGGCGGCTGCATTTCCGATGGAGGCGGAAATGTTGTAGGCCCGTGTGCTCAGATTTGGGTGCACGTTAAAGAACCCCAGGTGGTCTAAATTTCCGGAGCCCTCCACTACGGCGTCTCTCATAATCATATAGTGGTTTTGGGACGTTAAACCCCACATATCAATCAATCAATAGTATAACTGTCGTTTAAGCGCATGAAGAAACACAAAGGAACAGAGTACAAGTGCTTTCCCGCAACTAAAAGATTTATTAAAAAGAGAAGAAGATATATTTTTCGGGATACTGAATTGTTTTCTCGATTTAACAACCGCTTAATTCGCAAGCTGACTGAAGATTTTTACATAAGAAAACGTATAAATTATAAGTAAGTATAAAAGTATAAATACGAAGAGTATAAAATTGCGTCAGCCAAGCTTCGGTGTTGCTGCGCGATAAAGAGTTCGTTTTTCTAGATTATTTTTCTCACTAATCTTTCTGTTTTTGCTTTACACAGTGTTATCGAGTTGCCACGGTTGTACTATTTGCCTTCACACGCACGCGTTGATTTTTCTTGCCTGCTTATATATTTTCTCCTTTCAATAAATTTTTTAGTTGCGAGAAAGCGCTTGTGTTCTGTTCCTTTGTGTTTAATCGCGCGCTTAAACGACGATATTACGTTCTTCTGACAACCATATTTCAGCCAAACGTGGACGCCCTTCCCCTTTTTTTATGATATACTTTCTTCCTTTTTCCCTTACCCGAATCGTACCGGTGAGCTCTCAGAGTGGCCCAGCTCACACCTCACTTGCCCTCTCCTCCTCCTTTGTTTAGGTTAGTGGAGAGGGTACGACGCAGAAACAGTTAATAAATCAGTTTCAGCTTTGAAAAAGACAAATACACTTCACCAAATTTCTCATCACAAGATTGCTGCGCCCCATTTTTGCTTTTGTTTTGTTCTCTGAAGATGTTACTTAAATTTGTTTAGAAAGAAAGCGCCATGAAAACGCCGTGTAGTGCGTGAAGTGTCCTAGAACTGTGTAATACTGCGTGGCACAAGCGTGAAATCACACCAGGCGTAAAAAACACGGTAATTGCCCAAAAAGTTGGCGACTTAAAGGCCACTCTTCACAAACGATTCAAGCATAAATAATCATTTTATAAGCAACAACATCAAGAAAGTGCGCTGCTGCGCGTGTGGGCACTTAGCAAGTGGGCCGCCTTGGTGGTCTCTCGTTATCGTGCTCTAATGTTGACCCGAAAGTCAGCAGCGGCCACGCACCGTTGCCGCATTTTTTGACGGAGGCGAAAATATTTGAGACCTGTGCCCTTAGACTCAGGAGCAAGTTAAATAGCCCCAGGAAGTGTTTTTATTGAAATAGAGAATAAACTAAGCAGTTGTCACCGTTACTTGGCAAGGACTACTCCTTACCGCTTGATTGGTGTAAATAAATATTATAAAAAAACAAAATAGACTATGTGCATATATAAAGTCCTACTTAGTTGAGTGATCAAGTTCTGATATGGGCAAAGCAAACACGTGCAGCCACCACGCTCACTCATAGCTATAGTCTGCTCAGTAACGCTCACAAATCTTTGTTTCTTCGAAAGAGCGTCGCAGCACCTTCACTGCTTGCACATTTCTTTTAGATGGCCATGGGTCTAGTACTTTATCCACTGCAAACGTTCGCTGGAGATGTAGCGTCTATCGACTTCCTGTTCGACTCGCCTTCAGAGTGTGGCGTGCTTCAGACAGTTGAGCAAGAGGTGATTGATATCATCGTCGTCGTGACCGCATGAACATGCTGACTATGTTGCACGTAGAATGCGATGTAGGAAGTGCTTTGTTGTAAGCAGTTGCGAGACTTATGAGACGTATGAGAGTGTCGATACGCCTTGAGAGATGACAGTCTAATTGGCATTCAAGATAAGGATCAACAAAATATAGGATCGATTACTTTGTTTCGTCTATGAACCAGCCAGACAAGCATCATTCACGTTTCTTTGTTCCTAAAATTGTAATACCATCGTATTGAGATACAGGAATGAGGTGGGTATGCATAGAAAAATGAGCGGTTTTTGCCAAATCATCTTCCATTTCATTTCCCTTCATTCCACAGTGACTGAGAATCCTCTGAAATGCCATTTGATGATTCGACTTCGTAGCTTCTAGTAGCATGCACTATACGCAAATCAATGTGTATTAAAGTGACATTTTCCACACATGCGAGTGCCGCCAGAAAGTCTGTAATTACCACCCATTTTCTTGGTGTCGTTGACACTTTAATCAAGCTAATGGCAAGCAAAGTCGTCATGACCTCCAACGTTGTTGAAGAGGAGAAAAGACCAAACCGACATGCATATTCTTCGCGTGATTCCGGAATCATCGCCACTGAACGACGTCTTTCCCAGGAGGTGTAAACTTTCGGAGCATATCAAGGGTTCGGGCCGCTGAACCGCTACAGTTACTACATTTATTACAGGAGGCAATCCTGAACAGTTTGAAACGGCTGACGCTATACGTCTTTCCTTCCGGCACGTTTGAGGTGTCCGCTAAAATGCGAAACTGGGTTAACTATTGAGCAGGTGATGCAAACGTGGCCCGATGGCGCTATCACTCTTTGCTCTTGAAGGGGAAGCCCAACTTTACTCCACTTTTTGACCTTACTATTCTGGGCACTGCTAAAAGCCTGATATGCAAATATTTATGACAAACACTTCTTTACTAGCTCCGAGATTAAAGTGGAGGCCCTAAAAACAAACCAGCAAGAATGAAACAGTAAATGCATAATGATAAACAACGTCGACAGATTTCGAGCACTAGTGCAAAGAACCTAACCATACTTGATTGGCGAGAAACATCAGCAAATGATTAAAAAACACATTGCGAATATTCTTGCAAGCGCAAATGACAAGTTCAATGCTCTGTTTCGGTCAAAGCAGAAATACTTGTCACGTATATAGCTTCCTTCTGTGTAACGTCTTTTCTTGCGCTCAATAGTTGTGCCACAGAATTGTTTTGAGTTAGGATGACCTTAGGCCAACCTAAAAAAATGAAATGTTTTCCCCTTCCATTTGTCGAGCTTGGAGACACAGGGGTTACCGATCGGTTTCAAAGGAGATACTCATAACATTGTACCGTCGTTCAGTGGCAATAGCCTCCGCGATTTGTTCTTCTGTATATTTAGTTACTTGCGTCTGGTAGTGCCCGGAGTTTCTGTATATATTTCGATGCGATGAGCATTTCATTTTCTCACCTTCGAAAGTCGCGCAAGCTATCTAATTTGATAAGAAAAGGGTTTTGGCCTGTGGTCAAGCGCTGTGTTAACACTCTAATTCGATGGTCCCAGAATTAATAACGCTGAGGCATAGAATGCCTGCGGGAAAAACACCACGGTTTTCTTTCCCGCTAGTGCACGTCACTTTCTTGGCTCTTTTCTCACAGATTTCACTTCACTGGACTTTATTACAGAGCACAAGTTCACTCCAATAAACCTGGTTTTCTGAAAGAGCCCTGCATCATTTTTGGCAGATGACAATATGTTGGCACACCACACAGGAATAATGGCGAGAATTCGCATTCCAAATAAATTCACTGGCTGCTTTCAAGTGAAGTGTTAACTCAGCCGCACACCCATACTTACATTCAATATATTATTTGCAAAGAAATGTTTCAGTGCAGGAAATAGTGATTTTCAAATGAACTTGTTACACCAACACATTCCGCGAAGGGTGGTAGGTGATTTCCACCACCATGTTCTCACCCCGCGTGTATATGATGTATCCTCATTTCACCCTAGCTTTTATGTGATTAGCCTATTTCAGAGCGCAGACGAAGCTATTAATAACTTACTCTGTAGTTTACACCAGCGCAAGTTTCATAGTTACGTGTTGTGCTTAAGCTATGAGTTATGCTGTGTTGTACTATTCAGCATGTAGTTCCTAATGCCCCATGAGCCCCTTGATCATAATATATTAGCATGTAATGTGGGTATATTCTTCAAGTGAATAGTCACTGATTGTCTATAGTGTGCAGTTTCACATGAACACGGGTTGTGCCAATTCATCAGTACTTGTTTACCAAGATCACAATGTGCACAGATTTTGGGAGCTTTGCATACTTCCATTAACACATTGTCAAAGCTAAATTTGTTTATCATTCATACGAAACACGAAGGTGAAAACACCTACTGAAACACTCAAACAGGCGGGCAGCACCAAATAAGTCTGACACTTTTGAAAGCAATGTACCCGAAGTACGGGTGTATATGTATTATTTTACAAAATTATCCAAGATTGCTGAAGAAGCTGAAGACCATATTACTGCTCATAGGTTTGTCGTTACCCATGGCTGTGGAACATGCTGCTGCGAATGGTAAGTGGTTGGATTGTATCAGTGTATATAGGTGCAAATTGCCAAATGAGTCTGTCACTTTTGCATACGAACACACAGAGGAATGTTGTTTCGTTGCAACTTGTCATTCCTCATAAAAGGTTTTTTTTCACTTACTTATGTTACGTGTAATTATTGCGTCCAAGACTTGTAGCGGTGACTGAGGGCCATTTTATATACATGCCATGGAGTGCAAAAAAGACCGTTTTATGTATCTGAGTTTCAGTGATACTGTCACGTATATATACACTAGCGACGTGACACAGTACACAAGGGAAGCTACATTGCGCTAGCCTTTGCCAGCGAGAAAACATAAAGGAAGGTTCCCTGGCAGCAGATAAAAAACCAAGATCGCCACAGAGGGACTGCTTTCAGGATTCAGCTGAGGGTCCGTGTACGCTCCATAGCCATACCAGTCGTTAGCGCTACCTCTGTGTGAACTTTAAGTGGCTCCATTGGTGCGGCTACACTGCTGTAGGATTCTCCTTACGTGTGCAGCATAGAAATGAATGATATGCTGTATTATGAACCTATTAACCAAAATACTGAAAGGCGTTTAGACAGGATTAGGCGCGCACACAAACAAGGACACAATACGGAAACGTTCGCTAACACTTTTTAGCATCTTTCCTTTTAGTGTCGATGTTTGTAGGCATGCCTAATATCTAAGTTAAACACGAATCAAGTCCAACTAGACCAATAATCTGCGCTACTACTAACCGCTGTGTGTGTGTGTTCTTATAGCTATGTATACAAACATTCCGGTTCTGCCATAACAAAGCACGTGGGATTCTAAACGTGAAGTCTAAACGTGAAGGCCACAGTGTCGGAAATGTTGTCAATTCAAAAAAGGCCTTTGCAATACTTCATATTGCTACGTTCTTTTCCTGAAGTTTTGTTATCACTCCTTTACACTACGTTCAGCGCAAACCGCGCCTATGGTGTTAGAGAAGCTTCGAGGCTCATGGTAATAAGGGCTGCAGCGCGAGCACGAAGGTGCTAGAACAAACGTGAAGCGAAAGGCGAGGCAAGGAAAGCAAAGAAGACAACACGAGCTCTGACTACCAACTAAATTTTATTTTTTGCATCATACATGATAATATATACAACAGGGAACCTTTTAACAGAAAACGTGAGCAACGTGACATATTCTGGGAAAGGGTCTGTTAAAAAAAAAGTACAATGATAAAATGGCTGACCTTTATCTAAAAGCGCGATCTCTTTGTCATGCAAAGCCACCGAAGGTCTGCTCACGCATCCGTCACCATGTTTTCTACTATAATATGCCTCAGCTTTTTCACGGGTTAATTTGTCCATGTGGCTACCAGCACACTCACGCCCGGAAATCATTGAGGCTGGAACCCGCAGCTTTTACAGTGCAGAACGAGGTTTGAACTAATTCCTTTCAATACATCATTTATATGCTCTCCTAACCTTTTATTAATGCACCACCCAGTTTGGCCAGATAACAAAGACCGCATAATAAAGGAAGCATGTATACAACACCAACTGCGCAATCTATAAATTCATTTATGTGTTTTACGGCGCATGTCCAACCTTTTTTGGCGACTACACTGAGGCGCTCATCCGTCATTCTGCAAATCTGGCTCAGTTTGCATGGGGCTGATAAAACTACATCCACACCATATCTCGAGCCTACCTTCTCCAAACCATGAGATATATTGTGGAAGTATGGGATGACTGCAACTCTTTTTCGCTCTTTATTTTGTCCTGCCTTTTCTTGTTTTTGTTTGATTTTCTGCAACAAAGTTTCGCACACTGAAGAAATTACAGATTTTGGAAATCCCGCTGACGGAAGTCTGTTATTCTGCATTGTTACACTATCAGTCATCTTGTGTAGGCATGACTTAGATCAGCCAGCACTTACAACCGACGAAGCAATAACTCTCTTGACCAGTTTTGTGTGGCAGGAAGCATGGTTTAACAAGGCTTTAACACTTAGAGGTTGGTATTCCCAACATACGGGATTTGGAAACAATGTAATACTAATATCTAAGAACCTTAGTGATCCCTGTTGGGGAACTTTGAAAGTGAAGTCTAGCCAACCTCCATGTGTTTTAAAAGCACTCAATAGCCCCGCCGCGGTGGTCTAGCGGCTAAGGTACTCGGCTGCTGACCCGCAGGTCGCGGGTTCGATTCCCAGCTGCGGCGGCTGCATTTCCGATGGAGGCGGAAGTGTTGTAGGCCTGTGTGCTCAGATTTGGGTGCACGTTAAAGAACCCCAGGTGGTCGAAATTTCCGGAGCCCTCCACTACGGCGTCTCTCATAATCATATGGTGGTTTTGGGACGTTAAACCTTACAAATCATCATCATCAAAAGCACTCAATACAAGTTCAGCCGGATTTTTTCTATTCGTTACGGAAGGCAGCAGAAAAATAAATAGTTGTCCACATTTCAGAACGCGGTTTGTGCTAAATCTACAAGTTTTTCATGAAGGATGGTATAAATCTTGGCAAGAAAAATGTCACTCAAAACCGGGGCGACCCTTGACCCAATTCAGACTCCCTTACGTTGTCTATAAAGAGACCCTCCCCACGAAACAAAAGTGGAATTCAAGTAAAAAAGCAAAAGTTCCATGAAAGAATGAACACTGATGCCACTATCATTAATGAACAAATCTTCATGATTATTCTAGGTTATACAATCTCTAACATAATTTAACAATGTGCTCTTAGGAATGGAGTATTACAAATCTACAACATCGGTACTTAAAACAGGGCACCCAATCGGATTATGATCCTCGAGGTATCTGACGACTTCTTGCGAATTACGGACGCGGTAGGAGTCATCCAAAACCAAAATAGATCGACGTTTCTGCGAAAAATCTCCAAAAGCTTCTGTCAGACTCCTCTTTCAGAAACAATTGCACGCAAAAGTTGTTCCAGCTTATGACTTTTATTAGTGAAAAAAATAGACAATTCTTGGGAAGTAGCTTTCATTACGCTACGGGCAAAACCTAGCAAATTCACAGCCTGGAGGCGAGCTATTGCATCTTTCTTGATATTTGAACTTTTTGCTGTAACTTGTACAACGTGTTTCACAACAGCCTGTGATGCTTTTTGCAAAAAGACATCATTGTGTAGAATAACGAGAACACCTTCCTTATCCGCTTGAAGAACACGCAAATTATTCGTGGACAAGAACCTACAGGGTGGTTTTAGACACATGGCCGATCTTGATTGACACCCACCTTTCACGATTGATTGATTGATATGTGGGGTTTCACGTCCCAAAACAACTGATGATTATGAGAGACGCCGTAGTGGAGGGCTCCGGAAATTTCGACCACCTGGGGTTCTTTAACGTGCACCCAAATCTGAGTACATGGGCTTACAACAATTCCACCTCCGTCGGAAATGCTGCCGCCACAGCCGGGATTTCAACCCGCGACCTGCGGGTCAGCAGCCGAGTACCTTAGCTACTAGACCACCGCGGCGGAGCACCGACCTCTCACGAGGACGTCGATGCATTTCGAAGTGGACCGACTACGTCCATCTTCCGGCACACGGGCTGACACATTCCTAGCGAGAGCCACCTTTTCAGCTCCTCGGAGGGAAGGTTCTAGGCTGAACCTCGGGGCCAGACGAAGCGTCTGTTGAAATTTCTCAGGAATAGGCTTGCCACCCAGGTTTATGAACGTCCCCGCTGGTCCGGAACGCCTGCTTCGTCTTGGCAGGAGAGGCCGCACACGATTCCACAAAGACTCAGTTGCCAACTCAGACTGGTAGTACCACTGTCGGTACGCTCTCTCCCGGTGACGACCAGTCAGGAACCGGCCGCATGAAACCCGTATTGATTGATGTGATTGATTTGTGGGGTTTAACGTCCTAAAACCACCATTTGATAATGAGAGACGCCGTAGTGGAGGGCTCCGGAAATTTTGACCACCTGGGGATCTTTAACGTGCTCCCAAATCTGAGTACACGGGCGTACAACATTTCCGCCTCCATCGGAAATGCAGCCGCCGCAGCCGGGAATCAAGCCCGCGACCTGCGGATCAGCAGCCGAGTACCTTAGCCACTGGACCACCACGGAGGAGCGATGAAACCCGTAGGAAATCTCTGTAGAAGCGCACTTGTCTCCAGCACTCAGACTGAATGATCTTGCACATCCTTTTTGCGTGTCCTCTGGACGGAGCTAAAACCCCGCACAAGTTGCGAACTTCTTCCGGACATATCCCTTGCCGAATATTCCACGACGCTGCACATGCTCGACATAAACATACTGCAATCCACCAAACCAAAGTGGCTGGGTCTTGAGAAAACGGGTCCAAAAAAGTAGGACTGCCCTGTGTACTAGAAATGCATTGAAGAAGAACGGCTATTTGGGCTCGTTGGTTAGAATTCATGGTTATAAGGGCTGCAGCGCGAGCACGAAGGTGCTAGAACAAACGTGAAACGAAAGGCGAGGCTAGAAAAGCAAAGAGGACAACACGAGTGCTGACTACCTACTGAATACAATATATCTCAGGGTTTGAAGAAGGTAGGCTCGAGATATGGTGTGGATGTGGTTTTATCAGCCCCGTGCAAACTAAGCCAGATTTGCAGAATGACGGATGAGCGCCTCAGTGTAGTCGCCGAAAAAGGTTGGACATGCGCCGCAAAACACATAAATAAATTTATAGATTGCGCAGTTGGTGTTGTATACATGCACGAAGGTGCTAGAACAAACGTGAAACGAAAGTCGAGGCTAGAAAAGCAAAGAGAACAACACGACCGCTGACTACCTACTGAATACAATATATCTCAGGGTTTGAAGAAGGTAGGCTCGAGATATGGTGTGGATTTAGTTTTATCAGCCCCATGCAAACTAAGCCAGATTTGCAGAATGACGGATGAGCGCCTCAGTGTAGTCGCCAAAAAAGGTTGGACATGCGCCGTAAAACACAAATTTATAGATTGCGCAGTTGGTGTTGTATACATGCTTCCTTTAATATGCGGTCGTTGTTATGTGGCCTAACTGGGCGGTGCATTATTAAAAGGTTATGAGAGCATATGAATGATGTATTGAAAGGAATTAGTTCAAACCTCGTTCTGCACTGTAAAAGCTGCGGTTGCCAGCCTTGATTTCCGGGCGTGAGTGTGCTGGTACGCCACATGGACAAATGAACCCGTGAAATAGCTGAGGCATATTATATTAGAAAACATGGTGACGGATGCGTGAGTTGACCTTCAGTGGCCTTGCATGACAAAGAGTTCGCGCTTTTAGATAAAGGTTAGCCATTTTATCATTGTACCTTTTTTATCAGACCCTTTCCCAGAATATGTCACGTTGCTCACGTTTGCAGGTAAAAGGTTGCCTGTTGTATATATTATCATGTGTGCTGCAAAAAATAAAATTCAGTTGGTAGTCAGCGCTCATGTTGTTCTCTTTGCTTTCCTTGCCTCGCCTTTCGTTTCACGTTTCTTCTAGCACCTTCGTGCTCGCGCTGCAGCCCTTATTAGCATGAACTCCAACCAACTAGCCCAAATAGCCGTTCTTCTTCAAGCTTCGAGGCTGTTGTAGATTGTTTTGCTAAGGTTACGCCCACTTCATGAACCTTTCAGATTATTCCGGAACTTACGTCACCACTAGCGATCACGCTAGAATGTTCGACGCCATGTGTATATATGTCGATGGGCTTCACCGCTTGTTAGTTGATTAACGGCCGACGCTCTGTTTACCGCGGTGACTGCTAGTGTCTTACTTTCCTTTTGCGTGGCCACAAGTTTTCCCCGAATAAACAGTTTCTTTTTCGACGTGGAGTCCACTCTCTTCGTTCACGTCAAAACCTTCTGACAATATACAGGTCATTTTTAATGGCATTGGTCCCCAGAATCCAGAGATGTATGGATATCGGGGACTATCTTATAGCCGCCTTCACCCTTCCCTCTATTTCAAAGCACAGGGAGGGGAAATCTGGTACTGCGTAACAGAAGGAGGCCTTGCGCTCCTCATCCATCACAAGGCTGATGGATGGATTTCGGGAAACGACAGACATAGCCGCTGAGCAAGCCAAGGTCAATGTGCGATGTGGGCTCATCGACATATCTATTAAGAAAATAATAGAACGAGAACAGTCTTATGCGAGCTCCTTCTCTAAGAAAGAGAATAAATGAATTAGTTTAATTTGTCCCTGGCTAAAGCAATGGAGGCAATGGAACGAGGAGGGCAAGGGGAAAAACTATTCAGAGCAGGCCTCCTTAACTCTGTCGGGCTACTCCAGAATGGTCTCCTGGACATCATGTCGCAAGGTACACGTGGTAGTTTCCCACTGCTTCTCACTAAAATTAAGCGTTTAAACACGTTCTTAGCCATCATGTTTCGGTATGTGGATAATTTTATTATTTTTATTAACAGATCTTGGGAAAATTTTGAGATGGAGAGTATCAATGTGTTAATTGTGTTTCGCGATAGTATAGGCGCCTTGATGTGACACGGGGAACGGCCTAGTGATGGACGAATAAGGTTTTTAGATTTGTGTCTTCATAGTTCTGGTAACTGGCTCTGTTGGTGTTACGATTCACGTGCTCCGAAAGATTTACTCCCATTTTATTTGGGTCATTCCAAACTAACCAAGACAGATCTCATGACAATACGCCTCAAGAACGCATCAAACAAGCCATGTGTGCACCTAACGAAGCATAGCTTCCATAATAAAATCTCACGAATGCAACGATCTAATCATGTTTTAATTTCTTTTGATGAAAAAGAGTTGAAAAGAATTAGAGGAAGTTCGAGGCAACCTAATGTCCATGAAGATGTATCGGCAGAAACTAGACGCACATCCAGAATTTCTTATGTTCACCAGCTGTCACATAACCTAAAGAAGGTGACGCTTGGAGAAAATATTAGGGTGTTATTTTCAGTGCCGGATCATCTTCGAAAATCGTGCGTCGTGACAAATTCATTTCGAGGGAAAAAGATGGTGTCCACAAAAAAAGCATACACAAATATTTGCTGAGTGCGTATTGTTTCTTATATATCTTATTCCGTTCTCGTGAAAAACATGTCGGCCAAACCATTGTGTGAATGAGCGACTGAGAGAGTACAGTATCGAATAGAATGAACTGCCGCTGGAATGTTCCCACGTTCATGCATGGGGTTGACGGTTTTTGTTGTAGAATACCATCATTGCTCGTCAGCATAAAGAGGAGTCGGCTAGTTTGATTGTGGACGCTGTACTTACTGACGCACATGGCGATGTTTGTATCAGCAAGCCCTCGATTGCATTTTCACCTAGGGAGCTTGGTTTTCTGCGTACACAGTGATACTTGGTTAATCTGTTATGTTTTTTGGGTAGACAACACTTATCACGCATTTATCTGGGTGATCCCACGTGCTTATCTGTCTGCCTGACATTTGTGAACTAAAAGCTGTGTGAGTTCGAAAATAAACATTTTATTTCTAGTAGTGCTCTATCCTCCACGTACGTCTATCTCTTCCTGTTTCCGTATTTCACCCCATGCTACAAAAAATTCTTTCAAATTTTTCACCAACAAGCCCACCATGCAACTCTCGCATGTTGCCAAAAGGAAAGCTTGTAATTAACACGCTGTTTGTACACGGGGATAGCAGAGCCAGGCCTTACAAGGTTGAAGATTTTAGGAACGCGTTGACGTTGACGAGCCTGCTGCCTGATGTGGTGCACCTCAGCGCGTAACAGATAACAACTTTTGGCCGTTAATGACGTGGTACACTCTAGACACCTAGTCGCCTTGAAGGAGCTCCAGGTGAAGGGGCGACGCTGCGTCGTCGTCGATCCGCAGGATCAGCAGGTGAAGCTCAGGCTACACTGACTGCTGCACGGTGAGTGAAGATGATGTGTGGGCTTCGCTGACAGCAATTGACAAGGTAGTGGAAGTGAGCCGCGAGCGCAGGCGCGCTCTGAGCACGGCTGAGAAGTGCACGACCACCCAGACAGTCCAGCGAATGTTGAAGAGCGGTCTTCAGGTCGGAAACATCTCACACAAAATCCACGTGGAGAGGGAGCTGGCCTTGGTAGCGATGTCTGGTCGGCCGATGCGGTGCTTACGCTGCCAAAGCACAGCTCACGTCCGCCGAGAATGCAGAGCGCCACGTTGCACATGATGTATGCTCTTCGGACGAATTGAAACAGATTCTGTGAGGCCCTATGCATCTGCAACAGGACCAGCGAAGAGCAAGGTGATTACCGAACATGTCATGGACGTGGCCGAGGCGGAGGATGCTGCTGATGAAGCTAGCAGCCCAGAGGACATCGCAGCGACCAGAGGGGTGGCATTGACAGGCATTCGCAAGTTGGAAGAACCTCCAGAACGAGTAACTGTTTTTTTTCGTCACGCCATCAACAGCTGAGCTTTTAAATGTCGAGAAGGCAGCGACAGCCGAGGAGGAAGACAATGCAGAAGAGCCTCTGGGCGAGACGTCAGAAAGCAGGGACAATATGTGTGTCCCCAAGGCCACACTTAAGCGTTTGGGCGACGCGACCGAGAAGCCTGTCAAGGGGTTGTCTACCTACAGCGAGCGAAGAACCGCCTGCACAGGAACCACAAGAGATGCGGCTGAACCTCAAACCCGAGCCCAAGAACTCAAGTGACAGGAGATGAGTGGACACGGTTAAAGGAAAGAACGCCGGCAAGCAGGAACACCGGCCCTCAGCGCGGCTAGCTGAAGGCTGGTCACCAAAAGGAAGCACCACGCTCCGGGCCTACTTCTTTTAGCGAATAAGTCACCATGGCACCGACTCCGTAATTCAGTATAGCCAGGCTTAACGTCAGAGGGTTGGCGGCCAGGAGTAAGCAAATTTAGCTTTTGCGGTTGATCACAGACCAAGATATAGACATCTTCGCCATCCTGGGAACAAAGGTGGACGGAAGAGTATTGGTGGTGTTAAACAAAAGAGAGAAAGGAAAAAAGTCGACAAATGGTAAAGCATGACCCTGTGTGTCTTTGCTAGGGCAATTGTGTGTTAAATGTTTTTTGTAACAAAGCTCTGGTATGTGATGCACCTTTGCATTGTTCAAGAATCAATGTGCAGAGACTGCATAGGGTGTTCGAAAATTTTATATGGGGCTCACACTGAGAGTGGTGCAGCTTGACCAAATTGTTAGGCACGTGAAAGACGGGGGTCATGGTTTGGCGCACCTTTTTATTAGACAATGAGTAAATGAATTTTTGTTTTCTCGTGACGTCAGTGATCTATTTTTGCGTACAGTATGCCAACTCAGGTTAGGCAGTGCCTTACCAGAAGCTGTCACTACTGATAGCAGGCCCGTGACGCTGCGTGGTTATCTCAAGGAAGCGGTAGACAGTGCACGTTTTTATCTGCTCGGTTTCCTTTGGATTATCTAGCAAGTGTAAAAAAATACAGTTGGAATATTTTGTCTCTACCGTTGAACGGGGCCATATACAGTGTAAATCTACTGAGTGGGTGAACACATGTGGACGAGCAAAGCTTTGGTGAAGCAACTGCTAGGCTAAGCGGGTGAAAAATATGCAGGTACCTAGAAAGGTGAAAACATTTCTCTTTAGGTTGCACACAGGAACACTATTTATGTTCACATTAACAGAGGAACGGGGCCTTTTTACACCATCGGGGCCACACTGCTTAATATGTAAGAAGCCAGAAACAATGGACCATTTTTTGCACTGCTGGGAAGGGGTACTGTTTAGGAACATTTTCCAGAGGACAAATAAAGATATTCAATTGAATCAACACGGGATCAAGCATCTCGCAGTAACAAATGATAATGGGGTCCCATTTGATGTAGTTATGTTGATCGGTCTCCACTGCATATGGCGTGAACGAATGTCCGGTTACCACTTCGACCCGGATGCGAAGCCAGCAGTAATTTATTTTAGACAAAACACGTCTGCTTTCATTGATTGTAGCTAAATACAGGAGGTCATGCCATAATGGTTGTCAATGTGAACCTCTGAAAACCTTTAAGCATATTAAAGTGGACAACACCAGTCAAAATGGAACTGATGGCATTGTTTGTTCCGTTTTTGTGACTGCATTTGAGACGTGAGTGGGAAATGAATGCGCTGTAGATTGTCTAATCTAAGCAATAAAGAAAGTGTGACTTTGACACAATTGATAGCGTACCCAGCATTCGTTGTCGCAGACCAAGAGGTCGCAGGTTCGACTGCTGTTGACGGAAATTTCTGTCTTGTGATCCAGCATATTTTCCTACGTAATATTTGTAACAGAGGTACGTCCATGAAGTCGTAGTGAACCTAGCATAAAACTCTTTCGTATGAGAAACAAGCTCGTGCAGTGCCGCTGTTGCTGGTTGTGTGTAGTTTTGATGAATGTGCACACCTAGTCCAATTTACTTCTTCACTCTATTATATTTCACCACATGTAATTTTGTACTGACGACACCACGCGCATAGGTGGTGATTCAACGTCTATGTTTTGTTATTTTTGTTGTGAGTACAGCCAGTCATGAAGATTGAATACGAACTAACAATGTCCACAGGTGGACACTTAACGGGCTGCTCGAACACAAAGAACACACGTAACGTACTTGGCCGTACAAACAGCGTGAGAACGTTTATTAAGCAATTACCTAATTGACACGACGTCTGCATCATTAAATACCTTAAAGAAAAGGGACAGAATTGAGGTAAAACAAATATAATCATAAACTTGTACCAATACTTGCTTCCTAAAAAAGGAATATTTTATGGAAGTTATTACATGTACTTTCTTTCTCACAGTCGCGAATACGTAATAAGTTTGAGCTGCTTTTAAAAAGGAAGGTATCATTTTTACCCAGTGGCGTCATGAGAAACTTCATTTTACAACAAAACTGCATATGACTACGTTTATGAAAATTGTTAACGAGACGCCGAGCACAAGCAGGGAAAACGGTCCATCTTTCCCTGTCCGTGTTTTTTCGTGCGCTAGAAAACTACAGCATGTCGCAGCAGAAAGATGCATGCTGCTGAAATAAAAATCGTCTAGGAACCATAGCCTAAAATCTGAAGGGACTTTCTGAATGGATGTTTTGCGTTCAGTTACGAGTGTGCGATTGGCTATTGTACGACATTTCGTGTAACTTGCGTCTGTTGTGGTAAAGAACTTCACTGGTCACACGCACTCAAAGAAATTAGGAGCTCGAAATAATAAGTTACAAACTAAAACAAAGAAAACATGGTAATCGAGAATCAGCGTCCATAGATATAAGGGCAATACTTGTGCACGGCTAATATAACCGCGAGACATTCCTGCTCTGTGACAGTATAGTTTTGCTCCGGTTTACTTAAACAGCAACTGGCATAGGCAACGACGTGTTCAGCAGCTCCATGGCGTTGGACCAAGACGGCGCCGATACCTACACCACTGGCGTCGGTTTGAACTTCTGTGGCAGCAGACGGGTCATAGTGGCGAAGTACGGGCCCTGATGTAAGGACAAACTTGAGTTGCGAAAACGACGACTCGCATTCCGCTGACCACCGAAAAGGTGCATTCTTGTTGAGTAGGGACGTCAAAGAGTAAGCGACGTCGGCGAACTTGGGCACGAACTGAAGGACCTACGAGCATAGGCCCTAAACGCTTCGCAACTCTCGTACCGACTGAGGTTGTTTGAAGCTGCTGACCGCAGCGACTTTCTGGGGGTCGGGTCTAACGCAATGCCTAACCACCAGGTGGCCGAGAACGATAGTCTCGCGGCTGCCGAAATGACACTTCCTAAAGTTCAAGGTGAGCTTAGCTTTCTCAAGGCAGGTGAGAACAATGTCTACACGATGGTTGTGCTCATCGACTGTACGGCCAAAATTTAAACTGTCATCCAGGTAGCGAAGACAAACTTCCCACTTTAGTCCACGTAATATAGAGTCCATGAAGCGCTCAAACATGGCTGGAGCATTGCATAGGCCAAAAAAGCATTACACTGAAATCAAATAGACCATCTGGGGTGATGCAGGCCGTTTTCTCTTTGTCATTCGGGTGCATGGGGATTTGCCAATAACCAGATCTCAAATCTACCGTGGAGAAGTACGATGCCGAATATAAACAATCGATGATGTCATCAATCCTAGGAAGCGGGCAGACATTCTTTTTAGTAACTGAGTTGAGCCGTCTGTCGTCCACGCAGAATCGCCATGTACCATCCCTCTTTCGGACAAGAATCACAGGGGCAGCGCAAGGGCTACAAGGCTCTTGTATGACCCTTTTCTTTAACATTTTTTCTACCTGTTGAGCAATGATCTTATGCTTCACAGATGATACACGGTATGGTTTCTGCCGAATAGGGTGAGCGGATTCTGTGTCAATTCCGTGGCGAGTACGTGACTCGGATACACTTACTTGCTCTTTATTCTGCGCGAAGTCAAATATAGTGGCGTGCTTCGCAAGGGCTTCGACCAAAGCTGGACGTTTTTCTGATGATAGCGACTTGTTTACCATACTCAGAAAATTGGCTTCAGTATAGTGCTTTGCACGAGTATGCTCTACGCTCACGTCACTTAAAGATGCTATAAAACTGTTCGCATTTTGTTCGGAGGAGGCGAGTAGCAATCACCAGGGTAGCATGACAGGTTCATTTGAATAGTTTGACACCCATAAGGCTGATCGTCTATCACTGATCGACAGAACACAATGTGAAACGAGCACATTTTTCTTGGCGCAGTTGAGGGGAATGGGCTCCACAAGAACATCAAACGTGCCGGCGTCCGAGGCAGAGGCGTCCACGCGTACGTTCTTCATCGGTTGCGCGGCAATACAACATCCTCAATGACGGTGATAGATCCTCGACAGCGCCTGGGATCGTGGGTAAACGTCGATAGCATAATCTCGCCATCACCGCACTCTGCAGTAGCACCGCACTCGCGTAGAAAATCGATCCCCAATATGATGTCATGGGTGGAGCTGGTCAGGACAGCGAATTCAGCCTCGAACACCTTGTCGCCCAAAGTGACACTAACAACACACACCGATCGGGAACAGCGTCTCCCCGCTCACTGCACGAAATGATGCACAACTGTCCCAGCGAAACATCACTTTATGTCCTAGCTGCAATTTGAAGTTAAGACTCATCACTGAAACAGCTGCTCCAGTATCTATCAAAACCATCGTAGGAAGTCCATCGATAAGCACGGGGACCTTATTTTGCGTCATGAAAACGGGTGGAGGCATAGGTGGATGCAGTGGAAAATGTTCGGCGACCTCACCTCCATTGGCCGCACCACCTAGTTTCCCGGAGGCGGGGAGGTGACGCGTCGACCAGGAGACGGGAAACGTAACCGGCGTGTTGCAGGGGGCGTCAAGCTTCGCTCGGAGGAAGGCGAGTCGTTGCGTGAATTCCGGCGGAAATTGCATCCCAAATGTGTATCACTGTGGGTAGTTTGCTGGAAGCCGTACCTAACGTACGCGTCCCGCATCGAGCGCATACCACCGCGCCAGCGGTTTTGTCAAGAAGCTGATAGCGCTGCGGGGGGCGACGCCTCTGACCACAGAATCGAGCCACACGCCCACGGAGACCGCAGTTATAGCACACAGGGGCCTCACGCACGTCGCCGAACCTTCCACGAGGTGCCATGTACCCATGATCGTCCCACGAAGACACCATTGTAGGTGGTTGGCGGGAGGCATTCTGGAAACCACGGCGATGAAGTAAGTTGTCAGTTTGGGGCTCTGGTGCTCTTGATTGGGGCAAATCATATAGCGTGGCATCAATGGCAGCACACATTACGTCCTATGGCGGAGAGGCGTTGCTAGTATGTGCCCTTGGCGGGTTGACAACATCACGTCATCCAAGTTCCTCGCGTACGATTTGCCTGATCATAGAGGCAAGATCACAGGATGATGTTGGAGGGACGTCGACACTTGCAATGGTGGGGACGTTGGCAAGTCTACCAAATTTGTGAGTGATGCGCCTAGCCTTCGGGGTCTCGAGCGTGCGGCAGTGTTGAATTACGTCCGCTACAGACACCAAGGTGTCCTTGCCGATGGGAAAATTGTACACGTCCTCAGCAACCCCTTTGAGGAGATGCCCAACCTTTTCATCTTGTTTCATGCGTGGGTCTACAGACTTGCACGATTTCAGAATCTTTTCAATATGCGTTGTGCATGTTTTACCAGGGACTTGAGCACACTGCATCAAAGTTTGCTCAGCGCGCTTCTTTTTCATCAATGGGTCCCCGAAGCAGCTCGCTTTTTTTTCTCAAACGCTTCTCAGGTTGTTATTGTTTCTTCGTGGTTTTCAAACCACACCAACGCCGTCCCTTGAAGAAGCAATCCAACGTTGGATAACCGGGACGCCACATTCCAACAATTGTACTTACTCACACGGTTGAAGTGTTTCAGCCATTCGTCGACATCTTCTCCACATGTAGAAGCACGTAAAGCACATATAAAAGTACATTCAACATATAGAAGCACGGCCATCCAGCGGACATTTTATGGACTAAACGAGAGGTGGCACACGCAAACTTTCTTACGGATTGCGCTTAGTGTCTACTTCCCACTTTTAACCACCTCGAATTCATGTTATATACTAGTTCACTGTATTTATGGCAGTGCTGCCCAACTCGCTAAACCTTTCTAAAACCAAGGAAGTTACGCCCAGCGAGTATAACGTAGCAACCCTTTCTTGTCAGATAGTGTTCAATGTACATGCCAATGGCTGCTAATGGGAAATGTGGGACAAGAGAATTCAGCTTTTAGTTAATGCGCACGCCGCCATTTTTTTTTTATTGTTCAACAACGCACAAGACAAATCTCCCACCGGCACCACCTTGCAGGTCGATACGTAACACATGTTACATACTACGACACCTTATGAACGGGTGCCGCTTTAAAGAGCTTCGCCCCTAAAAGGTGGACATCATTCTTGACTTCGAAAATGGCTAGTACTCGAAGACAGAACTCCTGACGAAGCATGGCATCCCAAAAAGCAGTTTAACGAGGATCTTGCACGATAAGGGCAAGCTGCGAGATGCCTTCAAAACTTCGCGATTAGGTCCCCAAAGGAAGCGCCTGCGTCACGGTAACCACAAAGAACTAGAGAAGTGTCTGGTTTTGTGGCTTAAAAGAGCCTGGAGCCAGAACATTCTGATGAGCAAGCCACTAACCCACACCAAATCAGAACTCTGTTTTTCAGCTCTGAATAAAGGACTTCTAGTGCAGTGAAGTCCGACTGACAAGGTTTAAAAAATTGGCCTTGTTTTTCGCACCATTGCGGGAGAAGCCGCCACAGCTGATGCGATCGCTTGTCGTCACTGACGGGCAAGGCGGCTGCCGGAGATATTGTGGCAGTTCAAGGATGATGACGCTTACAATTTGTATGAAACAGCTTCTGCTATCAAAATCAATTGCTGTTGAAGGTCAACTGTGGCAGTACATCCTCAATTTTTTGTGTGTCTGCTCAACGCGCCCTCCGCTGCTGCCCGTGCGCCTGGCGTGTTTGTGCTACTTGCTGCCTCACAGTGGTTCACGCTACATAGCTGTATGGCAAGAGCGTGCATGCTTGCTGCTTGGTCAGTGCTTTCGCTTGGTCAGTCGCTTGTTTACATGGGCACCTGTGCACCTTGCAACTTCATTTTTGCTGTTGACGCACACTGAACCTCATACACCCGTAACGAAATACATCTCTGAGACGGCACTGCGTGCGGGAATCTGGTATTAATCAACCCAAGCAGGAACAACTCAACGTTGGGACAACCTGTTTTCTCCAGGTGGTCAGTGCTTCAGCAGTGAGCCAACATCGCTTTTTCGGAAGTAAAAAAATTCTCTGTAGCCTCTGACGTTTCATGACGTCGTGCGGATGTTATTTGTAACGTGATTGCCATCGGAGGAACTAAAGAAGTATACGCCATCTCCTCATGGATTTTTCACAGCAGAGACCTCTGAAGCGATCCTGCTCACAACATACTCCACTCTGTCCAGTGAAGTATTCAGGAAATTCAGTAGTGATCCCACTGATTCACTACTTCAGACACTAAGACAATCAATATGTTGGAATAACCAGCTGCATGTCCGCGGTGTTACTTCTGGACTGGAAAAAGTTTCAACGACTGACATTGCAGCTGAATGGCAAGAAAGCAACGTAGTCTGCACTGCAGAAACTGGACCAGGCGAAGGAGTTCAGCCTGCAAGTACACACGCGCGTGAGGGCTCAGCTGAGCTTCCTGTGGCAGCTGTCTTTGTGCTGAAGTGCTTAAAGCTGCCGAGTATACCAAGTTTTTCAACGCTGCAGCTGTCTGCAGTTGTCCATGTAGGTGGTTATATTGCCTGTGTTGCTATGGAGCTCATGAAATGTGAAACCTGCTGCACAGCGGCATCGAAGCCTTTGACCAAGCAACCACTGTAGCAGCCGACTTCCCACTAAAACCGAGGTGGGTTGTTACGCCCGTATGATAAGCTGATTCATGTTTTCTAGAACCTCTGGTGCTTTGTCCAAATGGCTCTTGAAGAAAAGAACATTGCTTCAAAAGCCCCTAGAGGCTCTTCTCGAGCCAGCTGTTCCAGACTCGGATCTCCTCCACTGCTGCAACGTTCAGCACCGACAGGATCTCGCTGAATCGGTGTGCATGAAGTTCATCAAGCCTTTCCTAGTGAACTATGCCTCTTCAGCACTGACATGAGCGATTTGTTCAAAACATTTTTTTCAAAACCCCCTTCCAAGAAATTATGTTAAGCTAAGAGAAGTGGCGTCACTTGTGTTTTTTTTAAGCAACATTGTGAAGAAAGTCTTCATGTTTTTTTTGGTGAAAGAAGCCCTCTGATGATGCCAAGAACCTGCGAGTCATTGGCGTCGGAAATATTTTCAATCTTCTATTCGTATATTCACATGGGCCCATTCGAAGCATTCACAAACACGGTAAAAGGATGGTTAAACACCCCTCGAATAAATTTCTGGCTACATTTCTTCCCCAAGTTCCCAAAAGGTATTGCACCCTGCGCTTCTGTTTACGGCGCACTTTTTTTCTTTGATTCATGGTGTCATGGTTGGTGCTCATGCATTGCGAATCGACACGCTACGAGTGAATCTCACCGAGGTTTGCAGCCCTTTCATATCAAAGAACGTAATGAGCGCAGTAATACAATGAACGTCTAACAATGCATGTGCTTTAAGTTCTCGAGAATCGCAAGAGTTTCGTCAATCGCTAGCTTTCAGATAAAAATGTCATGCTTTAAACATGTATTTTCAGCAATCTGCGGTCGCGTTCGTTTTAGATGCGGCTCCATCGAGCCAAGCTGAACAGCAGATATTCTGACCCTAGACCCGTGCGAGCAAGCGCACGTTCATAAGCTGTTGACATTTACTTTGCGTGAGTGGCGCCCCCCAAAACGTAAGCGGCGGCGGCACCCAATTTGACCGACGGCGCGCCCCCATTGATTTCACAGTACCCTAACATAGCAGGCGCTGAAATATAGAGGAGGCCACAACTGTGCGCAGGGGGCAAATTGAGCAAGGACAGACTGACTATTATTAATGGAGCGAATATGTTGGACAGCGGCAAGCTTAAGCTCCTTGTGATAGGAAAATCGGAAAATCGGCACTGTTTCAAGAGCATCAATACTCTGGCCGTCACTTACAAGTCAAACTCAAAAGCTTGGATGGCCCAAGCCCTCTTCAGCAAATGGCTGCACACAGATGATGTGCGATTTTCGCGGCTAAATAGAAAAGTCCTTTTCCCCGTTGACAACGGCGCTGGGCATTTGACTGTAACAGTACTGAGGTCTATTTAGTTAGAGTTTCTCCCAGCTACAGTCAAACCCCACTACTACAAATGCCTCTTCAATGAAATCCCCGCCGCAACGAAAGATTCATGGTTCCCCGTCAGCAGTTCATATGAGTCATTGCATAAATATTGTCACCACAACCAACACTTTTTTCTGCCGTCCAGTTTCAACAAAATTTCACGCTGAGATTACGGGCTCAGATATTTATTGCTATCCAGTAAACCTAATCTTTAGTATTTTGATGCATTTTCAGAATCTCAAAATACGTTGAAGTCTAAAACGCGCGTTGGCACCACCAAGAGCCACCGCTGTTACAGTGGCTAGAATAGGGAAGTGTGATGAACGCGCCGGCTAGCGCGTAGTACCCTGGGTGGAGACCGTCAGGAGGCGCTGGCACAAGTTTCTCCGTTTGCCTGCCGGGTATACCGACCCGACAGGCAAAATGATCATGGATATGTATGAAAGGCTTGATTTGATCATTTGCAACAGTACCGAAAAGTGTGAAGGGCAATTAACATGCGAGGTAGGAAGGCTGCAATCGACGATAGACTATGCACTGATGTCACATAGGATGTATGATAAGATCGGAGGAATGCACATAGATGAAGGTGGCTCCAGAAGTTTGGGTAGTGATCACAAACGTATCAAGCTAAGTTTTGGAAGAGCAGTGAAAGTGGGAAGGAGACAAGATGAACAACACAGGAGAATTTTTATCCAGAAAGGCCCCTAAAGAAATTGAGAAAGTAATCACGGAGGATAATAAGACAGTGTGGACATAAACGAATCTAATTAGACTCTTTGAGCTAGAGCTTGCTAAGACGCGTGACAAGTCACCCCGGAAAATAAGACACAAACCCAAAAGTTCGTGTGATGAGGAAGTTAAGAGAGCCATAGCAAAACGTCAGGAAGCCTCTAGGGAACACAGACATGCTAATCAGCGGGGTTAACCGACAGATGATGTTCAAAAAAATGGGAAACTTTTCTAAGCTGTAGAAGGAATGCATCCCTTCTGATCAATGAAAACATTAGAAGAAAGGGAGCTCAGTGGCTGGCAGAAGTACATAAAAAAAGACAGAAAGGCAGCTGCGAAATTTTGGAACCATCTAAACTCCCTAAGAAATGAGACGAGTCTAGAGCAGAGTTTTATAACTACAGCCCAAGGTTCTAGGGTAGAAGAGGACGAAGCTATTGACTATATAAGAACAAGGGTGACAGAAAAATTTCAACAAAGAAGTACTTTATGCACCACAACAGACAAGGACGAATCAAGTGGTGCAATGGCTCCATTTTCACAACCAGAGTGGGAAAGGGCTGAGAAAAGGGTTCCTTGTAGTACATCAACAGGCCCAGATAGCATTCCAATTAGGCTGATAAAGACATTCGGTCCAAAGTCTAAGCAGGCTTTGAGAGAGGCAGTGAGCAAAATAATAATCGATGGTGAAGTTTCCGATGGATAGAAACTTAGCAGGATGAGCATGATCTATAAAGGAAAGGGAGACAAAGCTGACATATACAACTACCGTCCTATAACAGTGACATCAGTGGTCTACAGGCTGACGATGCAGATTATAAAGGAAAGACTGCAGGCATGAATAGAGGAAGAGGGGGTGCTGGGGGAACTGCAGAATGGGTTTCGGAAACACAGGAGGTTGGAAGACAATCTGTTCTCACTGACGCAGTGCATCGAAATAGCAGAAAAGGAACACAGGCCCCTGTGGCTAGCATTTTTGGATATCAAGGGAGCGTACGATAGCGTGGTTCAAAAGGAATTGTGCGGAATACTGGACACACTAGGCGTGGAACATTTAGTCGCTAATCTTTTAAAGGGCATCTATAAAGGTAACAAGGTAGTTATAAAGTGGGAAAAACAGGTATCCAAGCCTGCAGAGGTAACACGGGGGCTTAGGCAAGGGTGCCCCCTGTCATCCTTATTATTTATGATGTACCTACAAGGATTAGAGGCAAAATTAGAGGGAAGTGGACTGGGCTTCAACCCCTCTTTAGTCAAACAAGGAAAACTTATTGATCAGGCACTACCAGCATTAATGTACGCAGATGATATAGTGCTAATGGGCAACAACAAGGAAGATTTGCAGAGATTGATGGACATCTGCGGTAATGAGGGAGATAGGTTAGATTTTAGATTCAGTAAGGAAAAATCAGCAGTCATGATTTTCAATGACAACGAAGGTAGTGAGCTTAGAATACAGGAGGTTACGCTAGAGATAACAGATAAATACAAATATTTGGGCGTATAGATAAGCAATGGGACCGAGTACCTGAGGGAACACGAAATATACGCGACGACTAAAGGTAACAGGAATGCAGCAGTGATGAAATATAGGGCACTGTGGAATTACAATAGGTATGATGTTGTGAGAGGAATATAGAAAGGGGTCATGGTTCCTGGTCTGACGTTCGGCAATGCCATCTTGTGCATGAGATCAGAAGTTCAAGCAAGATTAGATATTAAGCAACGTGGAATAGGTAGGCTTGCTTTAGGAGCTCACGGGAATACACCAAATCAGGGAGTGCAAGGTGATATGGGATGGACATCATTTGAGGGCAGGCAAGCTAGCAGCAAGATAAAATTTGAGAAGCGATTGAGAGAAATGGGGGAGGAGCGTTGGGCTAGGAAGGTTTTCAGCTACTTGTACATGAAGAATGTCGATACAAAAAGGAGGAAGCGAACCAGGAAGTTGACTGGTAAATACTTAGAAAACAGCAGGTGGCCAAACCAAAAAGAACTATCGGTTAAGAAGAAAGTGAAGGAAACGGAGACTGACATGTGGAGAATGGGCATGATTAAGAAGTCCGCAGTAGAGATCTATCGAACTTTTAAGGAGGAAATTGCCAAGGAAAGGATCTATGATAATACTCGGGGTAGTTCTATACTGTTTGAGGCCAGGACGGGAGGATTGCGAGCCAAGACATATCGGGCCAAATACGAAGGGGTAGACACGGTATGCAGTGCGTGTGGAGAGGAAGAAGAAACTGACGAACACTTGATAATGCTCTGTAAAGGGCTTCACCCTATAGTTCAGGATGATGCCGCAGAGTTTTTCAAAGCACTGGGGTTTAGGGACCGGGAGCGCTAAATAGACTTTAAGCGGGTAGACTTAACTAGAAGGAGGTTATGTGATTGGTGGCTAAAGTCAAGGCACGAGGGAAAACTAAACCTTCACTGCAAAGTACGAAACCTCAAACTCACTTTTTAAAGAAAAAAAAATAAATCTAGTTTTTGGTTCATTAAGTATTACGGCTTGGTGGCGCTAGCCACCGCCCGATCTAAAGGGTACAGCCATATCCATCCATCTATTCATCCATCCATCCATCCCGCAAGGCAGTGATGCGCTGCGCAGAGACGGGAATCAACCACGCGCTTGGGCAATGTGAAACATTTAAAATATATTTTGCTGCTCGAACATAACCTTAAATGGCAACCGAGAAAATAGGTTAATTAGATACTGAAATTAGAGAATCGCTACGCGGGTGCGCGACTGAACTGAAACATCCACAGCGGGCCGAAAATGAGTGTGTGATGGAACTGAAACATTTTATCGATATGAAGTAGTAAAGGAGTAGAACAATAAACTAAGTTTTGAGCCACTGCTTGCAACACCTTTCAGGCAAACCATCATTTTCTCAACCACCAATCTGTAAACAAAGTCCCATTATTCATAACGTCAAATCAAAGGGCGAGAATCTGGATGAAAACCTTATTGAAAACCGTATCTGGATGAAAACCTTTATTTTCTGCACACAAGCCATACAAAGCATTTCCGAGCACTGACTCACTATATGTTTACAACAATGCATTCTTAATAATTGGTCGCGCGTCTTTTTTTATCCCCAAGAAAGTTCACAAGCACCCCACAGAACGTTGTTTCCCTGGACTGCAAGCCTGGGTGACGCGCCTGAGCTTCGCGTACTTCTCTTCACGGGAAGATGCTCGCTCCTTGCGAAGTGCCTTTGTGTAAAAACGCAAATGGGTCAGCATAAAAAGCTTGGTCACATGATTGGCGAGGCTCAGACCATGTTCTGCACAGCCCAGTATGACATCTTTTTTTTTTTTGTTTTAAAGCAGAAAACCAGCTCTTTCAAGCTGTCACAAAGATGCTCGTTATAGCTAAACCACTTTAAAAAGTGATTTTAGGGTGTCTAAGAATTTGAAGAGCCTCTCCGAAAGGCCTACCCGTAGGCGTCCGCTCGAGGTGCGCAAAGGGGGTGGTGGCCCCATTCTTACCTGTGAGGCAGGTGCTAAATCTGCTTTATATATTGAATAGGCGACGGGACACTCTTTTAGTGACATAAAAAGGGGGCGCGAAATCTGCCTCATACACTCATTTATTAGAGAGGGGGCATGCTGCAATGAACCTTCGCCCCCCAGCCCCCTGAACGGCGAGCACGCCTATTGATTGATTGATTGATACGTGGAGGTTAACGTCCCAAAACCACCATATGACTATGAGAGACGCCGTAGTGGAGGGCTCCGGAAATTTCGACCACCTGGGGTTCTTTAACGTGCACCCAAATCTGAGCACACGGGCCTACAACTTTTCTGCCTCTATCGGAAACTCAGCCGCTGCAGCCAGGATTCGATCCCACGACCTGTGGGTCAGCAGCCGAGTAGAGCACGTCTATGGGCCTACCTCTTTATATGCGGACGATTTCACCATTCCCAGTGTGCTCGAAGGGCCGGGAGATATATCTCTCGTCGAAGTGCAGCTCGCACACAGCCGAGTTTCTTGAAAGAGCTTGTCAGTGCGCGGGATCGCTCTTCGCCACTGCGCAAACTGAGTTTGGTCGTTTGGAACGCTGAACAACTCCTGCTTCTTTTTAGTTGACTTGTAGCCTGTAAATGCACCCTGGGACAAAGCATTGACTTTGTTTTCGAGCTATAGAGTGCATACTGAATCATTGGTGTCAGAGTGCCACCGCAACAAAAAAACGAGGACAAACGCGCCCAACGAAACTGTCGGAAACGTATAAACAAAACATATAAACGACTGCAGGCGCCCCTACGCGGCTCCTGCGCTGAGGCTTCAGTGCGCTCTGTAGGTGCCGCTTGCTGCTCATCACACTTTCCTATTCTAGACACTGTACCCAAAGCCTCCTAGAAAACAGCAAAAACTATGCCTGAAACGTCGCTCCCTTTTCAATTGAGAGCCTACTGCCAGCCCGCAATTTCTGAGGCCATGCCTCCTGCCTTGTATTGTGACCGGCCGCCACGTGAGACCCCTCGCCCAACACCTCCTAAAAATTTTTCAGGCCTGCGCGCTCCGCCGTGACGTCACCACCAGCCGTCCTACCAGTCCAACACCTCCTGACCAGTTCCGTCGCGCATTCTCGAATGCCCACTCGCTGCAGTGGTGGTGGCCGTGCTGCACGAGTGTTTTTCGCGAGTCTGTCAAGCCATTTTTTTGCGTTGTTTGCAGTGAATTTTGCGTTGTTTGCAGTGAAGAAGCGTCTGACATGCCCAATAAGTGTTGTATGCTGGCATGTTCAAGTAATTACAAGACTGGGAAGAAAGTTCAAGTATTTTTATTCCCCAAGGATGAAGTGCAAAGGAAGAAGTGGCTGAGTGCTATTCCAAGAAGAGATTTCTTCCCAACGTAAAACAACAAGGTAAGAGCAAACTGGATGTCACCATTGCATCATACTGATGGTGAAATTATACTCATTGTAACAGTTCGCGAAGCGCTTGTGCAATGTTTAGATGTATTCCGAGGTTCGCTGACACACTGCGACTGCTGTTGGTATGCAGGTATGCAGATTGCATTTCACCGAGTCATGCCTCGAGAACAAGTTGTCCTACACGCATCCTATGACAGGAAGAGTGCTAGAGGTCTCGCTGAAAGTACCGCGCCCTCATTCAGGATCAGTGCCCACATTGTTCCCAGGATGTCCTTTGTACTTGTCGAAAGATGACCCCTCTCCGAGAGAATGCCCGGAAACAAAAAAAATGTGCCGAGAAGCGGCTCACCTCCCTCGTGCCATCGCAGAATCGGAGGCTTCTTATTGCGATGAAGAAACGAAATGCTGTTTTCCCTCACTTCTTCCGCTTATGGAATGTTTGAAAAGTGCACTTGTGCCAAATGAGTGGACTGTAATTCACCGCACAAACTGAGCCCTGTTTTTAACTATTGTTGATGAGGACGTGCCGCTGTCGCGGTCGTCTATTACTGTTTTCAGCGACCTGAGTATCAGTATATGTTTTCATGGTACCAAATTAAGCCGTATGGGTGATTATGTCAAGCCAGGAAGCATTGGGAATGTGAATGTCCTGTCTGCGATACTGAGTAGGCTTCAAAGCATCCTCGATGAAAAATGCTCCTCGGAAGGTCTTTGTGACGTAGTAGCATTCTTGAGCAACTTGAACGAGATACCATTTACAGCAAGAAACGTATCAGTCAGTTCTTGCGAGAACAAGTGGCGTTGCTTGGAAAACAACGATTGCAGTATTCCTCCAAAAGTATGGTGCTTGATTGCACACTGCATGCCATATCTCCACACGCCTATGAATTTCTGAGGGGTTCAGGTTTTTTGCCGTGCCACATCCAGGTTCTTGTCGAAATATCTGCTCCTCATTTCACTTGTCACCTGACACTGAGCCAGCCCGTGAAAATTTTCTCAGGTACATAAAACACAGATTTAAGCAATTGCCGCCGCATGAAAGTGCCGTGGTTCTCATGCTCGATGAAATTCACATCCAGCCTTTTTTCAGTTTTAAAGGTAAAAAAAATTCAGGGGCAGCAGCAAACAGTGAAGAGGCCGCTATGTCTGCTCATGTGTTTATGATGCAAAGCATGCTGAGTTCTTTTCTCGAGGCGGTGCACATTCTGCCTGCACGAACAATGAATCCTCACTCTCTTGACGCTGTCCTGAAAATGTAATCATTGACCTTGAGGAAATGGGTTTTAAAGTTCTTGCAGTAGTTTCAGACAACAACTCAATCAATTGCAAGGCACTCAGTATGTTTTTAGATCCGCCAAATTTGAGCAACGTTTACCCAAATCCAAAAGACGCAACAATACCTATGTTTTATGTTGTGGATTCTGTTCACGTGTGGAAATTCATCTAAAACAACTGGATAAATCAAAATAATCTTGAAACAAACCATTATTTTTCGATGTTTGATCTCTTTGAACAACAGTGTCCATCTCGACTGCATACAGCGAGCATCATTCAAAGATCTTCGGGAGCTGCACAAGCTAGTGGCTTCTCAGCTTATTAAATACAGCTATCGCCTTTCCTCAAAGGCGCTAAATCCTAGCAACTTCGAAAGGCAGAATGTCAAGCTGGTACTACAAATATTCAATGCTTTTATAGCTGAGGCACTGGATCACCACTGCAACTTTCATGCTTCATGGCATGCCAAAGAGACTGTCGATTTTATCAGGACAGTTCTCCGCTGGTGGAAGATTGTAAGCGTTAAAACACCTCACAAAGGCCATCACCAGAGATGTTTATGAAGAGCCAATTTCGTGCCCTAATGGTGACCCTAAGCTGAAATTTCTCGATGCATTTGTCACTTGGTTGAATGTGTGGGAATCCTACAAACACGACAACGGCATTCTCACGTGAAAAACTCAATCTGCTCTAAGGCGTTCCGCCTACGCAATACTTGAATTCACCAAGTACTGCCTTGTCAAGCTTCGTTATAAATATACCCTGCTCGGCCAGCTGTAGACTGACGGCCTCAAAAACCGATTTGGCTAGTACGGACAAATGGCTGTTGGTAATTACCGCATCAGCATTAGGCAGCTGTACGAGAGGGAAGGCAGGGGTTCGCCTACAAAATACTCTTCCTTTAATAAGCAGTGGTGATTCCATTGATGAGGCTCTTCCATTGGCAACAGCCACAAATCAACAGTACTTTAGAGTTACTGTCAAACCTGAAAACCTTGACACCTTAATCACACGCGTCGCTCTTTTTGCTTATGTTGGAGGCTTTTGCACTAACTCTGAGGTAAAAACGTTGAAGTGCAAATACTGTCAAGAGAACCTTGTTGCTGACAGTTTCGATGCTGAGTGCGATGGTGATGCTGATTCTTTAGTAGCAAGTCTCAATTAAGGTGGCTTGAAATTTTCGAACGCGTGTGTTGTGACAGTTGTGATGCACACTGAAGTTGCTGCAAAGTTGCTGCAGATTGAAAAAAAATGTCGAGTGCTTTCTGCGTACACGAACTCACAGAGGTATTGTTCAACCGCTTATGAAGGAGAGCTTGCCAGCATTTGAGCAACTGGTGACCTGTGCGAATGGGCACAAACCAGATTTCATGATAAATATGTTGATAAAATGTGCAAGAAATGTTCTGCTAAATAATGATTGCAAAGAGAGGAATGACACAGCCACTGTTGCTAAAGCCGATGCCAAAGCTAAACTTTTCTTGTAGTTAACAACTTTTCTTGTTATTGGATTAAATGTGCATGTATTGTACGGTGTGCGCTCACTGCGTGTTAGTTGTGTGCGCGCGCCCTGCAATTACACACTTTACATGCACGATCGCGTATAGAATACAGTGGTGCTTTCTTACCGACGTGAAGTACGTCGAGTACAAGGCTGGCGTTGCAAGGAGTAGCTGCGAAGCAAGCTCTCAAAATTGCGCGTAGTCACACTGACACTAATATTATCAAAGAACTGCTAGTCGGCCAGAAGATCAAGAAATCTGGCTATGATAGAAAAAAGAGGCCTTATAGCGAGTAAAACGTGTAAGTCACTGCCGGTTGAGTTCGAATACGATGATGCAGGGGCTGAATGATTTTGATTACGATACGCTGTGGTGCTTTCCGTTCTACTTGAACTGGTATCGCGCATTACGGGGAAGAAGAAACGGCCGAGCAGACCGACACAAGAGGACAGAGCGCTAACTTTCAACTAAGCTGTATTGTCAAACTGCATCAAATATGTAGGCCGGCGCAAGCATACAAAACCACCCTAAAGCAACGACAAGACTACACACAACATCGCACTGTCACATATCGCAGATTCATAGGCGGTTATCCTGATTAAGGAAGGCCACTTCATGTTCCGATAAAACCAAAGAAGGGGCACTAATACACGTGATGCCAGCTCTTGTTATACAATGCGCTTCTATAATTTCCCGAGTTAATTGTGACTGGTGGTTTTTAACCACTTCACATTGATAAAACATGGGGGAACATCCACAATCGCGGCAGTGAATTCCAATGTGGCCCTGGATCGCTTTGTAAACATTATAATGGTGCTCTTTTAGCCTTTCATTAAGGCAGCGCCCCGTTTGGCCGAAATACCACTTACCACATGAGAGTAGAATCGCGTAAACAACCCCCGCTATACACGGCACAAACCGAGCTTTGTGCTTGGTTGAGCAACCAGTGGTACGTGATTTGAGAGGATTGACTGCTTTGTTAAGCCGCTGTAACTTATCCGGCGTTGAAAACAGCACGTTGACGCTGCATTTCTCCCCTATCTTTTTTAGCCGGTGGGAAATGTCATGCACGTAGGGTAAAACTACGGGTCTTTTTCGGTCGTTAGGTTCCGGCTGAGCTTTGGAGTTGCAGCCTTTCTTTATCTGTTTTAATAGCTTTTCAGCTATAGATGCCAGTAGGATAGCTGGGTACCCAGCACTCAAAAGCCTTTCAGCTTGAGCTGCAAAGCTGCGCTGCATGACATGATGACATGATTTCCTAAGAGGATTGATGAGACAAAGATTTGTGATGCTTCGCTTAACTAACTTGGAATGGGAAGAGTCATAGGATAAAAGAGGTTTTCCCGTTCTAGGTTCAAATAGCCAGCACACATGGTCAGGTGAAAGAATGAAATTCAAATCTAAAAAGCGTAAGCTGTTGTCAACTGGCATCTCATGAGTCAATAAAAGCGGTTTGAAACATTCTTTAAAAGTCATTACAATACCGTCGGTTAGGTGCTGGCAGGCAGCGTCGCTGCAGTCGATGAAAATTAAAAAGTCGTCTACGTAACGACATGTTTTGGTGACAATATTTTGGTCAAGCATGCTCATCAGCAAACGGTCATGATATCCAAGGTATATGTCACTAAGGATCGGGGCGAGGCATGACCCGATGCAGACACCATTACTCTGTATGTATTTACGATCCTTAAAAGATACAAAAGTCGATTTGATATAAAAAGACAGAAGCTCTAAGAGGTTACTGTTATGGACACCCGTGAGATTCTGGAAGGCTACAGCACCAAATGAGTCAATAGGATTGTCAACACACTGTAACAACTTCTCATGCGACAAAGGGTAATACAAATCCTTTATATCGACAGAAAGTGCTTTTAAGCCCCTGTCGTTATGTTCCAGAAAGTTAACCAAAATGTCCGAATTCCTAATTAAAAAGGGGTCATCGATGGTAAGCAAATTGAGCTTTTCTTGCAGAAATAATTCCACAGTTTTTTGCCATATTCCTCTCTCTGTCACAATTACCCGCAGAGGGCAATCGACCTTATGTGTTTTGGCCGTAAAGAAATATCAAGGCAAGCTTGCTGCACTTATCCAATGCTTTGGCAAGTTTTTCGAAACCCAAGGTGGCACACATCTTTTTTGCTTGGTATTTAACTTTGCTAAGGGAAGTGTCATCCTCAGCTCTAAAGACAGAATGAACAGCTGTGGTCGCGTTAGGGTGGTTTTGTATGCTTGCGCCGGTCTACATATTTGATGCAGTTTGACAATAAAACTTAGTTGGAAGTTAGCGCTCTGTCCTCTTGTGTCGGTCTGCTCGGTCGTTTCTTCTTCCCCGTAATGCGCTATACCAGTTCAAGCACGACGAACCAACTCGCCCAATCTTCAACACTCGTGGCTTTTTGTTCTGTTGCACAAAAGCACTCCACGAAGTATTTCAGCACGCCGCGCTCAGGCCTGCCACGCACGAACAGTTTTTGAAAGGTGTTCTCACAACATTTTACTGCATGCAAACCATACAATACGCGTTAGGTTAACGCCAGGGCTTTAAGTCCGCGCAGAAGCAAACCAGCGCTGAAAGCACGTCGCGTAGTGTCTGCTGTTTTGTTTGCCCCATACATTTGACGCCACTTCTGCCACACTTCTCAGAATGCATTGAGATAGGATAGGGCCTCTCCTCAGTTTTTCCTTCCTCCATGTCCTTGCACTTGGGCACGCTCATCTGTTTGCTAGGAGACGATATCGCGTTGCGCTGGCCAGAGCGCAGGGACATCACCAGCTGGCCGGGCCGGAAAGCGATGCATCTCATCGCATCGGCTAAGGAGCTGTGGTGCCCTTGATAAAACGGGAATCAGGCATTAGCTTCTACAGGTGAGTCTATTGAATTTTCTTTATGTTCGACGTACGGTATGACCAAGAGTATCCTCGCAGGACATAATGCCGATACTGCATGCGTCAGCGTAGTGTTTCTGTAGTTTATTTACGGGTCTTCGTGACAGTTCTTGAACGCAATAAAACGCAGGGCGATTAACCACGGCGCTGACGAGAACACGCAGCTAGCACCCGAGTTTTTAGATGCGGAGCATCTTATACTCGCGCCTTGTAGTGCGCCGTCCGCACCGCTTCTCGGAACATTCGACAGCTGACGCGCGCGCATGCGCCGTCGCGCCGTCGCCCACTCTTCCACCATCTGTGCATCCCTTCCTCCTCTACACACCGCGCGCGCTTCACTCCTCCACCATCTGTGCACCCTTCCTCCTCTACACACTGCGTTCGACATCTACAATTCTCCTGATTCTGCAGTGGACGCACATGTGGCGTCGCGCTTCGAGAACATTCAACAGCTGACAGTGCATGCGCCGTCGTGCTGTATATATACTCAAGGTCGGCGCTCGCTCGCTCAGTTGCCGCTCGTCGGTTGGTTTGTACGGCGCGTCGACGTCCAAGGTCGCGGTGAAATGAATTCCAACGAATCCACAAACACAATGATCGACGTCCCTTCGACCAGCGCCGCCCTTTCGCATACGTGTGTACGTGTTCACTCATTTAACACCCCCTCCTACAACCACGTTAACCAATTTAGCCATCGACCCAAGTAAGTCGCAATTTAACACCCCATTTCACAACCACGTTAACCAATTTAGCCATCGACCCAAGTAAGTCGCACTTTAACACCCCGTTAACCAATTATATGGTCCGCATCCTCCTCAGTGTTCCCCCGAGGGAAGCTGCGGGCAATTTTTTTCTTTCGTTCGCTTTTTCCGCGTCTTGAAATCACTGTGTTTCAATTTATTCATGACTATTTGTCCATTTGTCAATAATGTCAGCGAATTTGCGTACGTTTAAAATTGCTTTCGTGCAGGTTTCGCAAAAATTCCCGTCTAAGGAAGCTATGAATCGAGGTAATAACCTCGATTCATACCCAGACAACGTGAATGGGAACCAATTCAGACCCAGACAACGCGAATGGGAACCAATGAAATGGTCTTTTGTGTGCTCAAAATACTTCCCACCTGAACACTTCAATCGGGCGGCGCCAGTGGCAGTTCAGCTTCGCAAGGATGCCGATTTAAATGCCCAACCATTATTGGAGAGACATGTAAATTGACTGCATGCTTTTAGGTCGGTATATTGCACAGGCGTGTGTACAGGAAATGGAACAAAGGTCACTTGAGTGCAAGCGTTGCTAGTGAGTTTTTCAAATAAACTTTCAGTTACGTTCTTCAAGCCTATTCAGCTGAATGAAAGAAAGAAACTGCGCAACTCGGCAGGGTATTCACCGCAGACGTTTTTTTTTTTAAATGTGAACCAGTAAGTCAAGAGTACGTGACATAATTTAACAGCGCCATCTACATTGGCCTTCCTCTGTAGAAGCATGTTGCACCTCCAGATTATCCCTAGCAACTGTGCGTAATAACATTCGCACCATAGAGTTTATCGCACCAACGTGACGGCACTTCATTCAAGCTACAGAGGGGCGGGGCGTTCACTTGGGTACGACCGCTTCGAAGAGAACTTCCGCCCATATAAAACTACCTCCCACAAAACGCAACTGAATCTGAACACGTCAAGCAGCTTCGCAAATCACCTTCTTTTCTGATACACAATTGGGTTAGGCACGTCTTTTCTACTCTTTGCGATGCAGCCTTCATTGAGAGCACCAGGCCAATGCTTTCCAATCGTCCCCGTCACGCACTGAAGCGAGTCACCACTTTCTTCAACATTAGGAGCCACCCGAGGTGTCGTTCTGTTCTCGCAAATGTATTCTTTCGTCGCGGAGGAGTGCAAAAGCCTGGTGTCGAAGGTAAACAGCGAAGTTGCGGCTCGAAGCCTTCTTGGAGAAGCTGTCGCGTGCTTCAAAAACCCCTCGCGATGGCACGCTGAATGCTGCGCACGGAACCGCCATGACATACACTCACTGTAGACTGAACTTCTAAAACCTTACGACATCCGCGAACACAACGATCTCATATACATGCAGACTGACAGACAACAATCCGATCAAAGGTGTGATTTCACGACGACGGGGCCATTACGGGGCATCGAAGGCGTGCTTAGATTGCCATAGCAACCATTGCAAAAAAGCACGTGACTTCCACATCCCTTTTTTGCTGCCGCATAGGTAGCAAGGGCCTCTCCTCACTTTCCTTCCTCCATGGCTGTGTTCAAATTCTTAGACAGCACGTAGACAGTCTAAGCAGACTGCTTAGAAGACAGCACCGAGCCAATGCTGTCCGTGAATCGAAACAGTTCTGGACGGCTCTTACGCGACGATGCGCCACCCCACGTCGAAACAAAAAAGCTAAAGTCAACAAACGTAACAGTTGTACTTTCTTGCTTATTTTGTGTGAAAATAAAAAAGAAATAAACCTTACTCACATTGAGCATCTGTGAAAGCGTCTGTTTGTGTGCAGACGACCACTCCGGCGAGATTCGATCTACCTGAGCGATTCGCTGAGCCGCCATCTTGTTTAGACAGCAAAGTAGCCTGCACCGTATTTGTCTACGATGTGGTCTCCTCGGAGCTGTCTATTTTGCCGGCTACGTGAGAATTGGATTGGGACTTAAGATGGCCACTGTCCATTTAGCTGTCTATTTAGCCGTCTACGGTGAGTATTAAAACACAGCCCATGGCTGTTCAGCACAACGTTTCTAGAGCTAGGTAAGTTGCAAAACTCCCCGCGTCAGACGAACCGTTACACGGCGCCAAGACAACTTCCGGTTAGGTGGCGCTGGCGGCACAATAAGCTTCCGCTAGCAGATGAAAACGCGCAGTCGTCGTGGAAAGACCCCGTGGCGGCTGTTTCTGAAAGAGCTTTCCCAACAGTATATTATTGAGATTTCTTGTTGTGCTGCCGCAGAAACTTGATACTGTGTAATATTTGAGCGGTGTAGGCAAATACAGCATAATTATGGCTTTCTGAACTGCTCGCGGTAAACGATGCTTGATAGCATAACATACAAGTCGGTCTGTTAGTTGCTAGTTGGTGTACGTTCGCGATTAATTTTCAGGCGCAAAAAAAAACTATCACAATGTCTTGTATCCTCCCTCGTGACTGTGTTTTTCGTGCCTTAAAATAAATTATAACTATGGGGTGTAATCCCGTGTCTTTTGTCTAATTCTGTAGTCAGCTTTTTTTTTAGGAGCGAAGCTCCTTAAGTCGTGGGCTGTGCGTCCCCTGTATGTAGCCACCTCTCGTTCAGTTCTAAGTATTACGCTAGCCACCGCCCGATCTAAAGGGTACAGCCATATCCATCCGTCCATCCGTCCGTCAATCCATCCATCCATCCATCCATCCGTCCGTCCGTCCGTCCGTCCGTCCGTCCGTCCATCCGTCCATCCGTCCATCCGTCCGTCCGTCCATCCATCCGTCCATCCATCCATCCGTCCGTCCGTCCGCCCATCCATCCATCCGTTCATCCGTCCGTCCGTCCGTCCGTCCGTCCATCCGTCCATCCGTCCGCCCGTCCGTCCGTCCGCCCATCCGTCCATCCGTCCATCCATCCGTCCGTCCGTCCGTCCGTCCGTCCGTCCATCCGTCCGTCCGTCCGTCCGTCCGTCCATCCGTCCGTCCGTCCGTCCGTCCGTCCATCCGTCCATCCGTCCGTCCGTCCGTCCATCCGTCCATCCGTCCGTCCGTCCGTCCAAAAGATACAAGATGTTATAAACTAGACGGCGGTACGTGTAGTTGATTATGAAAGATGCGAGGTGTTATAAAATAGGAATGATGCCACATATGGCGCGTGTCATCGTTCGATATAGTGCGGCGACGTACGCTAGGGGGAGCGTTGCAATAAAATCGAGTGGGCAAAATGTACGGAGGATTCATGGTTTACCAGGTTTACCTCCGGAGCTTCGCCCACTCATCATCATTCACTTCGTGGATATGGCGGCATTTTTTTTTCATGTCAATCACATTCTTTAGCAACTTAGACCGTCGGAAAGCTGCGCATGCGGCGCTTTTCTTAAGCATGTCTTCTTTCTGCTTCTTCTCGAGTTCCTCTATTGAAACCTGTTAACACGGCTGAAGCCAAAGCTTCGAGCAGGGAACGCACTTTGGGATATCGATGAGTACTTCGTAGTCATTACTCACGAGGCTTCCTGCTGATGCATTGGGACGCCATAAACACACTTTCAGTTTTTCTATGTCCTCGAGAAGTTCGGCCAATTGGGTGATGGTATCTGCATTGCCGGGCGACTTGGCTAAGCGATGATGACGGCTACTAATGGTGACTGTCATGTCTTCTGCGACCACTACGCATTTCTGCACAAATAGCGTTTTTTTTTCTTTGAGCACTATAAACACCAGAACCCGTTTTGTCTCGCCATTCTCAACAACTTTCTGCCAACATGCAGCAGGCAAACAAACGTTTTCTATGTCTTGAAGCGAAATTTGAAAGCCGCTGGTTGACGGCATGTCGGAACTTATTTCACTGTCTTCGTGCTCAGTGCTGGGAGATAGTCTATTCTTTTCAACGATGATATTCTGGAAAGTACCCCACTCCTATTGGGCAGTTTTCACTTCTTTCTCGCGGGTTTTGAATGGTAAGCAGGCAAATTCGGGATATCCGTGGAACGCATCTTCTGATGAGGTCCCACTTTCTACTGGTGCTTTGTGCCTTTTTACTATCGATGACGTGAGTGAAAGTCTTCAGGATGTCCTCCTCATGAACGCGCATATCACACACAAGTGATGTGTTGGGCAGTTTCTTATCCACATGAGGAATAGCGTGGTCACATGCATCTCTCTGCTCAGGTACACACGGCATAAAAGCCATGTTGTGGTGTCTCTCATTGCATGTGGGCATGATGAAAACACGCAACACATACAAAGCAGTCCAAGGTACGATGAAGCACCAAACTGTTCACGCAGAAATAAGCCTCCACGGATAGCGACGCACTGTAACATGCGCAGCCGACGGGAGTTACGGGAGTGACGCGAGTGAGCATGCAGTGAGTGAATTCAGATGCGACAGCAGCGCCACATTTGTCTCTGGCAGCGGCGGCGCTACGCAACCTCACTCAGTTTTGCAGCTTACTTAGTTCTAGTACAGGGTACTAGAAGAGGGCAATAAGTGGGCTTTACTCCCGGCAGAGGGTATGTGGTGGGGTGGCTCCACAAACGTCGCCAGTGTGTGTTTCTCTCTTTGTCTTGGTGGCGGCACTGCCATCGCCATCAATAGAACTTTGGGTGAGCGTGGCGGCTGAAAGTTCTGGCCAGCTCTTGCGCAGCAGCAGTTGTCAAGCGACGTGCTATTGCTGTAGCCATGGTAGCACCAAGTTTTTGCCATCAGCTGTGAGCCGTAAGCACTACTCAAGAAATCGGTATGTGCTTTAGTGCCTAAGCCATGCCGCGATATCGGCAAAACCACTGCTACGCGCCTAGGTGCAAAACAAGCTATGTGTTTGTGAAGGGTGGGCCGAAGCTGTCGTTGTTTTGCGTCCCGAAGGATGAGAACAGGCGTGAAAAATGGGAGAAGAACCTGCGCAGAACGGACAAGCCCCTGGAAGACACCAGCGCAGTGTGCGAGCTCCACTTCGAGCCGCGTTATGTGCTTAGAGACTATGTGCATATTATTGAGGGGGGAAAATAAGTGCGGATATCTCCCGAGAGAACCATTCTCCGTGCTGATGCTGTGCCGACGCTTTTACCCAATCTGATGATGATGATGATGATGATGGTATATTTTAGTGGCGCAAGGGCAACTCAGGCCAAAGAGCGCCAAACACACCCAATCTGCCCAATCTGCCCAATTTACCCAATCTGCCAGCTTACCTTAGTAAAAAGCCGACACAAGAGAGGGCCGCTCGTGAGAGGAAACGATCGGAATCTTCACACGGACAATTAAAGCCCACATTCTGTCTTTCCGACAATGCGGTGTCTGGGCCGTTTGCACACACCGACGACGCTTTTGATGAAAGCTGGGAAGAATATCCACAAGCGTCTACATCTCCACCATCTGCCAATGTGAATCAGTTTTGCTTCAATCTGGAAGTGCCTTCACCATACCAGAGTAAGCACAGTTTCCCTGGCCACGCCGGTGTTGTATACTGCACGGCTAATGCCAAAGTGCTCTCCGAGAAGGTGGTAATGTTTTCAGAGTCGCAATGTACCACATACTGCACAGTGCTTGCTAGAGGCGTTTTGATAAAGGAAAGATTGGTGCATAGAAGAACGGAGGCCGAGGACCAGTTGAGAAAGACTGACCGGATGCAGCTATGTACGGGTGCAATGAGACTCGAGGACTATGATGAAGCGCTCTTCACAACTAAGTTTAGTGACCACGTGTTTACGCGCCAAGGACTGTACTTCAGCAGGAAGAGCCCAGGCCAGGTGCCTCAAAAAGGTAATTACCACTCTTTAATTTTTAACAAAGACACATCACACTGTAAGCGTAGAAGAAGCAGTGCATTACCATGCTTTCGTGTCTTTTTCAGGAACGCCATGCGTTTCCTGTCGGTACCTAAGGCGAGCTTTATTGACACGCCACAGCCGAGTTCAGCGTAGAAACACAGAGGCGTGCCTCAACATTGCCCAGAAACTTAAATTAGCAGTAATAAAAAATAAGCGCCTTTCCGCCCGTCTCTTTCATGCAAGGGAGAGCCTTGTGAAACTGCAACAGCAAACTGCAGCAAAAAATGCAGAGGCTCTCCGGTAACAGATTGGGAGCGTACCTACCCCTCAGCAAGAAGCTGTTATACACTGCTTTGCAGCAGCTAAAGTGAAACCTAATGGTCTTCGATACAGCAAGAGCTGACTTCTCTACTGCATCATAATAGAGATGAAGGGTCCCCGCTTGTACTAACACTTGCGTAAAAACAAAATTCTAGCCTTGCCAACCAAATCAACTCCGAAACGTTATGTATCTGTTTACCGTACACATTTTGGCTTCAATGAGAAAATCCTGAAGAATTTGAATAGTAAAACAGCAGAGCTCGAGGTCAGCAAGAGGCACGGGAGATTGCTCATCGATGAGTTGAAACTTTCTGAGAGCTTGTCTTTTAGAAGCAGCGGTACAATTGAAGGCTTTGTAAACTTGGGCCCATTTACTACATCAAAGAACAAGAGCACTCTATCGGACCATGGTATGGTGGTACTTTGTGTTCTACTCCAAGGAAAATGGACTCAGGTCATAGGGTGCTTCGCAACGAATGGCAACATGAAAGCAGATATTCTCGCCAAGGTTGTTGTCGAGGCCACAATAGTAGCAGAAAAAAAATTGGGCTCTTTGTCTATTTTATAACTACTGATGGGGCAAGCTGGAATCGAAAGATGTGGAGGATGATAGGATTACATGCAACTGCTAGTTCGATTAAGTGCAAGGTCCAGCACCCTTCTGACCCAAAGCGGCACTTGTTCTTCAACTCAGACTTTCCTTATCTAATCAAATGCCTCCGGAACTCCTTAATGAAGAGCGGCTTCAACACCCCAGCTGGCCATGTAAGTTTCTGCATGTGTAACACGTATCACCTTTTTTATAACTGCATATTTTGCCTAGTTTTTTAGTGTCGACCTATTCGTTTAACAGTACGATGCAATATGATTTGTTTATTCCTATCAATATTTCGCTTTGCAGTAGGGACCAATTGCCTAAATGGCAGTTACTTTTCCTGTTGCTTGTCAATCATAGGAGGGCTTACATTCAATCAATCAATCAATCAATCAATGAAACTTTATTTTCATGAATAGGTATATGTAAATACAGGGATTATTCGGACCGATAGCCTAAAGTGGCTAGTGGACGGTCCAATACAATGTGCAACATAAAAAAGTGTACAGGTCAGCTCTGAGGTAACAACATAAAAACAAAACAAAAAAACAATCATATAATACAGATAACACAGTAATACATTTTTTCCTGCAGAAAAAAAATACAATGAAAATCGAATCAAACACACACATGCTTACATGTCTTGACTCCACAGAAAAAATGATTTACATGCCATGCTGAAATTACGTGCCGTTTTAATCTCTAGGGGAACCGTGTTCCATACTTTTGTTCCATTAAACTGTATCAGTCTTTCTCCGTAAACATTAAAACATTTGGGCAGATTGAAATTACCATTCGAAGCATGTCGCGTATTGCGTTTAGGAACTGAAAAAAGATCAGCAGGCAAAGGTGAATTTCTATCAATTATGTTATTTACTAAAACGGCAATTTTGTAGTCACGCAACATCGGAACCGAGAGAATGCGTTGTGATTGGAAAATATTTCTTACTGATTCACCTTGGCTTATGATTTTCAGTGTACGCTTTTGAAGTCGTTCAAGAGTTTTTAGATAACTGTTGTACGTCACACCAGTAGGGCTTTATTTATTTGGGTAAAATTAACCAGGAGGGTATCAACAAATATTTTCCAGGCTCAATTACATTTCTGCTGCAACTAGTGCACATCGAAACAAATGTTTGGTTTTGTCTTAGAATCATATTCTAGGTCAGCATTCGGCCGGTGAAGGAAGCCTACAAGATTGATGCCAATAACTTGACCTTCAAGGCTATGCCAGAAATCACCGGGAGTCATCTCAATCCGAATGGCTTTAAAAATATGAGGGTGAGCATCGCGTTTCAACTGTTCGGTGCGAGAGTCCTCCAGGCTTTCCACCTCTACAGGAATGAGCTGGACAAGATATTTGGAATCATAAATGCCACCCAGGAATTCTTCAGATAACTGTACCACTATTTAGTTCAATTCACTCGTTTATTTCCGACATAAATAATGTGAATTATGTCCTCGACATTAGGAAAAAGATGACCCGTATGTCTCCTGACGAGGCCTTCACCCCAGACAACACCGTGTCCCAGACAAGCCAATCTCCCTGCCAGCCAGCTTATAAAATGTTTTTAGAAAACATTTCTTAAAGTGAAAATAAAGTATTTTGCAGTTTTTGCCCGACTGCATGACGGTGGCTGTAATACAAGAGGTCATGTCAACAAAAATTCAAGCAACATTGTTTTATTCTATTCTTCAAACAAGGCGAGCCAGTTTATATCAGTGATGACATCACGATATACTGCCGAAGCTCTCCGGCCAGGCTCTTTGAAAGAAGAAACCCTGAAGGACTTCCTGTTGTACCTTGATCAGTGGGAAAGGCTTGCCAAAGGAACTGGTAGATTTTAAAGTGACTCCACAGCAGGCGGCTTGCGTATCACCATTTCAAGCACTCTCGAGTTCTTGCCTACTTAACATAAAATGTTGGATACAAGTACCTAATGACATCAAGGACCAGCCGGGACCAACTCGAGGATTTCTTCGGAATTGTAAGACAAGCTTCTGGCAATAATGATCACCCGACTCCAACACAGTTCCCAATCACTGTGAATTGCCTTTCATTTTATGGTCTGGTTAAGTCTGTTAGCAATTAAAACTGCGGGGAGGGTACCCTGGCCTCTTTGCTGAAAGTTGACTCCCTCAAATTATCAACTGACAGAAAGGAGTGTGGTCAAACTGCTGCTACCACTGCAGCTGAAGAGAAAACAAAAAAAAATTATGGCAACCACCATAATGCTGGCCCGCAGGCTTCAAATGACCATAACCAGCAAGTAGTCAGAAGCGAGTTAAGGCTCATTTACCATATTTTGGGCTATGTTGCACGAAACTGCGTTGCCAATGCTAGAACAAAATGCCAAGATTGCGTCAAACTGCTCACTGTGCCCTCACCTGGTGAAAGGTTTCGGCTTGCTCGGCTAACAAACTATTGTAACCGAGGAGGCCTCCTCCATTCCTCTAGTCATGATTTGATTTATTGATTTGTGTGGTTTAACGGCCCAAAACCACCATATGATTATTAGAGACGCCTAAGTGGAGGGCTCCGAAAATTCCGACCACCTGGGGTTCTTTAACGTGCACCCAAATCTGCGTACATGGGCCTACAACATTTCCGCCTCCATTGGAAGTTCAGCCGCCACAGCCGGGATTTGATCCCGCGACCTGCGGGTCAGCAGCCGAGTACCTTAGCCACTAGATCACCATGGCGGGGCTCCATCCCTCTAGTCAACTGTACGGCTTTGTGAAAAAGCTCGAAGATATATTCACAGATTGTTTCAGCCAGAGCGAGCTGCACTCTGACAGCATTATGGACAAGCTGGCAGCTGTTCAGCACAGGCTTTCCATCGCAATTGGTTGCAGTGTGCATGCTGCTACTCTCACAGCGAAAGTCATTAGTTTTTACGTTGTCACACGTCTTCATTTTTATGTGAAAGGACTGAACAGTGACAAAGGAGGAAAGCGGCAGAGGGTCAAGCAGCTAAAGCTGAGTCTTTGCACAAGAAGTGAATAAACTGTGTGTAAATCAGTGGTTGAATATTGTGCTTCAGTTTGCAAAATAGGAGCTTCATGTCAGGAACAGAAGCTTGTACATAGGCCTAACAGATGTGTAACTGCGTAATTATAGTTATTGAAATTTTCGAGAAAACTACTCTACCATGTGCAACCAAATTAGAACAAAAGATACTTCACCTACAATTTCATTTCATCATAGCAAAGGTAGAAACTCAGCCAGCACGCCTGCATGTTAAAGCTCGGCTAGAAAGCGAGCGTGCACTGTTTTCTAATTAACTGTTGGAAGGCAGGGCAGAATCTTGCTACAAAATCATTTTAGGTTAGGTGTATGCAGAATGTACGTCCAAAACCACGACATGATTATGAGAGACGCCGTAGTGGAGGGCTCTACGAATTTTGACCTACTGGGGTTCTTTAACGTGCACCTAGATAAAAGTACACAGCTGGTCACTGTATAAAACCGTACATTTCGAGGGTTACACCGTCCTTTTGGGCTCGGCGAGGTGTTATATTAAGGAAAATACGATGTGGACTGAACAAATGTAATGCTTGTGAAAATTTGCAAAGAACTCAAGCTCCTCTGCCCCCAAGAAAAAAAAAGCATTAACTGCGTCGCACTAGAAAGGAACAAGCATATTTGTATCAGCTGCGATCGGATTGACTTTCGGCAAATCTATTGCAAAAAAAAAGGAAATAATGGCGAACCGAGAACAACATACTCTCTCAGTACAGTCAAAGGGAATTCAATACAAGCAAGTTTATTTTAAATATCGAAGTAACGCGCATCGAAACTTGTACGAGCGGCTCGGGGCGATCAGCTTCTGCAGGGAAAACTTCCATTGAAGATACCTGTGGCGCTACCTCTCCTATGTGACACCAACTGCGTCAGAGGAGCGGTGGAGTAATCCCGCTGCCCTCTTTTAGTACTGTGGCAAAAGCAGGGCAGTCTTATTGCCATCGCTATCGGGCGATGGTGGCGCCCTTGTATGCTGAACAATAGTGTACTATAATATGGGGTAGTGTGTTCAGGCACCCTCTCTCACCATGCATCGCATGAAGCGGCGAGTGTAGACGAAAAACCGGTTCTCAAGGCGGCGCTTCCATAGCATGGGCTGGCAGGATTGTCAGCTCCGCGCCACTCTGCCTTCTCGGATGCTGTTCAGTGACCTGTTGCTTGTGTTCGCGCCCGCTTAGCGAAAGTTTTTCTGGCAATGTTTTTGCTGGCCACGCGACCGCGAGGCAATACCGAGTCATCGGCAGCAACGACACAGCTTTGCACCTAGTTGCGAAGCAGGGTATACCATTGGAAAAAAGGTGAGCAGCCGTCGCTTTTCACTGCACTCAAAGACGAAGCACGGAGGAAGGTTTGGGAACAGAATTTACATCGAAAGTATGGGACCTTGAACGAAAGCTGCTCTTTATGCGAGCTACACTTCGAGCTACCCTACGCGCACGTGATAAACGGCGAAGTTCGCGTACCACGTAGGAGACCACAGCTAACGTCGGAGGCCGTGCAGATGTTACTGCCCAACGCTCCAAGCTACTTATCGAAGAAAGCGCCGCATCCGAGACCTCCGAGAAAGCGGAAGAACTCGACGATCGAATCTAACATCTCCAAGAACACTGCAGCACCCTGTGTTGACAGTGAGGCGACTGATTCAGGTTCATTGATGGACCTTCCTGCTGACTATGAACCCGAGGCGGTGAACTCTACAGAGACTGCAGCTTAGCTGGAATGCTTACTCAAGCTTTGTTTACCTTCAATTCATATGAGCTAGATCGCACCGCATCTCGTGTCAAAGAGAGCGATAATTTACTGCAGTCACGACCATTTTTTCATGAAGGCTATCAACCAGTCTCGAGAGGCAAAACAAAAATAAAATCTACACGCGAAAATCAGTCTGTGTTCATGAAGGTGCCGCTATGATGAACTGATCGTGAACTGATAATTCCACCGAATGGCGACGAGTTTTATTGGTGTTACTCCGCACAGCAGTATGCACGCTCGTAAATAAAGGGTTTCTTCTTACAGTCTGACAGTGGTGGCAAGTGATGTTTCCTTTTGACTCTACAGTGCAATATCCCAGCCACAGCAGCAGTATTTCGGCGGGCGCGTAATCGTTTAAGGACCGGAGATTGTCAAAATTATTCGAAGTTTTCAGCTATGGCGTGCATGTCAATCAAAGGCAGTTTTGTCAACTTAGCCACATAATTGCATGATGCAACAATTGACAAGAATGGTGCACCGTGTGTAACGAAGGAAGTCGAAGCTGTCGATGTGTGCAGACTACGACTCGATATAGCAGTAGTATAACAAGAAACATTCTGGTTTATAGATGATCCTTCTACAGCTCAATCGTCCTAATTTTTTATTTGTTCACCAACCGAGCTTTAAAAGCTGCAGGCAGTCTCCCCAGGGATGACTGCTTCGCCGTCGTTCTTTAAAACCTGCATTCAGACCGTGCATGGCAGCTTTGACATTTTGTTTGTTTTGAATGCAGATTTTCGCGCACGTTTCAGTAAATAAACACAAGACTATTAAGCGCGACCTATGCATGCGCATGTCATGGGATCAAATCCCGGCCGCGGCAACTGCATTTTCAGTGGAGGCACAAACACTGGCTGTGTGGCCGATTTGTGGCTGTGGGCTGTGTGGCCGATTTGTCTATTGTTCAGAGTTGTCGTCGTGGCTTTTTATGCAGATTTAGGCATTAACCCTACGTCTTTTACAGACACACGCGTACCCAAACCTTGCCACGCTTCACGTTCATTATCCTCATACATACCCCAGCGAAACATGTCCATCATGTGGACACACAGCGACACTCGCACACATGTTCTGGGAGTGTAGAACAACTCCTCCCGACTCTACCTCAAGCAAGTGAAAGAGGTCCCTCAGGAGCTCATTTTTCGCCGACCAGCAATGGGCCGTCCAGCAGGCCTACAAAGCGGCCACCAGGTACTCCCTGTCGGTCCCTACGTGGGAGACGCCCGCTGCGCGCTAAGCGCGTCCTGCAGGACTGAAGTAAGGTTCTTTCATTCCATTCCATTCCATATTGCTTCGTATACTAAACGATCGGGAAGCGCCAATCGAAGGAATTTAATTTTTTCAGCTACTGCTTCTTCAGGTAACTGCTCATATTTTGTTTTCATTCAGCTCAAGCTAATTTTTGCACTGCTAAGTTTGGCTTTCGGTCTTCGAAGGTAATGTCGTATATTGCAAAGACTTTGTTTCCTAAACATCTTCGGATATTGCCTACTGGAAAGCTGGTTGAGAATCAGCTCTTTCTATTATTTGCAGTGAACACAAGCATCGAGGTCGTTTACTACAAGCGTGCAGTTCTTCGAAAAGGACACTCCATTAAACGAGGGGCATTTACTAACTAAATGCTCCATTCCCATGCTGGGAAACAAAGTCGATTTGCTCAAATTGTTTCTCAGCGACTCTGCCTCTTCTCGTGATATGAGTTCCTCTTGGTGCCACTTCTTTTCTCTTAGGAGACCTTTGGTGGTTGCAGCACTTTCAGCAGCTTGCTTCTTAATCTGAATGAGTTTTTTCAATGCCACCTTGCTATGTTCAACAGTGTCGGCTTCCAACTTGGCATAAAGAAATCGGTCCCCAACACACGGCAAGAAAACTTCCGACCACCCCGCCGCGGTGGTCTAGTGACTAAGGTACTCGGCTGCTGACCTGTAGGTCGCGGGATCGAATCTCTGCTGTAGCGGCTGCATTTCCGATGGAGGCGGAAATGTTGTAGGCCCGTGTGCTCAGATTTTCGTGCACGTTAAAGAGCCCCAGGTGGTCAAAATTTCTGGAGCCCTCCACTACGAGTCTCTCATAATCATATGTTGGTTTTGGGACGTTAAACCCCACATATCAATCAATCAATCAATCAAAAATTTCCGGCCACTTATTTGGAATGGTGAGCTTTGAAAATGACAGCCCTTAAAATTCTTGGTCACGAGCTTTACCAGCGGCACCGTCTCGGCCAACATCATTCGACATTCTTTGGCATTTCTTTTCAGGAACATCATCGAACTGTCTTGATCAACGTCGTTCGACTGAACTTATTCTGACGACGTGTTGCTCTGACGTCCTCACTTCAGTTTCGGGAGAATTTGGTTGATAATGTTGTGAGCCTTCCGTTTTTTCGGCCACGATTTTGAAAGATAAGTGGAAGTATCAGGGAAAATTGTAGAAATGGCATCTTTTGATGAAAGTGGTAGGTCTCTGGGGGACCTAAATAACTTTAGCGTTGATAGTCGTCTTGAGAGTTCACTGTATGAACCTTGCTTCGAAGTGTCACTCACAAACAGTGCTGCTCTTGTCGAGGACTAGATCACCTCTCTTGTGTGTCGCGACCATTTATTCCGGCGGCCAGCTTTAACCCATATATGCCTAGTGTCCTATACGTAGGACGCTGAAGCTTTTCATTGTTACTCGAACGTTTTTTCTTTTAAAAAGCTAGCACCACCTGACGTGCGTTTATGATGCCCTGCCCTTCTCACGTGCAAGTCTATGTGGTTGCCAGGCCACAAATTTCCACGTGCTCGTAGTTGCAAAAATTGTTATTCTGCGTGAGTAGGGAGCCTTCATGTGCGCGCGTCTCCGTGTTTTAGGGTGGTGTCAGCTTTTGACGCACCACTTGCCGCCGCCCATTAAAACACAATGTTGCCAGCTCCGTTTTCCATGGCAACAAGTGTCATGTTGGTTCTTGCGGCCAGGCGTTCCTGCTCCGCCGCACTGCGCCAGCTGAATGTTGGCGCGGGTGTGCAAGTTGCAGTATGAGCTGCGTTTGGCTACACCGTGGGATGTCCATCTTCCGCTACGACACTATCTTCGTGCTAAGCGCATTTACAATAACTTTCAAGTGTAAATGCCAGGGTACTGCGTGCCGCAATGCAAAGCCAACTGGAGACTGTCACACCTCCCGACTTGCTCTAGGTGACGGAAACGTTGGATAACACAAGTGAAACGAGATTGCTTGGAGCCGACTACTTCTCCCCGTGTCATTGAGGTGAGTACCCGTTGTATTCCGAGTGGATTGAGTATACCGCTGCATATTTCATGAAATAATTGACTTTTTCATGTGATGAAAGGTAGTTCAAACAAAGTAAACACGACAACTTGCGTAGCGAGAAATGAATCAGGCTTCGTTCAGCTACGCCGGGTTATGCAAGCGAAAGCTGATAAATTTGACTGTTTGTTTATTCTCGTAGTCGAATCGTGGTTCACCAATCGATTGATATGACTACTCGAACGTGTTGTCCTGCATGCATTCGCTATAAGGGTTTCATCGGTTTCCGAAGACGTTACCGCATTCGTCGCGGGAAACGCCGCGCCCGTAAACCACCATCAGACGCTCGCGTTCGTATCTTCCTTTGCTGGCAGATTTTCGCGTACCTGCACTTTCACTTTGGTCGCTGAGGAATGGCATTCGGAGAGGTAGACAGACGAGCCAGTCAACACGTTTCCTGTAGACCCTTGTAGTCTTGCACAGTTGCAACAGAACTAAATTTTGTGCAACTTGGCATGGGGTATTCGTTCTTCCGTTCAATGAAACGCGGAATCACACCAAAAATCGCTCAACAATAGCAAAAAGGATTTCGCTTTAATAATATAGATTGCTACAGGTTTACTGTTCATGCCAGTCCGCCCTTCTGTTTGTCTGTCGGTCCTGAACGGAGGAGTATATGTGCACTAAGAAAGTCGGCTGTTGGCCGATAACTGAAATTTTCCGCATGGGAGATTGGTGCTGAATCGTTATTTTTGTCGTCCTTTTGTTTCATAACTAGCCGCAAAGATGATTTGATATCGTGAACTTGGTTTTTATTTAGTGCTTGTAGAGAAAGTGTGTGTGGACTCCGTATATGGTCGGCGCAGTGTATAACTTCTCGCCTTATTGCTTTATTGTAGGCCCACTGCGTGGACACAAGCTTCCAGCAGAGAAGGCAGGACAGTATGAAGAAATTAAGGCCATATGCTGTTTTGAGGCTGTTTGCAATAAAATCTGACCTGAAAAAACTTCGTTTGTCTCTTGTTGCTCCCCTTTGATTTTCTTCTAGCCTAATATACAGGCTTGGGGGGGGGGGTAGGGGGGGTTAGTGTAATATGATTAAGGGCCCTACTTTTTCGGGAAATGCTTACTGCTTTTAAAATTTGAAGCACTTCATTGTACAGAATCGTTTGCAGGAACTGGACTTGCTGCAGGAAATTATAATATGAGCAAAAGCAATATTTCAAGTATGAGAAACAGGCTAGCGGAGTTATGCGGTTCACAGAGAACATCGCGAGCTACCCAGTTGTTTGATCTACCTTCCCTGTCGTTATGGGTACCATCATATAAACATCGCGGTTTCGAGCCTTTACTGCAGGTGTCTGCAGGGCTAAGGTGAATTTGCTCCAGAAATGCCGCGCGGACCTTGAAGTCCGTTCACAGTGACATCGAGGTTTTCCCCCACGCAAATATAGGCTCCCTAAATGTCCTCACTCCGCCAATGCGGTAGGTCTACCAGATGCGAGAAACAAACTGTTTTAACAGTACTTTATACAAACTCGAGTCACGAAAGTGTCTTTCCTCTTCTATGAAACCATGGCTAACTGCAGAATACATACCTTCAGCCTTCAGAACTCGCTATCTATTAACTACCCCCTTCTTGTTGAAACCCACGCTGTCTTCAATGTGAATGAGCGACCGCTCAGAGCCAACATGGCGGCCTGCCAAGTATGGCGGCCGTTATAGCCAGTTGTAAGCAACCATGATCGAAGTTGTCACCACCCTAAAGCACGGAGACGCGCGCGCACATGAAGGCTCAATATGCGTGAGTGAAGCCGAGCGCCATGCCATGAAAGAAACTGTAAGTTGTATAGATTCAAATTGTTGTCGATTCTGCCGATATTGTTGTTGAGTGTTGGTCAGTTATTGGACGTGCAGTAAATTTCGTATGACTGTGATACGCGCAGAAGATTTTTGTTTGCGGTCTGTCAAACATTGCTGTCCTACATTTAGGACGCTTGGCAGATTGGGTGTCGTCATTGTGTCCATCTGGAACGCGTGATGCGTCGTGCACGTGAGGCTTGTAGTAACGTAATGGCATGAATATTAAAGTGTAGTACTATCATGTCTTTCTTTTATTTGCAGTCGGGAGATTCCCTGGAGTTCATTTTGCTCAAGAAAAGACCCGCAAACTCTAAACGACATTTTGAACAGTGTGGACGCTGGCGAAGATGAGCCTTCGGTTGTGGCCATTCTTCCGCCCCACAATTACGCTGCGGCCGTGACAGATGAAGAAAGCGGCGATGAAGAAGGCACCAGCATGGACCATCTACCGGGAAGCACTCTTCGAGCCGAAGTCGTGGACTCGTTTTCAGGGCCAAATGATGACGAGGACAAGGAGGAGCGACCAGCTAAACTGCAGAAACATCATGTCAAGTGGAATAAACGTGACTTGAACTCCTGCTTCCCAGTTGGCCAATCGTGTGAGTCGGATTCCGCCGAAGAAACACCACTAACTCCAGTAGAGACATTTGAAATATTTTTCAATGATGAGGTAATCAACCTGCTAGTTGAAAACACCAGCACCTATGCACAACAGAAGAATCGGTTGTTGAACGTACATGCTGGTGAGATGAAATGTTTTCTCGGCATTTTGCTTCTCAGTGGCTATGTACCTGTTCCAAGGCGTTGAATGTTGTGGGAAAACTCACGTGATTTTTGCAATGAACTCGTCGCGAACTCTATGAGGCGTGACCGATTTAAAGCCATCTTCACAAACCTACATGCGGCTGACAACAACAGCTTAGTGCAAAAGATAAATTCACAAAACTGCGACCACTGTTCAGGCTGTTGAATGAGTGGTTCCTGTTGTATGCTCCATTACTTGACTGTTTCAGCATTGATGTAAGCATGTGTGAGTATTTTGGAAAGCATGGATGCAAGCAGTTTCTGTGGTTGCGGCGGAGTATCATTGCGCATGCGCAGACCAGTGCCACGCGAAATTGGCTCAGCGAGACCAGTGTAGGTAACGCTACAAAACTTCTAGCGCAGCAGTTTGTCCTTCAGGGGGCGCTGCAGATGACGGCTTCACAAATGTGACGTCAAGCCCTCTCCTTGGTTTTTTCTTCCTCCATGCCAGAAACCACAGCTATGGTGGCTAGAAGGAAAGGTGTCGGCATCGGCACACCGGAGAGCAAGCGAGAATTCATCCGGATTTGGTGGCGCTGCGGTAACTTTCGAGATGCCCCTCTTTGCTCCCATGCATCAGTCGTTTTTCGTTGAAAATTATTCACGCTACTCTGTAGATTATAGCGAAGTCTACCTGATGCGATTCTGGCGGTGCAATGAAAAGCGTGTAATTGCACTGAAAACTAGTGTATATCAGTTGAGAATCAACGCTTGTTTGTGTCTCTTCTCTTCGTGTCGTGAGTTTGTGCGCTGTTCCTGCCCATATTCAATTCACTTCATAGTATATCAGCTACGAAGCTTAGAAAAGAGAGAATAAAATGACTTGCCGTGAGCTTGGCCCCTAAACAAAGTCCGTGCAGTCTTCACTTTAATGCCGTCGTGTTCTCCGTGGCGTCTCAATGCAGGTATAAATATCGGCAAGCATTATATTTATAATTTGCGCAATCAAGGTGTAATTGAAAAAAAAAGACTTTTATTTCCACAAAAGCGATAAACAACGTAGAAAGTAAATGCAACATATGCATTAGGTTGGAGAGAACTGCAAGTTAAACGAAACTCAGCTAAAGCAAGTGAATAAGACAACTAATAAGGCTGCGGCGGCCGCATTTCTGATGGAGGCAGAAATGTTGTAGGCCCATGCGCTCAGATTTGGGAGCACGTTAAAGAACCCCAGGTGGTCGAAATTTCCGGAGCCCTCCACTACGGCGTCTCTCATAATCATATGGTGGTTTTGGAACGTTAAACCCCACATATCAAACAAATCAAATGGTTGTTACCTTCCCTGACCTCCTACTTCGTTTCACTCTCTCTCTCTCTCAGACTTCCACAAAAACAGTTTTTTCATACAACAGCACAAGAGCTATACATTATTGTTATGTTTAAAAAAACTTAGAGAAATAACCATTGAGAAATACTGAAAAGACAGCCAGAAAAATGGCACTCGTGCATTCTTATCACGACGGCATATCAGCCAACCAAGCAACTTCAGATTATCAGCATAGCTTTGTGTGGTTACAATACCAGAGCACATGCACCGTAACTTCAAGATCAGATACAAGTGATACCTGGTAAATAAGCCAATATAATCGTAAAATGTAACAATAAAGTATTCATTGTGCCATGCAGGTAAATCATTTGCACCATACATATAATTATTTTCTGTTTGTATGAATCCTTCAGCTCACCTTAATACATGAGAGAGACTCACACACACGATGTGAGATTGGCTAATAAAGGGATGCATTAGTCCAGGAGGAAGGAGGAGGAAGAAAGTTTAAGCGGAAAGACTGGGAGGTTAGCCAGTTCTTAGACCGTCTGGCTACCCTGTGCTGGAGAGAGGGGTAAGGGGAATGAAAGATGTTAAAAAAATGTTGCGAACAGAGGGAGAAATTACAAAAAAAATGCGACAGAGGAAAGGCAACATCAAAGAGTATAAGACACTAAAGTCTGTCTCTGAGGCAAGTTGTCCGCAAAAAGCGCAGCCAAGCTTTCAAAGACTTCTGGGCTGAGGATGGGCTCGGCCAATGACCCAGAATCCTTTGTTCCGACAAACGCCGATCGTCTAGTTTATCCAGAGCTGCAGTGAGTTCTTGTCTTTGCGCGTTGAAATGGGTGCACTCACACAGAAGGTGTGCAATGGTTTCTTCGCAACTGCAGTAAGTGCAGGTAGGAGAGCTGGCCATCCCAATGAGATAAGAGTATGCGTTCGTCAAGGCCACTCCAAGCCACAGGTGGCATAGAAGAGTTTCCTCAGCTCGAGATATCCTTGGGGGAAGACGAAGCTGTAGATCGGGATTCAAGTTATGCAGACGCGCGTTTGTGAAGTCTGTTCAGTTCCACTGTACCAGTGTGAGGTCACGTGCAAGCGAACGAAGTCTGGTCGCTGCGTCGGTTCTTGAGAACGGGATGGCAGTGTATTGGGTACCATCGTGTGCAGATCTAGCGGCCTCATCTGCGCGGTCATTGCCATATATACCGCAATGGCCTGGTATCCACTGATACACTATGCTGTGCTGTTTTTCGATTGCTTGGTGATGAAGAAAACTTATTTTAGCTACTAAATGCTCATTAGGTCCATGGCGAAAGGGTGATATAAGACATTGAAGAGATGCCTTCGGGTCCGAGAAGATAGACCAAATTCCCGAAGGTACTTTCACTATAAACTCTAGAGCTGCACGAATGGCTGCAAGTTCTGCAGCTGTAGACGACGTCAAATGCGATGTCATGAATTTAATTGTGATGTACCTCGCGTGAATAACCACCGCCTCTGCAGAACTTACTGAAGACACCGAGCCATCCGTGTAAAGGCGAAGGCGTCCGTTGTGCTTCTCTTGCAGAAAAAGTAATGTGGCCTGTTTCAGGGCTAGATGCCAAGACTTTTTCTTATTTTTGATGCCAGGAATTTTAAAAAGGGCTTTGAGTGGGTGTAGGCACCATAATGGCATCGGCGGCTGTGCTGCATGCGTGAAGTGTAATGGAAGCACTGCGCAATTCTGAGCTACAGTTGTGCTTAACGCTGAGTGGGGCCTGGAAGTTCGAAGTGAGGCGAGGTGATGAGATGGAAGCCGATCGAAATGTCTTATGTGCATTGTCAAAGCGTCTACGCGGATGTATGCGTTGACTGGATAATCACGCGCAATGATGACTGTCGCTGCTGTAGACGCGCATCTCGGGAGACCAAGGCATAATCTCGGGGCTTGGGCTTGTATCAACTGGAGGACGCGCAAGTTTGTTTTTCGGATCCCGCCAAGCACGGGTAAGGTGTATCGCATATAACCGAGGAACAGAACAGTGTAGAGTTGGAGTATTGCTCGTACCGATGCACCCCACGTTTTTCCAGCAAGAAACCTCAGTACGTGGGTGATCATGGTGAGTTTAGTTTTCATGTGGGCGATGTGAGGGCCCCAGGAGAGGTCGCGATCAACTATGACTCCGACGAATCGGTGGGTCTTCACGTAGTTGATCGTGTGTCCGTTGATTTTATTAACATATGAGCTCATAGCCTTATGCGTGAATGCTATAAGCGAGCATTTCTCTGATGACAGCTCTAGTCCTTGTTCTTCCAGGTACTTTGTCGCTATTGTAGCCGCTCTCTGAAGGCTGGCACGCAAATGAAGGCATGTTACGCCTGACGCCCAGATGCAGATGTCATCTGCATACATTGATAGATGGACAGATTGTGGAAGTGTGTCAACCAGGCCGAGTAGGGCTAGATTGAAAAGTGTGGGGTCAAGTACACCGCCTTGAGCCACACCTCGACGGTTGCAATGGTGCGTTTTGTGCCATTCTCCGTCTGTACATAGAAAGTTCTGCCTTAAATTTCAGATAGCTGTGGATCCATTGGTAAACCAGACCCCCTAATCCAACATTTTCCATGACAACCAGAATGGCTTCATATGATACGTTATCGTATGCACCTTTCACGTCCAAGAACAACGCCGCAGATATACGTTTCAGTCTTTTTTGATGCTGAACAGCTGAGACCAGGTCTATAACGTTATCAATTGCGGACCGCCCACGCCGAAAGCCCGTCATAGCATGAGGGTATACCTCGTGGCACTCCAGGTACTACTCTAGGCGAGTCAAAATCTTCCTCTCCGTCACTTTCCCGAAACAGCTGGTAAGCGCGATGGGGCGATAAGAAGTCATCTGCAGAGGAGATTTACCTGGTTTAAGCACAGGGACGAGGCGGCTGGATTTCCATGAATGAGGGATAAATCCGCTGCTCCACGAGTCGTTGTACACGCATAGAAGGGGCCGTCGAGCTGCTTCTCCGAGGTTGCAAAGAGCCATGTACGTGATCCCATCCGGACCAGGCGATGAAGATTAATTGCATGCCGTCAAGGCCGCTTGTAGTTCCTCTAGAGAGAAAAAGGTGTCCATTCTTGAATCTCTGGAAACTGGAGCGTTTTCTATGTGGCGCGTGGTGCATGCGGACGTATGACCGGCAACTTTCATGCAGAAATCTTCTGCTACTTCAATTTCGGTGCGGCCTTCGTGGAGAGAAAGACACTTGAAGGGGCGATGTTGATGTCGCGGTGTTCGTAGGCCACGGACAATACTCCATGTCTGCGTCAAATGCTTGTGTGGATCGAAAGATTTGCACAGATATTTCCAGCGAAAGGATTGAAGTGAAATGATTCGACGCTGAATTTTTTTTCAGTAGACGCCTTGCCTTCCTCAAGTCGTGAATGGACTTAGTGCGCCTATATCTTCTTTCTGCGCGACGACGGATCGCTCTGAGCCGTTCCAATTCCGCTTGATATTTACAATAATCTAATGTATGTGCTTCTTGAGTAGAGGTGCTTCTTGAGTAGCACCTGTAATCATATCCTCAAGGGTGTCAAGAGGAGGCGTTTAATTTTTTTTTTTGACACCTTTTTTTCGTCAGTGACCTGAATTTTGTCCAGTTGATGTGAGTCGAAGTGTCGTAGTTTGGCGATTTTTCCAGGCCCTTGATCTTCAAATAAGTTGGTATGTGGTCGCTTTCATGAGTTTCATAGTCTGCGATCCACTTGACCTTTCCATTTAGGCTTCGTGACACAAATGTCAAGTCAAGGCAGCTGCTGTATGTCGTTCCCCGTAGAAACGTTGGGCTTCCGTCTTTTACACAAAGCAGCTGCTGCTCCAGAGCAAAGGAGAATACTTGCCTTCCGCGACTGTCTGTCTTCTGACTTCCCCACAGTGGGTGGTGAGCGTTGAAATCTCCGGTGATGATTCATGGTCCAGGTGTGGCTGTTAACAGTGCACGTAGTCTTTCAGGTTCAAAACGGTTTGAAGTTGATATATATGCGCCTACAAGCGTGAAATTGAGGTCTCTAGGTTTAACTGTCAAGCAGACATACTGGTTGTCATCGTGAGGTGCTCGATATAGGTAAGGTCGCATCTGATATATACAATGACTTTACTCTGTTCGTTGCAGGTAGCGGACTTGAAGGCTTCGTACCTGGATAGTCGTATTGCATTGTGTAACCTTGGCTCACAGATAACAATAACTGGAAACTAGTTTTTAAACACAAATTGTAGGATATCAGAAATGTGGGGCTTGAGACCTCGGGCATTCCACTGAAATATCGAAGCTCCTTTGACCTCTTTACGAAAGGTTTGCAGAGGCGGAGCTATGGTGCCTTTCCAGACTTGATAGCACCGGCTTCAGCGCATCCACTAACTGAAGTGCACTCTTTGCAGCCGGACTGTCAATCCTAGTGAGGAGCATACGAATGGTATTCATAAGAGCCTTTACCGTGGCTATGATCTCTTTGTCGCGACTATCACCGCATTCTCGTTCCGAAGTGATTGTAGACGAGCGATGCGGTGGCTCAAACGGTGGGTCTATCGTTGGCAGCGCTGGCCATGCTTCAGGCGAGCCGGTGATGCTCTTGTCTTCCTTGGAGGATTTGTTGTCGGCGTGTCTGGACGCTTGAGGTGGTATGCCGGTGGTAGTTTGGTGAAGTTCAATCCTTGCTTCAGCACTGGGTCTCCTCAGGGGTCTTCGGCGACGAGACCGCCGGCTTCGTACTTGGGCAGTGGCCTCCCTGTGAGTTGAGCCATCCCGGACCATTTGCCTCAACACTTGCATTTCCTTTTTTATGATTGGGCAACCTTTTGACAATAGGGCCATCAGAGTTTCGATATTTTCGAAGTTCTGCCTGGCAAGCGTCTGCGCTATGTGATTCTGTGCATAGCGAGCACACAGCCAGGTTTGTACAAACAGCACTGACATGTCCCAATCTATAACATTTTCAGCATTAAAGGGGCTTCGGTAAAAAGGGTCGCTCTTTGTGTCGAAAATGGCTGACCTTGACTTGCGATGGAAGGCTGTCACCCTTGAACACGAGCTTCACGCAGCGCGATTTGCCAAGGTGACGAGCTTGCAGTATAGTAAGTTCTGCAGACACCGGTTTGATGAGAGCAGCAAAGTCACTTTCGCTGATGGAAATGTCGACGTCGTAAATGACGCCTGCCGTATAGTCGCGGCCATCAGGTGTATATGAGCGAACATTGATGTTATCCAACATCTTGACGTTGCTCAGCACTTCCAATGTGCTTCGTTGAGTGACGTCTACGGCGAGGATATTCTTACGGCCATTTATCCGCACGTCCGCGATCTCTCCCTGGGCGAGTTCCTCAAGAAACCTAGACGTGACTTGACGATTGAGCCGGTTGAGACTATGAGCCGCATCGACAGGCAAAAACAGAATTGTGTATATCATGGGCTCTCGCGTCGTCGTCACATTCTTACTTGTTGTTGGAAACGGCATCACTAGTCTTCTTCTTTGCTGCCGCCTTGTTACAGGCACGAAGTCACCTTCATCGGAGCATTTGTCGCTGGCCGTAGAGTAAATCAGCGTGTCTTCGCTGTCGGTATCACTCGGGTGGTTCGTACGCTTTCTTGTGGTAGCTGCGGACGACGTCGATGGTTGTGGTGGAAGCCCAGGCGAATCCACGTTCATCGCCATAGTCACTGGAACGGTGTCTTCCACAGATTCGCAGAAAAACTTTGAAAAATTACAGATAGTGACAGCAGTGTTCTACGCCAGAATCACTTCGTCGTCGTCTCCACATTAGTCCAGAACATAATACCAGGTTATGGCACTGCAATAAACTAAATTAGACTAAACAGCAATTTAGACTAAACAGCAGCAGACTAAACAGAAAATAGACTAAACAGCAATTTTAAAAACTGGGATTGCAATAGTAATGGAAACTACAATCATGCAAACCTCACCAGCGCAACTGTGTAGTATAAATAGAAATTTCATGCTCTATTCTCTTCTTTACTTTCTTTCTGTGATGCCACTGCCCATCTCGCAGAAGCCCATCAGGACCAGCATTTGAAAACAGCCACAAGAATAGAACAAGCAAACTTACCATTGTCGCATATGCCGAAGGCATATGCTGGCATTTCTGTGGAATGTCTCGCTATTGCTGACATAACCTACAGTAAAAAATACGTGCAGTTGGTAAGACCGAGGAAAGGCGGGGCAATGTAACAGTATATGCGCGCTGTATATGTCACAGTGAAACCATTCTTCGCTACTCGGATGCATTCTCTTCTAGCATTAAAAAGTGTGAGGACCTTCTGCATGTTTACGATTCCTTTACTTAGTCTTAACCAGTATTGTCTCTATTGCTGGCATTTCATTGTCAGAGAGACCAACTAGGAAGGGAGGTGTGCTATCTAGTAATGACAGTGATACAAGTCATGAGAGAATTTCGCTACTTCTGTCTCAGTGACTTATCATAATGTTTATCCTACTCATCAAATGAAAGAACCAATTTGAGTTACAGTAAGATGTAAACATTCACAGGAGTTGCCCATACCAACTGCCATGCTGCAAACACAAGGGAAGTGCATCATGGTAAACGATGCTTCCAATGAAATTGATTGTCACATGCTCAGTCATGAGGAATGTCTGCTTGTGCAAATGTGTATCTGTTTGTGTAATTGTTAGTGAAGTTGACGCAGTTCTTGAAATGTAGCTGACTAATAGAGAATGTTCAGGTGACATTCAACTTGCATGAACAGGCTCACCATGACTTTTGTAACAATGTACCAACATGCATCATGCATGCATGTAAAAATGAATCAATAACCCAGTGATTTCTTACATGTGATTTGTCTGCGTTTTCATCTGTAGAGAAAGAAGCGGAACATTTTAATTAGCAACAGAGGATCACTCTACGAACGTTGGTAAGCACTAATGACAAAAATTATATTATTCGGCTTTTTCTGAGCCTCACTGTTACCCTGAAATATGGCTAGTAATGTTTCTATTTTTCTATTCTAGATTTCCCAATTTGGATGCGTGTGTCAAGTCATCTATACAAAAAAACTCAGTGTTGCTTTTGTTACTTTATTATGATTGCGTCTACCACCTATTAAAACCACAGCAAAACATCAAGATAAAGCCAGCTTGTGTAAGGCAGTACCTGAAAAAAAAACTGCTGTGCACGAGTTGAACTTGTCCACCATTCTTTAGAGCTGGGCACAGAATGATCCAGGCATGGAACAGTCAATGAAAATGTGCATTCTTGTGTCATATTATGGTTGTATGTCATGAACTGTCATACAACCTGATAACTCGAAGCGGACGAAAAATCACTGTTGTCTTTTCACAGAAAGAAATGGCAATATTTCGTCTACTTTGACTCATTTAAATTTACTATAATAATATACGGCAGTTAAGGACAACAAATAATGACCCCCACATTTTTACTAGCCTATTCATTTGTTAAAATCATTAGGTTGTGCTTTACAACCAAATGAGGCCCCCCTTCAAAAGAATTGTCTTTCTTTTGATCAAGCTGTCATGCAAATGACTTGCTTCTACTTCATAGGAAGACACACTAAAGAAGGCATACCTGCGAGCCCGTGCAGCATAGTTTGCTGCGCTAAATTCGTCATCAAGAAAGACTATAAAAATTCCAACAATCAAGGCGGCATTTTCAAAAAGAATGCAGTGATAAAGTCGATCCTAGACTCGCTGATCAAAAGTATTTCTCCTGAAGGAACAAGTACACACTCTCAACAGTCTTGGTTATGCCAACAAGCAGCCCCGCCGCGGTGGTCTAGTGTCTAAGGTACTCGGCTGCTGACCCGCAGGTCTCGGGTTCAAATCCCGGCTGTGGCGGCTGCATTTCCGATGGAGGCGGAAATGTCGAGGCCCATGTGCTCAGATTTGGTGCACGTTAAAGAACCCTAGGTGGTCGAAATTTCCGGAGCCCTCCACTACGGCGTCTCTCATAATCATATGGTGGTTTTGGGACGTTAACTCCACTAGTCAATCAATGCCAACAAGCACCTTCTTGAGAGACAAATTGCAAAGTGCACAGGGGCCGCCAAAGCAAAGAACTATTTTCCTGAGCTAAGGTCATTCGCTCTCACACTGAACTTTTCTTCCCCTCGTGCATACACCTATGTGAAAAAGGTTTTTGATACGTGCTACCACACCCAAGAACCATAAGGAAATGGTATCAGACTGTTGATGGTAACCCTGGGTTTTCAACCGAGGCCTTTTGTGCGCTGCAAATGAAGCGCTATGAAACACAATCAAGAGGCCACCAGACAGTGTGCACTTTAATTTTGGATGAGATGTCGATGAGGTAACAAATAAAACGGAACACTGGTAGATTTGAAGGCTTTGTCGATATTGGCGCTGGGAACGATAGCGACTCACTGCCACAAGCAATGACAGCTTTCGTTGTAATGGCAGTGTGTATGAATGGCAGGTGGAAGCTACCATTAGGGTATTTTTAGTGGATAGCATTGCTGGAGAACAGCGAGCGAATCTTGTCAAGCAATGCCTGCTACTTATGCATGATGCCGGGGCTACAGTTGGAGCTTTTACATGCGATGGAGCAGCTGCTAATATTGCAATGCTGCATGAACTTGGCAGCGACCTTTGCAATCTCAACAACTCAAACACAACTTTTCCACACCCAGCCACACATTAGCCCTTAGTCGCCTTCTTATACCCATGCCATGTGCTAAAGCTTTTGCGAAATGCCTTAGCTCATAAAGAGTCTTTTGTTGATCAATATGGCAGAACAGTGGCATGGAAGTACATAGAAAAGCTACACGCTTTGCAGCAAAAAGAGAGCCTGCACCTAGCCAACAGGCTGCGCAAGGCACACATTGAATGGCAAAGGCAGCCAATGAAAGTTAAACTTGCTGCCCAAGTGCTAAGCATTTCTTTGGCAAGTGCACTAGCAGAGTGCACAGCACTAAAGATAGAGGGTTTGAAAGACAGCGCAGGAACTGAGAAGCTCCTCCAAATCATGAACAAGTCCTTTGATGTCATAAACTCAAGAAGCATTTATCAAAAAGGCTGGAAAAAACCTATAAGTGAGAAAATTGTGAAACAAATTGAAGAATTTTTCAAAGTGAAAACACAGTACTTGCGTTCTTTAAAGGAGTCACCAAATGGAAGAAAAGCAGTAGAGGCGAGTAGAAAAACTGGATTTCTTCGATTCCTAATCTGCATGCAAAGCCTTTTGCCCTTTTCAATTATCTTGTCCTAGAGAAAAAAATTTTGAATTATATTCTAGCTCCCAATAATTTGTCAGGACCACTTGGAACTTTTTTTGGTCTTACGAGAGCGCATGGGGGCCACAATAACAACCCTAACACGCAGCAGTTTCGTGCTGCGTTCAAGAAAGTTATTATTCAGAATGAGCTCTCTGATGCAATGAAAAACGGCCTTCTTGACAATGGTAGCTTATTAACATGCAGTTCTGCAAAGCCTCTTGAATTCGTCGACACAGTGCAAAAGGCTTGTTGACGACGAGACTGTACGTAAAAGTAATGCCACTGACCAAGACTATGTTCCTGCCCCCCAGAAGATCAGTGAATGTGGGAGTCGCATAGTTGCACACATGGCTGGCTAGTTGCCCATAAGCTCTCTACCAAGCTAATGTGCAAGCAGTGCTCCTCCACTTTACTTGCAGATAAACCTCCTTCTATGTTATTTTCTCTCATAATGAGAAAGACTAGGGGAGGGTTACAGTACCCTTCAGAAAGTGTCATCAGAATATGCCGAAAGTGTGAGTCACTTGTGCGAATGGTACTGCAGTGTAAGATGTTGGCATCGAAGACATTACTGCATGATCTCTCGCATGAGGTTCTTGAAGATTTTCACTGAACAAAGATCTTTAATCAACTCCATGCACACATGTTCGATAACGACCAACTGGAGAACTATTATGTTCAACTTGTGCGAAGTGTGGCAGAGTGCTATTTAAATGTCTCTTTTTCATCTTGGCAGAGAAACAACACAAACTTTGCAAGATGGCCGCGTCAACAAATGTACAGGAAGCTGACCCAATTCAAAGGGCAGTAATGACCTATGCGCCACATTTGTTGTTGTTGTTGTTGTTGTTCTCCTATTGTTAGTGGCGCATAACCACTGTGGGGGATTGGCCAAGAATCGAGTGGCTTTAAAATTTACTGTTCAGATTTATAATGATGGAGGTATAACAGAAAGATTACCGATAGCCTATAGGCAATTGTGGTGCTTAATGTAATGCATACAAATATTTACATAAACAAATTTATTCTTAGAATAGACCAATAATCTGATTTTATACGTATATAAATATGTGGACATGGTAAGATAATGAAACTGGTTAATTAGTCAACCTATTAGTTTCATCAATATAGTCCCGGACGGCCGCGCATACTGTGCCATTAGAGAAACCAGAAATGGAAGCTCCAAAAGACAAAAATGACAGGCAGAGATAAGTCCATACCAATACCACGCAAAGGTATTTCTAATAGGGTTTTTCGTAATGTGTTGAACCGCCTGCAGGTCAAAGAGAAATGATCTATTGATTACAGTTCATCACAGAATACGCGCAGTGGCGAAAGTGCCTGAGAAGACCTGTGTTTATAGAAACTTAAATTTGGTACCCGGCAACGCAGCCTTGTGATAGCTACTTCTTGTTTTCGAGTGCGGCAAAAGTCTCTTCGCCAGGCATATAATAAATGGCGATATTCTGTAGAGTTTGTTAGTGCTGAACCTTTAAAGACTTGCATAAGCGTACGTCTGCGGAATCGAGCCGCCGTCACATAAGCGGATGATGGACAGAGCGGTAGAATTGGTTCGCTGATTGACGACTTAGCTAAGGAATCGGCTATTTCATTCAGAAACAAACCTTTATGTCCAGGCACCCAAACTAATCGCACTTTTCTCAAATGCACAGGTACTAGTGCACGGAACGCCCTTGTTACGTGATTATCAGCACCAACAGAAAGTGCTGCACAGAGAGATAGGGAATCTGTTATTATGACAGCTGATGTAATTGCTGTATCTAGCTTGCGTAAAGCGAGCACTACTGCCAGAAACTCAGCCCCAAAACGGTTATGAAATCGGGTAGTTGAAGGGAATAAATCCAATTTAAAATCGGGCTGAAAATACCAACCCCTGACTTTTCGTCGTATTGCGATGCGTCTGTAGCAATAATAACGTTCGTTGTAATACGGCGCATGTGATCTTGTAGTAAACCATCCAAAATATTATGGGGAAGTAATTTGGCATTATTAGGAAAAATGTCGTCGAATTGAATTTCCACCGGGGCAGAATTATAACGACTCGGCATGATGTCACATATACGTAAGTTTAGAGGCTCCAGTAAATTTTGCACAAATATAATTTGTGGCGTGTGAAATCGTGGCCATCTAGCAGCAAAAATGATTCCGGGGGGAAAATAAAGGCTGTTTCTGAATGTCGTAATGATGATTCATAAATTCTTAAGAATGCCTGAACAGTCAGAAGGCGAATTCTACAAGAAAGCGGAGGGACCTTCGATTCGAGATACAACACATTGCTGGCGACTGTTTTGGGAAGGCCAAGGCATAAGCGCAAACCTTCTCTTTCCAGTAGAATTAGAGGCCGCAACTTGTAAGCTGGAACGCCACATTTGCTTGCTTGCTTGTTCCTTTCTTTTGTGGCTCTCACCCACTAAGGGGGATTGGCCAAGAAGCCGGTGGTTAATGCAAGTCAATACCTTTAGATTTTCTAGACTAGGGGAATATGGTTACTGTGCTTTGACTGTGAAATTATTTTGGCACAATGTGAAAAAAGAAAAAAAAGGGGGGGAGAGAAATAATAGAACTTGTTGAATATCTGAGGTGGAATCGTTATATAAAATTCTCCTGAAAGTTCAATCATTGCAGTGTACCAGCTAACTAATAAGTGGTAGTGTGGCTAGTAAAATTCGAGAGCGTATCGCTGACTCAGCAACGTAATCTTCTTGTGTTATATATGAATTCGCAGAGAGCCCCGCAGATGTTCCTGTCGCAGAGTCCCAACGAAGTGGCCCCAAAAGACAAAATATTGGGAGTATAAAGTGATATTCCTAGTTGTCTGAATAAAGTTTCGAACCAGTTTTTTCTTTGATTTTTGAAACGGTGACTAGTGATAAGAAAATGGTCGATATGTTCAGGTTCGTTACAGCTTGAGCACAGAGGGGATGGCATTAGACCACACCTGTTTAAGTAAAAATTAAGAGGTGGTACACGGCAACGCAATTTTGTTATCAAGACTTCCAATTTACGCGTGGGACACCATTTATTATTCCATGTGAAGTGCAGGTCCGAGAAATCTGGATTCGGTATCATGTTTTTTGATGAATTTTCAAGAAGGGAATGTTTTGTAAACCTCGCTGCTGTTACATAAGCTGTAGCAGGCATGATTGGCACAATCGGAAGATCAAAAGATGTTCGCGCAAGTGTGTCAGCCATCTTGTTTATAAATATAATACGATGACCTGCCACCCATATCATTAGCACTAGACGAATGTTTGCTGGGATTATTGATTTAAAAGTTTTAATCTTTTCTAGTTTCTTCTTCACCTCTTTTCATGGCTCTTACCCTATGCAGAGGATTGGCTGAGTGTTGGGTGATTTTTTTTTTTCAAGTGCTTCCTTGCTATACTTCTCGTATAACCTAGGAATAGTTAATACAACAACCTAATCGCAGAATATTTGTATTGAATTGTTTAAAAGGGTGAATAATTCAGCTCAATATTCTTTAAGTGTGACTGATAAAATTTTCTATGGTATAGTAATTATCCCCGTGACTGTAGCCCAAAGTAGAGGTGCCAAATGATAGAACAACTGATTCAGATATTTCCAGACCCATGTTCCGAAGAGGTGTTGCTATGAATATTCTCCTCAATGATGTGTACAGGTGACAGGAAAGAGAGTAATGACTAATTGTTTTCTCCTCTTTACAGAAGAGACACACAGGAGACAGCTTGACTTGCTCTATCTTGTTTGCTTGCTTGATGTTTGGCTCGTACCCACTACGGGGAATTGGCCATTCAACCGGTGGTTGGTATAGTGAGGATAAACGGGTTTTTAATTTTATTAAGGAAAATGAATAAAACAGATATCTAGGGAATATGAAAGTTAACAATTCGTAGGGTAAGTACGATGAAAGTAGAATAGTAGGTACATTCGAATATCTTGGAACCATAATTTTAATGATCCTAAGTATACTCTAATAATGCTTGCAAAGAATTAATATCACTTGCAGCAGCGCAGAACGCAATGTCGTCTACATATATATACACATGGACATTATTGTAAATTGGGACTGAACCTAATAAAATAATAAATAGAACGGGAGAGAGAACGGAACCTTGAGGGACCCCTGTGTACTTGTAATATTTTGGGGCAGATATACCTCTGCGGTAAAAATAAAATGTTCTAACCTTTAGAAACTCCTACACCAAATTAATAACATATCGCAGGATGTGCGAGCCTTCTAATGAACTGAGCAGGATAGCGTGTTCGACACTTTCATATGCCTTAGCAAAATCTAGTGCTACTAATGCTGAAAAGTGACGCCTGTGACGAGCAAGCTTATTGCATCCCTTTAAATCTATATGTGCATCGCATATGAAACATCCAGGTTGGAATATTAACTGACAAAGTCTCAGTGTTCAGTTGTTTGAAATAAACTTATAAATTCTAAAGTACAAAGGTGTTTCAATTATTTTATAACATGATAGATTAATGCAATCGGCCATATGTAGTTGATATGCGCACCCACTCTTTTTTTCTTAAGCAAGAGAATTATTTTTGCGATTCTTCAGTCTGGAGGAATCCAGCCCTTCCCAAATGAATGGTTGACGAGATTAGGGAGATCTTGAGGAGACACCTCAAATAGCATTTGAGGTGTCTTTTACGACATACATTTAGCATGTATCTCGTAATGACATTTGGCCCAGAAGCTGGATTGGCCAGAGACTGAACAACATAAGCAAGTACTATGGTTAAGCTCATAAAGTTATCCACAAAGCAAGGTTTGGAGAAGAATAATTGTGAATGTGATGAAAAGCGCTTTTGTCATCACAATTCATTCCATCTAAGAGATCAGCCAATTCTTTAAAAGTCAGTACAACGTAATTTATGTTTATGGATGAAGGAATACCTCTTTAAGACCTAAGAAATCTAAAGGGAGTTTTTTGTTGTAGCTTTTAAAAAAGAAATGCGTAATGGTTTTCTTCGATACTTCTTCAGCGTTTTCCTTTTTTTTCTTCAGTCAGAGGTATTGTACAAATTTGCTGTTTGTATTGTTTACTGTCGAAGTTTCACCACGATAACAGTTTTTTTAAACATTGCTTTGGTATACTTTATAGCTCCAATTAGTAGGGCACTTGGTGATAAGAAGTTTTTTTTTATGCTGCTTGTTTGCTGCCTGTGAGCACTGGCACATACCCACTCTGGGGGATTGGCCATGAATGCTTGTAGTAGGTAATATGTGATACACCTATTGTGAACGCTATTACTTGCTCAGCATTTCCTTTTTTTCTTCAGTTGCAGGTACTGCACACACAATGGGTCGCTGTTTGTATCGTTTCCAGTAGAGATATCACCATGGAAACAGTTCTTTCGTACATTGCATTGGCGTACTTGTCATTGCTCCAATTAGTAGGGCACTGGTTGATAAGAAGTTCTTTCCACACTGTTTGTTTCTGCTTGTTTGTTGCCTGTGTGCACTGGCACATATACTCTGGGGGATTAGCCACGAAAGCTTCTGATGATGATATATGGTGTTTTTTGGCGCAAGGGCCATTTGTTGGCCAAAGAGCGCCATTTCATTTTACTAAAAATATGGACAATGATTGTGATAAGCGGCTGTATAAGGGCCATAAAATTCCTCGCGATAAGGCGGGTAAGAACATATAAGTAATAAAATAATGACCATGCCGTGAAAGATGTGTGTGGTGTGAATGATGACAAAAGTTGGTGATAATAAGACAATGGTGAATATGTATGGCATTAGCACAAGTGCCTCACTCGTTCATACCCTTGCGTCCAAGGGCCGTGAGGCAAGTGCTTTCCTGTGTAGCCACCGCAGCAAAAACCTCTCTAGAGAGGTCGTGCTATGGTATGCCCGGGTATATGATGTGAAAATTATGAATTTCCTTTAAAAACGCTAATAATCATTTGTGACTAAAGAGCGGTTCCCTACCGACGAACGTTGCAGGGTGTAAAGGTATATGTTGTCGGTAGGATAGTGGGAAGTGTTGTCTTCTTAGAGTGTCTAAATGTTTACATTGAATTAAAACGTGAAGAACTGTTAATGTATCACCACATTTATCACACAATGGTGGATCACCACCGGATAAAAGATGTGTGTGTGTCGTGTATGTGAGTCCTATCCTGAGTCTTGTTAGTGTTACCTCTGTTAGACGTGATTTTGATACTGGTGGCCAATGGCCAAGGTGTGGCTTGATAACGTGTAGTTTGTTTTGTGTGTATCCCACTTGCTCTGCCAGTAGTCCCCGAGGTTTCATTTGAGAGACGGCTTAAGATCAAGGGCCGGGATTGATATAGATGTAATGGCGGTGCTCTCATGGACGGATGCAGCGAGCTGATCCGCCCTCACGTTGCCTTGGATCTCACGGTACCCTGGCACCCAGCACACTACAACATGTTGTTTGTGTTTGTAGAGTGTGCACAAAATGGAGTAAAGTGAGACAAGGACTGGGTTTTTTTGTTTTTTAAGACTGTGCAGAGCCGTTACCACACTGAGGGAGTCTGTATAAATTACTGCTTTTTGTATTTGTAATTGTTTGATGTGTTTAGCTGCCACCAGTATCGCGTAACCTTCCGCTGTGAAGATACTTGTGCGTGGATGTAGAGGGCCAGCATCCGAAAAGGATGGGCCGACAGCAGCGTAGGACACAGAGGAATTAGTCTTGGAGGCATCTGTGAAGAACTCAGGACGTGTGTATTTGTGTTGAAGTTCCAGAAAGTGTGTTCGGATATGGGCAATAGGTGCATGTTTTGTAACCTCTAGGAAAGACACATCGCAGTTTATAGTCTGCCACTGCCACGGTGGCGGGTATGCTACAGGAGCCATTAAACTGTGTTCGAGTGACACTCCAGTGTACTCAGCTAGACCCTTCAGGCGAACTGAGAAGGGCTGCCTCATTGAAGGCCTATTTTGAAAAAGAATGGAGCTCGCCAAGTCATTATTAGTAGAGTATGAGGGGTGCATCTTGTCTGCTTTCACCTTAAGGAAATATACAAAGGACATGTAGGTTCTTTGCAGATGAAGCGACCACTCATTTGACTCAACGTAAAGGCTTTCTACGGGGCTGGTGCGAAAAGCACCCGTAGAAAGGCGGATGCCCAAATGGTGCACGGGGTCCAGCATTTTCAAGGCACTTTGAGTGGCAGACTGATAGACAACGGCCCCATAATCTAAGCGGGTACGAATAAGGCTTCTATAGAGGTTCATGAGGCATTGCCTATCACTACCCCACGTAGTACGTGACAACACTTTTATAACATTCATGGCTTTTAAACATTTTGTTTTTAAATACTTTATGTGTGGTACGAAGGTCAACTTGTTGTCCAAGATTAAGCCTAGGAATTTATGCTCCGCATTCACAGACAGACGTTGGCCGTTCAGTTCAATGTCGGGTTCTGAGTGCATGCCTCTCTTTCGAGAGAACAAGACACACGTGCTTTTTCCTGGGTTCAGCCGGAATCCGTTTTCCTCTGCCCATTTGGAGACCTTGTTTAAACCTAACTGAACCTGTCGCTCACACATTGCTAGGTTGCATGACTTAAAGCCAAGCTGGACGTCATCGACATATGTGGAGTAGAACATGTTGCGGGGGATGGACAGGTGCAAGGAATTCATTTTTATAATAAAAAGTGTACAACTAAGTACACCACCTTGCGGTACTCCCGTTTCTTGCACAAATATTTGGGAGAGAGTACTGCCCACACGGACGCGGAATTTCCGATTGGACAAGTAACTCTCGATTATGGAAAGCATTCTAACGCGCACACCCAGTTGAGACAAGTCTCTTAATATCCCAAAACGCCATGTTGTGTCGTAAGCCTTCTCGATATCGAGAAAAACTGAGAGGAAGTATTGTTTGTGGACAAAAGCGTCTCGGATCTGAGCCTCGATACGCACCAGATGGTCGGTGGTGGATCTACCCTCCCGAAACCCACACTGAAATTGGTCGAGCAGATTGTGTGTTTCAAGCAAATGTAAAAGTCGGCGGTTTATCATTTTTTCAAAAAGTTTACAAGCGCAGCTGGTTAGTGCAATGGGCCTATAACTTGAAACTGAGGAAGGGTCCTTGCCCTGTTTCAAAATAGGGATAACAATAGCCTCTTTCCAAGAAGCAGGGATGGTACCTGAAAGCCAGATAGCATTGTATAGAGAGAGTAAAGTTTTTCGCGTTTCGAGCGGCAAGCTTTTCAACATTTCATATGTGACACGGTCGTAGCCTGGAGCGGAATTATTGCAAGAGTTTAGTGATGTTTGTAGCTCAGCTAAGTTGAAAGGTTGGTTGTATTCCTCGTAATTTCTGCACTTGGATTCTAGTTTCTGCTTTTCTATCTTTGCTTTGTGTCTTTGGAAAGCTTCAGTGTAGTGTGACGAGCTAGACACCTGCTCGTAGTGTGCACCGAGGAAGTTTGCTTGATCCTCCAGGCTATCACCTTGTGTGTTTACGAGTGGGAGTGAGTGTACTTGTCTTCCTGCTACCCTACGAACCATGTTCCAGACTTTAGCCTCTTGTGTATATGAATTTATCCCTGATAAAAACTTGTGCCAGCTTTCTTTTCTGGCCTGCCGACGCGTTCTCCTGCCTCGAGATTTTATTTTCCTAAAGCTCTCAAGGTTTTCTGCTGTCGGCCAGTTCCGCAGCAACCTCCATGCCCTGTTCTGTTCCTTTCGCACATTCTGGCACTCAGTGTTCCACCACGGAACGTGTCGTTTGCCGGGTAGTCCAGATGTTTGTGGAATGCACTTGGTTGCTGCGTCAGTAAGAAAAGCCGTGAAGTACTGCACAGCTTCATCTATGCCTAACCCGCATATGTCAGTCCAATTTAGGTGAGTAAGCTTTTGAAATCGTTCCCAGTTGGCTTTGTTTACCAGTCATTTGGGAACATGTGGAGGACATTCATTTGTTATTGGTGTACTCAAAACTAATGGGAAATGGTCACTTCCGTATGGATTATTTATGACTTTCCACTGAAGTAATGGTACAAGTGAAGGAGATGCGATACTGAGGTCTATGGAAGAGTAAGTTTTGTTGGCAAGGTTATAGTATGTTGCCTCTTTCCTATTCAACAGACAAGCACCCGATGAAAGGAGGAATTTTTCAATGAGGCGACCTCGAGCATCACAGCGAGAGTCACCCCACAGACCATTATGTGCGTTCAGGTCCCCAAGGATTAGATAAGGTTCAGGTAGTTCGTCGATTAAAGACTGGAATTGAAGTTTTTCGAGACGGTGGTGTGGAGGTATGTACAAAGAGCAAACAGTGACAAGTTTGTTTAGAATAACTGCTCGGACAGCCACCGCCTTGAGGGAAGTTTGAAGGGGTAATTGTGTGCATGCTATACCTTGACTTACTATAACCGCTACACCACCGGATGGTAGCATGGCATCATCTCTATCCTTTCGGAAGATTATATAGTTACGTAAAAAGTTTGTGTTAGTCCGTTTTAAGTGTGTCTCCTGTACACACAGCACTCTTGGATTGTGTTCATGGAGGAGTTCTTGTAAGTCATCGAGGTTTCGAAGAAGGCCTCGGATGTTCCACTGTAATATTTCGGTCTGCATATTTAAACAAGAGAGATGCTGCTGTGTGTACAAAGAGTATCCTGTGTTGGAGTGAGGTCAATAATTCAGGTGGCAGGACGGTTGTCCGGCCCCGTTATTGGTTTTTTATTTTTCTTGGCGCGCTCCAAGGAGGCGCCCCGCTCTTTTGGTACCAAGGGTACCGTTGTATCCATTGCCTCCTCAGAGGCACTGGGTGCCCGCACATGCGAGCTCGTGGTTCGGATTTTAGGCCTCGCCTGGTGAGGGGAGGCCTTGAGACCAGAGGACCCTGGAGTCTCCGGCCTCAATTCGCTAGGAGGCGGAATAGCCTGAACTACTGCCGCCTTGGGGGCAGGTGCCACAGCCGTCGGCTCGCTCTGCGCTGGCCGAAGGAGTGGCGAGGGCTGGTGCGGCGTTGCCCCCTGACGCGCCGCATCAGCATATGTAGCGCCATAAAATGGCGACACTCTTCGTCTTGCTTCCTTGAATGTGATATTTTCTTTAATTTTCAATGTGATGATTTCCTTTTCTTTTTTCCAAAATGAGCAAGACCGTGAGTATGCGGCATGATTTCCACCACAGTTCACACAGTGTGATGGTTCTTCGCAATTGTCAGAATTGTGGCCTGACACTCCACATTGTGCACAAGTTTGGTGACCACGACAGCTTTGTGAGCCATGGCCATACTTCTGGCATTTAAAACAACGACGTGGGTTAGGTATGTATGGTCTGATCGACGTCTTTGTGTAGCCTGTTTGAATACTTTCTCGGAAATTACTGGAAGCGAACGTGAGTATTAGGTGTTTTGTTGGTGTTGCCTTGTTGTCTCTTCTAATGGTGATCCTTTGTACATTGGTCACATTCTGACTCTTCCACCCCTCCAGAAGTTCCTCTTCAGTCAAGCTGAGCAAATCAGCATCAGATACTACTCCACGGGTTGTGTTCATGGATCTGTGTGGCGTTACAGTGATGGGAGTGTCACCAAAAGTTGAAAGATTCTGTAGCTTTTCGAACTGTTCTTTTCCTCGGACTTCAAGGAGGAGGTCTGCGCTGGCCATTTTGGTAACTTTGTACCCGGCTCCAAGAGTTTCTGTGAGACATCTGGCTACTACAAAGGGTGATACGGTTCTGGCTTGCTTGCTGCTTATTTCACTATGTATAACATGAAAATGGGGGAAGTTTTCACTTGATCGGTTGAAAAAGCCTAAGTCTTCGGTGCGTACACGCTTTAAGGCGGTACGATCACTTAATAGGGGTAATGCTTTATGCATGCCAGTTTAATTTTCTTCAGAAGCGTTGGCGACCACCCACCACGGAGCCCAACAAGGGGACGCTACAAGTTTGTGGATGCTAAAACCTGCAGACGCCAGCCGTACAACGCAACTATAATCCAATGCGCCTAGACCAAGGTAGGCTATTTGCACAGGGTTAACCCTCGCCGCCAGGAAGTTTGGAAGTAAACAGAAGAGAGTAGAAGACAGGACAGATAAACAGTAAGAGATAAAGACGAAGATGTAGGGAGAGAGAGATAGGAAAAGGCGACTGCCGATTTCCCCTGGGTGGGTCAGCCCAGGGGTGCCGTCTACGTGAAGCCGGGGCCAAAGGGGTGTGTTGCCTCTGCCGGGGGGCCTTAACGGTCCAATCACCCAGCGTCGGCTCAACCCCCAGGATCCCCTTTTCCCCGGACACGGCAAAGCCACGCACGGCTAGGCGTGGGAGGGAGTAGAAACTCCCCCGTTAGCTCGGGACCGTGGTGTCGCTACACACCAAACGCCTACTTGCGCAGGCGCCCCTGCGGGGCCACGAAAGCTTCTAAATAACTTATATGTGATACACTGATTGTGAACCTATTTCTTCTTTATCGTTTTCTTCTTTCTTTCTCTTTAGTTGGAGGTACTGCACACATCATTATTAGCTGTTTGTATTGTTTCCTGCTAAGTACTACGTGGCACCACATACACTAAAGTGCAATAAATGTTTTTTTGTTCTCGAACTGTGTACACTTATTGTGCGGTGTGCGCGTACACCGCCGCAGTGCGCACTTTTTGGACTAACGTGGTCGATTACGCGCACGTCGGAGTTACGGCGATCATCCACTAAATCGGCGCTGAAGATAATTCAGTGCCGCACGCACTTCGCAAACTCACGTGCAGCGTACACCTGGCTGTTCGGCCACTCGATCGCAAGATTGGGCGACGTGAAAAGAAAAAAAAAACATTCCATAACGCCCACCATAATTTTCAATAGGTTATCCGTCACCTCTTGAAATGCCGTCAAATGAAGAACGCAAAAGTTCTGCCAAGTAAGTTCGAACACGATGCTGCAGGCGCTGTATGCATTTTTATTACGGCCTCCTCCGCGATTACCACAATCTGGACGGTGGCACAATGTCACTCCTCGCAGCATTTTGGCCCGTAACGCCAGGCCTTTTACCCACGAACAGTCAATAGAATGTTTACTTACATTTCAATATGTAGACTGTAAATCAATCGTCGAAATTTCAATGAACCTTAAACCTGCGGAAGAACAAACCCACGCCGAAAAGCATCTGCTGCTTTGTTTGCCCCATATTTTTGACGTCACTTCCACCACACTTCTCGCAATGCTTGGGATAGGATAGTACCTCTCCTATAATTTTCCTTCCTCCATGGTTTCTGCTGGTATAGTGAACTAAAAGAAATGTAGGTGCATGACCGGAGGGGCGCGCCTGGCTTACCGGCGTTCCTTTACGCTCTGGGCAGCCGATATGGTTGGTGGGGGCGCTGCTGCTCCTTTTCATAGTTTTTTAGCGCTCCCGATCGACTGCGCAGATAGGTGTTTTTAAATGTTTTGAGCTTGTCTTTATAAGTCTAAGGCAGCAGTTGAAATCTTCGTAGCACTTATTTTATGGTACGGCTTTTTCGGGGGCCCGTCACCAGGAATTTAGTAGTTAGTGCGTGTGTGTGTGTTTGAAATTTTATTGTTTTTTCGTCACCGCGTGCGGGAGGTGCGCGTACATTGAACACGCAAATTTTCGTAGTAGAGCTTAGACTTTCTTTTTTTGTAGGGCAGGGCTCGTGTTTAGTATTTATCGAGTATAGGGACAACTGGTGTCAGAAAGACATGGTTGAAAAGACTGTAGAGCGTTCAGAATGTGTAGTGCGCTTGAAAGTGGACCCAAGAGTAGAAGCAGATGGAGAAGAGGCTGACGCGAAGTGTAGGCAATGTGAGGTCGAGGAAAAAATGGACAAATTGATGGTTGCTCAGAGTGAACTGCTGATGAGAATCACCGAGCTCTAGACTGCGTCGGCGACAGAGCAAGAGAAAACGAGGCCAGTGGGAGAAAGGCTGAAATCCGCCGAGGAAGCACTAGCCAAGGTGAACAAAAGAGTGGCCTACGGAGAGAACAGTCGGGAACCGGCAACCAGAATGGCACGGCGGAGAAGAAAGAGAAAGCAAGTTTAGAAAAAACAGGTTCAGTCGGTTCAATTGTCGCAAGGCTCAGCTTCAGTGAAGTAGTGGTGGGGCTGGGAGGGGTCAAAGCAGCCGGCGTCACAGTTGCAAGTAGCCCCCAAGTGCGGGACGCTCCAGGTGAAAAGTGACAGCATGTGATAATCACCGGGGTCTAAATTTTAAATCGATGCACAGAAGCCATCAAAGAGAGGGTAACAGGTGACAAGAGCTAGGGTTACAGTAGGGGCGTTCCCAGGACGCAAGCTGAAAGCAGTCATGAGGCAAGCGAGCGCAAAACTCAAAACAACAGCTGATAGACGAAACCTCGTGATAATTTCAGGTGGTTAAACCAAAATGAAGATACAGCAGGACTAGCAACCACACTGGCGAAAGGCGTCGATGCCATGCGCTCCACTTCTCCTCAGGTACAGGTAGTGATATGCACGATACCGTAGGTACCGGTCCGTGATAGAAACCTGCAACAAGCGGTTGTCAACGCAAGCCAAGAGATATGGCGGATGAGTCGAGAGAAATGCTTTGAGGTGGTGAAAATAAACAGAGAGGTGCATAGGTGGGGTGGTTTTCAACGAGACAGAATTCACTACGATGGCCGGCTAGATCATGAGGTGGGTTAACGACTTGCAGGAAGCGCAGTAGCTTTTTGGGGGGCAAGCGGGCCCTTCGGAGTGCAGGATAGCGAGTAACGAGGAAAACAACCAGCGAGACTCTTCGACAGGTGGTATGGACAGATAAGATTCCAAACTGGCACCAGTATCTAAGATAGGTAGAGTCCGGGGCAGAAAGAGACGTAGCCACGAGTGCCGAGCCAATTCAGACATAGGTTTTATTAACATGCACGGTGGTAGGAACAGGCTGAAGTGGCAAGAGATAGAAGAACAGCTAAGAGAATAGAGGCCGATATATACGGTTTTGTGGAAACACATCTCCGGGACATGAAAGAACCTCCGAACAATCCGGACTACGCATGGAAATATTGTAATAGAACAGAAGGCAGCAGAAAGGGGGGTTGTATTGGGGCATTCATTCACAAAGTACCGACTGGCAAAGGGTCAAGCAGGAGTGCAAGGAACATTTATGGCTAAAAGGGAATGTGGCAGGTCAAATGACACTCCTTGGTTTCGTGTACTTGTGGACGGGAGCAAAGGCCCGACAGGAAAACCAGGCAATGGTAGAGTGTATATCAAAGGACATTCAGGAGTTAGGAAGAGAGTGCGAGATAATTATACTAGGAGATATGAATGCGCACATAGAAGATATAGATGGGTATACCAACCTGACAGGCAAAATTATCATGGATATGTGTGAAAGGCATGATTTGATTATTTGCAACAGTACCGAGAAGTGTGAAGGGCAAATAACATGGGGGGGGTAGGAAGGCTGCAGTCGACGATAGGTTATGCTCTGATGTCAGATAGGATGTATGATAAGCTCTGGAGAATGAACATAGATGAACGTAGCTCCAGAAGTCTGGGTAGTGATCACAAACGTATCAAGATAAGTTTTGGAAGAGCAGTGAAAGTGGGAAGGAGACAAGATGAGCAACTACAGAAAAATTTTTATCCAGAAAGGCAAATTGAAATAGCCACTAAACAAAGTGAGAAAGTAATCACGCAGGACAATAAAACATTGTGGACATACACGAATATAATAAGACTGTTTGAGCTATAGCTTGCTAAGGTGCGTGACAAGTCACACCGGAAAAGAAGACACGAACCCAAAAGCTGGTGGGATGAGGAAGGTAAGAGAGCCATAGCAAAACGTCAGGAAGCCTCTAGGGAACACAGACATGCTAAGCAGCGGGGTGAACCGACAGAGGATGTTGAAAGAAAATGGGAAAGCTTTCTAAGCTGTAGAGGGAGTGCATCCCTTATGATCAATACAATTTAGAAGAAAGGGAGCTCAGTGGCTGGCAGAAGTACATAAGAAATATAGAAAGGCAGCTGCGAAATTTCGGAACCATCTAAACTCCCTAAGAAATGAGACGAGCCTAGAGCAGAGCTTTATAACTACAGCCCAAGGTGCTAGGCTAGAAGGGGACGAAGCTATTAAACATATAAGAACAAGGGTGACAGAAAAATTTCAACAAAGAAGTGCTTTATGCACCACAAGGGACAAGGATGAATCAAGTGGTGCAATGGCTTCATTTTCCCAACGAGAGTGGGAAAGGGCTGAGAAAAGGGTTCCGAGAAGTACATCAACAGGCCCAGATGGCATTCCAATTATGCTAATAAAGACATTAGGTCCGAAGCCTCAGCAGGCTTTGAGAGAGGCAGTGAGCAAACTAATAATCGACGGTGAAGTTCCCGATGGATGGAAACTTAGCAGGATGAGCATGATCTATAAATGAAAGGAAGACAAAGCTGACACAAACAACTGCCGTCCTATAGCAGGGACATCAGTGGTCTACAGGCCGGCGATACAGATTATAAAGGAAAGACTGCAGGCATGGATAGAGAATGAGGGGGTGCTGGGGGAACTGCAAAATGGCTTTCGGAAACACAGGAGTTTGGAAGACAATCTGTTCTCACTGATGCAGTGCATTGAAATATCAGAAAAGGAACACAGGCCCCTGTGGCTAGCATTTTTGGATATCAAGGAAGCGTACGATAACGTGGTTCAGGAGGAATTGTGCGGAATACTGGACACACTAGGCGTGGAACATGTAGTCACTAATCTTTTAAAGCATATCTATAAAGGTAACAAGGTAGTTATAAAGTAGGAAAAACAGGTAGTCAAGCTCGCAGAGGTCAAAAGGGGGCTTAGGCAGGGGTGTCCCCTGTCACCCTTATTAGTCAAAATGTACCTACAAGGATTAGAAGCCAAATTAGAGGGAAGTGGACGGGGCTTCAACCTTTCTTTCGTCAAAGAAGGAAAACTCATTGAACAGGCACTACCAGCATTGGTGTACGCAGATGATATAATGCTAATGGCCGACAACAAGGAAGATTTGCAGAGATTGATGGACATCTGCGGTAATGAGGGAGATAGGTTAGATTTCAGATTCAGTAAGGAAAAATCAGCAGTCATGATTTTTAATGACAATGAAGGTAGAGAGCTTAGAATAGAGGAGGCCACGCTAGAGATAACCAATAAATACAAATATCTGGGTGTATAAATAAGCAACGGGGCTGAGTACGTAAGGGAAAACGAAATAGACGTAACGACTAAAGGCAGCAGGAATGCAGCAGCGATGAAAATTAGGGCACTGTGGAATTACAAGAGGTATGATGTTGTGAGAGAGATATGTAAAGGAGTCATGGTTCCTGGTATCACGTTCGGCAATGCGGTCTTGTGCATGAGATCAGAAGTTCAAGCAAGAATAGAAATTAAGCAACGTGGAATAGGTAGGCTTGCCGTAGGAGCTCATGGGAATACACCAAATCAGGGAGTACAAGGTGATATGGGATGGACATCTTTTGAGGACATGGAAGCTAGCAGCAAGATAAAATTTGAGAACCGATTGAGAGAAATGGGGGAGGAGCGTTGGGCTAGGAAGGTGTTCAGCTATTTTTACATAAAGATTGTCGACACAAAATGAAGGAAGCGAACCAGAAAATTGACTGGTAAATGCTTAGAAAAATGCAGGGTCCAAACCAAAAAGAATTATCGGTTAAGAAGAAGGTGAAGGGAGCTGAGACTGATATTTGGAGAATCGGCATTATTGAGAAGAACACACTAGAGGTCTATCGAACTTTTAAGCAGGAAATTGCCAAGGATAGGATCTATGATAATACTCGATGTAGTTCTCTACTGTTCAAGGCCAGAAGGGGAGTATTGCGAACCAAAACACATCGGGCGAAATACGAAGGTGTAGACACGGTATGCAGTGCGTGTGCAGAGGAAGAAGAAACTGCCGAACACTTGATAATGTTCTGTAAAGGGCTTCGCCCTGTAGTTCAGGATGATGGCGCAGAGTTTTTCAAAGCAGTTGGGTTTAGGGACAGGCAGGGCAAAATAGACTTTAAGCGGGTAGAATTAACTAGAAGGAGGTTATACGATTGGTGGCTAAAGTCAAGGCACGAGTGAAAATTAAAAGCTTCACTGCAAAGCGCGAATCCTCAGCCTCACTTTTTAAAAGGAAAAAAAATAAGTCTAGTTCTTGGTTCATTAAGTATTACGGCTTGGTGGCGCTAGCCACCGCCCGATCTAAAGGGTACAGCCATATCCATCCATCCATCTATCTATAGTCTGTGTTGCGGTGATATGGCACGGGCAGCTGGGCCCAACGTGTTCTCTGGCTCAACGTGCTAGTATGGCTTGCCTGTCGCGAGTGTTGGGAGCACCCGATGAGCTTTCGATTACTATATTGATGGAGTTAAAATTTTATCGAGACGAATCACATTGTACAAACTTGGCTTAGACGCCTAGGGGAGCCGAGTGGCCGACTTGCACGAGGGCACTTTTCCTGGAGCAATAAAACCTAAGCGTTCGCTACAGGAAAGCCAAGAGCAAGGTTGTGGCGGACGCAATTTCACGCGCGTCCGTTGACTGTGAGGAAAGTAACATTACCGCTCAACTCACTTCACCCGAAGTCGTGCCCAAGAGTGACATAATTAGTGCGACGCTCGATGTTGTCACGAGGGGTAACATTAATACCCGTCCTGATACAAGTGAAACTCTGCCTAAGAGCAGAGTAACTGCTGTACTGCTTGACGGCGAGGGTGTTCAAAGGAAGGCGGACAAACCACCTTCCAATGAGAAGAGCATTAACCACTTGGACTGAGTAAGTTAAGTGGGGAACGTGTTCAGAAGGAAGAAGCTATTAGAGGCCCAGCGGGAGGATCCATTTTGCAAAGAGGGTGTTTGAGGGGCTCAGGGAGCCCGAAGGCGTGGCCGCGGCGCATGTTGACGCAGCTAGTATTGCTGTTAACGCGTGGGACTCTGAAACAGCTGGTAATGCTGTAAGTGCGTTGGACTCCTACCTGCTTGGCTCTTAATTGACGGCGGTTTGCCGAGATACATTCCTGCGAGAAGGACGAGTCCTTTAATGCAGTGATTCCACGCACCCTGAGATGAGCGCTGTAACGCCACTTTCACGAAGCATGCATCGCCGGTCATGCAAGTTGATCTAAGACTTACCTTGCCGCTTTGCTACCGGCCAGGCATGAAGCGGTATGTATTGCGCTACGCCCACTCATGCAACGTGTGCTAAGGCGTGAAGCCACGGGGCGGATGACCACCCGGGCTCATGCAGCCGATTCAGAGCCAAACATCATGGCAAATTGTAGCTTGTGACATCACGGGACCGTACCCACGAACACCGAAAAGAAGCCAGTTCCTTCTCGTCACAGGTCACGTCACTAAGTGGCAGGAGCTGTTTCCCCTACGAAGGCTGACAGCAGGCATTATCTTTGAAAAGCTAATCGAAGTGTTCACGAGATTCAACTATCCCAAACAGTTAATTATGGACTATGCGTCCTATTTCACCTGCAAAATTTTTGTTAACTCCTGTATAGCCCTTGGCATTAAGCACAAGAGAGCAACCACGTACCACGCCCAGTCAAATCTAACCAAACGTGTGAACCGCAACACCAAGCACATGTTTGTTGCTTTCACGGGGACGCACAAGATTGCAACAATTGTGCGTTCTCTGAGGACGACCATGAACCATTTGACTGGCTTTACCCCCGCCACTCAATAGTTTAGAGAGCTGCTGAATCACATAGAACATACTCTACAGGAACGCAACACGAAACTGGCTGCTTCGTCAGCACGCGCTGAATATGCAGCTGGGCTGCATGCAAAGGTGATGGAGGCTTTGTGAAAAGCATGACGAAACGTGAACACTGCACGTGGGGGGGGAGGCAGAAAGCACAGTATGGCTGCTTTCACTGGGACATTCTGTGCGAAGTGAGCAACCTGGTGTTCAAGTGAAATTATGTCCTAAGGAATACCAGCATGAAACTTTCAGCTTCTCCGGCACCAAAGTGAATAGGACCGTACTGGGTAGGGGAGACTATCTTTTTTCTTGTTTTTTTATTTTATTTACAAGATACTGCAGGCATGGAGCCCAAGCAGGAATGGTACAGGCAGTAAGGCAATCAAGCGAAGCATTACACAGCATACAATAATCCAATCATCACACACATACAACAATAATGCAACCAAGCTTATCATAACAGCAATGAATTAAGTGGGATTGCGAGAATCGCATTTGCGTGAATCGCAAAGGGAAACAACATGGCACTGAAAGTAAGCAATCAACAAAAAGGATCAGGGAAAAAAAATCTGCAAAACACTTTTACATCCTCAGGAAAACTTGTGCGTCAATAGAATCTGCCGACAGCCGGGCGGCAAACGGTAACTTGTTCCACTCACAGATTGTGCGCGGGAAAAACGAAAATTTGAAGAGATTAGTTTTGGAGAAATACGGAGTTAAGGCAAGGGAGTGTGAATGATGACCGAGCCGTGTTTCCAGGCGACTAATGTAGGGGCTGTGATCAAATAAGAGCTTCCGGTTAACGAATTGGTACAGTAATTTTAGCCTAAATTATTTACGTCGTGATTCTGATGTTGGGATACCATGTGTTTCCATCAGGACAGAAACGGAGTCTGTTGGACCGTACATACCATAAATAAAGCGGATGGCCCTTCCTTGAATTCTTTCGAGGCAGTCGATATTGGTTTTAGTGTGAGGATCCTAAATAACGCAGGCATATTCAAGTTTCGGTCTAATTATAAAAGTATTTGTTAAGTATTTAACCTTAGGGGGAGTGGTTTTGAGTTTGTGTCGTAATAAACAAAGTTTACGGAAAGCGGCAGCGCATATGTTAGTAATGTGAGAGTTCCAACTTAAGGTACTGGTTATTGTTACGCTAAGATATTTGTGTTCATCTACTTGCTTAAGCGGTTGGTCACAAGTACAATAAGAGAATTCAAGGGGGTGTTTCTTTCTAGTCATTCAGAGGTAAACTGTTTTGTCATGGTTTAATTGCATGTTAGTAGTTTTACTCCAAGAAGCAACATTTTCTAACGCCGAGTTTAACGCAAGTTGGTCCTCAATGCTATTATTTTAATTTAAAAGTATACAGTCATCTGCAAAAGGATGTATTTGGACCGGACTGTTTATAACGTTAACAATGTCATTACAAAAAATAAGGAAACGTAAAGGGCCTAGCACACTTTCCTGCGGTGGCCAGACGTAACACATTATGTACAGGCTGACCGACTCAACGCTAAGAACGATCAGCGGACCGCTGCACGTCTGTGATTTCAAGCCCTACATATACAGAGGGAACGAGTGGCCCGAGGAGAAAGCTCCCTCGAGCCCACAGGAAGTGGCATCCGAAGGTACGGCTCGACGTACGAGCTCAACTCGACATTATAACTTCCGACCTAAGCAGAACTTACTCTTTCTAGTTCGTAAGTACTTTAATATGCGTGATATATGTCGGGACACCCATTCTCATATCTGGCATGCAACTTCCGAGAGGAAGCACGCGCTTGTTTATTTCGGGGGATAAGAGAGAGGCTTACTTATTATTTGAGTCGCAGATAACCCATTGGCAAAAGTACAGCAGCAGCCACGCCGAAAAGACAGCTTCCGTCGGCAACTACCCCAATGCCAGCCCTTGAATCCGTCAACACAAGCCTTTTTTAGCAGGCAGCGGTGTCACCGATGTTTACACCAACAGCCAGAGTCAAGGCTAGAAAAACAGGTAACATCTTCCGACCCGAATCGCCGCGGCAGAGAGGAATTCACGGAAGTTCGGCATAGTCCGAGGCAGAGTTGCAGATTAAGACACCGAGCTGAGGAGAGCACCTGCAGTACGAATACTTTTCCACTACGCAAGAGGGCGGTGCAGCTGGCTAGCCAGAGGGGGAGGTCAACGGAGGGGGTGGCGGTACAGAGCCTAAACAAGACGCTGCGACCATTTCGTTCATAGTCACTTCCTGTGACGGCACGGCAACAATGCCTGTGCAATGGGCTGCCGAAGCCGAGATTCCAAAGAAGCACTGGTCTGACCTGCACCGGGGCCCCAGCAAATGACACAAGCGGCACCGATCCGTCCGCCCGGCTTCCGCTGCTTTTGCCCAACAGTTGCCCAACACCAGCCACCGCGCCCGTGCAGAGGCAGCACCACGCCATCCACACGCTTTGAGCCCGTCCAAATCTGTCGTCCATAAGCAATCTCCAGCTTTGGGTGCGAAGCTTCAAACGCACTCTGTCGCCACCTGGATGTTCCGAACCGGCACAGAGCCACCTACTTCATACTTCTCGGTAGTACCATAGCAAAAACAGAAGCACACAAAGCGAACAAAGGACGAGAGCCGGCTTTTCGCGCCATTCCGGGGACGAACGATACCAGACATCGACCGCCAAGCAAATGAGGCCTGCCTCCCATCAAACCCCGGGTCCGCCTACTGCGAGTGCGGCAGACTGTTGACTCACTGTATACACGAGCGCTCGCCCTTGCGTCTAAACTGGGCACCAGCACAGAACAAGAACAATATGGCGAGCAGCAGCTCTAAAGCCGCCGACGAGATAATCAACCGCCTTCGGAACGAGCGGGAATTCACTGGGTGGCTGCTATCACTGGCAGCTGGGGCCACGGCAGTGGTCCCAGCGGCTGCAACATCACCGACACCTGCAGCTGTTAAACACCTGTCTCCACCAGTGGACACTTCACCTTCGGTGGCCTCGACAAGCGGCCCACCGACACTGTTGGTTGACGAGGAGTGCACCTTTGTCGACCTTTATTTCTATGCATTCATTTGAGTGACCCCCTCTCAAACCCCAGCTGATGACAGTCCTCCTTTTGGTGTGGAGTTGCTTGTGTAACTCGTTCGGTTCAACCGCAGCGGCACCTCAACTTCACGCTATGTTGGCACGGGGACGTTCCAGGGGAGGCTGCGCTGTGCCGCTCCTGTAGCCTTTCGAGCCCTGCTCCTTGGCTGAAGCCGAGATGCCCCGTCTCCCACCTTGCCCTTTTCCCGGTAGACTCCTCTCCAGAGCCCAGAAACGCGCGTCACTCTATTGGGGGACATTTGTCTGACGACTACAGGAGCCATGACGAACACAGGTCGACCGAGTCGGGAGCGAATTAGCCGCCATCATTCCCGCGCACCGCCAGTTTCTTCATGGATAACCTACTGCCTTAGGGCCTGGCCCCAAAGCCACTAGTGGCTAGTTCAAACCTTATCGCTTTGTCTCTCGTGCGCTTCGCATTTGGTGCCCTTTACCACGTTGTCGTGTAGAACTAATCCGCCACTTCGCTTTTTCTTATATATTGTTGTGCTTGTGACGCACGACGCTTTAGTAAACAGTGTGAGGCATAAACTCGTCTGTTACCACTGGCCTGAAACCCTCCGTTATCGCAACTCAATGCGAACCACAAGTTAGGGGTCCAGCTCCAACTGATAGTGCTGCTGGGGCGTGGTCTGAATTAAAGAAGGAACAGCTTCGTACGTGCGGATCTGTTTGTTTCAAAGTAAGCCCTATAAGTTACCGTGGGTGGCGTTGTCATCGAGATCGTGGGGAATAGACTACGCCTGAATCCAGACGCACTACCAATGATGTTCCATAATTGCCAAAAACACCGTCTACCCAAAAAGGCACCAAAAAGGAAAGTTCGAAACATTTGTGACCAAACTGCCACTAAATGGCTAAAGTGAAGTGCTGTCATAGATGTGAGCACTGGGTCATCAAGCACACACTGCAGGGCATCTGATGAGCTGCCAGCGGCAGAGCGGAGATGACCCATGAACACTGCAGCAGCAGCAGGCACATTGTGTTCAGTACACCATGCTTCGAGCTGGTGGACTGAACACCCTGCCTATATATTTTGCAGAACACCCATTCTACAAGATTTCATTCCCTGCGACATAAACTACGTTTGCCAGCTGTAACATAAGCGTTACATCGGCATTTGTGTTTACTGTCGACTAATTACAGACAAATATATGTTCGCGATCGACAATTATCGTAGCCATATAATCGGACTACCTCGGCACATTTAGTATATCACTTAGTATGATGCTGCATGTTCACATGAAAATGGGACACGAATTCTATCCTGAAAATTGGGTTACCAGCCTGAATTTTAGCTGAAAACGGCTATTCAGGCTGGGAATTTTCCGTTTCTGGCTGGGAATAAAGCCCATTCGCAGCTGGAAATAAAAATGATTCCAAGATAAAAAATTACTTTGGGCTGGAAAGCAGTTTCTAACAGGAAATGTAGCTTTTAAACTGGGACTGGAAAACTTCAAGCAGTAAACGGAAATGACTCCAGACTGGAAAGTCATTACCAGTTTGAAGTTTTTCAAGTCTCAGTTTGGAAGTCATATTTTAGCTGGAGATTTGTCTATGTTCATTGAAAAATAATTTGCTCGATTAGCATGAAATTTTATCCGTTTGAGAGCGGTTAGGCAAGAAAAGGAATTTAATCCAAACGAAAAAATGCTGTGCATACAATTGGTAGACTAAGTGTATAACCTTGTTACCAAAATGTAAAGCGAGTGTTTTCCCGATTTTCGCTACCTAGAGTTCCATGCGTTAGAAATCAAATACCGAAATGTTTTTTTTCCTAGACGCAATGAAAAGTGACCTCTTGGTAATAGAGGATGTGCATTTAGGGATGACTCAGTATATCAATCACACGCATGCATGGGTGTCGGCAGAGGCGTGGTGGAAAAGGGGCAATTGCCAATCTCAATACACTCCAACATTTGCTCCCGCCCAAGCTCTACTAATGCTCCACCCCTCTCCCAGCATTATCGCAACACATGTTTGCAGCTCTTCACCCCCTCCCCCCCCCCCCAAGACAAAATTCTTCTGATGACCATGATCATACACGAGACACGTTTTACCACGGGTGATTTGAGCCACCCTGTACGACTGGGAACTGCAAACAATATGATAAATTACATGGCCGGGCAGAACGTACCTTTTTTTGGTCTTACAGTGGTACAGTGGTGCACCTGGCCAACACGGCACTGTGAAATGATATAACTACACGTTCAACTGGGTGCTTGCTCAGTGAAAAAACGCTTTCTTTTGTAGGGTTCGCTTTTTCACTGCGGGGCGATGATTTTTAAAGGGCGCGTGAATCCACAAATTGAAGCGCATGTGAGCCGCACGATGGCGTGGGAGTCCAGAACAACGGAGGCTCAGAAAACAACAATTTTTCTCAATGCCGACGCTTCGACAAGCAATCTTTCGGACTTCTCGAGCAGTGAAGACTCAGACAATAATGTGGCGAGGTCGGAGTTATGATCTATCGAAGAAATTTCAACAAATCAGCCGGGAACATCACCAGCTAGTTGCGAGTAAGTTTCATTTTCCCTTTCCGCTTTGTTTATTCTGTTCTAGAGGTGGCTGACTTGTTCAGTATATGTCCCACATAATATTTTTAGCACGTCTACTTCATTTGGGAACGACATACTGCCTCCAACACAAAGACCCGTAGACTTTTCACCCCAGAGAGATCCGGGCATCGACCTTTGCATGACGCTTTGGAGTAGCTCGCAGCGGCTGACGAGAGCACTTTATTTTTTCCGCCTCTTCCGCACGACGGAAATTATCTGTGCAATCTGCCTCAACACTAACAAGTATGCGTGGGCTCAAATACTTGAAAAGCTGACCTACAGTGAGAAAGATGGATTGAGGAAAGAGGTGACGCCGGAGGAGATAAGGGAGTTTATCGGACTGTTGAAGTACATGGAGATATTGAACCTTCCGCGTCTAAATTTGTACTGAAGTACGACTGAATTTCTTTCTGGACTTCCACCAAAAATCATGTCATGGCGAGGTTTCACCACGCTCCAGGCCATGCCACATGTTTCAGATCCCGAGATGAACAACGGCGCTACCACGCAAAAACTGGACAAAGTGTTTTGGGTTCTCCAGCATATCAATGACTGCTCTACAACAAGCCACACTGCGAAATTTCAGTTCATGAAAAAATGGTTGAATCTAAGCTCGACTCGGCATTACATTTCAGATAAAGTTGTGAAATGGGGATATAAATTGTGGGTTCTTGCAGTTCAAAAGGCCGGCTAAACCATTCAATTTATAGTGTAAACGAAAAAGCGTGAAAAACCCAGCGCAAATGGACTGGCCTTCCATGTGGTGACAAAGCTTTGCGACAAGTACCTTGACCAAGGTTATATCATTTACAAGGACAATTTTTATACGTGTACATCTTTTCATGTGCACGTGTTGGAACGCAAACCACTCGCGTGTGGCACCACTCGAAAAGATCCCCGTGGGTTCCCAACAGAATTGAAAAGTCTCACTTGAGAGAGAAAAGCCTAGAGAGGGGATGTTCGCTGGCTACGTAATAAAGGAGTGCTGTACTTTCTGTGGAAGGACCGGCGAGTTGTGCATATGGTTAGCACAGCTCACACCGCTAACGCTCATGTGCCCTCTAAAAGAAGGGAAAAGAGAAACGGGAAGTGGGAACCAATAACAATCAGGAAACCCAAACTCATCAACGAGTACAATTCCGACATGTTAGGGGTCGAGAAGGCAGACCAGCTGATTGCTTGCTATAATGTTTTGAGGAAATGCGTCCACTGGCGAAAAACTGTTTTTCCATTTCAATGATATCACAGCTGTGAATAGCTACATCATGTTCTAGCAACATTGCAGGCAGAATCCACAGACACCCAAACTTTCTAGACTTTCTCGCTTTGATCAGCTCTCTTTTAAAACTAAATTAGTTGCACAGCTTCTGGAGCTAGAGGGCACCACACCAGCTCCTATCCCTCTTAACCTAGTTCGGCTACCTTCAGGTGTACAGCACAAGCCTGAGAGATTGGACATACGGCGGAACTGTAAAAACTGCTACCAAGAAAACAAAATTCAAATTAAGATGAAGGTTTTTTGTCGCACGTCCATCTGTGATTCACAGTGAGAAATTGTTTTGGTGCCTGCCACACTGATCTGCATGAATTAACAATTTGTAGCTCAAGAAATTCTCGAGCTAAAGCTATCGTTTTTTTACACTCCTATTCTACTCCGCCGTTTCAAATATTTTGCATTTTTACACAGAAAATATAACTCAATAATTATGACCTTTGTTCTGAAGTTAAATATTTGTGTTTGTCAATTTTCGTTAAATATTTATAGCTGTCATTTCTTTTTACAAATGTACATTTCAAACTGCATTTATTACTTGCATTTTGGTATGCAGTATTTTTCTGTAAAACTTTTTTTTTCTTGAACAAAGAATCTTGGGTAGGAGCCAACCCAGAACTTCACTATTTCGCTATGCATTATGCAATTCTTTGTGACTCAAAGGCACTCTATCAAATTTTCCAATTCCTCTGAATAATGTTGCCCAGTGACAATTGAACACTTTGTGTATTTCGAAATTTCCCAAAAAATTTTTGTTAAAGAGGTCGCTTTGTTTTCAAAAACATTTTTTGTAAAATATTGATTTTTTGTACAGGCATTTTTGGGGGGCAAACAAGTTTTTTTATTGTTGTGAAATAACAGCATTAGAAAGTACAATTATTCGCCTATATATCAGTGTATTTCATAACACCGTAAACCTAGCAGAAACGGCAGAGAAAATTCCTAGCTGAAACATACAAAAATCGGCCACTTTCATCACGGTAAGGATAGAGTTGAACAACGCCAGTTTCTTCCTTGTGGAAAGAAGCCTTACTTTTGAATTCACAATTGACTGCCACGATCCAATATTAGCGAGCTTTTCCAGCTTGCTCTCTCTAGTGCCACGGACACAAACCACGAAAGAGGACCCGCTGCAGCGATTTTCGTTAACATTTCGGAAGCACTAGTAACATTGCCGTCATATAATTTCTCCGTGCTTTCCGACGCTGACTCTGAATAACAGCCTACTCGTTATCATTCAGTATGCATAAAAATGATGGTGTTTTCTTTTAAGGTAACATCATTACCGACAGCCCCGACTAACTCATTGTAAGCCATCGCAGTTTCGTGAAGCACATGGCAGGTAAACGTGGAGCAATTTGCACATGTGTGCACTCGGTGTATGCTAGTCTAGTGATTTTCCTAAAGGAACAGCTGTGTGGTGGTTGTGTGCAATACTTCAGTTTTATCTCTGGAAGGTGTTACAAGCGATTAAAGCATGTGAGTGGTTTTTACTGTAGTACTGTGTGCAATATGTTGGACTGAGCACCGATCGAGGGACCTCAATCATGTCATCTGTGAGTACAGTCGAGCCCACATATAACGGCCCCACTTAAAACGAACAAAATCCATGTGACCATTAAAATATACATGGGTTCAATGGCACAAAATCGCACTTAGAACGAATGTCTCTGAGCGTCGCTGATCGGTTGCAGCGAACGGAGTCAGTGGTCTGCCGACTTCCCAGGAAACCAATTTCGACCACCGATCAGGCATCGGCGAGGTGCCCGTACATTCTTATTGTTAAACGCCGACCCTGCCTGCGCGACCCTCTAGTTGCCCCTTCCCCAACCCATGGAGTTTCCTTCCTTCATACCCCGACTGCTTTTTGTTACGCACCTGCCCGTCCTTTGTCCCCCCGCTACTCTTAGCACCCTGCATCACCTGACGAGGCCCGTGTTTCCACGCTGCCACCGATTTTTCGAAGACCAGTCGACTATCTACCCTGTTTTTGATCGCTGGCACTAGCACCTCCTCTATTTTTAGATGCTGTCTGCCTGTCCGCTGGCGAGCCCGCCAAACCCTCTCCCACTTTCTCGTTTTCACGTGCTTGGCTCCCGCAGGGTGGCGCAACCTTCTGACACTACCTAAAGTCCCCATACCAACACTATCGGCCAGCCGCCATTGCACCAGCGCCAGTGCTAGTAAAGTACAGGTGTTCTGATGAAATGCGTTGCTGCTCTCTCAGCGTGTGTGTCAGTGTACAATTTCTGGTGTGCTGCTTTGTGTTTTACTGCACGTCACGTAGTCACGAAACATGCGTTATTGCTGCGTGCCCTTCTGTACATCGAGCCAACGTAAGAAACAACCCGGCGTGTCGTTTCACGAGATCCCTGCGGAGACAACGCTGAGGAAACAATGGCTCAAAGTGATATTGAGGAAAAACTGGCAGCCAAATTCAACGTTCAACTATTCTACTATCTGCTGTCTGCAGTCTCCCCTTCCTCGAAAGCTACTTCCGAGGAGACACCAAGAGGTGCATGTTGACGCAAGGTAGCGAGCCCAGCGTTTTTTCATCCTATCCGTCGTACTTCTGGCCAATATCACCTAGGCCGCAGAGTGACACGAGCATAGGCAAACGCAAGCACGAACCATCGCTGGTGAAGACGGCTTCACCTGGAGCGTATACTCAGCTCTTCATGTACACCTCCGTACAGGACCAAGTGTTATGGACAGTGCGACTGTGAATTGCTTGGATGCCTCTGCACCTGAAACAGCAGCATCAGATGAGTGACTGCGTGATGCGGCGTTTCCAGCGTCACAAGTGAGTTCTTGGAGGATCGTCAACTGCCAGAAACCAGCAATGTGCCACTTCTCGTGCCTACGGCGTGCGCTAGGTGGTCGTTTAGCACACAAACGAACGGATCAAACTCGTCAGCTGCCTACTTGCAAAAAAAAAGTGGCGCGAGAAAGAAAGAAAGTTTGAAGGCAGAAAATGAAAGGTTGCGCCTCACTGTAGATAGGTATAAGAAAGGGCTTGATCGCCTGAGAGACGAGTGCTATGTATGCAAGTTTCTGCAAGTTTATGAAGACTCAGAACTGCCAAGCACTAAGGCAAAGCTATTCTTAGATCAAGTGATCAACTACAAGGCAAAAAAGCCGACATGGTCTGAAGCAACAGTCAGAGAGTGCACTATATTACGGCACCTATCAGCAAAAGCCTATGAGCATATTAGGACTGAGAACCTGCTTGCCCTTCTCTGCCGAGCCACTCTGCAGAAATACCTGGGAAACTGAGTATGTGAGGTCGGATTCAGTGATTTGGTGAAGGGACGGCTGAGTGCCGAGCATGAGTGCCTCACATCTCCACAGTCAAAACACTGCAGCCTCGTCGTGGATGAGATGCGTATCCGACAAAAACTTTGGCATAATAAGCCGAGGGATGCATTTCCGGTGATGTTGATTTAGGTGCTGACCTAAACCACCTTTTGTCTACGTCGGAAAAAACTCAGCTTGCGAACTCCCTTTTATGTTTTCTGCCTTGTGGTCTGCTTTGTGGTCTTTCTTTTGAATGAAAGCAACTTTCAGTTTGTTCTCACAAGAAAGTTTTCAAACAACCCAATAGATTTGTTGGAAAAGAAAAGTAATAAACGTGTGCACGCTAGTACTGCAAAAGAAGAAGTTGAAAACGAGAAATGGCGTTCGGTCTGGTTTCTTCGCCGATCAGTAGTTTTCCTTTACATCGTTGTGCCGAAACCTCTCGTGCGGACACGTCTCCTTCATCGCACAAATCGAGGGGACCTTCTATTCGACCGCTTTGTTTTGCGGGTGGCGAGGACTGCAACGGATCGTTCCTGTTCGGCGTAGACCAGACTCCAACACCAGATCCGATGGATCGCCTCAAGACCAAGCGCTCCGCTTGACGAGCCCAGAACACCAAGCTCCTGCAAGAAGCAAGGTCACTGCTAAGTGACCCTACCGCGGACAAGCCCAAACTCACAGGTATTTATGACCGTTTGTCAGCGAGCAACAACGAGCTCTCGTAGATCAATGATGTGCTTGAGGAGCACGTAGCGGACCAGGAGCTTGAAGCTGAGTATGTCACGGCAGCAGAGTATAACGACAAAGCTATAAGCATGCTCGCTGAGATTCGCTGCAAGATAGACGGTTTGCGACATGGAGACAGTACAGCGGTGGCTGCTCCTCAGAATATAAACACTTCACCTTCTGACGTGCCAACCGCGATTGGCCCAAGGCTACCGAACCTTGGCATGCCCACATTTAGAAGTGATATACATGAATGGTCGGCTTTCTGGGAATAGTTTGAGCAAACTGTCCACCTGAACAACACTTTGTCAACAACGACGAAGTTCTTCTATCTACGTCATTTTCTTGCGGGTGAAGCGGCAGCTGCGATATGTGGTTTTTCGACTGCCGATGCCTGTTATGCAGACGCCATCGAGTTATTGAAGGAACGCTTCGGAGATCGAAAACGGATCGAGCAACACCACCTATCAGCGCTTCGCAATCTACCTCACATCAAGTCGGGAAGCGACGTCCGCGGCCTTAGGCGACATTACGATGCTGTGCAGCTGAATATCCGTTGTCTAACTGCACTAAATGTTCCTACGCTTAGCTTTTCCGCTACGCTGATTGACATTTTACAGGAAGCCCTACCGTACGACATTATTTTGGCCTACACACGTGCAAAGCGCACTCAGGCACTAAGAGAAAACGGGTCTGCTGCCAATGTCTTTGAGCCAAGCGGGGCAGCTGCTACATCTGATGCGGAGTTAAAGGAGCTGCTCACCTATACACGTATGGAGCTAGAAAGTCGGGAGCAGTGCAAGCCCTTTAATGACCGACTGCTGGATGACGGTGCACAGAGGACTCGAAGCGGCAGCACCAGCACGGCTTCTGTACTACACAGCACATCGAGAAGTTGGGTTGAGTGTTTTTTCTGCAAGTCGAAGAAATATCACACCCGCGCTTGTGACGTGTATCTTGCCATCGATTCGAAGAAAGGAATGCTTGCGAAAGACAACCGCTGCTATTGATGCACACCCCGAGGACATCAGGCACGCTCTTTCCGCGTCAAACTCACCTGCTCGAGTTGCTACGGGAGGCACGCTCCAAGTATGTGCGACCCGCACTATACATCGAACCAAACAGCGACACCTTCTCGTCCAGTTGACTCCTCCGGCAGCACAGTAGGAATGGTGCCGTCACAATCAGTTATGCTGTGTGAGAAGGATTCACTGAGCGGCGGCACAACAAATCACTGTGAAGTATATCTACAAACGCTTCGCGCCTTTGTCATTAAAAACGGCCAAACAAGGTATGTCCGAGGGATTCTCGACGGAGGGAGCCAGCGATCCTTCGTCACGGAAGATCTCGCCAAGACATTACACCTACAGGTGCTGGGAGAAACTCAAATTGCGCTGAATGCGTTTGGCTGTTCATCACCAAGTACTGTGGAAAGACGGCAAGTGGTAGAAGTTCCTGTGCGTAGCCAACACGGTTCTGACACCTGCACGTTGCGCGCAATCGTTGTTCCAGTTATCTGCCACGATATTGCTTTCCCGAAAGCTGACAGCCATTTCGTCCTGAACCTGCGTCTTTAAGGCAAGGTCATTGCGGACGAAAAGAAGTTTGATGCGGAAACGGAAAATAGCCTCAGCTTGTTGATTGGTACTTACCACCTCTGGCAAATCATGTCGGGACGCATCGTCAAAAGTGCAAAAGTTCCAGGACTGGTGGCAATAGATACAGCTTCCGGATGGACGCTACAAGGACCCAGTCACCAAAAAGCCTTTCTTGACTGCAGCTCTAGCCTATTGGTCTGCATTCTGAAAGTGCAAGCAATTGGTGATGATGAATAAGCCTCGCGGACCTTGCAATCTCTTTGGCAACCAGAAGCAAGGGGCATCGCAGATTCAACGAAACCTTCCTCCCACCGTTGCACGATTACATGAAACCATTAGCAAGATAAGCTACAGATACACAGTGGCGTTGCCTTGGAAGGAAGTTAACAAACAGTTTCTAGGGAACAACCTGGAATTCGCGCTGTCGCATCTACAAAGATTAACACAGAGGCTATCAACTATGAATGGAATGTTGCAGCGATATGACACAGTATTCCGGCAATATCTGGAGTTGGGTCACGCGGAAGTGGTGCCTAAGGATGCTCCTCAAAATCGAGATCACGCCACATATTATATGCCACATCGAGAAGTAATAAGAGAAGAATCGTTAACTGCTAAACTGCGTGTAGTGTTAGACGCATCGTCACACACCCAAGGTGTAGCATTCCTTAACGACTGCTTAGATAAAGGAGTGAACCTTTATTCAGATTTGCTGCAATTCCTTCTTTGTTTTCAATGCTACCCTGTCGCCATCAATTCTGACATTGAAAAGGCATTTTTAGAAATTAAGATACATGAGACTGACCGAGATGCATTCCGGTTTTTCTGGTTTGACTCTATTTCCGTAAGCCAACACCGTAAGCTCGTCGAATGCCACATGACACGGGTACCATTTGGATCAACTTCAAGCCCTTTTTTGCTCATAGCAACAATTCACTGCCATTCAGATAACGCATGTAAAGATAACGAGCTCGCTTCTACATTACAGAAGGCATTTTATGTCGTTGATTTATTGGTGGATGCGGGGACATTCCATGAAGGTCAGCGCATCTATGAGCAGTCGAAATAAATTATGAAAGATGCTGGCATGAAGCTCAGAAAGTGGAAGACCAATGACCATCAGCTGCACAACATTTTTGACAACCAGGAGAAGCAAGTAGAAGGAGTATTCGGAGAAGCAGCCACAGTCTTGGGAATGCAATGGAATATAGAAAATGATTACTTCAAATATTCTTCCAAGTTGGTGGCACAGTATTTAGTGGCTGGCCAGCTCGACACGAAACGTACCCTACTGAAGGTTGATTCCCCAATTTATGACCCACTTGGCATCCTATCGCCATTCACCATCACTGCGAAGCCTTTGTTTCAACGCCTTTGGGTTTTAGGTCATTCCTGGGATAAAGAACTGCCCGCGGAGATCAAGACGGAGTGGGCAGCCTGGTGTGCAGATGTAATACAGCTCGGCCACATAAAAATTCCGCGTTGCGTGAGAAACGGACTGCGTGCGTGGAGCACTTAAAGAGGCTGAATTGCATACATTCGTCGACGCCAGCCTGAAGGCTTATGGAGCATGGGCCTATTTGAGAGACTTGATGAAGGTGCAAACGCTGCTACCTCTCTGATAGTAGCGAAGTCAACAGTGGCACCTATTAAGACATTAACGCTTTCAAAGCTCGAGCTTATGGCCACGGTAGTTGGAGCCAGATTGCTAAAATACATTTGCTCCCCGTGGGATTTCAAGCATTTCCATTGCGTCATGGGGACTGGCTCCATGATCACACTGAGCTAGATCCGCGGAAACCATAGCAAGTGGAGTCAGTTTGTAAAGCACAGAGTGACTGAAACAATGCAAGTTACGAAAACAGCGCTATGGTGCTACTTCCCTGGCGAAGACAACTCGGTGGATGTACTGACTAGAGGTATACCGATAAGGACTCTACGTGCATGTCGCTATTGGTGGTATGGACCTGAATGGTTGTCCCAGCGAAAATCAAGCTGGCCTCCAGAACCTAACCAGTACAAACCGATAAACAAAGATGCAGAGATTGAGACGCAACATGTATTTCTTCAAGTGTCGTCCAGAAACTTGCACCCGGTGATCGATATAAGAAAGCATAAAGACCTGCAGAAGCTCCTGCGCGTCACCGCCTGGGTCTTTCGCTCTGTGAATCGATGTCGTGGACTTGAAACTTTCCTCAGCGAAACAATTTTGGCACAAGAGCTAAGCAAGTCTAAAATGTTTTGGGTCCGAAATGTTCAGCTGGAAGTATTCGCGAAGGACTTCGAACAACTGCAGCTTGCACACACTTTCATCAAACAGTCTATCCTAGTTGAGTGAAAGCTCAAGACAGGAAGTTTTCAGAAAACCAGTGCAGAGATTGTACAGACTGGAATTGAGCCACGCTATTGGGGGCGGGAGTATGTTGGAAAAGAAAAGGAATAAACGTGTGCAGGCTAGTACTGCAAAAGAAGAAGAAGAAGTTGAAAGCGAGAAACGGCGTTCGGTCTGGTTTTTCCGCCGATCGGTAGTTTTCCTTTACAGAATTTTTTTATTTTGAGCCGATATGCAAAAATATTTATGAAATTATTGCTTTTTAACCACGCATTGGACATCACACACCAAAATTTAGTGGCGAAATTAGATCAAAAAAAGCCACTGTCGCACAAAGTGCTTAAACTTTGAATCGTCTGTATGAAGTGATGCATCCGGTTTCTCTTTGCGGTTTTTATGCGTGCATATGCGCTTCATCAAGCTTTCCTACAAGCTGATATGTTTGTTTTATGTTCAGTGCTCACTGTATTGAAGTAGTGTTTCTGCTTTTTCAACTTTTTTATGAATAGAGCTTAATTTTCTTTCCTACAAGACCCTGTCTTTCAGTAGGAAGCATTTTTTGCCTAGTTGAGATGTTTTTCATGCATTTCTTATTTTAATCCTTTTTAATCATGCTGAGTCATTGTCTGATTTGAAGAATGTTGAAATAATATCACTTGTCTGTTTGCTTTGTTCTTTTAAACTCATGTGCAAACACTTTGATTGTGTTCTCTTGTTATTTTTCTGTTTTATGCACTTATTGTATTTATTCATTGTACCCTCATGGCTTTACAGCATTGCAGAGGAGAGCGGGCACTGACGAACAATGTAAAGAAAAGAATACATAGACAAGACACTAGAACATTATTAAACACTGGAAGCAGCTATTTCCACTCCAACTATGTTATACAGCCAGAAGATTATACAAGAAAACTAACAACAAAATCAAACGTTTCCCTTTCCAACACCAAGTATGTTATCAAGCGATGTTTCAAAACTGCAAGGCGAGGTGATGAATGCAACTGATCGTGCAAGGTAGTTTCAACCCTTGCAAGTTTTAGGCACGAATGAGTGGGAATATGCTGATGTCTTGAAGCGAGGAACAGCAACTTTCTGCGCATGGTCAGTACGAGTTGAAATGTATGACGGTGGGGTTATTAAAAGTGAACGCAGAAGGGAGTTGTTGTAAATTTTGTGGAAGAGTACGAGACGGGATATCTTACGGCGTGTAGCGAGTAAAGGAATGTTAATAATTGATTTCATGTTAGTTACGCTAGCCGTACGGCGATAATCTGATAATATAAATCTAACAGCGTGATTCTGAATGCTCTCAAGTTCATTAACTAAAGTGATATTACGAGGGTCCCATATCGATGACGCGTATTCCAAATGCGGACGAACGTACGTAATGTAAAGAAGCTTTTTTAAATCAACAGGGGCCATATAAAAGTTTCTTCGCATGAATCCTAGAACCCGGTTTGCCTTACATGTGACAGAGTTGATATGATGTTTCCAAGATAAGTTGTTAGTAATATGGGCACCAAGGAATTTATAAGAGGGGACGGGATCGAGTACGGTGCTGTTAAGGAAATAATTTGGACATGCGATAGTATTACGTGATATGCGCATAGACTTGCACTTCGAAACATTTAATTCCTTTTGCCATAATTTACACTAGTTAAGCACGTTAGTCAAATTTGTTTGGAGGATAGTGATGTCACTCTTATTAGATATTTGGCGATAAATTACACAATCATCCGCGAATAGGCGCATTGTTGAAGAAATATTGTTAGGCAAGTCATTAATGTTAATTAGGAACAGCAATGGCCCTAGGACAGACCCCTGTGGCACTCCGGAGCGAACTGGTGTAGTAGACGAGTCGAAATTATTAGCCGATACGTATTGGGAGCGGTCAGTAAGAAAGCTACGGATCCAAGCGAGCACATATGAATCAATCTTTAATAGGCTTAGTTTATGTAGTAGTAGGGAGTGTGTTACTTTATTAAAGGCTTTGCTGAAATCTATAAAGATGCAGTCAGTTATTTTTCCAGAGTCAAGGGATGCGTGTAAGTCATTAGTAAAAAGTAGAAGCTGTGTTTCACACGAATACTGTTTTCGGAAGCCATGCTGAGCGGGTGTAAAGAAATCATTGTCTTGAAGAAACTTGATAAGGTGAGAGTAAATGACATGTTCTAATATTTTACATGGAACTGATGTGAGAGAGATGGGACGAAAGTTACCTGGATTGTGGGTTGTTCCGGAATTATGTAAAGGTACCACCCTATTAATTAACCAGTCGTTAGGAAGCACTGCCGTAACAAGAGACTGTGTGAATATTCGTTCAAGGATTAGAGAAGAATACTCTGCCGTGTTTTTCAAGAATTTTGTGGTGATACCATCGCAGCCGCATGGAGCTGAAATCTTTAGTTTATTGATGATGGACCGTATTCCTTCCGAGCTAATGACAATGATGTCCATTGAGGGAAAATTAAACGACTTTGCAGGAAGTATGTCATTACTACTGGATGGTTCAGAGAAAGTTTCAGCAAAAGTACGGTTAAGTAAACATGCACACTGATGATCCGGAATTACATTACCTTGGAATATTAGAGACAGGTTGCTATGCTTGTTACCTCATAAAATGTTCCAAAATTGTTTGAGATTTTTTTGCACCACTGATGGTAAGGTTCTTTTAAAAAAGGTAAATTTAGGTACTTTTCGTTCACTTAAGTAGGCAGCAGCTGCAGATTTGTAAGCTAGCCATGGATCCGAAGACTGGGATGTCCTCGCAGCTCTAAACAGTCTTTTCTTGCGGTTAGAGAGTCTATTTAAGTGTCGGTTGTACCAGGGAGAATTAGTATTGCAGTACACCTTTCTTACCAGAATATATTTATTTGTTAGTTTCAAAACTTTACTTCTAAATAGGTTCCATTTATCTTCTGCAGTGCGTTCGAAACTTGCAGGGAAAAAAGTATCTATGAAAGAGCATAATTTAGTATTTATGGTGTTAAAGTCAGCTCTGTTATAATCTCTGATCATTTTAAAACGGTTGGATGAGCGCAAGCGTGGAAACGATAGAAAAAAAATGAGATATGTCGTGATCACTTAACCCAGGCAAGTGTTATCGCGGACACAAGATCTCGAGATGACGTCAACACGAGATCTAGAAGTGATGATGTAGTCGAGGTGACACGTGTGGGATGTTGAACTAATTGTGATAGCCCAAAGTCGTTACAAATTGAAAGAAATTCGGTAGATTCAGATGACGTTGCCTTAGAGCACTGGTAAGTGTCTGAAGTTGAAATCGCCTAAAAGAATAATAGTCGCACCTGGGAAACAAACAGTAATCTGGTTTAAGTAGTCATGAAAAGAATCGCAAAAGTTCGATGGGCTGGATGGGGATCAGTAACAAACTGCAAATATTAGGTTTTGAAAGCCAGTACAAATACAACACCATACCGATTCTAGGTCGGTGAGAACAGGAACAAGGAAACATTCAATGTCATCTTTAATCGCAAGTAGAACACCACCACCTCATCGCTCATATCTGTCACAGCGAAAGACCTTGTAACGTTGTTCACATTTTAATAATTCGGCATCAGAGACTGTATTTGACAACCACGTTTCAGTTAGAGCGACAATACCAGCGTCACAATCATTCATCAGGGCACACAAGTCATCACTTTTCGACAAAAGGCTACGTATGTTAGTACTTAGTACAGAGAGAGCACTGCCCCCTGCGTGACCCTAACTTAGATCACTTTGTGGCGTACAGCCAGACCGGAGTCGACGCGGGGAGGCAGCATGACTATTTGCGGCTCTCTATGTGGAATTACTGATGTTTTCGTCGTTACTTACAGCGTCGCTAACACTTGCGCTATCTGCTACGTTATTACTAGCTGGGGAACATTTTCTTGTGGAAGGACCAATGACGTACACTGCTTTAGTGGTTTTATCATAGCCGTAGCATTTTCTGTTGGAGAAAAGTTTTGTGTGTTGAAGATTGAACGGAACATGCAGTCCTTTGCCATATTCGTACACAGCCTTTCTCGTATCACGCGTAGTTGCACAAAAGCCCTCACTCATAGAAACATTGCAGCCTTTTAGTAGGAACCGTTTATCAAAAACGGTTTCTTTTGTTTTGTAGGCCGAAAATTTTACGATAAGAGGGTGGTTCCGGCCACTAGAGAATTTGCCAATTCTGTGCGCACGGGTTATACTATCGGACGATATCGTCAGCTGAAGCTTGCTAGCAAAAAAGTTTAAGAAATTTCATTTCAGATTGTTCGGCAGTCTCTGAAGCGACATCTTCAATCCCAAAGAACACAACGATGTCCCTTCGGGAGTGGTCCTCGAGATCGTCAAGACGGGTTCGAAGCGAGTTCTTTTCAGTTTCCACGCGCTCCACTGCAGCACGTGTCGCATTAAGGTCTTTCCTCACGCTGTCGAAACAAGCTAACTGGCTTTCCACAGAACCCAGACGCTTGCCAATGTCGGCGATTTGGCTCGTAGCTGCTTTCTGTTGCTTCTTCAACTCGGATATGTCACTGGACATGGCTGTTTGGGGTGCCTCTATTCTAATAGACCGCGCGGACAAGTCCTTCAGCGTTTGGCAATATCTGCCAGAGAATTATCGCCAGAACCAGGATTTTGCTCCACATCCCCACACATAAGCAAGAAAAGGGCACTGAATGGTTCAAGCAATGCTTCTGGGCATGGAAGCACCACAAGAAAGCGATCATCAGATTTGAAACAGGAATGAGGAAGTTTACTAAGGTAACTAACCTGCGAAACAACGAAGAACCACGATATGAACATTGTTCTCTCGGCGCCTCCATGCCCACTGGCGAAGACTAGCGCGCGTCCTGGGTTTGTAGGCCGTGGTGGAGCCACTGTTGCATCTGTCGATGTCGATCCGGGATAGCTCGCAATGAAGCTTGCGTGAGCAGGAAGCGTAGCAGGAAGATGTGGTTCGAGCGGCGTCGCTGAGTGCGTGGATATATGCGATAGGCACATGCCGGTATCATTGGCGGCGAAACGCATGGCACGGGGGCTGTCAAGAGAGACACTCATGCTGCTATCACCCATCAATCCACCGGGCTGGAAGCCGTTAGCGCAGGCGCCAATCATCTGAGCAACAAGAAAGAGGTGCATGAGCATGTGTCCCAAGGCGGTGCCACCAAGTCCACTGATGAAGTGAATATGAAGCTCTTCTTGCATATCCTGGCCAGGGACCGAGTCGATTGACTTCACTAGAACATGTGTATATGTATGTAAAGTACCATGCTGCCAATATCTTGTAGAAGATTGCGGTATTTATAAAGAAATGAATTCAATAAACTCATCATACTCGCTCTGGTCTACCGTCATCCTGATGTTTTTGTTTGTCGCATTCTAGGATCATCCGCTTTATGCATTTTCAAGCCAACAATGGACTTTAGTTATGCAGGTGACCTCGCAGATACAATTAAAAAGCTGGCAAGTACGGGCTTTCCGCGCTTTCTACTCTGCCACGAAATTGTACCCTGACTTAACACGTAGTGTCAGAAACTCGCACCGCCTTGTGGTGGACCTGAGAAGCGGTTGCGGCGAAGCAAGAACAATGGGAGATTGGGCGACGCAGCAGGCATGTAAAAATAGAGGAGGCGCTGCTGGTACTCTCTCTGGCACAGCCATCCTGGAGTGAACAGACCATTTGAAAACTTCGTCGGCCACAGACTGTATCCGATAGTCTGCGTCTAGTGTACGCGCGATCCCTACCCCGCCGACTGTGATAATTTGCGATTCGTTTCGTGTTTAGGACGAAACGCGGAAACAGGTGTTATCTTGAGCGGAACGAATCGTGAAATATCAAAGTTCGTGAGGCCACGCACACCCGCCGGCGCAACAAAACAATTTTTCTCCCATGGCCGCCGATTCTTCGAACACCGCCACACGCACTGATCCAGGCGGCCATGCTTTGACTTCTGCGCCCGCAGACATTCTTTCCAAGTTTTTCTACGTGCGAGTTTTGCAGACCTTTCGAGCAAGCTACCCAACTTGCCTCCTTCCCGTCTGTTTTTGTTTTCAAGGTCACCCTCCTGCCACATCCTCCCCTCTCATTCTCGCAACTCCTTGCCCTTCTCTCTAGTCTGCCCTCCTCTCGTGATCACAACCCATTTGCCCGTCTCCACGAATCCGTGACGCCTGTCACGCTGGCTCAAATTAGTTTCGTTTTCTGACTGGAAACGGGCCCAGAGCTGTTCCGCGTGTTCTGGCATGTGTGTCGCGTGGGCGCGTCTTGCTCGCTCTTGGTTGCGGGTGTGGTCATGATGGCCGACGGGAGGACTAGCACGTTTTTTTTTTCCTTCCGCTCAACAAAACATCGAAATTGTGACCTCTTGACTTGAGCGTCATCCGCGTGGTATAGGTGTTGCGTTGCGGAGCGTTTGCTCATAGCTGTTGACCACCTGGCAGCCAACTTGCCGCTTGAGGCGTCCCGGTATTCAGATGTGGAGATGGTGAATATTTCGTTGGTGGTGGTGATCACTACATGCGCGCGAAACTGTTTTCGCGTTGCGACTTCGTCGACGCCGGACCCGATGCCGAGCCTGAAGCTTCCTAACTGCGGCGGCGATTTGTAGCAATGCGTCATCGACTCCGACCTGGGAGAGCGGGTGGGACATCTTTTGCGATGGTTTATTACGGCCGATGATGATGCCGACACTGCGGAACCGTGCACGGATCGGGGCATTGTGAATGAAGTACGTGGCGAGAGCGATTTGGACGAATTGAATTGCGAGAACGACGAAACTTTGGATCAATGCATCATGCAGCTTATCCCACGGACCTCGGCGAACAGGCACCCTGCCGTTCTTAATGAACTCTAGACCACCCTTATCGCTTCTGCTCTTCGAAATACGTGCATAACGGACTTTCGGGGGCCAAAAAAATTTGTTTCCACTCGCAATTTTTTTAAAGCTGTGTTTCATTTACTACGAACTTCGGGATACACGAACGGATGTCGCGTCCCGCTCAGGTTCGTTATAAGCGGGCTTGACTGTATTCTATTTGGAGGAAAGTTTTGCACCAAAATATTTCAAGTATAAGTGCACAATGGTCCCGAATATTTGTGTGCAATATTTTTATACGCGCAAAACGCATCACAGGCTAATTTGGACAAAAAGTCTGTGCCCAATATCCATGCGCCGTTCAATACTTGAGCCAATAGCGCGTCTTTGCAACTAACGCCAGTAATTTCATATGTGCGCCTGAATCCATTTGGTGTTCAATCGGAGTAGTTTTAGGTCAACAAAAAATATTCGTTGGATAGCACCTGCAGACTAAACTGCGGTGCCCATCTGATCTTTTCTAGAAGGAGTCTTTGCATTGCACTGTTGTTTTTTAGGGTGGGGGGGGTTATGGCAAAGGTGTATTTTACTGCATTGCAAACGTTCTATTGATGATGTTCATGTGAATTGAAGTATAATGAAGGAATGATGACAACAACAGGGAACAACAAGCATCATCGCAGAGTAAGGCACCACGAGATCGGCGCTCGAGCTCCTCCATTTTTCTCGTCCTGTCGCTATCTCCAATCTTCCGCCTGCCCATTTGGTTCGCCTAATAAACCTTTTTACATTTGGTGGATCGTGCTGGGTAACCACATCGCCTACACCCTGTAACTCCGATCCCGCACCCTTGCCGTTGACCATGCAAGTTCACGCTGCCCAACAAACAGTACCTCTCGCGGCCACTACTTGCCCCGGCCCGGTTCACCAGCGAGACCCCCGTTCTTTCCGGGCACCGAAGACCAGGACGTCGAGGACAGGCTGTCGTCATACGAGAAAGTCAGTGGACCCAACAGGTGAGATGACAGTGCTAGTTCATTTCATTTTTCATTCTTATCTCACCGACGTGGCCAAGCTGTGGTGTACGAACCACGAAACCGAGTTTGCGAACTGGTCCATCTTCAAGGAGGCGATATGTGCCGTTTTCGGTCACCCTGCCTTACGGAAGCTACGTGCAAACAACGTCTGCACACACGGGCCCAGGAGCCTGGTCAAACTTTCACCTCATATATAAAAAATGTGATCGATCTCTGCCAGCGCGTCGATGCTTTCATGAGCGAGAGTGCGAAGATACAACACATTATGAAGGGCATCAACGATGACGTTTTCCAGATTCTTCTCGCGGAGTCTCCTAGCACTGTGGCCGAAGTAGTGGCTTTGTGTCAAAGCTATGACGAATTGCGAAGGCAACGAGCTCAGATGCGACGCTCATTCCAGACAATCCAACCAATGACCACACTGGACGTCACGACTGACCAGACAAACCTCCTCGCACAAATGAAAGATTTCGTGCGAGAGGAAGTGGCTCGGCTCGGCAGCTTTCTCTACTGGCTTTTGCTCAACGCCAGGAGCTCTCGCAGCAACAGCCACTGCGACACCCACCACCATAGGCTCCCATGCTCCGACATGTGGTGCAGGAGCAGATTTCCGAGGCTATGTCGGTGCCCTTGCAGCAGCATCCTGTCACCGCGCCTGTAACTTACGCTGAGACACTAAAGCGGCGACAGCTACACCACCCCCTCCGTTCCAGGGACTGCAGGCAGCTACACCACCCCCCACCGTTTCAGGGACTGCCGTATACCTCAGCCCCGACTCAGCCGTCCACTGCCTGGGTTCCTCCAATTTCTAACACAGCCTCAACTCAACCGTCTGCCGCATGGGCTGCTCCCCTCGTCGCCAATACTTGGAAAACGCTCAATAACCAGCCTATCTGTTTTGCATGCAGCGGTCCTGGCCATATCACCCGATACTGCCGTCGTCACGTGCCGAGATACACAGACGCCTGGACACAGAACAGCTTCATGGACCTTCCTTTATCTCGTCTGGAAAATTCGTATCCTCAGTCAAGCTCGTCTTCACGGGAGTGTCTGCGTACTATTTCTGTTCGCTCACCGTGACCACGTCGTCGCTCCCCGTCACCCATGCGTCGTCGGCCACTCCTGAACACGAGGGAAACTAACCGATGAGGTTCATGCGGCAAAAACTGCGCTGTCGAAATGCTCAAGTTCTCGGACATTGCCGTCGAATATTGTTGAAGTTTTTGTAGAATGTACTCCAGCATATGCTCTAGTGGATACTGGTGCTGCCGTTTTCGTGATAGACGCTAAACTTTGCCGCAAGCTCCGAAAAGTGACGACGCCTCTTGATATGATGTTCTTGCAAACAGCTAATGGGGACCCGGTTCAGCCTGTAGCCACCTGTACGGTCCGACTGATGATCGCGAAGGACCACTGCACTGTTGAGCTTATTGTTCTTTCGTCGTGCTCACAAGACATCATACTTGGATGGGATTTTTTTATCGCGTAACCACGCCGTTACTGATTGCGCAAGATTGGAACTTGAACTCTTTCCGTTTGACAACCAACAACCCGCCGTATTCAGCCCACCGTACACAAACTCGTCGTCAAAGAAAGCACTGAAATTCCTGCGACAGCAGCTGTGTTGCTCCCTGTGTTTTGTGACGGCATTAGGGACGAAGCTGCTTTCTTTGAACCATCAAGCCTCTTCCTTAGTCGAAGATTACTTCTTCTGCCTTATTCAACCCTCTCTATTTCTGAAGGAAACAATGCTCTTTGCCTCATCATCTCATTCCGCATCCCGTCGAACTGTTTCAAGGTGAATCTCAGATTGTTCCGGTGACTACGACACCATCAGTCCCCTCAACCCTTTCAATGTACCACCTTCCGAGTCGCTGATGGACTATCGACATCTGAACGCTCTGAGATTCTTCAGCTGCTCTACCAGTTTCGTGAATTCGTTAACGTTGCTCAACCTACTCTTGGCCGAACTCCCAGTTTTTTTCACTGCATCGACACAGGTTCTTACGCACCAGTACGACAACGACCATACCGTGTTTCCGCCACGGAACGTCAGGTTATCACCGAACAGGTAGACGATATGCTCAAGCACGACGTTATTCGACCTTCCCAAAATGCTTGGGCATCACCTGTAGTTCTTGTTAAAAAGAAGGGTGGTATAATTCGCTTCTTCATTGATTACAGGCGCTCAAATAAGATCACTCGCAAAGGCGTATATCCTTTGCCCAGGATTGATGATGCTCTTGATTACTTACAAGATGCCGAGTTTTTTTTTTGTCATTAGATTTGCGTTCGTGGTATCAGTAGGTGCCCTTAGCAGATGCCGATCATTCAAAAACAGTCTTCGTGACACCGGACGGGCTTTATGAGTTGAATGCCATGCCTTTCGGCCTCTGCAATGCGCCGGCCACAATCGAGTGCACGATGGACTCGGTTCTGCGGGGTTCGAAATGGAACATATGCCTTTGCTACCTCGACAATATTGTCGTCTTTGCAACCGATTTCGCAACTCATCTTGTACGCCTTAAACATGTCCTCACGTGTCTCAAGAATGCGTAGCTTCTACTGAATCTCAAAAAAATGCAACTTCGCTGCCCGGAAGCTCAACATTCTCGGTGACGTCGTATCAAAGAAGGGCGTTCTTTTCGACCCGTCTAAACTACGCGCTGTCACTGAATTCCCCAAACCAACGACTGTAAAACAGTTGCGCAGCTTCGTAGGATTGTGCTCCTACTTTCATCGGTTTTTGCGCAACTTTGCCTCCATAATTGCCCCTTTGACCCAACTTTTAAGCAGTGCCAACAACATCTCGTCATGGTCTTCCGAGCGTGATTACGCATTCACCAGTCTTCGCCGTCTCCTGACATCACCGCCTATATTGCGCCACTATGATCCCACTGCTGCAACTTAGATTCATACAGAGGCCAGCGGTGTCGGTATCGGTGCAGTACTCGCTGAATGCAAGCCTGGATCCCCTGAGTATGTTGTCACCTATACGCCAGCAGAACGCTCAACAAGGCTGAGGTAAACTACAGTGTTAGCGAAAAATAGTGCTTAGCCATACTTTGGGCGATTTTGAAGTTTCGCCCACACTTATATGGCCGCACCTTTGCTGTAGTTACAGACCATCATGCCTGATGTTGGTTGTCGTCACTGAAGGATCCATCAGGTCACCTTGCTTGTTGGGCTCTGCGACTTCAAGAGTATGACATCCGCGTCTTCTACCATTCCGGCCGCCAACATGCTGATGCTGATGCGCTCTCACAATCACCACTGTTCACTGAGCCTGCCTCAATTTTTGTCTATAGAACACGCGCTGTCAGCTCTTGACATCGACATAATGTCCTCTGCACAGTGCGACGATTCATAGATAACTTCGCTTCTGGACGTTTTATCTGGAGTACCGACACTTCCAACCACTCGAGCAATGCGACGCCAGGCTTCGCACTTCACCATTCGTGGTGGTCTCTTGTACCGGCGCAATTACTCACCAGACGGCAGGAAGTGGCTGCTCGTTATTCCCCGAAAGCTGCGCTCTACTATCTGTGAATCATTTCACTCCGACCCATAATGCGCTGACGCGGGCGTCTTCAAGACCTACGAACGTTTAAGGAAGCGTTACTACTGGCGTGGGGTGTTCACTTTCGTTCGACAGTTTATTCGCGGCTGCCACGAATGTCAGCGACGAAAACAGCCACCGAATTCAGGAGAACCTCCCTTACAGCCGCTTGCTTGCCCCGACCGCCCATTCGATTGCGTCAGAACTGACCTTTATGGACCACTGCCATTGACCACAGCAGGTAACCGGTGGGCTATTGTTGCTGTAGGTCCCCTGACACGGTACGCTGAAACCGTTGCTCTTCCTACGGTGACCGCTCAGGACGTCGCATCTTTTATTCTTCATCTGTTTGTGTTGCGTCACGGGCCTCCTCGCGAGCTCCTCAGTGACCGGGGCCGTGTATTTCTATCCGACTTAATCCAAGCACTTCTCCGTCAGCGCCATATTATACACCGGATGAGCACTGCTTACCACCCTCAGACGAATGGCCTGACTGAGTGGTTTATTCGGACCCTGGGGGACATGCTAGCGACGCATGTAGCATCTGACCAAACAAACTGGGACCTGGTTCTTCCGTTTGTGACCTTCGCGTACAACACCGCTACCAAAGTCGCCACTGGCTTTTCCCCATTTTTCCTTCTATACGGACGTCAACCATCGCACACAATTGACATTTTGCTGCCATACGCACCAGATGTATCTGAGTGCACGACCATGTCCGACACCACCCGTCACGCTGAAGAATGCCGCCAACTAGCGAAGCAGTTTACTACAGCTGACCAGCCACACCAGAAAAAGGCCCGCGATGATGACCACCCTCCTGCCGCAAAGTTCACCCCTGGAACCCTTGTATGGCTTTATGTACCACCCTATGCACCTGGTTTGTCTACCAAGCTACTTTGAAATTACCATGGTCCATACCGCGTGTTAGAGCCCACATCGCGCGTCAATTACGCCATTGACCCACTTACGCCGCTCAGTGACCATCGTCGGCGTGGACGCGATATTGTTCACGTGGACCGCTTGAAGCCGTACTTCGACCCACTCGTTCCAACCTGTTAGATCGCCAGGATTGCTTCATCTTTCTCGATGGGGGCAATTATAATGAAGGAATGATGACAACAACAGGTACCAACAAGCATCATCGCAGAGTAAGGCACCACGAGATTGGCGCTTGAGCTCCTCCATCTTCTTCGTCCTGTCGCTATCTCGAATTTTCCACCTGCCCGTTTGGTTCGCCTAATAAACCTCTTTACAGAAGTTATACTTTTGCTGCCATTGCGTTCTATAGGTCACTGTGGTTTTAATGTGCGCTTACTATGCATTATTATATTTTTGAAGTAGTGTACAAGGATGTAAGCAACTCATTCCACATCTCGATAGATGTTTCAACACTTGCTAAAATTGTTCAAATAAATACTGTTAGGTGTCAAAACCATTTTCACTGGCTGTGTTCAGTGCACTAGATGAACAGGCCCTGTAGAAACTGTGCTAATACGTATTCAATAGCAAAGAGGTTAAAATCTGGACATTCTTTAGAGGATTGCATAAGGCCATTTCCAGCTAAAAATACTTCCATTTCTCTCTTGAAAGCGTTTCTATTTCCAGCTACATGTTCCAGCCTCGAAAAATTTCCAGGTTTCATAATTCAGCTGGGAATGGGAATCATTTCTCCATGTGTCATACCGAGGGTGATATACCATAATTAAAATAAAATATGACCACGACTGAGCAGTGCAATTACAGTAAAACCTCGTTTATCTGAACCTCGTTAGCTTTAAAATTCAATCAACTTCGACTCCCAGCGTGGTCCAGGCAAAACTGTATATTTCAATGGAGTCAAATGCTCCTTAACTCGAAAGGATTTAGCTGCACACCGGTTATCTCAGACAACTTCGGAGAGGGCTATCGGGACTCCAGAGTCACCCGATTTCGGCAGCTTGGAGGCCCAAGCACCGCTTGCCGTAACTGACAGCGAAACCAGAGTTTTAGAGAAACTGAAACCAAACTGCAGCAAAATATGATCATGATGATAGTCGATGAAGGGGAAGTGGCTAGGTGGCATAAGTCACCACCCGGTGGAAGTGCGTGGGCCACCGGCGCATATAGTGTTACCGGCACATCTAGAAGCTGCTTGCTATGCCTACTGGTTCGCTTCGTGACTTGATTGACTTGGTTTTTTTTTGTTGCGACTTTGCATGGTGTGGCTGTGTTTGTGCACGTTGCCGCCGCCATTGCACTTTCACACTAATGCTGACCGTGACATGAGTTAAGCAGCCACAGTGGCAAGCAACTGATCTAGAAAGAAAAGTGATGATATTGAAAGATGTGAACGAGGATGTTTCTTGACAGTAATTAATGAAAAATTACAATGTTAAGAGAAGCACCTTGGGCGACTACGTGAAGACCTAAACAAAAATTTGAGGCATTTGACAACGGCAAATTCAGCGGAAAACGAAAGCGGCTAAGAAGGGTGGCACACTTGAACCTGGAAGACGCACTGCTGAAGTGGACAACAGACATTCAGAATAACCAGCTTACCTTGAGTGGACCGTTGATCTGTCAGCAAGCTGAAACGTACGCACCAAAAATGAACATCGCATCTTCCGGTGCGTCTGAAGGCCAATTTGTCCGCTTTAGTGAAGAGAGCAGGTTCGTCTTTCGAATTGTGTGCGGGAAAAAAACAGTGGATGAACGGCGTATTGCTGACTGGAAGACAACTGAGCTTTGCCAGTACAGTCGAACCTCAATAGAACAAACATGAACATAAAGAATTATTGGCAATGTCGAACTACAGACAACGTATAGAGAGTGGCGTGTATTTTGACATTTTTATAGTGAACGAACTCGAGCGCTCAAAGGATATACCGAATTTCATGGATCGAAATAAGAGCGCTCCGAGAGTGCACGTTCGACTTATTCGCAGCACAGTGGCAGTTAGGACGATACTTTTACATCTGATGTGCCTGTAGTGCCTATACGGTGTAGCGGCGTGAACAGCAAACAGCTTTTTTTTGTGCTTCTAAAATTGGCGAGGTTCACTCTCTAAGCATGTGGAAACGGCTGTTTTTACTGTTCATTTTACCAATTTTACTATAATCTCGTGCGCCTAACGCGCCGCCAAAACAGAGCGGCCTTATTGATTGACGGCGTAGACGCGTTAGTTTGCATGCCACCATTCCGGGCTAGTGGTTGTTTTGTTGGTGAGTGTGTGTTTTGTTGTTGAGCGCACGTCGTTTTTCTGGTGCTAGGCGGTGTTGCACACCATTATCATGGCGCGAAGAGGGAAAGAACGGACTGCCTTCACGTATGTGACGAAACTGGAAATTATTCCGTGTGTCAAAAAAGGTGATAGGAAGTCAGTCCTTGCGGAAGTTCTCAAATTACCCCGCAGCACATTAACCATGGTCCTGAAGCAAAAGAACGAACTTGTTCAGCAAAACGACCGAAAACATGCCAAAGCATGGCGTGTTTGACCCGCTGCCTTCAAGCGCGTCAAAGAATGTCTACAGAAATGGTTCGTCGATGCAAGAGCTAGGAATATTCCTGTGTCGAGACCAAGGCTGCAGCAAAAGGCAAGAGACTTTGTATTCATCCTCGATACCAAAGATTTTAGTGCCAGTGCGGTGTGGCTGCAACAATTCAAGAACTGGTAGGACATCGTCAGAAAAGCTCTTATGGGTGAAAGCGAGCCAGCCAACGCCACAGCAATAGACAAGTGGCTGAAAGAAAAGTGGCCTGAAATTCGTGCTAAATATTAACCAAAAGATATTTTAACGCGGAAAAAACAGGCCTCTCTCTTCTGTCAGATGCTGCTGCACCAAACTCTCGACACCCGCGGGCAGAAATTTCACGGTGGCAAGCAAAACAAGGCCCGGATCATGGTCCCACTTGCCGCGAACACGGATGGCTCGATAAAACTTTATTCATTTGTGACCGACAAGTTCAAGACGCCCAACTGTATGGGACACTGCTGCGACCTACCAGTCACCTATGCTACCAATCGAAAGTCATGGATGACACGAGAGTTGTTTTGGAAATGGTTGAGGGAGTGAGATACACAGCTTCGGAATGAGGCAGTAAAGTGTGTCAGCTTGACACACTCCGCAGATGTTCTATTGAGCAATATCAAGCTCAAGTTTCTGCCGCCCAACACCACCTCTCAGCTTCAGCATCTACACCAGGGTATCATCTGTGCTTTCAAAGCGATTTACAAGTGAAGGCTCATCAAGCGGCTGCTCATTCATCTTCAAATGAACGAAGACCTAAAAATTGACCTGTTGGGTGGCATACAGGTGCTGAAGGCTGCTGAGAGCGTGAAAAAGAGACGAAAGAGACAATGAGACCAGCCTCCCCATTGGCGGCCAAGCAGCTGAGGAGCACACTGAAGATGCTGAAGGCTTTAAAGAGGTTGTCAAGCTTGACGGAATGAGGGGCGATTTTCACGGTTGATGGACGATTTGTCGGACCCACTGACACTGGCCGACTTCGCTGGCGACGACGACGCATCAGTAGCCGAACTGACTGACGAGTCATGGAAATCGCTGCGGAGGTGACACGCCAGCAAACTGAATTGAAATTGCGGAAGTTGAAGCTGCCGTCTCTGAAAACATTCCGTCGTTAACTTCTAGCAAGACTTTGGCTGGTTTGGCTCTGGAGCAGCACTGAAAGGCACCAGGCTCAAGTTTGTGGAATGCCTCGACATAGAAGAACAAGTAATTACACGGCATGTTATCAACAACCATAAAGAAAGCCACACTGCACAGGTTCTTTTCACCTCAATCAATGTATTTTTGTTCAAGTGTCTAGTGACTTCCTGTCATGCTGCCAACCTATTCACACCAGGGTTTGGCGATCTTTCGCTGCAGCTTTGTATAGTGAATTCCAGCTATAGCGAACTATTTTGCAAATTTTCTACAGTTTTTTATAACAAGGTTGGACTGTACCTGGTTCATTATGAACCTGCCAACGTCTTAAATGCCAATGAAACTGCTCTTTCTTTTTAAGCGTTTGCCGGAAAAAACTCTCACTTTCAAGGGCGCCCCGTGGAGGGAAGAAGAGCAAAAAAAGGGCCACTGTGCTTCTTGCTTCAAATATGTCGTGCATCAAGCGCCTGCCACTGCTAGTCATCGGAAAGGCACATAACCCTTGGTGTTTTAAGAACATTCACCACTTTACTGAGCAATATCATGCCAATAGAAAGGCCTGGACGACCTCGCATATTTTTCAAGCTTCGCTGCGCAAGCTTGAACGCCACTTTTCTGCTAAAAAGCGCAAGGTCTTACTTCTAGTTGACAACTGCACCACTCATACCAGAGTGACAGGGCTGGAGTGCATCGAACTTGTATTTCCACCTGCTGGATCAAGAGATAATTCTGAACGTAAAAAGCAGGTACAGAAATCATGGGCTGAAACAGATCCTGCTGTGCAAGGAAGCAGGGCGAGAATGATACTTGAGTCTGCTGTGCGCACTTCACATTTTAGCACATGTCTGGAGTAAAATACCACCTGCGGTCATAGCAAGCTCTTTCCAGCCCAGCTGCTTTGTCCACCCTGATGACTGAAATATTTTCTAAAGGCCACTCAGAAGAACACCTGCCAGCCCACTTGAAATATTGACGACGAGTTGATTCACATGCGTTTCAATTCCCTCATTCCAAGTAGCGTTTAATACTCTCATTCCAAGTACCGTCCAGATTTTAGACTACGTCGCTATAAACTATCATGTTTCCGTTTCTGGTCCGCTGACTGACAATGGTATAGTATTGGAAGTGCTTCAAGAGAACCAAAATCACTGTCCCCATGATGACGGTAAAAATGAGCCGACGCGACGTTGCTGCATCGTGCAGGAAGCGCCAAAGCCCTCCCTGCCCTTAAGGAGTTCTCTGTTCTCGCGACACTGAACGCTCGCACCACCAAAACCTTATAGAAGTAAACAATATTGTTCTGTCAGTAATTCCGACGGCGAGGCAGCCAAAATAACGCACATTTTCAAGAAAAAAAGGTCTGTCTGTGCCGTGTACATTTTCTCTTTGTTTTCATGATCCATACAATAATTCAGTATTCGGTTAACTAAGCAATTTTCTTCGCTCACGAGATTCGAGTTAACAAGCTTTTACTGTAGCAGTTCACTAGAATGAGGCCGAGTAAAATCATTGTGTTGTAAACAACACGACATGGCCTGAACGAAGACTGAAAACACGCAAGCGTTCTTGTGCAGTCCCGTGTCACGCAGTTTTCAACACAGTAAGATGTACCAAGTGGCCGCCAGCTGCTACGACGCCTTTTATCGAGAAAATTCAGATGCGAGCGTTTTCGTGTAGCTGCGAAAAATCGCAGTTTTATTGGTTCGCGATCCAAACAGCCTTTCAACCAATGGTGTGACATGATTTCTCGCATCTAATGTGTCTGCCTTAGCTAATTATGTTAAAATGGTAGCTTGGGTAAGCCGTTGTACATTCGATGTGACTTCTTGTATTTTGCCTTGGTTGTTATAAACGCAGAATCACGAAAACAAGCAGACGACATGAGGTACATGTGTGCGAAACAGTTCGTCGTTTTGTGATTTCGAACCAGCAGAGGGTTATCTTAGTGAAGTGTGGGATTGGGCTAGTTGATGATCCATTATTAAACTTCTCAGCGCAAAAACTTCCGACAACTAACAGAAGAGCGCTCGTCCTCGTCTCTTGTGTTAGCTGGCGGAAGTTTTTGCGCTGAGAAGTTTAATAATGGATTATCTTAGGGCAGTTATTTCGCACCAAGAATTCTTCCGTCCGGTCAAGTGTTTTGCCAAGTACAAAGTAGACTACATATAACGTAACCGCTTATACTACAGAGCTGCTAGAAAGGCGGTCTTTTTCCACTCCCGTTTACTGTCCCATAGAACCTCATGTATACGCATACTAATTATTGTGCAGTGCCACAAGATGAAAGACCGGTTATAATGCGGTTGCCAATAATCGTTTGTGACAAACGTGGTATCGAGTGCGCTTCTGAAAGGCGGCGCGCTGGGTGCACCACTGGGAATCGAACGATGAGGTTGTTATGGAGGAAGAGGGGACATGGAATGAACCAACAAAAGGCAGAGGGAAGAAAAATAAAATGAAAGAAAACAGCTGGACACTGCGCGGGCTCGCCGAGTGAAGCAGGAGGACAGTTGCCTTGGTGACCGATAAGCCATTGGACCGACGCCGACATGGCTACAGCGTACTACCAGGCCCCGGAAACTCTCAAGTTCCCGCGATGGCCGTAGAGGGAGAAAAAATCGACTACGGCGAGTTTCATCATGTACGCGTATAGTCTACTAACTCCTCTTTTAGTGGTCGGATAAGTTAGTGTGCATTTTTTCTGTTAGGGGCGCTCAAGGCGGATAAAATTTTTAAATCAGGGTGTATCAAATACCGTTAAAAGAGTATTTACCACGTTGTTTTTCATAAAAATTTGAATAAAATATTTTAGCAATAATTTAATATTTGATGGGTGACCGTTTGTGTTGAGGTATTAAGATTATCCAGACGCTCGAAATGCAGCAGCCCATTGGTATTGATCGTGTTTCTGTCCGTTAATTTGTTCAAATTGTACCGCCATTAGCCATGGTACTTTTGTCGATCGTCATTGCAAAGCTCCGTTTCAATTCAGCTTTGTTATATCAATGCGAGTTGGTGTGTCAAACTTTACGGGCCGCCAAGACGAACCAAACGTGCCTGAAGGTTGCAAACTATGTCAGCTGCTGTGCTACACAAACGTCCGGCTGAGCAACTTGCAGCGCGAAAACTTCACGCCGACCAATCGCTCGGGAACTGCCTACGCAGACTGAATAATCATGCACAATGTGGGCATGCTCGCCGGTGAGTGGAAATGCACTGCTTTACATCTAAACATGGCCACTTTTTTTGCGTGCGCTAAAGTTTTTGTCATTTCATAAGGCTTTCCGAACTGTACAGCTAATGAGATGCACACCTTGTGAATGTTTGAGATTGTTGTCACATTCGTTGAAAATATCTTTACTGCTAAAATTTGTAGCACAGATCACAGCATACGTTCCACCTGTTTCTGCTCAAAATGAGTCTGCTGCAATATATGCTGATAAATTCGCTGCATAGTATAGCCAAGTAAACCTTTAGTACATATACACGTTTGAACATTTATCGTAAGTTTACAATGAAGCATATTACATTTGCCTGAACCATATAGTCTATCCAGTTAAGGAATGACCTAGCTTTGTCCTCTGAAGAACGTCACTAAAACAAATTCATTATAATGCCATCTAATAGACAAATTCACAAATACAGCGATGTTATGCTCACACTACTTTTATTATATGCAGAATTCACATATACACTCTTCTTAGTCATGCATCACAAATCTATTCATGCTTCTACCAGAGTAACCAGGACTGTTTTTTTTACAACCCAACCACACCCTCCAAAGAACTGCTCATATCAGTGTACGCCTGAATGCCTCATCGCTCTGAACCTACCTCAAGTCAGCGCTGATTGTGTCATCACTAAAAGCAAGCTCCTGGGCCAAAATTTTCGCAAGGTATGTTTAAAGAAAAAAAATAACTTGCCTGTCTTGTACGCAGCCAATAAAGACGTGGGTCACGCAAAAGTTGTTCGAAGAGTAGATCCAAAAATTGGACCAGGAAGTTTGAATTGCAGAAGCGTAGGTTTTTTTGTTTGTAATCAACTGTACTGCCCATGCGCCGATCAGCAACCTGAAAGCCATCGAGCTGGAATACTTCCCGCCGAATACCACCAGTGTTTTACAGCCGATGGATTAAGGTGTCAAAGAACTTGACGGGGCTCCATCATACACGTATGCTGCAGCATGTGTTGCTGTGCCTAGAGAGCTAGATGAGATGCAACGTCGACTTGATGTCAGCCGTCAGCATGCTTGTCGATGCCTAGAAGGCAGTGTCGGCAAGCACGATTAGCAACTGTTTCCACCACGCTGGATTCTCGTTCTACAGTGAACTCGACACTGCAACTGAAGAGCAGGACCTGCCGTCCAGGGCAACGTGCTCAAGTGCTGACGTCATTAACGACCTGCGAAACAGCGTTGTGCCGATTCCCGACGCAGTTACATTTGAAGACTTCACGAATGTTGACAGCCCTGTGTCGTCATGTCCCGAATTGAATGATGATGATATGATTGAGCAGGTTCCGCAACCGCCAGTGACTCCGACTCTGATGATGACGACACATTGTGGGCTCAGGAGCCGACGCATGCAGACCTGTATCGACCCCCCACAGTTCTTTCGTTGCCCTATAGCGAGAATACCACGCTGGCGGAAATACAGACTGGCTTGGTTGCACATAAGCGGAAATGCACGCAGCAACACATTGACAGCTTTTTGTGGCCTCCGTGTCACTGAAGCACCAATAAAAGTACTTTTTTGCTGGTGCGTTCAATTTTTCGGACATTCAATTATTCGAACTTATTTACATTCCCTGTGGTGTCTGTATTATCGGTCGTCGACTGTAACTGGAATTTCAAACTGCATGAGTGGCACTGAGGATAACCACGTCTGGGAGAATGCAGACACCAAGGTGATAACGAAGACAGTGAGAGCGAAAGAGAATCTTAATAAAAAATTCCTGGCTAGTCATTTGTGGCTATTTCATTCTGATACCGTTGCGGAAACGTTACAGATTTTCGGTGAGCTGTCATCAGCGTGATTTGTGCAAGGGCCGCACCAAGCAATCATTTCGGAAAAAAGTGCGGCCCTTACACGAGTACATACAACCTCCATTTAACTTGGTGTGAATAAAAGTACGCGGCCGAAAATGTTTCGGCAGACCTTGGAAGCAATGAAACTAAAAGAATGCAAGCACTATGCAACAAGTAACATCCGGTACCACCGTAGGGCAACAACATCTATTCAGGTGTAAAATTTTCTCAGCCATTTTTTTAACCGTGTTGTAATTCAATCTGACAGAGTAACAAAAAAGCGACGCTTTCAAGCCTTTTTACATTGAAGTCAAAGCTTATTTGCATTCTATGTGTTACTGCCATCAGCTGTATTAGAAAAAAGAGTGTACAAGTTGAAATGGTCACTGTTTTAGAGCCCTCACTGTTGCAGGCCCCATACAACGAATTCTGCTAATTCTACAGCCCCAGTATTTAGGATGTGGCTTCTTGCAAACAGTATCGAGTACAGCAGGCTCTCTGTAAACAGAAATCTGTTAAATGGAGCTACTACTTAAACGGAACTATCGCCTCTGCAATTTTTCGTATCGTGCTTGTATTTTACATCCATGTTCATCTCTCAGTAAACAGAACTCTTGTTAAATGGAACAGATTTCCTCGGTCTCTTCAGGTTCTGTTTACTAAAAGTCTACTGTACTATTTAACACCTTGCTGTCAAAACTCTCGGGTGCAAAATCTCAAGTAAACACAAGCCTCAGGCAGAACTTGGCGGCAAGCTGGAGCACTACAATGACTTGACAAATTCAAGGCAGACGGCAGTCACTATAGCCCCGTGTACATGGACGTGACGGGGTCGGGCTGAGTTGAGTGGCGGGTTCAGCTTACCTCGACACGCCCGAGTTTATATGAACTCGCACGGACGAGTTGAGGTGAGCGGTGATCACAGCGACGCTTTGCGTCGAGGCGAGCCGAAAGTCCGTCTTCCGGTACCGGTTTCCGCTCCTCCAAGCCTACGCTCTCGCCTCTCGACGCTGTGCGTTGTTCTTGGGCGGTATTTAAACATTTTTACAGCTCTTACAACTTTTTATGAGATATAGCAGCTGCATAACTTGTTTCTATTACTGGCGGTAAGCGCAGGAAAATGGAGCACGAATCAACAAGCCGGCTTTGGTGCATTTAGGAGGCTGCCGAGGAACCCTCGGTGCAGTGAAGTGCGCTGACGGTCTGCCGTTGACAGCCTTGGGGGCAGCTCAATATAAATAATATTTTCTCGCGTAAAACAAAGATTCGTATTAAACTTACAGAAATAAATATCGTTTCTGCACCCTTTGAAATGATCCAAAGTGTATATTTTTATATGGAGCGCCACACATACCGACAAGTGCCTGAACATGAGCAATATTGCAAATTTTTCAAAGTTCATGTGCCAGCGCTTCCAAACTACTGTCTTCGCGACTCGTGTTTTTCCCCCACTTACCATCAGCAATGCAAGCAAGCTATGCAGCTGCGTTGTCTCTGGAAAAGTTGAAAAGCTGTAAAAATTTCTGACTTTTGTCAAGAACACTGCATTGCTTCCCCGCAATGCACATTACCATACACTAGTGGTGAATTCGTTTTAACAAGAAAATGCGGTTGTGTTCCTACCGACTGGAATCGTTTTACCATGCTGCGTATATTGTTTCACTTTTTCGAAGTTTCGTCGCAACCTAACTGCCACCATATTTAAGAAATTAAAATTTTCTTTAGAAAACTGGTTCCAAAAATGAATAGTGTAGTAAAGCGACCAACCATTACTTTTTATAGTGTAATCCTAGATGGTCTAGCGTACTGTCTGGGATATTTGGCGTGGAACGACCCTCATCTCCTCCAAAACCCGAACACTAAACCCGAAAAAACGTTCGAATTGCCTAAGTCCATTCAGGGATTCAGGAAACACGAATTAAAAAGAGCGAAACCAACCCTGGACTACGCTTTTCCTCTGGGGGAAATTACATGTATTGGTAAAGGCACTTAATTTTTGTGATAAAGTCAACTTAAACCACTTGCAAAAAACCCAAAACAAAACTTACAAAGAATAAAATACCCGAAAGTATTTGCCTTTTCATAGTCGAACCTGGCTGTGAAGAACGCAAAATAAATGCAAGCGGAGTTGGAATGCTGCGCTTTAGTAGACAATTCTGTGAATTTACGCAAATGTATTCTGATTCCGAGGTGACCAGAAACTTTATTAAAGCGTTCATGTGCACGTATTTGAGATTTCTGGCGCACAAGCCAACTTCCTGCTACGGGCAGAGTAAAATAGCTGGTCGTGAGAACAATAACCAACAAGCTCTCGTAGGACGTGCCAAGCAAGATTTAAACGTAAAAGTGATCTGCATTTACCGCATAACAGAACGATGTCCTCGTCTTCGGCGGCGGTTTCAATGCCGTAATCTCTTGATTGCACCATCGGGCGGTCGCCAAGCAGAAGGCTCATTTTGTCAAACCACTTCCACTTTGACGGCTCCCCGTCACTTTTGCATAGGAGCAGGCGTTCTTGCGAATGCCAAAAAGGTCATCAGAAATTAAAACGCCTGAAAACTTTTCGAATCAAAGCGAACAGGGAGGTACTTACAGCCGTGAAGCGTTTCTTTAAGTTCTTCCAACAGGTCCTTATTTGCTCCCACGTCCACGTCAGGCCCTGTTCCTTCAAACATCTTTCCAGGTCCATGAATATGTCCTTATTTTTTTGCCGCTTGCTATCGAGCAAATCACTCAGTTTTTTCTCGTTGACTAAAGCTAGCAACGTCGTTATTTCATCATCAGTCCACATGGTGCGTGGAGCCCGCGAGAATGTCATCGTGCCTAGCGCGCGCGTACCGGCCGACAGAGAAAGAGCAACGTCGGAGGGATGGGGCAGGGGAAGCGGAGACCGCGACGGGCGGGAGAGGTCACGAGCCGTCAACTCAGCGCGACTGGTTATACATGCCCTTTCTGAGCGCGGCGAGTTCGGTGAACCTACCCCCTGTCTCTGGGTCGACGGGACTCGCCGCGACGACTCTCCGCCCCGACGCGTCCGCTTATACATGGGGAGGGCGAGTCCAGAAAACCTGTTTATTTCGACTCAACGCGCCCTCGTCGGGTCAATGTAAACGGGCCTTGTGGGTGGTGCTGCCATAATGTCCTCTGCTCCAGCCTGGTGATGCCCAGGCCTTGTCTATTGTCTGAATGCGCATCGCAGTGGATGGGTGGCGGAATCGTGCATCCGAAAAGCAGCCTCGCATGGAGGGATCTGTCGTATGGATACACCATCAAAGGCGCATTTGTTGCAACAGTCTTGCTTGGCAGCACCAAAAGAGGGCTGAACATAGTGGAGACATCCACAACACACATTGATTATGTATTTTCTGGGGAGGGGGGGGCGGTAAGGGCCAGGTTCTATGTTGTTATACTAACTGCCAGGACAAGCTGGCTTTCACAGATGCTTCTGCACATATCAAGTGAAAGTGCCATACCTACCGCATTTACTAGCACAATGAACCCACTTTTTTTCGGAAAAGTTGATGCCATATTAGGGGGAAGGTTCATTACGCGGCGGAAAAAAGTCAAGGCAGTTATTACAGCGAAAATTGCGGGTGACGACTTTGCTTGTTTTGACCGTGAAATGCACGACACATTTTTTTGTAGCCCGAAGCTCGTTTTGTTTCGTCCCGTAATGATAGCGCATGGATCAGCGCCGAAGTGTCGTCCAGCCGCTCGGTTAAAATGCTCGCATGCTGTTAGTAAGCAGCCGTGTAGCTAACGTACTGGCCGAATGCGCCCTGCGCAGCAGGTGTCTCAACTCAGTTCACGATAAACCCAACAACGTAAACGCAGTGTCGGATCGCGGTGCACAAACGTTGTATTAGACGTTGCGGGTGCACAACGCACCGTCAGTGCGGTTGCGCTTTGCTTAGGTCCGAGATGGCGAGCGCGCGCAGTGTACCATGAAGCAGCGCGAGCGCCATTTTGGACGCCACGCGCTTTGATTTTGTGCCGCTGTGTTTGCGTGGCGCTATCAGCCAAGAGGTTTCTCCTGCATTCGACAGATGACGCTTTGCCGTACAAGGCGTGACTCAAATTTTAATTGACGTCATTCGCGCTCGCAACTGCACGATTGCGTAACTATCTTTGGCCTTCATTTCTTTGTTCTTTTGTCATATAATGGCTTAATTTAACGTTGTTTCGATCATTAACGGCACTACCTATCATACCAAAATAAAATTAACATATAGACATTAAAAAGTTTTACTTCTTACTTTCTTCAAGGATCAAGGTGGGGGTGGGTTCATTACGCAAGTAAATATGGTATTATGTTGATTATACAACAACCCATTGAATTACAACATCCGAACGGGTTGGATCATTAGTTACGGTTTCAATCTATGAGGTCACACATTTCACTGTTTCCTCAGGGTGATGTTGCTAACCTTCTGATCTCAACATTTCTTTAGGCTAGAGAAACCCATACAGTATAATTTCAATACAACAAACTCCCACAGTGAAGAGGATTTCGGTCTGTTGTAAAAGAAATATATAGACGTCAAGTACTGTTACAACAGACTTTTACGGAAACACACAATGGGTCTGTTATAACCGGAGAGATTCACGACTCATGTGGAATTTATTCTCAATGGGGCATATAAAAGATCTATATTGTCCATTATCTGCATTCTTTTTTCTATCCGATTCCAAAATATCTTCCCTGAAAACCACGTAGAAGTGCGGTAAAAATTTTTGAGCTTGCCGAGGTCGTCGAAGTTATCTTGATAGTCGCACACACACACAAAAAACAGCGTTTTTTGAACATTTACAGCTTTGCACCAGCACAACTACACACCACCAATAAAGTGGAATGCTGGGTCAGTTGGTACAACTATGAGAGCACAAGGTGCAACTATGAGCGCAGAAGGCAGAAGGAAGGAAGCTCTTGACAAGAAAGACGCTCAACTTAAAACTGCAGTTTTATTAGAAAAAAACTCACTGAAAGGCGTCACTCCTCAATAAAGGTATAGTTATCACCTTTAACTGTTTTTGTGGAGGGTGACGCCTTTAGTGATAGCTGGTTGTGCCTGCGTGTTTAGGTCTTCTCGTGCAATGATTTTTTAAAAATAAAGCTGCAGTTCTAAGTTGAGCGCCTTACCTGTCTAGTGCTTCCTTTCTTCTACCTTGTGCGCTCGTATATATGCACATTATGCCCACCACCATTTTGGGTTCGTCGTAAAACTATTTTGTAAATATAATGCAGTGTTAAAAAGGCACATGATTGAAATTCATTTGGAAGATTCGAAATGCCTGCTTCTGCCGTATTGATTCAGTACGCCTCGCTAGTGCGATGCCCGTTCCGGATACGCCTTCAGTACAGCGTCGTCTGCTTCTTGTGCGTCGCAAGGCCGTTCAAAATTGCACTATTAAGTGACATTTCCGTGCTTGTTCTGCATACACGGGTTGCTAAGGCAGGTGTAAGCAGAAGTTCAGACTTCAGATTACGATCACGCGCCGTACTCGTTGCGAACATCACACGGAATGTCTCTAAACAATTGTCATAGCCTTGACTCGTTAGCAAAAAGGTTCTGCCTATCAGCGCTTCAGACCTTGCGACCAAGACCACCGCGATCTTTGTACTCGCCATTGAGCATGGTGTACTTTGAAACATCGAGAACCGTAGTCATGCGCATTGCTGACGCGCTTTCTGCTCGAAGTCGTGGCTGGGCCTAACTCCACTCCGAACTTGGTGGGCAAAACCGTCACGCTAGCGTATAGCGGATATGCATTGCAACGGAGAAAGCTGGCAGCGCATCCGACTACAGCGCCACGACTGCAGGCTCGCGAGTGGAAGCTACCCTAAAGCGGCCAGTTTTCACACTTCCCAATTCTAGCCACCCTAGAACAGTGTTCTAGAATGGGGTAGTGGAAAATTTAGGAAAATATATGGTAGTGGAATCCAACGTTTCTAGATCCTGCCACTTCTCGAACTGCCATGGCGGCTACCGTAAATGCGTGGCCCCATTTCGTTCCCGCTCAATAGACGGCGCGGTAACCATAGTGAGCCCCTTGCTGTGCACCAGGAAGCCGGCGGTGCGCATTGAAAGGGCTGTTCTTTACCCTAAAATACTCGTTTATTGCGTCTCAAATTTATACTGTCATAAAGAACCTCCTTGAACAATGGGGTGATGCTTTATGTATTAAACTACATACAATGCATTTCCAAGTATGCATTATTTTAGCTGTTATTATGAATTTTGACCATGATTTTGTGTTTTCCAAATGTCCTGTCGTTTTTTTTTTGAAACAGCTAAATTTCTATTTCTTCAATCCTTGCTAGCTCTGTGTATCTATTTTTAAGGTTGTCAACAAATGTATTCTTGTCATGTTGCTTTAGCACAGTGTGATGTTGGGCGAGTTGGTGCATATCTTAATAAATTAGTTGTGGCGCAACTGATACAAGCAAGGAAAAAAGCAGTAGACAGGATAGCGCGCCGGACTTTTATCTCGGTTATTTTCCTCACATCTCCGAAATAAATATGCTTCCAGATTTCTCACAAAGAGAAGGCGCAGCACAAGTGACTATCACATTGCACGCATGAAACCTCAACCAGAAGAAAGCTATCACACAGCGCTATCTAGAAACCGGTATTCCTTCTTGTGAAAAGTGATTGACACGTGTATTAGGACGAAACAAGTAAATGTTAGAAACGTGAAGTACTTGAGGCATATCACATATAAAGTAAGGAAAACGGATGCGTCAGTGTCCCGTCGATCACTTTGTACAAGAAGGAATACCAGTTTCTGGATAGCGCTGTGCGATTGTTTTATTCTGTTTGGGTTTTCTTGCGTGCAATGTGATAGCCGCTTGTGCTGCACCCCCTCTTTGTGTGCATTCTGGAAGCATATATATTTCGGCAATGTGAGGAAAATAGACGAGCTGAAAGTCTGGTATATATATAAATATATATATATATATATATATATATATATATATATATATATATATATATATATATATATATATATATATATATATATATATATTGTTAAGGCGTTTATTAGCCGGCCCACAGTGAGCAAGCACAATGGCGACAGTAACGGCCAAGCACGGGCTCTCAGCGCGAGCGGCGTCCTTGTTGGGTAGCCCCACTAGAAGGTACTCAGGAGTTCGACCCATTTCATAGTTCGGAGGCTTCGCTACAATTACCCCGAGGTGGAAGAGGGAGCCGCCTGGCGACCTAACACCTTGTTATTATGAGCGGGTCATAATAAGCCTTCAGGCGCTCCACGTTGACGATGTCTCGCCCACGGCGGCGCATGTCCGAAGATTGTTCAACGGGTTCGATCAGATAGTTGACGGGTGAGGTGCGCTCGATGACACGGTAGGGGCCTTCGAATTTGGGACGTAGTTTGGAAGATAGGCCAGCGGCAGAGGTCGGGATCGAGAGCCATACAAGCGCACCAGGAAGGAACGTGGGCTCAGAAGTGGTGGAGCCATCACGGATACTCTTCTGCCGCTCTTGCTCTTGCGTCGTAAAAGTCTTGGCAAGCTCGCGACACTCTTCAGCAAGGCTGGCTATCTCGGAAATAGGTGTACACTCAGATGGATCCGGCGTGTACGGGAGTATCGTGTCCGTGGTGTGCGACGGGTGCCTTTCGTACAGCAAGTAGAAAGGTGAAAAACCAGTCGTGCTCTGATGGGCGGTGTTGTAGACGTAGGTGACGAAGGGCAGTATATTATCCCAATTAGTGTGGTTGGCAGCGACGTACATAGAAAGCATGTCGCCGAGGGTGCGGTTAAAGCGTTCGGTGAGGCCATTCGTCTGTGGGTGGTAAGCAGTAGTTTTGCGGTGGACAGAATGGCACTCCGTCAGAATCGCTTCGACGACTTCCGACAAGAAGACACGGCCTCGATCGCTGAGAAGCTCTTGGGGTGGTCCGTGGCGCAGTATAAATCGATGCAGCAGGAAGGACGCGACATCGCGCGCAGCAGCCGCAGGGAGAGCGGCGGTTTCGGCGTATCGCGTTAAATGGTCCACGGCAACGATGGCCCAGCGGTTACCAGCCGATGTCAGAGGAAGTGGTCCATATAAATCGATACCTACGCGCCCAAAGGGACGGTTAGGGCAAGGTAACGGTTGTAGACTGGCGTGCGACATGTGAGCTGACGGTTTACGGCGTTGGCAAGTGAGGCAAGAGCGAACGAACTGCTGCACATAGCGGTACATCCCGCGCCAGAAGTAGCGTTGTCGAATGCGATGGTAGGTTTTGAATACCCCAGAGTGCGCGCATTGCGGATCAGAATGGAAGGATTCACATATCTCTGACCGCAGACTGCGGGGTATCACGAGTAACCTCTGCCGGCCGTCGGCGTCGTAATTGCGTCGGTGTAGAAGGCCGTCACGAATGGCGAAATGGCGAGCTTGACGACGCAATGCACGCGTGGATGGCGTTGCGGATGGATCAGAGAGCAAGTCGATCAGTGGGCCGATCCAATTATCCTTTCGCTGTTCGGTAGCGATTATGTCAACGTCAATGGCAGAAACAGCAGCCGAGGATACTGAACAGAGCACATCACCTTCAGGCAGAGGGGAGCGCGAGAGGGCGTCGGCGTCAGCATGCTGGCGTCCGTTGCGGTACAGCACGCGGATGTCGTAGTCTTGTAAACGAAGAGCCCAACGGGCGAGACGGCCTGAGGGATCCTTCAATGATGAAAGCCAGCATAGTGCATGATGGTCGGTGACGACATCGAATGGGCGACCATACAAATACGGTCGAAACTTTGTAAGAGCCCAGACGATCGCCAGGCACTCTTTCTCCGTGACGGTGTAGTTTGTCTCAGCTCTTGTGAGCGTACGGCTTGCATATGCTACGACATATTCAGGGAATCCGGGTTTGCGCTGCGCCAGGACAGCGCCGAGGCCTACACCGCTGGCGTCTGTGTGCACCTCCGTCGGGGCCGTAGGGTCGTAGTGGCGTAGAATGGGAGGAGACGTCAACACATGGCGGAGCTTCGCGAACGCGTCGTCGCACTCAGATGACCACGAATTGAGGGACCCGTTACTTCCAAGGAGCTTCGTCAGCGGTGATATGATCGTGGCAAAGTTTCGTATGAAGCGTCGGAAGTATGAGCACAGGCCCACGAAACTACGCAGTTCTTTGACGGACGCAGGCTTGGGGAATTCGGCCACGGCCCGAAGCTTGGCTGTGTCAGGAAGAATGCCATCCTTGGACACGACGTACCCAAGAATGGTGAGTTGCCGTGCTGCAAAGCGGCACTTCTTCAGGTTTAGTTGCAAGCCGGCATTGCTGACACGTGCAAAAACTTCTTTCAGACGTTGGAGGTGCGTAGAGAAATCTGGAGCAAACACAACAACGTCATCGAGGTAACACAAGCACGTGTGCCATTTCAAGTTGCGCAGAACGGTGTACATCATGCGCTCAAAGGTCGCAGGTGCATTACATAGACCAAACGGCATGACGTTGAATTCGTACAAGCCGTCGGGTGTGATGAACGCAGTCTTCGGTCGAGCGTCATCAGCCATGGGTACTTGCCAGTACCCCGAGCGCAGATCGAGAGAAGAAAAAAATTCGGCTCCGTGAAGGCTGTCAATTGCGTCATCAATGCGCGGCAGTAGGTAAACATCCTTGCGAGTGATCTTATTGAGCCGTCTGTAGTCCACACAGAACCGCGCAGAACCATCTTTCTTCGCAACAAGAACAACAGGAGACGCCCATGGACTGTTCGAGGGCCGAATAACGTCGCGTCTGAGCATATCATCAACCTGCTCGTTAATTTCCCGACGTTCAGCAGGCGACACGCGGTAGGGACGTTGCCGTAATGGTGGATTGGCACCAGTGTCGATACGATGCGTAACAGCGGACGCACGACCGAGAGAACTTCGCCCGACATCGAAAGAAGAACGATATTCTCGCAACAGGTTCAGAAGCTGGGAACGCTGTACCGACGAGAGGTTGTCATCAATGTAAGGGCCAAATACATCAGGAGATGATGAATCAGAAGTGGAAACAGCACTGATGGTACGCAAATTGGGACAACGCGAGTCATCAGGTACGTCCCGGACTTGTGCGTTATCCACTGGTTCCACTCTGCCGAGACATTCCCCTCGAACCAAGGTAACAGGGTACGGGGATGGGTTGGTCACGAAAATAAAGGCGTTGCCCTGGGTGATTTGCACGGTCGCGAAAGGTACTAGCAACCCTTTCCTTCCGCAAGCACGGTCGGATGGCGAAACGAGTGCAATTGTGTCGGAGAGTCCAGCGCAGTAGACAGATACACCCATCGTGGAGCTTGGAGGCACTATGGTATCGTCTTTCACGAGAATCTTGCTCACTTTCGAAGAACTGTCTTCCGGCGTCAAATGCGAGAAGGGGGAGAGTTCAATTTCGGCGGCGGCAAAATGGATGACGGCATCGTTGCGGGAGAGAAAATCCCACCCCAGGATGACGTCATGAGAGCATGCGGGAATGATGATGAATTGGGCGACATTCAGAACGTCCTGAACAACAACGCGAGCTGTGAACCCTGCTGTAGGATGGATACGATGCAAACCGGCGGTACGAAGGGACAATCCAGAAATTGGCGTCGTCACTTTACGAAGCAAGCGGCAAAATTTTTCGTCCATAACAGATACTGCAGCTCCTGTGTCAATAAGAGCAGATGCGTGAACACCGTCTACAAGCACGTCAATGACATTAGATGGGCGGCTCTGAGGGCTTACACAATGCGATAGCATCGCAGTCCTTGCCTCGGGGACTGCGACGACTAGTTTTCCCGCTCGTGAGCAGCTGAACTTGGCCGCATGGGGGACGGGGAACGACGTCGTGGAGACGGTGACCTACGAGAAGATGAAGCTAGGCGAGTTGGCGGTGGCATAGACGGCGTTTCCTCGTGATAGGTACGCCTGATCTGGCCAGCAACAGGCGACGAGATATGGGGCGTCTGTACGCGAGTGCAATAACGTGCTACGTGGCCGGCGTAACCGCCGGCAAAGCAAATGGGCCGGTTGTCGGATGTGCGCCATCGGTTCGCCGGGGTAGGTCTTGTCCATGACGCAAGAGCCGATGGACGGAACGGTGGCTGGAAAGGCTGCAGGGGGTGCTGGAGCTGAGTCTGAGAGGTCACGTCAACATACGTAGCCGGCATACCCGCTGCAAAGGATGGAGGTCGTGCGGCAGCTTCGGCGTAAGTCAGTGGGGCGGGCGCTTGAACGACTGGAGGCGGCCTCGCGACCACTTGGGTGTAACTTGGGGGTACAGGAGCCGGAAGCTGTTGTGGGTGGTACGCAGGCATGACCTCCGCTATTTCCTGCTCAATCGCTCGGCGGATGGGGGGGGAAATGGTAGTGGCCGATTGTTGAGCAGCCGGTGGGTGGGCAAAGGGCAGGAGAGAGAACTGCCGTGCGATTTCCTCACGTATGAAGGACTTGAGGTCTGCCAGCAGTGCCACCTGGTCACAGCTCGCCTCCAAGCCTGCAAGCCCTGCATCTCGTGGTGTGGAGCAACGGGTGATCGAACGCTGCCGGCGGAGCTCCTCGTAGCTCTGGCACAGCGTGATGACACTCAGCTACTGTGCCTGGGTTTTTGGCAAGCAGCATCATGAAGGCATCATCGGCAATGCCCTTCATGACGTTCCGGATCTTGTCTGATTCGGACATGCTGTCGTTGGATTTCTTGCATAGGTCCAGGACGTCTTCAATGTAACTGGTGAATGATTCACCGGCCTTCTGAGCGCGTTCGCGTAAGCGCTGCTCGGCTTGCAGCTTACGAACGGCAGGGCGGCCAAAAACGTTGGTGATAGCGGTCTTAAAATCGGACCAGGTTGCGAAATCAGACGCGTAGTTGTTATACCACATGCCGGCCACACCCGCGAGGTAGAAAACCAGGTTGCCGAGTTTACGTGCCTCGTCCCAATGATTGGGGACGCTGACGCGTTCGTACATGGCGAGCCAGTCCTCGACGTCGGTGCCATCCGCGCCGGTGAAGACAGGTGGGGCGCGGATGCGGGGGACACCGGAATATGGCGTCGGCGCAGGAGGAAGCGTTTGCTGGGCGGCGTCTTGTTGCATGTTTGAAGGCACGGTACGGGATCTAAGCTCCAAGGGCATCGAATGTGAACCGAAGATGTTTGAAGGGCGCAGCACTCTCCACCAAAATGTTAAGGCGTTTATTAGCCGGCCCACAGTGAGCAAGCACAATGGCGACAGTAACGGCCAAGCACGGGCTCTCAGCGCGAGCGGCGTCCTTGTTGGGTAGCCCCACTAGAAGGTACTCAGGAGTTCGACCCATTTCATAGTTCGGAGGCTTCGCTACACTATATATATATATATATATATATATATATATATATATATATATATATATATATATATATATATATATATATATATATATATATATATATATATATATATATATATATATTAATATATACATATATGAGATCTAACAGACAGTAATGCCAAGGAAAGTACAGGAGAAGTTATTAGAACCAATGGAATGTTAATAGGAAGAAAGAAAAGTGGATGAAAAAATAACCAGCAGTGAGCAGGAATCGAACCTACGACCTTAGAATAATGGATGATGGAGGGAAGGCCGCTGTGATAGCTCAGTGGTTATAGCATCGAACGCGTTATTCGAAGGTTGTAGGTTCGATTCCTGCTCACGACTGGTTATTTTTCATCCACTTTTCTTTCTTCTTATTTACATTCCATTGGTTCTGATAACTTCTCCTGTGCATTTCTTGGCATTACTGTCTGTTAGATCTCATTATTATTGTGTCAAAACATGGAAACACGAGCCGTTAGGTATACACTTCTTTCCCATATATATATCTATATATATATATATACACGAAGTGTCACAACCAGGAAAAACGAGGGAAGCGCGGATAGAAAAGGAAGACCACGTTGCTTCTAAAGCGATTCCCCTGATTGGGTACGAGCCATGGCGGTGGAATGGTGATAATCATCATACTCTGGTCGCGGACTCGGTGCACAATAAAAACCCACCCCTTCAGTTACCTTACCATACATAACGATTTGGTGGAAGGTGCTGGGTAGGACGAACCCAAAGACGGGAGCTTCACTACCAAAACTTCGTCGCAACCGCCACCTCGCGGCACTTCCACCTTCGCCGATCGTAATGGCCCAAGAGCAGCCATTTAATGCCTCGAGGTGAACTCCGATGGGTTCCGTGCCGTACTACAGAGTGCCACCAAACTTAAGTGGGACCTCAGGAGAAGAAGTCGACGTGTGGCTCAAGAACTACAAGTGGGTGAGCAGTAGCAATGACTGAGACTCAAACGAGCAGCTCAATCATGTTGTATTCTCGTTAACTGACACCACCCACATGTGGTACAAGAACCACGAGGACATGTTCACGACTTGGCATCGTTTTGAAGAAGTGCAGAAGTGCTTCGGTTATTCGGACGCAAAGAAGAAACGCGGAGAGCAGACATTGTCTTAGAGGGCACAGCTTCCAGGAGAAACTTGAATGACGTACATTGAAGAAATCTTGAAGCTTTGCAACATCATGAATGCAAGAATGTCTGAAGAAGACAAGGTTCGATAGGTTCTCAAGGGTATAGCAGAAGACGTGTACAATTTCTTAATTGGGAAAGACTACTTGAACTCTTTGTCCGACGTGATGAAGCACTGTCGTACCTTTGAATCCCTAAAGATGCGTCGAATTTCTCCGAAATTCGGCCGCCTGCCAACGTCCCCACTGTAGCTAGTGTTGAAACAGTGCCACCTAACGACCTTGCTTTGACCATACGGCAGATCATCAGGGAAGATCTGTTTCGATGCCAGCAGACCTATCATCGCCCCAGTGATTTTCAGGGTGCGTACGCAAGCGAACCAGAACGTGTATGGACTCCTGTTTCTCTTCCCCTATAGCAACCATCGATCAACGCATCAGATGCTTATGAATATCAAGGCACACGGCAGGCTGGATTCCCACATCAACTACCTCCAAGCTACGAACGAAGTTTTCACCCGCCTGTTTACCCAACACCACCTGCGTATAGTTCCCCTGAATTGCAACACCACTATCTCATGCCTTCCGAGAGGAGTCGCTGCTCTGAGCACCCACGTGCCCCTCGACCGATTCCGGTGTGCTACAACTGTGGCGTCCCTGGTCCCATCGCACGTTTTTGTGACCACCGCCCATATCAGCGACAGTCTTGGTACATGTCTCACCAACCTTCCGACCATGCACTCTCCACGTCACGGAAACCACGCGCACCTACCGGGTCACGCTACCCCTCGCTGGCCTCTGATTGAAGTTTGACGCGACCACCAGCTCCACATACTCCGCGATCGCCGTCGCCACGGCGACGCGCACGGACACCGCCGCCGGAAAACTAGTCGGTGTGGCCAGTGGGGGTGAGGCCGTGAGATCACAGGTGCTATCTACAGATATACCCCCGTCAGCGTTTATGTTGAAGAACAAAGTTCATGTGGTTGTCGATAGAGTGGCTACTATGGCACTTTTGGATACAGGCGCGATAGTCTCGGTGATGAGTGAAAATTTTAAGATCCTGCTAAGACCAAAAGTCATGTTTTGCCTGAACCGTCGGGTGAAATTTCGTGGTGTAAGTGGTGACGTGTTGTGTCCGGTGGGATATTGTACTGTGGACGTCTCGCTGGGTGGCAAGGTGTTTTGCACAGAGTTTGTGGTTGTTCCGCGGTCTACACATGACGTTATCTTGAATATCGACTTCTTGTGTGAGTGTGGGGCAACTGTAGACGGCAGAAGTGGGCACTTTTCTATACACGGTACTTTCCCAACGGCGCTCTTGGAAAATTCCTGTCCGGGGAAATGCATAATTTTCGCCTCCGTGGACACAATGGTTCCTGCATTTTCTGCTGTGTGCGTTCCCGTAACATGTTCCAGTAAAAACTGGGGCACGTTTGACGCCACACTCGAACCGATTCCCTTGGCATGCCTGAAAAAGAACATCCTTATTTCCCACTGTATAGTGTGAGTCCTTGATGGACATGCAGGTGTGTGGACAATGAAGAGTTTTATGGAACCTGCAGTTTTGCCAGGCGGCATGAAACTTGCAGTATTTAGACCCGAACCATCTACGACGTTGGTTGCGCTTGTTGATGCTGCAAGCCAAATTAACATCTAGGCTTAGAAGGTTCAGAGGATGCCCAATTACTACAAATGGTCAGGAAGTCACTTGACCAAAGCGAACGTCATACACTGCTCGACGTTCTATCTAAGCACTCGAAAGTGTTCAATTCCCCTTTTGAAAATGTCGGCATTGATCTGATGGGACCATTTCCACGCTCCTCAAATGGGGAACCGGTGGATAATTGTATGCGCCGACTACCTAACGCGCTACTGCGAGACGGCTGCCTTATCCTCCTCCACAGCAGTCCAGCTTTTGGAGTTCCTGTTGCATTCAGTCATCCTGCGACACGGGCCACCTCGTGTGATAATAAGTAAACGTGGACGACAATTTACCGCTGATAATGTGGAACCATTACTTCGTTTGTGTGCCTCCAAGTTCCGACGCTCAACTGCGTATCATACACAAACTAACGGCCTCACCGAGCGTACAAACCGAACGTTCATCAACATGTTGTCAATGTACGTCACCTCCGGCCACAAAAACTGGGATGAAGTATTACCATTCGTCACATACGCCTTCAACACGGCGAAACACGAAACGACAGGCTACACAACTTTCTATCTGCTCTACGCTCGCTCACTTCGACATACGCTGGACACTATCTTTCCTTTTGCCGTCCATGACAATTTAACAATTGCGGAAATATTGTGTCGTGTGGAAGAGACACGTCGACCTGCCTACTTACGTACGCTGGCAGCACAAGCGTCCTCCAAAACTTGCTACGACAGTCAACACCGGCATGTAACCTATGCCCCCGGTGATCTAGTGTGGGTGCGGACCCCAATACGCAGACATGGCTTGAGCCAAAAGCTACAGGCACACTACGCTCGTCCTTTCATGATACTTCACCGTCTCAGCGAGGTCAACTATGAAATTGCACGTGTCCCTACTAGTGGCCGACGTTCATGCAAGACAGAGGTGACGCATGTTGCCCGCCTGAAGCCGTTTACACGAAGGTTACAACAGTGACTCGCTCAGAAGGCTTCGTCTGAGACAGGAGGAATGATACGAAGTGTCACTACCAGGAAAAACAAGGAGCACGGGTAGAAAAGGAAGACGATGTTGCTTCTACTGCGATTCCCCTGAGTTTTGGGTACGAGCCATGGCGGTGGAAGAGTGATCATCATCATACTGTGATCGTGGACTCGGTGCGCATTGAAGCCCCCCCCCTTAAGTTACCCTACCTTAAGTACTATATATATATATATATATATATGTATATATATATATATATATATATACATATATATATATATATATATATATATATATATATATATATATATATATATATATATATATATATAGTGAAGAAGAAGATGTGCCTGCGGCGAGCTGCATCGCACACGCCCGGCTCTCTCGGCTCGTGCTTCGGCTCGCTGCTGTGCTGATCTCTGCCGGACGGTTCTTCACGCTGTCTTGCCGTTGTCGTTATCGACTAATAAACCTCGTAACATTTGGTGGAGAGTGCTGTTTATCCCCGTCGCTACACCCTGAAACTTCGAAGCCGCACGCTACCGCCTGTCATGACTGACAACGCAAACCCATCGGCATCTTCGCCCCAGTTCAACTGCCCTGGCCATCCTAGGCTACGGGACCCGAAGGTCTTCAGCGGTGCGGATGGGACCGACGTGGAAGACTGGCTTGAGCACTACGAGCTGGTGAGCGCCAATAGAAAGTTGGATGAAGCCGACAAGCTTGGCCATGTCATATTTTATCTCACCGGCGTCGCAGAATTGTGGTTTAACAACCACAAACACAACATCCCCACATGGAGCGTCTTTAAGACGTCATGTGCTGAAGTGTTTGGTCAGCCGGCTGTCCGCAAGCAGCGGGCAGAACAGCGCTTGCGCGTCCGCTCTCAGCAGACTGGCGAAAATTTCACCAGCTATATTGAGGATGTCGTCGACCTTTGTCGACGCACGAATGACACCATTCCCGAGTCGGACAAGGTCAAACACATCCTGAAGGGCATCGACGATGGCGCATTTCAAACGGTCTTGGCTAGAAATCCGAGCACAGTTTCTGAAGTCGTCAGCTTATGTCAGAGCTACGACTAGTTGAAGAAGCAACGCTCTCTGACTCGAAAACCTCAGCGTGGTGGTGAGTAGCTGTCCAGTTTCGACACCATGCCTGATAATTCACCATTGCTTCAGCAAGTCCGAGCCTTCGACCGTGAGGAAGTCGCCCGCCAACTTTCTCAAGTGCCTTTTGCTCACGAGACCACCACCCGTCTACCCGCCCCACTTCGCACTGCTATATCGGACGAGGTTGCACAAGCTGTTCCCCTTGCGCACTACGAGCCACCTCTATCTAGCCGTGTCCACTGCCCGCGTGTCGCACAGCCGGTAGGTGCCCCTGTCGCCTATCCGCCAGCGATTCAGCCTGTGGCCGCGCCCCTAACGTATGAAGCGCAGCCTGTGGCTCCTCCTGTCACCTGTTCGCATAAAATTCAGCCCGTAGCCGCCCCGCTCACATATGCAGACGCTGTGCGTGGGCTTCTGCAACCGCCCTACACCACGTGCTCACAGCGCGCACACCTGGCTGCTTATACTACACCTTAGGCGGCACCACCTGTCGCCAATCCATGGAGGATGCCCGATAACCGACCGATTTGCTACGCCTGCTTCACTCCCGGACACGTTGCCCGCTACTGCCGCCGTCGACTTCAGACGTTCGGCAACTATGCCCGATCGTCGCAACCAGGCAGCCAACCATTCGACCAATACGGGCTGGTGTCGTCACCTCGCTATGCCCCTACTGACCGCCTTGACTTACAGCCGCAGTGCGCACCGTCTCCTCGTCGGCGATCGCCCTCCCCCATGCGTCACCGGCCCGGACCTTCCGAGCAGGAAAACTAAGCACCGCAGTTCAAGAGGCAAGAACCTCGCCGTTTTCGAGCTCTCTAAGCGCTCGCCCCTCTCCTGCTAACATGGTCGCAGTAACTATTGAAGGTTATTGTACTTTTGCCCTTGTGGACACCGGCGCAGCTGTTTCTGTTATTGCCGCTAATTTCTGTCGTTTATTGCGCAAAGTCACTACGCCGCTTTCGGGACTGTCACTCCCCACCGCAAGCGCACAGCAAGTAACGCCTCTCGCAGCCTGCACTGCAAGAGTGTCCATCGGAGGCAATCTTTACATCGTGTAAATTATTGTTCTCGCTGTGTGTTCGCATAACGTCATCCTCGGGTGGGACTTCCTATCCCGCCATAATGCCGTCATCGACTACGCTCGCGCCGAAGTTGAGTTTTCACCCTTGTGTGATGTCCCATTACTTGACGCTCTTCATCAGCCGGCGAAGTTGCTCGTTCATGAAGATACCGATATTCCACCTGGAAATTTTGCCCGTGTTCCCGTTTCATGCAACGCCTACACTGACGCTACATGCCTTTTTATGCCTTCCGATATCTTCAAGAGTCGTCGAGCTCTGCCGCTGCCTTTCGCAACAATTGACCTTGCCACCAAAAGAAGCAATATGTTCGTAAGCAATCCGCTTCCTACACCTGTCACTTTGCTTGCGGGGGAGTGTCTCGGCCACGTGCAGGATCTCGATCCTTCGGCTTTGGTTGATGTCCCGGATGACTACACTGACCACCCAAAATCACTGTCGGCACTCGAGGAGTCGTCCAATGAAACGTTTTTTAGCGCCTTTGCCAACACTCTCACTCCCACCGAACATGCCGACCTGCTGGATCTTCTGCAAGAGTTCAGGAGTTTTTTCGATGTGTCGCAGCCTAAACTGGGCCGCACGTCACAAGTCAAACATCATGTTGACACCGGCCTACACCAGCCACTGCGTCAAAGACCATACCGTGTCTCCGCTGAAGAGCGCCGTGTCATCAATGATCAAGTCGATGATATGCTTCGTAGAGACGTCATTCGACCATCTCACAGTACCTGGCCTTCTCCTGTCGTCCTCGTGCGTAAGAAAGACGGATCTATCTGATTTTGCGTGGGCTATCGTCGTTTGAACAAGATAACCCGCAAGGACGTCTATCTTTTGCCGCGCATTGATGACGCCATCGACACCCTTCACGGAGCGAAACTTTTCTCGTCGCTAGATTTGCGGTCTGGCTACTGGCAAGTCCCAATGACTGAAGCCGATCGCCAAAAAACGGCATTTATTACACCGGACGGACTATACGAGTTTAACGTCTTGTCCTTTGGGCTTTGTAACGCACCTGCCACGTTTGAACGTCTTATGGATAATACGCTACGTGGCCTCAAGTGGAATATGTGCCTCTGTTACCTCGACGATGTCGTGGTTTTCTCCTATGATTTTCCTACGCACCTACTTTGCCTCAGGCACGTTTTTACTTGCCTGACCAACGCTGGCCTGCAGCTTAACCTGAAAAATGCCGCTTCGCTGCACGCGAGCTCGTCATACTAGGCCACATCGTGTCCAAACACGGCGTATTACCTGACCCGACAAAACTTCTAGCAGTCGCAGAATTTCGCAAGCTGACGACCATGAAAGAACTTCGCAGTTTTGTAGGTCTATGCTCGTATTTCCAGCGATTTCTTCGCAATTTCGCCCCTATCATGTCACCATTAACCCAGCTTCTTCGCGGTGACGTGAACCTCTCCTCCTGGTCCCCTGCATGTGACGTTGCCTTCACTACTCTACGCCGTCTGCTCACCTCCCCACCTATTCTTCGCCACTTCGACCCGACGGCTCCTACCGAAGTGCACACCGACGCCAGCGGCGTCAAGCTAGGCGCTGTCCTCTCTCAACGAAAGCCCGGCTATTCAGAATACGTTGTAGCCTACGCTAGCCGCACTCTGACGAAAGCCGAAACTAATTACAGTGAGACAGAAAAAGAGTGTTTGGCTCTGGTGTGGGCGCTTGGAAAATTCCGGCCATACTTATACGGCTGCCCGTTCGATATAGTAACTGATCACCACGCGTTTTGCTGGCTCTCAACTTTGAAAGGCCCTTCTGACCGCCTTGCGTGATGGGCACTCCGCATCCAGGAGTACGACATTCACGTCGTATACCGCTGCGGACGCAAACACTCTGACGCTGATGCGCTGTCCCGCTCACCTTTATCACCAGATCCGACGTATGGAAACACTCGCCTCGAGACCTTGTCATCGCTAAATCTCGACTTGGTTGCCACCGAACAACGTCGTGACCCGTGGATCGCATCTCTTATCGAATATCTATCTGGCACGCCCAGCCTTCCAGTATCTCGATCCCTCCGACGTCAAGCTTTCCATTTCGCCATCCGCGATCAACTCCTTCATCGACGCAACTAGGCTCCCGATGGCCGCCGGTGGCTACTGGTCATTACACGCACTTTACGATCAGAAGTATCTGCCTCTCTTCACGACGATCCACAATGTGGCCACACCGGGGTGTTCAAAACATATGAACGCCTTCGCCATCGCTATTACTGGCGCGGCATGTACAATTTTGTATGCAAATTTGTGCAGTGCTGTCCTGACTGCCAGCGACGCAAATCAACAGCGCCACAAGCGACTGGCGCTTTCCAGCCACTTCCATGCCCTGCCAAGCCATTTGATCGCGTCGGCGTTGACCTCTACGGCCCCCTTCCAGTAACATCAAATGGTAATCAGTGGATTATAGTGGAAGTTGACCACCTGACACGCTACGCCGAAACAGCCGCTTTGCTGAGCGCTGCAGCTCAGGATGTCGCCTCTTTCATTTTACGTCGCTTTATCCTTCGACATGGTCCACCTCGAGAGCTCCTTAGTGACAGAGGCCACGCTTTCCTCTCCGAGGTCGTCGAAACTCTGCTTTCGGAATGCCACGTCATTTATCGGAAAACGACAGCATACCACCCGCAGACTATCGGGCTAACGGAACGGTTCAACCGCACGCTCCCTGATATGCTCTCAATGTACGTAGCATCTGATCAAAGCAACCGGGACCGTGTTCTCCCATACGTCACATTTGCATATAACACCGCAATTCAAACCACCACGGGATTCTCACCTTTCTTTCTTCTTTATAGACGCGAGCCTTCCCATACAATCGACACCCTACTACCCTACCATCCTGATGCTTCCGAGTGCCCACCTGTCTCCGATGTTTCTCGACAAGCCGAAGAGTGCCGCCAGCTCGCCCGTGTGTTCACCTGAATAGAGCAGCAACGCCAGAAAGAACGCCGTAGCACCGCCCTTTCATATCTCAGCAATGCCCCAGGGTCTCTTGTGTGGCTCGCCATTCCACACCAAGCACCGGGACTCTCCTCTAAACTTGTCCCCCGGTACGAGGGGCCTTAAACCGTTTTGTAGAAAACCTCTCCGGTTAATTTCTTAATTGAGCCAGTTTCCAGATCAGACGACATGCGCCGGCGCGCATGTGACATTGTCCATGTTTCCCGACTGAAACCATACCATGAGCCTCTGCCTGAAACTTTTAGGTCGCCAGGATGGCTCCTTTTTCAGCGGGGTCGATTGTGAAGAAGAATATGTGCCTGCGGTGAGCTGCATCGCCAACGCACGGCTCTCTCGGCTCGTGCTTCGGCTCACTGCTGTGCTGATCTCTGCTGGGCGGTTCTTCACGCTGTCTTGCCGTTGTCGTTATTGGCTAATAAACCTCGTCACAATATATATATATATATATATATATATATATATATATATATATATGCTGCTTGCACACGTGCGGGCATTTGTTACTGCAAATAGAACTGAGCGAAAAGAGGAAATTTTATTCTCAGTGCGGCGAAATGCGTTTATTGCCAAGGCTGAAGGCACACGCACATAATGCAAATGTTCAAGGGCTTCACAATTTTCTCATAGATTTGAAGGTGTCGGTTGACATCTGTGGCGTGAAAATGCAATCATGTCACGATGAAAACATACAGGACCTGACACGTCAACGTGGGCTCGTGCTGGTCGCAACCCAGCCTCGTCAGATTGCACTCATCCGACTCATCCAATAAATTCCAAAACAGGCCCGCACAGAGACCTTTCTCATCAATAGAAAATAAAATCTGTTCATTTAGAACTTACACGAAGTGTAGCATCTTGATGCTAGGGCGCCTAAGGCTGCCTTCCTTGAAGCTCTGTTATGTAGCTAAGTATGCATCAGAACTAATGACAGGAACTTCTGAACTGACGTCCTGTAGACACAAGTGGCACTCTTTACGCTTGGTCATTTTGTGTGAAACATATCTAGCTAAATGGTACACGACCCTGTCATCTGGTGAACCCCTGAAGTATCTGTGCTCATTGCTCATTGGGTAAGGAGTAATGCACATCGCAATGATGTAATTTCCAGAAGCCTTACTTCAATATCAGTGTGCAAGCTAGCTCTTTTTTACCTGTGAGCTTCTTTAATGGTCTTGAATGTGTCTTCCACAGGAACGAGCACGGCATTTGGTTCCCCGAAGGCAGAACAGAATCGTACCCGATTTTACACCCGGGCACGAAACAGCGTAACATGGTTCATACACTTGCCAGCACGTCCACGAATGACTGCGGGTACTCGCGCAAACGTTACCAAGCACACTGCAGTGGGCTATTTACAACGGTCGTCCAGCCGTCCGTGTCTGTCACGGCTTGCCGCATCTTGCCAGGCAAACTCCATCGTGCACGTCCGCACGCGGAGCGCAACGGGACAGCGTCAGGCGGAGCTCCACAGTTTGAGAACTGGCAGGATCTATTAACGTTAGTGGGATCAGCAGCCGGAGCGCCCTACAAATTGAAGCGAGGCGGCGAGTGCGGACGAGACCCGGATGCTGGTGGCGGCGCTGTAGTCGCATGGGCTGGCTGGCGGGGCTGCCGCTGGTGCTTCGTGCGCTTCTTGTGACGGCCGCACGCACGGGCAGATCAACGCACGTAGCAATCAACCTAGACCCCCGCAGTTCTTAATTGTCATTGATTGCCTGTAATTTTATAACCTTGTTAAGACCGTAAGCTCGGGCAAAGATGACCTTAACAGATCTAGTGCAAAAATAGTTCTCTTCTGAGTGCGCAAGATCCTCCTACTCAGAAAGCCAGGGTTCCTGCAGTGAACTCATTGAGAAAGGAACCCGGTATCAGCTGAACACATTCGTGGTATTCCTGCAGAGCACAGAGAGTTGGTAGAGTAGAAGAGCGATGATCATCTAATACAATATTTGACTGGTTATGTTGCTCGAAATCAACTTTCTGAAGCGTTATGACTGCATGCCCTGTAAGACCCTTCTTTTGGAAGCCAATAATACGGGAAACAGAAACACTGAGTTCACTGTGACATGTGACAAGGGAGGCTTGTTGTATCTCTTACAATAGCTTTTTAAGGCAGCTAAGACATCTTCACTGTGTTTTTCAGCCGAGAGAAACTCTGCAGAGAAAGTACAGTGGATGTAAAGTTGCTGGTAAGTGAGAACTTTTGTAATGCCCTAGGTTGCAGCCAGCATCCAGACGCGCTCGCGACACAGTTGACCAAGTTCTATGTGCTGACGATGCTGTATATGTAATGAGGATGTTTGATGTTTTGTGGCGCAAGGGCCATTTCGTGGCCAAAAAGCGCTAGTTCATGTTACAAAAGATATGGACAATGATTGTGATCAGCGGCTGTATATGGGCCATGAAATCCCTCGCTCTTAGGCGGGTAAAAACATGGAAGTAATAAAAACATCACCATGCCGTGAAAATTGTGTAGTGTTCATGCATCACAAAAGTTTGATGATGATGTTTGATGTTTCGTGGCGCAAGGGCCATTTGATGATGATGATGTGTAAGGCTTAATGGCGCAAGGGCCAATTAGTGGCCAAAAGCGCCATTTCTGTGACGAAATATGTGGACAATGATATGTTGTGTGGCTGTATAGGGGCCTTAAAATTCCTCGCGCTAACGTGGGTAAAAACATTATTAAAATCATGGCGATGGCGTGATACGGAGAGTAAAAGTGGGTGACAAAAGGTTTCGATAATGAAAGCATGAGTAAATCTTTTTTTTTTGGCACAAGCACAAATCCTTTATTAGCGCCCTTGTGTCCAAGAGCCGAGAGGCAAGTGCTTCTCAATGTAGCCACTGCAGCAGCAACCTCTCTTGAGAGGTCACGCAAACCAATGCCTGGGTATATTACATGGTAAAAACCAACATCTCTTAAAAAAGCTAGCAATGGTTTATGGGTGAAAAGTGGTTCCCTACCGACGAACATTGCGGGGTGTAATAGTATATGTTGTCGGTAGGATAACGGAAAGTGTTGTCCTTTTAGAGTGTCTAATTGTTTACACTGGATTAAAACGTGAAGAACTGTTAATGCCTCACCACATCTGTCACACAATGGTGGATCGCCACCGGACAAAAGATATGAGTGTGTCGCGTATGTGTGTCCTATCCTGAGCCTTGTTAGGGTTACCTCTGTTAGACGTGATTTTGATACTGGTGGCCAATGGCCAAGGTGTGGCTTGATAACGTGTAGCTTGTTTTGTGTGTGTCTATCCCACTTGCTCTGCCAGTAGTCCCTGAGCTTTCGTTTGAGAGACGGCTTAAGATCAAGGGGCGGGATCGATATGGGTGTAGTAGCACTGATTTCGTGGACGGATGCAGCAAGCTGATCCGCCATCACGTTGCCTTCGATCTCACGGTGCCCTGGCACCCAGTCCACTACAACATGTTGTTTGAGTGTGTAGAGTGTGCATAAAATAGAGTAAAGTGAGACGAGGACTGGGTTTTTTTGTTTTTTAAGACTGTGCAGAGCCGTTACCACACTGAGGGAGTCTGTATAAATTACTGCTTTTTGTATTTGTAATTGTTTGATGTGTTTAGCTGCCACCAGTATCGCGTAAGCTTCCGCTGTGAAGATACTTGTGCGTGGATGTAGAGGGCCAGCATCCGAAAAGGATGGGCCGACAGCAGCGTAGGACACAGAGGAATTAGTCTTGGAGGCATCTGTAAAGAACTCAGGACGTGTGTATTTGTGTTGAAGTTCTAGGAAGTAGTTTCAGACATGGGCAATAGGTGCATGTTTTGTAACTTCTAGGAAAGACACATCGCAGTCTATAATCTGCCACTGCCGTGGTGGCGGGTATACTACAGGAGCCATTAAACTGTGTTCAAGTGACACTCCAGTTTTCTCAGCTAGACCCTTCAGGCGAACTGAGAAGGGCTGCCTCATCGAAGGCCTGTTTTGAAACAGAATAGAGCTCGACAAATCATTAATAGTGGAGTATGAGGGGTGCTTCTTGTCTGCTTTCACCTTAAGAAAATATACAAAGGATATGTAAGTTCTTTGTAGATGAAGCGACCATTCATTTGACTCATTGTAGATGTTTTCTACAGGGCTGATGCGAAAAGCACCCGTAGAGAGGCGCATGCCCAAATGGTGCACGGGATGCAGCATCTTCAAAGCACTTTGAGTCGCAGACTGATAAACGACGGCCTCATAATCTAAGCGGGTGCGAATGAGGCTTCTATACAGGTTCATGAGACATTCCCTGTCACTATCCCACGTAGTACGTGACAACACTTTTAAAACAATCATGGCTTTTAAACATTTTGTTTTTAAATATTTGATGTGTGGCACGAAGGTCAACTTGTTGTCCAAGATTAAGTATAAGAAGTCATGCTCCACATTGACAGACAGACGTTGACCATTCAGTTCAATGTCAGGTTCTGAGTGCACACCTCTCTTTCGGGAGAACAAGAAGCACGTGCTTTTTTCTGGGTTCAGCCGGAATCCGTTTTCCTCTGCCCATTTGGAGACCTTGTTTAAACATAACTGAACCTGCCGCTCACACATTGCTAGGTTGCATGACTTAAAGCCAAGCTGGTCGTCATCGACATATAAGGAACAGAACATGTTGTGGGGGATGGACAGGTGCAAGGAATTCATTTTGATAATAAAAAGTGTACAACTAAGTACACCACCTTGCGGTACTCCCGTTTCTTGCACAAATGTTTGGGAGAGAATACTGCCCACACGGGCACGGAATTTTCAATTGGACAAGTAACTCTCAATTATGGAAAACATTCTACCGCGCACACCCAGGTGAGACAAGTCTCTTAATATGCCAAAACGCCATGTTGTGTCGTAAGCCTTCTCGATATCGAGAAACACCGAGAGGAAGTGTTGTTTGTAGACGAAAGCGTCTCGGATCTGTGCCTCGATACGCACCAGATGGTTGGTGGTGCATCTACCCTCTCGAAACCCACACTGGAACTGGTCAAGCAGATTCTGTGTTTCAAGAAAATGTAAAAGTTGGCGGTTTATCATTTTTTTTCAAAAAGTTCACAAAGGCAGCTGGTTAGTGCAATGGACCTATAACTTGAGACTGAGGAAGGGTCCTTGCCCTGTTTCAAAATAGGGATAAAAATAGCCTCTTCCCAGGAAGCAGGGATGGTGCCAGAAAGCCACATAGCATTGTATGGAGATAGTAAAGTTTTTCGCGTTTCAAACGGCAGGTTTTTCAACATTTCATACGTGACCCGGTCGTAGCCTGGGGCAAAATTACTGGAAGGGTTAAGTGATGCTTGTAGCTCAGCTAAGTTAAAAGGTTGGTTGTATGCGTCGTCATTTGTGCACTTGTATTCTAGTTTCTGCTTTTCTATCCTTGCTTTATATCTTTAGAAAGCTTCAGTATAGTGTGACGAGCTAGACACTTGCTCTTTGTGTGCACCGAGGAAGTTCGCCTGATTTTTCAGGCTGTCACCCTGTGTGTTTACGAGTGGGAGTGAGTGTACTTGTCTTCCTGCTACCCTACGAACTATGTTCCAGAATTTAGCCTCTTGTGTATATGAATTTATCCCTGATAAAAACTTGTGCCAGCTTTCTCTTCTGGCCTGCCGACGCGTTCTCTTGCCTCGAGATATTATTTTCTTAAAGCTCTCAAGGTTTTCCGCTGTCGGCGAGTTCCGCAGCAACCTCCATGCCCTGTTCTGTTCCTTTCGCGCATTCTGACACTCATTGTTCGACCACGGGACGTGTCGTTTGCCGGGCAGTCCAGATGTTTGTCGAATGCACTTGGCTGCTGCGTCAGTGAGAAAAGCCGTGAAGTACTGCACAGCCTCATCTATGCCTAATCCGCATATGTCAGTCCAACTTGAGTGAGTAATCTTTTGAAATTGTTCCCAGTGGGCTTTGTTTACCAGCCATTTGGGAACATGTGGAGGACATTCATATATTATTGGTGTGCTCAAAACTAAAGGAAAAAGGTCACTTCCGTATGGATTATTTATGACTTTCCACTGAAGTAATAGTACAAGTGAAGGAGATGTGATACTGAGGTCTATGGAAGAGTAAGTTTTGTTAGCAAGGTTATAGTATCTTGCCTCTTTCCTATTCAACAGACAAGCCCCTGGTGAAATGAGTAATTGTTCAAGGAGACGACCTCGTGCATCACAGCGAGAGTCACCCCACAGACCATTATGTGCGTTCAGGTCCCCAAGGACCAGATAAGGTTCAGGTAGTTCGTCTAATAAAGACTGGAATTGAAGTTTTTCAAGACGGGGGTGGGGAGGTATGTACAAAGAGCAGACAGTGACGACTTTGTTTAGAATAACTGCTCGCACAGCCACCGCCTCGAGGGAAGTTTGAAGGGGTAATTGTGTACATGTTATACCTTGACTAACTATAACCGCTACACCACCTGATGGTGGCATGGCATCATCACTATCCTTTCGGAAGATTACATAGTTACGTAAAAAGTTTGTGTTTGTTCGTTTTAAGTGTGTCTCTTGTACACACAGCACTCTAAGATTGTGTTCATGAAGGAGTACTTGTAAGTCATCGAGGTTTCGAAGAAGGCCTCGGATGTTCCACTGTAATATTTCTGTCTGCATATTTAAACAAGAGATGCTGCTGTGTGTACAAAGAGTATCCTGTGTTGGAGTGAGCTCGTTAATTCAGGTGGCAGGACGGTCGTCCGGCCCCGTTATTGGTTTTTTTTATTTTTCTTGGTGCGCTCCAAGGAACCGCGCCGCACTTTTGGTACCAAGGGTACCGTTGTATCCATTGCCTCCTTAGAGGCACTGGGTGCCCGCACATGCGAGCAGGTGGTTCGGATTTTAGGCCTAGCCTGGTGAGGGGAGGCCTTGAGACCAGAAGACTCTGGAGTCTCCGGCCTCAATTCGCTGGGAGGCGGAGTAGACTGAACTACTGCCGCCTTGGGGGCAGGCGCCACAGCCGACGGTTCGCTCTGCGCTGGCCGAAGGAGTGGCAAGAGCTGGTGCGGCGTTGCCCCCTGACGCGCCGCATCAGCATATGTAGCGCCGTAAAATGGCGACACTCTTCGTCTTGCTTCCTTGAATGTGATGAAACGGGGTGTTGAACCAGCAGGAGTTGACACGGCGAACGAAAGCTTTATTTAGCGCAAGGGCTAACTGAATGCAAGCTTGTGATCACAGCAAGTCTTCTTCCTTTTCTGTACTCGAGCTCTATGCCCACTGCCCTCGTTACACTCACCCCCGGGCGATGAGGGAGCCATCCTGGCGACCTAAGGACAGGTGTACACAGAAGGGTCATGGTATGGCTTGAGCCGAGAGTTGTGTACGATTTCTTGTCCCCAACGGTGCTTGTCCGGAGATGCATCCAGCGGCTCGACCAGGTAGTTGACAGGGGATGTTTGGCGTACAACTCGATAAGGGCCATGGTACCTGGACGAAAGCTTGTGGAAGAGTCCTAAAGAAGCAGAAGGAATACATAACCACACCAGTGAATTCGGAGCAAAACTCATAGGCGTGGTTGACGCGTCATGGCGATGTTTTTGGCGCGTCTGGTCATGTGACGTGAACGCACGAGCAAGCTTCCGACATTCTTGAGCGTGTGCTGCTGCTCGAGAAACGGTAGTCATCTCTGAAGGGTCCGGTCGATAAGGAAGAATAGTATCCATTGTTGATGATGGCTCGCGTCCATAAAGAAGAAAGAAAGGCGAAAATCCAGTGGTGCTTTGCGTTGCAGTGTTGTAAGCATATGTCACAAAAGGCAGTAGGCTATCCCAATTTGACCGGTCGGATGAAGCGTACTTGGCCAGCATATCCCCAAGTTTACGATTAAAACGCTCTGTCATCCCATTAGCTTGCGGATGATAGGCTGTGGTAGTGCGGTGTATGATGCGACACTCGCTCAACAACGCTTTGATGGCATCGGAGAGAAAAACGCGGCCGCGGTCGCTTAGTAATTCTCGAGGTGCTCCATGCCTTAAAACCAGGTTTTGCAGTACAAAACATGCAACGTCTTTTGTGGTATCAGAAGGTAACGCAGCTGTTTCAGCGTACTGTGTTAGGTGGTCGATAGCGACAATAACCCAGCGGTTGCTACTCGAAGTATAGGGAAGCGGACCGTAAAGGTCGATTCCGACACGATCGAAAGCTCGTGCTGGACATGGCAACGACTGCAAGGGACCTGTGGCATGCTGAGTGGGAATTTTGCGTCGCTGGCAGGTAAGGCAAGACCTTACGTAACGGCGAACGAAATGGTACATACCGCGCCAGTAGTACCGCCGCTGCAAGCGAGTGTATGCTTTTAACACACCAGCGAGGCCACATTGCGGTGATATTTTTTTATATTCAATGTGATGATTTCTTTTTCTTTTTTTTCCAAAATGAACAAGACCGTTAGTATGCGGCATGATTTCCACCACAGTTCACACAGTGTGATGGTTCTTCGCAATTGTCAGAATTGTGGCCTGACACTCCACATTGTGCACAAGTTTGGTGACCACAACAGCTTTGTGAGCAGTGGCCATACCTCTGGCATTTAAAACAACGACGTGGGTTAGGTATGTATGGTCTGATCGACGTCTTCGTGTACCCTGTTTGAATACTTTCTGGCAGATTACTGGAAGCGAACGTGAGTATGAGGTGCGTTGTTGGTGTTACCTTGTCTCTTCTAATGATGATCCTTTGTACATTGGTCTCATTCTGACTCTTCTACCCCTCCAGAAGTTTTTCTTTGGTCAAGCCGAGCAAATCAGCATCAGATACTACTCCACGGGTTGTGTTCATAGATCTGTGTGGCGTTACAGTGATCGGAGTGTCACCAAAAGTTGAAATATTCTGTAGCTTCTCAAACTGTTCTTTTTCTCTAACTTCAAGGAGGAGGTCTCCGCTGGCCATTTTGATAACCTTGTACCCGGCTCCAAGAGTTTCTGTGAGACATCTGGCAACTACAAAGGGGGATACAGTTCTGGCTTGCTTGCTGCTTATCTCACTATGTATAACATAAAAATGGGGGAAGTTTTCGTTTGATTGGTTGAAAAAGCCTAAGTCTTCGGTGCGTACGCGCTTTAAGGCGGTACGATCACTTATTCAGGGAAACGCTCTATGCATGCCAGTTTAATTTTCTTCAGAAGCGCTGGCGGCCACCCACCACAGAGCCCAACGAGGGGACGCTACAAGTTTGCGGATGCTAAAACCTGCAGACGCCAACCGTACAACGCTACTATAACGCAATGTGCCTAGACCAAGGTAGGCTATTTGCACAGGGTTAACCCTAGCCGCCAGGAAGTTTGGAAGTAGACAGAAGAGAGTAAAAGTCAGGACAAATAAATAGTGAGATATAAAGACGAAATTGTAGGGAGAGAAAGATAGGAAAAGACAACTGCCGATTTCCCCTGGGTGGGTCAGCCCAGCGATGCCGTCTACGTGAAGCTGGGGCCAAAGTGGTGTGTTGCCTCTGCCGGGAGCCTTAAATGTTCGATCACCCAGCGTCGGCTCAGCCCCCAGGATCCCCTTTTCCCCGGACATGGCAAAGCCACGCACGGCTAGGCGTGGAAGGGAGTAGAAACTCCCCCGTTAGCTCGGGTCCGTGGTGTTGCTACACACCAAACGCCTACTTGCGCAGGCGCCACTGCGGGGCACTATATATGTAAAATGGCTCAACGAATTGCAACATGAATGGTGTAAAAAGAAATTGCATACGAAGATTAGCCGTGGCTCTTATTGCCTCTCTGGTTGCAGCCATGTACTTTGAGAGTAGTGTGGTGTTTTATGCCCATAAAATTTTTGTTGCTAGTCTTGTTCTTATTTTTTACAATGTCACAAAACTTTGCTATCTCGGGTCAGTGATACAGCCACGCCATAGCGGCATCGTCTTGGGATAATTAAATCCCAACCTCTCCGTGGATATGTGCAAACGTAAATGAAACCACTTGTAATGAAATCGATATAGGTCATGTGTTCTGAATGTGTTAGTACATACGGCGCCGCAGTTGCTTGGTTTCATCGGACTTGTGAATGCGATTGAGACATAACGTATGACACATGTCAATGGCAAATGAATTTGACAATCTAACCATTAAATTTTCCACGTCTACAGTGTTTGCGAGCATTTAGTTTACCAATCGGCCGCATCGCCCTGCGCCCATTTTCTTCACCTGCTGTGTCAGCTTCATTTTCACGCTAGCTTAAAACGTCCGCCTGTCCAGGTTTCTCTGCGCTTGTCTTACCTCAGAGGAAGTTTTCAAAAACATGCTAAACGACTCCGCGCTTCCTTTTTTTTTCGGAGAAACACCTAGCGCACACGGTTTTCTCCGCATTGCTCAGGCTCTGCGTTTCGCGTTCCGTACAGCCCCCACGCTGGTTGCGCCATTTCGCGGTGTCTGCGTCAGAGTTCACAACCGCGCGCTCTCACCGATTCCACTACCGCCTTCTAGAAATTCTAGAACACTGTAGTATAAGTCATAGAGTTTCATACAATAATATCATATGAAAATATATGGTATATGTGTTCTGTGGTGACGTTGACCACGTGAACGGGGTAGGCGGTAGTTTTGAAAAAGTTCGGTCATTCGTTTGGTGCGCACGGTTAGTTGTAAGACCCCAACACGGAGTGTATGGTGTCGGCGGGAACAGTTGTTGAGGTAGGAGAGTTAGCGGAAGCGGCCGGATAGCAGGATTGGGGTAGAACTTCGGCTGTCGAGCATTCGGTCCGATGGTCGGGCGATGGCTAAGGAGGTTATAAAAACCACGGGCGAGAGTGAGCAGGTACAGTGCGAACAATGCAAGTGCTGCTGCTGCCTGGACTAGACAGCCTTCACGAGTTTGGCCGATGTGGAGAAGGGGAGCTTGATGTGCAGGCTGTCCGAGGCATTGAAGGCGGCAGTGCGGTGTATGGAGGCTAGCATTGAGGGGCTGAAGGGAAAGCTGAGAACGGAACTCTAAAAACAACTTGAAGCATCGCGTAAGCGAGTGGAGGCTACCGCGTGCCTATAAGAGAAAGTGAGAAGCAACTTTAGAAAAGAACGAGAAGGACGGACCGAGCACGAGCAGCGGTTAAAGGAGCTAATGGCGCTTTGCCCGGGCCCCGAGCGGTGTAGGATTGGAGGCGTGGGTAGCGGAAAAGGAAACAGGCGAGAAGGAAGGTCAGGGGGCCACAGTGTCTGGTCACATTATGGAGGTTCCGAGAACATACAGCTCTATGGCGCGGCAGTCCTCGAGCAGGGCAGAAATACAGGGAAAACGGCTTAGAGAGACACAGGTGAAACAAACAGGGGCGCCATCGCAAACAGAAAGCCAGTGAACGGAGCGTGGAAGGGTCCTAGTGGTGGGTACTCTAGCGTGGCCAGGGTTAGGGATATCGTCTTCACGACAGTGAAGGAAGATGGAAGAGTGAGGGTAGAGGCCAAGTCAGGGAAGTGCATGGTGAGTGCACTGGCCACAGCTCAGGAGGTCGTAGAGGACAGCATGGGGGGGCGAAAATCTCGTCTTTATTCATACTGGCCTTAATGATGTGCTGAAGGGAAAGACTCAGAACCTTCGGAGACAGTTGGAGGGTGGGATGTGTAAACTACGAGACGCCTCTCGGAGTGTGCATGTGATCATATGCACACTCCCAGAGGTCTGGAGGTGGTCTTCTGGTATGGAAAGGAGGGTAGTGGAGGCCAGATGTGTGATCAAGGGTATGAGCCGGCAGCTCGGATACAGCGTAATGGAGGTCAACCAAGACGTGTACGAGCTCGGCGCTCGCCTCTTTGCGCAAGATAACATTCATTACAGTGCTGTGACGGGCAGGAGGGTTCATAATGGAATGGGTCGTCAAGCCACAGCTTTTTTAGGAGGACCCAGAGCCCTGTGGCCAATAGTGTAGCCTAAAACAATTCTAAATGGACACCAATATTTAAGACATGTTGGGACCGTGGAAGAAGAAATCGACGTAAGCACACCGAGCTAAATCAGACATAGGCTATATTAACACGCACGGCGGCAGGAATAGGTTAAAGTTGGAAGAGATGTAAGAGCAATCAAGGCAGGAGAAGCTGATAGTGTATGGGTTGTGGAGAAACATCTTCGGGACATGGAGCAACCACCTAGTAATACGGACTAAGTATGGGAATATTGCAATATAACAAAATGCAGCAAAAAGAGTCGTGGAATTGGGGCATTTATACATAAAAGTATGTTTTGGCAAAGAGTCAAGCATGTTCACGAAAAATTTGTGGTTAAAAGGGAATGTAGCTGGGCAGATGACACTTCTTGGTTTGGAGTACTGTGGACAGGAGCAAAGGCCAGAGAGGAAAACCAAGCAATGGTAGAGTGTATAACAAATGACATTGAGGAATTCGGTCGAGAGTGCGAGATAATTATATGAGGAGATATGAATGCACAGATAGAAGATTTAGATGGGTATACTGACCCAACAGGCAACGTCCCCCCCCCCCTTCCAACGTCCTAAAACAAGTTCGAGTCTAACGTAGTCCGCTGAGAAAGGCATTTTTGATCACTTTCAACAGTACTTAGAAGTGTGAAAGACAAATAACATTGCAGATAGGAAGGATGCAGTCGACGGTAGATTATGCACTGATGTCACATAGAATGTATGATAAGCTCGGGGGAATGCACATATATGCATGTGGCTCGAGAAGTCTGGGTAGTAATCACAAACGTATCAAGCTAGGTTTTGGAAGGGCAATGAGAGTGGGAAGGAGATAAAATGAGCAACTATGGGAGAATTTTTATTCAGAAAGGCAAATGGAAATAGCTACTAAACAAATGAAGAAATTAATCGCTCTGGATAAGAAAACACTGTCGACGTACACAAATCTAGTTAGGCTGTTTGAGCTAGCGCTTGCTAAGGCACGGGACAAATCACCCCGGAAAAGGAGGCACGAACCCAAGAGTGGATGGGTTGAGATGGATAAGAGAGCCACAGCAAAACGTCAGGGAGCCTCTTGGGAACACAGACGTGCTCAGCAGTGGGGTGAACCTACAGACGATGTTGAAAGAAAATGGTACATCTTCCTAAGTTCTAGAACGAAAGCATCCCTTTTTATCAATGAAAAAATAGAAGAAAGGGGGCGCACTGTCTAGCAAAAGTACATAAAAAGGATAGAAAGGCAGCTGCAAAATTTTTTAACCACCTGAACAGTCTTAGAAATGAGACAAACCAATAGAGAAGTTTTTCACTACAGTTCAAGGTTTTAGGCAAGAAGAATACAAATATCTTGAATATATAAAAACAAGGGCGTAGGAAAAAATTCAACAAATAAATGCCCTATGCTCCTCAATAAAAGAGGATAGATCAAGTGGCGCAGTGGCTCCATTTTCACAACGACAGTGGGAAAGGGCTGAAAAGAAGGTTCCTAGTAGTACATCAACAGGCCCGGATGTCCACCACCTGTCCACCACGAAGTGCGTTTTTTCGAAGTCCTCGGTCGATGGTTTTTCTGGCACGCTTGCTACCTGCATGTTTTCCACGAAAGCAACGGCACGCGACACCGTGGCCCCACCAGACTCCATGACGACCACCTTGCCGCCCGCATCGGAGTCTGGCACAGGTGACCTTTCGCCCGTTATTGACTTCCCGACCTCGAAGTTTGCGCCTTCAACAACGTCCGATAAACGAGACTTAACCTCTCGTCTGGCCACTAGCGACGCGTGTCCTGCCCCCGACTGCCCATCCGCCAAGGTTCTCGACATTTGGGCTGAAGCAACCAGTCAGCCACGAGGTTTGTGTTTTCATCGTCCTCGGCTGACGACGCTGCAGGCATGCTTACCACCGGCTCGTCTCGGCCGACCTCCATGGCTCACAACACGGCTGACATGTCAGGTTCTACGACGGTAACTTCACCGAACGCCCTGGTGGCTACCACGACGATGGGCAATGTCACGCCCGCTATTCACCTCCCGGTTGCGGAACCTTCACCCTCCCCGATGTCCGAAGGCGACTGTCGACCAGCCTCAATCTTCTGCACGTCCTGCCAGCAACGACCACCATCGTCCTCGCAGTTTCCCGCAGCTGAAGTTAAAGCCACCAGCCATCAACCACGGCCAAGCTTCCAAGACGCTGCGACTTTGACTGACGCGCTTGAGGACGACGTACCCGGTCCGCTTCAGAGAGGGCTCACCAGGCATGCAACGCCTACGGTAGAGCAATCTAGGGGGTGTTGGCTGGAGGGCTGGACCTGCACGCCAACCCTCGTGCGCGGACTACTGGGGTCATTACACGAGCACAGGTGTCCCGTCCAATACTCCGGGCGAGCCCACGCTGACTGGGATCCACCACCACCATTCCCCGGAGCCTTTGCCTCCGGACGGCAACAACCAGACGTGTGTCCACAAGGCCAGCTCGTGTGTCACAACCGCGACGACGCTCATACCTCATACGTGTCTACCACCCATTACCCTACGTCGGCGACGACAACGTGCTGGGCGTAACACATTGCGGCAACTTTTGAGCCGCCCTGCTACGCAGCCACGAGTTGCTGTCACAGCCCTGAAGACGGCGCAAGCGCCTACTCGGCCTATCCGACGCAAGGTCCCACCACTAGTCGTGTACCCGACTACCCACCGTACACTTAGCGGCATTGTTAGGACACGTTCCTGCGTGCGTCGGCACGTCAATCTATACCGGCACGTCAGACGCCGCTCGACTTTGAGGTCTTTGTTGCGTCTACTCCAATGTCAAAACCCACGCTGCTTACCCTCTGCCGACGTTAGCAGCATGACCTCGCGACACACGGTCCACTCTCGGCCTGTCCGACCAGGTCATAGTGAGACCCGCTTGTCGGCAACCACAGCGACCCGGCACTTCCTTCTTCGTCCCTTGCGCTTCTCCCAGAGTCGCCCACCGGAGACAAACTGCTTACCGATGGCCCATAAACGTTGACAACCTGGACTTGCGAAATGAACACTTTATGGATTGTCGTTCATGTATATAGCATTTGTCGCTCTCTTTCTTTTTTCATATGCCTTCAAATCGCGCAAAGCGCTAGGGGGGGAGCCCTGTAGTGCCACCATCACCATCATCATTTCTTAATCACCACGCCGCGCCTCTCGCGCGGCTGATGCTAGCTCGAGCTGCGCGAGGATTAGAACAGGCTAGCGCACTTGGTGTGTCGGACGTGCAAAGCCACGCGGCTCCGCTTCAGGCGTGGAATAAACTGGCGAGAGAACGACACGACCACGTTGGCCGCCGTCCCGTTTTCCTGTCTCGCTACAGATAGATAGATAGATAGATAGATAGATAGATAGATAGATAGATAGATAGATAGATAGATAGATAGATAGATAGATAGATAGATAGATAGATAGATAGATAGATAGACAGACAGACAGACAGACAGACAGACAGACAGACAGACAGACAGACAGACAGACAGACAGACAGACAGACAGACAGACAGACAGACAGACAGATAGATAGATAGATAGATAGATAGATAGATAGATAGATAGATAGATAGATAGATAGATAGATAGATAGATAGATAGATAGATAGATAGATAGATAGATAGATAGATAGATAGATAGATAGATAGATAGATAGATAGATAGATAGATAGATAGAAAGATAGATAGATAGATAGATAGATAGATAGATAGATAGATAGATAGATAGATAGATAGATAGATAGATAGATAGATAGATAGATAGATAGATAGATAGATAGATAGATAGATAGATAGATAGATAGATAGATAGATAGATAGATAGATTGATAGATAGATAGACGGACGGATAGATACTCTTTCCCTCGGTTTGAGGAGAAGAATAAGCCAGCGTCGATAAGTGGCCTCGAAGCGAAGTGTCCAATTGAAGGTTGATAACGGCGACGGAAACAGTGTCGTCACTGAGATTGATTGATGATTCATTTGCGGGCTTTAACGACCCAAAACCACCATATGATTACGAGAGGCGTGGTGCCGTCACTGAAGGCGTTGTTGAAGTGAATTGTAGATGCGCTGTTAGGTGCGTCGGTTTCAGTTTTCCCAGCTAAATTAAGCTTTATGCATCGCTCCACGATGATTATCAGTGAGCGCTTTTCAAAAATTTCAAGGTGGCTATGAACAATTCGTAGGAACGTTTTCAATTCGTCCATTTGACTCAACAGGCTATAACCACTGGTTAAAAGGTTGATTGTGGTAATTTCCATAATTACTACCAAAATTATTGTTTGTAGACATCTGACGATGCATTCTGCCACAGGAAAGGCAACACCACAAGTAGTACGCAGATACTTCTTTTCTGTGAGTTTTTAAGAATATTGGAAACATTTCTTAAAACACACCAACTTCATTAGCGAAGAGATAGAATAAACATGATATTTATTGATGCGGAAATGCCGTAGGCCCATGTGCTCAGATTTGGGTGCACGTTAAAGAACCCTAGGTGGTCTAAATTTCCGGAGCCCTCCACTACGGTGTCTCTCAAATTCATATGGTGGTTTTGGGACTTAAACCCCACATATCAATCAATAAAGTATTTATTGGTAATAAATAAGTCACTATAGTGGTTCAACCTCCTAGTTCGGATGACCATTGGTTCTTGCTGCCACCCGGACACGGTTAAGCAGGGCTTGTTGCTGCACTGGATCAGAGCTGGACAGGGTTGCCTCCTACCCTACTAGTGTATACGATTATGATGATCCGATATACTGGTATTCTTTTGGCACTCCCAGACCATGTGGAATAAAGTGGCCGTCGGGGTGACGGAATTTACACAGCGTATTGTACATCGATGATGATGATGATGATGATGATGATGATGATGATGATAATGACCTCTTATGGATGGCGCTCACCCACAGAGGGGGATGGGCCAAGAACCGGGCGGCAGGATACTTAAATGAAACTAAAATGAAAATGAAGCCAGTCTGAAAAGTAGTTCAAAAATAATACTACCAAAAAAAACAAAAATATTTGCTGAGCAAGTGGTCAAACCACTTCCTGTTTTTGATAGACATAACTAAGAATTATAAACTAAAAATCTGAAAAGATTCGGGTTCACAAGCACGGTAATCTTTTAGTTGCATTGATGTAATCAAACACAGTGGAGCGTACATCCCTGTGGCAGTAACCAAATGAAGTTCCGCCAAGTGATAAAATTACTGGTAGATTTACTTGTATTCCTAGCTTTTATAATGGGGCTACTAAACAAAAGTCTATCTTTGACAATACATAAGGATTGGGAAATGCTGATGATTGTAGTCATCTCCATGCTACCTGCGATGCCTTATCTAATTTAGGGTCAGGTGGTAGTAGAGTGCGTCTACTCAGCCAGATGTGTTGCAGAATGTCAGTATACAAAAGGAGGCGCTAGGGATCGTCCTGGTCGGCAAGAACGTACGCTATCGAAGGGTGCTATGAGTGCCTTTTGCTCATATTTCTGTGCGCTATTGTCTACTCAATATTGCGGCACAAATGTCACTTTCGTCACTCCTATCACACTGTGGGATGTGACGATGTCGCTGCGCAAATGTACATGGCGACAATATACTGGTCATAATTATATTCGAACAACAAACACCTTCTGCCCCAACAGCGACAAAAAACGGCAAGTGTTGGTACTCGAAGCTTCACCCAAAGTGGTATCAATGAAAAATTACAGATGGCGTGCTTCTAATAATGGCCCAACTTCGGCCCTTGGTTTGCCGGAGCTAAAGGCGGAAAGTGAGCAATTTTCGTTGGGCAACACAAGGGGCCCTAAGCGTCAATGATAACGGAGGACCTCCATGACCCTACACCTTTAATCCATCTTAGAAGTACGGGGAAGACTTGCATTCACCCTTAGATTATGACACCCTCCCTCACCCCTTCCCCTATAAATACTTCAAGTCTCTTCTTAAACGAAGAACTGTGTTAAGTCCGCTGATTGGTCTGTATGGCATCAGGTGAGTGTTGGGCGCGAATAGATAAATGACCAGGAGCTGAGGCACTGGGCAACACCTGGAAATACTGAGACACGATCCAGCACTCTCCGAAGTAAACGTGGAAATGAGATGCCGGTCAATGTCACGAACTCGGAGAGTGACCGAACCTCTCACGGGCGATGGCCACGAGTTTAGTGGACAATAGCGAAAATTTCTTAGACAAGAAGGCTGTGGCTCTGCCTCACTCTGCCTTAAAATCTACGGAAAAAAAGAGAGCAAAGCTTCCGCTTTTGCTCTTCCTGCTTTTCCGTTTTTTGCCCATTTCTGTCATTAAGAACAGACACCTTCCAGCTTCTGAGCCCCAGCTGCTTTTAAGACAGAACATAAATATCTGCACTTTTAAAGCATATGTTCAGTAAATGAAGTGGAAGTACATACGGGGTGAACGTTGGTCGACGTAATTTTACAGAAACTACATCACAATTGAATGAGTACTGCCTAGGTAATAGGGTTTTTTGTGGACAACTGTGATTTGCAATACAGTGTGTTTACCCTTAAAATTATGCACGAGTAAGCAGAATTGTAATTTAAAAGTTTTACGTAAAATTTCGCCGCGTAGCTCTTTTTAGTTGCACGTTACATGCAACGTTATTTTTTATCGCTTTTTTGACCTATCTAGCCTTTCACCAGTATTGGTGATTCCCCTCGTAAAGTCATCCCCTATACATTGCACTGCTACACAGGGGATGAGGGTATCTCGAAATCCGGTGTGCGATATATATTTCAGCACACGGAATGCACCCGCCAAATGGTAACGTTTTGGTGCTGTATGGATGTTGAATAGATAAAGCTGTAGAAACATTTACAGCAAGGAAACTCAGCATGTATTGTCTTCTTCAATGTTGCCGAAACTTCTAGGGTTGATAAAATGCACATGCAAGAATATCCTCTATCTAGCTGTGTTTGCCATTATTGGCGTACGACATGCTCACAGCCACAACAACCAACGCCAGGAAGTCAGCTATCAAAAAGCGGCCTACCATGTAATCACGCTGAAATAGCATTTGCTCTACACATTAGATATATGCAGCGCCGATTTCATGTAAATCCCCGCCATCGACATCTGCACACTGTCACTGAACAAAATAGCAGCCAAAGACCTTCCTTCGCACCGTAAAAGAGCACACAAAGCGTGTGGTCTCGAAGAATCTGGACACGTGGGCACTGAACCGACGTTAAAGATCGGGTGAGTGAAATATCAGACTCACACTGTACTTGGCTCTTGCTTCCTCTTAGTCCACGCGTCCTGTGGTGATCAGCAGCTGCGGACAGAATCCAAGAGAACAGAAAGCTCACACCGATAGAATATTTTCTTTTGAGTTGGGCCAGTTGCGTCCACGATAAAAGCGGCGAGCAAGAGTAATGCGACGGACTCAGGATCATCGAGAGGCACAAGAACGGCAGTAAGTACATGAAAACGTCATGCTGCAGTTGGATTCAGCAATAAGCGGGGCTGAACATACGTTTCTGCTTGCCTTTAGCTTTAGGTGAGGTGTAGTTTTCAATGCAATAGTTCCTAATAGCCCGTCACAAAAAATAAATAAAGAAGAGTTAGACCACGGCGTGGGCGTCAATGTTGGGCTCATCTGCTATGAGCGAAAACTCGGCGTTGTGCGTGAGTGAAAATGCGAGTTAGATGCTGGTATTCATATTAGCAAAAATTTTCAATTCTAGTGAGAATAAACGGTAGGCATTCCGCGTGACAAGCAGTTCTACCACAGAGCCATGACAATATTTTATCTCCTCATTTATCAATGCACAGCAATTATTCAATTACCTTCGTAAAGGTACGTATTACTTTTGCATTTTACTGTCTCTATAGCTCGAATTTTCAAGTTACCATAAGAAGGGCTAATCCGTTTTATCAGATACTAAAGCGAAAACACTTTTTGGCATTTCAAAGCGGAAAAACTTAAACATCAAAAACAATTCGTCCCCCTCATCGGCTCGCAAGTGCTTCGACAGAGAAGCGCTGATGATATAACCTTTTCGAAGGAACTTTATCGCCAGTCCACAAAATTTTGCTTGTTTTCATCCGTAACTACATCAACAACTCACAGCAGAGTAAAAGCATGAACAAGTGATGTAATAATATGGGGCCGCTGTGTAGCGCTTGCCTCCTCTGCAATACTATATAGCGCAAGACGCAAAAACGTCACATAGGCGACTCGCACCGCAACGAACCTACGAAAAATCATCATAGCGGAAATGTTAGCAAAATTTCCCTATATTGTATTATTGCCTCGTAACATTTTCTTTCTCCCGTCAGAACATAACTGAGTTATCACTGTTGTCATAGCAAACTTCGCCTTACTTATTGGTTCCCGATATATGGATTGGATGGATTGATATGGCTATACCCTTTAGATCGCGTGGTGTCTAACGCCACCAAGCCATAGTACATAGTGAACCAAGAGCTAGGTATATATTTTTTTTCCCTTCAAATAGGGAGGCCGAGGACTATAGCACCCCGCAGTGAAGGGTCCAATACTTACTCGCGCCTTGACTTTAGCCACCAATCATAGAACCTCCTTGTAGTTAATTCTACCCACTTAAAGTCTATTTTGCCCTCCCTGTTCCTAAACAACAGTGCGTTGAAAAACTCTGTGCCCTCATCCTGAACTATAGGGTGAAGCCTTTACAGAAAATTATCAAGTTTTCGGCAGGTTCCTCTTCCTCTCCACACGCACTGCAACCCGGGTCTACCCCCTCGTATTTGGCCCGATATGTCTTGGTTCGCAATACTGCCGTCCTGGCCTGAAACAGTAAACAACTACCCCGAGTATAATGATAGATCCTTTCCTTGGCAATTTTCTGCTCAAAAGTTTGATAGATCTCTAGGGCGGACTTCTTAATCATGCCGATTCTCCGCATATCGGTCTCAGCTTCCTTCACCTTCTTTTTAACCGATAATTATTTTTGGTGTGACCCCCAGCTGTCTTCCAAGTATTTACCAGTCAATTTTCTGGTTCGCTTCCTCCATTTCGCATCGACATTCTTCATGTACAAGTAGCTCAATACCTTCCTAGCCCAACGCTCCTCCCCCATTTCTATCAATAGCTTATCAAATGTCACCTTGCTGCTAGCTTCCTTGACCTCAAATGATGTGCATCCCATATCACTTTTTACTCCCCGATTTGGTGTATTACCGTGAGCTTCTAAGGCAAACCTACTTATTCCATGTTGCCTAATTTCTAATCTTGTTGAACTTCTCATCCCATGCACAAGACTGCATCGCCAAACGTCGGACCAGGAACCATGACCCCTTTCCATATTCCTCTCACAACATCATACCTATTGTAATTCCACAGTGCCCTGTTGTTCATCACCGCTGCATTCATGTTACCTTTCGCCATCAGGTATATATTGTGTTCCTTTAGGTACTCGTCTCCATTGCTTATCCATACGCCTAGATATTTGTATTTATCTGTTATCTCTAGCGTGAGCTCCTGTATTCTAAGCTCACTACCTTCATTATCATTAAAAATCATGACTGCTGATTTTTTCCTTACTGAATCTCAAATCCAACCTATCTTCCTCATTGCCACAGATGTCCATCAATCTCTGCAAATCTTCCTTGTCGTCGGCCATTAGCACTATATCATCTGCGTACATCAATGCTGGTAGTGCCTGTTCATTGAGTTTTCCTTGTTTGAAGAGAGAGAGGTTGAAGCCCAGTCCCCTTTCCTCTAATTTGGCCTCTAATCCTTGTAGGTGCATCATGAATAACAAGGGTGACAGAACACACCCCTGCCGAAACCCCCGTCTTACCTCTGCAGGCATGAATACCTATTTTTCCCACTTTACAACTGCCGTGTTACCTTTATAGATTTCCTTTAAAAGATTAGTGACTCCATCTTCCACACTTAGTGTGTCCAGTATTTTCCGCAAGTCCTCTTGAACCATGCTATCGTATGCTCCCATGATATCAAAAAATGCTAGCCACAGGAGTATGTTTTCCTTTTATGCTAATTTGATGCACTGCGTCAGTGAAAATAGATTCTCTTCCAACCTTCTGTGTTTCCGAAACACATTCTGCAGTTGCCCCAGCACCCCCTCGTCCTCTATCCGTGCCTGCAGCCTTTCCTTTATAATCTGCATCACCAGCATGTAGACCACTGATGTCACTGTTATAGGACGGTCGTTGTTTATGTCAGCTTTGTCCCCCTTTCCTTTATAGATTATGCTCATCCTGCTAAGTTTCCATCCATCGGGAACTTCACCATCAATTATTTGTTTACTCACTGCCTCTCTCAAAGCCTGCTTAGACTTCGGACCTAATGTCTGTATCAGCCTAATTGGAATGCCATCTCAGCCTCTGGATGTACTACTAGGAACACTGTTCTCAGGCTTTTCCTACTCTCGTTGTGAAAATTATGTCATTGCGCCACTTAATTCATCCTTGTCTATAGTGTTGCATAAAGCACTTCTCTGTTGACATTTTTCTGTCACTCTTGTTCTTATATATTCAATAGCTTAGTCCCTATCTAGCCTAGCACGTTGAGCTGTAGTTATAAACCTCTGCACTAGGCTCGTCTCATTTCTCAGGGAGTTTAGATGGTTCCAAAATTTCGCAGCTGCCTTTCTATCTTTTTATAAACTTCTGCTAGCCAATGAGTTCCCTTTTTTCTAATCTTTTCATTGATCAGAAGGGATGCATTCCTTCTACAGCTTAGAAAGATTTCCCAGTTTCTTTTAACATCATCTGTCGGTTCACCCCGCTGATTAGCATGTATGTGTTCCCTAGAAGCTTCCTGACGTTTTGCTATGACTTTCTTAACTTCCTCATCCCACCAACTCTTAGGTTTGTGTCTTCTTTTTCGGGGTGACTTGTCATATGCCCTAGCAAGCTCTAGCTCAAACAGTCTAATTAGATTCGTGTATGTCCACACTGTTCTATCATCCTCAGTGATTACTTTCTCGATTGGTTTAGTAGCTATTTCTATTTGCCTTTCTGAATAAAAATTTTCTTGTAGTTGCTCATCTTGTTTGCTTTCCACTTTCGCTGCTCTTCCAAAACTCAGCTTGATACGTTTGTGATCACTACCCAGACATCTGGAGCCACCTTCATCGATGTTTATTCCCCTCAGCTTATCATACATCCAATGTGACATCAGTGTGTAATCTATCGTGGACTGCAGCTTTCCTACCTCCCATGTTATTTGCCCTTCACACTTTTCGGTACTGTTGCAAGTGATCAAATCATGCATTTAACACATATTCATGATCATTTTGCCTGTTGGGTTGGTATACCCATCTATATCTTCGATGTGCGCATTCATATCTCCTAGTATCATTATCTCGTACTCTCCTCCTAATTTCTCATTGTCCTATGTTATACACTCTACCATTGCCTGGTTTTCTTCTCTGGCCTTTGCTCCCGTCCACAAGTACACCAAACCAAGGTGTGTCATTTAACCGCGCTCTAAAAGCAGAAAATGAGGCCCTTCAAAGTAAAGTCGCCAACCTCGAGCAGTACTCAAGGTTAAATAACTTGGAAATAAAAGGGGTGCCCTCTACCCAAGGAGAGGATTGTTCCGCAATCCTGACTGCCATTGGCGACAAAATCAACTGTAAGGTCTCGGCTAGCGATGTCGACACGGTACATCGTGTACCTGCAAAGTCCGGTCAAAGGAATATAATTGTGCGGTTTTGCTCTCGTGAAAAAAAGAACGAGTTCATGAAGAAAGCCAGAAGGGCGCGGCTGAACACTCGAAGTATAGGGTATTCAGGAGAGAACGCACAGGCAATATTTGTGAATGAGCACCTATCACCAGAAAATAAGCGCTTGTTCTCTAGGGCACTTGCCTTAAAGAAAGAAAAAGGATGGCAGTTCATCTGGACGGAAAATTGCCAGATTAAGGTGCGGAAGTCTCCCGACAGTCGGGTAATTCGCATTGCTTCCGATTCTGATTTATGCAATATTGCCTAACATTTTGCAATCAGTCTAGTAGTCAATCTTTCAGTTACGTGAAATGGCTTCGTACATTCGACCTCACGAACTTCAGACCTATTTTTCCTTGCCCTGCCGTTCACTAATTCATTTTAATGCACGCAGTCTGCAAAAAAACATGGATGGTATCACAACTTTCTTATCATCAACTAGTCACAGGTTTTCTGTGATTTGTATTAGCGAAACGTGGCTTTCCGCATCTCATAATCACTTGTATACCTTCCCCTCATACTCTGCTGAATACTGTCACCGCGATAATAGTAATCATGGTGGTGCGGCTGTTTTCGTGTCCTCGGAACTGCGTTTTCATAGACGACTTGACTTGACACTCAAAGTGGCTAACTGCGAATCTGTTTGGGTTGAATTTCACGATTCATTTTTTTCACAGGACAAAAAAAAACCTTATAGTTGGTTGCATCTATCGTTCACCGTCATCATGTGGAAGTGCTTATTGCTCGGCCCTTGGTAATTTGTTGCACAAATTATCACTGGAGCAGAAAAATGTCATTATCATGGTCGATATCAATATTAACCTCCTAGATCCATCCAACACACTGTTCAATGAATACGTTAACTGCCTAAATGGCTTTGGGTATGAAAACCTAGTTACGCTTCCAACTCGATGTCCCGCAAATAAACAAGGTACACTTATTGACCACGTTTTATCAAATCTCCTTAATAACCCTGACTGCGGCGTTGTCGAAGCCTCTGTTACCGATCACTATCCAATATTTGTGCGTTTAAATTACACTCCTCGCGCTATTGTCACAGGCCTAACCAGAAAGAAGCTCAATTCAACAAAGTTCTTTGAGTTAATATCTGCTACAGACTGGAACCCAGTCATCGCGTGCGATAACCCTGAAACTGCCTACGATACATTTTCAAAGATAATTTCCAATGCCCTTGCAGATTCTACCGAAATAATGAACTGTAAAAAACCGTTCTCAGCTCCTCGTAACCCATGGCTATCTAGCAGTTTGCTTGATTGCCTGAAGAAAAAAGATAACCTTTACAGAAAAACAAAAAAACAACCGTTCAATACTGCGCTTCATGATAGGTATAAAAAATATTCTAATCGTTTAGGAAAACTACTCAAACATGCCAAAACACAGTACTATGAAAATAAAATTAAGTGTGCCGGTAATGATGTAAAAAAACAGTGGGTAATTTTAAACTCGTTTTTGGGTAGATCCAACCAGCATAGCGAAATAACAATGATAAAATCGGGAGACCTACTTCTCGATAATCCCTTAGACATTGCTAACTCTTTTATTAACTTCTTCTGTACAGACAAGCAACGGGAAGACGATCCTCTAACCCAGCCTTACCCACGCATGCCTCACAGCTTTTTCCTTCACCCCGTGACACCTGAAGAAATAGTCACTATCATTTCTAGTCTAAAAAATACCGGGCCCGGTATTGATAATTTCCGCCCCTCTTTCATAAAACTCATAGCAAGTTTAATATCTGAAACATTTTGTCACATAGTAAACCTTATTTTTACCACGGGAATTTTTCCAAGCTCCTTGAAAAAAGCCAAAATAATTCCTGTTTTCAAGAAGGGAGATAAGCGTCTCACATCTAATTATCGACCTATAGCTATACTCTCATTCTTTAGCAAAGTTGTTGAAAAACTAATAGTAACACGCTTGTCTTCCTATTTTTCAAAATTTCATGTCTTATCAACAAATCAATTTGGATTTAGGGAGGGATACTCAACTGATTTAGCATTAATTTACTTGACAGATAAAATCCGGCAGGCAATTGATGCAGGTAATTTGACTGGGGCGCTCTTTATTGATTTATCTAAAGCATTCGATTCACTTGTTCACAATATACTATTTGCTAAATTAGAGTCTATTGGAATAGCAGGCCCGCCACTGAAATTACTACGTAACTACTTAAAAGATAGAGAATATATTGTGTCTATATCTAACACTTACTCACACCCTAAAACAAGTAACATTGGGGTACCGCAGGGATCAATATTAGGACCTCTCTTATTTTTAATATACATCAATGATCTTTCACAATGCCTAAAATCATCTGACTGTATTCTTTACGCTGACGACACTACTATTTTCTGCTCAGATAACCACCTTGATTCATTAATCTACAAGCTTAACCACGACGCGGACAGCATAGTTACCTGGTGCCGGCAAAATAAACTACAGATAAATGCTACAAAATCTCAGTTCGTCATCTTTTCTTCTAAGCATAGGATTTATTCAGGTTCACCATCTTTAACTTTCGCTTCAAACACACTTTATCCTACTGACAGTGTCATGTTTCTCGGAGTCACATTAGATAAGCACCTAAAATTTGATGAGCATGTTTCATCGTTAACAAAGAAGACAGCTTATGGCATTAGGATATTAATTAAAGTTCGCAATTTTTTTCATATGAACACACTAATATCCCTTTATTACGCTTTCATTCATACGTATATTAATTATTGCATATCATCATGGGGAAACACGTATCCAGTCCATTTATCTCCATTGCAACACACTCAAAATCAGGCTATTCGCATCATGACACATAGCACCTACACATCAGAAGCATTGCCTTTGCTCACCTCTAACGGCATTCTGTCGGTGGGAAAACTACATAAATATTCCCTTGCAATACTAATCCACAAATCCATCAGCGGAAAGCTCCCGTTCCCTATAATCATCAAAAGCCAGTATCCTTACTCTTTGTCAACACGTTTCGCATCCAGCAATAGCTTCTTATTACCGAAACCCAGAACTAATTATGGTAAGTTCACTACTAACTTTTCAGCCACACAACTATGGAACTCATTACCATGCCATGTTAAAAATATCTCCAATTTCCACGCATTCAAAATCAACCTTCGGAATTATCTGCATTCAGCATAGTCATTTCATCATTTCATCATCTCTGCTTTCTTTTGTAATTTTTAAATAATCCAACGATGTTTCAGTGTTAATTGCTTCTTTTTGAGTGTTTACTTTGTGTACACATCTTTGTTGCGTTAAAGTACTTTTGTTTACTCAGCTCTTATAGGAGGTCCCCTGTACAGTCTCTTGACTTTGGGACCTCCCTCTGTATCAGTAGTAAACCCCATTGTAACCACCATTTGTAACCAATCAATTTCAATAAACTTTCAAACTTTCAAACTTTCCCTTTTAGCAATAAATGTTCCTTGCACTCCTGCTTGACCATTTGCCAGTCGGTACTTTTATGAATGAATGCCCCAATACCACCCCCTTTCTGCTGCCTTCTGTTCTAATGCAATATTCACATGCATAGTCTGGATTCTTAGGAGGTTGTTCGTTGTCCCTAAGATGTGTTTCTACAAATCCGTATTCCATCGGCGTCTTCTCCCTTAGCTGTTCTTCTATCTTTTACCACTTCAGCCTATTCCTGCCACCCCACATGTTAATATACCCTATGTCTGAATATGCTCGGCGCTCGTGGCTACGTCTATTTCGGCCCCGGACTCTACCTACCTTAGATAATAATGCCACTTTGGAATCGTATCTGTCCATACCACCTGTTAAAGTCTCCCTGGTTGCTTTTCTCGTTACTAGCTATCCCGCACCTTGAAGGGCCCGCGTGCCTTCCAGCCTGAACCAAGTGCGACCTCTGTCAAAAGTAGGGGGGGGGGGGGCTCAACCCCCTCAACTTTTCCCAGTGATGGGGGGGGGGGGTGCTCGCGCCTTCTTTGGTCCCCCGGCTGGTACGCCTATGCGCGCTGCTGTTGCGTGCTATTGTAGACCTTGTCCTCTCCTTCATTCTCTCGGTATTCTTTCCCTCCAATTTCTCCCTTTTCGTGAGTAGGATTGCGAACCGGGTGCAATCTGGTTAACCTCTCTTCCTTTCATTTGCTTTTCTTTTTTCTCTCTGTGAGGACACATTAGCGCATGAAAAAGTAAGCCCTGACTCAGCTGTCCACATAACACCTTTATCTCGACCAAGATGTAAGTGTTGCAAGCACCTTCAAGAAGACGTTAGAGTGAAAAACTCCGATAGTGATTATGTCCATCCTATCAAACTTAGCTTTACCTGCATTGGTTCAAACGTTTAGACACGGTGGATTTTTTATATTGTCACAAGCTGTACACTGGTGAAACATGACAACCCGTTAATGTAGGATTCAACGGGAATCGTGCAGACACGGCAAACAAAGTACCGAACGCATTTTCGACACCATTTTAATGTGAACTTCGATGACCTCGAACTTTACAACATTCAGTCAAATTTCTGGTCACAAAAAGCCATTAAGTATAGAGTCCTAGCTCATTCACAAGGTTAATACACTCTGCAGACAGCACGTATAAACGTTTCCATATAAGGAGGCTCTTGAATCCTTGAGATATGGTACATATTGAACAAAAACTGATGAGGATTAAGCCTACTGCCAGAAATTTTTATGCCACCGTTGCTATATTTATTGATTAATACTCTGCACCTTGTTGTAAGGTTATTACAAGAGTGGAAGGTAAATTGTCATACGATCATGCAATCAATGCACGTACCCAAAGAAAAGTGTTTTTAAGAAAACATAACACAGTAGGATAAATTACACTTCCGATTATCTATAGAGAGAGAAAGAGGGGAACATGAAATGCAGGAAAGTTAATCAGGTTGTACCCGATTTCCCGCCCTACGTGGAGGGAGGGGCGAAGGGGAGGAGAAGAATAGAAAGAGGATAACGTTCCCTGCGCACACATAGTCACGTGTGGGAAGTGTTTGAAACGAGTTCCTCCGCATCTTATGTTGTATTCTGCTTTCGTTGACCTATAACGTACTAATATGACAGTAATATATATAAATATATGTATATATATATATATATATATATATATATATATATATATATATATATATATATGATACAGAAAGTAGTAATAGTAATACTTTCTTTTGACAACAGAATCGAAGTTGGGCTAGTTGCATATGCATAGTATAACTGTCGTTTAAGCGCATGAAGAAACACAAAGGAACAGAGTACAAGTGCTTTCCCGCAACTAAAAGATTTATTAAAAAGAGAAGAAGATATATTTTTCGGGATACTGAATCGTTTTCTTGATTTAACAACCGCTTAATTCGCAAGCTGAAGATTTTTACATAAGAAGACGTATAAAATTACAAATAAGTATAAAAGTATAAATACGAAGAGTATAAAATTGCGTCAGCCAAGCTTCGGTGTTGCTGCACGATAAAGAGTTCGTTTTTCTAGGTTATTTTTCTCGCTAATCTTTCTGTTTTTGCTTTACTCACTGTTATCGAGTTGCCACGGTTGTACTGTTTGCCTTCACACGCACTCGTTGATTTTTATTGCCTGCTTATATATTCTTCTCCTTTCAATAAATTTTTTAGTTGCGAGAAAGCGCTTGTGTTCTGTTCCTTTGTGTTTATTCGCGCGCTTAAACGACGGTAATACGTTCTTCTGACAACCATATTTCAGCCAAACGTGGACGCCCTTCCCCTTTTTTATCATATACTTTCTTCCTTTTTCACTTACCCGAATCGTATCGGTGAACTCTCACAGTGGCCCAGCTCCAACCTCACTTGCCCTCTCCTCCTTTGTTTAGGTTAGTGGAGAGGGTACGACGCAGAAACACTTAGTAAATCAGTTTCAGCTTTGAAAAAGACAAGTACACTTCGCAAAATTTCTCATCACAAAATTGCTGCACACCATTTTTTTTTGTTTTGTTCTCTGAAGATGTTACTTAAATTTGTTTAGAAAAAAAGCGCCATGAAAACGCCGTGTAGTGCGTGAAGTGTCCTAGAACTGTGTAATACTGTGTGGCACAAGCGTGAAATCACACCAGGCGTAAAAAACACGGGAATTGCCCATAAAGTTGAAGGCTCAAAGGCCACTCTTCACAAACGATTCAAGCATAAATAATCATTTTATAAGCAACAACATCAAGAAAGTGCACTGCTGCGCATGTGGGCACTTAGCAACTGGGCCGCCGTGGTGGTCTCTCGTTATCGTGCTCTGATGTTGACCCGAAAGTCAGCAGCGGCCACGCACCGTGGCCGCATTTTTCGACGGAGGCGAATATCTTGGAGACCTGTGCTCTTAGACTCAGGAACAAGTTAAATAGCCCCAGCAAGTGTTTTCTATTGAAATAGAGAATAAACGAAGCAGTTGTTGTCACCGTTACTTGGCAAGGACTACTCCTTACCGCTTGAATGGTATAAATAAATAATATAAAAAAAGAAAATAGACTATGTGCATATCTAAAGTCCTACTTAGTTGAGTGATCAAGTTCTCATATGGGCAAAACAAACACGTACAGCCACCACGCTCACTTATTGCTATAGTCTGCTCAGTAACGCTCACAAATCTTTGTTTCTTCGAAAGAGCGTCGCAGCACCTTCACTGCTTGCACATTTCTTTTAGATGGCCATGGGTCTAGTACTTTATCCACTGCAAACGTTCGCTGGAGATGTAGCGTCTATCGACTTCCTGTTCGACTCGCCTTCAGTGTGTGGCGTGCTTCGGACAGCTGAGCAAGAGATAATTGATATCATCGTCGTCGTGACCACATTAACATGCTGACTATGTTGCACGTTGAAAACGATGTAGGAAGTGCTTTGTTGTAAGCAGTTGCGAGACTTAGCTGACGTATGAGAGTGTCGATACGCCTTGAGAGATGACAGTCTAATTGGCATTCAAGATTAGGATAAACAAAATATAGGATCGATTACCTTGTTTTGTCTGTGAACCAGCCAGACAAGCATGATTCACGTTTCTTTGTTCCTAAAGTTGTAATAACATTGTATTGAGATACAGGAATGAAATGGGTATGCATAGAAAAATGAGCGGTTTTTGCCAAATCATCTGCCATTTCATTTCCCTTGATTCTCAGTGACTGAGAATCCTCTGAAATGCCACCTGATGATTCGACTTCGTAGCTTCTGAAAGCTCCTTTATTGTAGCGTGCCCTATACGCAAATCAATGTGTCTTAAAGTGACATTTTCTACACATGCGAGTGCCGCCAGAAAGTCTGTAATTACCACCCATTTTGTTGGTGTCGTTGGCACTTTAATCAAGCTAATGGCAAGCAAAGTCGTCACGACCTCCAACGTTGTTGAAGAGGAGAAAAGACCAAACCGACATGCATATTCTTCGCGTGATTCCGGAATCATCACCACTGAACGACGTCTTTCCCAGGAGGTGTAAACTTTCGGAGCATATCGAGGGTTCGGGACGCTAAACCGCTACAGTTACTACATTTATTACTGGAGGCAATCCTGAACAGTTTGAAACGGCTGACGCTGTACGTCTTTCCTTCCAGCACGTTTGAGGTGTCCACTAAAATGCGAAACCGGGTTAACTATTGAGCAGGTGATGCAAACGTGGCCTGATGGCGCTATCACTCTTTGCTCTTGAAGGGGAAGCCCAACTTTACTCCACTTTTTGATCTTGCTATTCTGGGCACTGCTAAAAGCCTGATATGCAGATATGAATGGCAAACACTTCTTTACTAGCTCCGAGATAAAATTGGAGGCCCCGAAAACAAACCAGCAAGAATTAAAAAGTAAATGCATAATGATCAACAATGTAGACAGATTTGGAGCACTAGTGCAAAAAACCTAACCATACTTGATTGGCTAGAAACATCAGCAAATGATTTATAAACACATTGCGAATATTCTTGCAAGCGCAAATGACAAGTTCAATGCTCTGTTTCGGTCAAACCAGAAATACTTGTCACGTATATAGCTTCCTTCTGTGTAACGTCTTTTCTTGCGCTCAATAGTTGTGCCACAGAATTGTTTTGAGTTAGGATGACCTTAGACCAACTTTAAAAAATGAAATGTTTTCCCCTTCCATTTGTCGAGCTTGGAGACACGGGGGTTACCGATCGCTTTCAAAGGAGATACTCATAACATTGTACCGTCGTTCAGTGGTAAGAGCCTCCGCGATTTGTTCTTTTGTATATTTAGTTACCTGCGTCTGTAGTGCCCGGAGTTCCTGTATATATTTTCGATGCGATGAGCATTTCATTTCGTCACCTTCGTAAGTCGCGCAAGCTATCTAATTTGATAAGGAAAAGGCTTTGGCCTGTGGTCAAGCGCTGTGTTACCACTCTAATTCGATGGTCCCAGAATTAATAACGCTGAGGCATAGAATGCCTGCGGGAATAACACCACGGTTTTCTTTCCCGCTAGTTCAAGTCACTTTCTTGGCTCCTCTCTCGCAGGTTTCACTTCACTGGACTTTATTACAGAGCACAAGTTCACTCCAATAAACCTGGTTTTCTGAAAGAGCCCTGCATCATTTTTTACAGCTGACAATATGTTGGCACCCCACCGTGAATAATGGCGAGAATTCGCATTTCAAATAAATTCACTGACTGCTTTCAAGTGAAGTGTTAACTCAGCCGCACACCCATACTTACTTTCAATATATGATTTGCAAAGAAAAGTTTCACTGCAGGAAATAGGGATTTTCAAATGAACTTGTTACACCAACACATTCCGCGAAGGGAGGTAGGTGATTCCCACCACCTTGTTCTCGCCCCCGCGTGTATATGATGTATCCTCATTTCACCCTAGCTTTTATGTGATTAGCCTATTTCAGAGCGCAGCCGAAGCTATTAATAACTTAATCTGTAGTTTCCACCAGCGCAGGTTTCATAGTTACGTGTTGTGCTTAAGCTCTGAATTATGCAGTGTTGTACTACTCAGCATGTAGTTCTTAATGCCCATGAGCCCCTTGATCATAATATATTAGCACGAAATGTGGGTATATTCAAGTGCATAGCCACTGATTGTCTATAGTGTGCAGTTTCACACGAACACGGGTTGTGCCAATTTATCAGTACTTGTTTACCAAGATCACCATGTGCACAGATTTTGGGAGCTTTGCATACTTCCATTAACACATTGTCAATGCTAAATTTGTTTATCACTAATAGGAAACACGAAGGTGAAAACACCTACTGAAACACTCAAACAGGCGGGCAGCACCAAATTAGTCTGACACTTTTGAAAGCCATGAACCCGAAGTATGGGTGTACATGTATTATTTTACGAAATTATCCAAGATCGCTGAAGAAGCTGAATACCACATTACTGCTCATAAGTTTGTCATTACCCATGGCTGTGGAACTTGCTGCTGCGAATGGTAAGTGGTTGGATTGTATCAGTGTATATAAGTGCAAATCGCCAAATGAGTTTGTCACTTTTGCATACGAACACACAGAGGAATGTTGTTTCGTTGCAACTTGTCATTCCTCATAAACGGTTCATTTCACTTACTTATGTTACGTGTAATTATTGCGTCCAAGAGTTGTAGCGGTGACTGAGGGTCATTTCATATACGTGCCATAGAGTGCAAAAAAGACCGTTTTATGTAACCGAGTTTCAGTGATACTGTCACGTATATATACACTAGCGACGTGACACAGTACACAAGGGAAGCTACATTGCGCTAGCCTTTGCCAGCGAGAAAACACAAAAGAAGGTTCCCTCGCAGCAAATAAAAAAGCCAGATCGCCACAGAGGGACTGCTTTCAGGATTCAGCTGAGGGTCCGTGTACGCTCCATAGCCATACCAGTCGTTAGCGCTACCTCTGTCAGAACTTTAAGTGGCTCCATTGTTGCGGCTACACTGTTGTAGGATCCTTCCTTACGTGTGCAGCATAGAAATGAATGATATGCTGTATTATGAACCTATCAACCAAAATACTGAAAGGCGTTTAGACAGGATTAGGCGCGCACACAAACACGGACACAATACGGAAACGTTCGCTAACACTTTTCAGCGTCTTTCCTTTCAGTGTCGATAATTGTAGGCATGCCTAATATGTAGTTTAAACACGAATCACGTCCACCTAGACCAATAATCTGCGCTACTACTAACCACTGTGTTTGTGTTCCGAAAGCTATGTATACAAAGATTCCGGTTTAACCATAACAAAGCATGTGGGATTCTAAACGTGAAGTCTAAACATGAAGACCACACTGTCGGAAATGTTGTCAATTCAAAAAAAGCCTTTGCGATAGTTCATATTGCTACGTTCTTTTCCTCAAGTTTTGTTATCACTCTTTTACACTACGTTCAGCGCAAACCGCGCCTATGGTGTTTGAGAAGCTTCGAGGCTCATGGTAATAAGGGCTGAAGCGCGAGCACGAAGGTGCTAGAACAAACGTGAAACGAAAGGCGAGGCAAGGAAAGCAAAGAGGACAACACGAGCTCTGACTACCAACTGAATTTTATTTTTTGCAGCACACATGATAACATATACAACAGGGAACCTTTTAACAGCAAACGTGAGCAACGCGACATATTCTGGGAAAGGGTCTGATAAAAATAAGGTACAATGATAAAATGGCTAACCTTTATCTAAAAGCGCGAACTCTTTGTCATGCAAGGCCACCGAAGGTCGGCTCACGCATCCGTCACCATGTTTTCTACTATATTATGCCTCAGCTATTTCACGGGTTAATTTGTCCATGTGGCGTACCACCACACTCACGCCCAGAAATCGAGGCTGGCATCCGCAGCTTTTACAGTGCAGAACGAGGTTTGAACTAATTCCTTTCAATACATCATTCAATGCTCTGCTAACCTTTTATTAATGCACCGCCCAGTTTGGCCAGATAACAACGATCACACGTTAAAGTAAGCATGTATGCAACACCAACTGCGCAATCTATAAGTTAATTTATGTGTTTTACGGCACTTGTGCAACTCTTTTTGGCGATTCCACTGAGGCACTCATCCGTCACTCTGCAAATCTGGCTTATTTTGCACGGGGCTAATAAAACTACATCCACACCATATCTCGAGCCTACCTTCTTCAGACCATGAGATATATTGTGGAAGTATGGGATGACTGCAACTCTTTTCCCTCTTTATTACGTCCTGCCTTTTCTTGTTTTTGTTTGATTTTCTGCAACAAAGTTTCGCACACTGAAGATATTACAGATTTTGGAAATCCCACTGACAGAAGTCTGTTAATCTGCATTGTTACACTATCAGTCATCTTGTGTGGGCATGACTTAGATAAGCCAGCACTTACAAACGACGAAGAAATAGTTCTCTTGACCAGTTTTGTGTGGCAGGAAGCATGGTTTAACAAGAGTTTAACACTTCGAGGTTGGTATTCCCAGCATAAGTGATTTGGAAACAATGTAATAATAATATCTAAGAACCTCAGTGATCCCTGTTGGGGAACTTCGAAAGTGAAGTATAACCCACCTCCATGCGTTTTAAAAGCACTCAATACAAGTTCAGTCGGGTTTTTCCTATTTGTTACAGAAGGCAGCAGAAAAATTAGAGTCGTCCACATATCTGAACGCGGTTTGTACCAAATCTACGAGTTTTTCAGCGAAAAATAGTTGGAGTCATCCCATACTTCCACAATATATCTCAGGGTTTGAAGAAGGTAGGCTCGAGATATGGTTTGTATGTAGTTTTATCAGCCCCGTGCAAAGTAAGCCAGATTTGCAGAATGAAGGATGAGCCCCTAAGTGGAGTCGCCAAAAAAAGTTGGACATGTGCCGTAAAACACATAAATAAATTTATAGATTGCGCAGTTGGTGTTGTATACATGCTTCCTTTAACGTGCGGTCATTGTTATCTGGTCAAACTGGGTGGTGCATTAATAAAAGGTTAGGAAAGCATATGAATGATGTATTGAAAAGAATTAGTCCAAACCTCGTTCCGCACTGTATAAGCTGCGGGTGCAAGCCTCGATTTCCGGGCGTGAGTGTGCTGGTACGCCACATAGACAAATTAACCCGTGAAATATCTGAGGCGTATTGTATTAGAAAACATGGTGACGGATGCGTGAGCCGACCTTCGGTGGCCTTGCATGACAAAGAGTTCGCGCTTTTAGACAAAGGTTAGCCATTTTATCATTGTATCTTATTTTTATCAGACCCTTTCCCAGAATATGTCACGTTGCTCACGTTTGCAGTTAAAAGGTTGCCTGTTGTATATATTATCATGTGTGCTGCAAACAATAAAATTCAGTTGGTAGTCAGAGCTCGTGTTGTCCTCTTTGATTTCCTTGCCTCGCCTTTCGTTTCACGTTTCTTCTAGCACCTTCGTGCTCGCGCTGCAGCCCTTATTACCATGAATTCCAACCAACTAGCCCAAATAGCCGTTCTTCTTCAAGCTTCAAGGCTGTTGTAGATTGTTTTGTTAAGGTTACGCCCACTTCGTGAACCTTTCAGATTATTCTGGAACTTACGTCACCGCTAGCGATAACGCTAGAATGTTCGACGCCATGTGTATAAATGCCGATGGGCTTCACCGCTTGTTAGTTGATCGACGGCCGACGCTCTGTTCACCGCTGTGACTGATAGTGTGTTACTTTCCTTTTGCATGGCCACAAGTTTTGCCCGAATAAACAGTTTCTTTTTTGACGTGGAGTCCACTCTCTTCGTTCACGTCACAACCTTATGACAATATACAGGTCATTTTCAATTAGATTGGTCCCCAGAATCCAGAGATGTATTGATGTCGGGGACTCTCTTCTAGCCGCCTTCACCCTTCCCTCTATTTCAAAGCGCGGGGAGGGGAAATCTGGTACTGCGTAACAGAAGGAGGCCTTGCGCCATCCATCCATCACAAGGCTGATGAATGGATTTCGGGAAACGATAGACATAGCCCCTGAGCAAGCCAAGGTCAATGTGGGATGAGGGCTCATCGACATATCTATTAAGAAAATAATGGAACGAGAACAGTCATATGCGAGCGGGGAACGGTTTAGTGATGAACGAATGGGGTTTTTAGATGTGTGTCTTCATAGTTCTGGTAACTGGCTCTGTTGGTGTTATGATTCACGTGCTCCGAAAGATTTACTCCCATTTCATTTGGGTCATTCCAAACTAACCAAGACATATATCATGACAATACGCCTCAAGAACGCATCAAACGAGCCATGTGTGCACCTAACAAAGCATAGCATCCATAATAAAATCTCACGAATGCAACGATTTAACCACGTTTTGGTTTCCGTTGCTCAAAAAGAGTTGAAAAGAATTCAAGGAAGTTCAAGGCAATCGAATGTCCATGAAGATGTATCGGCAGAAACTAGACGCACATCCAGAATTTCTTATATTCATCAGCTGTCACATAACCTAAAGAAGGTGGCGCTTGGGGAAAATATTAGGGTGTTATTTTCAGTGCCGGATAATCTTGGAAAATCGTGCGTCGTGACAAATTCTTCTCGAAGGAAAAATATGGTTTCCACAAAAAATCATACACACAAATTTGTTGAGTGCATATTGTTTGTTATATATCTTATTTCATTCTCGTGGAAAACATGTCGGCCAAACCAGTGTGTGAGTGAGCGACTGAGAGAGTACAGTTACGAATAAAATAAACTGCCACTGGAAGGTTCTCACGTTCATGCATGTGGCTGACGGCTTTTGTTGTAGAATACCATCATTGTTGGTCGGCCTAAAGAGGAGTCGGCTAGTTTGATTGTGGACGCCGTACTTACTGACGCTCTTGGCAATGTTTGTATCAGCAAGCCCTCGATTGCATTTTCACCTAGGGAGCTTGGTTTTCTGCGTACACTGTTATGCTTGGTTAATCTGTTATGTTTTTTTGGTAGATAACCCTTATCACGCATATATATCTGGGTGATCCCACGTGCTTATCTGTCTGCCTGACAATTGTGAACTAAAAGCTGTCTGAGTTCGAAAATAAACATTTTATTTCTAGTAGCACTCTATCCTCCGCGTACGTCTATCTCTTCCTGTTTCCGTATTTCACCCCGCGCTACAAAAAATTCTTTCAAATTCTTCACCAACAAGCCCACCATGCAACTCTCGTCAGTTGCCAAAAGGAAAGCTTGTAATTACCGCGCTGTTTTTAGACGGGGATATCAGAGCCAGGCCTTAAAGGGTTGAAGATTTTAGGAATTCGTTGACGTCGACGGACCTGCTGCCTGATGTGGTGCACCTCAGCGCGTATCAGTTAAACCACTTTTGGCCGCTAACGACGCGGTACACTCTAGACACCTAGTCGCCTTGAAGGAGCTTCAGGTGAAGGGGTGACGCTGCGTCGTCATCGATCCGCAGGATCAGCAGGTGAAGCTCAGGCTACACTGACTGCTGCACGGTGAGTGAAGATGATGTGCGGGCTTCGCTGACAGCAATTGACAAGGTGGTGGAAGTGAGCCGCGATCGCAGGCGCGCCCCGAGCATGGCTGAGAAGTGCTCGACCACCCAGACAGTCCAGCGAATGTTGAAGACCGGTCTTCAGGTCAGAGACATCACACACAAAATCCACGTGGACAGGGAGCTGGGCTTGGTAGCGGTGTCTGTTCGGTCGATGGGGTGCTTGCGCCGCCAAAGCACAGCTCACGCCCGCCGAGAATGCACGCCCGCCGAGAATGCAACTGAGCTTGTAAATGTCGAGAAGGCAGCGACAGCCGAGGAGGAAGACAATGCAGAAGAGCCTCTGGGCGAGACATCAGAAAGCAGGGACAATATGTGTGTCCCCAAGGCCACGCTTAAGCGTTCACGCGACGCGACCGAGAAGCCTCTCAAGGGTTTGCCTATCTACAGCGAGCGAGGAACCACCTGCACATTCACCACAAGAGATGCGGCTGAACCTCAAACCCGAGCCCAAGAACTCAAGTGACTGGAGATGAGTGGACACGGTGAAAGAAAAGAACGCCGGCAAGCAGGAACACCAGCCCTCGGGGCGGGTAGCTGAAGGCTGGTCACCAAAAGTAAGCGCCACGCTCCGGGTCTACTTCTTTTAGCGAATAAGTCACCATGGCACCGACTCCGTAATTCAGTATAGCCAGGCTTCACGTCAGAGGGTTGGCGGCTAGGAGTAAGCAAAGTTAGCTCTTGCGGTTGATCACAGACCAAGATCGTCTTCGCCATCCTGGGAACAAAGGTGGACGGAAGAGTATTGGTGGTGTTAAACAAAAGAGAGAAAGGAAAAAAGTCGACAAATGGTAAAGCATGAACCTGTGTGTCTTTGCTAGGGCACATGTATGTTACATGTTTTTTTTTTTTTTTGTAACAAAGCTCTGGTATGTGATGCAGCTTTTGCATTGTTCAAGAATGAATGTGCAGAGATTGCATAGGGTGTTCGAAAATTTTATATGGGGCTCACACTGAGAATGGTGCAGCTGGACCAAAATGTTAAGCACGTGAAAGACGGGGGTCATGGTTTGGCGCACCTTTTTGTTAGACGATTACTAAATAGATTTTTGTTTTCTCGTGACGTCAGTGATCCATTTTAGCGTACAGTATGCCAACTCAGGTTAGGCAGTGCCTTACCAGAAGTTGTCACTACTGATAGCAGGCCCGGGACGCTGCGTGGCTATCTCAAGGAAGTGGTAGACAGTGCACGTTTTTCATCTGCTTGGTTTCCTTTGGATTACCTAGCAAGTGTAAAAAATACAGTTGGATTATTTTGTCTCTACCGTTGAACGGGGCCATATACAGTGTGAGTCTACTGTCGCTGTTGCTGGTTGTCGCTGTTGCTGGTTGTCGCTGTTGCTGGTTGTGTGTAGTTTTAATGAATGTGCACACCTAGCCCGATCTACTTCTTCACTCTATTATATTTCACCACATGTAATTTTGTACTGAACGGTGCCACGTGCATAGGTGCTGATTCAACGTCTATGTTTTGTTATTTTTGTTGTGAGTACAGCCAGTCATGAAGATTGAATACGAACTAACAATGTTCACAGCTGGACATTTAACGGGCTGCTCAAACACAAAGAACACACGTAACGTACTTGGCCGTACAAACACCATGAGCACGTGTATTAAGCAATTACCTAATTGACACGACGTCTGCATCATTACATACCATAGAGAAAAAGGACAGAATTGAGGTAAAACAAATATATCCATAAACTTGTACCATTACTTGCTTCCTAGAAAAGGAATATTTTATGGAAGTTATTACATGTACTTTGTTTCTCACAGTCGCGAATACGTAATAATTTTGAGCTGCTTTCAAAAAAGAAGGTATCATTTCTACCCAGTGGCGTCATGAGAAACTTCACTTAACAACTAGATTGCATATGACTACGTTTATGAAAATTGTTAACGAGACGCCGAGCACAAGCAAGAAAAACGGTCCATCTTTCCCTGTCCGTGTTTTTTCATGCGCTAGAAAACTCATGCTGCTAAAAGACTCATGCTGCTAAAATAAAAAAGACTCGTTCTGCTAAAATAAAAATCGTCTAAGAACCATAGCCTGAAATCTGAAGGGACTTTCTGAATGGATGTTTTGCGTTGAGTTGCGAGTGTGCGATTGGCTATGGTACTACATTGCGTGTAACTTCCGTCTGTTGTGGTAAAGAACTTCACTGGTCATACGCACTCAAAGAAATTAAGAGCTCGAAATATTAAGTTACAAATTAAAACAAGAAAACCTGGTAATTGCCATTTTAGCCTACGAATGTCGTTCCGTCGATGAGTGGCAGTCAAAAGTTGACTTCAATATCTGCAATGAATATTTAAATAAAATCACTTTGCCCGAAGTATCTATTATAGCCAGTGGTACTGATGCTCAATTTTTGTTATGGTTTTATGCAATAGAAAAAAATTCGCAATCAGCTTTACGCATCAACGCTCATAACACATTTAAAGCCAGCCTACTATACCGGGAGCGCGTTGTGACGCTGAGAGACCTGAGGGACCTATAGATATAATAACTGCTTTCAGATTTGTCGGAAAACATGACTGGCCTGGAATATCTCTTCAATCATCTATCTTCTAGATCAGCAGAACTCCAGCTGCCCAGAAGACAGTTCTTTCTTAATGTCTCGGAGAATTCCAATGACAAGCCCCCTGAAACTTTTGGATTTAACCTTACAAACGGAAAATTATTGCAGAAAAGCGACGCTGAAAAAAGCGACGGGTCACCAAATAATTGTGAATACAGAATGGATAATGCTATATCTTGTTACATTTCTATACTGGACTGGCATGCCATTTACAAAGGAGAAGTCAATCATACTGTGTTAGGGTACGGGATCTTCAATCTCACCATCACTATAAAGAAATGAGAGCTTCCACACAATTCTGCTCACCTACAAATTTACATGAAATTTACAGAAAAGCCAACTGGTAAGTGCTTTACTGATTTCGTTTCTTCGCACGGATTCTACTTAATTGTGTTGTGCGAAAAAAAAAAGAAGAGAAAAGGAGATGAGAAAATGAGTGACGGGAAGTTTCACTGCATATGCGTCCTGTTTTATAGACTCTTTAATCAATTGATTCAAGAAATAACAAAAAATTATAATTCGGCAGATCCCAGGTATCTTGACAATCGATGTTATGCAAAGCAAGCGGACGGAACGTAACTGTGTTGTAATTTTTTTATCGAGTAAAACGTTACGAAATAACGCTAACAATATGTAGAAATGTTGTATTCAGAAACATATGTGGAACAGCCGCATATGTTTTCTAGAATCAGTCGTTTACATTTGCGTAACGGTGCTAACAGCAACAAGGGCATTAGCACCAGAAGCATCGGTAAGCTGATATATGATAACGCTTGTGCCAGCGAAGACGGCGAACCTGGACACTGCTAGATAAAGGAGATTTAGTTGATGACGCTTAACCCCAAGGACGTTAGCATGATGTAATGTCTATGTCGAAGAAGTAGATATGTAACGTTTGTAAAATTAGATAGCCAGCACTGCAGCGACAACGAACGTTTCAAGAACATTAAGGCCTGTTCGAAAAGCATTTCCGAGACCTGGCGTGACTTGAATACGTGATTACCACGCACAATGCTGGAGTTCGATTCCCTCCTGGACTCTAACGTTTGTTCTTTGCATTCATCAGGTCAATGCCGACGATGCCAATTTTTCAACACTCTCGTAATTAAATCACTAATGTCTGTTCTTGCTTTATTATGGTCCTCGGGAGAAAGATAGTGTTCTGTCACCTGCGTGTGTGAGTTGAATCCACTAACACTTACTGGTTTATAGAGGCCCAGCAACTCCTTTTCAAGTAGCCATGAAATTGATTCGCTAAAGGAGCTCAGCTCCTCACAAAATCACCACCGCAAACATTTTTTTGGAATCCATACAGTGTACGAGCGGAATTGCAAATATTTATCGCACGCTGCAATTACATTTTCTCTTGTCGCGTCTCGACGAAACCACTGGAAGCAAAGCAGGGCGAGTTGAAGCAGGTAAAGAAAATGCGTCATGCGTGCCTCGTGGCCTTGAGCACTTTTTTTATTTTTTTTTATAGAATATGGGGCTTTCCAGTGCGGTGGCACACGCTCGCGTGGACATGTCGCGGTGACCCGCGGCGGCCAGGGTAACGACCAAATGCGCCGTTTACAAATTGACTAATGGCAGACACAATGCCTGTGACGAGCGATTTTTGATCTTGTATCGTCCTTTTTCGAGAGAAGAGAAATCATGTTTTATGAGACTTTGTGATGTTATTGCTATTTCCAGGCCGTGTTCTGCGCTCTAACAAATGACCCCCGTTTTTTCCCGAGCCTCGACTACCAATCGTCAGTGTTTTCTGACCATTGTTGAAAATTGTCGCAGGGTCCCTTCAAAATTGGGATGGCCAACAACGCTGAGTGCGACGACTGTTCTGTCAAAGAAACGACCGTTCGCCCAATTTAAGCAAATTAGAGGCTTCATCTTTGTAATGCTTTAAACACCTGGACGGAAGCTTTTTCACCATCGGGAATACATCGCGACCATGGGACTGGCGGATTCAATTCCAAAATGAAACAAAAGTGCTGTTGCGTCTGCTCAAGCATGGCGGGCTCATTCACCGCTGTGATATCAAACACGGAACTGTTACGTCACCTACTACCATGACAACTGTGCTTCCTCCTCTGTAACTTTTTTTGCTATCCCCCTTCTTTTTTTTCGATATAATCAACCAGGTTCAGCCTTCGCGGCGTTTCTTTCTTTTCCATCGCTCATCGAATTCACCAATAGCGCGTTTGTCGATGATTTTCAATAATTAAGTTTTGTAGTTAGCAATACATTGGCTGAATCGACAAGTAACGTCTATCCAGCACTGGAATGAAATTTACCCTGGATACAGTGTTAAAAAGTAAAGACGTGCTTTGATTCATAGTTGCGCATATTTTCGCAACAAAATGCCTCATATGAATTTTTCAGCACCCCTTCGTACTTGAGCGGCAATTTTTATTATAGTTGTAAGTCATTTCAAGACTAGAAAAAAAATCATGAAATTTCACCAATATTTTCTGTTACTTTTAGGGTTATTCGGGTTTCTTCGGTGATGAATACTTGGTATTTCGCTAGAATCTGGCAACTGGGAATCTTGATTCATGTATTTCAGTTTGATTTGAGGCCTCACTTCTATGTGCGGCAACAAGATTATGACAATTAAAGGCCGCTATGGTATAACAACAAGTTATTTTAAAATTATGTTTTCTTTGTTACAGATCGTTACACAGCTACAACTCCTTCAGACTTTGTGCCAGTTGCGACTACAATACCCTCTTTCCAGGAACTTCACATGTTTGAAAAAAATTCCACACTGTCAAAAAGTGCTTGGGTGGAGCTAAATAAGACAATATGGGGGAAAATCAAGTTTGATCTTATGAGTGCGATGATGACAAAATATAGTGGGTTGGTTGAAAAGGAAATGCAGTATTAACAAGATCGTGAGAGTATTAATTCACTTACATATAAGCTGCACATCAGTGTACTACAATGACTTCCAGCCGTAGTTCTACAAAAAACGTTTCGACAGCAATACCAAGCTCGGCAAACTGCCCTGGTTACCAGAATTTATCGTCATCATGAACAGCGCACGCTCTCCGAGTCCTCTTCACACTTTGCTTTCCACCTTGACCACGTCATATTCCCTAAACAAAACAAGTTGGTTTTATCTAGGGGCCTTAAAACACGTGCGCCCTGCACGCGCTCTCCCGCTGCGCCGATTCGTCCGTCGTGACTTCAAAATAAAAAAATAGCCCAAATCTGCATGTCACCCTGCAAATGTTGTCGGAAGATGATAGTCTTGCGTCTGGAGAGAGTGAACAAAACATTTATTTTATGTTCTGCGCAAGAAAATCGGCGAATGGTATTTCGAAGGCGCTGCGTTAGAGTGCCTCGAGCTTGTAGCGGAGGCGAACGAGCGCATCGAGGCACGTTAGACAAAAGTGCCATCTGGCAGTTATCTTCGAAAACGAAGACATGCGCACCCGCGGGGAAAGATGCGCACCAGTCTCGGAGGTGGTAAGGTGTAGAACGCAAAGCGACGGCCAGGTGCCACCACCGTGACGTCGTAGCAAAGCATTGGAAACACCTCTTACATGCGGAGCATGTTATACTAGAGGCTAGTCATGCACCGTCGCCGTCCGCTGCCTCCTCTCCTCCTCCGCCAGCTGTCTGTGCATCCCTTCCTCCTCTCAACACAGTGCGTGCTGCGCTCGCTTTTCCCCTCTGCGCGCCACGTGACCTTTAGTTTTACGTGCGCCAGCTGTATGCTAACGCACGCATGCGCATGCCGGGGCCGGCACTCGCTATAAATAACCGAGTGTCGGGGCGCGCCGCCCTTCGTCGGTTGGTTTGTGCGGTCACTGCACATCCGATGTCGCTGGTGAAAACGTATGCTGACGAATCCGCAAACACACTTACTGACGTCCCTTTCTATAGCATCAGCCAATGTGTTGGCGCAACCGCAAGCAATTCCGAAGACACTTCGTCCATGTACAAGGCTGTGCTGAGAAGAACTCGCGATGCGGAACGCAAACGTCGGCGTCGTGCGGAAGATTCCCAGCTCCGAGAGCGTGAAGCAGCTGCGAGACATCAGCATTGAGCGGAGGATCCCCAACGCGAAGTAGCTGCGATACGTAAACGTCGAGCGGAAGATTCCCAGCTTCGAGAACGCGAAGCCACTGCGCGGCGTAAGCATCGGCAAGAGAATCCGGACGGTGAAGCTGCGCGCAAGCGTCGACTCCACAAGGCCGATCTCGATGCCGCCCCCGAGCGCGAGCGCGCCGTGATAGCGGCGTGGCGAGCCAAGCAGTACGCCACGCCCAACGCTCGCTTTAAGCGCGACTTCCTCGACCGGAGCTTCTGCCACAGGTGCAAGGTGTGTGATCGACTTTGGTTCGACAACAACGTGACGCGGATCGGCAACATTCAGAATGACCTTCATTGTTCCAAAGCGTTGTCGGTTCTTCGCGATGCGTTTGGAAGCGACGCCAACTAATTTGCCGACTACGTCGCGTGTGTCACGTGCAAGCAGTCGTTAGTCGACACACACGCATGTCGCAAATTACTAACAAAATTTATTGCAGTTCAACATATATTCTCCGCTTGCTAACCAGTGTTCCCACTCCGGAAACTGCAGTCATTTTTGAGCATAGCGTTGCACTGTCAGCGCAGTTCGATAAACGCTACAGTCCTTAGAGTTACCTGTGTATGCCTCTTTTAGTATAAAGGCGGATACACAAAACATCGACGTGTTGCTATGGCACCTCAGGTATGCGCAATAATTGCTTTTAAATTGACAATCGCCCAATTATGAACGCTAAACCTTGAGCATTATTGGTAGGCGCTAGGGATGTGGTTGGCCGTTTGGTGACATTTAAGGTATCGGTAAGGGCGACAAACAGAAAAATGTACAGACAGACAGACCAAAGTTTTTTCGTCGAAGGTACCCAAGAAAGACCATCGTCTTTAAAAAAATTACGTACCGTTGCAATAGCGACAGGCGAGGGTGGTGGCAACGCCGGCGTTCGGTGAGTGTCGCGTTTTTCACTCGCGAAAAACAGGCCATGCAGCAACTATAGTTGCTAGCGTGCCTTAGACAGTTTTCCTAACTGGTGTTCTATCATTCCCGTTTGCAAAACGAACTTGTAATGTGGTAAACAGCCATGCAGGAAATGTAACGCAAGAAAACGTCCAAGTAATTGCTGGTCAGAGTACCCTGGTAGCCAAGAAAAGGTATTCAATCTTCCTTGTGATCCTGAACAACTCAAAGCATGGGCTAAAGCGGTGCCCAGGTAGCACCGTACGCTCAACCCGAAGTATAAAGTCTCCAGGAAGTACTTCATTGAAGACGTGATTCGGGAAAAAAAAGCGCTGCCGGCATCTTCCCGCGAGGGGAAGCTCGAAAAAATACGACGCAAAGTGCGGGGAATATAACGTCAACGTTGCGTAATTGGGTATGGTTTGGGAATTCTTAATTGGCATTTCGTGCTTATTATCCTTATTTATTGAATGAAGCGTTGCCTTCAACGAGTGGTGAGACGCTGATGTGCGGCAGTCCCTACCAATACGGGGTGACCAGTGAAAGGTTGTGCACCTCGAGCAGTTTTAGATGCGGAGCATCTTATACTCGCGCCTTGTAGTGCGCCGTCCGCACCGCTTCTCGAACATTCGACAGCTGACGCGCGCGCATGCGCCGTCGCGCCGTCGCCCACTCTTCCACCATCTGTGCATCCCTTCCTCCTCTACACACCGCGCGCGCTTCACTCCTCCACCATCTGTGCACCCTTCCTCCTCTACACACCGCGTTCGACATCTACAATTCTCCTGATTCTCCAGTGGACGCGCATGTGGCGTCGCGCTTCGAGAACATTCAACAGCTGACAGTGCATGCGCCGTCGTGCTGTATAAATACTCAAGGTCGGCGCTCGCTCGCTCAGCTGCCGCTCGTCGGTTGGTTTGTACGGCGCGTCGACGTCCAAGGTCGCGGTGAAATGAATTCCAACGAATCCACAAACACAATGATCGACGTCCCTTCGACCAGCGCCGCCCTTTCGCATACGTGTGTACGTGTTCACTCATTTAACACCCCCTCCTACAACCACGTTAACCAATTTAGCCATCGACCCAAGTAAGTCGCAATTTAACACCCCATTTCACAACCACGTTAACCAATTTAGCCATCGACTCAAGTAAGTCGCACTTTAACACCCCGTTAACCAATTATATGGTCCGCATCCTCCTCAGTGTTCCCCCGAGGGAAGCTGCGGGCAATTTTTTTTTTTATTGTGAAAGCAATTACATGGACAGGCTCGGCTGGTTTTTGTCGTCGTCACCGCCGCCACCGCTGGAGTCACCATCATTCACGGATATGTATGTATACATATATAGGGGGAAGGATGCAGTCACTTTCTCTTTCTGCAGAGCAAACATCGCCTTTCCGGCTGAGGTCGTCTGCGGGCGCGGTTATATCGTCAGCAAACAAAGTGGTGGCATAGAGAAATAAAGGTTAAGAGTGGACACTCCCGTAGACCCCAGCGGCCCAATCGACCCTAGCACACCTAGTGGTTGGTGAGAGCAAGTGGCGTGCGCTTCTTGTTTCGGTTTCACTGGCGCATATTTTGAATTACTTTGCATAACCGACGTTTGGCTATGACGAAAGTTCATGATTTCAGACCACTATTCATCGCCCAAATGGATAGTTTTTGTAGGTCGTTTTGATTTAGCGATTCCCTGTTTTGTTTTGTTCAGTAGTTCGTGCGAATCGGTCGTGACGTAATTTTTATTTCGATCAAGTTATAATAAAAAGAGATGCAGGTAATGATCATTCACTACGGTTTTATTCATCGCGCTTGTGTTTTTCTTTTAAAACAAGTGATCAATGTATATATCAGTCAAAGAGACAGAGCATCGACAATGTTTTATTCAAAGGCAAGGCAAGGTGGTATGCGGGAAGAACTCGTCCAGGCTTCTTGTGGGTTCTGCCATTGTTGAAGCACCCCGATACACAGCAGTAGCTGCCGTAGCTTGGACCACCGGACGGCATGGCATCAGCGCGGTCTGAAAATGTTAGTAAGTGGATGCTTCGCTGTCAAATTATGAAAAAGATATGTGCACGTCATAAGTATACCAGCAAACACCTTTGAATGATTAGCTAATCGATGCACAATACAAAACCAGTGATACATCTCTGACCCATAAAACTCTGACTTACAAAGATAGACGTCAAGACCACGTACAAAGATCTTCAGAAGTTTCCAGGCCGCTATCCCTTGTAATGCAATGGTATCGCGGCCTGGGAACTTTAGAACACCTTCGTGCGTACGCAGTATCAGCAGCACATTGGGAAGAAAAATCGTAGTTGAAATTTGTGCGGTAAAATTATATTGGAAACGTCAAAAAAATTTGTGGGCAGTTTGCACTAGTGCCACAATGCTAGCGAAGAAACGAAGATGATGGCCACTTGGCTAGTCCAGATTTGCCTCCGGCACACCAAGAATTATTCGTGTTCCGAGCCTTCGGGAAACGCGTCGTGAAGCATGCGAGGCCCAGCGAACGCTTCTCAATATTTTGCACCGAGCCACTGAGCCTATGACCTAGCTGCCCAGCTATGCTCAGCGCACAGACGCTCGCGTCCGTGGCAGACGCAGCACGCGTCGCCTCGGCTTGACGCCGTGCCGCCTTTGCTGTACTGCATACGTTGCACAATGTTCCCGTCTAGCCGCCGCATAGAGCCACAAACTTTCTTTTTAGCGAACCTCCCAGTCCTTACAAGCTTCAGAAAAAGGTTACAACTGCGTGAATGAGACGCCACGTAAGAAACAAACTCGCACACTCGAAGCGCAACGTGTGTGTGCATCTTTCTATGTTTGTTGCATGGTGTCTTATTCGCGCAAGTGTAACCGTTTTCTGAAAAAATGACCCAACAAGACCAACAACATGTCATTCAACAAGCTTCGCTTGAAAACATGCCTCACCTGTTATCTCACGCACGAAAACGCCGACGCAGCCGACGTTGACGAAAGCTTCTCGCTGTCAGTCATGCATGGGCTTGTCGCTGGGTAGATGGTGTTTATGACAGTACGACTGAAGAAAAATAATCGCGTAAGGTGTGTTGAATAAATTGTTTTTATGTATAAAGAACATACCAACTTTGGGCGTATAATTATTATTTCGTAAAGACGATTCTGTTGCATTGATTATAACTGTTTTTTTTTGCGCTTGCGCCCTCTGACGTTTGGTGAGAGCACTAGTTTGTTACGTAGTCGTGACGCACTTCCTAAGGCCAGGTTTTGCGGAGTGTCCGCTCTTGTCTTCTTCTTTCTCTATGGTGGTGGGCGCTTAAGGTTGCCGCGCTATCGCGGCAACGCTCAGCGCGCGGCTTGTGCCCCCCCCCCCCCCCCCCCCCAGCAGGCGGGAGCCTGCTGCGCTTTCAACATTAAAAAAGGGTGCCAGATGTCTACCTGGAGTGGCCGTGTTCTCTTCCACCAGCGTTTTGTAGAGTTACGCGAGATCGGACCTAAATGATTTCATTACCAGCCTCACGTCGTATAACATTGCAATTTGCTGGCTTTTTAAAACATTGAAATATCTTGCTATCGCATCCATTCCTTCTGTTTTGGCGATTGGATTGGATTGGATAAATTTTTATTTGCGAAACTGTGACTATTTTTGCTAGCAGACGCTGCCTGCGTCAGCCTTGCAAGGTGAGAGATGGTTTGGAAATGCTTAATTGTTATTTCGTATTTATTAAATGCGAAGCAATTCTTGGCGAACTTCGGCGACATTGATCGTATCTATCTATCTATCTATCTATCTATCTATCTATCTATCTATCTATCTATCTATCTATATATCCGCCTACAACTTCTAGCTCTCCTGGCCGTTTGGATAATGGTATCGATACCAAGCTTGGTATGATATAACACGACTGTATGACCAACATAGCTAACTAGTCATAACATGAAATTCATGAAATGTATGTCATAAATGTCATGATTTCATGTTATGGTCTTGGTGCTCTTGCGGTTGTTTCGTTCACATGATATGTTCGCAAACTGGTATGGTATGAAAGGACTGCATGGCAAACATAATCGACAGACCCTAACATCAAAATCACGACATGCGTGTCATGTAACAACATGACTACATGCCACACTGATGATGTTCTCGCGGCAGTTTCACTTGCTTTGCATATGCCGAATTCGGTATTACGGGACGTGAATGGATGACTAAGGTACGTGACTGGTGCAAACATGATAATCTTGAGATGCGTGTCATGTAACAACGTGACTATATGCCATGTTCATGATGCGCTCGTGGCTGTTTCGCCAGCTTCTTGGAAAGAAATTCAGCATTTATGGGACGTGAAGTGATGACGAAGGTATGTGACTGGTGCATTGATTGGTTTGATTGATATGTGGGGTTTAACGTCCCAAAACTGACATATTATTATGAGAGACGTCATAGTGGAGGGCTCCGGAAATTTCGAGCGTCTGGGGTTCTTTAACATGCACCCAAATCTTAGCACACTGGCCTACAACATTTCCACCTCCATCGGAAATGCAGCCCCCGCAGCTGGGATTCAATCCCGTGACCTGCGGGTCAGCAGTCGAGTACCTTAGCCACTAGACCACCGCGGCGGGGCATGTGACTGGTGCAAACATGATGATCATGAGATGGGTGGCATGTAAGAACATGGCTACATGCTACGCTCATCATGCGATTACCGTCGTTTCGCTACCTTCACATATGTCAAAATTTGGTATTACGTTGCGTGAATGCATGCCGAAGGTATGTGACTGGTGCAAACGTAATAATCGTGACATGTGTGTCATGTAAGAACATTAATACACGCCACACTCAAGGAGCCAACACACTTCGACGTGAGCGCGCGCCGGCGTTCGTTTTATCGCGTCACGCCGGCGATCCCACGCCAGGCGCCAATATCACCCTAGTAAGGATCAGTGACTTTTATTGTGAATCTGCATCCCTTATACTCGCAGGCGTGCTGCGCTGCGTTGCTTTGACGCATGCGTGTTCGAGCAGACACGGCGTCCCTACATTACGAAGAGAGGCAGACGTGGTGCTGTCTAAGTAACATCTTCGGTGCAAAATGCAGCACGTCACATTTCGCGCTGGTCGCCACCAAGCCGCGCTGACGGACGCTGGTCGTGCCAGTCGCGTCTGGTGTTTTGCTAGCGTGGCGTCACTGTGCCGAGCCTGCGCGTGCATCGACGTTGCGTCGGAGTATTTGCGGAGAGATGGGGCTACAGGTGGCAGCACCGTCCCCGCGAAAGTGGGGAATCAGCGGTCGGCGGCACGTATACAAATACACGCAGTGGCGCTTTGTTGCGTGCCGTCGAGCCGCTTGTCGGCGGATAAAATTCGTTGACTACAGTTTACTGTTAATGTCTGCGCTCTTCTCTACCTAATCGACGCACGACGCCTATGCAACGTTAAAATTACCCGCGAGTAAAGCGCATTCTGCTTTTCATAGGGATGCTCGCACTGGGTGACTCTCCTCACGCTTTCACACTAATTCACGCCTACGCTCCGTTGTTTGTACGTGATTAGCTTGTGTTCCGCCTGCTACGCACAGCTGTAGCGTAGCTGAGCTACTTATTTACATTTTTACTTATGCATGCTACAAAAAATAGAGATAGAAATAACGTAGAAAGCCAGCATATATGTGCGATTAGTTCATTACCACCGTTCGCACCTTATACGCATATGATTTTTTTTTCTCACTCTGTTCGTGATGAGATGTGAGACAGTTGATAATTCTAGTCAGGAAAGCTTAGTGGCTGACAGCGCTTTCCGCTGCCCTACGTTTGCTACGTATACGCTCATGTTCACCAGTAAAAATATAAAAATCCTGTATAACAGTTCAGCAGAAAGCTTTCATCGATGGATTACATGCATGACAGTGCTACGAGAAAGGCCTGTTTATGGGACAAGCATTTTTTTTTTTTTCAGACAAAAAGTGAACACTGATTTCCTTTGGTCACTAACAATGCCACAAAAACGCTGAAGACAATGTAAAAAGGATGAAATTTATAAGTGAAATCTTACGACTTTATATATAAGACATGCCGTCTGAATTCATTTTAATGCCTGGGCTGTTTAAATCGTTCTTAAATATAAGCACACGATTGTGCACGATAACTCTGCTTTAAGTACATTTTAAGTACCGATGTGTCAGTTTATGTGATAGTAACATTTATATGTAGTGGAACCATTGACTGATAAAGACATATAAGGCTCCTCGCATGTTTGATAAACTAGTCACTACAGTGCCGTAGTTGTACACATATCAGCAACGCGCAAGTGCATGGCCTATAGTGTTTTCTTCTTGTTGTTTTTTAACCGAGTGGCTATAAAACGCTGCATTCACACATCATTTATTAGTGCTCGTGTTGGGGAGCATACGAAGAGCATTTGGTGATGTGTTTGCGACCGAAAGCAGCACCCACTCTGAAGTTATTCGGGTGAATGGAGTGTACGACAACCGTAAGCAGGTCTCTGAAAAGTTGCACTCGCCGATCTTACTACAATGCATCAGCAACCGAGCAAGACCAAATGCTTTCGTACGCCATTTCGGCCATACGTAGAAACAGTTACACTCGCGATGACATGACAGGACAAATCAGACTTTGAGAACGCGCATGACCAGCGCGCACATAGAAACACGACGTGCCCAGCTGATGACGCATGGATAAATCCACGCTTCGCCACTTCGGCCAGTTGCCGCCAGGCGGCGACTCTGCTCGATCTCGCGGCCAATATTGGGCGCTTCATGACGCGCTCGCCGTCGTTGCGCTAGCTCCACGTGTAGTAAATTTGGTATCACGGAAATTGAATAGACGACGAAGGAAAATAACACGTCCAAACTTGATAATGATGATATGCGTTTTCATGTAAAGCATGCCTACATGCTTCACTCATGGCATTCTCGCAGCCTTTTCACTAGTTCCACATATACCAAATTTGGTATTACGTGACGTGAATGGACGATGAATGTAAATGACACTTCCAAATAAGATAATCACGATATAGATATTGTGTTAAACATGAGTACGTGTTATGCTCATAGCATGCTCACGGCCGTTTCGCTTGCTCCATCTATACCAAATTTGGTATCAGGTGACGTCAATAGATGACGAAGGTAAATGAAACGTCCGAATATGATAGTCATGACACGGAAGTCATGTACGGCATAATTTACCTCCGCCTTGTGCTGATTTTAAAGTGCCCTATCACCCTTCCTCATTCGTGCTTTGCATATCATCGATTCCCACTGTACGTGGGATCTGCGAATTTTTATTCTTATTTATTTAATGAAGGAGAAGCGTTGCCTTAACCGCGTGGTAGGACGCTGATGTGCGATTTAGGGCCAGTGAATGGTTGTTCAGCTCGAGCAGCCGATTTTCACTCGCAGATGCTGACTGCGTCAGCCTTGCGAGGCAAGAGGGGGGGGGGAGCAAACAGTTGGCACAAGACGCAAGCGTGTGCCATGATCAAGGAGGATTAAAGAAAAATTGCTGGCGTGGAAGCTCCCGCAATGCCTTGCCAGCAGGCCCCGCCGCGGTGGTCTAGTGGCTAAGGTACTCGGCTGCTGACCCGCATGGCGCGGGTTCGAATCCCGGCTGCGGCGGCTGCATTTCCGATGGAGGCGGAAATGTTGTAGGCCCGTGTGCTCAGATTTGGGTGCACGTTAAAGAACCCCAGGTGGTCTAAATTTCCGGAGCCCTCCACTACGGCGTCTCTCATAATCATATGGTGGTTTTGGGACGTTAAACCCCACATATCAATCAATCAATGCCTTGCCAGCAGAAGTGAAGCCAGCTTTTGCTACTGCCAAGATGGCGGAAACATGCTCGTTTCTGATAGTGCCCACTTGAAGATCAAGTGGCTTTAATATGTCCTGTAAATGCTGCGTTAGTTCTATATTAAAAGATAGTTGTTCCCGACGAAATAACATAGAGAAACGAGTATGGATGACTGAATCTTCAAAGAACTTTGCCTCCAATCATAGGTTCACTAAGGAAAACTAGTAACTGTAAGACGCACTTGGAGCACTATGTGACCCGAAGAAGTTCCCGCTGTTAACTTGTTGGACGTGTGAGGGTATCGCCCCGTTTGTAATTGCTGAACGGTGATGCTTTATCATGCCTCTAGTAAGATGGCCGCCACAGCCGCCATCTTGCCAGAGGAACGGCTTCACTTCTGCGCAACCATTTTCACTCCAGCAATTTTTTTTAAATCCTCCTTGGCCATGAGCCGTGAGGCACGAGGATGGCCTGTGGGGGTGTTTACATCGCCGCCGACGCATGACGCACGATGCGTGACATCGCGCGTCTAAGAAAATTCTTCTTTATTGGCACCAGCATGCCGTACGGCATAAATAAAAAACAAAAAGTTCTAGTACCTGTGCGAAGGCCGGTAGGGGTAGCTCCTTATCGTAGTGTAGGGGTAGCTTCTTATCGTAGTGTCATATTCCTTGTGAAACTCTGGCTCTTGACATAGCTTTCTCTGTAGAGACTCAAACCTCTTCAAAGCGACATCTTGATTGTCTTTAAGCTCGGAATAATTGGTGCGCCAAGGATGGTCTGCGTTTAGTTATTTTTCTGTTTCAACTTTGGGTCACACATAGAAGTGATGGGCCTTCCTTATTGTGCAACTCAACCTGTCCAGCTTCTGTATTCCTTTGCTCGGTGAAAAGGTCGGGCACATCGGAATCAACATCCCAACATGCGCAGTTTCTCTTTTTTGTCGTCTTGTGTTAGCTCACCTGGGCAATCATCCATCGTGTGACCTTTATCATTGCAGTACATACAACTCTCCGGAAAGAGTTTGACGGTTAACATAGACGCTGAACCTCGGTTATCTTCCTTAAATATTGGTTTGCCAGTTAGGACTCGTTCTCGGCGTTCAACCGTCATCAGCAACGCCTGTTCTAGGCTTCTCACTTCCAGGCTAAAAAAAATCTGGAAGAATAGACAAGTCATCTAGTTGGCCTGCTGTACCATTTGCATTTTTCGAAGATAAGGTGCACTGAGTATAACGAAAAACCATTTCTTGCGGGAGATTCTTCATTATTGCCGTTTTGAGCAACGCTCCATACTCTCTCTCTTCGACACCAAGTTTACGAAGGGATTTCACGTAAGTTTGCACCTCTTCATACAGCCTTTGCAGCCCTTCAAATTCTTCGCATGAGCGTAATTTACGTAGGTTCAGCAGTTGGCACATGTGGTCGTTCACAATCAGTGATTTACGGCCAAATCTTCCTTGTAGAAGTTCTATAGCTAAGCAATAACTTTCGTTTGTTGTAGCCGAGCCGCTAGTTACGCTTCTGCTTTACCCGACAGCTAGCTCCGGAGATATTTCAGTTTGTCTACGTCAGCTAGGTGCCCGTTTTGGTGAATAGTTGATTCAAATTATGCCGAAAATTCCGGCCATTAATGGGGTTACCCAGAAACTTCGGTATTTCAAGCTTAGAAAGCTTAATATGCCCAAGGGCTGGAGGAGAGTCATCATGAGATGCGTGCCTAGCTAAGACTTGAGGTGCAGATAAAATAAAATGCATACAGCGCATGACTTCGCTAGGACGATAGAATCTTGGTATTGCCCAACGCTTCGAATCTCGTTCTCAAGGTTTATGGGTAAAGGACGCAACCCTAAGTGGCCCAGTGGTTCACGCCTCGCATTCAGGACGCGGAAGTCTCACGTTCGATTCTGCGTGCCGGGCTCTTTCTTCTGGATTTTTTTATGCGAAGCATTTCTTAGCGAAGCGAACTTCGGCGACTTCGAGCGTATCCATCTATCTATCTAGCCACCTACGACTTTAGCTCTCCTGGCCGTTTCAATAACGGTATCAATACCAAACTTGGTATGGCATAACATGACTATATGAATAACATATCTAATTAGTCATCACATGAAAATCATGATATGTATGTAATAAATGTCATGATTTACATTTCGTGGCCCTGGAGCTCTTGTCGTGGTTTCGATCACATGGCATGTCACAAAACTTGTTTTATATGACATGATTGCATGCCGAACACAAGCGACCGACCCTAATATCACAATCATGACATCCGCGTCATCTAACAACATGACTACAATCCACACTGATGTTGCGCTCACCCCCATTTCTCTAGCGTCACATATGGCAAATTTGGTATGACGGGACGTGAATGCATGACAAAAGCATGATACTGGTGCCAACATAATAATCACGACATGCGTGTCATGTTTGACAATAATGATACGTGTATGTAAGTGTCACCCAGACACAGCTTAATTGGCACCCAAATGAAGAAGACGACAACGTGGTTGTTGTGGGTTGGACTCTCGAGCTTCTCCAGTTGGCCTGCATGACTGTGCGCTCTTTAGGCCGTTAGCAAGACCAGCTCTCGGTGAATAAATCTTCACCGTAACACCTTTTAGTGGAAGGTGCGGGGTCTTCACACCACCCGGCTCTAGAACTCCGCAGTGGACGCCAGCTTTGTCCAGCCGCGATGCCTGAAACCGGCACTCAGGCCTCGCCGTCCGCGCCGGCTCCATCACCTGTGATCCCCCCCCCCCCCCCCATCTTCTCGACCCTGGCACGTTTTTCGGGATGGACAGCACGGACGTCGAAGCATGGCTCGCATTATTCGAGCGCGTCAGCAAGCACTACACGTGGGACGAAACGCTTATGCTGGCAAATATTCTATTTTACCTACGGGGTACGGCACGCGCCTGGTATGAGACGCATGAAGAAGAATTAACCAGCTAGGACACATGCAAGCGATAACTTCGCAATTCGTTCGGCCGGTCAGTTGCTCGTCAGATGGCAGCCAGGCAGGAACTCGCGTCGCGTGTTCAATCATCGACGGAGTCGTACGTCACGTACATCCAAGACGTACTGGCACTGTGCCGGAAGACTGACTAAAACATGTCCGAGGCGGACAAGATCAGCAACGTGTTGAAAGGCATTGCTGATGCTGCTTTCAACATACTAATGTGCAAGAACTGCACCACTGTCGACTCCATCATATCTGAATGCCGACGATTTGAACAAGCTAAAATCAGGCGAATAACCCACCACATCACGAGACAACCAAACACAGCTGCGACTTCGTCGTGCAAGGATTTTGTAGCGCCCCGTTCACTTGCGCCTCCTGCCAATATCGCAAGGATTGTACCCGCTTCCTATCAGCCCCATGCGCAAGACAACTGGGCAACAGTCTCGCTTATTCAAGCCCTCGTACGCCAGAAGTTTGCTAACCAGGGCGTCCAGGCTCCCCAGCGCGCCAGACTTATGCCGCAGCCCATGAACACTCCTGTCCACAACGCTGACCACCACTCTGCTCCACTTGTCGCTGTGGCAGCTTCGACTCCTCGGTTTCCACCACGCTACCGAAATCCATCTGAGTGGCGCACGCACGACGGTCGACCCATCTGCTTTTTTAGCTCTCGAGTTGGGCACATCTCTCGCCATTACCGCAACGGGTGGTATTTCCGGCCAAGCTTTCCTAATGTCGACCGCCGTCAGGACCATGGACACTATTCACAACCCGGTTTTCCGGATGACCATATTCAGGACCCTTCTGCTCGCCGTTCATCTCCACGCTCCGAACCTTCCTACGCTGATGTCGTCACCCAAAGAAACTGGTCTAGCCGCTCGCCATCACCTCAGGGTCGGCCGTCACGCTCCCCTCAACGCCGCCGCTCTCCGTCACCGACTTATTCTGGCTGTTTCCCGGGAAACTGACCAGGGCAGCTCCTGGAGGTGGCGATGCGCGGATGACTTGGAACGAAAACCCTCAACCGGCTACAAATACAAGACGCAATTTACTTCAGGTGGTCGTTGATGGCCACACCATTATTGCTCTAATTGACACTGGTGCCTAAGTATCTGTTATGAGTTCTACACTTTTATCTCGCCTAAAAAAGGTTCTCACACCGGCTATGTTATCTACTGTTCGAGTTGCCAGCGGAAGTCGAACATCGGTGCTTGGTATGTGCACTGCCCGCGTTACTGTTGCTGGCCACCACACTTCCGTTCTCTTCACAGTCCTCGATGCTTGCCCACACGACGTCATCCTTGGAATTGACTTCTTAACCACCCACTCCGCCCTCATCGATTGTTCTACCGGTATCTTACGGCTCGAATTGTCTTTGTGCTCCGATTTCACTCCTCCAAGTCGCACTCGGCTACGATCCGTGTAGTGTCTACGGCTACCGCCCCAGGCTGCTATGTACATTCCTCTGTCGCACTTCCCGTCCGTTCCTGATGGAGACTATCTGGTAGCTCCCCTCATTGATTTGACCCTTACGCACCACATCACACTACCACATACTATAGTGGTTGTTGCCATTAACACGGTGCTACTTCCAGTTCTGAACTTCTCTACGTCGACCCATGTTCTTCCCCAAGGCATCACTTTAGCCGATCTTTCCACCCTTGATGAATGTTCAATTTGTTCTTTTACCCCTGACACTAAGAACATGGCGAAACCTGTCATCACGTCACAATATAAGGCGTTGCTCGACAAAATGATATCCAGCGACCTTTTACCTTACCAATTTGCAGCGCTCCGGAGTGTTCTATTTTCTTACCTGGATATCTTTGACGTCGACGACCGTCCCCTGCGCCGCACAAGTGCCGTAACCCACCGCATAGACACCGGTGACGCCAGTCCACTCCACAAACGCCTTATCGCGTGTCACATGTGAGCGCCAAGTTATACAGACGGAGGTCGAGAAAATGCTGAGTAAAAACGTCATTGAGCCTTTATCGAGTCCTTGGGCATCCCCGGTGGTCTTAGTTAAAAATAAGGACAACACCTGGCGCTTTTGCGTCAACTATCGCCATCTGAATCGGATCACCAAAAAGGACGTTAATCTTTTGCCCCGAATCAATGATGTGCTCGACTGCCTCCACAGCGCCAACTATTTGTCGTCCCTTCACCTTCTAATCGGATACTGGCAAATTTCGGTCGACGACCACGACCGCGAGAAGACAGCATTCATCACACCCGACGGCCTTTACCAATTCAAGGTCATGCCTTTTGGGTTGTGCCATGCCCCGGCTACTTTTGAACGTGTGATAGACTCTCTTCTTCGCGGTTTCAAATGGTGGACCTGCCTTTGCTATCTGGATTATGTAATCGTTTTCTCGCCCTTCTTCGAAAGCCACCTGTCTTGTCTCTCAGCAATTCTTGACGTTTTTCGTTGCGCTGGTCTTTAACTGAATTCGCCGAAATGCTCATTTGGACGCCGGCAGATTAAACTACTCGGCCACCTTGTTGACGCCACTGGTGTTCAACCCGACCCTGACAAAGTCCGTGCAGTCCGAGAATTCCCGGTTCCGCGTTCCACACAACAAGTTCGCCGTTTTATTGGGCTCTGCTCATACTTCCGCCGCTTTGTCTTCAACTTCGTGCATATTGCTAGGCCCCTCACGGATCTCCTCAAAAGGAATGTGGCCTTTTCTTGGGGAAGGGATGAAGAACATTCCTTCGCGTCGCTAATTACCGCCCTCACATCACCACCTGTGTTGGCTCATTTTGATTGATTTGTGGGGTTTAACGTCCCAAAACCACCATTTGATTATGAGAGACGCCGTAGTGGAGGGCTCCGAAAATTTTGACCACCTGGGGTTCTTTAACGTGCACCCAAATCTGAGTACACGGGCCTACAACATTTCCGCCTCCATCGGAAATGCAGCCGCCGCAGCCGGGAATCGAACCCGCGACCTGCGGATCAGCAGCCGAGTACCTTAGCCACTATACCACCGCGGCGGGGCGTGTTGGCTCATTTTGATCCAGTGGCTCGAACAGAGCTTCGCACCGATGCAAGTGGCCATGGCATTGGTGCTATACTCCCTCAGATACAGAATCGCACCAACCATGTGATAGCCTACGCTAGCCGCCTTTTGTCGCAAGTGGAACAAAATTATTTCATCACTGAGCGGGAATGCTTAGCCCTCGTTTGGGCTATTGCGTAATTTCGTTCGTACCTATACGGACGTCCGTTCACAGTCATCACGGACCATCATGCGCTTTGCCGGCTGTCGACGCTTAAGGACCCTACAAGAAGACTCGCTCGATGGGCACTTCGATTACAGGAGTACACGTTCTCGGTTGTTTACAAATGGGGAAAGCTGCACAGCGATGCTGAATGCTTATCACGGCTCCCCGTTGATCCACCTAGCTCCACTGATTTGTAATACGATACCTGCGTTTCAGCCATCACTGACTTCATGAAGTGGCCGACGAACAGCGCCGAGACCCATCGCTGCTCACCATCATTGACCGCCTTCAATCGCGTTATTCTGACCCTTCTCTTAGCAAATACCTGCTTCAAGACAACGTTTTGTACCGCCACAACTTACACCCCGACGGCGCGAAACTTTTACTCGTCGTACCACATCCCCTGCGAAAGGGTGTTCTGCGACGATTCCACGGCGCTCCACCTTCTGGACATCTAAGAGTATCCAGAACTTACGACCGCATTCGAGGACGAGTATTCTGAAAGGGTTTGTTCGCCGTTGCGTCACATCTTGCGACCTCTGCCAGCGCCGAAAGAAGCCTAAAACTCCCCCTGCCGATCTTCTTCAACCCATTGAAGTTCCAGCCGAGCCCTTTTATTGATTGGGGTTGGACTTGCAAGGTCCCTTTCCTACTTCTACAACTGGAAATAAATGGATTGCAGTGGCCACAGACTATGCCAATCGGTATGCAATCACTCGAGCGCTACCAACCAGCTGCACAACCGACGTTGGCGACTTCCTGCTGTACGACATTATTCTCCAGCATGGCGCTCTGTCTCACCTGCTCACTGGCCGTGGTCGCCACTTTCTATCTCGTGTGCTTGATGATCTACTCCGATCTTGTGCTACCCATCACAACTTGACATCATCTTACCACCCTCAGACTAACGGCCTTACCGAGTGTCTAAACTGCACATTGACAGACATGCTTTCCATGTACGTATCTACCGACCACACTGATTGGGACATAGCTCTTCCGTTCGTAACCTTCGCCTATAACTTCTCGCGTCATGAAACAACGGGCTACTCCCCTTTTTATCTACTCTTCGGACGTCATCCCTTACTGCCCTTCGACACACTGCTTTCATCAGACCACCCATTCTCCCCTTCGCACGCCCAGGATGCGATCACCCGTGCCCTCACGGCACGCGTGGTAGCGCGCGCTCGATTAGCGCGCGCCCGTTGGCCTGCATGACTGTACGCTCTTTAAGCCGTTAGAAAGACCAGCTCTCGGTGAATAAATCGTCCCCGTAACAATATGACAGCATGACACACTCATGATGCCCTCGCGGCCATTGCACTGGCTTCAGGGATGCCAAATTTGGTATTACGTGACGTCAATGGATGACGAAGGTACGTGAGTGGTGCAAATGTGATAATAATGAGATGCTTCTCATGTGAGAACATGACTACATACCACAGTCAAGACGCCAATACACTTCGATGAGACCCAGCGTACATGCACGCTGGTGTTTGTTTTGTTGCGTCACGCCGGCATTGCCACGCCAGGCGCATGCTGCGTTGCTTTGACGCATGCGCGTTTCAGCGCGTCTGGCGTCCCTCCGTCTTGAAAAGAGGCAGACGGTATGCTGTCGGTGTAACGCATTGGCGCCAAATGCAGCATGTCGGATTGGCACCGGTTGCCGTCGGGCCACGATAAGTGACGCCGGTCGCGCTTGGCATCAGACTATAGAGTGCTCGCGTTTTGCTAACGTAACATCGCTGTGCCCAGCGTTCGCGCGCGTCAACGTTACGTTGGAGTATATTGGGCTCTTTATGATGCACTAGAGGCCGTTTCGCTAGATCCACATATACTAAATTTGGTGTTACGTGACGTCAATAAGTGACAAATGTATACGACTTGTGCAAACATGATAATCATGAGACGCGTGTCATGCAAGAACATGACAAAATATCACGCCTATAGCGTGCTCGCGGACGTTTCGCTAGCTCCACATATACTAAATTTGACATCACGTGATGAAAATAGAATACGAAGGTAAACGACACACCCAAACATGATAATCATGACCCGGAAGTCGTGTACGGCATCATTTACTCCCACCTCGTAACATTGTGCTCATTTGAAACTGGCATATACACCTTCCCAAGCGTGCTTCACATATCATCGATTCGAACTGTATGTGGGATCTGCCAATATTTTTTTTCTTTTCTGAGTTTTCATATATATATATATATATATATATATATATATATATATATATATATATATATATATATATATATATATATATATATATATATATATATATATATATATATATACGTATACTTATACGGTGCATAACATCGACGCCCCCGCCGACGCCGGTGGCGAAATCCTGCCGAGAGTGCCCATAGAATATCTGTCGCAATAAAATGGTAAACTGTAATGCCAACAGGAAAATATAGTCCTCTCAGCCACTACACTAGCCTTCTGCAGGCTGTCCTTCACCACACCGGCTGACCAACACACTCGCGCACACGGCCCGTCATTCAGTAACCAACTTACCGCATATCTTGTCGGCTGACGTTTTTGTAGCTGATCTACGACATGCGCGCCCCCCAATTGCGCAGCACGTGTCCTGGTCGAGTGGCGACGCGTGTCATTCCAACAATGTATGTGTAACAAAATGAGACGTTGCAGTAATTAATGGTTTTAAATGTCAGCCTTCGGTGGCGGTGGCAGCCCCATCCACACTCACGCTGCGCATGCTCACGTTTCTGGTCTCGTACCGCATGCTCGCATCTCGTGCCGGCTCAGGAAGACACCCGCGAAACTGTCACTACCCTCCCCCTCTCTCGCCTCGCAAGGCTGACACAGGCAGCGTCTACTAGTAAAAAAATTGGCAGAGTCCACGAACAATGGGTGTGAAGCACGAATGAGGGAGGTTGATATGCCACTTTCAAATCACCACAACGTTAAGAGGTGGAAGTAAATTGTGCCTTATACGACTTCAGTGTCATGATTATTATGTTTAGATGTGTCGTTTACCTTCGTCATCCATTCACGTCACGTGATGTCAAATTTAGTATATGTGGAGCTAGCGAAACAGCCGCCAGAACGCTATGAGCATGGTATGTTGTCATACTCGTTAATGACGCGCGTTTTATGGCTATAAAGTTTGCACCAGTCATATACCTTCGCCATTCATTGACATCACGTAACACCAAATTTGGTATATCTGGACTTAGCAAAACGGCCGTGAGTGCATCATTAAGAGGCCAATATACTTCAACGTAACGATTACGCGCGCGCACGCTGGGCAGAGCGACGCAACGATAGCGAAACGCGAGCACTCTATAGTCTGACACCAGGCGCGATCAGCATCTGTCGGCGCGGCCCGACGGCCACCAGAGCGAAATGCGACATGCTGCGTTTCGCGCCCGTGCGTTACCCAGACAACACTGCGTCTCTCTCTTTTCGTGACGGAGGAACGCCGGACGCACTGAAACGCACATGCGTCAAAGCAACGCAGCCCGGCGCACGCCTGCGAATATATGGCAGAACCAGCCATAGTCATATTAAAATTTCTTGGTTTATTCATGGGGGCAAACAGCATGTACTTGGTCTTATTTGCGTTTAAGCACAACCTATTAGGTTTTAACCATGACTAGAGTCAATTAAAAAACATTCACGTTCCCTTCAAAGTCCACAAGTGAAGAACCCTCAAAAACATTTTTGTGTCGTTCTCGTACATTACCAGTTTGGGGCCATCTTCTGGAATGTGTCAAAGATCATTGATATAAATTATAAATAGGAGGGGACCCAGTATAGATCCCTGCGGCACTCTTTTCTCGACCACGACTTAATCTGATTGCACGTTATTTATGCTCACGAATTGGTATCGATTTGTAAAATAGCTTTTCAATAGGTCGGGTGCAATTCCTTGTATACCACATGAGCTTAATTTATGCAAAAGGTTGTCATGACGTACGGTATCAAACGCTTTACGCAGATCTATGAATTGCCCAACTGTGTATAATTTTTATCGAAATTCCCTATTATATGATCTTTCATTTGAAGTAATGCAAGCACTGTCGACTTGTTTTTGGAAGTCAAATTGCGCATCATTGATAACATTGTATTTATCGAAATTCCTGGAGCCGCTTGTTAAATGTACTCTCGTAAACTTTTGATAGAACAGGTAGCACTGATATGGGCCGATAGTTGGTCATGTGTTTCGGATTGCCGTCTTTAAAGATAGCACATAGGCAAGCAATTTTCAGCTTGTCTGTAAAATGCCCGTGGTGAAAGAAAGATTGATAATATACGCTAAGGGAGCAGATAACACATCGGCCACGTATTTTATCGGCACAGGTTTTATTTCGTCGTACCCTCCTGCACATTTGTTTCTTATTTTCCTAATACGTTTTTCAACTTCGATGCATGTGACAGGGGTTAACAGGGTATTGGGAATACTATAAATGTTTGACAACAGATGTAGAACCTCACCATCGGTGCCATCTTGGGTGTCACATTATGTTACGAAATGCTTGTTGAAAGCTGTTGCTGCATTAACTGTTGCAACTCATAAGGACACCCACTTCTGTCTCTATGGAAGATAGATTGCTGTGAGGTTTGTGGCCCAGCAGGTCTCGGGCCTCATCCCAGATTTTCCTTGGGTCAATACTTATTCTGCTGAAAACATTCGCGTAATTTTTTTGGCCTGTTTGAACTCATAATTAGGTTGATTTCTGTACTTTTTCAATTCTTTTAGCATATTCATGTCGCGGGACTTGACAAATGCATGGAACAGGTAGTGTTTCTTTTTTTTATTTTTTTATGCAAGACATTTGAAATCCATGGTTTTTTATTCATTTTTTTGCTCTGTTGTTTCTTCAGAACCTTCGGAAACGCAATATTGCAAGATTGTTCTAGTTTCCCAAAGAATATCTCATACGCATCGTTTGGGTCTGCTAGCTGAAGCACACGCTCCCAGTCCTCTTCAATAATTCGTTGACAAAATAACTCCAGCGTATGATCATTGATTTTACGAAATACCACAATTTCATTGTCATTAGCTTGATATCAATCACGTGATTTAGAAAAGTATAAAAAATGGGCAGATGATCGCTTATTTCTAAAGAAAGTGTCCCAGCGACACACGATAAAGAGCTATTTGCAGCTTAAGGCGCGAAAACGACACGGACGAAGAGAGACAGTACACACACACGGAGCGCCATAAAGAGCATACGTTCGTGATGCAGATATCAAGCAGAGTTGCCGTTTCAGCCATCAGTCGCGTGGCTTTTCTGATAACTTTTTCACCAGCAAACTAGTTCATAACCTCTGTTAGCTGTCGAGCAGTGGTATTCATTGAAAGCATATCGACGTTGACATCACCCATGACCACAAAATGCAGTGGGCTTGGCAGCAACGCTTAGATGGCCAACGCTTACACGCCCCGCCTGTTTCTTGTGGAGATGCTCAGCATGGCCTATCTCCTCGCTTGTTTCGCTGGTCAACCGTGTGCTGCTGGCGAAAGTGTGGTGCTGCCATCTTTGGAAATGCCACGCAGCGTCGACAGTCCCGCCACGGACCAGGCCATTTCACTGTTCCCGGATTCCGCACCCTTCAACAGTCGTCACGACAACGCGACGAGCGTAATCGAGCCACCTTATCATCTTTTTGCGCACCGTCCACCAGCTCGTGGCACCCAGCTGATCCTGACGTTACCGACCAGTGCTAAAAAGTCTTGCATCGACCGCGCGCGCACCAGTGGGCTTGGCAGCAACGCTTCGATGGCCAACGCTTACACGCCCCGCCTGTTTCTTGTGCAGGTAAACAATCGCTATTCCTTGTATGCATCGCGTACTCGTTATATGGCGTTTATTGTGCTGCCAGGCCCCACTTGTTGTGCGAGAATTGCCTATGAATGTGCATCCGTTGTCTTAGAACTGTTGCTTTTAGCTGGCGACATTGAGAAAAACCCTGGTCGCCCTACCCATTCGTCTCCTTCGGAAGCAACCTCCGACATTTTGCAAACCTAGCGAGATCTCCGAACGCGTCAAGCTGCGCTTTTAACCGAGATGAAGTCTCTCCGTACCAAACTGGCACAAAATGACGAAACGCTCGGTACTATCACTGAAAGACTTGCAAAAATCGAGATACACTGCGCATCCCTCCTTTCTCTTAACAATGACATTAAAAAAGTACAGGCAATCGCCACGCAGAACTCGCGTGAAATTGCTAGTCTTACAGCTAGGGTAGATGATTCTGAGGATCGCACCCGCAGATCCAATCTTGTATTCTTTGATCTGAAGGACAGCGCAATAAAACATGGGCTCAGTCAGAACAATTAGCAATGGACGTATGCAGTGAAAAGCTTGGCGTTCCGATAGCACCAAAAGATATTGAAAGGGTTCACAGAATAGGCCGTTTCAACGCTGCTAAGACCAGACCCATAATCGTACGCTTTGCGAATCGGAAAGACAAAGATCGTGTACTATAATGCTCCAAAAACCTCCAAGGCTATCCGTACAGCATCAGCGAAGATTTTTCACCGGGCCCACGCCTCGCACGAACAAAATTGGCCGAGTTTGCAAAAGCAAAAAATAAACCGTTAAAACTTCTTTACAAGCTAGTCATCGATGGCATCACGTACGTGTACGACAAAATCTCGGAAAGCGTCATCCCGCGACCATCGTAGTTAACACCGAGTTCACGTCGCAATCTGCAGTGTTCAGAGCACGTTTCGGAATAACGGGGGCCTTGCACTCCCTCACGTTCTGCTGCCAACACTTTTCCCGTTCAACTCATTTACACCAATGTAAGAAGTCTCATACCTAAACGAGACCAATTACTACAAATAATAGAAACTACCGAAAGTGACTTCGTCGTACTAAGCAAAACTTGGTTGAATGAGTCAATTTCTGATGCTGAGTTGGCACTCCATTTCTCTGGTTTTGATGTCTTTCGTTGCGACCGCATCGGTAGGCGGGGATGTGGTGTGCTCATAGCGGCTCACAGCAGGGTATGTAATGTTATAGAAATTTCCAGTAACTTAGAAGTACTGTTTGTATCCTGCAAAGCACTTTATCTCCCCGCCATTATCGGTTTGTGCTACCGCCCACCTGACGCAGACCAGCCGTTTGTTGCTCAATATCATGTCGTTTTGAATTCACTTTGTGGCTTTTATCCCAATGTCCCAATTATACTACTTGGAGACTTCAACTTTCCCGGAATAACCTGGTCTGATTTGTCGTTAACTTTGTCCAAATGTAGCGCGGAAAGTGATTTCGTTAATTCTGCCTAACATTCGGACTTTCACAGCTGGTTTACACCCCTACGAGTGAAACTGTTCAGTCATCAAGTATCCTCAACCTTTTTTCAACATCGCACTCAGAAACTGTTTTATCCGTGGCGTACCTGGCTGGGCTAAGTGACCACGCTCTAATAAATGCTACACTACAGTTTCACTCCCCAAGATAAAAACCGTAAAGAAAAAATTAACACTTTACGACAAAGGCAACTACCTGGCCATTAACGAGGGACTCGCAGCATTCTATAGCAGGTTTTGTGAAGACTTCTCAGAACGCCCATTCGAAACAAACTGGTGTATTTTCAAAAACAAATTGCACTATCTCATTCGTTCCTCCATCCCCACCGTAATGGTAACAGAACGACCACAGACAGCATGGTTTAATGTGGCACTAAAGCGCCTAAAAAACAAAAAGAAGTGGCATTACCGGCCTGCTAAGTTATCAAACACAGTGCAAGCGTGGGAAAAATACCGCGCCACAGAAAAACTATTCGATTCACTTGCCGCGAAATCCAAACGCAACTTCTTTGCTTCACAGTTATCTAACATGCTAAACACTAACCCCAAGCATTTCTAGAAGTTTATCAACCCAAGCGCATCTAAAATGTTATCACTCTGTAACGAAAATGATCAACCCATTCCACTACATGATACCGCACGCGAGCTGAACAGCGTTTTTTTTTTTTTTTGCTCGGGCTAAGCAGCGTCTGAAGCTTTTCCATGATGTATACTTATCTCGAACTTGTGTTCCTCGTGACAGATACATCTTTCTACCTCACTACATTTCTAGACGAGTCGATCACATTTACAAAGTGCGGGAGTACCGATGTAAAACAGCAGCATTTAGTAGTTCTTTTTTCCCTAAAACGATTTCCCAGTGGAATCGATTACCTTCAGCAATCGTTGTCGCTGTTGGTGGGGATTCATTTTTTTCCCTTTGTTAGAGTCAAGTGAATTGTTCAGTTGATGACAGGTGCTTTGTTGTGCGGTACACATATTGTATCTATTTTCGTCTTACTGTATGTTAGCCGCTGGCATTCTTCGTACATTTTTGTCAATCTCCGTTACGCTGTGTATTCAGTGTACTTCCTACTATTTGGATAGCCTGTACTGTACTTGCCGCAAATTTATCTTGTGTTCTGTCTTATAATCATGTTGTATTCCCCCCCACTGTAATGCCTTTTGGCGCTGTGGGTATCAAATAAACAAATAAAGAAAAAGAGCCTGATAGCTAATTGCCCTACTTGTCCCCGATTGAATATCCGGTAATGCAGGAAATCACCTTTGAGGCTGCTGGTATCGCTGCCTTAATCGACAGCCTAAAGATAATGTCATCAGCTGGCATAGACGGCGTCAACACCAAAATACTAAAAAGTACAAAGCGAATCACCAGTGTCATTTTCTCTTGTATATTTCAGCAATCGCTTTCCACTAGTACCCTACCACACAACTGGAAGGTGGGAAAGGTCATCCCAGTGCCCAAAAAAGGTAACCCTGCGTCACCGAGAAACAATCGTCTCATTTCACTAACGAGTATATGCTCCAAATTAATGGAGCACATTGTTCATTCACATATTGCGAAGTTTCTTAGCTCTGTTAATTTCTTTCATCCCAGTCAGCATGGCTTCCAAAAGCACCTTTCCTGTGACACTCAACTGACTCTCTTTATTAATATCAGTTCCAGCCTCCATACTAACACTCCCGTTGACGCACTATTTTTGGACTTTGAAAAAGCTTTTGATAAAGTACCCCATAACCACCTATTCCTAAAGCTGTCTCGCCTAAACCTTCATCTTCTTGTTTTCCACTAGATACGTGATTTTCTGTGTAACCGTGAGTCATTTATCTACGTTAACGAGTGCTCCTCTTCTCTCACACCTGTTACATCCGGAGTTCCTCAGGAAACAGTGCTCGAACCCCTGCTCTTTCTCATATACATGAACGATCTTCCAAATAACATTTCTTCCGGGATACGATTGTTTGCAGACGACTGCGTGCTATAGCGCCATATTAACAATAATAACGATGTTTTATCCCTACGATCTGACCTCGGTCAAATTGAAGATGGGTGCCTCAAGTGACTTATGTCATTAAACGCATCAAAAACCTCCCTTGTCATTTTTCATCGAAAGAAGTCATACCTGGCTCGCGATTGTATAATAAAGTGGCTCTTTATTATCCCCTGTTAATACCTACAAGTACTTAGGAATTAACCTCACTTCTGACCTATCATGGCACCCCCACATAACCAGCATAACAAATTCTGCTAATCGCGTTCTTGGTTTCCTGCGGCGTAATATCCAATTAGCAACCCCCTCAGTCAAACTTCTAACGTACTGTTGCTTAGTGAGGCCGAAGCTCGAATATGCACGCGCCCTGTGGGAGCCATACCAACATAATCACAATAACATGCTTGAATCAGTACAGAATCGTGTCATACGTGTCATTTTTTTTTCGGACCATTGCTACAACTCTAGCTCAACGAAACTCAAATCCCAAGCTACCCTTCCCAGCCTTGTATCACGCCGTCGAGTCACCCGCCTTTCTCTCTTTCATAACTTCTTTCACAAGTCGCCCCAAGCCGATCTCATTGCTCCCGCACACCGCCACTCAAGCCGGAACAACCACGAAAAGACCGTATACCCCCCTCAAGCCCAAACTGTCTCCCATGCCTCCTCATTCTTCAACCAGACATCAAGAGATTGGAATGACCTTCACACCAAGGCCGTGCTTCATTCCGACCAAGCCATCTTCAAGCGCATCATAGAAGAGCTGTTTCTGTAGATATGCCCACTCCTCATGTAAAGCCCCTTCTATTAGGGGCCTTTGAGGTATCATAAAAAATAAATAAATAAATTATGAAACAATAATTAAGTAATGAAAAATCCAAACCCAAATGGCAGGAATAACTCAGCACATTTTCAATCAACTCCAGAAATGCTGGCTTGCTACCTGTGGGTGGCCTGTACACCACGGTTATAAGTGCCCTAGGCAGGCACATTCTTAAGCATTCAATATTTTTGTTTCCACTTGAAAATTGAGGAATAAGTTCATGGTTAATTGTATCCTTGACGTAAATGGCCACACCTCCTCCTCATCCTTCAGTACGCACAAGGCCATTGTAAGTATAACCTTGAAAATAAGGCGGATCTTCGCCAGTCGTTAGCCAGGTTTCCAAAAACATAAGTACATTAAAAGCAAAAAAACCCGAGAGAAATAATCATCCAGCTGGTCTTTTTTATTACGTATGCTGCGTACGTTCACAAGAAACAATGTTACTCGCTTCTGAACGTCGTGCAGCAGTGAATTGAAAGAGTCAAGCTCATAATAGCACACTTTTGCCATTTAGGTAGTGTTTCGGCAGCGTAATAACCCCTAGTACAGTTTGCTCTCATTTTACTTAGATCGCTGGTAGTGGCTATTCTGAGCATCTGCGAACTTTCGTTTTGACGAGCGAATACATTCCCATTTGTTGCCCAGACAAACTTCCACTTCATCTCCCTTTTACGTTGTAATGCAACCCCAAGCAGTCGTTTGCCATTACTTGTCAGGTGTTCATTACCATACACTGAGGATGACACTTGACTTCCCAGTACCCCACTGTCGACTTTAGCTTTTTTTGCCTTGCTAACCAAGGAGTTCCGTTTAGTTCTCACAAAGCGAACAACTATTTTGCTTACATCATATCGAGAAGTGGGCACTCTATGGCATGTGTCAACATCATCCTCAGAAATTGCTTCATGCACAATAGCTCCAATGTTCTTCACAGCTCTGAATGGTTCTATATCAGCAGGATTGCCCTTGATTTATAAGTTATTGGAACGCTGGTACTGCTCGACCTCTTCAACCCTGCTCCGCAGTTTGGCATTTTCCACTTTTAGCTCCTCGTTTTCTTTCAGTATCTGACTGAGGCCCTCTTTGAGGTCCTTTACTTCTTTCAAACTGTTCTTAATCTCTCGGAGCTCTTTTCTTGATTCGCGGCGTAGCTAATCGATGGCCTTTGCCATGTCACGCGAGTCCTTCGCCATCGTAGGGTGAGAACAAAATATATGCAATTCAATCAGAGCTATAATGAATAAAAAAACATAACAAAGAACTATGTCCGGCGGCAGTGCACAAAGGCAAGGAGAAAATAGCGGTTACAATATTGCCGAGCACGTTTATCACACCTGCAAAAGGTGTAATTTTTAGTGTGTAGTTCCAACGTGCACTGCTGCCGGACTGCAGAAGATGCGATGTTCCTGCAGGTTTTATATCTCAGAGGGATTCGTTGCCCTCTGGTGACGACGCTCTTGCAATGACGAGATCTTGCAATCTTGATCACAGAGTGGGCGACGGTTGTCCGCGGGGTCATCAATTTCCTTGCTTGCGGTGATGTCGCAGAGTAGCGCAGATACTCACAAGAAGTGCCTGCAAAAGGCGCATCTTTTAGTGCGTAGTTCTAACGTGCACTGCTGCCGGACTGCCGGCAACAGTGCACGTTTGGATGTGTCATCAAACACGTTGGACGTGTCATCACGTTTGGATGAGTCATCTATCTATGTCGTCCGTTCTTACCACGTAATATCAAGTTTGGTACATGGGAAGCTAGCGAAATGGCTGCGAGCACATCATGAGGTAGCATGTAGTCATGTTAGTACATGGCACGCACCTCATGTTCATCATGTTTGTACCAGTATCATACCTTCGTCATCCATTGACGTCCCGTAATACCAAATTTGGTAAAAGCGAAGCAAGCGAAACGGCCATCAGCGCATCATGAGCGTGGCATGTGGTCATGTTGTTACATTACACGCATCTCATGATTATCAATGTTTGCACCAATCACATACTTTAGTCACCCATTCATGTACTGTAATACCACATTCGGTATATGGGAAGCTGACGAAATGGCCACGAGCGCATCATGAGTGTAGCAAGTAGTCAGGTTGTTACATGCAACGGATATCATGAACCATCTTCTTTATGCTATTGTGGTTTGTTTAAAGGACAGATTGTAAACCGTATTTACTTTTGTATCAAGTTTCATCTTCAAGTGAGAAATAAAGCTGTTTAAGCAAGGAAGCCGAACTTCAAGATATAACCAGACTTTGCACGGACGCTCTTCACCGTGACTAAGGCCAGATTGGCTTCTTTCGGAGTGGTTTAGTGATTTGTTTTAGGTACCGGTGAGAGTGGTCCTTTTAGTTTCTTTGAGCGGGACGGCTCAGTGCTCTCGCATAGTTGAGTACGAAGTTACCGAAATGGTTAAGCATTGTTTCTAAACACGTCAGTGGCGTCCTGCTTGTCTAGCCGTGGCACCATCAACATCGTGGACGCCTTCGAAGGCGCAGGCCTTCGACGTTGTCCCTGTGGGGACTAGTCCGGAGATCGTCGTCGACGCTACAGCCTCAATAGTTGGCCTCTCAAAGGTGCAGTGTGTTCAGCACATGGGAGGCATGAACTTCCAAGTAACTGTCCAGAGCATGGCTTCAATGACTCTCATCATCGACGCTGGCTACCTGACTATCGGTGACGAGCGTATTCCTGTCGTTCCCATCGGCCCACAGGTAACTAACGTCACTTGCCTGTTCTTACCAGCCTTCGTTACCGACGAGATGCTCGTCCAGGCTTTGTCCCCATACGGCAAAGTACTGACTGTGACCGCTGGCTTCAAGAGCGCAAGACGCGCAGTTCTCACAGGCACACGCTTTGTTCGAATGAAAATGAGTTCCACAAATCTCGTCCCCAACTATCTTCGCGTTTTCGGTCATCGAGTCACCTTCCACTACCGCGGTCTGCAACGCGTTTGTCGTCGGTGTGGCTCTGTGGTCATTATCGAGCACACTGCACAGTACCATTATGTGGTCGCTGTGGTGTGCACGGACATGAAAGCAAAGGTTGCGACCACCCCTGCCAATGTTGTGGAGATGGCCACCCTACCACCATCTTTCCTGTGCGTAGTTCATTTTCATATGCTGCTGCGGGGACCTTTCCTGCCCTACCGTCCGTGTCACCAACGGCAACAGATGAACGAGAACGTGGAGCTGCAGTACAAGAATGTCAGAACTTGATTCTGAGAGGTACATTAAACGACGAAGAAGAAGTGTGCAGCTTGACCAACCCAAGCACGTCATGATTGCGCCTTTCATGAGGCGAGCAAGATTAGGCGAACGAGAGCACTTGCTCCCGTTCCTTGTTCCTTGTTCCATCTTCCTAATTCTATCTTCCTTGTTCCACGTTCCTTGTTCCGTCTTCAGGGTTGCGGTTAAGAAGCCGGTGGTTACCTTTATTTTATTAAATCTACCTCTTGTTCCGCAACTTCGCAACTTTTTTTAGTGCATTGCTAAGTGTAACTTCACCCTATTTTATGTCTGTTTCTTCTCCGGGGCAGAGGCCTACCCTCTGGTCAGCCTCGGTTCCCCCTCAGGATCAGCCCTTGGAGTTGTTTCTCCGTAATGGAACCCGTAGTGTTCCTGTCGCTTTGGTGCCAAACACCGGATGGTTTATCCGTATGAAGAATCCCAAAAGAATCCAAACGAAACTTTGTGCGATCACTCCCCACTCCCTACTGATAACAGAGGTTCGTCAGTTTGGACGTAGGGGGATACTATGCTGCTCACTTGACAAGGCTTGTATCCCAGACCTACTGAAGTGCTCTACTTTTGCTTGACATCCGGTGAGCTCTTTTATCCCACCTCATTTAGAGTGCTGCAAAGGATTGCTTCGGAGGGTAGACGCAAGTCTAAGTCAAACAGAAGTCTTGGTGATACTTTCTCCAGCAGGGGTCACCGCTGTACTAAACAAGAAAACAAGCGGAAAGTTCCCACTGAAACTGAAATTGCCGCATTCGCTGGAACAGATCGCCCTTCGGAGATCAAGGCATGGTTGCTTATATATAGGATCGAAGCTCTAGCTCCCCGTCTGTTGCAATGTGCTAAACGCTGGCGCTTTAGACACAGTACTAAAGGTTATCGATTGGACGCTCGATGCCACATATGCGGGGCCATATACGGGGCCGGTCATAGTACTGTTGAGTGCCAATTAGACAATAACACATGCTGTTTGTGCAAGGCAAATCACGCTGCAGACGATCCTATTTGCCCTGAAATATCAAAGGAACTTCAGGTGCTTGAAAGTATTGAAAGGAGACGATGCTCGCAACTGCAGAAATTCAAAGCAGGAATCGGGGTTATGTCAGCATAGCAGCTCGTCCACCTCATGCTATAGACGCATCACTTTCTCAGTTCATTTCAGCTATGGTAGAAAAGGGCTTAGAGAAGGTATTAGAAAAGTTTTTACCTAATCTGTTCGACTCACTCAATAATAATATGGATTCCCAGATGCCGGGCGTATCTGATCGAATAACTAAGCATATACAACCTCCTAGTGCTTCAATCAATAAACCTGCTGATCATCAGACAGATGCCTTTATCGATAATGAACCAAGGTCTTCCCGATCTAACACAACTGAGCAGGAAGGTATATCTGATTTAGAGTCAATAAGTTGTCGGGACGTAGATAAGGATGCTCGCCTTTTGAAACGCACCAGATGCCCCACTGCGGTGGTCTAGTGGCTAAAGTACTCGGCCGCTGACCCGCAGGTTGTGGGTTCCAATCCCGGCTGTGGCGGCTGCATTTCCGATGGAGGCGGTAATGTTGTAGGCCCGCGTGCTCTGATTTGGGATCACGTTAAAGAACCCCAGGCAGTCGGGATTTCCGAAGTCCTCTACTATGGCGTCTCTCATAATCTTATGGTGGTTTTGGGACGTTAAACCCCACATATCAATTATCAATGAAACGCACCAGATCACCTACAAGCAAATATGATAATTCTTCTAATCCAAAAACAAAAAAGAGTGTGAAGGAACCTAGGACTAAAGCGGACTTCTTAAAAGACAGTATTTTAGATCAAGCAGGTGCTACTACTTGCTTGTCATCATAGGGTGCCTTAGAGTGCTTCAGTGGAACTGCCGTTCAATTTCTCTGCAACTATAGGCTTATTATACCTAATTTCTCCGCAATCTTCAAACCCCATGATGCTACAAGAAACTTGGCTGTCTGTTGATTAAAACTTCTTTCCAAAAAAATTATCAGTGATTTCGACTGGACAGACTCACGTGGTGGAAGATTATTTTTTTTTCATTTCAACCAAAATTTGTCATAAAGCACACTTAGTTTACAAACGCATATCACACGGTTATGAAGTATTGGTTCTGGAAATTCACTTTCCAGGATGTGCGCCGCTATCCGTAGTCAACAACTACTTTCCAGCTGGGATAAAAGATGAAAGAGCCCTTGATGTGACTGTGAGTTTTTGCAGAAACAGTATACTACTTGCGGGAGACTTCAATTCCCATCAAGTGTCATGGGGATTCCGCACTGATTCATCGGGAAAGCGGTTGTGGGGCTGGACTAATCGGAATAACCTTATTTGTTTGAATTACAGTTTCCACATTCGTTCAATGTACTTCGAGGTCCATCTTAGATTTCACATTTGCTAGTTCAAATGTGACATTATCGTCTTGGACTGTTCTTGATACCGCTACAAGTAGTGATCACTGCCCCCTGGTGTTTGAAGTCAGCATTTCTTTAGTGACGGTAGACCGCCAGGTGCAAAGTTTTGTAAACTATTCAAAATTTAAAAAAAAAGAATTTACAGGCAACGTTTTTTTCCTTGCCCAGTATGGAATCAAATGCGAAGGCAATGACCCTTTGTTCAACTCTAAAGCGTACAATTAAAATAATCACAGTTCACTATATCTTCAACAAAAGGAAAATTCATATCTGCTTGGTGGAATCTGGATTGTGTTAGAGAATATAGACGCCGCAAAGTGGCATGGAAAAACTTCTTACCAATAAATCTCCTACTGATTGGAGAAACCATTTATATGCTAAAACTACGTTTACCGGAACAGTTTCATTAGCGAAAGATGATTATGAGGAAAAACGTTATAGCTATTTATTCAAGAGCGGCAACAAGAAAGCTCTATTCAGATCTCTCCGTAATTGTGAACCTATTGCACGACCTGTAAATATTGACTCAGTTATTATTTCTCCAAAGGAGTAGGAAGATATATTAGATGAAATGGCATTAGAATTAGAGAAGAGATTCACATCACAAATACAAAGTTTGTAAAACCTTCATTCGGAAATGATTTTATTGAAGTATTAGTAGAGATGAACTTGCGCACGTCGTTCGTATTCTGCCAAACACAGGTCCTGGACCAGATGCTGTCACTTCAGGAACGCTAAAGATATTTTTCGACATCTCTCCTAAAGACCTCCTTAACGTTGTCAACCATTCACTTGAAAGTAGTTGGATACCTCCTAACTGGAGGCTTGCAAAAATAATACCGCTTCTTAAAAAACAGGGACTAGGAATGCTTATAGATAACATTAGGCCAATCGCTTTAACAACACATGTAGTTAACGCATGAGATGCGTGCGTGCGTACGTATGAGGTGATCGCACCGCTCTCGAACAAGTTCGCGACCGCGCGAGACTTCGTTTTGCAAAATGCGGCATCGAAGGCAAGCACCGAACGGCTCTGTGGCTTAAAATATGGCCATAATCTAGCTATAACACTTGGATTGGCTCACATTGGCTGTCAACAACACGTGCTTCTATTTTGATCTACCAGATGGCGCAACACGCTTCACGCTCGTTACGTACGCGGGTACTACGGCGTACTAAAAGCCGATTAGTGGCAAACGACGCCACGTAACGCAAGGCGCTTGCGTGGTGCGTACGTAGCACCATTCCGCAGTACTAAAACTCTCTAAACTCTCTAATTGGCATCTTGACTCTGGTATGTAGTCATGTTCTCACATGACACGCATCTCATGATTATTATAATTGCACCAGTCACGTACTTTCGTTATTCATTGGCGGTGCGTAATACCGAGTTTGGTACATGGGAAGCTAGCGAAACAGCCGCGATCACATCATGAGCGTAGCATGTAGTCATGCTATTGCATGACACGAACCTCAAGATTATTATGTTTGCACCAATCACACATCTTCGTCATCCATTCACGTACCGTAATACCACATTTGGTATATGTGACGCTAGCGATACGGCCGCGAGGCAATCATGAGCGTGGAACGTAGTCATAGTGTTACATGACACGCATGTCATAATTTTCATGTTATGGCCTGTCGCTTGCGTTCGCCATTGAATCATATCGTACCATACTAGTTTTGCAACATGCCATGTGAACGAAACCACCCCAAGATCTGCAGAACCATGAAATGTAAAACATGACATTCATGACATATATGTCATGATTCTAATGTTATGACTAGTCAAATATGTTTTTCATACCCTCAGGTTATGCCATAACAAGTTTGGGTATTGATACCATTACCATTATCGAAATAACCAGGAGAGCTATAAGTCGTAGGTGGATAGATAGATAGATAGATAGATAGATAGATAGATAGATAGATAGATAGATAGATAGATAGATAGATAGATAGATAGATAGATAGATAGATAGATAGATAGATAGATAGATAGATAGATAGATAGATAGATAGATAGATAGATAGATAGATAGATAGATAGATAGATAGATAGATAGATAGATAGATAGATAGATAGATCGATAGATAGATAGATAGATAGATAGATAGATAGATAGATAGATAGATAGATAGATAGATAGATAGATAGATAGATAGATAGATAGATAGATAGATAGATACGCTCAAAGTCACCGAAGTTTGCTTATAAATGCTTCGCATTTGAAAACTAGTAATACCAGTCACCACTCCTAATATTTTGTCTTTTGGGGCTGCTTCATTAAGACACAGCGACAGGAACATCTGTGGGGCTCTCTGCGAATTCTTATGCAACACAGGAAGATTACCTTGCTGAGCCATTGATCAGCTCTCAATTTTTACTAGCCAATCTAACATTCATTGTTTAGCTATTACACTGCAAAGATTTAACCTTCAGAGGAATTTCATATTACAATTACACCTCACATATTCAACAAATTCTATTATTTCTCTTCTTTCCCTTTTTTTCATTGTGCCAAATTAATCCCACCAAGTCCAAAGAAAGTAATCCTCTTTCCCTAGCCTGGATAACCTAAAGGTATTGACTGGCCTTAACCACCGGCTTCTTGAACAATCCCCCTTAGTCAATAAGAGCCACAAAAGAAAGGACCAAGCAAGCAAGCAAGCAAGCGTCAAGTTTGCCAATCTCAGCGATACGAACAGCCACCGCGGTTGACCTCTTGTCTGTCCCAGGCAGACATTCCGTACCATGCGCGACGTCGGCTCAAGCTGAGAAAGAAACGCTTGTACGCACCGACGCACCGGACTCATCGTTACACCTGGCAGCTGAGTGCTCAGTAGACGCCGACGTTGCGAGATCTACTGGCTCTGGCGTTTCGCCAGGAATACCATTGCAACCGAATGAGCAAAGCTCAATGGCTCATTCCAAAAGCCAGGCTCCCCACTTCCTTGAACAAGTAGCAAGACGCCATGGGAGCTCTTTACTGACGCTTCTGCACAAACAATCCATGATCAAGGTCATTGGAGGTGGCGACAACGTTGACGCTGCAGCACTACTACTATCTGATTTGTTAGAAAGCAGCTTCAGCCTCAGACTCTCTTCTAGCCTAGAAGGATTTGACGCAGAAATTCAAGCACCGCGAGATGTCAAGCGTGCTCGCAAGTCTGGCACCAGCTCGGACGGCACCCAAGATAGCGGCTCCAAGACCCAGCAACCGAAGAAACCTCGACCCTCTCCTAGATGCTCTAAATGTGCTGTGTAGTGTGTGTACTCCAGTTCGCCCGGACAGATCCCGGGAGTACCGAATCAAAAATTCCGAAGATCACGCGTACAGTGGGTATCGATGATATGCCAAGCGCGAATGAGAAATGTTGATATGTCACTTTAAAATCAGCACCATGTTACAGAGTGGAGGTAAATGATGACGTACATGACTTCCGTGTCATGATTATCATGTTTGGATGTGTTGTTTACCTTCGTCATCTACTCACGTCCGGTGATATCAAATTTAGTATATGTGGAGCTAGCGAAACGGCCACGAGCACGCTATGACCGTGGTATGTTGCCATGTTCTTACATGAAACACGTTTCAGGATTATCATTTTTGCACCAGGCGTGACGTCAATAGATGACCTTCGTCGTCTATTGACGTCACGTACGTAACATTAAATTTGGAATAAGGGGAGCTAGCAAAAGGGCCGCGAGCGCATCATGAAGGGCCCAATAGAGTGCTCGTGTTAGCAAAACACGAGCTCTCTATAGTGTGACACCAGGTGCGACCAGCGTCCGTCGGCGCGGCCCGACGGCAACTGGCGCAATATGCGACATGCGGCATTTCGCACAGAAGCGCTTCCTCTTTTCATGACAGAGGGACGATGGACGTGCAGAAACGCGCATGCGTCAAAGCCACGCAGCGCGGCGATTGCCTGCGAGTATATGGAAGTACCGGCGCCTGGCGTGGCAACGCCGGCGTGATGCGACGAAATGAATGCCGGCGAGCATGCTCACCGCTTCACGTCGACATGTATTGGCGCCTTGAGTGTGGCATATAGTCATGTTCTCACAATACACGCATCTTATGATTATCACGTTTGCACCAGCCACATGCCTTCGTCATTTATTGGCGTCACGTAATACCAAAATTTGTCATATGTAAAGCTAGTGAAACGGCCACGAGCGCATCATGAGTGTGGCATGTAGTCATGTTGTCACATGACACGCATGTTGTGATTGTCATTTTTGGATGTGTCATTTACCTATGTCGTCCATCCGCGTACCATAATACCACATTTAGTATATGTGACGCTAGCGATACGGCCGCGAGGGCATCATGAGCGTGGAACGTGGTCATAGTGTTACATGACACGCATGTCATAATTTTCATGTTAGGGCCTGTCGCTTGCGTACGCCATTGAATCATGTCATACCGTACTAGTTTTGAGACATGTCATGTGAACGAAACCACCGCAAGAGCTGCAGAACTATGAAATGTAAAACATGACATACAGTCATGTTTTCATACAGTCATGTTATGCCATACCAGGATTGGTATTGATACCATTATCGAAACGGCCAGGAGAGCTAAAGGTCATACGCGGAAAGATAGATAGATAGATAGATAGATAGATAGATAGATAGATAGATAGATAGATAGATAGATAGATAGATAGATAGATAGATAGATAGATAGATAGATAGATAGATAGATAGATAGATAGATACGCTCAACGTCGCCGAAGTTCGCTAAGAAATGCTTCGCATTTAAAAATTAGCCCCGTTCTGCAGGTTTCACTGCAAATGCCACCGAAAGACGATAGTCTTGCGTGTGGACAGAGTGAACAAAACGTTTATTCGATGTTTTGTGCGAGAGAATTGGTGAATTGTATTCTTGCAGCGCTGCGTTAGAGAGTCTCGATACGAGCCGCGAAGGCGAATGGGTGCATGGAGGCATGTTAGACACAAGCGCCATCTGGCAGTTATCTTCGGAAATGAAGCAAGGTGTGCGCGCCCACGGACAAATATGCGTGCCTGTCTCGGAGGCGATAAGGTGTAGAACGCAAAGCGACGGGCAGGTGCCACCACCGTGTCGTCTTAGCAAAACGTTGGAAACGCTTGCCTTTCAAATGCGAAGCATTGCTTAGCGAACTTTGGTGACTTTGAGCGTATCTATCTATATATCTATCTATCTTTCTATCTATCTATAAAACTATCTATCTATCTCTATATCTTTCTATCTATCTAGCCACCTACGACTTTTAGCTGAACTGACCAATTGCATAATGGTATCTATGCCAAACCAAACTTTGTATGGCATAATATGACTGTATGACGACAATATTTGACATGTGTGCCATGAGTGTCAAGATTTGCCTTTCACAGTTCTGCAGCTCTTGCGGTGGTTTCGTTAACATGGCAGGTTGCAAAACTGGCATGGTATCGCATGATTACATGGCGAATACAAGCGACAAACGCTAACATGAAAATCACGACACGCGTGTCATGTGACAACACGACTACATGCCATGCTCATGATGCGCTCACGGCTGTTTTGCTAGCGTGACATATACCAAATTTGGTATAACAGTACGTGAAGGGATGACGAAGTACGGTACTGGTGCAAAAATAATAAACATGAGATGCATGTTATGTAACAACATGTCTACATGCCACGCTCATGATGCGCTGGCAGCCGTTTCGCTAGCTTCCTTTAGCCAAATTTGGTATCACGGGATGTGAATAGATGACGAAGGTATGATACTGCTGCAAACATGATAAACATGAGATGCGTGTCATGTGAGAACATGACTACATGCCACAGTCATAGCGCCAATACATTTCGACGTGACACGGTGCGCGTGCTCGCCGGCATTCATTTTGTCGCGTCCCGTCGACGTTGCCACGCAAGGTGCCGGTTCTGCGATATACTTTTACTCTTTCTTACTTACTCTTTCTAAGTGAAATATTTTCTGATGGCCATGTTGCAATCGAACCGGGCATTTCTGATCATAAACTGATTTTTTTACTTGGAATAAGGCTTTACATCATGCTAAAAATACTCAGCCTGCCACACTTATAAAGGAATTTACTAGGGCGAATGATGTAGCTATAATTGACTACCTTGAAACGCATATCGGATCCTTGTTACACAATGTTGAGACCTCTTGGCAATTGCTTGTTAGAACCATACGTCATTGTGTTGAAAATTTTGTACCGTGTCGAAAAACTTATAAGCATCGTGCAAACCCTTGGATTAGCCGTGAAATAATCCACATGAAGCGTAAAATTAAAAGGCTTCGCAAGAAGCATGTGCCAATGACACCCCAGCTTAACGTACTGAAAGACAAACTAAAAACAAGCTTGGCACAAGCAAGAAACACTTTTTATAGTAATACGCTGACTGAATTTCTTCAGAATAGCCCTCAAAAATTTTTGAGGTATTTAAGCGAGTCTAAGACAGGGAGTAGTAAAATGAAGGTTAATGGTGTAATAATAACTGATGCTCCAACTATTGCTGAACACTTTAATACATACTTCCAGAGCGTTTTTTCTCAAACCGATGATTATGAACTTGAGAATTCATTCGTTGACTCAGACAATGACCTATTAGTGACGCAAGAAGGCGTTTTGCACATGCTATTACAACTTGATCCCAAAAAACCTCCGGGGCCTGACGGCATTCCTAATGCTTTTTTAACCGCTACGCTGAATACTTATCGGAATTCCTAACTGGACTTTTTAATCTTTCAATTGCTACGGGGGAAATACCGGCTGATTGGGGTATAGCACGTGTGAAACCAATTCATAAAAAAGGTGACCCCTTATCATTTGAGAATTACCGCCCTATTTCTATTACGAGCAGTTGTTGCAAGCTTCTTGAGCACGTTATTTCTAATTACGTGTATGAATTTCTCAGTGAACACAATGTTCTATCAAAGCATCAGCATGGCTTCAGAAGGGGGTTATCTACTGCTACCCAGTTAGTTACAACTGTCCATGAGTTTGCACGTGTGCTTGATGTTTCTGGGCAAACTGATGTACTGTTTTTAGATCTTTGTAAAGCCTTCGACAAAGTGCCACACTGGAAATTGTTACACAAATTACAGCGTATTGGACTACCTACACAAATTGTTCTGTGGATTCAGGCTTACCTTCAAGATAGACGTCAGTATGTAGTGATTGGTAATTCTTCATCGACTGTTCTTCGTGTGTCCTCTGGAGTCCCACAGGGAAGCGTGCTAGGGCCACTTTTGTTTTTAATTTATGTTAATGATTTAGCTTCTCTTATTCCTGAAAATGTGTCTGTGCGTTTGTTCGCGGATGATTGCGTCATTTTTAAGCAAATTTCCTCACCGTGTGATCATGTGGCTTTACAAGATGCACTTATCGCTATCGATAACTGGTGTCAGAACGGGGGCATGCAGTTAAACACTAACAAAACTGTGCTTCTGCGCATCACCAGGAAGCTACGTCCTAGTCAATTCCACTATACTCTAAGAGGCACTAACATAAATAATGTAGACAAATATAAGTACTTGGGCGTCACACTCTCAAGCAAATTAACTTGGTCGACCCACATAACTGACATTACCACTTCTGCATTACGTAAGCTATGGTTTCTAAAAAGAAAACTAGCATCTGCACCCTCGCGTACTAAAATTCTAGCCTATAATGCCTGTGTTCGTTCTAAGCTTGAGTATGCTTCTATTATCTGGGATCCGCATACCAAGAAAGATATTATGAATCTGGAACGTATTAACAGAAAGGCTGTAAGGTTTATTTTTCGCAAATATCGTAGGTTTGATTCCCCGACCACCTTAATGCAATTAAACGACATTTCTACTTTAGAATCTCGGAGAAAGTTCAGTCGTCTTTCCTTTCTTTACAATTGTTTGTGTGGTATTGTAAAAATTGATCTCCCTGACTGTGTTAAACCGCTCTCAGTACGACGTACTCGTCATGGTCATGAACATGCTCTAACCCCAATTTTTGCCCGATCAAATGCTTTTAAATATAGTTTTTTTCCTAGAACTGTCGATGACTGGAATTGTTTGCCGTGTGACATCTTTCATTCTAATAAGTTTCTTGGTGACCTTGAGCGTCACCTTCTTTCTTAACCTTTTGTTTCTTTTGCATTGTTGTCTGTTGTTTTCTACAATTAAATTTTTATGTATCCACTCCTGCTTGGGCCAGCACATTGGCCTGCAGTATTGTGAAATAAATAAATACTCGCAGGCGCACGACGCACTGCGTTGCTTTGACGCAGGCGCGTTTCAACGCGTCAGGCATCCGTCCGTCACGAAAAGAGGGAAACGCAGTGTTTTGTGATTAACGCATCGGCGCGAATCGGAGCATGTCGCATTTCGCGCTGGTTGATGTCGGGCTGTACCGACGGACGCTCGTCACACCTCGCGTCAGACTATAGAGTGCTCACGTTTTGCTAACGTAGCGTCGCTGTGCCCAGCGTGCTCACGCGTCAACGCTACGGTGAAGTACATGGGGCCCTTCATGATGCGCTCGCGGCCGTTTTGCTAGCTCCACATATACCAAATTTTGTGTTACGTGACGTCAATAGATGACGAAATATATGACTAGTGCAAACATGATAATCCTGACATGCGTCTCAAATAAGAACATGACAACATACCATACTCATCGCGTGCTCACGGCCGTTTCGCTAGCTCCAAATATACTCAATTTGGTGTCATGCGACGTGAATACCGGACGAAGGTAAAGAACACATCAAACATGATAATCATGACACGTAAGTCATGCACGGCATCATTTACCTCCGCCTGGTGACGTTGTGCTGATTTTAAAGTGACAAATCAACATTTCTCCTTCGTGCTTCGCATATGATTGATTCACACCGCACATGGGATCTGCCAGTCTTTTTTTTTAGCATCGCGTTCCACTGTCAGCGCAGCGTGATAATCGCTACGGTCCTTAGAATCACTTATGTGTGCCTTCTTTAGTATAAAGCCACATACGAAAATTATTGATTTGTTGTTTTGGTACCTCAGATATGCACAATGATTGCTTTTTAATTGACAATTGCAGAAGTATGAACGCTGAAACTTGAGAAATATTGGTGGGCACTGCGAATGGGTTTTGCCGTTTGAGGTATCCTTTGGTGGCGTTTGTGTAATGTTTCGGCGGACTAACAGATAAATGTGCAAACAGACAGACAGACCAAAATTTTTTGCGTCGAAGTACCCCAAAATATGGTGGTTTTGGGACGTTAAACCCCACAAATCAATCAATCAATCGAAGTACCCCAAAAGAAGACTTATGTCTTTAAAAAATGACTCCTCGCGCTGCACAACCATTCACAGGCCACTCCGTATAAGTAGGCACTGGATTGCGTGTTCGGAATTCAGTCAAGAGTGTCTTTACCTGGTTATCACTTGACGTTGAAGGCAACACCTTTCTCCTTCATTCAATGAATAATAATAAAGACTAAATAACAATTACGCAACACTCACTCAATACCCCCCTGTCCACACTGCGGTGCATTTACTCGAGTTCTCACCGCAGGAAGATACGGGTGGCCATTTTTTTTTCATTACATGTATAGTGAGAATTTCGGTCTCTGTATTATATTACATGAAATACAATTCGGCGACACACCAAATGGTAGCTATCTAATGCGCGCCAACAAATTAGTAGAGGTATTTAAGTGGTTGCTTTTTTTAATAAATGTATTAAGTGTTGCTTATTCTTTTATGAACAATCGCATGGTCTTGCTCAAGTTATGCTTTGCGCACCATCAAAAGCATGTGTGTCCTCCCACGCTGATAGCGTGCGCCCAAGATCCAGCTAACCGATCTGATTGCAACACTTAACCGTCAGTCAATGCACGGAAACCAGAGCATTTAAATAGGTAGCCGATAAATACGGTACTTTGGAGGAGATGTCGATCGTGTGCGCATATGCTACGCTCCAAGAAGTATTAAGTTTGCCGGACGTGCGAGAATCACCTTCAAATACTGGCATGCTTTCTATAGAGAAGCATGGAGATCGCCCTTGCCACGTGTCTCAAACTCCAGTCATGCTTGGTGAAACGAGTAATAAATTTTGACTTTTTGCCAGAAACAACGCTAATATGTAATTCCTTGGTAAACACATTATTGGTAGTCCGGCACAGCTTTCGCCGTTGGGCATTAAGTCTCCCGCGGGGGGGACGTCAAAACTCATATTGGAATAATTGGAAGCGCAAACCAACGGGACACAAGAGAAGAGACAAACAAGTGCAGACCTAAACTCAGTTTATTCAGAGAAGAAATTATATGCCGGAAAGATGAGAAAGGGAGACAACTGGGGAGAAGGTTCCACCTTGATCAGGTGCCGTTCAAAAACGATATTTCACAACCTAACAGTGATATAGACGGTGAACTAACATAACTATCAATATTCTTTTTAATAAAAAAGGCTTCCGCAATCTCTCTAGTTTTCATGTCATGATGGCTGTATAAGACTGATGTGCGCGAAAAATCAGGTATGCAGCCACACTTTTTGCAATGAGCGGACAAATGTAAACCCGGGGCTTATTTCAGCGCATTGTAGTGTTCTCGCAGGCGAATATTCAAGCAGCGCCCAGTCTGCCCAATGTATAACCTGCCGCAAGACAGTGGGATACAATAAACGACATTAGATCGACATTTGGTGAAAGAATTGACGTCAAAACCTTGCCTGACCGCCACCTCGCGGACCTGCTGGACGGCTTAGAGTTGGTCACCGAGGCTAGAGATGCACATAGCAGCGGCCCACCACGCCGGAGAGGTCCCGGATTCAGCACCTTGCGGATTTTGGGTATGGTACCAGAGTATGGGAGTTAATGTCGCAACCTCAATACGGAATATCTTGCATATATTCGTTGAATATATATTGGGGTATATCGTTTGTTAACAGTGAGGGGTTGGGGTATGTGTGCGTCGGCCTGCTGTTATAGAGTCACCGCCTGCATCATGTTCAGCTTCTCGCTGGGTGGAGGAAAGTTTCGGCGGGCCAGGTAGAAGGCCTTGGCAATTTTATTATAGGATCTTTGGTGTTTCCTATAGAGGACGGTCGCTGGCGCGTTTCACGAGTTCACGCGCATTGGCGTGTACTGTCTCATTTATTTTGCAGTGTGTCTCCGATATCTCTACCATGTGAGCCGGGAACCACAGGAGTCTGGTATGAAGCTCTGCCACCTGACGGAGTGTTCTATTGCGCAAGACGCCAGACGCTCGTTGCGAGATTTATCATTTGGCGAAGTTTCTTACCGCTTGTCTTGAGTCGCAGAGGACAATAGTGCATGTCGTATTCATGGGCACAATCGCCACCACTAGATACTTCCTTCGCTTCTTGTGCGTGCTCCCATGCATTGAATATTTGAAGATAATCTCGTTTCGTCTTTCCACTCGAAGACCATGAGTGCGAATCGCGAGTGGTCTGCGAATTAAGCGGCGTGAACGAACGCATGCCCATTTCGTCGGCGTAAGTGAGCAGAAAAGCTCTTGCCGTCGCCACTCTTCTGTCCCGGTTATATTCCGGGTAAAGGTTCCGTGTAATCAGGTCAACCCTTACCGTTTGTCGTATCGCGTCTGAAACAGCGACTTTGCGGCTTTGTTAGGTGTGGTAATGAATGCCGAGACTTTCCATGACCTGGCGTCCCGCTGTCGTTCCCGATAGTCTTTCCAGAGGTGAAGTGTGCTGCGCCTCAGCTGTTTCGCAGAGCGTGTTGTGAAGTCCAATTGCAGCAGAAGGTATGTGCTGGTGAACTCGGGTAGACCCAGTGCCACCTTGTACAACCTGCGAATGATGAAGTTGATCTTGGCTTCGTCTGCCTTGTACCAATTGTGGAATGCCGCAACGTACTATCGGTCGTATGAGGCTATCCTCTCTCATTCCGCTTCTTTGCTAGTGACCCTCATGAGAAATCTCATGGTGTTAGTAGTCTTGTATGTTGTGATCGTTTCGCCATTAGCCCCGTTCGCCTCGATTATCATGCCGAGGGGCCTTGTGTTCATGATCGTTCCGCCGTTACTCATTCACTGACCTCTTCGTATTCCATTGTGGTCCTCGCCGCCATTCATCTGGTCGGGAGGTGTACCCCTCTTTGTGGGATGGTAGAGCAAGAGCTCGGACTTTTTCGGCGAGCATCGCAGTCCTCTTTCCTCGAGATATCCCTCTACTGCGTCGATTGCTAGTTGTATAGCGCCGTTCAAATGTGGCCATATTGTTGATTCGATGCACACAGGTAGTAATGTCGTCGACGTCTATTAAGTGACGGACTTCATCGATTGCTTGAAGTTTTCCCGCGAGCCCGATCATGACTAGGTTAAAGAGTATGGGGGAAATTACCGATCCTTGTGAGGTGTCGTAGTTTCCCAACATCTGCTCTTCTGGCTGGAGGTCTCCTACTACCAGAATTGCTCACCTGTGGGGCAAGAAATCTTTTACGTAGTTGAACGCATGTAGACCGAGGTTTTGCCGTGTTATTTGGTGCAATATAACCGGGTGCGCAACTTTATTACGTCTGGTTTTCGTGATATGTTGCTGTAGAACTGCCTTTTTGCCGGCGAGGCCATGGCAATTTCACTACCATAAGAATATTCCTTGATTGGCGTTAGCCATGATGCGGGTTTAAGTTACTCGGCTGCCCTAAAGGGTGCTCGGGCGCACATCACTCCTCGCCGTTACGTGTATTTGCTCAAAAATGTTGTTACATCAAATCATTTATTATCGAAAATTAGCGAAGTTCATTTGACGGAAGTACCAAAGAAGCATCTCAAGACGTTCTGTTATGGTCCAAAGTGTCATCGCTAGATAGTTTCGTGGAACTTCACCCCACATGCGCGGATATCGAAGGAATTGGCTGCGATCACTTCTCGGAGAAGGCGCAGATCCTCGTGTGTCCTGAAGTGCCATCGGTGCTAGCGTGTTTTCTGAAAAACCCCTGTGGTTCTCGAGCAGCACGCACTCGTGGCACTAGAGGCTGCCATTCTGGTTGTTTCTCCTCGCGTAACGTGATCCTTCGCTCACTACGATGGTCCGCTCACATGCTCAGCGCCTGACCGTCTAGCGCATGCGCAGCGGCGCAACCGCCGACTGGCTGAGCGTAGCGGAAGGCAAAGTACGGTCAGCTAAATGCGCCTATTCATTTTCATCTGCATGCTTTCCTCGAGGTAAGTGGTTGTGTTGGCGAGCCCGAAGACTGTTGCATGTATTATCTCACAAAGGCTTTGCATAGTGCACAGATTTTTTATGTCCGTAATTTCAGCTCTTAACTGGCTTTCGGAATCTCCCTCGTAGGCTTCTGACTGAATCGATTGTTTTGGCGGAACTGGAGCGCCTGCGTCAGAGTCTGAAGTGCCCATGTATGGAAAGCTCGCTGGTTCCCGGTGGTTTTCGATATGTCTGTCTTGTGCCGACACGCCACGCTCGCGTATCAGTTCTTGGACCTCTTGTGTTAGCTTTTGCACTATTTCGCGCATTACCACGTTCTTTTTAGGGGCGAAAAAAGTGAAGTTTATTGTACACTTATCTTGTACGTACACAAACGAAACATCGAGAACAAGTAAAGACAGTGTATATATATTACAAATGAGCACCAAAATCTAATTCATCACTGAGTATCCAAACGTTACAAGTGAAAGGAAAATTAAAAAGAATCAAGTTAATCACATTTAACAGGATAAGACCTATGCATGCGTACTAGAGTGGGCGCATGGCTAGTACAGGACAACTGGAAACTTCAGCTGTCCCTCTTTTACATTGAAGAAACGTGTGTGCCATCGGCGAAGAAAGGCCTCTTCACCGTGCGTTTTCAGCTGCTGATCTAGGTAATTTCACACAATGAGCCAAATTTTCTGTAGTGCGGGATAAGCGCCTCTATGTGGCTTGTGCCGTATTTCCGCTAAAAAGCGTCGCCGCCAAAGTACGAACAATGTTACTGTGAAGACCAGTCTTGCAAACAGCCCACGTTCTGTTTCCATGCGTGCCATGCGAAAGCCAAAGAGGCGTTGTACCATGTGCCAGACGCCCCTCACCACCGAGCAATGAAACAGAGCATGTTGGGTCGTCTCTCTTTTGCCACAGTTTGGGCAGCGGTGGTTTGGAATGACTCCCCAATGTGCTAACCGGTCCCGCGTAGGCAGGGCCCTCCATCTTCTCAACCAATCAAATTCGCGCACCTGATTAGGTACGCGATTGCAACGCCATCGTTTCCATTTTCTCGTGCAAGATGATGTTTCTTCTTTTTTGCTCAGTGTGCTACTTGTCACCATTTCGCTTATTTCTTGCGATGAAACATCTTCCAGACTGCATGAACCTATTGATTCCGCTGTTCTTTTTAAGCCACTGGAAGTTCTGTAAAACTTAAACGGAATTTGTGCTCGTTGTCTGATGTATGGATTGGCCGTGAAAGTACCTTTTAGTGTACTGCTCCAGTACATCATGAGCCTGTACCAGGGGTAGTTGCTGTCATCGAACAGCTTCTGTGTTGTTTTTGCAGCCAACGCTCTCGTGAACGTTAGTGCATCTGGGAGGCTCAAGCTTCCACGGTTTGTGGGAAGCTGTAAAAATTTCCTCCGTACCTTTGTTGGTTTTCCTCCCCAGAGGAAGGTCCCCGCCATAGCGGCGAGGCGTTCTGCAACACGGCGAGGTAGCAGGGCGATGTATGCTATGTAAAACGCAAAAGCGCATGTCTGTGTCTTGATGACTGTGGCTTTTGCTGATAGTGACAGAATAAAATGAGTGGCTGCTGCTATGGCATCGGTAGATCTTCTAAGCACGTCATCCCAGGTCTTTTTTGATACATCTCCTTCCTCAAAGTAAACGCCTAACACCTTAACAGCCTGAACGTATTCTAAGTCTCCTGGCAATAGTTCTCTGAAGCCTCCAAAGTGCAATGCCTTACATTTGGTGGTGTTTAAAAGAGCACCAGACAGATAGGAATACTCAGCAAAAATGTCAGGGAATGTACTATATAGCTAGACAAGTTACGAAAAAATACCGAAATATCATCAGGGTATGCGACAATATTGAAGGTTTCCTTGCCTGGCATCGGGAAACCCACTATGCGCTTACAGTTTGCAACCTTTCTAATCAAAGGCTCTAGAGACAAAATGAGTAATACCGGAGACAACGGACAGCCTTGTCTCACCCCTGTTTGAATTGCAAAGCTTCTGGTCACTTCATTGTTGAAATAAAGACAGCTTGAGAGGTCCTGATAAAGTATTTCTACCAGTCGCACATACTGCTCTGGGAGGCCAAATATGCGCAAAATAGCAAAAAGATACCCATGTTCAACTCTATTAAATGCTTTGGCCTGATCAAGAGAAATATATACTCCTGAGATTTCTTTTTCTTTGGCATAAGCAAAGAGGTCTCTGATGCTTGTAAGAGGTACGAAGACGGAATGTCGTGGTACTGCACATGACTGCAAAGGGGACACATTCTCTTCCAAGAAAAGTCGCACCCAGCATAATAGCAGCGTGGCTACTAACTTATAGTCTGTGTTTAGAAGGGTAATGGGCCTCCACGATTTAGGATCTGACGGCTCCATACCCTCTTTCAGTAATAGAATCACCCTTCCTTCGCTGAAGGACTGCGGTTTATGGCCATCACGCAACAAAATATTCACGAGATCGGTGATCGCATCTCCCAAGATATCAAAGAATCGCAGATAAAATCCCGTGAGTATTCCGTCTCGGTCTGGTGACGTGAACATATTCAATGATTTTAGGGCGTACCATACTTCTTTATCAGTTTCTGCATATAATAATAAACAGTCTTCCAAGCCTAGCGATGGCAAACCTTCGCAAAGGGCTGAGAGTTTAGCAGTAAACTCGTCGTCCATTGCGTCATGATCTGCAGTGAGCAGTTTTGCAAAGTAGTCTCGGAAAATTTTTTGAACTTCGTTCGGGTCATTCACAATGGTACCATCCTCTTTCAGTGCATCATCGATGTAGCGGGGCTGGCATCGACGATCTCGGTTTTTTTGCGCATATGTCAAGGTTTCAATTTCATCTGTTGCTAAGTGCATTTCTCTTGCGAGCTTTGTAGCCTGGGAGCTCTGCTTTAGAAGATTTTGATACTTAATTTTTTGTGCTTCTATGTATTCGAGCATAGCGAACGTAGTTGACCCACCTCTTTCAATAATTTGAATGCGTCGGAGAATCTCATTTATCTTGGCCGTGAGGCGAGCGTGGCGCGATTTTCCTGCCTGTTGAGCTATGAGGCGCCAACGAGATTTTAAGTGTTCCCATGTAGTCGGAGCTATGCAATCCACTTCTGCCAGTTAGGCTGCCAGCTCAGTTTGAAGTACGGAAATGCTTTCGTCATCATGAAGAATAGTTGGGTCCATCCTCCTTGTTTTGTGAATTCTCGTTGTTGTGCTCACGTTAAACGTGAAGAGTAACGGAGCATGATCGCTGAGTTTCTGCTGGCTTGGCGCAAGCTGGACCACCTCACATGCTTGTAGATTCGCTCGAAAGTCTTCGGGTGCATAAACTCTATCAATTCGGCTTTGTTGAAAGCCACAAGGGCAGGTTGTGACGAACCCGACTCCATGTAGAGTTAACCACCCATCTGACAGCTTGAGATCTTGAACTAATTGCGGTAGTTCTCTGGCGTAATAATTGTTGGCGCCTTGGCTTGGACCCCTGACGTCTCGTGTAGTATCGAGCACGCAGTTGATATCTTCGATAAGCACATATCATATCGGTTCGATCAAAAAATTTGTGACATATCGATAGAACCCGTTCGTTTCTGACCTCGTTACGGGCGCATTTACGTAGACAAATCTGACTCGTTTGCAGTTAAGTACCACATCTACTGTTATGATGCGGCCTTCGGTGTCAACAAGGCAGTGAGCACCACACCTCAGCGTTGCGTTTATGAAAACAACTCCTGTGCCACGTGCACGCGCATCTGTGAGTAAGAAGAACGCCTCTACATGAAACCTTTCCTGAAACTCTGCAACGTAAAGCTTAGTACGAAAGTTTGTCTCCTGCAAAAAGAGCATGTCTACACGATGCACCCGCGAGAGGTCAAGCACTGCCTGCTGCTTCACCGGATTTTGAAAACGGCGAACATTGAACGACATAAAAGAAAGTGATGCCATTGTTGAAACAAAGGCGGGGAATTTGCTTAAAGGAAAGAAAAGGTAAGAGAGAGGAGAGCCTAATGCTAAAAGTACATATCGTCATCGCTCGCAGTTGGTGACGTTCGCCGTGGTGGTGATCCCACGCGGGGTTTCTTAAATGTTCCCTGTTTAGCGGAGTCGCTGCCGCTGCTCCCAGTGCCTGGCTTGGATCGGTGTTGTGAACTCGAAGGACTCGATGCGTCTGCAGATCGTGCGGGTTTGATAGAAACCTTGTGTCCAACGGTTTGCTCCGCGTTGGTTGTCGGCTTCTTAGCTGCTTCATCGATGTCGAAGGCGTAGCGTTCATGTTCTTCAAGGTTGTCGACATTCCAAGGTTAGCGTTTGGTGTGCTGTCATTGGCGTCTGTCACTGTCATGGCAGAGAAAATCAAAGCAGTGCTTTCTGCGACGCCTTTTGTAATGGGTACCTGGTCATCCGGCGTTTGGCGCTTCTCGGACGCCATCGATGCGCTGCCGTTATGTCGAGTTTTGATGCTGCCTACTAGTGAAGAAAAATCACTGGGCATTCCCGTGGAACTCCCATTTGGGTGTTCATGTTGCGTCTGAGCGGGCTGTTCATCTGAAGTTGCCCCGTCTAACGTACTCCAGCATAACGCAGTGTCCATGGATTGAAATGAAGTTCGGTGCCGGCTTTGCCATTTTTATCTTCACCAATCGTGTACCGGTAAATGTAGACTGACGTCGTTGCAGAGTAACATATGTTATACTACGTACTTTGCCGAAAGGCTGCTAAGCAGAGACGACCACGTCATCGGGTACGTACGGCGGCAACCTGTACACACTCACGAACGCACATGGTGGGCCGACGACTTCTACTTGAACTTTTTTCTTCTGAAGTACAAAACCTTCATTCACCATGAGCTTGGTGGCTTGTTCCAGTGTCCTCGTTGCTACCAAGAAGTTCCAAGCGCCGAGGTGTTGCAGGAACAACACCCCTTCACTAGCGGTCGTCTCTTCGAGACACTCGATGATCTCATCGACGGAGACCGCGCCTTCAGGAACGGTGAACGTGAAACAATGTTCTTTTGGTGGGCTGCATACTGGCCTCGACGCCATCTTCCCAGGGGCCCCAGGGGTCAGCGATTTCTAGGCCGAAGCCCCGGGGAACCTGAATGCGGGTGAGACGCCGAAGAGACACCACCGAAACACTGGATGCACGCGTCGGCGAGAGCCGCACGCACACAATAAAACACGAACGCTGATGGTGAAGCTCCTTATAGCGGCACCTGCTCGTCACTCGTAGTCGTAGTCGTAGTCGTAGTGTGTAACCAGTCTTATGTTTTGACCTGCAAGGTGGTGCCAGTGGGAGATTTCTCCTGTGCGTTGTTGAACAATAAAAAATTCGTAGCGTGCGCGTTAACTAAAAGCCGAATTCTCCTGTCTCTCATTCCCCATTAGCTGTCATTGGCATGTACATTGAGCACTATCTGACAAGAAAGGATTGCTACGTTATACTCGCTGGGCGTAACCTACTTGGTTTTAGAAAGGCTTAGCGAGCGTTGAGCCGCAGTGTCATGAATACAGTGAAGCAGTATATGCCATGAACTCAAGGTGGTTAAAGCTGGGAATTAGGTACGAAGCGCAAGCCGTAAGAAAGTAAAAGCCGAATTTTCTTGTCTCTCATTCACCATTAGAAGCCATTGGCATGTACATTGAGCAATATCTGACAAGAAAGGGTAGCTACGTTATACTCGCCGGGCTTAACCTCCTTGGGTTTAGAAAGGTTTAGCGAGCGTTGGGCCGCAGTGCCATGTATACAGTGAACTAGTATATACCATGAAGTCGAGGTGGTTAAAGGTGGGAAGTAGACACGAAGCATAAGCCATAAGAAAGTGCACGTTTGCCACCTCTCGTTTAGTCTTTGGAATGTGCGCTGGATGGCGGTGCTTCTATATCGGGAATATATGATGAAAAGATGCGAGATGGTGGTACTTGGAGTGTTGAATAGATGGGCGAACGGACACAAAGACAGATGCATGGACGGACGCAGGGGCGGATGCATTGATGAACGCAGGAACGGACGCACAGATGAACGTGCGGACGCACGAACAGACGCACGCACGGACGGGCAAATGGACGCACGGATGGTCACACTGACGGACACAAGGACGGACAGAAGCAAGAACGAATGGACGGACGGATGCTTCGCCCCACTCTCCATCATTCACTCCGTGGATATGCTGCCATTTTTTTCTTAGTTTGTCTACAACGGCAGTATTCATGGAATTAGTTTGCTCTGGAACCGTAGGCGTTTTACAGACCACCTCCCACGCGGTTCCCCGGAGTTTGTCCGCCAAGATCACCTTGTTTACTGTGGCTGGCGTCGTGGCCCTGGAACTATTTTGCAGCTCGGTTGAGCCTTGTCTTGCCACGAGACTAGGACTGGCCACGAGATTGATACCCTGATTTTGATGTGGCCGTCTCGGTGAGCAGGTGTTCTTGTTGCGCCCGTTGGTTCTTTGCTGATCGGTGCTAAAATCGTCGTCTGCGTATCACGTATGGAGTCTTGTATCTTCCTCGGCAGGCCTTTGTCGACAGTCATATGGGCACCACCACCCAGGTTATACCTGAGCGAGCACTTATGTTGTTTGTCGGGGTTGTGAAGTGAAGTGAAATGAACTTTGTTTGGTCACGACGAACTGGTTAAACCCCCCCCCCTAAGAGGTGTCCGCCGCAGTTGCAGGAGGTGCTCACGCCAGGACTGGAAGAACATGGCGGTCGGTCCTTTCGCAGGCCTCCTGGACGGCTGAGTATAAGACTGAGAGCTCGTGGCTTTTAAGGTCCCTCTCCCAGTCTATTTCTGTGATGAACTTTGCGCCTTTTACCACCAGGCACTGCCAGAGCATATGAGCGAGTGTGGAGTTATGTGCCCCAGAACTAGGGCATCTTGGAGTTACACCATCAGCAAAGTGGCTGAATGTGCTACGAGACAGAAATGAACCTGCCTGTAGCATCCGAAGAACCGACAACTGCGTCCGAGCGAGCTTAGAACGTGGAAGCGGGTACCTCCGCCTAGACAAACGATAATGTTACATCACTTCGTGAAATGTGCCTAATAGGTCTCCAAAGCTATCCGCAAACCCTCCTCTGTACCCACCCAGACCGCCACGGCAAGTGATTTCTCACGCACGGTTATGAGCAAGTTCATTGGCATTGGGAAGAGTGGGATTAGCCTCTCAGCCCACGTGGGCCGGAAACAAGGTGATTGTTTGGTACCCTACTACACCCCATGAATCTAAAATAGCGGCAGCCTTCCTGGAGACTACCCAAAGGCAAAAATCCGGATGGCAGCCCTGGAGTCAGCAATTATTTCCTTACGCGAAGGGTCCGTCATAACCAAGGCTATCGCTACCTGCTCTGCTACAGAGGCAGACACTTTCCCCACGGAAGCTGAGTTGAGTATGCGACTGCGATGGACTCGGACCATAGCCGCTAAATGATCGGAGCGGGTCATACTGTGCCGCATCGACGAAAGCTACATCTCCCGCGGTCCTAGCCCCAAAACCAAGGAGAGCCCGTGCCTTTCGCCGGCCAACATTGCACTGCGAATGCACGTTAAGCGGAAAAAGTTCCACCTCGTACATTCCCTTTATTGTCTGTGATAAGAAGATTTTCAGTTCCTCCCCTGCCATATGATGATATCCCAGTGACTGTAGGAAACCATGCCCAGTTTTCGTGGTGGAGAGCCACGCGACCTCAGCTAGTGTTTGTGCCTCGGTCGCTTGCGAGAGTGTGTTATGCATGCCCAGACTCATGAGCCTATCCGTGCCGGTGCTCATGGGGAGGCCTTGTACCCTTTTGACGTTTTTACACATTAAAGTATCGAGTTTATCCTTCTGGCGTTTACCACGTAATTAATGCGGCTCCTGAAGAGTGCTAGAGCCAAAGGAGATTGCACTTCCTCAGCCCTCCCTTGCGCCTTGAGACCCAGGCATTGGTCTGAGCATGTTCTGCGTTTCGGAGGTGATGCGGGCCAAAACTTGCGAATTTTGCCATTAAATTCAAGAAGAAATCCTGGCATCCGACTACAAATGTCTCTATCCCCCGTATTCAGAAACGCGTTCAGGGTCGAAGCTTTTTATAGCGGCACCCGTTCGTCCTTCGTAGCCGTTGCAGTATGTAACAAGTATAACATTTTGACCTCCAAGGTGGTGCCGGTGAGAGATTTCCTTTGTGCGTTATGAACAATAAAATATAGTGCTCAATTTACATGCCAATGGCTGCTAAGGGGGAATGACAGACAGGAGCATTCGGCTTTTAGTTAACGCGCACACTGCAATCCCCATTAGCGGCCATTGGGATGTACATTCAGCACTAAGTGACAAGAAAGGGTTGCTACGTTATACTCGCTGGGTGTAACCTTCTTAGTTTTAGGAAGGTTTAGCAAGCGTTGAGCCGCAGTGCCACGAATACAATGAACTAGTATATACCATGACCTCGAGGTGGTTAAAGGTGGGAAGTAAATACGAAGCGAAAGCCGTAAGAAAGTAAAAGCCGAATTCTCCTGTCTCTCATTCACCAACAGCCATTGGCATGTACATTGAGCACTATCTGACAAGAAAGGCTTGCTACGTTATACTCGCCGGGTGTAACCTCCTTGGTTTTAGAAAAGTTTAGCGAGCGTTGGGCCGCAGTGCCATGAATACAGTCAACTAGTAACACCTTTTCACAAGAAGGAAAAAAACACCACCATGATGGGCTGTGCGTAGGAGTACAAAGGCTAAGGGCGCAGCGTTGCCAGTACATTTTCTAGGGGACGCGCCAATTTGCACAGCCCAAGGAGAGCTATGGCTGTGTCCAGGGAGGCGTTTATGAAAAGGTGAATATACCATGAACTCGAGGTGGTTAAAGGTTAGAAGTAGACCCGAAGCGCAAGCCGTAAGAAAGTGTGCGTGTGCCACCTCTCGTTTAATCCTTGGAATGTCCGTTGGATGCTGGTGCTTCTAAATGGGGAATATATGATGAAAATATGCGAAATGGTGGTACTTTGAGTGTTGAATAGATGGACGAATGGACACAGACAGATGCATAGATGGACGCCTGAACGGACGCTGGGGCGGATGCATGGACGAACGCAGGGATGGACGCACGAACAGATGCACGCACGGATGGGCAGATGGACGTATGGACGGTCACACAGACGGACGAATGGACGGATGGAAGCAAGAACGAATGGACAGACGGATGCTTCGCCCCACTATTCATCATTCACTCCGTGGATATGCTGCCAATTTTTTAGACTTGAGCTTGATTTGAAACCGCCTTCAATGCAGCGCGTTCGCGTCTGAGTATTTGTGCTTCCTTGGCACCACTTAAAGACAGCACGTTTGAAACGCGTTCGTGCTGCATTTAAGTCGATGACAAGTCAAGTTCAAGTCAAGCAGCGTTTCCGAATTGACAAGTTCCGTAGGCTGCCACGCCGCCCCACGGCCGCAAGCGTAATTTTTTCAAAAAGTGTCGGGGTGGCGGTGGGGCAGCGGCACTCATAGCATGTGCATGTGCGTCTTTGCTAACGTTGGGCTTTCACTACAACTTTTCTGTTGTAGTTAGCGGCACGTGAATGCCACTGCAGTATTTTCACAGTCACCGTTTGCGAAAAGGGTGCGCTTTTCAGACACAGCGAAGTAACAATAGAGACGCTTATTCGCGTTCATCTGTAACTGTGAGTACGTTTCGTGCGTCACTTGTGCATGAGAAACGCGGGTTCTGTTTTGATATGCTGACCATTCGGCGCGTAACCTTCCTGTTTCTTGATATCGCATTCATTGTTTCGCCTTTGCGGCAAAGCTGCAACTTTTAAGTGTGAATACACTTTATAAGCAACCCCAAACCATCCTCCGCCGTCGGCGGCGTCCGCAGTCTTCTCTCTATCTTTAAAAGAAAGAGGACTTGGCGGGCCGCAGCGCGACGCTCTACCGAATAAGCCACGGACGCGACGCTTATATCGGTGTCAGTAACGCGCCTTATATCTTTAACGCCGCTGCGCGCGTCCCCCTCGCGATGGAGAGTTAGTCTGTGCGCGCGCGTCCCTCGGTTCCAATTGTGGTGGTGGGTGACTTTAACGTGGACGTTAGAAAGGACAATGGCTGGTTGGTTGACCACATGCTGAACAATTACTTGATGACGTGTCTGTCTCTCGAGTTTCTGACCACGATCAACGGTGGCTTCATAGACTTGGCGTTCAGTAAGAACTGTACGGTCCGCTCCGTCTTGCCGGATCCGCTCACCGTACATTTCTCGGATCACAAAGCGCTGGTACTAACCATGAGCTACAACGATAACACGAATAGGTGCTAATCTGTAGTTTAGTTTGTGTGTGTGTGTGTGACGCGCTCGCGATGTGTGCATTTAATGCATCGTACGAAAATCGTGAAGTATAAATAAATAATACTTCGTATATAATGTATCTGTGTACAAATGCTTCATGACAAACAACACTTAAATTCATTAATTACACTTTAATCATCATCATCAGTAATAAAACTCCCAAGCATTTCCCCGAGGGTGAACATGGTTAAGTGCGAATGCACGGGGTGATGCTATGAGGGGTAGTAAAGTCAAAATCCGTAGGCATTCGCCAGTGAGTTAACGTAAACTCCCCCGTGTGATCAAATTGCGATTCCCATGCAGGAACAATTACGCCATAAAGGCACCATAGTGTGATTGATAAATATAATAGTGCGAATTAATAAATACACCTCATAGCATCACCCCGTGCATTCGCACTTAACCATGTTCACCCTCGGGGAAATGCTTGGGAGTTTTATTTTCAAAAATGCGTCAAAAATATCGGCTGCATGCCTTCCAGCCACAACAAGTGGTGTGCTTAGCATTCAGGACCTTTTCGCCTTCAACGAGGAATTGTATTCGAGCTTTTGGAACGTCTAAGTAGCGCATAATATGTGACTGCAATAAGGGAAGAGCCATAGCGAGGCAAAAAAAACACTGCAGTGCAGGCCGCACATGGGCTCAGTGACTCCTACTCTTACTCCGTCCGATACTCTCTGTGGGCAGCATAGTGAACCACCCAGGGCGCCCGCTATAGACTATGAAACATGCGAATACGGGGGCTACTAGGAATCGACTGCCCGTCTCGTATGGTTATCGTAATCTGCATATGATTAAGCGGTGACTCGTGCCTTTTTCCGGGTCGAACCGGTCGATATAGAAGCAACTTCTGTTCAGAGGGAGATAGCCGAAGCCCTGTATACCGAAGAAAACCTTCTGCGATAGACACAGTCGATTGTAGTGCCTCCTCTACGTAAATATCCGAACCACCCATGCACCGGACTGTAATGTCATCGGCATATAAGGCGTGGTTCGTAATGGCTACGGTATAGAGGTGCTCCGAGAGGCTGGTCGGGGTTGTGGAGGTCGCAGCCCCAGAAGACGCGGTTGGTGGGATTTAGGCAAACGTCTATACGGTGGCCAAGCCGGCTGCGTAAGTAACAGATGTCCATTTTCTTGCGATAAGAAGTGCAAGAAATGAGCGTTGTGCATTACCTGACGAACTTGGGCACCTTGAGTCCGTCTAACGCGGTGAGAACCGTGAATTTATTGCCTATTTGTTCGGCCGCCAATGCTGACAATTTTCTTGGACTTACGATGCTCTCATCCAGCACTATGGGTCCGTCTTCAAGGGGAAGCTGGGAGCACGCGACCATTTCGGATGTGCAGCCTACCGGCTCCGATGATTTTCGTTTACTTCTTCGGACCTCATCGTTTACCCGGACTGCCTCACCGGGCCTCTGAGAATGTCTCCCCACCATCACCGGGATGTAATCCAGTTCATTTGGATACCACATTTTGGCAGATGGGCCTTTTCTACGTCTATTACGAGTGATTTACGTCTTGATCACGCCAGCAGTGTCGCCAGGCTTAGAGGCCATGGCACTTCCCGGTAGAACTGACGGCCGGCTGCACAACTGCTCCTCAACACTTTCGTTGCCTGCGACGCACTCCGTGGGCCCACAGCGTGGGTACAGAAAGCCCTTGTGGTGGCCTCAACCCCTGCCGAAGCCAAAAGTAACAGACTTCGTCGTTGTACTGTCACTCACCGACGCGTTCTCCGAGAACGGTGCTGGACGCCCTCTCATCGCCCACCTCGGAGTGACTGCGACACAGCTAATCCCTCTTCTGATAGTTCAGAAACAAAATCTGATCTTAGTCTACACCTGGCACCCGCACATAGTTGACAAACTTATCGGTGAGTTTGCAGTTCCCTCACCTGCCGGACTCCGGACTACTGCCCTGTTTGGGTACTTGCACTCGGACACTAGAGACTCCTGTTGTGGAGTAGTGACATTGCGAAGCTCCGACACCGAAGCTGCTCTTCGTAAGAGCCTTTATTGGCTTGAAGGTGAGATTCTATACGTACGGCGATAGGGCCACCGAAGAAGGTGCGCGTCAGCTTTTCCGGCTAGATGAGGCCGAAGTATGTTTCTTACGACGCCCTGCTCATTCCAGTGCAGCCATACAAAACAAAACACTGTTCCAGCCTTCCGTCAGCGTGGCTCCATCGGACATCGGCCCGACACCTGTCCCAGTTACAAACCAGACCTTTGTAGCATCAGTAGAAAAGTGGTGCCTCTCATGGACAGCGCCCATGCATTTCAAGAGTGTACACCCAGGTGCGCTCTCTGGGCTGGATCCCACGTCACCGGGGACCAGTGCTGTAAAAAACTCTACAGGTTGCCGTGATGAAAGTCGCCCCCTCCTGCGTAGGAAGGTCAAGCCTGCCGCAAGATGAGAAGATGTCAGTGCCGATAGAAATCGGGTTCTCAATCGTTGCCACAAGTGACTCAGCCAGCTGCTATTAACCCTATCCCTTCCTCGCCCCTGGTGCGGTGGCTCTGGGGCCTCGATGATGAGGCATAACTACGAACGGACTTCCAGCCAAAATATCTACAGCAGGGCAGGCTTCACCCGCCCAACCCAAGTCAAAACCGTCGTTGCATGGACTGAAACCCGCAGCTCATGAATATTCATCGTGGGCCAACCGCGTTCTACAAGGATCTCAGGTGAGCGTCCCGGATTGGGGAGCCTCTCGACCACACCCTCAGAAATCTCCCAACCCCAAGCGCCAGCGCCTTCCACACTCGCGCGGGTTCAAATTGAATTCTGCAAGTTGCAGGCCCAAGTTCCCTGTTTAACACAGGTGGTGGAGGCACTTGCAAACAACTCCTCCTCACCTAATCTGACACACATTGAGCAGGTACCAGAGGCGATATATAGTATCCCCTCTGAGCGCATGGACACTGCGGTGCACCTCGCCCCGCTTGAGGCGCACCTGTGCAGCTTAGAGGCCTAGATGGCGTCCATAGTGACCACGATCGAGGATCGATTGACTGCCGCCCTCCAAACCGGTTCCGACCGCATTACGGGCATGATAGTTACCCAGATAACTCGACTCTCATTTAAGACTCGCCGTCTTAAGCTTAACTGTTTATGGCATTCGCAAGCGCCTCGACCTCTTTCCCAGGTAGTCGGAATAGACGCACACTCTGGAAGTTCAAATGTGGCCTCGGAAGCAAGCACAGGATCGAGCAGTGAAGCCTCTATGGCCCAGTAAGCTCTCCTGGAGGCCACCCAGACGTTTAGTTCTCGGGATCGTTGGCAACGGCTCTAGATTGCGCCGCCTCCGCACGAATTCCGTTACAATCCTACAATAGAATTGTCGTGGATTTAAGGCATGCACTAAGCGGGCTGATATCTGGCTCCACTAAGAAACTTATACGCATTTGGCCATGGTAGTGGCCCTTTTGGAGTCGAGCGAGCACGCTGTCCTTACAAATTATACCGTGTTTGAAAGGGATGCGCCAACTGCCCTCTGCGTGCACAGAAATTATAGTGCCAACTTCGCGTATCTCGACTGTGATCCGCTTTACTCCTATGTTATGGTGACTCTCCTCCCACTTCGGAAGCAGGACCCATTCCTAATATTATAATAATCTAGTTTTCCGAATTTGTCTCATGTAACTTACGCTAATGCACTTAGCGAAGCCCTTACCGTAATAGGCATGGAGTCACAAATCATTGTAGGTGACTTTAGTGTCCCTAGCCTTCACTGGGGTTACCGTAAGGACGATAGGCGTGGCAAAAAGTTGTTGAAACTTATTTGCACCCTGGGCCTCACTATCCTCACGGACCCTGCACACCCGACCCGTATTGGTAACTCTGTAACTCTAGACATGTGTACCAATGTCACTCTTACCAAGCATATCAAGTATGCAGAATGTTTCAACACAGAGGAAACCCTCGGCAGCGACCACTGCATTCTGCTCACTACAATTCGGACATATCCCCTTCACCGTCCCCACCAACAAGCGAAACTTCTAAACTGAGACAAGTTCTGTTGGGAGTACACAGCTCCACGTCCATAGCTCAAAAAGACTGCCCCTTGTGACGTCGGTTTACCAGAAAACCAGATGGTTCAGCTCTCAGAAGCCACTCCAATGGTGAATAACCATCTCCTGTGGCTCTGGGAATCTCGGGCTTGCTATAGTCTGTCGATGGCTCCAACAAAAGCATATCCATCAGCTCCAAATGCGCATGGCACCATTCACTCCGGAAGCAGCCGAGTACGCAGCCTAGCTCGCTGACTCCAATTGGGTAACGCCGCAACGATGCAGCGAAGCATATGTCAAGCCGTAACCCATGGCATTTCTTCAAGGCCCTCATCAACCTTAGCCAAAGTCGCACAGAAACGCAAAAACATCTTCAACGCGGTCTTCACGCCTACGTGGGTGACGCAGATAAATTGGTACATGCCCTTAAGGATAAATATCTCTGTGACCGACCAGACCCCATCAGACCTGCGTTCTTATATGCAGGCTTGGAAAACGCAGACTTCGATCGTTGCTTTCAATTTCACGATATGAAGGCGCCGCTGCCTAAAATGAAGCAAAGAACAGTGCCAGGTCGGGAACGAGTGACAGTTAAGCTTCTAGCCAACCTCCCAGATCCGGCATACCACCAGCTCCTCGACTACTTCAATCAAATTCGGGAGGGCCACGAACAACTACCAATTGATCTGAAAACGGCTTTGGTAACGTTTATTCCCAAACCAGGCAAGCCTATAAATATCGAAAATCTGCGACGCATTTCCTTAACCTCATGTATGGGGAAGCTTATGAAAACAAAGGTTAGTGATCGGCTCTCCGATTACCCCGAGGCTCGTCAAACGTCTGCCTATGTATGGTTTTCGTCCACATCCCTCTGCTCCGGACATACTCCTGCAACTCCATCGTGACATTATTGAGCCGACCGAGCATCCCAGTAATGATAAGGTAGTCCTCACCTTGGATCTCAAAGGAGCTTTTCATAACATTAACGACGAAATCATTCTTACCCATCTGTCACAAACAGATTCTGAGCATAATACTTTCATGTACATCTGTCACGGCAGACCTACCTCCCCATCCAAGACAGGGAGCGTGGCCCATAACATCTGGGTACTCGAGGAACACCACAGAGAGTGCTCCTCTCTCCTCTTCTGTTTAACCTCAACATGGCTAATCTCCCCTCCCCCCCCCCCTGCTGAAAAATATTGCCGGCGTGCGCCGTGCTCTGTACGCCGATGATATCATGCTGAAGGCAACCAAGAGTTCCCTCGGCAGTTTTGAGGCCAGCCTGCAACAAGCAGCATCGGTCGTAGAGGAGTATATATGCGCCCATCGCTGCGGCCTCGAATGCTGTCCAACAAAATTGGCATATGTAGATCTTCGCTTCAAACCCAACGACAAAATAAAAATCGCTATTTCCTTGCGCACTGGCCCATTCTGAAACTTGAAGAAATCCACGTCTTCGTGCTGTTTATACAACAGCCGAAAAGCTGACAACCCTATTCAAGCTACGTACGGTCGAATATTAAGTAGGCCGAGTGGTCAGTTGGATCTCGAACAAGCGAGGGGGTCTCAGAACTTGCGACGCTCTGCGCGTCGCCAACGCTTTCATGACCAGTCGAATTCTGTATTCGACACCCTTCCTACGTTTGCGCCAATAGGGTGTGAACACACTTGAGTGCATTCCCCACAAGATATAAAAGTGCGCCCTCGACCTCCCGATCTCGAGGTATAACAAGTGCTTTGCAAATTTGAGCACGACTATCACGTACGAGGAACTCCAAGAAGCCCCTTTCAACAACCAGTACTTGTGGCTTCCCAAGTCGCACGCTGGGAGATATCTGTTAGACCGCTTCCATATCTCCTAGACCTACAGGCAAAAGAGCGCATGGCGATCCCAGAGGACTGGCTTGGTGCGTTGGGTTTGGGCTGCCGAATAACATGGCTACGAACACTCACGAAGGCAGGGGAAGTGCATGAGTTACAGCCTTGCAAAGACACTATGGGTGCCGTTTCAGTCTTCTACACGGACACGTCTGGCCCTACCCACAGAGAGTGGTACACTGCAGCCGTAGTCCATCAAAACGTTTCCGTTCAAGGACTCACTTTTAAAAACCCAGATATTACTCACACGAAGAAATTCGCCATAGCTTTCACCACAGTGCTCCTCGAATATTGGATCATCTTTGCCGATTCGCTGAGTGCGTGCCGAAATGTTACAAAAGCTCGGATCACTACTAGCGCCACTCGAATCCTAAAGTATTGTTATCAGTTGAACCACCCAAACAGACCTTCAGTAATCTGGACGCCAGCTCACGCTGGACCAGTTGGTAACACGGCTACCGATGCCTCAGCCTGCACAGTTGACTGCCGAGAACCTCCTCGTCCTTCATCGCCTGACGATTAAAAACCTCCTTTCGCGGGATCACACCGACGTACAAATCGAACAGGCTCCGATTACCGCCCCCTGTGACGGGCCTGAATAAGACGGATGAGCGCTTGCTGTTACGCCTTTACACATACACACTATTGTACCGGCAATACATATGCATTTCAATGCAGCTTTCTCCGGCGAATGCCCACACTGTGATTATCCGCTTGCGGGTACTTCCCACATGATGTGGTCATGCCCATCTAACCCAGCGTTCCCCCCAGTCACTTCCTTTCACCCCCTACCCGAGAGAGCTGGGAGGCTGCCCTGCTCGGCTGCTTGACCTTGGAGTGTCAAAGAGCCTTCCTGGCCAGGGTGCATGCCACCACGGAAGCCAGAGGGGTCCCCGATTTGGGACTCTTAGTAGAATTTACACATGGTCGGTCCTTAATTAAGGTTGCCCCCATCTCTTTCACTACACTCTAAGGCAAAAGGGTGTGGTTCGTTCTTTTGGGGACTAATGGGGCTGCCACAACCATTAATCTCTTTAAGGACTAACGGCACCAGGTCTAACAGTTACTCTCCACAGACGAGCTCGAGAGACTGACATTTAGTCCTCATATTTGCACCTTATAAGGCAACTGTTAATCCCCACATTTACACCTTACCGGGCAGCCGTTAGTCCTCACAGTTGCACCTTGCCAGACGAACAGTTGATCCACTCAAATACTTCAATCGTATGAACTTTTTTATCCCCAGTTCAAACATTGTTTTTCGTCTGTTTTCCAACAGGTCTAGTACTTTTTCGCCTGTTTTTCTGCGCAGTGAGCGACAAATTGTGAAAAAAAGAACACGCGAAAAAGTCATTAGCCACCTATGTGTAACTGCTTTCGCAGTCATGGCAATAACGAAAGGCAAAAGTGAAACATCAAATTCTTTTATTTTTGTACATACACATGAAGATTCTCCATTCTTTTAAGTGAATTCATCGTGAAGTGTACAAGTGTAGTCTCGTTGTCACATCTTCTTCACTCCTTGTGGAGCTCCTCCAACGGAAGTGATAGATGACAGGCATTGCAGACGCCAGCGCACCCAGCCTTTTGCCTATTGTATTCCCACGGCTACACGTACAATAATATAGTAAAATAGTTAGACACACGTGACAGAAGATTAAGATGCACGCATTTGACAAGAACATGCACGTTAATATAAAAACATTCGTGTAAAATATGACACACAAATAACTTTACCTCCACATCTCGCACAGTCCTTCTGAAGCTCATCTGACGAAAGAGATGGATGACAGGCATCGCAGACGCGAGCACACACAATCTTCAGCACGGCGTGTGCCCACGGCTGCAAAATAAGTATGTAAAATAGTGAGTCACACGTGACAGAGGATGATACAAATGCATATAAGAAATACGTGCAAGGTGCAATGAAAACATACGTGAGACATGGCATGTTAATTATTTCACCGTGATGTCACACATAGTCAAAGACTCATTTCGATATCCGTAGCGCAACAGCTTAGGAGCGGCGGCCGCAGCCACAACTCCGTGGACCACCGTATCGCTAACAAATCGGCGAGTCCTAAGCGAGCGACGTCGTTAAGCTCGAGCAAGCGAACGCGAGACAGAACACGGCGCTGCACGTGGAGTGTCTGCTACCAGCGAACTTCAGACATGAGAGCAAGCGTACGCTTGGCCGCCGCCACGAACAGCGCCGTGCTGGTTTGGAGCTAGCGCCGAAGACATCGACAATCATTTTTATCATCATCATCAGCCTGACTACGTCTACTGCAGGACAAAGGCCTCTCCCATGTTCCGCCAGTTAACCCGGTCATGTGCTTGCTGCTGTATACCCGCAAACTTCTTATTCTCATCTGCCCACCTAACCTTCTGTCTCTCCTAACCCGCTTCCCTTCCCTGGGAGTCCAGTTAGTTACCCTTAATGACCAGCGGTTATCTTGTCTACGCGCTACATGCCCGGCCCATGTTCATTTCCTCTTCTTTATTTCAACTATGATATACTTAACCCTAGTTTGTCCCCTAAAACACTCTGCTCTCTTCTTGTCTCTTAAGGTTACACCTACCTTTTTTTCCCATTGCTCGCTGCGTCGCCCTCAATTGAAGCTGAAACCTCTTTGTAAGTCTTCAGGTTTGTGCTTCGTAGCTAAGTACCAGCAAGATACAGCTGTTATATACCTTCCTCTTGAGGGATAGTGACAATCTACCTGTCGTAATTTGAGAGTGCTTGCCGAATGTGCTCCACCCCATTCTTATTCTTCTAGTTACTTCAATCTCGTGGTTCAGCTCCATGGTTTTTACCTGTCCTAAGTAGACATAGTCTTTTACAACTTGAAGTGCACTGTTATCTATCTCGAAGCGCTGGTCTTTTCGGAGGTCGTTGTACATTACATTCGTTTTCTGCAGATTACTTTTAAGACCCACCTTTCCGCTCTCCTTGTCTAACTCCGTAATCATGAGTTGCAGTTCGTCCCCTGAGTTACTCAGCAATGCAATGACATCGGCGAAGCGCAGGTTACTAAGGCACTCTCCATTGACTCTTATCCCTAGCTGTTCCCATTCTAGGCTTCTGAAAACCTCCTGTAAGAACGTGGTAAATAGCATCGGGGAGATTGTGTCCCCCTGCCTTACAGCCTTCTTGATTTGTATTCTGTTGCTTTCTTTATGAAGCACTATAGTAGCAGTTGATCCCCTGTCAATTTCTTCCAGAATGCTTATATATACTTCATCTACGCCCTGATTCCGCAGTGTCTGCATGACGACTGATATTTCTACTGAATCAAACGCCTTCTCGTAATCTATGATGGCAATGTATAGTGGTTTGTTATATTCTGAGCATTTCTCTATTACCTGATTGATAGTATGAATATGGTCAATTGTTGAGTAGCCTATTCGAAATCCTGCTTGTTCCTTCGGTTGATTGAATTTGAATGTTTTCTTTACTCTGTTAGCAATTACCTTTGTAAATAGCTTGTATACTACAGAGAGCAAGCTGATCGGCCTGTAATTCTTCAAGTCCTTGTCATCTCCGTTCTTATGTATTAAGATGATGTTAGCGTTCTTCCAAGACTCTGGTACGTTTCCCGCCAGGAGACACCTCGTAAACAAAGTGGCTAGTTTTTCTAACACAATCTGTCCTCCATCTTCCAGCAGATCTGATGTTACCTGATCCTAACCAGCAGCTTTGCCTCTTTGCATGCTCTCCGAATCTTTTCTGACTTCTATCATTAATGCTGGGGTGTCATCTGGGTTACTGCTCGTTCGTATAGTATTAAGGTCTTGGTTGTCTCGGCTACTGCACAGATCTCTGTAAAACTCTTCCGCTAATTTAACTACACTATTCATTTTGGTAGCTATTTTGCCTTCTTTGTCCCTTAGTGCATACATCCGAATTTTGCCTATCTCAAGTTTCCACTTCACTGCTTTGAGGCTTTCTCCGTTTTTCAGAGCGTGTTCAATTCTCTCCATGTTATACCTTCTTACATCGCATACCTTACGCCTATTAATCAACTTCGAAAACTCTGCCAGTTCTATTTTGTCTGTTGTACTTGAAACTTTCATGATTTTACGCTTGCTAATTAGATTATTTGTTTCCTGGGAAATCTTCCCAGTGTCCTGTCTAACTACCATGCCTCCAACTTCCGCTGCACACTCAGTAATGATACTCATCATATTATCATTCATTGTACCTACCCTAAGGTTGGTTTCCTCACTAAGAGCCGAGTACCTGTTCTGAAGCGACACTCTGAATTCCTGCACTTTCCCTCTCAGTGCTAGCTCATTGATTGGCTTCGACAGTAATGCGGCCCTTTTCCACAAACTCGAGCGAGTGCAGCGCGCAAGCGTGAGTCCGCCGCCGCGGCCTACGGATGGCGCCGAGCTGCTTGCGACCGACTAACGGGAAAGCCAACTGTAATGACAACCAATTTTCAGTGAGTTCCAATGCGAGCGAAAGCCCCACCAGCCCATGTTGGTGCACTTACAGCGCGCGACATACTACAGCCGAGCTCGTTACGAGAACCCGCAACGTGTTTACGACGACTCCCAACACAGGGATGAGGTCTCAGCCGAATATCATCAGCAGCCCGGAGCTCATTGCGGCGGCGAAGACAGGCGAGCACTCGATAAGCGAGCGTACAGGAGGCCGACGGCAATGGCGGCTAATTTCCAGGCGGTCACCAAGCACAGGCGGACTGCAGACACCCAAGCTGACCTTCGCGGTGCATTTCGTGCGTGCGATATACAACACGACCGAGCCCGTTGCCGCCAAGCGTGATTCGTATTGCACACGTGACAAGTAGAGTAGAATAAAGAATGATCACCTACTTGCGAAAAAATCCAGCACTGGTTTCTGCCCTGAGTCAGACTGAAGTATATATCCGATAGGCCTGCTGTCTTCTCGGCTGCCATATTTGCCTTCCCAACTGCTGCTGTCGTGTGTTGGTCGTGACTATCTTGAAGCCAGAGATATACAGCGCGGTGTGGTGACGTGTTGAGACTTGCTCCAGACTTCATGTGAGCAGCGAATCGTAAAAGCAGCAGCCCACGCTCATCCAAGCGTACACACAAGCAGCAACGTCGTAATTCCTAGATCGTCGAATCCAGGCAGCTGTGGTCGAGCCCTCCGAGTGCGACACAACGCGAGCCGTTGCCAGCGAAATACGGGGAAAGACTGAGCCAGCAGAGGAGGAGAAGGATGGCTAGTCACCTTGGCAACCCTTTTTGCACTGCCTGCAATGCCCGGGCAGTTCATCCCTTTGGAGGGTGTTTGGAGACTAAGTGGTTTGCGCGTGGCACGCTTCCCTCTGTGGTTGCTCCTCGAGGGTCTACTCGTTCATCGCGCGCCCTATTGGGCTCCGTTACTTTTTCGGGTAATTTTGCATTAGAGTGTAGTAAATTATTTCAAAAGAGTCAGAGCTTTTCCACAAAGGCGAATCAATCTACGCGATAGCAACAAATTAGAAATTCACGCGCAGAATGGCAACTAGATCGAAACGAGCCCGCGTTTCTCACGCAAAAATGACGCACGAAACGTACTCACAACTACAGATGAGTGCGAATAAGCGTCTCAGTTGTTACATTGCTGTGTCTGAAAAGTGTTCTCTTCTCGCAAACGGAGACTACGACGATTAGAGTGACCTTTGTGCACCCGGTAACTACAACAGAATCGTTCCGGTGAAAGTCAAACGCAAGCCAAGACATACGATCCTCCCCACCACGAGATAATAGGGGCACGCGAGTGAGCGTCTACCTCTCCTCTCTGTGGCGCAAAGTACGGGTGGGAGATGAAGTTGCGTGCCGCCACGTCGTAACCTTGATTGTAATGATGTGGCGATGCACGCTCATTGCGCCATATTGCTAGTAAAGCTGAAAACACGATAGTCCCCCTCCCCTCCCCCTCAGATGAGCGTCACCAACGGTAAGTGGTAGCAGAACCTCATATATTTCCCTTGCCTGCCCGATTATCGGCGGTCACTTGGGTACAGTGTACTAGAAGGAGGCAGTGGAGTGAATGAGGCGGCCGCGCCGTATCTCGGCTGTTTCTCCGGCGGGTGACAGTAGCGGCGGCGCTGGAGTTGCATGGTACTGAAGATCTCAAAAGCGTCTGCATTGGGAGCGCGCGAGTAGCCCGCGAAAGCGTGTATTTGCTTGTTTGTAGCGCGTTTAATGCGTTTCAGAGCCTTTATCAGTGTATGCACACCTGCTAAGCGTAATAGTGCCGAGTAAATATGCAGACACGCAGAAATTGCGTCGGGACATTCACTGTTTCAAGAGCCTGGCGACAAAAAAACATGTAGTACAATCAGAATTTGCACGCATCCGCCTAACTTTTCTCTTAAGCAGTGCTTTGAGTGGCACTACATCATAAGTGACTACTGGTGGGCTACAAAAAGGGAAATATCAAAACCGCGAATAAATCATACGCTCGTTTTGTCGGCAGTTTCTATATCCTGAGCACTCTGCCTCATATCGTCCACACACCTTGATTATTACATGAGAAACCCGATTATAAGTAATGTTGTCAGCTCATTTATATCAGTGACGACCTAGTTTTATCATCCCAGTTTTGCGGAAGATAATAATTAATGCTTTCTGAAAGGCTTTTTTTTTGTTTTAACCGCGTGCTTTCGCGCTCACTTTGCTTCTTTTATGCAAGCTCCAGGAGGGCGAGCCAGGGAGCCGAGCTGAAAGAACGCCTGTACCTCCTAGTCAAGAAGTCTGCGAAAGGGGTTATCTTGAACATAATAAAAAGTGCCAGTTGTATAGTATACGTAGCTTCTCTGTTACTCTGCGTAAATTCACTGTAACCAGATCTCATTTTGTATCGACCGCTAAACTGTACTGCTTTCCTAATATTACATTGGCGTAACGCCATTGCAAGCGAGAAAATTTATGACGATGTTTAGTATTATAGGTGTAGTTATTTTATTAAGTATCAAAAGTGTAGGCAGGCGTTGGTGCATTTTGTTTGAGAAGTGTAACTTGTATATGTATACACACGCATACGCACACACACACACACACACACACACACACACACACACACACACACACACGCAATTTCCCTTAGAACAGCCGCTATAGTTTTTACGCTGTGCATTTTTGTCCCACTACGTTAGACTTGAACTAGTTTGGAGACCTCCTACTGTCGCAAATGCGAAATTTACTGTGTGCATTAGTACAGAGGCACGCTATATTCAGCTTCACCAGCTGTAAACGTTCGGCGCACGGCTAACCAAGTTTTATTTGGGGGGGGGGAGGGGGGGAGTTCAGCAGAACGACTAACTTTGGCAATTGGTGGTCGCTGTAAATACGTGCAAATATTTTACACCCAGAAAAGTTAATTACGAAAACATTTTGTGGTGTTGGGGGTTAAGATTCCCTTCCTCGCCCTTCTACTTACAGCCTCCTGGTTCTGCGTGCGTTTGACGTGGTATTTTTTTAATGCAACAGCTTTCTGAGCGCAGCTGACTTCCAATAAATCGACTCAGTTATTTTTAATATTGTAGACGCCTGCTCAACGAAGAAATAGTTGAGAGAAAAAACCAGAATAATGTAGCGAAACGTCGGGGTTGTTCAGAGTTAGGCGCATCGGACAACCAGGGAGACGAATAAGTGTGGGTGAAACTCCGTGGAGGCAATCGATGAGAAGTCAACACGATGATTTCAGGGAGCACTCAATGGAGGTTTATTTAGCTAACACAACTTCAATTTACAAAATGCACTAGGTTACAAAGACAAAACATAGAAAATGGTGGCATACCCCTCGGCCTGCATGGCTGGACTCCGGTGGCGAGATCCGCTGTTTACCCCGACTCCACTCTCCTCAAAAAGAGCCCGAGTCGCTGCTTAAATAGGGTTTGTTTAGCGTCCCCGGTGGCGCGGAGCCATCAGGCAAGCCGAGGATAATCAATTCAACATGTGGTTGCCTGCAGCCTGTCTGCGGCAACACTGTGGCAGCTTCTGAAACGGGCGCGTTCTCCAAAACGGCCTTGACGCGCTAACGACTGCTCAAATTTAGGTGCCCTTTGTCCACGGAGGACCTTAGCGGCGGATCGTTCGTTTGAAGCGGGGGGGCGCAGTGGCTAGAAGAAGGAGAAAGGCACCCAATTTCTGCGGTCTGGTCCAAAGCACGGCGCGGTGCCTGCCTTGGCGCCAAGCGCACAGAGACCGACCAGACGCAGCCCTTTCTGTTCACTCCTTCTTCCTCAAGGCGCGCTCCCCGAGACAAGTTAAATGGCGCCGCTAACAAGGGCGTCTGGCAAAGAACAAGCTCCAGCTGTAGCCGAAAAAGAACAAGGTTTTTCGCGAAACATTGCTCTCGCGACACCTCCCCCCTACGAAAAAGAGTGTCCCACTCGTTTTTATCTGCAAAACACGACAAGAAATAGACTAAATATACAAAATGGTTTTCCATTCAACGAGTGTGTGCGATGCTTATTTAAAGACACTTATGCATGTGTATAAAAGGTGAGAGGCTTTAAAAAATTACATAAAAACAACAGATGAAAAAACAAAACAAAATCATTGGGCACGGAAATATATAGGTTCACTCGTCGGTACTGCAATACAACTCAGTGTCCGTTTCGTAAGCACTGACATTCTGTTGTGCGTTGTTATTACTTGAAGATGTCTTCCAGTCAGAGTAAAGTTCAGTGTCCGTGTCGTAGCTTTCGCACTGCTGTACTGGAACACTGGTCTGTGTCCCGCGCACACAATGTGGCAAACGGAGTTCTTGACCCACTCGCGAACCGCACTCGCGCACATCACCATTGGAGCTGCACTCGCGCACATCACTTTGATAGAATCCCTGTTCATCACTCGTTGCACTGTTCCCGCGCACAACACTTCGATGCAATCCGCGGTCATCTCTCCTTGCGCTGCACTCGCGCACATCACCACCTAGATCGCGCACCTCATGATTATCATCAGACTCATCGTCCGCGTCGTCGGCATCGGAGCCAAATCGAACGTGGCAGGGCTTTAAACGCGCCACATTCACAACATCACGTTTTTTCCCAATTTGGTCTACCACCTCCCAGTTGTTCTCGGCTACCCGGCGCACAAGACGGAAAGGTCCGTGATATTTGGGAAGAAGCTTCGTCGTCTTCCCTTTCGCCCGGGAGGGAGTCCACAAGTACACCAAGTCGCCCTGATGATAAACAACACTTCGACGCCTAGCATCATAGCTGCGCTTGTTCTTCTCCTGCTGACGCTTCTCCCGTTCATTTACTATTTTTTGAGTCTGCCGCAGCCTGCGGGCCACTTTCATTGCATCCAGGATGTAGTCGAATCCGCGTTGCGTGCCCGACCCTACATCCACCGGTAGTGTCGGTTCATGTCCGTGAAGAAGAAAGAAGGGAGTGAATCCAGTCGCCTCATGGGTGGAAGAATTGTATGCAAAAAGAACGTACGGTAGAAATTCATCCCAGTCGCGGTGGTGTGAGGAAACGTACATGCTGAGCATGTCAGCCAACGTGCGGTTAAAACGCTCGCACAAGCCGTTGGCCTGTGGGTGGTATGCTGTTGTGGTGGCATACTCGCTACCGACGAGCCGGAATATTTCTTTGGTCAAGTTGGCGGCAAAGTGCTCCCCACGATCGCTTATTACTTTCTCCGGGGCACCATGACGTAGGACGATTTGTTCGATGAAAGCTCTTGCTGCTTCTGCGGCAGTGGCCGCTGGACACGCGACAGCCTCGACCCATTTCGTATGGTAGTCGGTAATCACGACGATGTAGCGGTTCCCTGCTTTGGATTTAGTGAAAGGCCCAATGAAGTCCATGCCCACCTGCTGAAAAGGTCGACCTGCTGGTGGGATCGGTTGGAGGAAACCGACCGGCCTCCCCGGTGGTTGCTTTCGTGTCTGGCAGTCGGGGCAGGAGAAAACGTACTTGCTTACGTACGAGAACATCTTGGGCCAGAAATATCGGCAACGAACTTTCTCCCATGTGCGCTGGACACCTAAGTGGCCTGCCGTGGTGGTGTCATGGCAGTACATTAAAATCTCAGATCTCAAGCACTTGGGGACAACGAATGCCACACGATCCTCCTGAAACCCTTTCGCCCTTCGATACAGTACACCGTCGATCAACCGAAAGCTCCATGTCGTTCTTTTAGTTTTCCTGACAACGGGCGCATCCGGGTGCTCGAGGTGCTGCATAATTTCTTTCATCCATGGCTCTGCCCTCTGCTTTTTTCCAACATCCACCTGATCTAGAACCAGCAACGGTAAGGGGTTTTCTTCGCTTACAGGCGCGGGATCATGAGGAATGCGGGAAAGCGTGTCGGATTCCATTCTTGAGGCCAGGTCGGTGTCGCAACGTTATGTCGAATTCCTGAAGCAACAGAGACCATCGCATAAGACGACCGTTCGGATTCCTTACTTTCATTAGCCAGCCACGACCGTGAACTTAGCCCCAAAGACGTATGGCCGAAACTGTCCGCAGACGTACACAACGGCGAGGCATTCTTTCTCAGTTGTACTATAGTTCATCTCAGCCTTGTTAAGGTGGCGGCTGGCATAGGCGATGACTCTCTCTTGAGTTCCAATTTTCTGTACAAGCACGGCGCCAATGCCGTAATCACAGGCATCAGTGTGCACCTCTATCGGCTTTCCCGGCTCAAACTGACGCAGAATTGGGGCTGTGATCAGCTTCTCTTGGAGGGATTGCATGGCCACTTCGGATGCCGCATCCCAGACGAAAGGAACATCCTTTTTTGGTTAAGTTGGTCAGAGGTCGGGAAATACGAGAGAAATCTTTGATGAATCACCGATAGTAGTTACAGATTCCGAGAAAGCTCTGTACACCTTTCTTGTTTCGTGGCTTGAGGAATTTTTCGATCGCTGCTACTTTGTCTGGGTCGGGCCGGATGCTTTCACCTGTGAGAATGTGTCCAAGATATTTGATCTCCTGGCGGGCGAAGCTGCATTTCTCGGACTTCAGTCGTAAGTTTGCCGCGTCCAAAGCCGAAAACACACTTTCCAAATCTTGCAAATGAGATGCCATAGTCTTCGAGAAAATAACGATGTCGTCCAAGTAGGCCAAAGAAACTTTCCAGAGAAGACCACTGAGGACTTTGTTAAACATTCTCTGGAATGTAGCAGGGGCGTTGCACAGGCCGAAAGGGACAACATTGAATTTGTACAGGCCGGGTCCACAGGCAAATGCGGTCTTTTGCTTATCTTCCCCCTTGATGCCCACTTGCCAGTAGCCTGATGTTAGATCAAGTGTGGTGAAGTATTTTGACCCCTGTAGCACGTCGAGAATGTCATCAATTCGTGGCAGTGGGTGCACGACTTCTTTAGTGACCTCATTGACTCTGCGGAAATCGACGCAGAAACGCCAAGTCCCATTTGGCTTCTTCACGAGGACGACAGGTGATGGCCAAGGACTGTGAGAATCTCTAATTATCCCATCGCGCAGCATTTTTTCTACTTGTTGCTCAATCTGTTGGCTTGCAAAAGGGGAATGACGATATGGGTGCTGATGAATTGGTCGAGAGTTGCCTGTGTCAATCCCATGTTCAGCCACATGAGTCTGCCGGATGGGGTTGTCACTGCTCGTAAATAGATGGCGGTACTTCTCAATGAGCGACAGCAGCTCATCCCGTTCAGATGGCTGTAGGTTATTCCCAGTCTCTATGTCAAACTCTTGAGGCACTCGATCGTTCTCGGGGGCCGTGATTGCCAGCTGTGCGTCATGAATAGATGAAGCCCATCCAAGCTTTGTTCCGCTGAGCAGGCTTACTGGTGACATGGTAGGATTAGCTATGCGAATGAGGCCTCTCCCATGCACGATCCTCGTTATTGTGCGTGCAACCTGAAGTCCGTTTCTGAGCGTGCTGTTCGGTTCGACGAGGTGAATTCCGTCCCTTGCGACCTTTACTTCAATAGCGAATTCTGTGTGAGGTTAAATGCGAATTTGCTCGTGGCACCGCACTGTAAGTACATCATTATGTTCGGGGGCACTTGAGTCTATACGTAGCCGGAAAATTTCACCGTTTAGTTGCAGCTCTTTTTTGGAGAAATCAATGAGAAGCCGGGCTGCTCGACAAAAGAGAAGACCACCGAGTAGCTCGTACGGGCAATCCTTGACCACTAAAAACGTCTCGTGAACTTTGGTGGTGCCAAATTCAAGTTTTATTTCAGCTTCACCATTGGGGGTGAGCAAGCCTTCACCAATTCCTCGGAGGAATATGTCTTTTCTCGATTTGAATGAAGCACATATTTTGTTAGCTAATTCTTCTGAGATGACATTTACGGACGAGCCGGTGTCAATTACAAGTTTTGTTTCTGTACCGTTGGCTCGTGTGGGGACTGTGAGAAGCTGGCCTTCCGACAATGTGCCGACGGGGCGGCCGGGCTGGCCCCATAGGCCCAGCCGTTCTCGTTTCCCGAAGGATTAGGCTGCACATTCTGATTGCCTTGGAGCTCCGCCTGATCGTTCCTGCCATCTCGGAACCGCTGCCAGCACTGTTGTGCTATGTGACCTATGCGGCGGCAAATCTGGCATCGGGGACGCCCGTCGTTGGCACGGGAAGTTCTCTGAGGCCAAGGCATTGGGGGGCGACGCACCTCGTCTTTGTTGCCTTTTAGCCGGTCAGACAGCAAGGCGATTGAGTCCGCAATCGCTTTCAGGTCTCTTTCGCGGTCGGCAGCTTCCCGTGGGCAACGCAATTCGGCCGCGGCGCAGGTGGCGACGCACGTAGGAGGAGAGTGCCCTGTCGCTGCGGTGGGTGCAAACCCTACGGGATGCGCGATGTTTTGCATCCACGACTGCAATCCGGTAAAATACTGGACGCCAATCGGTTGTGGCACTGACGCACGGCTCATAAAGGCTGCCAGATTTATGCGTTGCAAAATTTGGAGGAATGCAGTGCAGCTCTCCGGGTTTGCGATTATCATCTTCTCCAGAATATCCGGACGCAAACCGCGCATAAGGTGCCGCAACCGATCATCTTCCGTCATGGACGGGTTCACTCTGGCACACAGCTGTACGACGTCATAGTAGTACTGCTCGGGGGTTTCGGACGGCAATTGGGTGTGGTTTTGTAGCCGCAAATGGGCGATCTCGACTGAGTGGCGACTCGTAAAGGACGTTTTTAGTAGCGTCGCTCATTCTTCCCATGTATTAGGGGCACCGGTTAGAATTTGAGTAGTGTGCCACTTTTTCGCATCTCCGTCTAAAGCCAGATATAGAAATTTCACCTTCGTGGCTTGGTCCCAATTATTAAGCGACGCTACTTGTTCGTAGCCAAGTAGCCACTCGGAAATAGATTCCTCCGGCGTGCCTCTAAAGACTGGTGGTCTGACGAATGGTTTAGCTTGGGGGATAGACATAGCAGAGAAGAAGGTAGGGGGTTCCGTCATAGTAGAGCTGTCAGAGGTAGGTTCCTGATATTTGTTGTTGACTCGGGGCATAATTTCAGAGCGGGACCATCGTTACCGAGCAACCTCCACCACTTTGCAGCGAAACGTCGGGGTTGTTCAAAGTTAGGCGCATCGGACGACCAGGGAGACGAATAAGTGTGGGTGAAACTCCGTGGAGGCAATCGATGAGAAGTCAACACGATGATTTCAGGGAGCCCTCATTGGGGGTTTATTTAGCTAACACAACTTCAATTTACAAAATGCACTAGGTTACAAAGACAAAACATAGAAAATGGTGGCAAACTCCTCGGCCTGCATGGCTGGACTCCGGTAGCGAGATCCGCTGTTTACCCCGACTCCACTCTCCTCAAAAAGAGCCCGAGTCGCTGCTTAAATAGGGTTTGTTTAGCGTCCCCGGTGGCCCGGACCCATCAGGCAAGCCGAGGATAATCAATTCAACATGTGGTTGCCTGCAGCCTGTCTGCGGCAACACTGTGGCAGCTTCTGAAACGGGCGCGTTCTCCAAAACGGCCTTGACGCGCTAACGACTGCTCAAATTTAGGTGCCCTTTGTCCACGGAGGACCTTAGCGGCGGATCGTTCGTTTGAAGCGGGGGGGCTCAGTGGCTAGAAGAAGGAGAAAGGCACCCAATTTCTGCGGTCTGGTCCAAAGCACGGCGCGGTGCCTGCCTTGGCGCCAAGCTCACAGAGACCGACCAGACGCAGCCCTTTCTGTTCACGCCTTCTTCCTCAAGGCGCGCTCCCCGAGACAAGTTAAACGGCGCCGCTAACAAGGGCGTCTGGCAAAGAACAAGCTCCAGCTGTAGCCGAAAGAGAACAAGGTTTTCCGCGAAACATTGCTCTCGCGACAACAGGACACGCCCTTTCTAAATAATTTTCGATCTTTCACAAGGAGTTTTATGGAGCTCAAGTTCAGTATATTGGCGTGTCATATGTCAAGGGTTATTACATCATGTGCTAGGCATAACTGATGGGCAGGTACGAAGAAATCTGCATCAAGAAAGCGCACCGGAGAAGCAAGAGCGCATAGCAGTTCCTGCGCGTGGTGCGCGGCTTTCTCAGTACTATTCGGCAGCAGCGACACTACCTCTGGCAACGCAGAAGGCAGCAGGTGGCGAGGTGCGGTCACGCCATTCAACACTTCTAGTACACTCTAACTTGGGAAGCGGCCGTCGTCGGAACTATGGTGGTGGCGCTACTAAAGTAGGGGTGTCTTCAAATAAGTTTTTACATTTTTGGAGCTTGTATGCAACAAAAATAACGTATTTTTTTTAAAAAGGCGTACATGTAACTATACTTAACCCTACGTAAGTGCCTCCGTTATAGATGAAAGGCGTTTTGCACTCATTCAGCAGTTAACCCCTTCAAAACAAGGCATAGCCTCTAAAACTAGCTAACGACGAAATTGCCAATGTCAAAGGCCAAGGACAAAAACCCTTACCTCTTCGTAGGTAGCGCCAGCATAAATGACAGGTTTTTTACGCTCATCTGGCAGGCTAAGGAAATCTAGGAGGCTGTGGTGGTACATATAAATAGTTTTCCGTTTCAACGCTCCAGGACGTGCTTCTCCGTAGCTCAATGGTTAACAGCTCGCAGTCACGTTTCATAGGTTGCACGTACTAGTCCACGCGTCGGAGCCTTTTCTATTGATTTTTAACGCGATAGCGTTTCAGCCAATTCACGCTAGCGGCAAGCCTGCCGTAACGGCACCTTCCCTTGACCGGCGGCCGGTGCCACCCGCAGGAGCACTGCTCGAATAGGTGACCGGTAAAATGGGTAACCGCAGGGAACTGCAGTATACGACAGCTTCCGGTTCAACGCACCACACGGGTCAGCAGCGGAAAGCGGACATTTTTGTACTGCTTCGTTGAAGAAAGCAGCTCGCCGTGCAATGTCAGTGCTTCAAAGTTGTTTTTTTTTTGCCAACCGTGACTGTGACGATGACAAGCTACGAAAGCCATGAACGGTCGGAAACTTTTTGTCACACTAAAATGATGTGCAATGCTTTTATGCTGCTCGGGGGTGCTGTCAGTTTGGCTAGCCGATCAGTCGATACGCAAAACAGTTTTCCTTGTATAATACGGTACTGCAGATTAAAAGTCACCATTTTAAAGATCTCAGGCGATTGGGATGACTGTAGCAGTGTGCTAAGAGTTCATTTCGAGAGCGCTGCTTCAGCCGACATCGTCAGTCGATCGGCATGAAGCGCAGCACTTATTGAGCGCGTTGAGATATATTTTTTTATATCCATCAGCACGTTATAAGGCGCATTTCTTAGTCGACGTCAAATGCTTATTCGAACGCTGATCTTGGTTAAGCTGTGCGGCATGGCGGCACATATACAATGCAGTCAGACATAGACATTGCCGGATAATCGAAACCTGCGCTTGTTTAACGCACTTCTGCCTTTGTGTGCCGTCCTGGCGCAAAGTTTGACCTAGGTAAACGCCAATAGACTCGTCCAGCACTTCGTGTAAACTTACTCTTAATTGTGTGAAGCTTTCGCGTTTTTGTCCTATATATGGTGCAACGGCCATCGCTCATCTCGTATGGCAGGTAGATTTCACCCATGCGTTCCCATAATATATTTGCTAGGCGTCCCTACGCAACAATTTGTTTCGTGACATAATACTCGCAGTAAATTCATGCGTAAGCTTTTTGTTAGTGCGTAATATACACGTACTTATGATAAAATGGTCTCTGCACACGCTGGCTTCAACGTTCGGTACCGAAAGGCTGCCTGTTGCTGTGGCTCTCTTCACAGCAGTGGCCCACCTTATTTTTCTTTTTTTCATTCCAGGAGAATCAATACCTCCGTTTACTTCTTACCTTCAAGCTGGAGCAGCCAACGGATCAACAACCGACTATGGTTTATCAGAATGAAGATAAACGGGCGACCGCTTGCGCGTATCCTGAATAATCTGAGGCTTGCGGAGGAGCGCTTCGCCGTCGTCTACTCTTCTCGAACTGGAAGCCGGCAGCAGACGGTGCATCCCACAATCCCTCGCTCTTTTATTAGTCACTTATTGCACGGCAAGCTCCTCCGACAAACATGGCTGCCCTTCCGAATGCAGTGGTCGACCACCTCGGATCTATAAAACGGCCGCCATGCACTCTGTAGCTCGTAATTTCTGAACAAATGCTTCCAGTTGCTTTAAACTCATGTTCTTTAGCTTCGACAACACAGTACTCGAATTTATTAAGCACCGTTTTGGAGAACCATACTCAAATAATTGATGTTCAAGGCCTAAGCAAGCCTTCTCTAATCTTGGAAGGCATACAACACACGTTTTTTGTTGTTGCTAACGCTGCATAGCTAGCGCTACTTGTCCAAACGCCTGCTTTGGGGACGTCATTTTTTTTATGCTGGTCGCTTGTTTAAATACCGTACAGGTGAAAATGCTCTATTCACAGCGGGAATGTAGTCTTGGAAAAACACATATGACATATCGAGAAATCCGCGGCGCAAGAAGCAAGCAGCTCGAAGTGTCCCGCGTCACACGCAGACAATGCGGAGGGGCGAAAGCAGTCGACGCGGCTCAGCCATATCACCCCTCCGTAGCTGATTGGCTAAACCACTCTCCAGCAAACGGCACAAAAATGGGTCTCTGACACAATTTTCGAACTCCGAAGAACGGCAGACATGCGCGAAGCAAACAGCCGCGCACGGCTGCCTGAGAACGTCAAACGGCGAGGCATGCTTGCCGCTAGTGTGAACAGGCCCTCAGAGAGCTCGTGTCGCAGAAATTCTGCCGTCGGCATCGGCACCTTTGGTTGCGAGGGAAAAATTGTCCATGAGCGAAAAAACTGAGAAAGAAGCAAATAAAATGAACAATAAAGTCTTCGGTTCCATTGAGCATCGAACCCGGGTCATTCGGGTGGCAAGCAGGTATTCAATTACAAAGCTACCACGTTACTTTTTTCTCTTTATTACTTACTTTTGCTCACCATACAATAATAGCACAGTGCATAAAGAGTACATATAGCGGTAACAAACGGAACGTTTACATAGTGACTAGAATTCTTTTATACGAATAGGTGGCTCAAGATGTTCGAGCCACTATGAAATTGGGTCTTTAGTTTTACACTCTTCAATAACTGTGTGATCTTTTGGCGGAAATATTCACAAATGGGCAGTGTATTGATGTCAGCATGGCGGACTGCGATGTGCTTTTTCCAAATACTGTGAAGGCCGAGCAACATAACAGTATTATAAGGGGCTCCATCGTCTTATTCATTGACTGGAAAAAACTTGATCCCGTAGGCATTATCGGTAATTGTTTTTTATAGTTCTCTGCAGAGTTTCCTAGAAGAGCATTCTTCCCAACACTCCAGAAAGATATGTTCGGTGGTTTCAGGTTTACGACAGAGAAAACAGCGTGTTCCCCACAGTACAAACAGTCCTCTTTTTGGCATCCACGTTCTAACTGCTAGAGTACCTATATGAAGCTTAAAGAAAAATGATTGAACTAGATGGTACAGCCATTTTTTTTTACTCGGTCCAGTACATTTTGGCCATGTCCAGCAGGATACGAACTCCTGTAAAGTGCTACTAGTAAAACAAGGTCGAGAAGGTCTCTATACAACCTTTTTAGTTTTACTCCCACAAGATATTCACTTGAGAACCATGCCAATAAAAAATTGCAGGCGCCAACTACATCTTTTAAATAACCCTAAAGCGCCCCATGCACATAGTCCGTGGTGACAACGAGTGAAGGTAAAACTCTTCCAAGCCTCAGCTGAAAAACTGAACGTAGAAACGGGTCTCTTGTGTCTCGCAGAAACATAAAACTACTAACAATCTGTCCTAAAACCAATGTGACAGACTGAGACCACCGAAGCAAACACGACGAAAAAGATTAGTGCGACTAGACCGTTCCCACACTCATCCCCATATAAATACTGCAAACACACGGTGCAGCTTCTGCACGTTCATACGCGAGCAATGTAAAACCTGTAATGTGTACCAAAGTTTAGAGACAAAGAAAAGGTTACATATAGTGGCCCAAGCGAAAACCAAAAAGTCCCATCCTCTAACATTATCCACTTTTTCACGCATTTCAGTGGCTTGCCGCCACCAGTACGGCTCACTGTCACTATAAAATTCTGGTGGTACACCCAAATAATTTGCAGGCTGATTCACTCATGGCATGTTGGCAAAAACGTCTGGAGTCGAAGGCCTATGCCCATGCCAATATACCAAGCACTTTCTTCAGTTTACCCATCTCCCACTGGCCGTACAAAACTGTTTCGCAATATGGACTACTTCGTTAACGCGGTCGCGATCTGAACAGAAAACTACCACATCATTGATTGATTGATTTGTGGGGTTTAACATCCTAAAACCACCATATGATTATGAGAGACGCCGTAGTGGAGGGCTCCGGAAATTTTGAGCACCTGGGGTTCTTTAACGTGCACCCAAATCTGAGCACACGGGCCTACAATATTTCCGCCTCTATCAGAAATGCAGCCGCCGCAGCCGGGATTTGATCCCGCGACCTGTGGATCAGCAGCCGAGTACCTTAGCCACTAGACCACCGCGGCGGGGCAACTACCACATCATTAGCATGTGCAAGTAATTGCCGACTCTAAAAAAAGGAGCGAGTAAAAAGGGGGTCTTTTTGTCTCACAACAATAATCATCTATATTGCATTCCATCCTTGCGCTATCGCCCCACGCCCGGTACATTCCGGTCACGATGGACATGCCCATTATCAGGGTACATTGCATTCTCGATAGGAAAGTGGCCAGAGTCGAGTGTTCAAGAAAGGAAGCGCACGCAAGCCTGATGAAGATTATTGTTGTGGGACAAAAACACACCCTTTTTAGTCAATATTTTTTAGAGTGCACTTCATTCTCATGCAGTTTGAATCCATGGATGGCACTGCTGTTCATCACACTTACACAGGAAGGTTCTAAAAACAAACTGAAAAACAATGGTGAAAGAGGGCAGCCCTGACGCACGGAGCGTTGCAAGTTAATGCGCACCCCCACCAACTTAATAACAGTCAGTTATGTTGTACAGTCCTTATATGCCACAGCCACTCCCTCTTTCATAATTGAGGGAATTGAGGCCGGCCTGATGGGGAAGTTTTTTTTGTCTCGCCACCAATGTAGGTGGTGGGACAATCTGTTCATGGAATTTTGTAGACAAGCTCAGGGAAACTTTTTTTCGGCAGTCGGTCTTTTGGTCGTGGCAAAAATCGCCCGATTGTTCAGACGGGTTTGTGCACCACCTGAATGCCCTCTTTCCCCAGCACCTTGGACAATTGCCTTTGCGCGGGATTTGCCGCCTCTTTCTCCGTTCTCTTGTCCTGACATGTCTCCCCTCCTCCGCTGTCTGCCACGCTGGGGAAACGGAGTGGCGTTTAACCCCTTCACTTGGTAGCGGATGTTGACCGTGGCGCCACGCGCGGAGCCTCCCGAGAGGCTCCGTGCACGTGCGTCGGCAGGAGAGAGAGACCTTTCCGGGGACAACATGGCGGTAAGCACGCTTTTCTTTTCTGTCCGTCAGCTCCCTGTGGGGCTCGTTTGGACTTCGCCAACAGCGCCTTGCGCCCGCGGTGAACGCTTACCTTATGTCGCCCCCTTCCCTTCCGAACGCGAGGCCGAAGGGTGGTACGGTGTCCTAGTGCGTGGCCTAGCTACGCCGACCCGTCTCCCTCCGAAGCCAACGCGAGCGCCTTTGCCCTTGCTCGAACAACCGGGCCTTGGTCCCGGTGTCTCCGTGAATCACCTTTACTACGGAGACGTGCTGGCACCCTGTGTAGTACTTTTATACCCGTGGCGTGGATAAGCCTATTTGCTTTCCCGCGGCGCCTTTGCAATGGGTTGTACTGCGCTTGGTGTTGCCACAGACAATAAAGTGTTGCGACTTTGAGCAGTATCGTGTTCTCGCCACGGCGATGGTTAACGCATGCCCTGCGCCTCGCTAAGATCAGACCCACGCTAGTGGCCGTACTCCTTCGGGATACGGGTCACTACACTGGCGCCCCACGCGGTAACAAAAGCTCTAGCTTTTGACTGCTCTTAGCGAGTCAGTTCACCTGCGCGATTCGGGCCCGTCGCAACATGTCTGCTTCGTGGCATGCCGTGTTGCACAAAGAGGCCACCGCCTCTATCGACGGGCACCCTTCGGCGCTCGCCTGTGTCGTCACCCCTTGTTGTGGTGAATACACTCCTATGTGGTAGCTGACGCGCTATCTCGTGCCCCCTGTTCTCTGCCGAGAACCTGGATTTCGGTGCGACGGCCGCTCGCGGTGCCTTAACACATGCAAGCGTCGGGGGCAAAACAGCGGCGAAAAGGGGGAGTCCCCATGAGGACGACCTTGGCTGCTATCCAGGTAAGCGGCGCACTGCGTGGTGGCCGAGCGGGGGAACTTTCTGAAGGCCACTGTGCCGAAAGCGAACCCGTGACGCCGTGCACGCGGCGGTTCCTGCCGTCCTGAGTGGGCGCGATACCAGACTCCCCCATTTGGGAGAATGGGAATCACTTTCGGCAGCGAAGAGCTACTGAAGGCTCAGCAAAGTGATCCGTTTCGAGTCTCGGAGGCACAGAGCGCCGTTACGCTGCTTGTTCTGCGGCTGGCGCGATTAGGGGGCTGAAATAGCGTGTGCCACTGAGTTCCCAGCGGATTCATTTTGCTGGACCATGTAGGGCTCCTGCTGAACTATATAGCCACTGTCGACTAGTCAGTCCATCGACCCGTTTAAGATGGTTATGCCCAAAAGTCTGAGAGCCGCACTGTTGCGATCCTCTCACGACGAGCCCATGGCCGGTCACCTAAGTGGCAAGAAAGTTTTTGCAATCTGAGCAACATTGTCACCTGGCCCAGCATGAAGCGTGACTTTTATCGCTATTCCGTGCCTGCCACGTCTGACAAACGGTTGAACCAAGGGTCGGAAAGCCACCCGGTCTTATGAACCGCTTCTCAGTGAGCGTCCATGGCGCATACTAGTTGAAATATCCCCTTTGGGAAAACTCAGCCGTGCCCACATCGCAGACGTGAAGCACTTTGTCATGGGCTGACGAGCTCGCACCAGCGCCCTGCGGCACTTCGCGCTAGCAAGGGGCACACCCGGAGCGGCGGACTGCATTCAGACCCCGCACCGGTATAATCAGGAAGTGGTCACCTTTGTGATTTCGCGCCGCACGGCGGACTTCTCCGCAACCGAAGACCCTCAGTTTACTGTCTAGCCTCTGTGTAGGTTAGCTTCTTACGGCCTTTTCTCGTAAACAAGTTGACCCCGCCCAGTTTGCCGCCAGTGTTTATTTTCAAGTATTCATGTGTGTTTTATGTTTCTTTTGTCTAATATATTAGGTGTTATTTGTATTTTATGTTTTTTTTTAATTTTCTTTAGCCAGGTATTGAGTGTCATTTTGCTCTGTTTTACTTTTTTGTGTTTATTTCGTCTACCGCGAAGGGAGTGTGACCTTCAGTGTCGGTGCTTATGAGTGGAGAGAGAGACGAAGGACGCTTTGCGCCTACGCTCGCGCAGCCATCGGTGATGTGTGTGCATGCGTGCTTCTGTGCGCGTCGTGGCTTCCCCCCATCGACGCGGACACTAGAGGTGCTCGGGGCACTGACCTACTGACGCTGTGCTCTGCTCTCGGCTGTCGCTGAAGAAGCCCTGCTGCCTTTCCCAACATGGCTACTGCGCGAGGCCAGCTGAAAGCAGCTATATGCTGCTGGCAACGCCAGGGCGCCTCGCAGCCACTTCTGGTTTGGCCTCCCTGATCACTGGAAAGGCCCGGCTTCCCGCAACGTCCCAGCTCCATCATCGAGCCAGAAATGCGGGGCCTCCGAACCACAACAGAAGCGGCGTTCGTCGGACTCGTGGCTAATCAAGAGAAGCAACGAGCCATCAGAGAGCCCCTTCCGTGCCTCTGACCTCGCACTCAGGCATCGCAACCAGCGGACATTGTCACGCTCTTCCACCCCTCCGCGCGGTGGACGCTATCCCGCTTCAGCACCACGAACACTACTCCTACCTTCCTCTGCTCCCTTTCGCAATTATTATATAGTGTCATGTGTTTATTTTGTTATTAATGTTTCTTTTCTCTCCTTTGTAATAATTTTTAGCAGCAGTTGCAGAGCTGAACCGAGGTTAGCTGTCGCTCATAGCAGTGTCATTTTAACTGCATGGGTGACGTCCGGCTGTCTTTTTCAGACCGGTAAAGGGCAAATTTAGGAGAGGGGGATGTGGGAATTGAGTCTGGCCCGCTGCCTTTGCGCGGGCTTTGCCGCCTCTTTCTCCGTTCTCATGTCCCGACATGTCCCCGCTCCTTCACTGTCTGCCGCGCTGGGAGAGCGGAGTGACTTTTAAACCTCTCACCCGGTGGCGGATGTTGACTGTGGCGCCGCGCGCGGAGTCTCCCGAGAGGCTTTGCGCACGCGCGTCATGAGGAGAGAGAGACCTCTCCGGGGATAACATGGGGGTAAGCACGCTTTTCTTTTCCGTTCGTCAGCTCCCTGCGGGGCTCGTTTGGACTTCGCCAGCAGCGCCTTGCGCCCGCGGTGAACGCTTAACTTATGTCGGCCCCCCTTCCGAACGCTAGGCCGAAGAGTGGTGCGGGTTCCAAGTGCGTGGCCAGGCTACGCCGACCCGTATCTCTCCGAAGCCAACGCGAGCGCCTTTGCCCTCGCTTGAGCAACCGGGCCTTGGTCCTGGTGTCTCCATGGATCACCTTTACCACGTAGACGTGCTCGTTGCATCCTGTGTAGTACTTTTATGCCCGTGGTGTGAATAAGCTTATTTGCTTTCCCGCCGCGCCTTTGCAACGGGCTGTCCTGCGTTTGGTGTTGCCACTGACAGTAAAGTGTTGTGACTTTGAGCAGTATCGTGTTCTCGCCACGGCGACCGTTAACGCGTGCCCTGCGGCTCGCTAAGACCGGACTCACGCTAGTGGCCGTACTTTTTCGGGATACGTGTCACTACAATATTACAGCACACGTTTAGAAAATCCAAAACACTCATCAGAACGTCATGTGACACAAGATCAAAAGCTTTCTCTAAATCCAACTAAACCATTGCCACACATGTCTCAGCTACATCGCAGCATTCCAGAACAGCTCTTGCCTTATGTATATCGGTCACAATTGTGCGTCCTTTGATTCCACACGTCTGGTGTGGTCCTACTATTTCTTTTGTTACACCCTGTAATTGTGTAGCTAATATTTTTATAAAGATCTTGTAATCTACATTTGTTAAGCTAATGTGGTAATACGATTTTATTAAGCGGAGTTTAGTTTTATCCTCTGTTTTGGGGGATTGGAATAGTGTGTGCCGTCAGAAAGCTGGGAGGCAACATCTTATACTTGTAAGCTTCATTGAAAACGCTAGCCAAAATTGGGAAAAAAATCTGACCTAAACGTTTTGTAAAAGGCTGCGCTCAATCCAGCTGGTCCCTGTGACTTTCCCGAGTTTAGCGGTTAAATAGCTCTTTCAACTTAGAAGTTTTAAATGGGCACTTCCAACCCTAAAAACAAGACTTTCGGGCACTTTTGACATCAAAGGTAAGAATTTCTTCCTAAAAATTCCTACGTCAACCTTTGATCGCCTTAACAGATCTCGATAGTAGTTAGAAAAAACCTTTCCTATTCTCTTATTATCTATGTAAACGACACCATTGTGATGTATTTCTGCTATGTTATTTCTCTAGGCATATCTCTTCTCCTCACCCTGTGACCGTTTTGTTGACGCTTGACCAACCAACAACTTTTCAGCTCGAGCTCGAATTATAGCCCCCCCTATAACGCTCCATGTCAAAAACTTCCTGCTTATGCCTAGCCTTGCGTATATCTTCCCTGAATATTTCCGGTGATTTTGCTTCTTCCTCTAACAACGCAGTAAAATTATGTTTTAGAAATTCTTCCTCCTTTCTGTTCTCTCGTTGAATTGCACAAGCTCTTTTCATTGTCATTATCTTAATATCGCTTTTAAGATATTCCCACTGAATGCCGATCGTTATTTTGCTGCTTTTGTTAATTTTTCTGGCATGTTCTAGTACCTTCTCTTTAAAAATGTCGTCCTGCAGTAGCTGCGAGTTCAGCTTCCAAAGGTCCCAGGAAAACTTACTTTGTCTAGCGCTGCCACCGCGGATATTAAAGCTGATTAGACAGTGGTCCGTGAAAATGATTGGTTCGACTATGTATTTGTAACACATTGGTAATATACTCGCCGTTACCTAAGCTCTGTCCAGACGAGCATGACTGGAATTCTGAAAGTGCGTGAAATGAATGATTCGCCCCGTATCCAGACATTCCGCCACATCTTCAAGGCTATATCAGTTTATAATGTTGCTATGGGCTGCCGTACTGGGATGCCTATAAGGTGCACTGCTGGTCTTGTCATGTGCAGAAAGGACACAGTTAAAGTATCTCATTATTACAACCTGCCTGTCGCTATCGCAATATCCCTCTAGGGATTGGAAGAAATCACAGCTTTTGCACTGCACATTACATGCATACACAGTAATTACGCGCCAATTGGAAGAAAAGTACCTCAAGTCACATACTACTAACCTCCCCGATAAACTATATGTAACAGATTCAACTACCAGCCCCTGTATCTGGCGGACAAATAAAGCACAACCAGCTGAGGAACCAACGGCATGGCTTATACGAACACTGAACCATGAACTAAAAGGCCACACTATGCTCCCAGTCTCTCGTTCACCTTCAACTTTAGTTTCCTGTACAGTTATAACATCGAGATACGCTCTACAACTAGTCCATACAGGTGATTCTGTTTCTTTCTGCTAACGAGACCCCACACATTAAGTGACGCAAAACGGAAAAAGCTTTCCGTAGCCATGGTATGCGGTCGTCTGAGAATAAGGGCATGATGCTCACCACCACTCAGTGCAGCTGATCCTGCCAGCCACACCCCTCGATCCCCAACCTGTGACGCGCCGTCGATGCTACGAAGGCGACGCCGCCGCCGGACCCCAGTCCGGCGCGATAGCAGGCTGCGGGCGCAACGCCGATCGACGCGGTGGCAATGCTTTAGATGGTGGCTTCTCGACGCCAGCGTCTCGTGCAACGCAGTTCTCTCCCACGTCCCGTCGTGCCTATTTTCCTGTTGTGCCACTGGAAGCTTCCATAACCAAGTCATCCACTTGCAAATTTTAAGTGTGCATGCACTTTATAAGCGACCCCAAACCATCCACAGCCGTCGGCGGCGTCCGCAGTCTTCTCTCTATCTTTAAAAGAAAGAGGACTTGGCGGACCGCAGCGTGACGCTCTACCGAATAAGCCACGGACGCGACGCTGATATCGGTGTCAGTAACGCGCCTTATATCTTTAACGCCGCTGCGCGCGTCCCCCTCCCCCTTCGCTCGCTCCTCCGCTCTCCTCGCTCGCTGCAGCGGCGCGCGCACCCCTCTCTCCGCGCGCCCGCCTTCTCTCTCAGTCTCCCGTCGAGAGCGGGTCGTGTGATGGATGTCCCGGAGGCAACGCTACCATCAACAACGAATGCAGTACAACCGAATGCCAGCACTGCACCCGTCGTTGGAGGTGACGGTACCGCGGTGGTTTCGCCGACGTTGAAAGACAAGGCGGCGCTGCAAACGGGTAAGCGGGCGAAGCGTGCAGCGGATACCGAACTGCGTGCTCGCGAGGCCGAGTGCAAGCGGGCGAAGCGTGCAGTCGATGCCGAACTGCGCGTTCGCGAGGCCGAGGACAAGCGGGCGAAGCGTGCAGAGGATGCCGAACTTCGCGCTCGCGAGGCCGAGGACAAGCAGGCGAAGCGTGCAGCGGATGGTGAACTGCGCGCTCGCGAGGCCGAGATGAGGCGTCAGCATCGAGCCGCGAACGCGGTCCAAGAAGCGGAACGACAACGCAAGCGTCAGGCGGAGAAAGGCGATGAAGGCCGGCGTCAAGACGCCGCTCGCAATCGTCAACGGCGAGTGGACGTTCCCGAAGCCGTTCGAGCCAGTGAACGTGCCGCGCGGGAGAGGGTGCCAGCCCTGGACTTTGCTTGTCCGGACGCGCGTTTCAAACGCGACTTTGTGGATCGCAGCTTCGGTCAGAGCTGCGCCGTGTGTGACCGGCTGTGGTTCGATAACAACCTGAGCTGCATTTCCGGGGTGAGGAACGAGACCAACAGGTTGAACGCGTTGCGGGTTCTTTGGAACGAGTTCGGAAGACGGTCGGGCGAACACCGATGCGACGACATGGATGCGCAAGACCCGCGGCTGGCTCCCTTCGGTGCGTTCCGGGTGTGTGCGTCTTGCCGAGAGTCCCTGCTGGCCGGGCGGGTTCCGCCGTTGAGCAAGAGCCACGGCTACGCGTACCCACTTCGTCCCGCGAACCTCCCCGATCTGAACCCGGTAGAAGAGCGCCTCATCTCGCCTCGACTCTCCTTCATGGGCATCAGGCGGCTCACGCGGGGAAACCGTCAGTACGGCATTAAGGGACAGATCGTGAACGTGCCCATCGACGTTCCGAGCGTGGTGGAGTGTCTTCCGCGGCTGGTTCCCGAGGACGTTGCGATAGACGTGCACGTGAAGCGGAGGCTGGTGAGTCCGGCTACGTACAGGCGCGGACTGGTGAAGCGCGGTAACATCTTGGCGTGGTTGAAGCACCTGGAGCATGCGCCGCTGTAGGTCGCTAGCGGCGTGCGCATCGACTGCAGTCGGCGGGGTGTCTTCGATGACGATGATGCGGCCGTTTGTGAAGGTGAACGCGCCCAGGGGGGAGACGACGCGGATGACATCGAGACTGTCCCCGAGAACATAGATTTGGACGACCCCGTGCAACTAGCCATTGCCCTCAATGCCATGTCAAAGACAATCTTCTTTAATGAGGAGGGTGAGCAACGACCGCGCGCTCTCTTGATGAGAGATGATGGGGAGCGAAGCGGTGAACTGGACGATGCTGCTGCCACTGACAAGCTGATCGATCAGTCACATAGCCTGCACCTCGCTCCGGGTGAGAACCGCGTCCCACTGGCGCACTTCATGAATGCATATGCGGAAGAGCTCGCCTTCCCCACGATATACATGGGCGTGCCTCGCAAGATCATCGGTCCGCGTGCCACGCCATTCGCCATGGCCAGCAGCGAGACGGCGCACCTACCGGCGTGGAGCAACGCTGGAGCACGTCTTGTACATGGCCGCAAAGGTGATGCGGTACAACGTTGCGGAAAGCAACATGATGTTTCGCGCCCCGCCGCGGTGGTCTAGTGGCTAAGGTACTCGGCTGCTGACCCGAAGGGCGCGGATTCGAATCCCGGCTGCGGCGGCTGCATTTTCGATGGAGGCGAAAGTGTTGTAGGCCCGTGTGCTCAGATTTGGGTGCACGTTAAAGAACCCCAGGTGGTCGAAATTTCCGGAGCCCTCCACTACGGCGTCTCTCATAATCATATAGTGGTTTTGGGACGTTAAACCCCACATATCAATCAACATGATGTTTCGCACCAACGAGACCACTGGTTCCATCACGCGCGAGCAGCTCGAGAGTGGCGGTAAGAAGTTCCTGGAGGAGGTGCTGGACCGCGACCTCGCATTCATGCGGGGCGTTCCAAATACGGTCCAGTACTGGCAGGATCGTAGGAGTGAACTCTTCGCAATGATCCGCCAGTTGGGCAAGCCGCACACGTTCCTGACCATGTCCGCGTCCGAGCTCCACTGGGAGCGCCTGCCGCCAACACTTAAATTCATTAATTACACTTTAATCATCATCATCAGTAATAAAACTCCCAAGCATTTCCCCGAGGGTGAACATGGTTAAGTGCGAATGCACGGGGTGATGCTATGAGGGGGAGTAAAGTTAAAATCCGTTGGCATTCGCCAGTGAGTTAACGTAAACTCCCCCGTGGGATCAAATTGCGATTCCCAGGAACCATTACACCATAAAGGCACCATAGTGTGATTAATAAATATAATAGTGCGAATTAATAAATACCCCTCATAGCATCACCCCGTGCATTCGCACTTAACCATGTTCACCCTCGGGGAAATGCTTGGGAGTTTTTCTCCGGTCACGTCCTCCATTACCTTACTTGCTTCTGATGTCGGCGTCGCTGTCACTGGCGCCGAGCATAGAGTTTCTCAAAATCAACTAGGGGGCACCCTGGCGCTGTGATCGTTCAGCTACCATGGGAATGATGGCTAGTACACACATTTGCCTAGTCTTCGTACTTGCGGGCGGCGAATCGTACTTGCGGCTTCGTTTATTGCTGTGTTTTGATTTTGTTTTGAAAGAAAGATTCAACCCTTTAAACTTCGGGACCCAATTTGGAAAGGTAATTAAAAAAATAGGGTGATGAAGCGCAATCGTTGAACATTTGCCGATTTTTGTTTAATGAGAAAACAGCTTCAAGCCACACGAACACACACGGAGCCAAAAGCAGGCCACAAGTACGAAGTTCAGACAAATGTGTGTACTACCCACCATTTCCATGCTCGCTGAAGCGCCATGTGTTGCAGCTCCCATAGACACTAGCGCCAGAGTTTCCTCTAGTAAGTATTGTGGGAAACTCTATGGCGCCGGGGTTTCCGCAATGTTCATCACCATACGCTCTTTTAAATGCGAAGCATTTCTCAGCGAGCTTCGGCGACTTTGAGCGTATCTATCTATCTGTCTATCTATCTATCTATCTATCTATCTATCTATCAATGAATCAATCTATTTATCTAGCTATCTGTCTATCTATCTATCTATCTATCTATCAATGAATCAATCTATTTATCTATCTATCTATCTGTCTATCTATCTATCTATATAGCCTCCTACGACTTTTAGCTCTCCTGGCCGTTTCGTTAATGGTATAAATACCAAATTTTGTATGGCATAACATGACCGTCTGACGAGCATAATTGACTAGTCATAACATGACTACTATGACATGTATGCCAATATTGTCATGATTTATATTTCAAGCTCTTGCTGCTCTTGTGGTGGTTTCGTTCACATCACATGTTGCAAAATTGGCATGGTATGACATGACTGCATGGCGAACGTAAGTGACAGACCCTAATGTGGAAATCATGACATGCATGACATGTAAGTCGTTATTCATGACTACGCGCCACGCTCATGGTACGCTCGCAGTCGTTTCGCAAGCTTCACATATACCAAATTAAGTGTTACGGGACGTGAATGGATGACGAAGGTATGTGACTGGGGTAAACATGACAATCATTAGATGCGTGTCGTGTAACAACATGACTACCTGCCTCACTCATGATGCGCTCGCGGCCGTTTCACAAGCTTCACATATGCCAAGTTTGGTATTACATCACGTGAATGGATGGTGAAGGTATGTGACTGGTGCAAACATGGTAACCATGAGGCGTGTCATGTAAGAACATGACTACGTGCCACACTCAAGGCAACAAAACACTTCAACGTGACCCGGCAAGTGGGCGCGCCGGCGTTTGTTTCGTCGCATCACGCTGGCGATGCCACGCCAGGCGCCGATCTGTCTGGCATATACGCGCAAGCGCAAGCCGCGGTGCGTTGCTATGACGCATGCGTGTTTTAGTGCGGCCGGCGTCCTTCCGCCACGAAGCTAAGCAGACGCGGTGCTGTCTAGGAAACGTCGTCGGCGCGAAATGCAGCATGTCGCATTTGGAGAAGATTGCCGCCGGGCCTCGCCAACAGACGCTAGTCGCGCCTAGTATCAGACAATAGAGTGCTCGCGTTTTGCTAGCGTCGCATCGCACGCCCAGGATGGGCGCACGTCAACGTTACGTGCGCTCACCGCTGTTTCGCTAGCTTCACATATACCACGTTTGGTATTACGGGCCGTGAGCGGACGACGATGGTATGGGACACGTCCAAACATAGTAATCATGATATTCATGTAGTTTAAAACATTACTACATGCTACGCTCATAGCGTGCTCATGGCTGTTTCACTAGCTGCATATATACCAAATTCGATATCAGGTGACGTGAATTCGTGAGGAAGGTAAACGACACGTCCAAACGTGATAATCATGACACTAAAGCCACGTACGGCATCATTTACTTCCACTTCGTAATGTTGTGCTGATTTTGAAGTTACATATCAAGCTTCCTAATTCGTGCTTCGCATATTAGCGATTCCCACTGTACGTGGCATCTGCGGGACTCGCTCACTGGATCCCGTGCCGAGCGGTTGTGTCTTCGTGATCTCTGGCAACAGCGCAGCTCTGACCGACTGGGTTGGTCTTACGCCACCTTCTGCCGCTGGTCCCATACGACGACGTCAGCGCAGCTCTGGCCGACTGGATTAGCCCTATGCCATCTCCTGTCGCCGCAAGAGCTCTCGCAAGCGGTGCCCCGTCCTCGGACACCTGTGACTGTGTTTCCATCTTTTCTATATCTCTTATGTCGTCGCTCACTGTCCTTGCGCATCTCTCTCTCTCTCTCTACCTTTATTCTTATCGTTTTAATCCCTCCTCACCCCCATTCCTTGTGAGGTACTGTTGAGGTGTCGCATGCTGATGCAGGCAGTTACGGGGCTCACGTTTTTCTTCTTTTCTCTTTAAAATAACATGAGTACGTGGAATTTGCCAATTTTTTTCTGTTTAGGAAGTAAGAGAGACGCTAGCTGCGCGTCCCTTCGTGTCTTGATTGTTTGCAGGCTTCGGCGTGCTGCCAGCGACCTCTTCGGCATCGGCCTTGACTTTCACCACAATGTTTCTGTTGTACTTACCGGGCGCACAAAGGTCACTGTATTTGTTGTAGTCTCCGTTTGCAAGAAGAGCACGCTTTTCAGACAGCAATGTAACAACTGAGACGCTTATTCGCGCTCATGTGTACTTGTGAGTACGTTTCGTGCCTCACTTTTGCGTGAGAAACGCGGTCACGTTTCGTTCTACTTGCCATTCAGCGCGTGTCTTTCTAATTTGTTTCTATCGCGTTCATTGATTCAACTTTACGGCAAAGGTCTGACTCTTTTGAAACTATTTACTAGTGAAAGAGATAGGGGAAACCTTAATTAGGGACTGGCCATGTATAAATTCTACAAAGAGTCCCTAGTCAGGGACCCCCGTGGCTTCCGCGGTGGCATGCACCCTGGCCACGAAGGCTCTTTGACACTCCAAGGTGAAGCAGCCGAGCAGGGCAGCCTCCCAGCTCTCTCGGGTAGGGGGTGAAAGGAAGTGACTGGGGGGACCGCCGGGTTAGATTGGCATGACCACACTATGTGGAAAGTACCCGCAAGCGGATTATCACAGTGTGGGCATTCCCCGGGGAAGGCTGCCTTGAAATGCCTATGTATTTCCGGTACAATAGTTGTATGTGTAAAGGCGTAACAGCAAGTGCTCGTCCGCCTTATTCAGGCCCGTCACAGGGGGTGGTAATCGGAGCCTGTTCGATTTATACATCGCTGTGATCTCGCGAAAGGAGGTGACTGGATTAGGTTGTTAATATTCAGACAATGGAGGACGAAAAGGCTCTCGGCAATCAACTGTGCGGGCTGAGGCATCGGTAGCCTCGTTACCAACTGGTTCTGCGTGAGCTAGTGTTCAGTTGACTAAACGTCTGTTTGGGCGGTTCAAGTGATAACAACACTTTAGGATCCGAGCAGCCCGAGTGGTGATGCTACCTTTTGTACCATTTCGGCACGCACTTGGCGACTCGGTAATGATGATCTTAGCTTCCGGGTCCACTGTGGTGAAAGCTACGGCGACTTCTTTCGTGTAAGTAATATAAGGGGTTTTAAAAGTGAGTCCTTGAACGGGAACGTTTCGATGGACTACGGCTGCCGTGTACCGCCTTCCGTGGTGAGGGCCAGACGTGTCCGTGTAGAAGACTGCAAAACGGTGATGTACGGTGATGCACGCTGATGTACGAGCAAGGCCTTTTCGAGTGGGATGCTTGAGAGACGCGTTGTATCACCTGCGTCTGCTCCCTGAAGTGGTCGCCTTGGGTGCCTACCAGATGAACTACGTTTGGGCAGTAACTTTCAGAAAGAACGAAGAGACCAGAAGACATCTTGCAAGCAGTGACGTTAAAGTGAAAGGTCAACGTTGTGTCGTCGTTGACCCGGCAAGTAAGGGTTTCCGCATCCAATAAGGATCTCCGCTTTGGTACAACATAGCCGACGAAGACGTCAGGGTGGCTTCTCTGCCCTATGGCCGGGTCACAGACATCACTCGTGAGCGATGGTGCGTGAATGGCATCATGGATAAAGGGTCAACAACGAGAACTGTTACTCTGAAGCTTAAAAGTGGCATCACCATCGAGAAACTTCCCCATCAATTGCGAGTTGCTGGTGAACAAACTCTCATGGTCGTCCCGTGTAGAGCTCCACTGTGCCTGCGATGTGGAAATACTGGCCATATTCGCCGAGATTGTCGTGTCACGAGGACGTGGTCTGCGCTCTAACGTACGCCAGTGGTACGGCATCTTCCGGGATAGCGACGAGTGAAGACACTGTGTAGCTCATGAAAAACGAGGCCGATGCCGAGGAGGTCGCTGGCAGGTTACTGCCCAAACGTGGTTCATCTGGTAGGCACTCAAGGCGACCACTTCAGGGAGCAGACGCAAGTGCTACAACGTGTCTCTGAAGCATTGCACTCGAAAAGGCCTTGCTCCTACAACACCGTGCATGAAAACCGTCTTTAAAACAGAGCGTCCACTGGGCAGATTAGCAGAATGAAATGGTACTCGTCATTTTCTATTGCAGCGTTCCTGTTACCGCGACCCGGCTCGACCACTTCAACGGCTCCAACGGCGCACGACATGCTGCGTCTGAACGAGCTACGACGTTGATGGATGGAAAAACTTTATTTCGTCAGAAAGCAACTGAGCATGATTCCGTGTTAGATGGCCATCAACCCAAGGTTGGCGGCGACCTGTGTGGCCCACTCCACGACCCTTAACTGGACGACTGGGTCTGAGCTGGTCAACACGGCCTCCCAGTGCTCAAGAGAGGAATCACGCATAATATCCACCGGCGGCGGCACTATGCTACATTTCCAAAGTATGTGATCATAAGTTGCCACAGCCTGACACCATTTGCATTGCGGCCTAATCTCCTCCGGGTACATTTTGTTCAACACGTAAGGGTTGGGAAAAGATCGCGTCTGCAGTTTTCTGCAGACGCATTCCTGCGCCTTAGTCAACCGCTTGTGCGGGGGCGGATAAAACCTCCGCTCTAGTTTATAATGATTCGTTATGTCATGAAAGGACACCAGCCCATCTCTCGCGGACCTCCCCGGAACTGGCGGCTCACCTACCCGGCTGACAAAACCTCGAGCATTCAGGTGAGCCGCCTCGTTCCCAGGGTTCCCAGAGTGTGCTGGTACCCAGACAATTTCTATTTCTCTCATTTATCGTCCCGTGGCCCCATGCAGAAATCGTGCGGCGGTCGCCGATATTCTGCCCCTCGCCAGATTTCAGATGGCTGTCTTTGAAGCACTGAAAATCAAATCTGACTGCGAATTAGTTATAGCTAGCGCTATTGCCGCTTCCTCTGCAGTTTCCTAGGAGCGGGTTTTGACCGATCCAGAGGCGACCAAGCGCCCCCACCTGTCCACCACGACAATCACAAAAGCGTCTTTGTCCTTATATTCTGCAACATCTGTATAGACTGCCGCTTTGTACTCGCCGTACTCAACGTGTAAAGCTGTGGCTCTTGCCTGCCTGCGCTGCGTATGGTGAATCGGATGCATATTTTTGGGCAAAGGTTTTATGTACGGGGCCTTATGTAACCCTCGCCGCACCTGAATTTTAGTGTCCCCAGTGGGAGCCTCTGCTCCAATGCCAATCCTTTCCAATATAATCCTGCCCGCTTTGGTTGTCGAAAGCCTAGCGTGCTGCATCACCAGATGCGCCTCCCTTAATTCATCCAGGGTGTTGTGTACCCCTAGTTTTAACAGCCTTTCTGTAGGCGCGTTGTTAGGCAACGCAAGCGCTGCCTTGTAAGCTTGCCGGATCATAGCCTCGACCTTACCTTTTTCTGCGGCATCCAACTTCATATAAGGTGTCGCGTAAGTAATCCTGCTGAGCACAAACACCTGCACCAGCTTACAGAGTTCCTTTTCTTTAACCCCGCTCTTACGGTTAGCGATTCTTCTGATTAGCCTGACAGTAGCATTGACCGTGGTCTTAAGTTTTTCAAGGGCCACCCTATTCTTCCTGTTAGTTTGCAAATATAGGCCACGAATTCTAATCGTTTGAGCTTCAGCTACCGGCCTACCCCCTACCTTTACCTCTAACGGCGGTGGCGGAACATAGTGTCTTGCATGTAGCCCTCTGGGTTTGTCCCGAACCGCAAATTGGATTGGATAAACTTTTATTTGGTCCTCCAAAACACAGATCACTGTGTTGCGGGCAGCTCCCACGTGGGGACTGAGATGCCGAGCTCCTCAGCCGCCTCGCGGGCTTGGTGGACAGCCCAGAGCTGATCTGCCAAGGATGAGCTGCGGATTGCCGCCTCCCATCTGGCAGAGGTGATGTTCGATATATGAGCGAATTTGGTGCACTGCCAGAGCATGTGTTCTAATGAAGCTATTTCCCCACAATGTGGACAAAGATTACTTGGGTATAGGTCAGGGTACATGATGTGTAACATTTAACATTTTCAAAGTAGGGTACATCCGCGTTTGCAAAAGCCTTAATGTAAGTGCTTGAGGCCGGGTTAGATTTTTGTGAGGTGGAGGGAAAATCCTTCTAGACAGGTAGAAATGTTTAGTGAGCTCGTTATATGTTGTAAGAATTTCCCGGTTATCCCCTTCACCGCTAGAACGCATCCCCGGGGAGGCGCGGTTGGAGAGTTCTCGCGCCGCCTCGTGTGCTGCTTCGTTGAGATTGGGAGGGGAATCGTTGATTTGTCCAAGGTGAGCTGGAAACCAACTCAGAAGATGATGTGTTATGTTCTTGCCTTGCAGTATTTTCAGCGTTTGTTCACAGATCGTCCCCTTGGCGAACGCACGTAGTGCTGCCATGGAATCACTGTAGACCACTTCAATGTTATCCATCTTGAGTGCTAAGGCGATGGCCACTTGTTCCGCAATGATTGGGTCTTTCGTCCTGACCGTCGCTGAGTTAACGACATGGCCAGCCCCATCGACTACCACTGCCACAAACGCTTTCCCATTGGCGTAGGAAGCCGCGTCAACAAATACGACCCCTCGTTCCTCGTTTGAGACTTGACGAAGTATAGTCCTGGCCCTCGCTACTCTTCTTCCGACGTTGTGTTCTGGATGCATGTTTCTCGGTATAGGAGATACCGTGATAGTCTCCCTGATGTTGTCAGGGATATCATTGTAATTGCGTCTGATTGCTATTGGGTTTTGGCCCAGCTCCTGCAGGATCATTCTCCGCGACCTTGTAGTAGATAACCTTGCAAACTGTGCTCTCTCTTGGGCTTCTGCTATTTCTTCGAGCGTGTTGTGTATGCCAAGCTCAAGCAGACGCTCGGTGCTGGTATGTATGGGTAGGCCCAGGACCTTCTTGATAACTTTCCTGAGGAGCACATTCAGTGTCTCGGACTCTGCTCTTGACCAGTTGTGCATTGCTGCCTCGTATGTGAAGTGACTTAGAACAAACGCATGCATCAACCTGATGAGGTTGTCTTCCTTGATCCCATTTCTTTTGTTGGCCACTCTGCGTATGAGGTGCACCGCACTGTCTGTTTTCCGAGTTAACTTGGCTATAGATTTGCTGTTGGCGCCGGTAGACTCTATCAGCATTCCCAGGACTTTGATGGAGTCGACCCTCTGGATGGCATCCCTTTGATTTGTACGGAGATGGATGTCTATCTGGTTTAACGGCTTCCATCCCCTGGGCTTTGGTCCCCGGCGTGCAGTCCGATAAAGCAAAAGATCTGACTTACACGAAGAGCACTTGAGCCCGGAAGGGCGAAGGTAGTCTTCTACGGTGTCAATCGCCTCTTGCAGAGCGCTCTCAATCTGCCCCTCGCTTCCACCTGTGCACCAGATGGTAATGTCATCTGCGTAGATGCTGTGCTTCAATCCTTCAATGCTCGATAATTTCTTTGACAGTCCAATCATGGCAATGTTAAACAGCATTGGTGAAATCACTGCCCCTTGTGGCGTGCCCCTTGCTTCTAGTTCGATTTCTGCGGTCTCGATATCTGCAATCTTCATCACGGCTTTCCGATCTGTAAGAAAGGACCATACATAGTCATAGAAGGCTTTCCCAAGACCAAGCTTGGAAATTGCTTCGAGTATGAATGAGTGGTGGATGTTGTCAAACGCTTTTTCTAGATCTAGGCAGAGAATGGCTCTCACGTCTCTGGTTTCATTGTCAATGACCTGGTGTTTGATAAGCTTCAATGCATCTTGTGTGGATAGCCCTGCCCTGAATCCAACCATATTGTGTGTATATATGTTGTTATCTTCCAAGTACTTGTTTACCCTGTGCAGTATGGCATGTTCTGCGACCTTGCCGATACATGATGTCAAGAATATTGGCCTCATGTTGTCCAAGTTAGGGGGCTTTCCTGGCTTAGGAATAAGGATCGTGCTGGCCAGCTTCCACTACTCTGGCACCCTGCCTTCTTTCCATGCTGAATTGATCATATCCCTCAGGGTTTCAATTGAATCGTCATCAAGGTTACGCAGGGCCTTGTTTGATATACCGTCCGGGCCAGGGGCCGACCTGCCGTTGAGATCATGCAAGGCTCTTCTGATCTCCTCGATGTTAAAGTCGCCCTCAAGACATGGATTTGGCGTGCCCTGGTACTGTCTACTTGGTGGTGCCAATCCTCTTTTGATTGGGAGGTACTTATGCACGAGCTGCTGGACAACTTGCTGTTCTGTAGTGCGCCCTATCTCTTTATGCAAAATTCGAGCAATGACATGCTTTTGATTTGTTTTGGTGGTGTTTTCGTTGAGGAGATGCTTTAACATATTCCATGTCTTGCCATTGCGCATCTGACCATCGACGGAGTTGCAGATTTCGTCCCATTGCTGCCTCGATAGTGCGCGACAATGTTCCTCGACTGATCTGTTTACCTCAGCTATCTTCTTCCTCAGTCTTCGGTTCAGGCGCTGACCCTTCCAACGGTTCAGTAGTGCTTGCTTTGCCTCAAGAAGATGAGCAAGCTGGCTATCCATTCTTTCAACCGGAAGATCGGTGGTAATGGTGGAGGAGACGGATTTGATGTCATCTTTAATCTGTTTGACCCACTGCTCCAAGCCTTGTCTGTGGCCATCTTGTTCCCTTTCCATCCTTATCTTCCTGAACTTATCCCAGTCTGTGAAATGGAATTCTCTCTGCTTTTACGCTCCACGGAGAAGGTAGTGGCAAGAATGCAGTGGTCACTCCCTAGGTCTACAGCAAGGTTCATCCACTGGGCCTTCTTGATGTTCCTTACAAATGTAAGGTCCGGGGTGGAATCCCTGCAGCAAGATGTACCAAGCCTTGTAGGTAGGCTGGGGTCTGTGATTAGGGTGAGATCAAGTTCACTGGCACTTTGCCAAAGTCGATTTCCTTTCCCAGTGTTGTACTTGTAACCCCATGTATGATGAGGAGCGTTGAAATCACCTGCTGTGACGAGTGAACATTCCCCGGCGATATTAACAGCTTTCTTTAGAACCGTCTTGAACCCTTGCTTTTGTTCCTTTGGACTGCTGTATATATTAGGAATGAAAATGCTCTGACGGTTGCTGGTACCCGGCACGATCTCTACCAAGACGTGTTCCAATCGGCCTGCTTCTATCTTGAGGTCATGGGTTACGTGCGTTACTAATCAAGGTGGACGATTGGGCGAGTTGGTGATTCATGATCGACGTATGTAACTGCGCGGTAGTAAACACGGACGACAAGAAGATACAAGGACAAGCGCAGACTATCAACTGAAGGTTTATTTTTCACAAACCACATATATATGACTGAAACAGAAACAGAAAACACGAAAATCTACAAAAAATGATGACTTAGCACTTAACAATCGACAAAACGTGAACGTTTGACAAAAGCAGATTCAAGGACCATGTGCGCCACTTGCCAGATACCGTAGCTCTTTATCTAAAAGAGCTAACGACGGTTTGCTGACGCAGTGTTCTGGTTCCCGTGCCATTTTTTCCGCTTCGACAATCATACGGGTATGATCGTCTTTGTGCCTGAACATTACGACCGTGCTTTCGAACTGCGCAAGGCAGCCACACCTACTGACGTGCTGAGCTAAAAAACCCTCATTGCCAGTGCGCACATTGCGTGCGTGCTCGCGCAGGCGCTCATTTAGGCATCTCCCAGTCTGCCCGATGTAACACGCACCACAAGATAGCGGAATTCTATAAACTACATTCATGTCACATCTGACAAACTGGGTTTTATGCCTGACAGTGCAAGCTTGTTTGGGCCTATTGTTTACACATGTCATTTTGGCTAGCTGAGAGAGCTTGTAAGGTGCCGAAAAAACGACCTTTACGCCCATGCGCTGTCCGAGCTTTTTTATCTTGTGAGATAGCTGGTGCTTGTAAGGGATTACCGCGACTTTGTCACGTTTGCTTTTGTCTCTGTCATTAGTGCTCTCTCTGCTTCTGGGCTTTTTCTTCTTTTTTATTGTTTCTGCCACAGAAATGAGAAGCGAATCCGGGTAGCCAGCTTCTTTCAGACGCTCAACTTGATTTTGGAAGCTTGTTTCCATCATATGGAAACATGATCTGTCCAGGGCATTAGTGAAGCAGGAGTTCACTATGCCTCTCTTAACCAATTTGCTATGCGCTGATTTAAAAGGCAAAAGCGGTTTCATAGCGCGAGGCTCATACATCCAGCATGCGTGATTCACGCTGAACAAAAGTCTCATGTCTAGGAAGCGAATCGAGTTTTTCACTGGGAGTTCATGGGTCAGTACGAGTGGACTCAAGCAGTCACTAAAAACTTCAATGACATCAGATGACAACCCCATTACTCTAGCAGATTCACACTTAAAAACCACCAGGTAGTCGTCGACGAACCTGAAAATCCTCACAACTTCCTGGCAACACAGCCGCTCTTTCAAGTTCCTGTCGAACTTCGCAAGCAACAAATCACTCAGAATCGGTGCAATCGAAGATCCTATTGACACGCCATTATTTTGATAAACATCACCGTTCCATTCTACATAGGTAGAGGTCAGATAGGTAGCTAGCAGGTCAAGAAAACTGCTAACACTGACACCAGCTGCATTCTGGAACGTTACGTGGCCCATTAGATCAACACATTCTTCTATGCATGAATACAAAGCGTCACGAGGGAGAGAATAATATAAATCTTTGATATCTATGGAAAAAGCACTTAAAGTGTAGTTAGAATACTCTTTGAAGAATTCAGTGACCACCCTTGAATTCCTGACTAGAAAGGGATCATTAATCTCTAAAAGTTTCAACTTTTTCTGCAAAAACATCCCTAAGGCGTTTTGCCAAGAACCCTTCTCTGTAACAATGACACGAAATGGCACGTCGACTTTGTGTGTCTTTGCCGAAAAAAACATCTCTAGGGCCAACTTCTCACTTTTTTCTATCTTTCTTGCTATTTCAGACAGGTTAAGCTTCGTGCACAGTTTTTTCGCCTTAGATTTGACTTTAACCAGGTCAATACCACTGCACTTTTGGAAGACGGATGTGACCGCACTTACAGCTTTCTTCAGGTACAAGTCTTTGTTGAGGACCGCGAAGCCTCCCTCCTTATCCGAAGGCACCACGCACAGTTCGTTGTCTCGTAGATGTGAAATTGTCCTGCTTAAAGGAAGACTACTTGCGCACGGCTTAACTTGCTGCAGCACATCAACTCCTTCAGACACGCACCTGTTACAGTCTTCTTGTGGAGCAAGGCTTGAAACACGTCTCACTATGGCCAGAAGATCCGGTGCGGTGTACTTCTTGTCTATGGCATACTTGGGGCCTAAGCTCAACGTCCGCCGCACGAAGTCTGGAAGAACTACGTCACCGCACGTGTGCACAACACCTTTGAAGCGCTGCTTCGCCGCGATTCCAGAGCGTAGCCTCCTGAGTTCACCTGCCCACAGAGTGTCTGTGGTATGCTCGATGCATGCTGTGAACTCCTTCATTCTTCGTCTTTTGATACTGGGACTGGCCTCCTGTTGAAGCTGAAGTTGCAGGGCTTCTCTATACAGGCGGGCCTGTCTATTCCACTCTGATCTGAGAATCTTACAAATCCGGAGACCATGGCTGCTGGAGGGGTTGACGCCACCGAATAATCCTTTCACGTCTGAAGGCAGCTGCTTCTGTCGAATGTGGAACGCGAAAGCACGGGCACGGCAGGTAGCCAGTGCGACGAGGGTGATGAGTATAGACGGAAGAAGGGTTAGGGACGAAACACTGCCCGAAGAACTAGAAATGTAACTAATCAAGGTGGACGATTGGGCGAGTTGGTGATTCATGATCGACGTATGTAACTGCGCGGTAGTAAACACGGACGACAAGAAGATACAAGGACAAGCGCAGACTATCAACTGAAGGTTTATTTTTCACAAACCACATATATATGACTGAAACAGAAACAGAAAACACGAAAATCTACAAAAAATGATGACTTAGCACTTAACAATCGACAAAACGTGAACGTTTGACAAAAGCAGATTCAAGGACCATGTGCGCCACTTGCCAGATACCGTAGCTCTTTATCTAAAAGAGCTAACGACGGTTTGCTGACGCAGTGTTCTGGTTCCCGTGCCATTTTTTCCGCTTCGACAATCATACGGGTATGATCGTCTTTGTGCCTGAACATTACGACCGTGCTTTCGAACTGCGCAAGGCAGCCACACCTACTGACGTGCTGAGCTAAAAAACCCTCATTGCCAGTGCGCACATTGCGTGCGTGCTCGCGCAGGCGCTCATTTAGGCATCTCCCAGTCTGCCCGATGTAACACGCACCACAAGATAGCGGAATTCTATAAACTACATTCATGTCACATCTGACAAACTGGGTTTTATGCCTGACAGTGCAAGCTTGTTTGGGCCTATTGTTTACACATGTCATTTTGGCTAGCTGAGAGAGCTTGTAAGGTGCCGAAAAAACGACCTTTACGCCCATGCGCTGTCCGAGCTTTTTTATCTTGTGAGATAGCTGGTGCTTGTAAGGGATTACCGCGACTTTGTCACGTTTGCTTTTGTCTCTGTCATTAGTGCTCTCTCTGCTTCTGGGCTTTTTCTTCTTTTTTATTGTTTCTGCCACAGAAATGAGAAGCGAATCCGGGTAGCCAGCTTCTTTCAGACGCTCAACTTGATTTTGGAAGCTTGTTTCCATCATATGGAAACATGATCTGTCCAGGGCATTAGTGAAGCAGGAGTTCACTATGCCTCTCTTAACCAATTTGCTATGCGCTGATTTAAAAGGCAAAAGCGGTTTCATAGCGCGAGGCTCATACATCCAGCATGCGTGATTCACGCTGAACAAAAGTCTCATGTCTAGGAAGCGAATCGAGTTTTTCACTGGGAGTTCATGGGTCAGTACGAGTGGACTCAAGCAGTCACTAAAAACTTCAATGACATCAGATGACAACCCCATTACTCTAGCAGATTCACACTTAAAAACCACCAGGTAGTCGTCGACGAACCTGAAAATCCTCACAACTTCCTGGCAACACAGCCGCTCTTTCAAGTTCCTGTCGAACTTCGCAAGCAACAAATCACTCAGAATCGGTGCAATCGAAGATCCTATTGACACGCCATTATTTTGATAAACATCACCGTTCCATTCTACATAGGTAGAGGTCAGATAGGTAGCTAGCAGGTCAAGAAAACTGCTAACACTGACACCAGCTGCATTCTGGAACGTTACGTGGCCCATTAGATCAACACATTCTTCTATGCATGAATACAAAGCGTCACGAGGGAGAGAATAATATAAATCTTTGATATCTATGGAAAAAGCACTTAAAGTGTAGTTAGAATACTCTTTGAAGAATTCAGTGACCACCCTTGAATTCCTGACTAGAAAGGGATCATTAATCTCTAAAAGTTTCAACTTTTTCTGCAAAAACATCCCTAAGGCGTTTTGCCAAGAACCCTTCTCTGTAACAATGACACGAAATGGCACGTCGACTTTGTGTGTCTTTGCCGAAAAAAACATCTCTAGGGCCAACTTCTCACTTTTTTCTATCTTTCTTGCTATTTCAGACAGGTTAAGCTTCGTGCACAGTTTTTTCGCCTTAGATTTGACTTTAACCAGGTCAATACCACTGCACTTTTGGAAGACGGATGTGACCGCACTTACAGCTTTCTTCAGGTACAAGTCTTTGTTGAGGACCGCGAAGCCTCCCTCCTTATCCGAAGGCACCACGCACAGTTCGTTGTCTCGTAGATGTGAAATTGTCCTGCTTAAAGGAAGACTACTTGCGCACGGCTTAACTTGCTGCAGCACATCAACTCCTTCAGACACGCACCTGTTACAGTCTTCTTGTGGAGCAAGGCTTGAAACACGTCTCACTATGGCCAGAAGATCCGGTGCGGTGTACTTCTTGTCTATGGCATACTTGGGGCCTAAGCTCAACGTCCGCCGCACGAAGTCTGGAAGAACTACGTCACCGCACGTGTGCACAACACCTTTGAAGCGCTGCTTCGCCGCGATTCCAGAGCGTAGCCTCCTGAGTTCACCTGCCCACAGAGTGTCTGTGGTATGCTCGATGCATGCTGTGAACTCCTTCATTCTTCGTCTTTTGATACTGGGACTGGCCTCCTGTTGAAGCTGAAGTTGCAGGGCTTCTCTATACAGGCGGGCCTGTCTATTCCACTCTGATCTGAGAATCTTACAAATCCGGAGACCATGGCTGCTGGAGGGGTTGACGCCACCGAATAATCCTTTCACGTCTGAAGGCAGCTGCTTCTGTCGAATGTGGAACGCGAAAGCACGGGCACGGCAGGTAGCCAGTGCGACGAGGGTGATGAGTATAGACGGAAGAAGGGTTAGGGACGAAACACTGCCCGAAGAACTAGAAATGTAACTAATCAAGGTGGACGATTGGGCGAGTTGGTGATTCATGATCGACGTATGTAACTGCGCGGTAGTAAACACGGACGACAAGAAGATACAAGGACAAGCGCAGACTATCAACTGAAGGTTTATTTTTCACAAACCACATATATATGACTGAAACAGAAACAGAAAACACGAAAATCTACAAAAAATGATGACTTAGCACTTAACAATCGACAAAACGTGAACGTTTGACAAAAGCAGATTCAAGGACCATGTGCGCCACTTGCCAGATACCGTAGCTCTTTATCTAAAAGAGCTAACGACGGTTTGCTGACGCAGTGTTCTGGTTCCCGTGCCATTTTTTCCGCTTCGACAATCATACGGGTATGATCGTCTTTGTGCCTGAACATTACGACCGTGCTTTCGAACTGCGCAAGGCAGCCACACCTACTGACGTGCTGAGCTAAAAAACCCTCATTGCCAGTGCGCACATTGCGTGCGTGCTCGCGCAGGCGCTCATTTAGGCATCTCCCAGTCTGCCCGATGTAACACGCACCACAAGATAGCGGAATTCTATAAACTACATTCATGTCACATCTGACAAACTGGGTTTTATGCCTGACAGTGCAAGCTTGTTTGGGCCTATTGTTTACACATGTCATTTTGGCTAGCTGAGAGAGCTTGTAAGGTGCCGAAAAAACGACCTTTACGCCCATGCGCTGTCCGAGCTTTTTTATCTTGTGAGATAGCTGGTGCTTGTAAGGGATTACCGCGACTTTGTCACGTTTGCTTTTGTCTCTGTCATTAGTGCTCTCTCTGCTTCTGGGCTTTTTCTTCTTTTTTATTGTTTCTGCCACAGAAATGAGAAGCGAATCCGGGTAGCCAGCTTCTTTCAGACGCTCAACTTGATTTTGGAAGCTTGTTTCCATCATATGGAAACATGATCTGTCCAGGGCATTAGTGAAGCAGGAGTTCACTATGCCTCTCTTAACCAATTTGCTATGCGCTGATTTAAAAGGCAAAAGCGGTTTCATAGCGCGAGGCTCATACATCCAGCATGCGTGATTCACGCTGAACAAAAGTCTCATGTCTAGGAAGCGAATCGAGTTTTTCACTGGGAGTTCATGGGTCAGTACGAGTGGACTCAAGCAGTCACTAAAAACTTCAATGACATCAGATGACAACCCCATTACTCTAGCAGATTCACACTTAAAAACCACCAGGTAGTCGTCGACGAACCTGAAAATCCTCACAACTTCCTGGCAACACAGCCGCTCTTTCAAGTTCCTGTCGAACTTCGCAAGCAACAAATCACTCAGAATCGGTGCAATCGAAGATCCTATTGACACGCCATTATTTTGATAAACATCACCGTTCCATTCTACATAGGTAGAGGTCAGATAGGTAGCTAGCAGGTCAAGAAAACTGCTAACACTGACACCAGCTGCATTCTGGAACGTTACGTGGCCCATTAGATCAACACATTCTTCTATGCATGAATACAAAGCGTCACGAGGGAGAGAATAATATAAATCTTTGATATCTATGGAAAAAGCACTTAAAGTGTAGTTAGAATACTCTTTGAAGAATTCAGTGACCACCCTTGAATTCCTGACTAGAAAGGGATCATTAATCTCTAAAAGTTTCAACTTTTTCTGCAAAAACATCCCTAAGGCGTTTTGCCAAGAACCCTTCTCTGTAACAATGACACGAAATGGCACGTCGACTTTGTGTGTCTTTGCCGAAAAAAACATCTCTAGGGCCAACTTCTCACTTTTTTCTATCTTTCTTGCTATTTCAGACAGGTTAAGCTTCGTGCACAGTTTTTTCGCCTTAGATTTGACTTTAACCAGGTCAATACCACTGCACTTTTGGAAGACGGATGTGACCGCACTTACAGCTTTCTTCAGGTACAAGTCTTTGTTGAGGACCGCGAAGCCTCCCTCCTTATCCGAAGGCACCACGCACAGTTCGTTGTCTCGTAGATGTGAAATTGTCCTGCTTAAAGGAAGACTACTTGCGCACGGCTTAACTTGCTGCAGCACATCAACTCCTTCAGACACGCACCTGTTACAGTCTTCTTGTGGAGCAAGGCTTGAAACACGTCTCACTATGGCCAGAAGATCCGGTGCGGTGTACTTCTTGTCTATGGCATACTTGGGGCCTAAGCTCAACGTCCGCCGCACGAAGTCTGGAAGAACTACGTCACCGCACGTGTGCACAACACCTTTGAAGCGCTGCTTCGCCGCGATTCCAGAGCGTAGCCTCCTGAGTTCACCTGCCCACAGAGTGTCTGTGGTATGCTCGATGCATGCTGTGAACTCCTTCATTCTTCGTCTTTTGATACTGGGACTGGCCTCCTGTTGAAGCTGAAGTTGCAGGGCTTCTCTATACAGGCGGGCCTGTCTATTCCACTCTGATCTGAGAATCTTACAAATCCGGAGACCATGGCTGCTGGAGGGGTTGACGCCACCGAATAATCCTTTCACGTCTGAAGGCAGCTGCTTCTGTCGAATGTGGAACGCGAAAGCACGGGCACGGCAGGTAGCCAGTGCGACGAGGGTGATGAGTATAGACGGAAGAAGGGTTAGGGACGAAACACTGCCCGAAGAACTAGAAATGTAACTAATCAAGGTGGACGATTGGGCGAGTTGGTGATTCATGATCGACGTATGTAACTGCGCGGTAGTAAACACGGACGACAAGAAGATACAAGGACAAGCGCAGACTATCAACTGAAGGTTTATTTTTCACAAACCACATATATATGACTGAAACAGAAACAGAAAACACGAAAATCTACAAAAAATGATGACTTAGCACTTAACAATCGACAAAACGTGAACGTTTGACAAAAGCAGATTCAAGGACCATGTGCGCCACTTGCCAGATACCGTAGCTCTTTATCTAAAAGAGCTAACGACGGTTTGCTGACGCAGTGTTCTGGTTCCCGTGCCATTTTTTCCGCTTCGACAATCATAGGGGTATGATCGTCTTTGTGCCTGAACATTACGACCGTGCTTTCGAACTGCGCAAGGCAGCCACACCTACTGACGTGCTGAGCTAAAAAACCCTCATTGCCAGTGCGCACATTGCGTGCGTGCTCGCGCAGGCGCTCATTTAGGCATCTCCCAGTCTGCCCGATGTAACACGCACCACAAGATAGCGGAATTCTATAAACTACATTCATGTCACATCTGACAAACTGGGTTTTATGCCTGACAGTGCAAGCTTGTTTGGGCCTATTGTTTACACATGTCATTTTGGCTAGCTGAGAGAGCTTGTAAGGTGCCGAAAAAACGACCTTTACGCCCATGCGCTGTCCGAGCTTTTTTATCTTGTGAGATAGCTGGTGCTTGTAAGGGATTACCGCGACTTTGTCACGTTTGCTTTTGTCTCTGTCATTAGTGCTCTCTCTGCTTCTGGGCTTTTTCTTCTTTTTTATTGTTTCTGCCACAGAAATGAGAAGCGAATCCGGGTAGCCAGCTTCTTTCAGACGCTCAACTTGATTTTGGAAGCTTGTTTCCATCATATGGAAACATGATCTGTCCAGGGCATTAGTGAAGCAGGAGTTCACTATGCCTCTCTTAACCAATTTGCTATGCGCTGATTTAAAAGGCAAAAGCGGTTTCATAGCGCGAGGCTCATACATCCAGCATGCGTGATTCACGCTGAACAAAAGTCTCATGTCTAGGAAGCGAATCGAGTTTTTCACTGGGAGTTCATGGGTCAGTACGAGTGGACTCAAGCAGTCACTAAAAACTTCAATGACATCAGATGACAACCCCATTACTCTAGCAGATTCACACTTAAAAACCACCAGGTAGTCGTCGACGAACCTGAAAATCCTCACAACTTCCTGGCAACACAGCCGCTCTTTCAAGTTCCTGTCGAACTTCGCAAGCAACAAATCACTCAGAATCGGTGCAATCGAAGATCCTATTGACACGCCATTATTTTGATAAACATCACCGTTCCATTCTACATAGGTAGAGGTCAGATAGGTAGCTAGCAGGTCAAGAAAACTGCTAACACTGACACCAGCTGCATTCTGGAACGTTACGTGGCCCATTAGATCAACACATTCTTCTATGCATGAATACAAAGCGTCACGAGGGAGAGAATAATATAAATCTTTGATATCTATGGAAAAAGCACTTAAAGTGTAGTTAGAATACTCTTTGAAGAATTCAGTGACCACCCTTGAATTCCTGACTAGAAAGGGATCATTAATCTCTAAAAGTTTGATTGTCGAAGCGGAAAAAATGGCACGGGAACCAGAACACTGCGTCAGCAAACCGTCGTTAGCTCTTTTAGATAAAGAGCTACGGTATCTGGCAAGTGGCGCACATGGTCCTTGAATCTGCTTTTGTCAAACGTTCACGTTTTGTCGATTGTTAAGTGCTAAGTCATCATTTTTTGTAGATTTTCGTGTTTTCTGTTTCTGTTTCAGTCATATATATGTGGTTTGTGAAAAATAAACCTTCAGTTGATAGTCTGCGCTTGTCCTTGTATCTTCTTGTCGTCCGTGTTTACTACCGCGCAGTTACATACGTCGATTACGTGCGTTAGTTTGTTGCATACGAAGGTGCAGACTCCCCTCCCTTCAGTATTTCCTATTACAGGCCGGAATCCAGGCAACGTTGCTTGCAGTGAAAGGGTCTCTTGTAATAATATAATATGAGGCTTTTCTTGGCTGCTCCTGATATACTGCTGCAGGGTTGCCTTCTTTTTAAGGTAACCTCTACAGTTCCATTGCCAGATACGAAATGCTTCACGTAGCGCTGCCATCATGGTTATTACATGGGTGGCCAGAGCCTGATGCTGCACCTGTCGACAGGTTTGGTACCACTAGTATTGGTGGCCGAAGGGGTGAGCTTGGTGCATGAGGAGGCCTTGTTGTGTTGTGCAGATATGCTTCGACCTTTGTAGTGCGCAAAGTCATATGCTCTTCCAGTGCCGCCACGCTTGATTGTAGCCTACCCATCTGCTCGCTAAGATTGGCTACTACTTTGCTGAGCGTGTCAAACACCTCTTTCATATCTGACATGGTCGTTTGGTTGGCTTCCACGTGTTCTGCCATGACTGCCCTCTTTTTCGCGGTTCTCGAGTCCCCCACGTTTTCAGCCACAGGGACATCAACTGGCTGAGGCATTGGCTGTGAAGATTGCGCGCTGGTTAGCTTAGTGAGAAGAATTTTTATTTCTTTTAACTCAGCTGATAGCCTCTCATTTGATTTTGTAAGTCTCGCGTTTTCTTGCTCTAGCTGTGCAATTCTATCATGCTCTGGCAGCTTACCTGTCATCACCTCTGCCCCGCCGTTGCGCACTCGCTCAGCCCAGCTGCCTTTCGAAGTAACTGCAGGCGTCGTCCCCGGGTGTGAATCCGTGATCTCGAACTGAACGCCAGGTAGCTGGCCATTCGGGTGCCGCCCAGGCTGATCCCGACCCTGATGGTGACCTTGAGAACTCGAGCGCCCCCGTGATTGGGAGCGGGCCTTGGGTCTAGAACCTCTTCTGGAACGCGATCTCCCCCTGGAGTGGGGCCGCCTTTCCTGTTCTTGTGTAGTCTGGATGCTCTGGGTCCCGTAGGCTGGAATAAGCTGCCTGTCATTGATGTCTGGACTTGATGTGATTGATGCGTCCCGGGCTTCTGCGGCTGCTCGCGATCTTTCCCAACGTCTGCGTCTGACGACGTATGGCACTAAGAACCTGTTCTTGCACTCCTTGTCTGCCGTGGGATGGTGACCGTCGCACAGCCTGCATCTTGGATTGCACTGGTGCAGGCTATCTGGGTTCTTGATTTCGCAGCCTCTGCAGATTGTTTCAGCTGGGTTCGGACAGACGTCAGCCCGATGTCCCAGCTTTCCGCAGACGTAACAAATATCGATGTTCTTGCGGTAAAGGGAGCACTGCAAAAGTGAAGGTCCATATCTCACGAATCTGGGCACCTTGTGTCCTTCGAACGCTATGATGATTGTCCCGGTGTTCTTGATTCTCTTGGCCTGCAGCGCGAGCGGGTTGTTCGCGTTCACAATCTTTCGGGTCAAAATGTCTGAGTATCGCTTACGGGGATCCCGCGAATCACTCCTTTACAAGTATCGTGGGGTGCCGCGGCGTACGCGCTAACCTCGAAAACTTTGCCTCCAATGTCAATTTGCTTGACCTTGAGGTATCTTGAAGCTCTGTCTTGGTCCGGAGTGCTTGCCACCATAATGTTCTGCTGCAAGTTGGAACAGATGATGTCCTGCATGGCCTCTTCCTCTTTGATGCCGGCCGCCAGTACTATCGCGTCTGCCACGGCTCCAGTGCCAATTCTCGACATATTTAATCGTCCACGTGGTCGTAGCACAATTTTGCTGAAGTCCTTAGGTAGTGGCGGCATGCGTCCAGCTCGCACGATTGTATGCTTGGTGTCATACCTACTACGACTGGCTCGAGCGTCTCCCGCTACGCCGGCCTCGGTTGAACCCTTGGCAGCAGGAACGCTAACCGCGGCTTGCTTAAATCCTTGAGCGTCTCGTTTCGGCTTCCTTCCAACCCATTTCTTCCGTGAAATCCTCTGGAGAGATGTCCTCTCCATCTACTTGGTATTCCATTCTCAGTTGCAGATACTGGAACGCGCAGAGCGTTGAGTCGCGTTGGCGCCGGGCCGGCGCATCGGCGACAATCGCCTCCTTGGTTAGGCCTAAATCCCCCGGTGGCGTTGCCGTGTAAAAATGTCCCCAAAAAACGGTTTAAAAGTCCACTCACCGGCACAAATGTGGTATCTGCTGATTTCTTAAGAACTTAGGCACACGATGAGAGTAAAAACTCGGCGACAAATTCATGAATACCACAGGAAAGCATTCTTGAAAGCAGGAGCCGATCTTCGCGCGTGTGCACTGGTCGGCACCTAGAGCGTCTCTCCCCGAACCACAAAGAGCTCGGACTTTGGCTGAAAACATGAAAGTCCCGCCTCCCCTGCCAACTCTTTGACAATATTAACTGCCTGTTGCAGTTTTTCTTCCAAATGCGCGTCACTACCCCTGGTTACCCATAGAGTAATATCATCTGCATAAAATGTGTGTTTGAGTCCCGGTATCTCCTCCAGCCTCAGCGGTATTTTAATTAGGGCGATGTTAAACAGGAACGGTGACAAAACTGAACCCTCCGGCGTCCCTTTGCCTCCCAACGTGAATAAATCCGATTTGATATCTCCTATTGAAATTTCTGTGGTTCGACCCTCCAAGAATGTTTTGATGTAGCGAAATGTCCTGACCCCTGGGCCAATTCCCGTTAGGTTATTCAATATTGCCTCATGCGAAACATTGTCGAAAGCTTTATTCAGGTCAAGCCCCAATACAGCTTTGGTGCCCGTGCTATGCCCGGGATCGACTACATCATGTTTTAACTGTATCATGACATCCTGTGTGGACAAATCGGCCCTGAAACCTATCATAGTTGGGGGAAAGATGGCCTTGTCCTCTGCATAATTCTGAAGCCTGTTAAAGACCACGTGCTCCATCAATTTGCCCACGCATGATGTCAGTGATATGGGGCGCAGGTTTTCCAAGCAGAGTTTCTTGCCTGGCTTCGGAATAAATATAATCCTAGCATGCTTCCATTGTACTGGGATCTCCCCGGCCACCCAATACTCATTTATCAAGTCAGTGATTGCCCCGACCGATTTGAAATCTAGGTTTCTCAGCATTTTATTAGTAACTCCATCCGGACCTGCGGCAGACGTAGTACGCAGCTGCCCCATGGCAAACTCCACCTCCGCAATTGTGAACTCTTCGTCTAGGTCTGAGTTTTCCACCCCCGAGTAGTGTGGTAAGCACCCGTCTACTCCATCAGTTATGTACCGATTCCGGAGTTTCTGTATAAACTCTCCAATTGTGCCTTCATATTGATGCATTAACCGAGTCATTTGTCCCCGTTGCGCCGATTTAGTTGCTGCCAGATCCAAAAGATGCCTTAACAGCTGCCATGTCTTTTTGCATCCAAACTGTCCATTCATGCGATCACAAATTTGGCCCCACTGCTTGGATTGCAACTCAATTGTATAATTTTATATTTTACGTTCTAACTTGGCAGTCCTTCTGCGAAGGACGCCATTATGTTTTTGTTTCTTCCACCTTCTCAAGAGACTCGCGTGCGCTTCCCACATGTGTAATAGTCTTGAGTCAGCGGTAAACTCCTCCTGCTCGACTGGCACTTCTACCATGGTATTATTTACATTCTCCTTGAGCGCCTGTACCCATGCATCCAGTTCATTAATTTTCCCGTTTACAGTGTCTGCTCTGTTTTTCCTAAATCTGTCCCAATCTGTAATTCTATGCCCCCTCCCTTTGTCTTTATGTTTCGCAGCGCTAAACGTCGTGGAAAGGATATAGTGATCACTTCCTAGGGCTTGTCCCGTGTTAATCCTCTTTGCATTACTGATGCCTCTAAAAAACGTAAGGTCTGGGGAAGTATCCATGCTTATGCTGTTGCCTATCCTCGTATGATCTTGTGGATTGTTTAACAGCATCCATCGCAGATCCCGGGCAACTTGCCAAAGCCGATTGCCCTTTGGGCTGGCTCGAATATAACCCCACTCCGGGTGAGGCGCATTGAAATCTTCTACCACTATAAGTGGAGCGCGAGCTGCTAACCGTTGAGTTTTAATCAGTAGTTGTGGCAAGCCCAATCCTTTATCTTTCAGAGAACTGCACACATTAAGTAAAAACAGACTTCTCATACTTTCGTTTAGGCAAAATCTCAAGCAAGACATAGTCTTCCCTGCTGCTATCTACGGAATGCTGAATGGCAGTGATGTTGCGATGGACTAGCACGGCTGTGAACACGCGTGATACGCCCCTTCAATCAATTCCTGGCGCTGTAAATGCCTTAAATCCAGAATTTTTACGGAACCACTAGCCTCCTGTAAGGCTATTATGTCTAGTTTACTGTCCAGATGTTGTACGTGCAACTGCAGATTACCCCGCTTTTGACGAAAGCCCCTTCTGTTCCACTGTCAAACCTCAATTTGCTGGCGAGGCGCCATGATGAGGCACCAGGTTGACTAATGGCACTTGGCCACCCACGGGAGACAGTCTTGCCTCCAATAGAATATGAAGCTGCTGAAACATGCCCATGACCTGGGTTTGGGAATTCCTAAATTCAGTGGAGAGCATGCCGAGACGCTCCTCTATTGTGTCTAATCTGGCTTCGATCTTTCCTACTCGAGCCTCCAACCTATCCTGTCTTTTCCCTTGTTTGCCTACTTTATCCGCAACTGTTGTTACATCCGACTTAAGACTAATGACCTTGAAAACAGGCTGTGGCATGTCTACTGGTGACGTTTCGGCTAATCGTTTTGCGTTAGCTACCTCATCCCCCGGCAGTGGTCTCTTCACTGTCTCCCGATTCTCCACTTCCATAGCTGCACTCTCCTGTACGCGAGCAGACGCCTCTTGCGTCGCTTTCTGTAGGCCTTGCACTGCTGGTGCCTGTGTCCCCTGCCGTTGGTCGTTTCTAAGTGCGCGTTCCATCTCTGCAATTCTGTTTTCCATTCTTTTAATCAAGTCTCCCTGTCGCTGAACCAGCGCTGCTAACTCCCTCTCTTGAGCAGTTTCGTTCTGGGAGGCCGTGCTTGACAAGCTCACCTTTTTGTTAGTGTCGCGTGCGCAGCTGTTGGTACTGGATGCTCGTCCACCATCTTGGCTGCCCCCGCGCCCTGGCAATGGCGGGAAGGAATTCGACCGGTCCCTGCTTTTGCTTCTGCCTTCTTTACCCCTCGGTGACCACTCCGTGGCCCTCGAGGACCGCTTATCGTTGCCAGCTTCGCTCTCTCTTTCGATGCTCTGCTGCCGGCCTGTCGGTGGCTTGCGAGCCAGGCGAAACTTGCAGTTCCGGCTCCCTGTGTGATGCGCACCATGGCACACGATACAGTCCGGCATGCACGTAGGTGGCTGTCCTTCTGGCGGGGCAGAATGGTCCTTCCCGCAACGGTGATATAGGTTGCTCTTCGGACGATAGCAAACGTCCGCTCGATGTCCAACTCGTCTGCAGTTGTAGCAGGTCTCGACTAAATTTCTGCACGGGATCACAGCGTACAGACAGTTCCAGTAAGTAATCTGCCGTTGTATGCGTTTTCCCTCGAACTTAATCTGAATCGCCTTTGACTTCCCAGAGGTCTCGCATCCAGAATGTCTATGCCTTCATTCTTCTTCAGGAATCCCGCCCGAACTTCTTCCACTGGGCATCCATCATAAGCATTGTAAATCACTCCCCGCACGGAGTTCTCCAATGGCGCCACGAACGCCGAAACCGGCAGGTCACGATCACCCAGCTTGAGCGTCTTAACAGTCGCATATTCCCCACTACGATTTACGCACGGTGTGCTCACCGTCAACGTGTTGTTTGTGCCATTAACCCGCACAATGTCTTCTTCCGCGGCAATCGCACTCGTTAGACGCGCTGCTGCTCTCAGTGCACATCCGAGTTCTCTCGCTGTCACAACACTCAAGTCCCAGTTCTGGGGCCTGTACACAATCTTGAAATCCGTGGCTGGCAACTTGAGAAACGGTCCGCGTTTCTTCCATACCGGCGCTTTCCCCCGCTTGACTTGCTGCGCTCCGTGCGTCTTGCGCCCGTCGCTGCCGGCCTGCGTCTCGCAAGGATTACTCTTAGCGTTGTCGCCATGTTGAGTCTTCTTAAATCGGTCATGTGCCTTCAGCACTGGAGCCCACTCTCCCGCTTCAAAATCTTCGGGTGTTATAGTCTCTCCTTCGACGTAGTATTCCATCTTCAGCCCAACAAGGCCCACGGTCACCGGGCGCAAGTCAGACGCCGGGCGACGCGGCCCAGGCCAGGCTTGGCCTAGGAGATAGGCCTAGCCTTGCCACCGCGGGGTTGATAGGAAAATCTCGGAAACTCCAAAAACGGGGACAAACTTGCCTAAACAAGTGGTCTCCGAAGGTACAGGGCAACCTCCTGCAGACGAGCCCACTGACAGCAAGTCCAGAAAAAAGCGCGTCCGCCGATAGTCGGTCACCGGGCCGGAGCTCATGCGAAACACGTCCGCACAGCGTCTCACTCCCTCTCAGACTCCTTCAGCTACGATGGTGGTGGTAAAAAACATTTATTTCAGAAAAAGTTTACTAGAGAGTGCCGACGTGGCCCATCGGCGTGCTAGACTGGCAAGACCCTATTCCGGGACGCCAGTGGAGCTGGAAGCTGCCCGTGCGCGCTCCACCAAGGAGCGTTGTGCAGCCAAGGTAGAGCAGCCGAGCAGGTGCTCCTCCCAAGCCTCTCTAGTTGGGATAGGAAAAGGGGATGAGAAAGGAACGGGAATAACTGGGCACGATGCTACGACGTGATATGTGTTGGCGAGCACATGACAGGTCGAGCAGGTGCCATTGATTTCCGGCAAAAAGTGCCTGGCGACCGCCGGACTGATAAAGGTGTTCGTCTGCAGGCGGCGTAGCAGTCGTTCGTCCGCTTTCTCCAAACCGCGTGCGGGGTCCGGGTAGAGGCGGCGCGAAGCCCGGTAATAAGCCAAAATTTCGCGAAAGCGCGTCAGGTTGGTATTGCCAGATTCCGTCTCGGGACATGGAGGGGCAACGGCCCGGACAGGAGAAGCGCGGGCAGCGGCATTTGCCGCCTCGTTGCCGGGCAGGCCCGAGTGGCCTGGGGTCCACACTATACGAATGGGATGAGGGTTAAAGCGCCAAGAGGCTGCCTGTAGTAGGCTAGCCGCCAGCGGAGCAATGGAACCCTGAAGGTACTGAGAACAGGCCGAGCGCGAGTCCGTCAGGTTGGTGCGTGAGGCAGGGTGAGAGGCAGCCAAAGCTATGGCAACCTCTTCAGCGTGCGTTACTGTGTCTGCTCGAAAGGAGAGGCCATCTACGTGTTTGCCCTCTGTAATCACAGCAGCCGTGAAGTGACGCGAGGGGGAGGGACCCGAAACGTCCACGTAGAAAACACCAGGACGATCGGAGTGTCGCGTATGAAGGGCCGCGGCGCGTGCTAGTCTACGGCCAGGATGAAGGTCAGGGTTCATATTACGGGGTAGAGGTTCCACCCATAGCTTTTGACGCCAGAGCTCTGGTACCGGCTGCAGAGTGTCTTGGTCAAATATCGGGTTAAGGCCAAGTCTGTGTAGAAGACGGCGCCCTGAAGGCGTCTGCGACAGTCGATTGATTTGGTTAACGCGATGAGCTTCGCGCATCTCTGCAAAGGTGTTGTGTACCCCCAGAGCCGTGAATCGGCTGTTGGAAGTTGCAATAGGTAGGTCCAGAGCGCGTTTGTATACTGAACGAAGAAGGACGTCCAGCTGGTTTTCGTGTCGACGACGCAGGCGAAGGTAAGGCAAGGCGTAGAGGACGCGACTGGTCACAAACGCGTGGGCCAATCGGAGGCACTGAGACCCATGGAGGCCGCCGCGCTTGGTAGAAACTCGCCGTATCATGCGGCTCACCTGTTCGCTGGTGCGTCTGAGGCCTGCTATTGTGCCCTTCGGATCCAAGGACGATGTGAGGTGAAGGCCAAGAACCCGAATATTTTGCACTGACGGGACGGGCCCGGACGGAAGAAAAATTTGAGGCGGCGGTAGCGGAGAGACTGAAAAAAGAGCCGATTTAGCTGGAGAGCACTCCAGGCCGCATGAACCTGCGTAGGTGTCCACCAGAAGGGCAGCCTTTTGCAGGCGTTCTTCGATTTGCGCTAAGGAGCCGGTGTTGGTCCAGATTGTGATATCGTCCGCATATAGTGCGTGTTGTATTCCCTCGACCTCGCTTAGAAGAGAGGGTCATCGCCAGGTTAAAAAGCAGAGGAGACAGGACTGCCCCTTGAGGTGTACCCCGCGTGCCTAATAAGTACGGGCCGTGCTCGGTAGAATTAAGGCGAATGAAGGCGGTGCGATGTGATAGAAAGGCGCGAATGTAGTTGAAAGTCTTCTGCCCGCAGTTTGTGGTAGACAGGTTAGTGAGTATAGTGCTGTGTTTGACGTTGTCGAACGCCCCGCGGAGATCGAGAGCGAGCACGGCTTTATCGTTATGGCGCATAGTAGTCGGCTCTATGATATCGTGTTGAAGCTGGAGCAGGACGTCCTGCGCCGACAGATGCGGGCGAAAGCCAAACATCGTGTCGGCAAAGGTGCTCCTGGCCTCCAAGTAGGCTGAAAGTCGTTCGCGAACCATGGTTTCCATGAGTTTGCCTGCGCAAGACGTAAGTGAGATGGGTCTCAGTGCCTCAATACTAACGGACTTTGCCGATTTGGGAATGAATGTCACGACCGATGTGGTCCATTCCGTTGGAAGCGGAGAACCGTCCCATATCGAATTTATAAGCTGGAGTAGCGAGAGGTGTGCTTGGTCGGGAAGATTTGCCAGGAGCGATACTGTGATTCCGTCGCGTCCAGGGGCCGTGCCCCGTCGCATTTTCGTGAGTGCAAATCGTAAATCAGAAAGCGTGTATGGGGCGTCGAGGTCAGTGTTAGGGGCGCCGGAATACGTATATGCTGGGCCTGCGGGATCAATTGTGCGGCAGATGTAGCGGTCACAAAGTTCTCGCGCGAGTTCATCCGTAGTGCCCTGAAAGGCATGCAGAACACGGTGGAGCTGGCGTTGCGTTTCTCCCCTGGTGGTGGAGGGATCGAGAAGGCTTCTAAAGAGTCGCCACGCACTCTTAAAGCTCATCTGGTTTGCAGCCTTCGAACAGGTGTCTGCCCAGTTAGCATCGGAAAGTTGTGCGGAGTATGCGGCCGCCTCTGCAGTGAGCGCCTCAATGCGAGCGCGAAGTTTCCGATTAAGTTTGTTGCGTTTCCAGCGCCTTATGAGCCCGCGGCGAGCGTGCCAAAGATGTAGGAGGTGTGGATCGATTGCAGGAGTCAAATTAGAGGTTGCAAGGGTGCGAGTGTTCGCTTGTTTCATATGAAGAGCGTATGATGCCCACGCTGCATATTCGGTCGAGGAGAGGCCGGCGGGGAATGGTTGCATTCTGAACTGAGTCCAATCGGTGAGACGGGCTTGGCCCCAGTGTTGGCGCATTTTCTGCCGCGGTGTGAACGAAATGCGGAGTAAAAAGTGATCGCTGCCTAGGGTTTCGCCTAAATTTTCCCATGTAGCATCGCGGATGTGACGGGTGAGGGAGAGGTCGGGGCATGTGTCTCGCGTGACAGAGTTGCCGGAACGTGTGGGTTGTGCCGGATCGGTAAGAAGCGTCAGGCTCAGCGAGGAAATGAGCTCCTTGAGCTCTCTGCCCCGGGCCTTCTCGTAGTGGTAACCCCAGTGAGGGCTGGGGGCATTAAAGTCCCCGACAATCACCAGTGGTTGTCGGGCCGCTATACGCAGTGCCCGATGGAAGAGATGCGCAAACGAAGCCCTCGCAAGGCGAGGGGGACAGTACACGTTTAAGATATGTATTGATGGTTGGCCCCTCCGCTGAGACAGCACTGATATCATGCAGTAGTCGTAAGGAAGATCCAGATCGAGGTCGATCTGTATCGCCGTGTAAGCTTTATGCACGAGGAGGCATGTAGTGGTGCCGCCTACATAGGAGCAGTATCCAGAAAGGGATGGAGCAGGGCCAGATTCTTGGAGCGCCAAGGCGGCCGGCTGAGAGCCAAGTGAGCTGAGGAAAAGGGAAAGATGTGAACGCTTTCGCCTGTTCCCGAAGCCTCCAGGGTTCCACTGTATGATCTCGAATTTAGACGCAATGTTTGAACGGGACGTACGATTGGTAGCCATCGTGACTGTCCTAGGTTTTATATTTGGTCCTCCATGTCCCGCTCGGAATCCTCAGAGGCAGGGAGGGGCACGGAACCCGGATTGTCCGACGGCGGGGTGGTGGTAGCCACCTTACGACGACGCCGTGGAGCTGTACCCTCACTGCTCACCGAGCAGGAGTGGGAACGCGATGCCTTGGGTTGAAACTGGGTGATTGCCCAGGCTTGAATAGCCTGGGTAACCTCTACTACTATGCGTTGGACCGAGAAGCTGGTGAGGAGGTGATTAATCGAAGCTTCGACGCGCGTGAGGCGTTCCTCTACGCGCGGGGTGTGCTCTTCGCTAGGGAGAGTTTGGTTAGCGGGCAAGAGAACCTGAGGTGCCCCAGGAGCCTCAAGAGCTTCTGGAGTAGATGTGGCACCGGTTCCGAGTGCTGGAGTACACATGGCTGCTTGAACCGGCGGTTTAATGGGAGTGGACTTAGCGCGAGGACTAAGCTTGGACGTAGCTGGCGTAGCCGCCTGGACAGAGGAGGCAATACCGGATGGCCTTGCAGTACACTGTTGTTGGGGTTGAAGTCGCTTATTTATGAGTTCGAGTTGTTTAGTTAAAAGAGAATTTTGCTTTTGAAGTGCCGCAACTTGCTGGCGAAGGGCCGCAAGTTCTGGAGAAGGAGGATCGACAGAAGGGGGTGAGAGAGGCTTAGAAGCAGCTTTCCCTGCCCAACTGCTCACCTGCGGTACCACCGCTGGTGCTTCGAGCGGTGGGAATGCTTGAGAGTCGGCGTGGAGTGGTGGAGCCGAATGATGCAGGTTTGTGCTGCTGTCTGGCTGTGACGAACATGAGGTGGTCCCTCGAGGAGATGTTGAGGGCTGCTTGCGTTTCCGATATTTTCGGTATTTTGCCGTGCAGCCACTGGTCCCAGTCTCATGGGCGCCGTGGCAGAGGAGGCACTTGGGGTGGAAGTCGTGGGCATTGAGACCTGCAGGTGCGGGGGTTCCACATTTGGCACACTGGGTTGGAGCGGCGTGAGGGCACTGAGGTGGTCGATGACCGATGGTACCGCACTTGGTGCATACAGGGACCGTTTTCTTATAGGCGCGGATATACGTCGCCACGCAGTGGTAGAAGAGGAAGCGGGGTAACTTCGTGCCCTCGAAAGTCACCACCGCCGCCGCGGAATCTCCGAGTTTGCGGACCGCAAGGATAGTACCTTGAGGCCAATACAGTTCAGACTTTATCTTTTCCGGGCTTTCAGCAGGGTTTACATTGATGACGCCCTTGCATGTATCCCCTGGTGCCTTGGCGTGGCCTCGAACGGGCAGCTGCTGATCCCCCACTTGCAGCTGGAAGTCCCCGAGGAGTCGCTGTGCCATAGGCAAAATGGTGGTGCTACAGACCAAGATGCTCTGTTCCCAGATTGGCCACACTTGAATTTGCGTGGTAGTCCGGTCGCCGAGGTAGCTGCGGATGGCGTCGCCCGCGCGATCAGCCGGGACAAATGTGCGTAGCTCGCAGGGAACGCGAGGTTTCAGCACTACGATGTAGTCGTCGCGAGAGAGGCGAGGAGTTTTACGCGGACGCCACTTGCGTTGCTTCGCTGGCTGCGAGGACGGAGCAGAGGTAGGCACACCGCCGGAGGGATGGCGCGCCGGCGTTCCTTGCAAGGCTGGGGAATGGTGGCCCGCCGTGGCGTCTCGTTGTTGTTGAGACGCAGACTTCGATTTCGCTTGCTTGCGTTGCCACAGTTTCACCATGTCGTCGAGGTATTCATCTTCTGATGGCATAGTGTTTTCGGAGGATGAAATCTCCATGGACAGCATTTGGCTTGAGGTAGGATCATAGCCCGTAACCACGTTAGCGGCCGCCATCGCCGGGCTGAGAGCCCTTAGCGAGGCGGCGTTGTAGCCGGGAGTGAAGGACGTCCCTCAAGTTGTCAAAACTGGACCCACCTGGACGAAGGTGTTGTCAAGGCGAAGCGGAGAACTTGGCGGTGACGATAAATCCAAGTTTCAGGGGTACCAAGGTGGATGTCCGCAGAAATAGCAGAAAATCTACGGAGGCGATGTGGAGTGCGTCCGTCACCATCGAGCGCTCGCAGCGCCCCCCTTCAGCTACGACGTTACATTTAAATGCGAAGCATTTCTTAGAGAACTTCGGTGACTTTGAGTGTATCTATCTATCTGTCTATCTATCTAGCCGCCTACGACGTTTAGCTAAAGTGGCCAATTGGATAATGATAACGATACCAAACTTGGTATGGCATAACACGACGGTATGAAGAACACATTTGACTAGTTATAACATAAAAATCATGACATGTATGTCATGAATGTCAAGATTAACATTTCACAGTCCTGCTGCTCTTGCGGTGGTTTCGGTAACGTGGCATGTTGCAAAACTGGCATGGTATGGTATGATTACAAGGCGAACACAAGCGACAAACCCTAACACGAAAATAACGACACGCGTGCCATGTAACAACATGACTACATGCCACGCTCATGATGCGCTAGCGGCCGTTTCGCTAGCGTCATACTAAATTCGGTATTACAGCACGTGAATGGTTGACAAAGGTATGTCACTGGTGCAAACATGATAATCATGAGATGCATTTCATGTAACAACATGACTACATCAACGCTCATGATGCGCTGGCGGCCGTTTCGCTAGCTTCCTTTAACCAAATTTGGTATCAGGGGACGTGAAATGAATGATGAAGGTACGATACTTGTGCAAACATGATAAACATGAGATGCATGTCATGTAACAACATGACTACATGCTACGCTCATGATGCGCTCTTGGCCGTTTCGCTAGCTTCACATGTAACAAACTCGGTATTACGGGACGCAAACGGATGACATAGGTAAATGACATATCCAAAAATGATAATCACGGCATGCGTGTCATGTAACAACATGGCTACATGCCAGACTGATGATGCGCTCGCGGCCGTTTCGCTAGCTTCACATATGCCAATTATGGTATTACGGGACGCCAATGGATCACAAAGGTATGTGACTGGTTCAGACATGATAATCATGACATGCGTGACATGTGAGAACATGACCACATGCCACAGTCAAGGCGCCAATACATTTCGACGTGACACGGTGAGCGTGCTCGCCGGTGTTCATTTTGTCGTGTCCCGTCGGCGTTGCTACGCAAGGCGCCGGTCCTATATACTGCCAGGCGCGCGCCACACTGCGTTGCTTTGACGCATGCGCGTTTCAGCGCGTTTGGCATCCCTCCGTTACGAAAAGAGGTAGACGCAGTGTTGTCTGGGCTCGAAATGGCTCGAAATGCAGCATGTCGGTTCGAAATGCAGCATGTCACATTTCGCGCTGGTTGATGTCGGGCTGTACCGACGGACGCTGGTCGCACCTGGTGTCATACTTTAGAGTGCTCGCGTTTTGCTAACGTAGCGTCACTGTGCCCAGCGTGCACGCGCGGCAACGCTACATAGAAGTATATTGGGCCCTTCATGATGCGCTCGCGGCCGTTTTGCTACCTCCACATATACCAAACTTTGGGTTACGTGACGTCAATAGATGACGAAATATATGACTGATGCAAACATGATAATCCTGAGACGCGTCTCACGTAAGAACATGACAACATACCACGCTCATCGCGTGCTCACGGCCGTTTCGCTAGCTCCAAATATACAAAATTTGGTATCACGTGACGTGAATAGATGACGAAGGTAAAGAACACATTCAAACACGATAATCATGACACGAAAGCCATGTACGGCATCATTTACCTCCACCTGGTAACGTTGTGCTGATTTTAGAGTTACATATCAATATTTCTCCTTCATGCTTCGCATATTACTGATTCCCACGATACGTGGGATCTGCCTTTTTTTTTCTTCTTCATTGCCTGAAATCATCACCAGTAATTGTGAACTACGCACAACAGACTTCATTAAAAGTCAGGTAAACACACACAAGAGTCCAGAACGAGAAGCCACTCTGAAACAGGGTCATAAGTCGCAACAACACTGCACACTTGAGCAGCTGCTTCACGGAAGACGGATCTATCTATCATGCGACATTTGCCATAGAGAATGAAGTCCCAACAACATAAATAGGTCATATGGAGTATTATAGTCAGGCTCTTTTAAGTGCAAATGCACTTTATTGGCGACCCTTAAACCGCCATCCGTGGTGCGCCTCCTCCTCTTCCCTAGCAATGGCGCGAGGAGTGGAGAGGAGCGTCTGTAGCAACGGCGCAGCGACGTCACACACCACGTGATTGCGCGCGCTCCGCCCTCAGCTCCATGGCGGCGCGCGCCCGCTCAGCCACGATTTGCTCGAGATCGGCAAGTCGTCAGAGGTATGGATCTATCGCAGGCATCAACCCCGACTGTGATACCTCCAACAACGAGTACAACGCAATCGAATGCGAGCATTGCACACGTCGTTGAAGATGTCGCGCCGGTTGAAGACAAGGCAGCGCGGCGGAGGGCCCATGATGCCGAGCGCAAGCGGGCGAAGCGGGCCGCGGACATAAACATCATTATAGTGCGAATTTACTCTCACATATACACGTAGACTCACCAAGATTTCCCGAGAGGGTCTAATGGTTCCTGGGAATCACAATGTGATCACACGGGGGAGTTTACGATAACTCACTGGCGAAAGGCAACGAATTTTAACTTTACTCCCCCTCATAACATCACCCTGTGCATTCGCACTTCACCATGTTCACCCTCGGGGAAATGCTTGGGAGTTTTTTTTTTTTTTTTGAAAGGAAGGAACCTAATACGATGAGCTGTGATTGGAAGTTCTTTTGTGAATGTTCTTTTTAGTATGTCCCAAAGATGAAATGCTTCACGACAATAAGTGAAACAATGCTCAATCGTCTCATGTTGGTTGCAGAGTCTACGATTCACTGCTCAGGGCACATGTATAGATTTTTCATTCAGCGACCTTTTCACTGAGAGAGTGGAATTTCGCATTTTAAAGAAAGATGTTTTCGCTGGAGAGGATATCCACATTCTATGTGCACGACATAATACATAATGACCAGAAAAAAAGCGAATATGGCGTTCGATAAACGGGCTCAGGGAAAAGGTCGTTCACAAGTGCGACGGTAAAGTTTGTTCTGTCAATTGTACACAAATACTCTAAACTAAATCTGGCTTTCAAAATATTGACTGTATCAACAATTTCTTTTAGGAATCTCCCCACTGGCAATTCCTTAGCAACGCCTGTAGTGACATGAATACAAGGAAAGTATTATAATAGGTGGTTTCGAAGAACCACTAAAAAAGGGGGGTGGCACACATCCTTGAGGTAAAAAAATCCTAACACCGGCTGTCGCACAAACAAATGCACCAGGCTGAGACCGCCCTTTTCAAGCGGAAGTAAAAGATTTTCTCTTCTCATGGGTTCCCAGAAATAGCTACAAATAAAGCTGGAAAATATCCTATGAAAAATTTTAATGTTCACACGAGAGCAGTGCAACAGCTGCAGAATATAAATAAGCTTTTACGCAAGGAATGTATTGCACGCTTTCGCTCTCGCGAATATGGAAAGCTCTCATTTGTGCCATGTTGCCACCTCTAGGCGGATCGTAGTTATCGCAGCGGTCTAGTGTTCGCCGCTGTTACGATAGTTATCGAGAGACACACCAAGGTACTTCATATGAGTCGCATTCTAATGGTTACTTGCGAAGACCGAAGGAGTTTGGGCCGACATACCTAGCCAGAATCCACTACATTTATCAAAGTTTATGCTGGCGCTAGCGACTTCACAGAAACGTAAAGTAGTGTTGACTGCTTCTTGAACGCTGGGTTTATCAACGCAAAAGAAGGCAATGTCCTCTGCATAAGCTAGAACTTTAGCTTCCTTAGGATCATATCGGTAGCCTCCTATGCTAGACTTTGGAAGCACACTTAAACATAATGGTTAGAGATAAATTGCAAAAAGCAAAGGTGAGAGCGGACATCACTGAAGTACAGATAAATCTAACGCTATTATATATGGATAGTGTGCGATTTACAATTAGCCTGGTTGTGCACTTCTTATAACAGAGTGGAATACTTTTTGTACAGTACATCACCAAACTGCAAGTGTCTTAGGAGTCGGAACAAAAAGCATGCTCTACCTTATCAAATGCTTAAGCAAGGTCTATTTGAAGGAGGGCTACTTGGTCCATGCTACCATCAATGAACTCAAGAACTGACCGTTCAATATGAATGTTTGTCTGTATAGAGCGACCACAAATTCCACATGTTTGGTGGTCACCTACACATTTAGTAATCACTGTCTGTGCCGATGCGTCAATAATATCGCAAATATTTTGAAGTCAACGTTACAAAACGATATAGGCGTATATCTGGTAACTCTTTTTAATGCACCAGGATCCGTACTTTTGGAAATCAATGTAGTATGGCCCTGGTAGAAAGAACGAGGAAATTCACCGTTTTCATACACCTCTTTGAAAAGTTGCTCAAGGAAAGGTATCAAAAGTTCCTGAAATACTATGTAAAACTCGCCACTAAGGCCACCAGAGCCAGGAGTTTTGCTCTTCTGCAACGTTGTTATTACAAATCTAATTTCTTCCTTGGTTATGGGCCCATCGACAGTGAGCCTGTCATCATCTTGTAAGTGAAGCACAAGGGCAATGAACTGGTCAGCTTCTTTCTCAAAATTGTCCTGAAGCTCATTCATGGTAAACAAACTTTTCAAGTAATTTTCAAACGCGGCTGGTATTTCACATGTATCTATGCAAAGAGTACACCGTGACTCAATTTTCAATATCTCTTTAGAAAGTGCATATATCTTTTCATCCCCAAGAGATTTCTTTGCGGGTTCCTCTTCAGTGAAATCGGTAACACGGGAACGAATCATTGCTCCCCTGTATACATCTCTATCGTGTTTTTGTATCTGTGCTCGAATCACATATATCTCATCTACGTACAATCCCGGCTGTTGACTTTCAAAAATATGGAGTTTATGAAGTAAATTATGAAGATAGCGTTTTTCAGCTTTTTCCTTTGACCTATTTCACGTCAAATACTAATTGCCTGATAGTTAAATCTTTCTTTGAACCTTTCCAATTGAGTGAATATTGGCAGCTACCGACACCGTGTTACCTCTTGTACCAACTGTTTTACTATTTTCACAAAACTATCCTCGCGCAACAACTGTACGGTAAGCTCCTGTAGGTCCCAGTTTAGAGGGACCTTACGAAAATTTTCAGGATCCCAAGAAGCGGGGACCCAGCAATGATCTGTAAAAAAATATGGGCTTCACAGTATAATAATGAATGTGAGACCATAGGCCTATAGATACAAACACATGGTCGAAGCGAGCATGAGAGACACCCTGAAAGTGCGTAAAGCTTGCCGAGAAAGGTGCATGCGCTCCCACATCTATTAAATTGTGGTCATTCATCGGTTTCTGCAGCAAAGTTTCACTTGCATCATAACGATTCGTTATATATGAATGATCTCTCACGTCACACAAACACAAATAAAGTCTCCAAAAACTATTAAAGTTCGGCCAGTGTTTAGCAGCGAAGTTAAAGAGAGAAAAAAAGAACTCCTGTCGTGCACTTTGGAGGGAGCTTAGACACAGATAAACCTCAAATTATGGGAGTGAAAAGAAAAGTCTTATACTTTGGCTTCTTTGTTCCTGGACTGCTCAGTGAGTGACGGGTATTATGGGTGATAAGCCGCCCACTACTGTGAAGGAACTAGTTAAGGCCTTGTCAGATTTTTCTGCTAGAATTGATACCAAACATGATGAGCTAAAGAAAGACATCACAAAGGTTATTGAAAACGAACTACAAACTCTTAGACAGTCAATCAACTTCATGAATGAGCAATTTGAGCAATTCAGGGTGGAACTTGGCGAAACAAAGAAAGAACTTGCTGCGGTGCGAGCAGAAAACCACGCGATTAAAAGCGAAAACAGTCGCCTCGTCAAGAATATTAAGGAAATAAAACAGGAACTCACTGCTCAGCAACAATATAGTAGACAGAATAACCTAGAAATAAAGGGAGTTCCTGTGATGGAGGGGGAAAACTTGGTCTCCACAATGCAACAGCTTGCCAGCTACCTGAAAGTTGAAATCAAAGAAACAGATATAGACGTCGTGCACCGAGTGCCATCAAGGAACGCGTCAACACCTAACATCATAGTTAGGTTTCTTTCGAGAGCTGTGAAAGATAATGTTCTGAAGACTGCTAAGAAGCAACGACTTAACACGAAAGCTTTAGGTTTTCAGGGCATTGCATCTCCAGTGTACATAAATGAGCACTTGTGTCCGGCAAACAAGGAATTGCTAACAGCCGCTCTAAAGACAAAGCGGGAAAAAAAGTGGAAGTACACCTGGGTAACTGGTGGAAAGATTTTGATGCGGAAGGCGGATAATTCACGTGTGCTTCACGTCACATGTGCTGAGGATCTTTCCAAAGTTGTTTGAGGATTGCCTGCTTGTTTCTGTAACCTGGAGTTTCCTATACTTTTAAATGGCGTTTTCTTTTTCTGAGGTTGAAAACATATGGCTGCAGCAGGATCATTTCGCAGTATTACATTGTAATATTCGCAGCATAAAAAAGAACTTCGATCATCTGCTTTCGTACTTATCACAGCACTCGTTTAAATATGATGTCATCGCTATAACTGAAACTTGGCTTCGAGAAAGCGAATCAGTTCATTTACCCGGCTACGTCATGCTTTCGCAACCTAGAAACAGTGCTACACGAGGAGGGGGTGTGGCGCTATTTATCAAAGACTGCTTTAGTTTCGTTCACCTTAGCAATAGCTCATGCTGCAGTTCATCGGCAGAGACTCTTTTTATTCATCTTCAGAATGGTGTCATCATCGGTGTAATATATCGTCCACCAATTTCCAGTGTGGCTGATTTCATTACTGTGATGGAAAGTACCATGATACCCATTGTGGCCTCTAAAGCACCTATTATTGTCTGCGGTGATATTAACATAGACGTGTCTGGAGATACATGTGATGATTACGTGTTTTTGCTACAATCAGTTAATCTGAGAAATGTTATTTCATCACCCACTCGCATAACAGACCACTCGGAGTCGATTATTGATCACGTGTTGTGTAACGCTGACCTGGATGTATCGGCAGGCGTATACGCTGTTGCTATTGCGGATCACAATCCCACCTTTCTATTTTTACCCCAGAAATACATTTGTGCTCCTGCCATACCTGCCATTAAACGAACAACACGTGTCGACTATAATTCCGTGCAAAAACTACTACAAGGAACGAATTTTGATGCCCTCTATGATGAAGACGTGGACGTCGAGTGTGATAACATTGTAAAATGCATTATGGATGTCATTGAACGATCAACGCGTAGCTGTTCGCGCCGAAATTATGACCATGCCATATGTCCATGGATGAATAGAAATATACTTGAGGTTTTGAAGCTGAAAGATTTTTACTACGACAAATGGAAAAATAACAGGAGCAATGAATACTACCATCAAAATTTTAAGCTTTACAGAAACAAGTCAGTAGCAATGATAAGAAAATCCAAGAAGTGCTACTATACCAACCTAGTGAAAAAAAATGATGGTAACACGAAGAAAATATGGCAGATTGTTAAAGACGTCACTGGCATGGGTAGCAAAGAACGCATTACACCTGATAATCCAACTCGTGAAGTGGCCGACAACTTTAACGATTACTTTACTAATATTGGTCTCAGCCTTGCGAGGAAGTTCCCTACTCATATGCAGAATTTAAATGCACCCTGTACTGTTACCAATAATTTTGATTTATGTGATGTAACTGAGGATGACATCCGACAAGTAATTAATAAGTTACCAGGGAACAAGGCAGCTGGACATGACGCCATATCATCAAGGATTTTAAAGGAGAATATTGATGTATTGTGTGGTCCCTTATGCCATATATTTAATCATGCATTTTCCTCTAAAACTTATCCTAGTATACTTAAGACCGCCAAAGTAATACCAGTGTACAAATCTGGTGATCGGAATCTTCCGGACAGCTACAGACCAATATCTGTTCTGAGTAGTATTAACACTACGCTTGAAAAACTAATATCGTCGCAATTAAGGCGCTTCCTGGGTGAACAGAATGTACTTTGTCCCCAGCAACACGGCTTTGTTGCAAACAGGTCCACTTCAACTGCTGTTTCGATGCTTACGCAATATATTAATTCCGCGCTACATGAAAACAACATAGCAATAGCAGTATTTTTAGACATACGAAAGGCATTTGATGCTATTAGTCATTCCATTTTACTGGAAAAAATGCATTCTTATGGGATAAAAGGTAACTCGCTTGATTTTTTTTCTAGTTATCTATCGGCACGCAAACAAAAGGTAGTCATTGGTGACATCAAATCATCCTACGGTTATATTAAATGCGGGGTGCCACAGGGTTCAGTTTTGGGCCCTATATTGTTCTCTCTTTATATTAATGATGTCCCGCGATCCCTACAAAGGTCAAGGGCACTGATGTACGCGGACGACACTGTTTTAGTTTTCACAGGACACTCCTTAGCAGATTTACAAAATGACGCGATGACCGATTTATCGAACATTTCGGAATGGTTTGCCAGGAATCAGCTGACTGTTAACTGTACTAAAACAAAGTATATGGTGTTTCACTCTCGTAGGAAACATATTGACGCTGAATCTCTTAACCTAACAATAAACAACACTCCTATTCAACAAGTTCCTTGTTTTAAATATTTAGGCGTCACTTTTGATGAACACTTACACTGGCATGAGCAAGTACAAAGTGTGTGCGCAAAGCTAGCCTATGGCTGCTATTCTCTAATAAAAGCTCGCCAATATTTTCCACAAGCTATTCTCCGCACACTCTACTTTTCATTGTGTCATTGTCACATAGGTTACTGTCTGGAATCGTGGGGTGTGACGTACAACAGTTATCTAAAAACTCTTGAGCGACTTCAAAAGCGTACACTGAAAATCATAAGCCAAGGTGAATCAGTAAGTAATATTTTCCAATCACAACGCATTCTCTCAGTTCCGATGTTGCGTGACTACAAAATTGCTGTTTCAGTAAATAACATAATTAATAGAAATTCACCTTTGCCTGCTGATCTTTTTTCAATTCCTAAACGCAATACGCGACATGCTTCGAATGGTAATTTCAATCTGCCCAAATGTTTTAATGTTTACGGAGAAAGACTGATACAGTTTAGTGGAACAAAAATATGGAACACGGTCCCCCTAGAGATTAAAACGGCACGTAATTTCAGCATGGCATGTAAATCATTTTTTCTGTGGAGTCAAGACATGTAAGCATGTGTGTGTGATTCGATTTTCATTGTATTTTTTTTAATAAGTGCCTATGTATAGAAACTAGCTGCAAGCTAATAAGTATGCATATCTGCAAGAAAAAATGTATTACTGTGTTATCTGTATCACATGATTGTTTTTTTTTATGTTGTTACCTCAGAGCTGACCTGTACACTTTTTTATGTTGCACATTGTATTGGACCGTCCACTAGCCACTTTAGGCTATCGGTCCAAATAATCCCTGTAATTGCATATATCTATTTATGAAAATAAAGCTTCATTGATTGATTGATTGATTGATTGATTGAAAAAGTGACAACAAATTAGGCGTCCTTACCCATCAACATGCAGCGACGTCAAAGTTTAATTCAAGCGCTTTCTAACTAATAAAAAAGCACCCAGCAGAAGCACCACGTGCTTGGCTGATGTATAAATCATAATCTCGAAAAACTTCCAGTGCAAGATCGGTGTAATGAGCAACCGAAATCTTGGTCTCTTGCACTGTAGCTACGTCAATATTGTACTGCTCAAACACGTGGCGAACTGCCACTGACGCCTTACATTCCTCAAACCACGTACGTTGAGTGTCGCTGCACACATGGGAAAGATTAGCGCGGTAGCCATTTGCTATCTTAAAACTTTTGTTGGTCATTTTTAGCCACAGGGCAACCTGCGGCTTTACCTCCTTTGCACTTTTAAGAGCACTTTCTTGAGGACGCTGGTATAGGCGATACGTGGACCACATGAAGACACTTGCTCTGACGTGTCTGGGGCACTCCCTGTTGCTTCATCGGTGGCCGGTGCCTGACGCTTCCTTGTCTAACCGCTGTGCATTGCTTCTTGTTCCTCGTTGTCAGGAGGCTTGTCTTTAAGGTCTTTCAGGTGGTGTTCTCCTGCAGCATTGTATTCACAAACGTCCCTGTTTGTTGTCATCCATTGTTCCATTTCTGCACACCTCCATGCCTCTCTCTCAACGGACCACACCGTAAGCTTGGAACGCCTCTTCAACACGTCACGTTTCAAGATTAGGTGGAAGCCAAAGAAGCTTCAGCCTAGTATTCTTGGTGGTGTTCTCCTGCAGCATTGTATTCATTTATGCTTTCACTGGGGTCTTTGGCGATGCTATTTTGCATGCTGAGGGTGATCTCCATGGACATGAGCTCAGCTTCCTTTGAGCTACCTTCTGCTCTTCCCGCTGCTTCTCCTGTCGCATCAACTACCTCGGTGGAATTCATAAGATGGTCCAGATGCGACTAATCAGTGCCTTGCCTAGAACGGAGTTCATTGGCATAAGTCGACATGCCAGCATCCGATGAATGACCAAATCGATGGCACTGCAAGGACCTCGGCGTTTTGCACTGTCGATGGATGTGCCCCACTCGCTTGGAACGAAGGCACAGTGGAGGCTTACCGGGAATAGGTACGAGACACTGGTGACAGTAGATAGTCATGAGGTGCGGCATTGAGCTCACAGTGATGGCGTCCTTGAGCTCCAAGGCAACGTCCCTGTTTGTTGTCATCCATTGTTTCACTTCTGCACACCTCCATGCCTCTCTCTCAACGGACCACACTGTAAGCTTGGAACACCTCTTCAACACGTCGAGTTTCAAGATGAGGTGAAAGCCAAAGAAGTTTCAGCCTAATATTCTTGGTCTCCGGATCTAGCACCATGCACTTCAGCCCTTTTACACGGAGCTGACCACAAGTGACGAGTTTCTGTTTCACCACGCTGCTTGCACACGTAACAATGCATACATGACTCATTTGGTACTGGCCAACTCTTATGATGTTCGATGTGGTAACCACTTCAAGCAGCGCGTCACGGAAGTCTAGGGCATGATACGGCCTACCACTCAAATCGGCGTGAAGGAAAACAGAATTCCAAAAATCATTCCCTGTTGGTGGACAAGGCAAGACTATTTTATAGCTTGAGCCTTCATTATGAAACGGAGTCGATGATCCTCTACCATCGGGCGATACGCTGTTCACAGCAAAGAGCATTTTTGAACACAGCCGTTTGTTTGTTTGTTTGTTTGTTTGTTTGTTTGTTTGTTTGTTTGTTTGCTTGCTTGCTTGCTTGCTTGTTTGTTTGTTTGTTTGTTTGTTTGTTTGTTTGTTTGTTTGTTTGTTTGTTTGTTTGTTTGTTTGTTTGTTTGTTTGTTTGTTTGTTTGTTTGTTTGTTTGTAGCCTAGAATCCATGCGTCATACCCACTCTGGGGATTGGCCAAGAGTAGATATAGTCTCATATGGACAACTGCACTATCGCGTACAACAAAAGGGGGGGGGGGGTTGTAGAATGAAGACATTATATTAAAAAAGAAACCAAAGATTCAGACAGTGAGAAAAAATCAACAAGAAAGTAGACACTAATAGCTATACCTTGATATAGGGAGCCGACCAGACAGCTCGTTTTGCCAAACCCGAATAATTTGGTATGTCACGGATTTATCTAGATTTGAAAATTCTTTTTCGACCCGCTTTTTTTGAGTATCTGTTACGTGGGCTTTGTGTTAAAAAACGTTTAGAGTCTTGAATAAAATTACACACTGCATCGAATGCATCTCTGTGCCCATTTCCCAAAACAGAGGCAGCAAAATTGAGAACATTTTCTGTGGTTAAATTTAAACCAAGCTTTGCAAATGGAACATCTAGAAGTATTTTCCTATTTACTGCATAGTTCCGACATGAGCCAAAATAAAAAAACAGCCGTTCAGTGCGCCTTCTTCTTCTTCTATTGTATTCACGTTATTTGTATGTGCTTTGAAAAAAACACTACCTAAAAGCCATGTAGATAAAGGAGTCTCCTTAACGCATTTCGTTCGACAGGTGCCGCGACGGTAACGAGCCTATTCGGTGCTTTGTAGGCGTATTTGGGAGGTCATCAGACTACGTCGAAAAAGGTTGAGATAGTGCAGCCATCGCCGCTTAAAACACACAGGAACTTTCAAGCAGCTCTAAACATGGACAACTATGTTCATCTAGTGGAAAATATATCATGCCTTTACAGAGCTGTTCATCAAGCAAACAGCAAACGCTAGATGATGTGCTGCCATCTGTGAGGCATTGTGAGACTTCATGGCCTCTGAAATTGCGAGCGCACGGCGTGTATCTTGGAGGCCATGTGACTCTTGCTTCAGATCAAAAACCTGTATGTACTACTTGCGTGAGCGTGCTGGTAAAATCTCATCTGTGTGTGTGTGTGTGTGTGTGTGTGTGTGTGTGTGTGTGTGTGTGTGTGTGTGTGTGTGTGTGTGTGTGTGTGTGTGTGCGTGTGTGCGTGTGTGTGTGTGTGCGTGTGTGCGTGTGTGCGTGTGTACGTGTGTGCGTGTGCGTGTGTGCGTGTGTGCGTGTGCGTGTGTGCGTGCGTGTGTGCGTGCGTGCGTGTGCGTGTGTGCGTGTTTGCGTGTGTGCGTGTGTGCGTGTGTGCGTGTTTGCGTGTGTGTGTGCGTGCGTGTGTGTGTGTGTGTGTGTGTCGCAATAATAAGCATGCACTTAGCGGTTGAAGGGCGCACTAGGGGACTAGGGGCCGGATTCCACTATCGCGTTCAACTCTTAAAAGCGAAAATTAAAGGTGCCTAATTTTTTTGCATTTTTCATATGCATAAATAAGTATACATATATTGTAAGTGACGGCGACGACGACGACGATGGCGGAAGCAAAATCCTGCCGACATTGTCTGTATAATTGCTATCACAATAAAATGTTTTTCTCCACCACTTCAATGGGGATGCCCCGAAACTCTCTTAGTTGATTTATCGGGTGCCATTTCATACCCGTTGTCTTCATGCAGTTTCACTTGGATGGGTATCTGCTGCATTTTGGTGAAGCAATCGGCGTTCACTCGTTCCGAAGTGCTGACGACGACGATGTTCCGGTGGGAATCTCGACAGACTGTGTCGTCTGCACACTTCCTTTTTTCGTCATACCGGCAGCCGCAAAGATGGCTGCGGTGACTATCAGGGCACCGATCTTGACGATGTCGAGCCCGCCTTTCTGTCGCACCATAATCTTGATATCCTCTTTCGGTAGTTTGCGCATACGTGCCACCTTGATAACTTTTCCTTTGACATTCTTGGGCTGAGTACCTTGCTGGCCAATGCCGAGCTTGTTCATGCTTGCTTTGATGTCGTTTGACGAGACCAGCCCACGTTGCCGGGCTCTCGTACGATGATGATCGGCGGTCTTCCATTCGGAGCCTTCGGTAATTTTGTCGGCGGAAACGTCTTCCCCGTCACTTGCGCAATCATTTTTGAGTCGCCTTCGTTGGCTTGTGCCGTTGCATAGAAAGCGTCCGCATGAGTGGCCCCACGTCCGCATGCGCCAATCTGCTGCTGCGCCGGCTAGGCCTAGCGTTAGGCGTTCACGTTCCAGTCCAGCGTGGCCGTGGCTCGGTTGTAACACAGAGTCAATAACTCCACGAAATTTTTGCCCACCACAAAATCGGGTATCCGCCAATTCCGCTCGACTTCACAGATCAGTTAGTGGAAAGTTTCCGGTGAAACACGGTACAAATCGCTCCTAAATAATTTGTAGAAATCGGAGCTGATGAAACACGTCCACTCCGGATGAATGGATGGATGTGGCTCTACCCTTTAGATCGGGCGGCGGCTAACGCCACCTAGCCGTAATACTTAGTGAACTATCCATTAGATTTATCTTTTTTTTTCTTTAAATAGTGAGTTTGAGGATTCGTACTTTGCAGTGAAGGGTTTATTTTCACTCGTGCCTTGACTTTAGCCACCAATCAGATAACCTCCTTCTAGTTAAGTCTACCTGCTTAAAGTTTATTTTGCCCTCCCTGTCCCTTAACCCCAATGCTTTGAAAAACTCCTTGCGGTGGTTTCAATGCCTCCGTGCCCATGTGTAACTACACTCGAAGTTAACGCGAAAGGCCGGTTGTTATAACGACGCCTCTTTCTGGATTCGAGTTGTCTCTACTCGCTGATAGGGAGTCACGCAGTGCCGGCGGTGATCCGACGGACGCACGTCGCTGTTACTTGTTCTTGTTCACCCATTGATCGTGGTGCATACCCACTATGGGGGATGGGCCAAGAATGGAGAGGTTTTAAAAATAATTGTTAAGATTTAGAACAATGGAGATATAATAGAAAGATTACCGATAACCTAGGAAAGTGTGGTGCTTACAAAGTCTAATGCATACAAATTTAAATAGAGAAACAAATTTATTCTGAGAATAGAGCAATAATCTGTTTTGTATACATATTTGTTTGGTAGACACGCTAGAATAATGAAACAGATTAATTAGTCAACCCATTAGCTTTATCAATATAGTCCCGGATGGCTGCGCATGCTGTCGCATTAGAGAACCCAGAAATGGAAGCTCCAAAAGACAAAATAACTTATCTGGCCGAGCGCATCTTGCGAGTGAAGAACACTCCAGACATCGCCATAATATGTATATACCACCCCTAGTCCCACGTAACGATTGCTTTAAGTTCAGTTACTTTCCACGTGCTATTGAAGATTGGAATATGCTGCCAGAGTCTATAATTGGTTGTTCCTCGCTTACATCATTTGAACAGAATCTAAAACGTTTATTTTCCGAATAACAGTGACATATGTTTTGTTTTTTTTTTTGGCGTGTGTGTGTACTTTTTGTTGGTTGCATGATTCTGCAGTAGTTCTCTTTCAAATCTTCAGCGCGGTGCAAAAGTGCCGCCTCAAATGCGTCATGTGCTGTTCTGCGCGTATGTATTGCATCGCATGTGTGTTCCATTTATGTATGTTATGTATAACTTCGAGTTGCTGGTCACAATAATACCGAGAAATTATCTCGAGACCTGTACGGTACTTCTTTTTTGCAAATAATTGTTTGTACTTCCACCCTGTAACGGCCCACTTCTGGGCTAACAGTATAAATAAATGAAATGAAATGAAATGAAGAAGTCGATGATAATTATGATGATGATAATGATGATGATGACGCGTTAAATATGGCTTATACTTATTCAGGGGAATCTGCCAAGAACTGATTACCTGAGTTGGGCATTTTCTATATTACATATTTATTTTTAAAATGTACGTAAAACGAAAAGAGCCCTGTAAGTGTTTTCCCGTTGAGACCAGACAGAATAACCATTGTCTTGACTAGCACTGAACGTACTTAAAAATAATTCAGATCGTTAATAATTATCAAAGGAAAAAACAAAACTTTTTTTTTCAATGTTAAGCTACTGCTGCAAAAATGAGGCACAGTTAGACAGCTTTATTCTTGTTCGTTTTGTTTTGTAAAGGTTAGTGCAAACGGCATCAAAAACAGTCTTGTGGCTGAAGCCCAAAGTCGAAGCACCGAAGGTAAGTATATTGTCCCTTGTTAAACTTAGCCCCAGCTTAGGGAACGGGATATGAAGTAGTCTTTTTTTTTAGTAGTCTCTGTCGATGACATAATAAAAATAATGTTCTATTGTTTCGGATTCTAAACAAAAGTTGCATGAAGGAGCTATCACCAGACCAGCCTTGTATGAATACAATTTTAACGGGGGGACACGACAACGTAACCTAGTTAATGCGACTTCCAGTTGTCTGGGAGGACACCACTGAATTTTCCACGGAAGTTTCAAATGACTGAAATCTGCCCTTGACGAAACTGATTCTATGGCATGTGCACGCAGCGAAAATTTTCTCTACCTTATCGCAGTTACTGTGGCCACTTCAAAAAGGACCGAAAGTGCTGGACAACTCAATGCCGCCCGTGCTAGAGAGTCAGCCATTTCATTTATTTGTAATCCACAATGACCAGGTAACCATACAAACTTTATTAGTTTCAGCTAAGGGGGCACTAGCATGAGAAACGTCGTTAAGGCTCTTGATTTCGATGACTCAGTCCCAATTCAGGGGATTGGCGAGTATCAGGTGAATTGTTTTCAGTATTTCTTCCCAATACCTCTCGTTTAAGTTAGGAATAGGTTATACCTCAATTGTTTGTATCTCACATCGTGGTATCGCCTTCTGCTTCCTCTTCTGCTTGACTCCCAGCACACGAGTGCAGACTTGTTCGTGGTGTGATCCAATGACCCCTATGGGTGAGAGGACAAATACAGAGGAAGCGATAAAGAGAGAAAGAAAGAAAGAAAGAGAGATCAAAATCAAACACTATAGCTGAAAGCAGAACAAATTGATAGATCCCACGTACTGAGAGAATCGATGATATGCGAACACGGATGAGAAAGGTTGAATAGTCACCTTTGAATCGGCACAACGTTACGATGCGGGCGTAAATTATGCCATACATTACCTTCATGTTATGATTATCATGTTTGCGCGAGACATTTCTGTTCGTTGTTCACTTACATGACGTAATACCAAAATTAGTTCTCGTGAAGCTAGCGAAACGGCTGCGAGAGCACTATCAGCTTAGCATGTAGTCATGTTTTGCATGACACGCATGCCATGAGTATCATGTTTAGAAGTGTCATTTACATTCTTTGTCCTTTCGCGTCACGTAATAAGACATTTAGTACATGTGAAGCTGGCGAAACGGCCGCGAGCGCACTATAAGTGTACTGTGTAGTTATTACACGCACGTCATGATTATCATGTTTCGGCGTATTATTTGATTTTCCGTCCGTTCGCGTCATGTAATACGAAATTCCGTACATTTGAACCTAGCGAAAGGGTCACGAGCACATCATGAGCATGGCATGTAGTCATTTTCTTACATGACATGAATTTATGATCGACATGTTTGCACCAGTCACATACTTTCGTCATCCACTCACGTCATATAATACCAAATTTGGTGTACGCGAAGCCAGTGAAACGACCGCGAGCGCACCATGAGCGTGGCATGTAGTCAGTTCTTTACATGACATGCATATCTGGACTATCATGTTTGCACCAGTAATATACCTTCGTCATTCATTCACGTCGTCGTGTAATACTGAATTCGGTGTACATGAAGCTAGCGAAACGACCACGAGCGCATCATGAGCGCAGCATGTAGTCATGTTCTTCACATTCCTGAATGAGGATGACTGGGGCGAAGAGTCCATCAGTCCGTCCGTGCTTCCGTCAGTCCGTTCGTTCTTGCTTCTGTCCATGCGTCCATCCATGCGTCCATTCGTCCGTCCGCGCATCTAGTGAATACTTCAAGTACCGCCATCTATCATATGCACAAATACCGCCATGCAGTGGACATTCCGTGAAGTTATCAAGAGGTGGCTACCTACTACTACTGCATGCATCAGGGACACCCGAACCGCGGCTTAAGGAGCTTCGCCCCTAAAAACGTTAGACCTGATCAGAACGCACAGCGCAGTCACAGCGAAAACAGGAAAAGTGGCCCTTCTTGAGGTTTTCATTGCGATAGCAATCATATGGACACTCTCGGCTGGATTTCGCCACCGGCGTCGGCGTCACCGTCATTCACCGTGTTTCGTTATGTCTTATTCAAGTGGCCGATGAAACAGTGGGCTTTTGTTAACGGGGATTAACTCAGTTTATTAAGCGTTGGGGTACAGGAACAGGTGGGGCTACATGAAGGTAGGAATGCAGATTGCGAGTGTTCAGAGGCGGGGGAGTGTCCCGCTAACCGGAAGGCCAGGCTCAACTTGATATTTCAGCTCGGAGCTTAGAGAAAAAAGGAGAACATCAACACTAGAGGAAGTGGAAAATCGCGAAGCAGCGTGCGACTTGACAATGCAGGCGATGGTTGCGCCATTTCTGGATGCTTCTTGTAGCACACCGTATATGTATACGTATCTATTTCTCTGAAAAAGCAAAAAAGAAAAATAATCCGGTAAAGGACTATGGCGAACAGAATTTGAACGTGGGACATCTGAATTATGAGGGCGAGGCATTACCCATTGAGCCAAGACACTGAGCCAGCCACTGATCCCCTCCTTCAACGTTCAAACCATAAATTACTTTCATCTACGACTTACCGCAGGTGACCGGCATCTCGGGAGGAACTATCGTGCTTTCAGCATTACCAACAAGGTGGCGCAATGAGCGCGCGTAGCCACATCGTCACGATGTGGGGGCGCACGCTCTCAACTACCATGCGTACTTTGCCCCGTGGAGAAGGGGCAGAGTGGACGCTAAAGGCGCATTCACACTGAGCCTTCCGGCCGCCGAAAGTGCTCCAAATCCGATTCGGTGGCGGCGAGAACCGCCGAAAGGGCCCTCTCCGCGCCGATCGCTCTCGAACCGATTTTTGCGGCGTCTGCTGCCAAATCGGCTCGCCGCGAACCAACAGGGGCGCTAGCCGAGGAACGTAATGAAATGGCGGCCAAGAGCAACTCGCTTGTCATGTCGCAGTCGAGTAGCGTGCGCATAGCAGAAATGCTGATCGAATTGGTGCGCAACCACCCCGTCCTGTACGACAAACGTCACCCCAAAACAAAGACAGCTTGCTTAAGGGCGACTTATAGAACAAAATTGGAAATGAGCTCGGAATGACTGGTAAGTATGAGTTGCTGTGCCTATACTGCTTTGCTCCTTAACTCGCGAGCACCTTATGATGTGGAAATACTTGTGCTTCTCGTCCGCGTCGTAACGAGCGTTGAAACGCGCGCGTACTGGTCGTTTGATCGTGCTCTTCAGTGCGCTGTTTGATCTCAACAACGGAAATGCTAGACAGGCATCGTGCTCATTAAAAGATGGGCTCAGCGATGCAGGTACTGCTTTAGTCGACATAAACAGCACAGCAGGGGAGACAGCACGAGCATTCTGCACGTCTGTTCATCGTCCTGCTTGCCCTGTGTTGTATTCACGAAAGCCGCATGACTTGACTTTCATTTGCCAAAACCGAAAGGCAGCACGTTTGTGCTGGCTCAGCGCATTTTAAAAACACGTCGTTCAAAGCAGGTTTGTGCTGCATTGAACACGGTAACAACTTAATTTCAAGTCTATAAGCGTTTATGAGTACGCTGCTTAGCTGTTTGAATAGAGGGACCAAAAATAAGTAATGAAAGCATAGGTGTTTTTTCTAAACTAGGTACAGTCTGCAGTGGGTCCTCCCCTCCTGAAATAAAAATTTATCACTACGCGCAGGGTTAAAAAGAGCGTGCATTTTAACGAGCGAGTCATACACCTATGCATACTTAGATTCTCTTGTGTATTGCGTGCTGCTCTTTTGCACTGTAAATATATGCAAGCAACTTACTGTTTTGTGAACCTAGCCACATTCACATTGTGTTGATCCTAATTGTTTAAGGATGTGAAAAGCATGCCTGATAAGTAAACTGAATTCTTCACAGGAATGCAAGCACATGCCGAATTCAAAAACTTAGACACATTTACAAAACACAATAACAGGGTTAAGGGCTCCATGAAAAGCGGTGCAGGGGCTGGAGATGTTCCCAATGTGAAATGGGTGCATTTCGAGGCAATGATATTCATGATGGGTCCCACACTCAAAGAACCAATGTAAGCCAAATTTCGTGACACTTTTTTTTATTTTTTATAAATTAATCAATGCAATGAAAGTGTACACAACTTAAAAAAGCACAAATAAGTAATGCTCTCCTGTATGCAGAACTGCCGTCCACAATTGCACATGCTAAAAAGAAAATCACAGTGTGTTTACTTGCACAACAAATCAAGAATTCATTAATTCCTCTACAATGAAATACGTCCGGTGAGAAGAAATGTTGCCGCCACGATGAGCTGATAGAACGGTAGATCACTACTGCGTAACATTCTAAGCTTCCTAGTTATGCTGTAATTGAGCGACCTTCAGGGTGGCACATCAGTAAACACGTACGCACACAGTGCAATGCATAATGCAAAGAGAGAGAGAGAGAGATAAAGATACAAGGAAAGGCAGGGAGGTTAACCAGACGCACATCCGGTTTGCTACCCTGCACTGGGGAAGGGATAAAGGGGAGAAAAGAGATTGCACAAAGATGAGAAGGTACACACAATCACGAGCACACTCGGTGAGCACACACAGTTCACAGGCGGTCGCTCAGGTTTGTTGACTTAAGGTAAAGAAGCAGTGCTTTAGTTGCTTTCTGCGCAACTGAGGCAGATGCCCAAGGTCCTAGTATCTTCCGCACACAAAATGGTCCGGGGTCAAGTCGATTCAAAACCATCCGTAGCTGGCATCGCTGTGTGTCGTAGCAAGCGCAGCTGCAGAGGACGTGTTCGATGGTTTCTTCATCTCCGCAGTAGTCGCATGTAGGAGTGTCCGCCATACCAATGCGAAAGGAGTACACCTTTGTGAATGCAACACCCAACCAAAGGCGGCATAACAGTGTCGCATCGGAGCGGGAAAGTTGTGATGGTAGCTTTAGCTTTAGCGAAGGATCCAGTTCATAAAATTGACACCTTTGGAAGCTGGTAGACGACCAGAACGTGCGTGTGAGATCTCGAGCCAGCAGGTAAAGTTGTCTTGCTGCATCATTCCTTGATAGAGTAATCGGGACTACACGGGTTTCTTCATGGGCTGAGCGGGCTGCATCATCGGCTAGTTCATTTCCGGTAATACCGATATGTCCAGGCAGCCATTGATATATAATATCATGCCCTCGTGCTAGAGCTTCATGATGGCAATGTCTTATTTCTTGTACCAGTTGGTCATGGCTCCTCCTACGCATGGCAGACTGCAAACTCTGAAGCGCTGCCTTCGAATCACAGAATATGACCCATTTTCCTGGACGTTCTTGAACGAGATATTGTAAAGCAGCCCTTATAGCAGCAAGCTCTGATGCCGTAGATGTAGTCATATGTGACAACTTAAATTTGATTGTCGTTTCTGCAGCCGGAATTACAGCGGCACTTGATGAGCTGCTGGATGAGACGGACCCATCAGTGTATATCTGCGTTCGGTCTAAGTACAACTCATGTAATAATAGCAGTGTTGCTTGCTTCAATGCTACTCTGGAGTGACTGCTTTTCTTTTTGATTCCCGGAATTTCTAGACGTACTTGCGGCTGGTCGAGGCACCACAAAGGGCATGCCGTTCTCGCAGCTGGCGTATATCCTGATGGAATGCTGTTTAGGTGCTTGGCTATGACGTCTGAAAACGTAGCACGTGGTCTTCCGGAAGGTAGAAGGGCCAAGTGGTGGTCGGGGACACGGCTAGCATGTCGAATGTGCGCTCTGAGGCAATCCACAGCTATATATGTCCTGACCGGATGGTCTTTGGCAAGCATGATTGTGGCATAAGTAGAAGCGCATCGGGGCAGTCCTAGGCAGATACGCAGTGCCTGACCCTGCAAACTCTCCAATGAATGAGTATTCGATTTGCAAGTGTTAGTCAGTACCGGCAGGCTGTAGCGCAATAGACCCAGAAATAGGGCCCTGTACAGCTGTAGCATGGAGGCCACAGAAGTTCCCCATGCTTTACCGCACAAGAATTTCATGATATGCACAATATATAGCAGTCTCTTCTTCAAGTACGCACAATGTGGGCTCCACGAAAGACTTCTGTCGATTATTATGCCCAGGAAACGATGCGTCCGTGCATATTTGACACTCTGCCCATTGATGTAAACAGGGTATGGCGTCATTGGTTTGCGTGTAAACGCCATCAACGCGCACTTCACAGTTGATATATTTAGGCCTTGTTTCTGAAGGTAGGCTGTTGTGAGTGTTGCTGCCCGCTGTATTCGTGCACGCACCTGAGGGCGAGTAACTGCAGCACTCCAGAGGCAAATATCATCGGCGTATATGGATAGGCACACCGACTTTGGCAGAACCTTCACCAGACCAATGAGGGCCACATTGAACAATGTGGGGCTTAAAACACCTCCCTGAGGTACTCCGCAGTAGGTGTAATGTTGGGGAGTTGTACCCTCATATGTTTGTACAAAGAAACCTCTGCCAGTTATATAATCTTTTATCCATTGAAACATTCGTCCACCAACGCCCATCGCTGCGAGAGAAGTGAGGATGGCATCGTGAGCTACATTATCATATGCACCCTTCACGTCAAGAAAGAGTGCCACTGATATGCGCTTGCGACTTTTTTCTTGTTGAACAAATGTCGACAAATCAAGGACACAGTCAATGGAGGAGCGGCCCCGACGAAAGCCTGCCATGCAAGAAGGGTATTTGGTGTATCGTTCCAAGTACCACTCGAGACGAAATAGAACCATCCTTTCCATCACTTTTCCGAGGCAGCTTGCGAGGGCAATAGGGCGATACGCTGTCAAGTCCAATGGTGATTTTCCCGATTTCAAAAGTGGTATTAATCGACTAATTTTCCATTCTCGGGGAACACTGCCGCTGAGCCAGGAGTTGTTGAAGCATGTTAAAAGTTCTTTTCTAGCTTTTTGTCCAAGGTGTCCCAACGCACTATAAGTAATACCATCAGGACCTGGCGATGACATGCGCTTAGAAGCGACTAACGCACCTTCCAGTTCTTCCATGGTGAACGGAATGTCCATTTCTGGTAATCGCGTCTCAGGAACGATCACGGCGTCGATGCTCTCGTTCACAATATTCCCGGCCACTCTCGTGCAAAATTCTTCAGCCACCTCGAGTTCTGTTTTTCCCTGATGGAGTGCCAAAGCTTTAAAAGGGTGCCGTTGTTGTGGAGAGGAGCGAAGACCACGAACTGTTCTCCAGATATATGACAGCGGTTTATGAGGGTCTAGAGATTCGCAGAATGCTTTCCAGCGTTCGCTCTCCAGTTTGTAAATGCGTCGTTGAATCTTTTTCTGGAGCAGCCTTGCTTCCCTCAGATCGTAAATTGATCTTGTGCGTCTGTATCGTCGTTCTGCACGCCTTCGTATAGCTCGTAATTTTTCCAGTTCGATGTCAAACTGTGTAACTTTAGACGAAAATGGTAACTTACATTTGGACGCTTGCATAGCTTCCACTATGGTATTTTCCAGGCTGCAGGCGAGGCCTTCTTGGCAAGCGTTCTCAACACGCGATGCAAACATCGACCAGTCAGTGCCAATTGCAACACCGGAAGAGAAATTTTTTACGATACCATCGATCGTCACGTAGGTGGGTATGTGATCACTCCCATGAGTCTCAATATCGCAAAACCACTTAACTTTGTGAGAGAAGCACCGTGACACCAATGTCAGGTCAAGGCAACTGCCATACGTGAGACCCCGCAGATATGTGGGGGTACCATCGTTCATGATGGAAAGGTCGTAATCGGAAGCGAATGTAACAATGTTCCGGCCCCTGGCATTCATCCTAGTGCTCCCCAAAGCATGTGATGGGCGTTGAAGTCACCGGTTATGATCCAAGGCCCATCGGTTCTCATTAGGATGTCTTTTAATCTGTCGCAGTCAAATCGCGATGACGGAGATATATATCCACTAATAAGCGTGAACGAAACTGCATTCTTCTTCACACGAAGACACACGTACTGATTGTTGTCATTTGAACTTATTGGGTGCGAAAGATAAGTCAAGTCTGTGCGAATGTAAACAATTACTTTGCTACGTTCTTCGCAAGCGGCTGAACAAAAAGCTTCATAACCGGACAATCTATAAGGCGTTGACACGTTTGGTTCACATATGACAAGTATAGGGAATTGATTGGCCCGAAGAAATTGGCGCAAGTCCGAGATACGGGACTTCATGCCTCTGGCATTCCACTGAAAAATCGACGCACTTTTAACTTCAGTGCGGAAGTGGAGATTTTGTTGAGCCATTGTGCTTATACGAAGTTAGCAAGAACTGGATTCAGTGCATCCAGTATTTGCAGTGCACTCTTAGCAGACGGAGATTGTATGCTGCTCAGTAGCGTGCGAATCGTGGCAATTAATGATTGCACGATTGCAGTCACTTGCCTGTTTTGGTTGGAAAGATCTCGATCCGGGAGCGTGGACTGGCCGTCATGAAGCTCCTTCGGTTCGCTTGATGCTGCTTCCCTTGGAAGTGCAGGCCACTCTGTCGCAGTCAGGGTATGCTCACTGGCTTTGTCCTTTACAGCCTTTCCCGCGGCATGTGGTCTGGGAGGCAAAGGAGGTGGTACTGATGAGGGATCACGCAATCGTGTCGAGGAGGTAGCGGGCGTCCTCGAAGACCGACGTCGACGTGAACGACGCCTTCTGACTTTAGCTGCGGCTTCTCGGTGAGATGAGTGATCGCGCACCATCTCCTTCAAGATGGCAATTTCCTTCTGAATCCGCGGGCAGTCCTTCGATGTGGCTTCATGGGATCCATTGCAATTAGAGCATTTGTTGACAGTTGCGACGCACTTATCCGTTTCATGGTGCTCGGCGCAGCGGTGGCATACCACCGAATTCTCGCAGACGCTGCTCACATGTCCAAGTTTCATGCATTTACGGCACTGGAGAGGCTTTGGAATGAAAGGCCGCACAGCATGTCTGAAGTACCCCACCTTCACATGAGAGGGGAGTGATGTGCTCTTAAACGCAATCTTCACACAGCGAGACTTGCCTAGCCGGGTGACATCAACAATTGGAGTATCAGTTGTTGACTTGACAAGAAGCTGTAAGTCCTTATTGGAAATAGCGACATCAATGTCGTAGATCACGCCGGTTACTATATCACATCCCAAGGGAACATGAGAGCGCACCTGGTTGCCGTCCAAGTCAGTTACACTGCGCAGAACGCCCAACGCACTTGCGTGCAAAACGTCCACAGCCAGTATATTCTTTCTGGCGTTCACTCTTATGTCCGTGATCTCATTTGGCACGAGCGTTTCCAGAGACCTCGACACAGACTGTCTGTTAAGGCGTTTCATGCTGACGGTAGGAAGTGCAGGCAGAAACAGGATGGTAAAAGCGTTCGATTTTGGCGCTTCACTTACAGTTTGAATAGTTGAGGATGAGGATGTCCTCATGTTCCTTCTCTTCGCCTTGCGGCTCAGCACAGGTTGGAAACCGTCATCTGAGAAGTCCTCACTGCTGAGATAGTAAGCATGAGTATCTTCACTGTCGCTGTCGCTGGCTTGTCCCATCCGCTTCCTGGAGGCGGTCGCCGCTGACGCCGCTGGTGCCGGCAGGCGCCCGGGGTGGTCTACTTCCATCCCCTCCAAGGGAGCAGCGGAAACTGATCAACAGACTTAAATTACAACTGAAATACGCCGGAGTTAGCAGAAGCAGCACCTATTCAAAACACACTTCTTCGTCTTCCGTCATAACACACTTCTTCGTCTTCCGTTTGCATAATGCAAACGTTTCATAAATACTGATGCGCTGGCCTCATTGCTTGTGGATGTGAAATAAGCCTAATACGTAAATAAGTGTACTTTTATTTACCAAATCATAAATACTATAATGAGGAAGCAATTACACCAGATGACATTAACATATTTTATTAGTGAATGTTCATAAAAAGAACATTGCGCACTGCATACCTTGCTCAACGAAATTTTTGGAGGCCTGATAGCTGTAGGATAACTAAAAAATGTTATGTTTTTCAGCATTTCCACAAACGTAGGATCATCAATGCCGATCGGTATGTTGCAAGAAAGGTACCAAAATAACTTTACCAGCAAAGAAATGCATGATAGTGCTTAGAAGATGATGAAAACATTTGCTATTACCTAAAAAGCCATTTTCTGCATGCCTACCATAGAAGCTAACAATCCCATGAACGAGTGAAGGAATGGATGCGGTGAAAATGTATGTTGTAAGGAGAACTTTTTTATGAGTCAAGCAAATAGGGCTTGCACTGGAAAAGCACGTTACCTGAATAAAGTTAAAAGCACTTGTGCGTTGAGAAACTAAGGTTTAACCAGTATCTTATCTCGTAATGATATCGTGCTTTTGGGATATTCACCGACAATAATTATTTTTCATTGAAAATATATTACTTTTTCCACATTACAAATGTCTCACGCGAGTTCATCTTTCTGACGTTTCGCATAGGGCATCAGGTGAGGGAAATCCGGCGTCTGCAAGTAACAGCAGTAGTGGCAACGCAGAGGAGGGCCAGGTCGACCATGAAAGCTATGTCGCAGTTATCTTGGATGAACCACTAGAACGGCCGGCACCTTGGTCCGGTGTAACACCTGCAGAAACACCGAGAGAAAAGGGTCACGGCAATTTTTAACATAACATATCCGAAGCGAAGCTCGTTTCATTTTACTCTTTAGCTGTAATACAATATTCATGTACGAAACAGTAATTTACTTCGTAGGTCAGGCAGTGCAGAGGGCGAACAAAATACAAGGAAGCACGATGAGTGGTAAGTTGTTCCAACAGAAGAATGACAGCTTCTTTTTTATCTGGCATTCACACATGCTATATGTTACGATACTTCTCTTTCTTGGCGCTATGTCACTCAGTTTCCTTGTTTTTCACTGACAGGCCACGCAAGGTTCCAAGAATAGCGGCCAGGGGTGCAACGGGAGAACAAAAGCTCCGACAATGTAACGATCATGTGTCTAAAGTAGGCCTAGCAGCACAGAACGTTGGCCCAATGTTGGGGATAGATCGGCAGTTCATGGGCCGAGAATGGCCCATTATTGACAGCGTACCACCAATAATGGCTGAGCCATTCGAATAGAATGGCGATGTTGGACCATCATTGCCAACATACCATTGTCATGTTTAACAAATCACTATCAACGTGCTCTTTACCTGTGGAGTGGAAAAAGGCCAAAGTTGTTCCTGTGCATAAAGGAGGATGCGGAAATGATATATCTAACTTTAGACCTATATCCCTGACATGTACAATCTGTAAAATCTTGGAGCACATAATTCTTAAACAAATAACTGTTTTCCTAGAAGAAAAACGTATATTATCTCCCTATCAGCATGGCTTCCGCCGAGGTCTTTCAACCATAACTCAATTAGTGGAATTAACACATGAGGTATCCCAGAGTATTGACAACCAAAAACAAACTGATCTAATCTTCCTCGATTTTGCCAAAGCATTCGACAAGGTATCGCACAAGAAACTACTTCAAAAACTTGAGGCCACCTTAGGAAATTCTACTGTTCTTAACTGGATCAAAAATTATCTTACTGATCGTACACAGTATGTGGAATTTAACGATGAAACCTCTGCTACCACCTCCGTCACATCTGGAGTTCCGCAGGGCTGTGTGCTGGCGCCAATTTTGTTTCTTCTCTTTATTAATGATTTGCCTACAAATATTAAGGAAAAAATCAAATTATTCGCGGATGACTGCGTGCTATATCGAGAAATAAACTCCACGGAGGACCATGTAGCTTTAAATAGTGCTTTACAAGATGTTTCCTGCTGGTGCCGTAAATGGCAGATGTCACTTAATGCAAACAAGTGTACAATTTTATCAGTAAGTCGAAAAAAAACTAGGTCAAATTTTCTTTACACCATTAATGACATTCCCATAACTAGAGTAAGTCAGCATAAATATCTTGGAATTATTATAACTGAAGATCTAAGATGGGATGCACACATAAGTTACGTTACTTCAGCTGCACTACGCCGTTTGTTTACACTCAGATACCGGCTTCGCCAGGCCCCGCCTTCTCTAAAACTGCTTGCATACACTTCCCTTGTGCGATCATTACTGGAATACGGTAATAATATTTGGTCACCATTCACAAAACAGCAAATCACGAAACTGGAAGGAATACAAAGGAAAGCTTTGAGGTTCATCTACAACAAGTACAGACATACAGATTCTCCGACTGAACTAATGAAAAAAGCTGGATTACTTACTCTAATGAATAGAACAAGGTTAGCACGTGCAAAATTCATACATGAATTAATACATGGTCATTTAAACATTGAAGTATCCGCCTATCTTACGTTTGATCAAACTGGAAAAACACGCCAGAAACACCCAATGAGACTTAACGAATACTCCTTCAACACAAACTGCTTTAGGTACTCATTCTTTCCGTTAGCCACTAATGAATGGAATAAACTGGATCCGAGTATCTCCAGCACTACCGAATTAGCAAAATTTCTAACCCTTGTCGAAAATGAACTTTGTATTATGCAAACGGAATCACCTGGTTGATTTTAATATGGGTATTCGTGTGAACAATGTACGAGCGAAGTATCATGTCATCATTTTTTTTTCTTTAAGCAATTTTAGTACTGAATCCAGGTGAAGAGAAATCGCCCTGTTGATTCTTGAACATGTTTCTGTTTTTCAGTGTGTATAAATTTGCCCTTCCTTGAAATACTTTGCCATATTGTCGGGTAGTTTCTTATTGCTGTGATTTCTTGTTGTGTTTCTTGATGCATATGCCAATATGTCAACCAATGTGTCAACCAAGTCGCTGCATTTATTTTCTTCTGACAACTTCTCTTTACACTAATGTTTTATGCCTTCTTTGATCTGAAATTGTTAAATGATCCGATTCTGTTAGTTTCATTCTGTACTTTATCGCGATGTATGTCTTTATTGTGTACCTATTCGAATTTTTATGTTCACGCCCTTCCTGCTAAAATCCCTGATGGGATTGGCAGTATGTCGAAATAAATAAATAAATACCGCCAATAATGGCTGTACCAGCCTAATAGAACGGCAATGTTAGACCAGCATTGACAACATTCCGCCAATAATGGCTGTGCCAGCCGAATAGAACAGTGATGTTGGGCCAGTATTCAGAACTTCCCGCCATTATTGGCTGTGCCAGCGTATTAAAACGGCCACATTGGACCGAGTTGTACAACCAGCAGCCAATATGGGCGGAGCCATGCAATTAGGCTGGCATTATTGGCCCGTCGTTCGAACATCATTGCCGGCGTCCGCTAAAGAGTCAACTTCATTGGCATAACATTGGACCGGTATGAGTTGATTTCTGCGTCGGCTGCTTTTGGCGCTGTTCTGGTCCCACTCACGTGTCAATTTTTCAAGTTCGAGAGAGTAATATGCCGGGCGCATCAGTAATATATTTTTGTCAATAAATCATGCACAGCTAGTTGATATGCATGATTGTTGATTTAAGTTGCGCAAGGCAGACTATTTTACTGATAAACATTTATCGAGTTTGTCGACTGTCAGACGTCCGGTGCGGTGCTTTCTCAGATGAAAATCATGCAGATCTATCTGTGCGCTGAAGCAACCACAGATACCACTGCTGTACGTGACCCACTTCGACGTGACCTGGCGCGCGCATGCGCCGGCGTTCGTTTCGTCGCATCACGCCGGCGATGCCACGCCAAGCGCTTTCGATTTCGTGGATATCGGACGCAAATCGTATCGTATCGTGTGTCCTGCTATGCTATCGCCACGACCGATTTAGTTTTTTCGCGTTCACAGCGCTGTACCAGTTAACGGCACACAAGTACTTGACGTGTGGGAACTGGAGATATCAGTTGCGTTACGGTGAATGAATCGTACAACAAACGCATTTGCCGTAATCTGACACACGCACCGACGCTCGCATTATGTATCACAATGACCACATGAATTACCTACAACATCGCAGCGAGTGGTTGGTAAAGTGTGGTGGAGTGCGTGGGCATCGGGCACCTTGTCTCCGTGGGTCGTCGCGAGTTACAATGTTGTTGTGGAACGTTTTTTGGTAATTATTTTAATATATAAGTATATATATATATATATATATATATATATATATATATATATATATATATATATATATATATATATATATATATATATATATATATATATATATATATATATATATTGTGGGCATTTGTTACTTACATCGTCCTCATCCCTGCATGATCACCATCACCATATCCGCTTGTCTATTTGTCCTCATTGCCACTCTGGGGGTCATCATCATCGTCATCGTCTGTGTACTGGCTCTGCCAGTTCGCTTTGCGAGGTCTTTCCTCAATTAAACGCTGTCGCAACCAAGACTACCAAGACTTCATACGTGGTGGAGGTGGATTTTCGGTCCTCTTACCTCCCGCAGCCCGCTCTACCCGCTGGAGCTTCGTTCAGGCCACCGATTGCGCCCGCTGTCAGGCAGCATGTCCCAGACTGAGCCTACCGGAGCTGATGTCATCAACCACGCACCGACGCAAGCTGCCCCTCCTATTTACATACACGGACATCAGCGAGAGCCCCCGCTCTTCGCTGGTCTTCGTGGAGAAGACGTAGAAGACTGGCTCGACGACTACGACCGCGTAAGTGTCACTAATCGGTGAGACGAGGCCGCCAAACTGCGTTACGTCTTTTTTTATCTGACCGGATTCGCAAAGACATGGTATTTTAACCACGTCATTGACCTACCCGACTGGGCTACTTTCCAGCAGCAGCTGCGACGCGTTTTTGGGACCCTGGACATTCGATCCGCCGTCGCGAAGAGGACACTTGATACTCGCCGACAACATCCCGGTGAATCGTACACTTCATACATCGAGGATGTCCTCGCACTGTGCCGGCGTGTCAATCAATCCATGCCGGAATCGGACAAAGTGCGCCACATATTGAAAGGCATTGGGCCTGTTGCCTTTAATGCGCTTGCTGTGCAAAACCCAGCTACCATCGCTGATGTCGTGACGACATGCCAGCGCTTTGATGCGCTGGACTCTGTTCGCCTCCAACCGGATATTGACGACCACCACTCTACGTCTCATGGCCACCTGCGTGACCTCATTCGGGACATTATACGTGAAGAATTGCGGTCTATGGGCTTCACACCTCCTACACCGCGTCCTACACAGTCTTCGGGAGTGCCCTTGCGTAACATCGTCAGGGAGGAACCTACATCGCTGACCGGCGTTGCGCCCGTACAGCCACCTGCTTCACGCCCCATACCCACGGACCCTGAAGTTGCTGCCGTGCCTCCCAGCGACGCCCACGCGACATTGCTGCGTCCATCCTACGCATCAGTTGCTGCCGCTCCCCCGGTAAACTGCCATTCCGTGCTCCCTGACCCTCCGGCCCACCTGACCGCACTATCTTCAGGTGCCCCGAATGCCTTCTATTCCCCACAGTGGCGCTCGTCTCGGTCTGTGTGCTACTACTGTGGCTATCGCGGCCACATATCTCGTTTCTGCCGAAAGCGCCAGCAATATGAGCGTCGGAACGACGTGCGCGAACGGGATTCGTACACTGGGGCGTCTCATCAAGGTCGGCGTAATTCTTCTCCCCCGCACCGGTATCCATCTCCTCCGGCATCGACTGCACCACGAAACAGCCGAAACACGAGTCACCACTCGCCTTCGCCCTTCCGCCGTTCTACATCTCCACTTCGGCCCGCCTCATTCTCATCTGATATTCATTCGGGAAACTGATGCGGTTTGTGGAGGGAAAACTGCATTCGGAATTAGAACTGAAATTCCTCCATCAGGCCCGTGTAACACGCTTTCTGTGGAAGTGGAAGGAGTGCGAGTCGATGCTTTGGTGGACACATGTGTGACATTGTCTGTGATGCGCGCTGATTTGTGTGAACATTCAAGGAAAGTAAGGATGCCTTACGATGGCCCCACGTTAGTTGCTGCCCAGGGGAACGTCATTCGCCCTTCCGCGTTTTGTACTGTGCGTGTTTTCATTGACGGCATTCACCATCATGTCCAGTTTGTTGTCCTGTCCCGCTGCTCTCATCAACTCATTTTAGGGTGGGATTTTCTATGATCTGCTTCCGTGGCGATTTGTTGTCGTTCACCTCGCTACGCGTCGTTCACCTCGCTGACACCGACTACATGCTTGACGACGACAATCACAAGCCACTTCGTCTGGTCGCTGCGAAAGACATCGAACTGCCTCCACTACAAGAGCAAATTGTCAGCATTACGCCCAATGACATCTATCACGGTGATGTATTGGTCTCACCGTCACCACTTTGCGTTCGTAAAGGTATAGTTCTTCCGTCCGGTGTTGTTCGTTTTTGCAATGGCTCTGCACTTGTCACCGCTGTCAACTCTACACCGGAGAAGATCTTACTGCCACAGGGCACTACTGTGGCCCGTGTTGTCGACTTCCAGCTTGTATTTGTCACGCCACTTCGGGCCATCGCATCCAAAGAACCTTCCCTCGGTGAGCATGTTTTTTCCTCCGCCCTTACCACCGCTATCAGCAGCGAATTGACATATTCACAGAGGCAGCAGTTGCTCGTATTGTTACAGAAACATGCAAATTCTTTCGATTGGCTTGTCTAAGCTGGGCCGCACTAATACTACAGCACATCAAATTAAACTGTTGGGACATCTATCGTACACGGCCGACCCTACCGCGTGTCTCTAACTGAAAGAAAAATTACAGAAGAAAACGTTGCGGACATGCTTAAACGGGAAATCATCCGCCCCTCATCTAGCCCTTGGTCGTCTGCTATTGTTTTGGTCCGCAAAAAGGATGGCTCTGTGCGTTCTTGCGTGGACTACCGGGCGCTCAATAAGATCACATGCAAGGACGTGTACCCTATGCCACGCATTGACGACGCCCTTGATTCCCTACAAGGCGCGGAATTTTTTTCAAGCATTGACTTGCGTTCTGGGTACTGGCAGATCCTCATGCATGAAGACGATAAGGAGAAAACGGCGTTTGCAACCCCCGACGGGCTATATGAATTCAACGTGATGCCTTTCGGGCTCTGCAACGCACCCACGACTTTCGAGCGCATGATAGATACCGTGCTGCGCGGCCTGAAATGGAAAAGTTGCCTTTGCTACCTGGACGACATTATTATCTTTTCGTCAACGTTTCCTGAGCATCTAGAACGACTGGATCAAGTTCTGACATGCCTTGCCGGCGCCAGGCTTCAAATAAACACTAAGAAATGCTCTTTCGCTAGCAAATCTATCAAGGTCTTAGGACATGTTGTTAGCAAAGATGGCATCCGGCCCGACCCTGACAAGATTTCTGCAATTCTTCACTTTCCGCGTACCGAAAAACCAAAGAAGCTTCGCAGTTTCCTTGGCCTCGCCTCCTTTTTTCGCCGGTTTATCCATAACTTCGCTTCTATTGCTGCTCCATTACACCAACTACTCGCTTCGAACGTCCCCTTTCTGCGGTCTCAAGAATGTCAAACGGCATTCGAGCTGTTGAAGCGGGCACTCACGTCTGAACCTCTGCTCTGCCACTTTGACGAAGCCGCACCGACTATCCTTAATACCGATGCTAGCGGCCTTGGTATAGGAGCCGTTCTTCTACAACGTGACAAGTCTTCCCTGGAAAAAGTTGTTGCATATACCAGTCACGTACTCACCCCTGCTGAAAAAAACTACACTATAACTGAACAAGAGTGTTTGGCTGTGGTTTGGTCGGTCCAGAAGTTCCGTCCCTATCTCCACGGCCGTCGCTTCACAATCGTTACGGACCACCATGCCTTATGCTGGCTTTCTACACTGAAGAGCTTGTCCGGACGCTTGGGTCAGTGGATATTACGCTTGCAGGAGTACGACTTTGACATAACCTACAAGTCAGGCAGAAAACATCAAGTCGCCGACGCTTTATCTCGTTGCCCGCTTCCAACTACCCATATCAGCGTTGGTGAAAACTCAACCTACACATCTACCAAAGTTCATACGCTCGCATCAATAACGCAACCCTTTTCGGACGACGAGCCAACATTTGTCTCCCGCCAGCGGTCCGATTCATACTGCAGACGCATGATGGACCACCTTTCGGGAGTTTCTCATCCACCAAACGCGCGACTCCGTCAACTCCTGCACCTTAAGCTGGACAATGGGGTTCTCTACCACCACGTCTACCACCCTGACGGTCAGCGCTGGGTTCCTGTACTGCCACGCTCTCTTCGACTTCAGGTGCTCGAAGCCTTCTACGACGACTTGACTGCTGGTCATCTTGGTTTTAAAAAAACTCTTGACCGCATTCGATGTCGTTATTACTGCCCTGGCCTTTCTTCTAGTGTAGCTCGGTGCGTCGGTTCCTGCTACCCATGCCAGCGTCATAAACTCCCCACGTCTGCACCTGCTGGACCTCTACAGCCACTTACGTGCCCTTCAGTGCCTTTCGAGGTTGTAAGTGTTGACCTTTACGGGCCTCTCCCCGTCACATCTGCTGGCAAACGATGGATAGTGACCGCCGTTGACCACCTGACACGCTACGCTGAGACTTCCTCTGTTAATTATTACAGGCTCAGCTGTGGAAGTTGCAGACTTTATTCTTCACTCTATAATCCTGCGTCATGGGGCTCCTCGTGTACTGCTTAGTGATCGCGGCAAAGTGTTCTTGTCAAAAATGGTAAATGAAGTACTGCGCGCTTCTGGAACTACTCACAAGACAGCTTCAAGCTACCACCCTCAGACAAATGGTCTCACAGGAAGATTTCACCGAACCTTTGCAAACATGATAGCCGTTTACGTCCAACCCGACCACAAAAACTGCGATACTCTTTTACCATTCCTGACATTCACTTACAACACCGCCGTTCAGCGAAAAACTTGCTACTCACCGTTTTACCTCGTGTACGGACGCACCCCGACTACCTTTTTCGACGTCTCCTTCTTTAGCAGCCATGGGAATTCATGTCAGTCTTCTAGCGAAGAATACATTTCCCGCCTGGCCCAGTCTCGCCTATCACCCAGACAACACAAACACAACCTCAGGACGTCCTCAGTATGCCTCCGTGAGGACAATATAACGCCCTCAGAATGTCCTCTTAAGGTACTAGAAAGGCGCTAATCCCGTCTCCTTGTCCATACACACAACAACCTCAGCACATCCTCAAAACAACAATTCAGGACTTTTTCAGTATCTTTTCAGAACAACGATAGCGTGGCCGGTCCGGTTCTGTGGGCAGTGATACTACTTAGGATTTACTTCTTTCCATGATATTTCCATACATCAAAAGAAAAACACTTGCGAGGTCTCGAGTATACATACTGTATCAATCTACAGAGAGGTGACAGTGCTGGACTATTACAAAAAAACAAAGCTTGTTGCCTGAAATTTATTTATTTAACAATAGTCACAACTGACAGCTTTGTCAGGCATTCGAGTCCGCGTTTAGTCTGAAAAAATAAAAGCAGTATCAAGGCAGTCAACACAGCTCAATCAACTACGTTTGTAATCTTCCTCGAAAGTTTGACACAGTGTCCTCATCACCACGTGTATCGCACCCAATGCACTCACCAGTGTTTGAGGCTCCGCTCTGACAGCCTATCAGTACCCTCGACACGGGCGTTGACTTGACTTTCCCGGGGTCGGGCCATGTGTCAGAAGCAAAAGTCGATCCTTTCACATTAAGACCAGGCTGCTTCGAAGCCCAATTGATCGCGATTGGCTGTTGTTTCAGGCTGCTTCGAACCACACCTCGCCACGGTCGGCTGGTGACAATGCATCCATGATCACTCTGAACGCTGAGCAGCCCAGTGCACCCATCAACACGGCAATTTACCTACCGTCATCACCTACGACTTACACTCTCACACATATCTCACTTTTAACCATGCACACAAACAACAAAGGACACGAACCTTCACTAGTTCACTCCACTTTTCCTGACAGGACCGTCACTGCCATTTTGACAGTCAGTTGACTTGAAATGGCCACAGAACACATTTGAGGTCCTTCGATTCACCTGCACCACTTGGAACCGGTTCATGGTGGTGCCCGATAGGTGCACGATGGGTGCGTGGCTAGTTCAGAAGAGTAGCAGCGGTGTCGACGCAGCCGGATAGCAGCGCCACGCAGAATCGAATGCCGAAGTGCAGTGGTTGTGCCATGTCTTCTGCTGAGTTCCAAACAAGGGCGCGGGTGCGTGTGTGTCGTGTGTGCGTCCCTGTGTGTTGTTTTCGTTCGTGAATTAACATTCTCACACCTGTAGCTTTTCTGTACGAAGATGAACTCTGGCCTGCTTTCAACTGTCGTACATGTCGCCATGGAGCTGATGGATTCTGACAGCGACGAAGAGTACGATGACTTAGTCGCAGCAATAGCAATGAAATCGGCGAGATTGGACCGGAATCGCATGCCAAGGTATTGTGAGGACGTTGTTGACCGGTATTTTGGTTTCGAGTATAAACGGGTGTTTCGGCTGTCACAGGAAACGTTCGGGGATCTCGTTGCCCGCTACCAGACGTCCTCGTTCTTCCCAGATTCTCCTGGTGGTCGCCCACGGATTAGTGCAAACAAGACTTGCTTGGTAGTGCTGAGCTACCTCGGTAGCCAGTCGAGCATGTACTCCCTTGCCGACAGATTTGATATATCTGAGTCGTCAGTGCGCACGTGCATTGAGCGCGTATTGAATTTTTTACTCAGTATAAGTGAAGAAGTCATTTCTTGGCCAGACAGTCATGAGCAAGAACAGATCAAGACTGGCTTTTTGCTAAGGAGCGAAGGTAAAGGTCCGCGCAACACCATAGGCTGTGTGGACGGTTGCCACATAGAGAGAAGCCGGAGGAGTCGCCGCATTCGTACTTTAACCGCAAGAAATTTCCACCTGTGGTGCTCCAGGGAATATGCAATGACAGGAACAAGTTCATTGACGTTTTAATAGGATTTCCTGGATCTGCACACGATGCCAGGGTGCTTTGTGAAGGCCCTTTCTTCGAGGTAGCTCAGACGAAGTGGGCAGACAGTTACCTGCTTGGAGACTCTGCATACCCCTTGCTTCCGTGGTTGTTGACACCATACCGGGATAATGAACAGACCTTTCCAGCATAGAAAAAGCGCTATAACAAGTGCCACTCGCAGCAGAGATCTGCCATTGAGAATGCCTTCGGTCATCTGAAACAAAGGTTTCGAAGGCTTTACTTTGTTGACGCTGCTACAATCAAACAGTGCTGCCTTATAGTAATGGCTGCTTGTGTGTTGCACAACATATGCAACAAAGAAAGAGATTTCCTCATTGAGCTCCAAGAAGCTGCAGATTGAAGAAGTTCAAAATGATGATGAGAATGATGTCACAGACCAAAGTTTGGTTGCATACAGTGAATGTCTGAGAAAGGCTATTGCTCAAAAGCACTGTTAGTGCTTCAATGAGTATTTTATGAACGATAGTGTGAAGTGAGAATGTGGTGAAGAATTTGTGGTATTAAAGAGTTGACTATTTAGTTGTCTAAGAAAAACAATTTTGATTCATCTCCATTTATTCGCAATTTTTTCTGCATTGGCTTTCGACAGCAGTCGCTAGGCGTTCAAGAAGGCTCATCTTTGCCTTCGACCGCTTCTCCCTCTCTTTCCGGCTTTCTCTAAATTCTTGAAGGAGACATTGAATTGGCGTGCAATCCACCCTTTTCCTTTTTTTATGGGGTTGGCTTGACGCTTCTTCAGCTGCAGCTGGGTCTTCGTGTTCCGCAGGTTCTTCTGAGCCAGAATATGCAGCAGCCGCACCTTCTGGTCTGGCAGGTTCTGCATCCTGAGACGCACTTACTGGTGGATGATCATTAGGCCTGCTTGCATCGTGGCTGTCCCTGAAATGAATGTAACCTCACAAACATGAAATATTTACATTTCATGTACAATAACTTTACCTGTTCTTTTCAATCACCCTTCCTGGGGTAATCAATACTGTCGGGGTGATGTGATGTTCTTTTTCTAGAACATCACTCAGTTCTCTAAAAATAAAAAAAAATATTGGTAGTAGGGTGATGAATAGCTGAATATAACCTGTACTCACTCTTCAAATTCGCAAGACACCCTTCCACTTCCTGAGGAGTTATTTTTTTGATTTGGTGCGTTTGTAAGCCCGCTCGAGACTTTTCCATTTGTTCTGTACTTGCAGTGGGCTACACGGAGATTCAAACTCTCTAGAAATCATTTCGGCAAGTGTTTGCCACAAAGCCTTTTTCGTGCTGAAAGAAATACATGCAAAAATACAATGATCACAAACAGAAAGACTTGGCATGTGTGAGAAACAACATGTATAGGTTAGACATGTGGTGCATTTCACAATTACTCCAAATAACACTTACCGAAAGCCACCCTTTTTGCCGACAAGATCTTTAAGCTCCTTATATTTGTTAATTAAAGATCTTGTTTTTTGCCCGCTCCACAGCTCAGGCTCTGGAGGATGTTCACTAGCTTGGCTGGGTGCCACAAGTGGAACGTCCGACAAACGTTTACTAGCAAAGTCATAGTCATCATCAAAGCTTTGTTGCTGTGGCCCATTGTTCTCAAAAACCAATGTGATTACTGTTCCATCTATAAAGAAAATGTAGCAAGAGTCATGCTTCAGGAAGGCTTTGTAGCAGATTAAAAAGTTGCATGATGCCATTTCATTTGACAAAATCGTACATGTTGTAGGAAATAATGAAACCACAGATGTGCATGAAAGACAAAATATTAAAAGAATGTTATATTTTGCACCTTTAAATACTTGCATTACTGCGTACTAAATTTGGGGTAAGTGAACTGCTTGGGTCTTGCGAGCATTATTTTGTTGGGAAAAAAAAGTGGTCATGAAGTATCCTTGTTTTTTTTTTTACACACTGAACCGCCATTTAATATACACAACATTGTGAAGATGGCGAATATATTGAGATAAAAATACTGAGGACCTAACAAAGAGCCACAACGCGAAGAATGGAACGATTTGAAAGGCTCCGCAAAAGACGACGGAAGGCAACGTCAAAACTGTTGACCACGTACACGTGCTTGCGAGATATTTCAGGGTTAACTTGCTTACCCTGAAATCTCTTTAACGTGGCCATTAAAACTTCTCAACATGCCCGTAGTAACATTATGCACAGGCAATAAAACGAACACAACACGTCGCAGTTCACGTTTTTAAAGCCTTGTTAAACGGCCTTGTGTTAACAAATGCTGTCCACACGAGTGCCTGCAAAGCGATTGTGGTGCCAAAATATGCGAGATGCACATTACACGCCCGTCCGAGTACCAAGCAGCGCACTGGCATCCAGCCTAATTTGGTGTCAAAACATTCACCTACTTATTGAACTCTATTATCACAGGCGCTATGCATAATAATCAGCAGACAAAACAGGTGTATGCCTACCTGGTGCACTGTAGGCAAAACCGTCGCCCTGTGGAATTCGGCTTCCGTCTTCGCTAAGGATAGGTGTCAGGAGCGTTTCCACGCCGTCTACGTTTGTTCTCACCGCCATCGTCGATGCCAGAGCAGCAGCAGCAGCAGCAGCAGCAGCAGCAGCAGCAGCAGCAGCAGCAGCAGCAGCAGCAGCAGCAAGCAGCAGCAGCAGCAGCAGCAGCAGCAGCAGCAGCAGCAGCAGCAGCAGCAGCAGCAGCTGGAATAAGCTGATGTGTAAGGCAAAAGAGGCTGTTGTGACCTGGGCCTGTACTGCCAACACACATGCATTGGTAAGGAGTGAGACAGCTGCTCACATTGCACATTTTTAATACATATCCGTTTTTCTTTGCGCCAAACTGCTCTAAAAGCTTAGTAATCAAGAAAATTGCACCGAACTGCTCCGAAACAGCCTCGAAAGCTAGAATTTTGATGCCGAACTCAGCTTCAGTAGGGAAAAAATGGCTAGTTTGACTAATAAGACGCACCGAATTGTGTTTTTTTTTTCACTTTCCATCTTTCTAGTGACAAAGGCTCCCATGGTGCCGCCATAATCTTTAAACTTTAGAAAATATGCATGACCCCACAAAAATGTGCTGTCGTACATCGAGCGTGCTGCTTCCACTAGCAAGGCTGTGTGTTCTAGCGCCACTGTTGGCTAGCGAAAACCACCGAGTTGGGTGGCAAGCATAGCGGGGTTGACTCTCCGGTTCTCTGTCGTGCATTGCGGGGTCCTCCAGGCAATGTGGCTTTCATGTTGATGCTGCTGCATGCCGTCACCTACGAGTACGTGTTTGCTGTGAGCGAGTAGCTGTAAACGGGGAGTTATTTTTTCTCTGCATCCAACACGTCTCCCGGATGCTCTGGCACGTGCACAAGGGTTCTCAAAATGGGTTCCGTGAGCGGCAGAATGTGTGCAACCTATTCTCAGTTGACACTCATTAGCTACTAATTTATTTAGACAGGCGAGTTCTCATTGCGTTTTGCATTTAAGAAAAGCCATCGCAAATGAAATCAGCACGTCAGTGTCTGCAGGTAGACAAAAACACTTGGTTACATGCGAAGCCGCGGTGACAAAACGAGTGTTCAAATCATTGTAAACGATATTAACGGGCACCTTGGTGCTTTATTCGTGACTCGTTATGCATGGGCAATCACTTGGCACAGTTTTCATTAATGGCGATTCAGGACTGCTTCGTTTTGTAATCGAAACTCGCAACAAGTGCTTAAAGAGCTGTCGCTGCATGCGTGCCGGCCCTGGGCTACGCAAGCATTTGGCTTATCTCAATCAGTGTTTCAGTTGGCGACAGTGTGACTTCGTTTTCTTTCTTTTCTTCTTTTTTTGCAATAAAACCTACCTCTCTATGATCAGCTATTTGTTTGCATGGACAGGGATTTTTCACCTGTAGTGCGCGAGCACTTTACGCGAGTCAAGGAGCGGCGCAGGCAGCAATCGCAAGTCGATGTCTTATTGGAGGTTCATCATCGACAGGGATGACCTATAGATATTGAAAAAATATAAAACTGGTCAACTTGTGCTCTAATAATAGTGCATGGTTGCTCATGTGGAGAGGCGTTATCAGTATCACTCGCATATCACTTAGTGCCATGTGCACATGCTTTACGAGATAGTCTATGCGGCGAGATTTCTTGGCTCTCGCGGTGCACTCTTGGAGGTGGTCCTGCATGAGGTGGCCGCCAACGGCAGTGCAGCATGATTTTGTTTGTTAAAAGCTCTTGACGTTATTATGTCAGGCTTTTTTAAGCGAATGACCACTGTTACATCACTAAGATTCTTGTGCAATCACAATTTTTAATATTCTTTTTGAGTGTGATGTGTGTTTTCTTTTTAATGTTTCTGCAGAACCTAGCTTTCAACAAAACCTTTTTTAGATTTTTCATGTGTTACGAGGGTTAGATAGGTCACGTGTGTGTTATGTAAAAAATTAGTGCAGTTCATACCTAGCGATAATCTATTCAAAAACTTCCTTCAAAATCTGTTTCAGTGGAATGTGTGTTATGAGCCAATTAAAATATGCACTGGTGCCCCCACATTGCTGAACATAGGTATTTTTAAGCTCCCAGGACAACTTAATAAAGGCTGCTAGCTGCTCCAAAATTGAAATTTCGCTGCTCCAAAAACTGCTCCCAATTTAGTTTCGGCCGTCTAACCCCAGTTTGAGTAAGGCGTTAGCCTTAGCTCTAAAAACTGAAGGTTTAATTGCTGCAGCAATTCTGTCATAAAGTGAAGTACGCTGTAAAGGAAAACTACCGATCGGCGAAGAAACCAGACCGAACGCCGTTTCTCGTTTTCAACTTCTTCTTCTTCTTATTTTGCAGTACTAGCCTGCACGCGTTTATTCCTTTTCCTTGCCAATATACTCCCGCCCCCCAGTAACGTCGCTCTATTCTAGTCTGTATAATCTCTGCACTGGCCCTGCCGCGGTGGTTTAGTGGCTAAGGTACACTGCTGCTGACCCGCAGGTCGCGGGTTCAATTCCCGGCTGCGGCGGCTGCATTTCCGATGGAGGCGGAAATGTCGTAGGCCCGTGTGCTCAGATTTGGGTGCACGTTAAAGAACCCCAGGTGGTCAAAATTTCCGGAGCCCTCCACTACGGCATCTCTCATAATCATATGGTGGTTTTGGGACGTTAAACCCCACAAATCAATCAATCAACAATCTCTGCAATGGTTTTCTGAAAACTTCCCGTCTTGAGCTTTCACTCAACTAGGATAGACTGTTTGGGGAGAGTGTGTGCAAGCTACAGTTGTTCGACGTCCTTGGCGAATACTTCCAGCTGAACATATCGAACCCAAGACATTTCAGACTTGCTTAGCTCCCGTGCCAAAGTTGTTTCGCTGAGCAAAGTTTGAAGTCCACGGCATCGATTCACAAAGCGAAAGACCCAGGCGATGACGCGCAGGAGCTTCTGCAGGTCTTTATGCTTCCTTATATTGATCACCGGGTGCAAGTTTCTGGACGACACTTGAAGAAATACATGTTGCGTCTCAATCTCTGCCTCTTCGTTTATCGGTTAGTACTGGTTAGGTTCTGGAGGCCAGCCTGCATTTTGCTGGGACAATCATTCAGGTCCATACCACCAATAGCGACATGCACGTAGAGTCCTTATCGGTATACCTCTAGTCGGTACATCCACCGGGTTGTCTTCGCCAGGGCAGTAGCGCCATAACGCTGTTTCTGTAACTTGCGTTATTTCAGTCACTCTGTGCTTTACAAACTGACTCCACTTGCTATGGTTTCCGGGAATCCAGCTCAGTGTGGTCACGGAGTCAGTCCACATGAAGCAATGGAAATGCTTGAAATCCCACGAGAAGCAAATGTATTTTAGCAATCTGGCTCCCACTACCGTGGCCATAAGCTCGAGCTTTGAAAGCGTTAATGTCTTAATAGGTGCCACTCTTGACTTCGCAACTATCAGAGAGGTAGCGGAGTTTCCACCTTCATCAAATGCTCTCAAATAGGCACATGCTCCATAAGCCTTCAGGCTGGCGTCGACGAATATATGCAGTTCAGCCTCTTTAAGTGCTCCATGTAATCCGTCTCTCACGCAACGCGGAATCTTTATGTGGCCGAGCTGTATTACGTCTGCACACCAGGCTGCCCACTGCGTCTTGATCTCCGCAGGCAGTTCTTTATCCCAGGAATGGCCTAAAACCTAAAGGCGTTGAAACAAAGGCTTCGCAGTGGTGGTGAATGGCGATAGAATGCCAAGTGGGTCATAAATTGGAGAAGCAACCTTCAGTAGGGTATGTTTCGTGTCGAGCTGGCCAGCCACTAAATACTGGGCCACCGACTTGGAAAAAAATTTGAAGTAATCAATTTCTATATCCCATTGCATTCCCAAGACTGCGGCTGCTTCTCCGGATGCTCCTTTTACTTGCTCCTCCTGGTTGTCAAAAATGTTCTGCAGCTGATGGTCATTGGTCTTCCACTTTCTGAGCTTCATGCCAGCATCTTTCATAATTTCTTTCGACTGCTCATAGATGCGCCGACCTTCGTGGAATGTCTCCGCACCCACCAATAAATCGTCGACATAAAATGCCTTCTGTAATGTAATAGCGAGCTCGTTATCTTTACATGCGTTATCTGAATGGCAGTGAATAGTTGCCATGAGCAAGAAAGGGCTTGACGTTGATCCAAACAGTACCCGTGTCATGCGCCATTCGACGAGCTTACAGTGTTGGCTTACGGAAATACAGTCAAACCAGAAAAACCGGAATGCGTCTCGGTCAGTCTCATGTATCTTAATTTGTAAGACTGCCTTTTCGATGTAGGAATTGATGGCGACAGGGTACCATCGAAAGCGAAGAAGGACTTGCAGCTATTCTGGATTGAGGTTCACTCCTTTATCCAAGCAGTCGTTAAGGGATGGTACACCTTTGGTGTGTGACGATGCGTCGAACACTACAGGCAGTTTGGTAGTTAACGATTCCTCTCTTATTACTTCCCGATGTGGCATATAATATATGATGTGATCTCGATCCCGAGGAGTATCCTTAGGCACCACTTCCGCGTGACCTAACTCCAGATATTGCCGGGTTACTCTGTCATATCGCTGCAACATTCCTTCCATCGTTGATAGCCTCCGTGTTAATCTTTGTAGACGTGATAGCGGAATTTCCCGGTTGTTCCCTAGAAGCGGTTTCTTATCTTTCTTCCAAGGCAACGCCACAGTGTATCTGTCGCTTTTCTTGCTAATGGTTTCATGTAATCGTGCCACGGGCTCATGGGAGGAAGGTTCTGTTGAATCTGCGATGCCCATTGCTTCTGGTTACCAGAAAGATTGCAAGGTCTGCGAGGTTGATTCGTCATCACCAATTGCTTGCACTTTCAGAATGCAGACCATTAGGCTAGAGCTGCAGTCAAGAAAGGCTTTTTGGTGACTGGGTCCTTGTAGCGTCCATCCAAAAGCTGTATCCATTGCTACCAGTCCTGGAACTTCTGCACTTTTGACGATACGTCCCGACATGATTTGCCAGAGCTGGTCTGCGGCGATCAACAAGCTGAGGCTATTCTCCGTTTCCACATCGAACTTCTTTTCGTCCGCAATGACCTTGCCTTCAAGACGCAGGTTCTGAACGAAATGGCTGTCAGCTTTCAAGGAAGCAATATCGTGGCAGATAACTGGAACAACGATTGCACGCAACATGCAGGTGTCAGAACCGTGTTGGCTACGCAGAGGAACTTTTACCACTTGCCGTCTTTCCACAGTACTTGGTGATCAACAGCCAAACGTATTCAGCGCAATTTGTGTTTCTCCCAGCAGCTGTAGGCGTAATGTATTGGCGAGATCTTCCGTGACGAAGGATCGCTGGCTCCCTCCGTCGAGAATCCATCGGACATACCTTGTGTGGTCGTTTTTGATGACAAAAGTTTGTAGATATATTTCACTGTGATTTGTTGTGCCCCCGCTCAGTGAATCCTTCTCACACAGCATAACTGATTGTGACGACACCATTCCTACTGTGCTGCCGGAGAAGTCAACTGGACGAGAAGGTGTCGCTGTTTGGTTCGATGTATAGTGCAGGTCGCACATACTTGATGCGTGCCTCCCATGGCAACTCGAGCAGGTGAGTTTGACGCGGCACGAACTTGCTTGATGTCCTCGGGACGTGAATCGATAGCAGCGGTTGTCTTTTGCAAGCATTCCTTTCTTTGAATCGATGACAAGGTTCGCGTCACAAGCGCGGGTTCCATGTTTCTTCGACTTGCAGAAAAAACACTCAACCCAGCTGCTCGATGTGCTGTGTAGTACGGAAGCCGTGCTGGTGCTCCCACTTCGAGTCCTCTGTGCACGGTCATCCAGCAGTCAGTCATTAGAGGGCTTACACTGCTCCCGACTTTCTAGTTCTATTTGTGTATAGGTGAGCAGCTCCTTTAACTCCGCATCAGAGGTAGCAGCTGCCACACTTGGCTCAAGGACATTGGCAGCAGCCCCGTTTTCTCTTAGTGCCTGACTGCGCTTTGCACGTGTGTAGGCCAAAACGATGTCGTACGGTAGGGCTTCCTGTAAAATGTCAATCAGCATAGCGGAAAAGCTAAGCGTAGGAACATTTAGTGCAGTTAGACAACGAATATTCAGCTGCACAGCATCGTAAAGTCGCCTAAAGCCGCGCACGTCGCTTCCAGACTTGATGTGAGGTAGATTGCAAAGCGCTGATATGTGGTGTTGCTCGATCCGTTTTCGATCTCTGAAGCGTTCCTTCAATAACTCGATGGCGTCTGCATAACAGGCTTCGGAAGTCGGAAAACTGCATATCGCAGCTGCCGCTTCACCCGCAAGATAATGACGTAGATAGAAGAACTTCGTCGTTGTTGACAAAGCATTGTTCAGGTGGACAGTTTGCTCAAACTGCTCCCAGAAAGCCGACCATTCATGTATATCACCTCTAAATGTTGGCATGCCAAGGTTCGGCAGCCTTGGGCCAATTGGGGTCGGCACGTTAAAAGGTGATGTGTTTGCGTTCTGAGGAGCAGCCTCTGCTGTACTGTCTCCATGTCGCAAACCGTCTATCTTGCAGCGAATCTCAGCGAGCATGCTTATGGCTTTGTCGTTATACTCGACTGCCGCAACATACTCAGCTTCGAGCTTCTCGTCCGCTACGTGCTCGTCGAGCGCATCATTGATCTTCGAGAGCTCGTTGTTGCTCACTGGCAAACGGTCATAAATATCTGTGAGTTTGGGCTTGTCCGCGGTAGGGTCACTTTGCAGTGACCTTGCTTCTTGCAGGAGCTTGGTGTTCTGGGCTCGTCGAGCGGAGCGCTTGGTCTTGAGGCGATCCATCGGATCCGGTGTTGGAGTCTAGTCCGGTCTACGCCGATCAGGAACGATTCATTGCAGTCCTCGCTGCCCGCAAAACGAGGCGGTCGAGTAGAAGGTCCCCTCGAGTCGTGCGATGAAGAAGACGTGTCCGCACGAGGGTTTTCGGCACCACGATGTAAAGGAAAACTACCAATCGGCGAAGAAACCAGACCTAATGCCGTTTCTCGTTTTCAACTTCTTTTTCTTCTTTTGCCGTACTAGCCTGCACACGTTTATTCCTTTTCTTTTCCAACATACGCTTTCATTTTCTTTAAAGAGACACTAAAGAGCAAAACAATTTTTCGCATATTAGTAACTGTAGTTTCACTATCCCAAAAACACCTCTCTTGCGCGACATGTTGCTCAGCGACGGAGAAAACATGCAAGAAAATTTGGGTGGAGATTTCACTGAGATTGCCGTGCCAAACACAGTGACGTACGAAATATTGAAGGTGTCTACTGGGGGAGTCCCACATAGCTTCTACTCATTAAAAATGAAGTGCATTGTGTTCAGTGGGTGCTAGATCTAGCATACGATGGTTGGAAAATTTCATTGAGCCGATGTCGTGAAAATACGAAAAAGACATTTTGAAATTGGCTACGTGATGCTCAAATGCAGGAGTGCAACCGCTGCGCTGATTACGCCAATTTGATGAAATTCTTCATTTGTGCGCCGAGCTGTGCGGAAACCATGAAATTTGCCGAAATTGCGCCAAAATGCCCAACCAGCCTCAAAATTTTCTCGTTTGCCCTATTTTTAGTGAGAAACGGAGACCACTGCTAACAATCTATGCGGGCAGACCCTAACCTTAAACCGCAGTGTAAGATAGCTGCTCATTAGGTCAAGACACTCACGAAACTGATCGACCACATGAAGTAACAATGCCGCGTGCCTGTCGGTCTGCTGACCGCAGCAGATATTTACCAGCGGGACGACGCAGCTACAACACAAAAGATGTGTTGCCGTAGCCAGCAACACTTCGTTGGAAATATGAATTTTCTTGTCAGCAAGTGCGGCCATGGCATGTTAGGAATCATTAGGAACTAAAGCTGGAAGTGTACAAACTCTCAGCTTATCGAGCTTGCACACTACCAGCTTTAGTTCATGCCGTGACCACGCCAGTTGCCATAGCAATGTGACATGCAATAGATATCCAGTGCCATTGCGAGGCCAACTGGCGCGTGCCGTTGTTACTTTATCTGGTCGAACGCGCCTTGCAAGCAAGGAAAAAAGTTGTGCCGTAAACCTAACCTCTTCATGAAAAAAAAAATGGAAAGGGGGGGGGTTTGTGGTTTGAAAATTTCTTGGTCTTGTTTTAACCTGTGCCGAACCACCTCTTAAGCCTCCTTCGCTATAGTACATGGGTGGCCTGCGGAAAAGCTTTATACTATTTAGAAGGGGCTTATAGTTGCAGTCTCTAGACACTGCACAGTTTGTTCAATGACGAATGTATGTATATGCCATATATTTGTGAGAACTGATATGCTTGCTGATGCCTAAAAAAGTTACTGGCAAAATTATATGGAGTACAATATGACATCTCCGCAGCTGTAAAAAGTCAGCTTTTTTTTTTCAGTTGTACGAATGTTCGATCACAATCTTGGGAAATCCACATTTGAATTCTCAAACAATTTGACAGGCCTGGTGACTTGTAATGTGGACTCATCATTGTTTGCTGAGTGGGGTGAATAAAGAAAATACTACTTTGTTGAAATAGCTGTGCTCATATTAACTGTGCATGAATTCATCATCATCATCAGCCTGACTACGTCCACTGCAGGACAACGATGTCTCCCATGTTCCGCCAGTTAACCCGATCCTGTGCTTGCTGCTGCAAATTTATACCCGCAAACTTTTTAATCTCATCTGCCCGCCTAACCTTCTGTCTCCCCTTAACCCGCTTGTCTTCTCTGGGAATCCAGTTAGTTACCCTTAACGACATACAGCGGTTATCCTGTCTACGCGCTACATTCCCGGCTCATGTCCATTTCTTCTTATTGATTTCAGCTATGAAATCCTTAAGATCTGTTTGTTCACTGATCCACTCTGCTCTCTTCTTGTCTCTTAAGGTTACACCTACCATTTTTCTTTCCATTGCTCACTGCGTCGTCCTTAATTTAAGCTGAACCCTTTTTGGTTTCTGCTCCGTAGCTAAGTACCAGCAAGATACAGCTGTTATATACTTTCCTCTTGAGGGATAGTGGCAATCTACCTGTCATAATTTGAGAGTGCTTGCCAAAGGTGCTCCACCCCATTCTTATTCTTCTAGTTACTTCCATCTCGTAGTTCGGCTCTGCGGTTATTACCTGCCCTAAGTAGACATAGTCTTTTACAACTTGAAGTGCACTATTGCCTATCTCGAAGCGCTGCTCTTTTCCGAGGTTGTTGTACATTACTTTCGTTTTCTGCAGATTCATTTTAAGACCCACCTTTCTGCTCTCCTTGTCTAACTCTGTAATCATGAGTTGCAATTCGTCCCCTGTGTTACTCAGCAATGCTATGTCATCGGCGAAACGCAGGTTACTAAGGTATTCTCCATTAACACTTATTCCTAACTGTTTTCATTCTAGGCTTCTAAAAACCTCCTGTAAGCATGCGGTAAATAGCGTTGGGGAGATAGTGTCCCCCTGCCTAACACTCTTCTTGATGGGTATTCTGTTGCTTTCTTTAGGAAGCACTATGGTAGCAGTTGATCCCCTGTAGATTTCTTCTAGGATGTTTATATATGCTTCATCGACGCCCTGATTCCGCAGTGTTTGCATGGCGGCTGATATTTCTACTGAATAAAACGCCTTCTCGAAATCGATGAAGGCTATGTAAAGTGGTTGGCTATATTCTGAGCATTTCTCTATTACCTGATTGATAGTATGAATGTGGTCGATTGTTGAGTAGCCTGTTCGAAAACCTGCTTGCTCCTTTGGTTGATTGAATTTTAATGTTTTTTTACTCTTTTAGCAATTACCTTTGTGAATAGCTTGTATACAACAGAGAGCAAGTCGATCGGCCTGTAATTCTTCAAGTCCTTGTCGTCGCCTTTCTTATGTATTAAGATGATGTTAGCGTTCTTCCAAGACTCTGGTACCCTTCCCATCAGGAGACACCTCGTGAACAGGGTGCCTAGTTTTTCAAACACAATCTGTCCTCGATCTTTCAGCATATCTGATGTTACCTGATCCTTACCAGCAGCTTTGCCTCTTTACATGCTTTCCAAAGCTTTTCTTACTTCTTCGATCATTACTGGTGGGGTGTCATTTGGCTTGCTGCCAATTCTTATAGTATTAAGGTCGTGGTTTTCTCGGCTACTGTACAGATCTCCGTAAAACTCCTCCGCTATTTTAACTATCCTATTTATATTGGTAGTTATTTTGCCTTCTTGGTCCCTTAGTGCATACATACGATTTTCGCCTATCCCAAGTTTCCTCTTCAATGCTTTGACGCTTCCTCTGTTTTTCAGAGCGTGTTCAATTCTCTCCATGTTATACCTTCTTACATAGGATACCTCACGCCTATTAATCAACTTCAAAAGCTCTGCCAGTTCTATTTGGTCTGTTGTACTTGAGACTTTCATGATTTGACGCTTCTTTGTGAGATTCTTCATTTCTGGGAAAGCTTGCCAGTGTCCTGTCTAACTACCCTGCCTCCAACTTCCACTGCACACTCCATAATGACACTCGTCAGATTATCATTCATTGTGTCTATGTTAAGGATGGTTTCCTCACTACGAGCCGAGTGCCAGTTCTGAAGCGAGACTCTGAATTCCTGTACTTTCCCTCTCCCCTCTCAGTGCTAGCTCATTGATTGGCTTTTTGCGTATCAGTTTCTGTCGTTCCTTCCTCAAGTCTAGGCGAATTCGAGACCGTACCATTCAATGATCACTGCATCGTACCTTGCCAACTACTTCCACATCCTGCACGATGCCTGGGTGTGCACTGATAATAAAGTCTATTTTATTCTTATTTTCGCCATTAGGGTTCCTCCATGTCCACTTGCGGTTTCCTCGTTTTCGGTAGAAGGTATTCCAAATTCATAAATTATTGCTTTCTGCAAATTCTACTAGTAGCTCTCCTCTGGCGTTTCTAGTGCCGATGCCATAATCTCCTACTGCCTGGTCTCCAGCCTGCTTCTTCCCTACCTTTGTATTAAGTCTCCCATCAGTATTCTATACTGTGTTTTTACCTTACTCATTGCCGATTCCACGTCATAACAGAAGCTTTCAATTGAAGCGTCATCATGGCTGGATGTAGGTGCGTAAGCCTGTGCCACCTTCATCTTGTATCTCTTATTCAGTTTAATTACGATACCTACCACTCTTTCATTAACGCTATAGTATTCCTCTATGTTGCCAGCTATGTTTCTGTGAATTAGGAACACCACTCCCGTTTCTCTTCTGTGCATGATTTAGGGATTGTTAAATGACTTGGATATATATATATATATCTATATTTTTTTTTAAATCTAAGCTTTCTTTCTCAAGCTGCTCGAAATTCTGTCTTTCGTGGTAAAAAAATGAATGTTTTTTTGCTTGTAATCTGCTCCGAATTTAAGTTTTAGTGCTCCAAAAGTAACATTTTGCTGCTCCGAAGATTGCTCCAAATTCTAGTTCGGCTGTTGCACCCCTGGAAAATGTTTAAGCACGAAATTTAACATTGAAATTTTGACCTTGGTTTTTTTTTTATTTATAATGAAACTGATGACAGTGAAACTTGTAGCATTAGAGTTCTCAGACCACAGTTTGTTAATCTAAGTCAAGTCATTGTCTCTCTTTATTGTCCCGAGTATATCTACCTGCGGCCAATCTGGAGGCGCACGCTCGCTTTTTTTACGTCCTGTGCATAGGAAGGAGGCTGTGCTTCTACTTATCGCTGCAATCTTGTTCCAAACTAACTCGCCGCCGTCCATTGGAAAAAAAGGCTAGCGCACTCAAATATAATGCTCAGGTTCATTTCTACTGTCGCACCCCCTGGTGGTACCAATGCAATAGAAACATGGTAGGAAGCATATATGACAACTCTTTCTGATACTTCAAGACAGGAGTAAATTGATAAATATTCCATTCTGCACGCATGTACCATTGTGCATCGTGTTCAGAAGGCTCGGCCACATCATCCGTCACTAACTGGCAGACAAAATGACAGACAAGGTAATCTTTTTTTTTTTCCTGAAAATAGGTTTTGGAACGTTTACTTCGGATCCACATGCCGGCCCCCAGTGCCCATAAAAATTATAAATTTTGCACATTTTTGTTCAAGGTATCACGTTTCGTGTTTATTGAAATAAGTCCTTCAAAAAGGTGAAAGTAAAAGCATAATAGGTTTGGTCACTATTTTTCCCAAGTAGGTGTGAATAGCACTCGCAATAGCAGGAGTAATAGCAATAGTAATAAGAATGTCAATAAAAATAATAATTGTTCAAAGTGAAAACACAAAATTTAGGAACATGAAAGAGCATGTAGTGATACAGTTTTGGAAAGTTGTTGTAGTAAAGAAAAAAAAACCCCAAGCCCACACAATCCCAGATGCAATCTTCAATGCCGATGAAAAAATGTGAAACATTTTCATATGCAATATAGCTTGCCAGAGACGCAGGGGAACAATACAATTTCAGAGAATCAGAAAACGTTCTCATTAAAACTAATGTATATTCATTGCACCTGAAGAAAAAAAAAAGCGCTGTCGGCAAAACTCTGTCGTGATGCTTTTAGCTGAAGTAGTGACATTGTTTATAACCGGAAATGCTTTTGTATGGGTTTGTAAACAAAGCCAGATGGCATGTCATTTTCATCCATTAACATTTATACAATTAACTAGAAAAATTCGGAGAAACATTTCAGAATTAGCGTCAATCCTTCTGCGTGACTCTTGTCCACACTTTTCAGACAGGCCAGTAGCAGGGAATCTTCAATGAATACCTCAAGAATCGACTGCAATTGTCAAGGATTTTTGTTCGAGGAAGTTATTTGACTTATATGTTTATGAAGGACGCCATAGTGGAAGGCTTTGGGAATTTTCACCATGTGGAGTTCTTTAACGTGCACCTAAATGATAAATGCAACCACACAAGCCTCAAGCATTTTTGAATTCAGCGAATAGATTGTGTTCGAGCCTTGAAAAAAAGATCTTTGTGCCGTTGCGTGTGCATATTCATTACCCAATGCATGAGTGCCAAAAAATGCAGGCTGTGCCCACACACACCTCTACTACTCTCACTGCTTCCTACAAATAGAAAAGTCATTGGTTAGAGAAGGTGGCTGGGTACAGCTGATTTACAATGCAATGCCTATGCGGCAAAAGGCGTTCTGAAGAGTTGGCTCTCGACGCCCTCATACGGAGTGCGCTGACACTGTATAAAAACAACTATATTTTACTGGCGGTGGCTGCTTAGGCCATAAAAGCACGGAGCGAACGTCTATAGACCGGCTGTGATCTACCATCCATTCAATAATATTGTTTCCTTCACAATTGATCAGGTAATCGTGCATGTACCGAAATACATACCGCCAAAACATCTGATTTAGTCCCGATTCATTTTGTTGGCATCACCTAAAGGAGTACTGAGACGAATTTTCAATATTTAGGAATTGTTGTTTTATAGAAAACGATTGGGTTCAAGAAGAGAGTTCTGTATTGCCCGGGAAAGCATTGCATATATTTTTAATACCTCTACCTTTAAAAGACACTTTCAGTTTCGATATCAAGTGGGTGGCTTCTCCGTAACATGACAAGGCAGTGTGACGTTGCAGGAACTTGGCAATTTGCTACGTACTAATAGCAGATAAGCGATCTGCTCGTGGTACATATAAACGATAAGTGCATTGTCCCTATTGACCGTGACAGTGATTTCTGTGATTTAGGCTGCATGGAAGCTCCGTTTGAAAACTCGGGGGGGGGGGGGGAGGAACCTAGTTGACTCATCACGATAATGTCCACTCCATTGCTTGGCAATACTCTGCAACGAAAACTTTAAAATCAGAGTAACTATCTCATGTATGCTGGCTGACTATTGTGTGCTAAGTGGTAATACTACTTGCGTACAGAGGAAACTAACAATGTCCCTTTCGCGATGTCTCAAAATTGTCTCAGTACACCTTTAAAAGACACTAAAACCAAAAACATTTTTCACGTACTAGTCAAGTACAATTTCTCAATCTAGGAAATACCACTTGTACTACGAAACGATGCTTGGTAAGTGAGAAAACGCGCGAGAAGAAAATGTGGGTGGAGAGGCCGCTTTGATCTTTTCAGACGAAACCACGCGACATCATGAAATTCAAAAGCGTGTACTGGGTCTTACGTAAATACTAATTCATCAAAATTAAGTACATTGTCATCTGTTGGTGTGATGGACCTAAGATACGAAGTTTCAGAAATATTTATCAAGCCAATGTTGCAAAAATACAATACATTTTCAAAGTTTGAGCATCGCAAAATTAAAAAATAAACTTCAACCCTAATTTTTTCCACTGATGATTAATTAACTTGTGGCATGAGAGGTCTCGTATGCAGCATGTCAGTCTAAACTGAGACATTGGTTCTCTTTAGTGTACCTTTAAGAAAATATTGCCAACTGCTGGTGCAACAGCAGTCACTGCAAACACTGCTTTGAAGCAATATTTGATTTTATTCAAGTTAAACATCAGAGGTTCACTGACATTTTAGTCCTATCACTTCGTGAACTTGGCAATGTTGTTGACCTCGTGTTGTAGCGCCTTAACAGCAGTCATGAGTTCTTTTTGAGGCATGGCGTAGCGTTATTATGATCCATTTCTAGTGCCCAATTCAGGGGCTATCGAGATATTTCTGCGGCAAAATGATCCGAAGACATGCAGTGAACTTAGCTTAGATGTCGAAGGGCTGTACTACCGTGAAATAGGGTCACTTTGGATTTTTCATGTTTTTTTTTCTTGTTGGAGAATCGTATAAAGGCAAATGAATAATGGCAGAACGTTTATAAAACCTTCTCTCCCACTACGGAGTGTTCTATTGATCCACATTTTTAATACAAATGGCTCTATTGAGGTGGGGAGGTGAGGTGGGGCAAATGAATCTTCGTCGTGTGGAGCAGGTTTGTTACAAAGTTGTTCTTCGCTGTATATGATTGGGAAAAAAAGGCTAGCATGAAGTTACACAATCCAAAGTTCATTTGAGTTATCTACAACTGGTTTCTGTTCTAGCAACCTCACAGTTGTGTGAAAATTTATTCATACATGTACCTCCTCAATCAAGATGTTTTACTTCAAAGATACCTTGTTTGCCTAGTGGATTCAGTTGTGTACAAAATTGCGTCTTCACAGTCCTGCCATCTCCAGTTTTTTAGGGTCCTCCCTATAGTGCTGATGATGTGCCTGTCAGGTTTGACTTCTGTCTCTCATCCCAGGTAAAGGGGTGGTTCACAGTTTTTTATGTTGAAGTTATCCTTCTCCAAGGTTTTTTTCTCCGGAACCCGCACCATCGAAATGTAAACGTTGCTAGTATAGGGAACCAGCGTTGGAGTTGCCACGGACACCCTGGTGGTGAGAGCGCGCACTTCTTAGCTGCTCCCGCAGACGAGAGTGGCGGCTGGTAGAGATGGTGCGTGCGTGCATCGCCGTAACAAAACCAAAGGAGTGGCTACTTGGGCTGGTTGGTATTGAATTTTTTGAGAGAAATATACCTCTTTAGTGTGCAGAGAATGTTTCAGAGGGAAGATATAGCAGAGAGATAGGACAGAGCGTACACTTTACACTTACAGCCAATTTTATTGCACAGATGGGAGGAATATATATACAGTCAAGAAAGCGAGGGGATCACGCACTGAATAAAGGACAAATGATGGTGCATGCGCTAGACCACCTTATTCCAATCTTAAAATGACAACTTAACTGAAAAGATACCTGTTAATCTGTCGGATAAGGAATACAGGTATCTTTTTAGTCAAGTTGTTATTTTAAGACTGGAATAAGGTGGTTTGGCGCATGCGCCATCATTTGTCCTATCTTCTGTGCGTGATCTCCTTGCCCTCTTGACCATATATATGTTCCCGCCATCTGTGCAATAAAATTGGCTGTAAGTGCGTGCTCTGTTCTATCTCTCTGCTATATCTTCCTTTTCTGATGGAGGCAGAAATGGTGCAGGCCCGTGTGCTCAGATTTGGGGGCACGTTAAAGAACCCCAGGTGGTCGAAATTTCCGGAGCCCTCCACTATGGCGTCTCTCACAGTCATATGGTGGTTTTGGGGCGTTAAACCCCACATATCAATCAATGCTATATCTTCCTTCTGAAACGTTCTCTGTGCACTAAGGGAATATATTTCTCTCAAGAAAAAAAAAACCAAAGGGCACTGGCAATACTGCTGCGTATTCAAGCGCAACAGTATGTAAAAAGGAGGACGTATAGAGGAAAGGGAGAACGTAGAAAGAGGAGGCAGCGTTGCATCCAAGCGGTCAGCCGAAAAAAATTCTGCTCTCGCTCCCCTTTCTAGTGCTGTCTGGCTCGTTTATAAACCGGACGGCACGTGTCTGCTATATTTATTCGATAGTGAAGACAGCCACCAGTGGAAACCAGGGCCAAACAGTCTAGTTTAAACGGTGTTTTGCCGGAAATGAAACGAGCATATTATGCAACAAACGGCATTGTAACTTTTTTTTTATCTGGCCCGATGAGCGTTGAGTAGTGAACTTCAAGACTAACAAAGTTTCCATGCGTCCGTCGATTTGACCATCACCACCAAACTCTATCTGATGCCACTGCGTGTAGTGAACGAAACGATAGGCAGGATAGGCAGGCAGTCTTTCTTTTTTTTTGTAAACAGTTGACTAAAAGAAAGCTGCGTTGCCCACAACACTTGTGCAGGGCCACGTTCATACGCCTCTGAACTGTTATAAAAGATACTCTGGCGGTGAAAACTCGATGCTCAAGTGCCTCTGTTTAACTTAATTTGTGCTAAAGACAAGGTTCTTGTTTTTTATTTTACTTTATTTCTCTTAGGAACAAAGGAGCGGACTAATCAAAGCTTAGCTTTATGAAACCAGCCGATTCGGTAAGCGTTCTTCTCACTTGCTGACGTGGCTAAGTAACATCGGAATTTATGCGTTGCTAAAGAAGGATCAAATGTTTTCGATGTTTACTTGTTGTTTAGTTCACCTAACACACAATTTCAGTTTTTTCCACTTGCCTGTGTCGGCCTAAAATGAACGTGTTTGTTCAACATCTATAATTGCTAGGCTTTGATGTACCAACAAGATATCATTCTGAGGTACACTGTACGGTGCATACCAAGATTGTTACCGCTTGGGGTTCTCCAATGTGCACATATCTTATGGTTCACAGGTGTTCTTTTTCTATTTCGTCCCCATCTAAATGCAGCCATTGTGGTCGGAGATCTATCCCGCGCTATCAAGCATAAGACTGTGACACCACCCGTGCGATGCTGTCACAGTGGTTTGCTTGATCAACGTCCATGCACATACATACCGCAGACAAGATGTACATATGCCACCAGAAAAAAAAAAGTGATGACGCAGCCACTACTTATTTGTTTTGTTTTTTTTTACTACAGAAGTGTGCAGTGTAGTATCGTCGCCGCACAGGCATATAAACCGGTACTACCATAGCACAAAATCCCCAACCAGAAAATGATCACGAGGGAGTTGCCATCACTGCACAACACTGTCTCTTCAATGCCACATGCATAGATGCAGTCCACTTTGCAGAGCTTTGCCCGTTTTCAAGTGCTATTTATGTGAGAGTAGCCTTCAGACAGTTTTTTTTTTAACCATAGTGCAGTATTACTGGCCCAATGGCTTTTAGAGTTGTTCGTTCCAAAATGAAGCACGGCAGCGCCTCAAGTTCGTGGTCTCTCTGCAGCCAGTCGTCTGGGCACGAATGGCTTAGTTGTATCGCGACTCTCTGCCAAGTGCTGTTTTTTGGTGAGCCACCTATCCAGTCCTGGTCTCCTATAAAACCAAGACTTCGAATCAGTGCAAGTCTCAAAAAGCACATGAAATTTCGGAGGTTCATTTAATGCGAAAAGAACAACATAGCAAACCACATCAGCACATCTTTCTTAGAATTTGGAGATACCATTTTAAAATTAATACAGGCGCCTTGAAATAATCCACAAGTGTCAGTGCTGAAATTGGGTTTGCTAGATTTCATCTCGTGTTGTCTATCTGGTGGTCAGTCATCCTCTTGTGCAGTATTAGCTGATGTGTGCCCAAGAATAATCCAGAGTTGAAAGTTTGTGCGGGCGTGTGTCTTGTTGTCCTGTTATAAATTTATACAGCCATAGGCTATAGCTACAGACTAGTTCACCTGTCTTGCAACCCTGTAAGTCATGTTTAGAAATCATGAAAGACCATGTGTTTATTTTTAAATTAGTCAAACAAGCTTGTTTTAATCAACTTTCATTGAAACCTATTCCTAAATATTTTGCTCTGTGGCAGTTTTTTTTTGCACTGTGACTGTTGTAGTATTTGTTTATTTCTTTTCATAATGGCCACATGGCATTTGATCTGGATAGTTCATTATAATGTCTGCTGTCATTGTTTTTCATTGTTTTAGCTTGCATATATGTTATACTGCAGTGCTTAGAACTTATTTTGAGGTGTTTATTTTTATTCACGTATGCAGGTGTTTGAAAAAGCTCAGCGTTTCATCAAGCCGTGGCTGTTGAAGTTTGTTGGCCTCGATGGAGGTTAGGAAAGGCACTTCACACATGTGTTTATAGATTTGCAGCCCGATCGCTACTGCCCCTCAGAGCAGGGATCTGCGACAGCCTGTGATGGTTGGTTTCCTGCCCAATCGCTGCTTGCAGGACCCTGGGAAGCCTACCGTCATTGCCTCATCTCTTGCTGCAGCCCCTAAATCATCGCCCCACCTCTGCTGCCCTGGCCAGCCCTATGCCCAATAGAGCCTTGCTGAACTCGCCTCCTAGTTTGTGGTGTATTACTGAACAGCAGTAACTTGAAAAGCTGAACTGAAAAATAAATGGTTTGACTTAGTGTATTTAAAAATAAAGTTATGAAAATTGTTTGTTCTGGTATTCTTATTTATAGATAGCTTGTGTGCGGAATATTTGCACAGAGCAGTTATTTTAGTTAATGTTTTTTAGCTAATACTTGATGAAAGTTGTAACAGCCTATGTTACAATTTCTCACAAAACTGAGGAGGAATGTGTGGAGAATAAACAGTAACTAGACTCGTGCAGTCTTATGCTTTACATGTGGGTAGGGTAATAGGCAATGGAAGAAAAAAAGGCAAAAAATGCATGATTTCGTGGAATCGTGTTTCTACACTAGTCATCCAGTGGTCAGTCGCCTTGAAGCATACTACACCGTGAAGCTCGTACGGGGCTGCTATAAGCTGCTGGGGCAAGTTCTGGAAGTGTAAAGTTTACCTGCTAAGGAACGCCAGTAGTAAAAAGCCCATATTAATAACGGTGGAATATTGGCAAGCCAATGGTAGCCGATATTCGTCGTAAAGCGAATACTGGCATAAGAATGGCATTTCATTGGCAAAAAAATTCTGCCATATCCACGAAGTGAATGATAATGAGTGGGCGAAGCTCCGGAGGTAAACCTGGTAAACCATGAATTCTCTGTACGTTTTGCCCACTCGATTTTATTACATCGCTCCCCCTAGCGTACGTCGCCGCACTAAATTGAACGATTGCCTTCAACCAATGACACGCGCCATATGTGACATCATTCCTATTTTATAAGATCTCGCGTCTTTCATCAACTACAAGTACCGCTTTCTAGTTTATAACATCTTGCATCTTTTCATCATGAGCTACAAGTACCACCATCTAGTAAACACTACAAGAACTAAACGAGAGGTGGCTACATACAGGAGACGGTACCGCCATCTAGTGAACACTGCAAGAACTAAACTAGAGGTGGCTACATACAGGGGACGGTACCGCCATCTAGTGAACACTGCAAGAACTAAACTAGAGGTGGCTACATACAGGCTACAGGGGACGCACAGCCCACGCCCTAAGGAGCTTCGCCCCTAAAACAATATGCATGCAAAGTGTATGTAGCAAGTGGTTTGTCTCAGCTTTGTAAGTTGAGTTGATTCTGTTGGGCAAGTTGCTTGGTATGTATCGCGAATTGTAAAGAGCAGACCTCAGGACATGCAGCATATCAAACGATCAAACGCCTCTTGCTTTCATCTTTGTCTGAGGTACGTATTTTTCTGTTTTGTGCTGCAACATAATGCACACTTTTTGCAACATCGTGGCAGTTGTTTTCACGTTTGCAGCACTGTTTAGTGTTTCATCATAGACATCGCAAAGAGGATCAGGTTGTTTCTCTGCATGACTGTCATGATAACAATAAATGGTGCACTCACCACTGTACAGTCTTGTGTCCATCATCTTGCTATCTTACCAAGGCACCTTGCCGTTAGTGATGAAGTGCTTTGCCAGGAGGTCCCGCATTTCGTAAGCAAACCTGGGAGAAAAATTTCCAGACAGTGAAATATTATAACAGAGCAATGCAAATTACGACACTCATATAAACGAGCTTTTATAGCGGCTGATGCTAGTGCATGGCTTGCAATTTTAGATCCACCATGAACCTTGCCACATGAAAATATCTTTACCTTGTGGTGTGGCAAGCAGTCTTCGGTAGAGGTGGCAGAGCAGCACAGCTGTTGTCATCAGCCCTCCAGTTGCCTTCGGTGATGTTACCCTGCCAGTCAACCTGATCAGCTGTCTCTGGAGGGCAGTAGGCGCACTGAGATGTCTCCGACTCTTTCATCATGAAATTGTGAAGGACCACGCATGCAGAGATGACTCGCCGGACGTTATCATCTTTGGCATTGAAAGGACGCCACAGGATACGCCATCTTTGAGCCATTATGCCAAATGCATTTTCTATCACTCAATGGGCTCGGCTTAGGCGGTAATTGAAAATGCTTTGGCTGTGTGCCTCCGCAAAGGTGATAGGTTCACAGTTGTCTTTTCTCCTTGCGATGCCTCTTCAGGTGTTGAAGCGAAGAATGGTTGAAGTGCATAAATGGTTATCCCTACACCTACATGAAAAATACGTCATCTTGATAGAGCTTCACAGTAATGCAGAAGAGAACACATAGGCACGCGATCAATGAACACATTGTGCTATGTTTCTGTTTCATGTTCATGAAAGTCGAGCTAAAACATACTTTACAGAGAAAAGAAACGCACTTTCAAGGAGAAACGCCAATATGTGGTAATGTGCTTTAGTGCCTCTAACATAAACAATCACTGCGTTTAGTTATGGCAACACGTTTTGGCTGCTTGTCACTACAGTGAATCAGTGTACTGAACAGAACAATGGTGGCTAACTCAGCAAGGTGAGCCGGTAATGCAGGATCCGCAAAATATGAGCATGTCTGGCCAGCCTCTGGTATTAATGGACATACAAGCGCGGTATGAAAGATGGTGCCGCTCACACTGGCATCCGTATAAACAATAGTAGCAGCATCTAGGTTATCTGTACGAAACAGACGGGACACTTGGGCGTTCGCCTGGCGTGAAACCAGGCTGTAAAGATGACCAAGCGGTTTGTTTTCAGTCAGTTACATTTTGTTCCAACGGGGCATTATAGTCGTCTGTGAAGGTCTGTGGTGAACTTCCTTGCCCATGTACCGTGCCAATGCAGCAGCCTAACACAACGTTGATGGCTTGACGTTGCGCGCAAAGCGATGCTGATGTACTAACTCATCGATTGTGTTTAGTCGGGACTCTTGCTGAAGTACTGTCAGTGGAGTGATGCATGGCAGAGTAGTTATGGCGAGCATGGCTTCGTTGTTGATTGCCTCTAGACGTGCCCACTCTGCCAGCGTGAGGTGATGAAACTGAGCACGGTAAATGAGTCTTGGCTGCAATATCGCACAGACAAGGGGGTGAGCCATGTTGGAAGTAGCACCACCAGATTTCTTCGCTATCCTTCGTATGAGATGCAATGTTTCTTATGTCCGCTGCTTGGCACTCTTGACCCAAGGTCCTGCAGATCCGGTGGCGTGAATTTTCATGCCAAGCACGCGCAGATCTGTGGCTCCGAGTGGTGGCTGCTGATTCAAAATTAACTGCAGAGGCCGGACTTTAAGTTTATGACGTCCATACTTGTTCGCAACTGACATGGGCTTCGTTTTTTCTTTGGAGATTTCGAGACCAATCTGAATGCACCAGTTGAGGGTTATGTCGAGTGCCTCTTGCAACGATTGTTCTTGACAGCTGATTTCTGGGTGCACAGTCCAAAGAGTGATGTCGTCTGCATACATTATGTATTTTGCGTGGTGTATTACTGCTAGCTTCCATGCCAGTGGGAGGAGGGCCACGTTAAAAAGAACTGGTGCGGGCACAGATCCCTGTGGGACACAAGCTTTCCAACTGGCTGACTAGCTAGGCGAATGTAAGAGCTGCAATAGTGAAGAAAGGCTTTAGCGAACGCGCACCCTCTACTGGGAAATTGAGGGAGTGGTGAATTTCCACAATGACCAACACTATCATATGCTTTACAGATGTTCATAGACAGAATGGTGAGAATACGTCGAGATCGACATCCAACGAGAACCATGGATGAGAGGTAGGCAAAGCCATCCTCAGTGCCCAGATGGGCACGGAACCCAATTTGGCCAGAATGATACCAGCAGTATCTCTCGAGCCACCACGTAATGCGTGTCGCTAGCATACGCTTTGTCAGTTTGCCCAATGTTGACGTGAGAGCTATCGGACGCATCTGTGCGATATTTCCTGGAGGTTTTCCAGCTTCCGGAATGGCAACCATGGTATGCACTAAGCGGCTGAAGTACGCACTGGATATCTCTATTACGTTCAACTCCTAAGTTTGAAGCTTATTCTCTCCCAATTTTTCTTCCTGTTAGAACACACCGCAATTTTACTCCTGTAAGAGCAAAATTGCAGCCTAAGGTATTGGAAATTGAGCGTTACCTAAACCTCTCTAACGTACAATGTTTGCTGATGTAATATTTTTTGAGCAAAGCAAAGCAATACTATCTCGAAAGATCCCACGCTGGCTATTACAAGCTAATGGCTTTCTCTATGCAACGGCAGCATTTTCTTTGTTTACCTGAAGGCACTTTCAGCGGCTGCTCGTTTAGTTTCAGTTTTGGTGTCGATGTCATGTAGCGCATAGTGTGGCAGTGTTATGTAGTATATGTATATATGTGTAAATAAAGTAGTTGGTGACAAAGCCTTGTGCGAGACGGCCGTGCTTCTTCCTTCGGCGCTGCGCATCGAAGTCGTGGGTGGCTGCCGCCAGCTGCGTTGGTCTGCTGCGGCCTTCGTTCTTCTTCGTCGACGTCGCGGCCACAGCCAACCCCGACACAACACTAACCATAACGAAAAATTGCAGCCATAGCGAATGCTTCACTGACACAAGCCACTGTCGGCTTTACCGATTACATTGTAGTAACCTACAGTTTAAACTTCTCTAGTAACATCACACAATAAAAAGTATGCACTAAGTGGCTAAAGTACGCACTGTATATCCCTATCGCGTTCAACTCCCAAGTTTGAAGCTTATAGACCCCCAATTTTTCTTCCAATTAGAACAAACCGCAATTTTACTCATGTTAGACAATGTTTTACTCATGTTAGACAAGGAATTGTAACACGAGTGTGTTACCACAACCTCTCTCACGTTCAGTGTTTGTTGATCTAATATCTTTTGAGCCAAGCGAAGCTATACTATCTCGAAAGATCCCACGCCGGCTATAACAAGCTAATGCCTTTCCCTGTGCAATGGCAGCATGGTCCTTGTTTTTCTGAAGGCACTTCACCGGCGTTTTGCTTAGTATTGCCTGCACTAAACTTGCAATACCCGGCAGCTGAATACTTAAGTTTAATCTCGCACACCACAATTAGGTTAATCGCTCCACGAAAGAAGGTCCAGAACGAAATAGAATTAGATGAACAGAACCAAATTCTAAAATGGTGTGCACCTGGAGGAAGACAAACAAAACAGTGGTGATCAGCTTTTTTATCAATGCTTATGCCGTCAACGGCGGGCATGCATTGGAACGGTGCATAGCTGTGCCGGATGGGCAGCGGAAGGCCTCCTGAAACGCAGCATGGTTGGCGAGCGTCACATCGATGCGCTGTTTCGTCGGCATCAGCTTGTAGCGACGAAGCCGCTTCTGCAAATCCGGGGAATCGCATAGCGTCATGGCCCAGTGAACAAATAACATCTGAGGCTTTGTCAGCTCTTGCTTTCCCCTCGTCAAAACAGCGGGAAGAGGAGATGCATTGGCACGCGTTGTCATTTGAAGTAGTGCCGAAGGTTGTAGAAACCCTCGAAGCAAATCCGGCATGTGGCTGTCGAACGGCGTGGTGCCGAGGCGCCGTGCAAGACAACGCAACTTGGACAGCGGAGTGCGAATCAGCTCGTTCGGCTCACCGGGCAGCACGGAGCGTAAAAGCGCTTCGACAAGCGGCGCAGCTGCTTGCACGTCACCAAGGGGTCGTTCTTTGAGAGCCAATGACAGGGCAGGTGACACATATACGACGTTCCGATCGGCGAAGTAATCTGCGTTCATTGAAAAGGGTTCGTCTTGGTGTCGGGAGTCAAGACCATCGTCAGGACTATCCAGCACCCAATAAGCGTTGGGCTTCGCTGATTGGACTTTGAGCAGAGCTTCGAGGAAACCATCTTTGGCTGGGTACAAGGAGTGGCCACGGGGACAATGTTCGGGGCTAGTTACACCACCTCTCACCATACGTGCCTGGAGCAGCGCTCGGGCACGCCTCAGTCCGAGACCTTTCTCGCGCCAGGGCAGCGTCTCGACTACAGTCGTGGTAGCTCGCTGGGCAGAAATGAAAAGTACCTCGGCACTGTCTCCAGGCTTTTGTGGTACATACTCCGTCTGGCCAGGCTCCAATGCAGCAAAGAAACGAAAAGTGGTGGGATGCAGGTGTGCCAACAGCCGTAAACAACCAGCGAGCCGTGAGGGCACGGTGTCAGCCCAAGGCGCCAGCGGCAGCAGGAAGTTGGCATCAGCCGGTAGCAGCGGTGCCAGATGCACTAGTGCCCTGTAGCCGAGGTAGTTGAACAGCACTGCTGCACTGGTGTTGCCCAGCGTTTCGGTCGCGAAAGCCAGCTGTTCGGGCTCGTGCACCAGCAGTGTCCGGTTAGCCAGCGACAGCAGCGTGGAATCGTCCCGCACGATGGCCAGGTACTCTGCCCAGTTCCATTGGCGCGAACGTGGAAGGTCACTGAGAGCGATCATTCTCGCCCCGTAAACAAATGCATCGCGAGGTTGTGCCTTTTCCAGCGCTTGCTCGAGCTCGACGATGGCTGCCGCAGCGGCACCCCAGTACGGCTTGGCACCATTTTCGTTGTTGTGTGTTGAGTTCTGCAGTAGACTCAGTGCCCGCTCAACGGTGCGCACGTAGCTGCCAATATCTTTCAGTGGCACGGAGAGCTGATGAAGGCGCAGTGGTACCGGAGTCCTGTCAAGCTGCATCGTGACGCGTCCGTAGTACCAGCGAAGAGAAAGTCGCACAATGGGGAACACGCCAAGCCTCAGGTCCAGCATTCCAGCAAGGTCTGACGGTGAGCGGTCTAACGGTCGCGCTCGCGCAAGGGGCCAGCCGGAAAGCCCCAGCCGCTGCAGGAGACGATCCATTTGTGGCCAGTCAGCTCCCGCTGTCGGCCCCATGCACGCACGGTGCAAATCGACACCAAGCAACGCGTAGTGTCCCGGACATGAGCCACGCAGCAACGTCTCCGAGAGTGCTGGAAAGCTTGACAGTGACGCGTTGACTTGCGATGCGAGCATCAACATTGCCTGCTGGTGGGGCAGCGGTCTACCGTGGTTGTGCTTAGAGCATACGAAGTCGTAGAAGCTGCGGCATGCTGTCGTGTCTGGCATGTCACTCTTGCGTCCCTTTGGGTATCTGCCCTGGCAAGACGTCGAATTGCACAATACTGCGGTTCTGGAGAGGGGCTTTTGGTGCGCCACAGCGAGCGAGAATAGCACCATACCTATGCAAGACATTGCACCGATCACAGCGATAACGAGTGCGCTGCGGTAGCGTTTAAGCACCATGGCTAACCGATCGACGAGCGTTCTTCTTCTGAGGCTGCACGAGCCAGCAGTGCGCGCATTCACCGATGCAAATGATAATGATGACGATGCTACCGTGTCCTAAGCCCCTCTCACCAGGGACCCTGGTAATTCAATCAGCAGACATATACAGGACTTTTATATTTCCACCCAGAATAAAATTGAGAACACGCAATAAGTCCATAACGATGTCTAATTTTCTTTCGATTACGGCAGTTATTGGTAACGGCGCTCAACTAACTACTGAAAATCGTCTATAAATGGTGTGGAAACATTTCAAGAGGTAGAAAAGTTAGGCAGATTTTTGCCTATGTGGGAGACGCCCACTACGCGCTAAGCGCGTTCTGCAGGTCTGAAGTAAAGTTTTTTTTTTATTCCATTCCATTAATTCTGTGTACCATGGAAGGTGAACAAGAACAAGAATCGATGTTGTGCGAAACATGCTGGGGGAAGGTGAATGAGCTGTATGTCTCTTTAAACAAAACGTTACGAAATGACGCTACAGACATGCAAAATGTCAAACGGACACAAAAAGGCTTAAGAGTCACACATGTTTTATATAACCACTTATTCAAGTTACGTAACAATATCAACACCAACATGGAAATTACTGGATAACGTGACGCAGAGAATTTCAGTGGATGGTGCATAAGTATATAATTGACGTTAACAAGACAAGATATCTGTATCACAAGAGTACAGATGTAATGTTTACAAAACTAGATAGACCACACTGCAACCACAGTTGACATTCCACCACGATCACGCCTGCATTCGATTTTTTTCGAAAGCAGTTTCGAGATCTGGCGTGGCTTTATGGTAGAAGATTTGATTGCCATGCAGAATGCTTGGATTCTATTCCTGCCGGGACCCTGGTATTGATTTCTTGCGTCCGTCTGCTCAGCGCAGCTAATGCCAGCTTTTCCTAACGCTTTCGCGTTAAGAAGAAGCAGTCCTAGAAAAAGCAGTCTTGTGGCTTTTGTGACAAGATTTCTACGTTATTTCTGTCATGACCAGCCGGACGTATTCGTCAAACGCTCTCAGCCTCCCCTACAGATTTTAGTCTAGGTCAAGCTAAGGAGACGATCTCGAGAGCCCCCAGTAGTTGGATGGATGGATGGATGGATGGATGGATGGATGGATGGATGGATGGATGGATGGATGGATGGATGGATGGATGGATGGATGGATGGATGGATGGATGGATGGAGGGACGGACGGACGGACGGACGGACGGACGGACGGATGGATGGATAGATGGATGGATGGACGGACGGACGGACGGATAGATAGATAGATAGATAGATAGATAGATAGATAGATAGATAGATAGATAGATAGATAGATAGATAGATAGATAGATAGATAGATAGATAGATAGATAGATAGATAGATAGATAGATAGATAGATAGATAGATAGATAGATAGATAGATAGATAGATAGATAGATAGATAGATAGATAGATAGATAGATAGATAGATAGATAGATAGATAGATAGATAGATAGATAGATAGATAGATAGATAGATAGATAGATAGATAGATAGATAGATAGATAGATAGATAGATAGATAGATAGATAGATAGATAGATAGATAGATAGATAGATAGATAGATAGATAGATAGATAGATAGATAGATAGATAGATAGATAGATTCATTCAGAATACTGTCAATCCCGTGATGGGATTATTACAGGAGTGGTGTCACACTGTACATTGTAAAACAAGCAATACAGAGAATAAAAATACATGTTGCAAGCACTTGAAATATCAAGCAAATATCTCAAACATAGTGAAAATTCGCCGTAGTGATAGGGAAATAGTCTTCATGAATGTAAACATCAGATGAATTGCTGGGGCAAGCAAAAAACAAACACAAAACGTAATTGTACAGACAGACTTAAAACTTGCGACATCATCGATTCAGGAAATCACGGCTAAATAAAAGTCAGCACACATTAACTCGCTCGATTAACAAATTTTTCAACTGTTGGTTGTGTCAACACGGTGGGGTGCAGGACATTCCAAGCGCGTATGGCTCGCGGGAAAAAAAGAGTGGCCATAAACATTGTTCTTGAAGGGATACTCATCAAGTGTGTGACAATGCTTATTTTGTGTTTGGCGCTTACTGTTAACCTTAACATAATTTGCTGGATTTATTTTCAAAGAGTTGTGTAGCGCCCGATACAAAAATCTCAGGCTATGAAGCTTGATCATAATTATGATTATTGATCAAGATAAATCATGATTTACATTTCATGGTCTTGCAGCTCTCTCGGTGGTTTCGGGTACGCGACCAGACAAAGACACCAACTAACAGTCACCCCCCATCGCACACGTACTAGCTGTTATAAGTATTCCTTCTTTCCCAGAACTATTTCCGATTGGAATAAACTTAAGAATTCACAAGTTCTACAGCCTTCTCTTAGTTTGTTTGAGTCCCACCTTATGTAGCATTCTATACCAATCCTCTGTTGTTGTATTATTTGTAACAACTTTTTGTACCCGAGAAGAAGAGCCATTTCACCTGTGTTGAATTGTACAGTTGTTGTAAACCATGTATCCTTTTTATGCACTGTAACCCACCAGCTGAAATCCCTATCAGGGACTGCAGTATTTATAAATAAATAAATAAATAAATAAAATACATAAATAGTAAATGAACATGATAATCATGAGATGCGTGTCATGTGAGAACATTACTACATGCCACAGTCAAGGCGCCAATACATTTCGACGTGACGCGGTGCGAGTGCTCGCCGGCGTTCATTTCGTCGCTTCACATAAAAAAACTGCGCCAATAACAAGGTACAAGAAAACAAGGAGACAGACAGCGGCACTGTCCTCGCCCAAGCAACCGCGTTAGCTATTTCGTCGCGTCACGCCGGCGTTTTTATGCCAGGCGCCAGTCCTGCTATTTACTCGCAGGCACGCGCCACGCTGCGTTGCTTTGACGCATGCGCGTTTCAGCGCATCCGGCGTCCCTCCGTTACGCTAAGAGGGAGACGCAGTTTTGTCTGCGTAACGCATCAATGCGCAATGCCGCATGTCGCATTTCGCGCCGGTTGCTGTCGGGCCGCGTTGACGGACGCTGGTCGCGCTTGACGTCCGACTATAGAGTGCTCGCGTTTTGCTGACGTAGCGTCGCTGTGCACAGCGTGCGCACGCGTCAACGATATATTGGAGTATAATGGGCCGTTCATGATGCGCTCGCGGCCGTTTCGATAGCTCCACATATACCAAATTCGGTGTTACGTGACGTCAATGGATGACGAAATAAATTACTGGTGCAAACATGATAATCCTGACACGCGTGTCATGTGAGAACATGACAACATACCACGCTCATAGCATTCTCGCGGCCGTTTCGCTAGTTCCACATATACTAAATTTAGCCTCACGTGACGAGAACAGATGACGAAAGTAAACGACACATCCAAACATGACAATCATGACACGGAAGTCATGTACGGCATCATTCACGTCTACCTTGTGACGTTGTGCTGATTTCAAAGAGACATAAAATTTCTCAATCGTGCTTCGCATATCATCGATTCCCACTGTACGTGGGATTTGCCGATTTTTTCCATTGCCAAAAAGCTCCCTTCCTATTTACGAGAGTCTGTTGTTTGGCGCCGACTAAGCAAGAGGGGGTCAAACAAGAAATTTTTCAAAGATTTTTTTTGACATGCACTCAATAAATTGGTATATTTGTGGCAAGGTAATGAAGTGATGTAACTGTAAAAGTAATGACTTACTTATGTATATCAACTTTTCGAGGGCTTTTCCCGAGAGAAATAACAAATGAAGTTGCCAAATTTATATTTTTGCACTGGGCTCACGCAGGCTTAAAGGAAAAAATAAATCATGTGCTGGTGGCCTCTTTGACGTGTTCTAAACTAAAAAATAATTTGGGTGCTGAAGTTATAGAAAAGAGCCTAGAAAAACTTGCGAATTTTGCTTTCACGGGGAAAAGCATTGTGTTCAGCGCCAAAAACTTGCCTTGGTGTTCAAAATAAACATATGCACAATATCTCATTTGAAAGCTCCATGTATTAGAAAGAAGAGGTAAAGTTACTAGAGGGTAATATTTTTTTAACTTGAGAAATATTTGTTGAATATATGTAGCTCCACCAGCTTTTCACTTACGCAACACAAGCAGCATGACGTACTCGCAAGGGCAATCTTCAGCCCAAGGCCACTGACCAGGCATGCAGACAGCAAACTTGGTGCTCTCTACGCGTAGGGATCACTGGGTTCGATTCTCATTGGCATAAAAAAAAATTCTTTGTTTATTTGTTTCCTGTATATCAATTAGTCGCTCACGTACAACACGACTTTTCCGCTCACAACCAACGACAACGCTACCGACCTCGGAATGTGAGCGAGTCGAGATTTTTAAAGTTATGGCTTTAGGATCAACTGTAGTTGCTAGCGAATATTCCAGCGTCATGCTTCGTCTCCTCGCTGCTTTCGTACGCCAGCAGGCTCTATACAGTTCTTGCGAAACTAAGATGGTATAACCCAAAGGAAACTCGCAGGAAACAGCATCGGCTAAGACAAGATACCGGATGAGGAGGAAAACGCAAGGCACGCGTGTACTTGTCTCCTCGTCTGGTCCCTTGCTTTCGCCGACGCTGTTTTCTGGGAAAATGAGGTAACCAGTAAAAAAAAAAGCATTCTGACGAAAGAGTTCACCGACGATGATTACGACACTGAGCGTAGCTTCGTGTTGGGGCAACAACAACTGTGTTTGATATTTTCGCCTTCCGCAGTCGCAATCATTGCGTATTGCCACAGAATGGGCCAGCGCTCAAATTGTATACGCACAATAACCTGCGCATTGCAGGCGTCGCAAACTAAGAAAGCGTGCAAGTGTACGAAGCACTGTACGCAACAGTGCACGTGCCAGCCGTGCATGCGCACGAGTTCCGGCCGAGCGGACAGCGTGCGTGACGGAGGAAGAGAAAGAGGCCAGCGGCTTGTGATAGACTCGGCGTTCACTCTCTTTCGTTTTCGTTCGTTCTATCGATTATGCTGAAGCCAGCGGCGACGCCGATCAACGTAGGAACTGGTGCCCAAAAAGATGCGCTCAAAGCCTGACCCCACGTACCACTTGCAGCGTGTCACGCGTGGCTTTCTTGACGCGGCACCGCGTAGCCACGTGCCTTCACTTTCCACGGGGAGAGGGCACGGCGACACGCCAAGAAAGCCATGCGCTGACGCGCTGCGACGTGTACGTGGGGTCAGGCCTTGAAACACCAGGCCTGCGCGGAACGCCGCTCAGTACCAGCGATACCTGGAGCATTTTTAGAACGCGTTCTAAGCTCTCTTGGGGCAACTAATAAAAATACACTTGCGAGGTATTCAACACACCTTAAATAAAAAATTGGCAGATCCCACGTACAGTGGGAATAGATGATATGCGATGTACGAATGAGAAAGGTTGATATGTCACTTTAAAATCAGAACAACGTTACGATGTGGAGGAAAATGATGTCGTACATGTTGGACATGTTGGACAGGTCCAAGGCGCTCCCCCAACCTCAACGAGTCTGCCCACGAGGCCGCGCGCGCGCTAACCGACCGCGCCGGTTCCGGGCAACGATTCGGGGCCAACGGGGTTGCGGAAAACAGGGACGCGCCTGCCACGTACAACGAAATAACAAAACATTTTTACCTCGCGCGAAGACTATATCCACTCCCTCATCCAAAACTTAATAGGCCACAGACCCTTACGCTCAAACTACTGCAGACCGACACGTACCCTAACCTGAGATCCCCTCACGCTATTTATCCTGACGTGTTCCCCAATGACGCTTGCCCCGCATGTGGGCATGTATCCACACTGGCGCACATGCTCTGGGAGTGCAAGGCAATGTACACTGACCCCGACACTACATCGGTCTGTTGGGAGGCGGCCCTATACGCAGCTCTCTTCTGGCCAACCAACTTTGGGCCGTCCAGCAGGCCCGTGGTGCGGCCGATGGGCTTGGCCTAACGGTCCCTACGTGGGAGTCACCCGCTGCGCACTAACGCGCGCCTTGCAGGACCACATTAAAGTTTCGCAACCAACCAACCACGTTTCACAAGCCACAGTAGGAAAGATTTAGAAACTATAATCAGAAAATTTAACATTACCCTGAATTCTGAAAGTATCCTTTCCTTGGGGCTTCTTCTCTAGGTCAAAGCAACAAGAGCGTCTACGAAGCAGTTTGTGAATTACTCAGAGATGCAAGAAAGTTTCCTTGTTAAATTGTCTTTTTCTTTTTCTTCTTTCTTTAACTAATGTAGTTCTAGTTCTTTGGAAATGCCATTCATTTATTCCTTTCAATAATTAGTTAATTACTTACTTTATTCGCAACTCACCTTATGAATATTCACTCATATTCTCTAGATGATTGAATAATTACTATTTTCTTCAACAAAATTCAAAAACGCGTTTTCTCTATTACAGTAACCACCGGCTCAATGGCCAATCCCCCATAGCGGATACAAGCCAAGGCATATAGGAACAATGGATGGATGAATGGAAAAACTTTATTAAAAAAAAAGAAACCCTGCAGGGTTACCGGCCCGGGCTCATGCCACCCCGACGTTTTGTGCGGTGAGGCGTAGCCTTTCCACCGCTGTCCAGGCCCGCTGGATTGCCCACAGTTGGTCATGCAGATCCGGTCCAGTTTTATATTGTCCTCTCGGTATATTACTGTGACCTGTGTACATTGCCATAGAATATGTGCCATATCTGCGTGTTCGTGCTTACAGAGGGTACAGCTCGTTTGTGGGTATTGTCTGGAATTTACTCTGTTCAGGTGTACTTGATTTGAAAAGGTTCAGGTTCACAATCTTCGCCAATCTGTTTCTTGAGATCTGTCTAGTTGTTTGTGTGGTGGCGGATATTCTTCTCGTTGTCGCTTATAATGTGTCAATATGTCATGATACGTGAACAGTCTGTCTCTGCCGTCTTGTATCGCATATTCATTATTGTCATCACCTCCATCGTTCCCATCACCTCCACCGGAGTCACCCCCCCCCCTTCTGTGGTCGGTGCGGAGAGCCAGGCCGTCACTGTCCGAGCCGTGGTGGGTTAGTTCTCGCACGGTTCGGTGGGCCTTCTCGTTGAGGTTTTGAAGGATGGTCGTGTCTTCGATGCTTAATTCCCCATGTGCGCTGGGATTCACTTGAGGTATTTGGGTAAAATTTTGCCGTTCCGGAAGTCTTCTGCTCTGCGGTTCAGTATTTTGGCTGCTTTGGTGGAGACCCATCCCTTTGTGAAATTCCTAATGACCATCTTGGAGTCACTGATTATTATTCTGTCGTGTTTTCGACCATTGACTACGGCCAGTGCAATGGCCATTTCTTCCGCTGCCTCCAACGATCTGGTCCTTACGGTGCCCACGGTCAAGGTCTTCCCTTTTGTGTCTATGACCGCCATTGCGAAGAAGGAGCCATGTACAACCCTTTTACTGATATTATTTTTTCGGGAATACCGGGCGGCGTCTACAAAAAGCACACCATCCCACGTGCCGTGGTTTATAAGGATCATTTTTGTGCGGCATTTTCGCCTCTCAACGTTGTGTGTAGGGTGCATATTTTTTGGGATGTTTTCCGTAATTATCGCGGACCGGAAGTCCGGGTGAATCTGCGTCTTGGGACCTTTCATTCTGTGGTAATTAATGGCGATCTTTTCCATAATTTCTCTACCCGCCATGGTTCCAGGCAATCGTTCGAGTTGCGCTATCCCTTGTGCTTCAGCGATCTCGTCTAGCGTGTTATGTACTCCGAGTTGTAGCAGTTTTTCGTTCTTTGAGTATTGCGGTAGGCCCAGCGCAGCTCTGTACGCTTTTATAATCAGCGCGTCGACTTTGTCCTTCTCTGCTTTGTTCCAGTGGACAAACGCCGCTACGTACGCGACATGGCTGATCGCGAAGGCCTAAACGAGTCGTACAACGTTTATTTCTTTAATGCCCCTTCTTTTATTGTATACTCTTTGTATTAGCCTAACGGCTGCCATGACTTTCTTTTCCAGGAGCGTTATAGTTTCCCCAATGGTTCCTCTGGCTTCGATCCAGAGACCCAGGACTCTGATCTTCTGAACCAAGGGTATCGCCGTGTCATTTCTAGTGGTTATCCTGATTCTTTTGTGTAATTCTGCTACGTTTCTGCAATGTATGCCAAGTCTTTTGGGGTGGTATAGTAGCAGTTCTGATTTGCCCGATAACCATTCTAATCCGGTACCATCCAGATGACTCTCGACTGCATCCACCGCATACAGGAACAAACAAGCAAGAATGTTCATTAATGAAAAGCGGGGAACTCTCTCGGCGCATCTAAGACGCCTGCGTGCTACTCTGTACACGGGAAGGGGATTGCGGACAGAAAGGCTCTAGGAGGCGGAGGGCCAAAAGAGAAAGAAAAAAATCTAAACAAGAGAGAAAATATTACGATCTTTATATTGGCATGTCTCAAGGTGATGGTGATGATATACTTACGTTATATCTCATCTACTAGGTTAATAACGCGTTCGTTTGACCGCGTTATTCGAAGGTTGCAGGTTCGGTTCCTGCCCACGGCAAGTTATCTTTTCTTATTTCTTCACAATCGCATTACAATCCGGTCTAATAACTTCGCCTATACTTTTCTTAGCATTATTGTCTGTTAGATTTCAATATATATATATATATATATATATATATATATATATATATATATATATATTCATTTATTTATTTATATATGAGATATGGCACAACGAGAGCATTGTCAACAAGGATAAATATATTTACTTCCCAACAGTTTCGGGAGGGGTCTTCCCTTCATCAGGGGATGAGTTATACTGACATGAACTTCCAAACTTCGTTGCTGCCGCGTCCCTCTCGCCTTGAAAGATGTTTGCGAGAGTGAGAGGGAACTAAAAAAGGAAAAAAGGAAAAAAAGAGGGGAAGAAAAAAGACTAAAAAAAGAAAAAGAAAGAAAAGAAAAAGTAAAAAAGAGGAAGAACCACTGTCAACACTGAGAACGAAACCAGCTGTCCGTGTACGTCCACATACGGTTCTTATCACGTGCTGTTCAGTTCTCGACGTGTGTCGGGCCACCCAAGATTGTCGCCGCGGTGGCGGAAGGGTCCGTGACAGCGTGCATAAAGAAAGGGTTTCCACTTAATGGGTCGGTCGGCGTGCGGCATGCGTAAAGAAAGGGTTTCCCCTTAATGGGTTGGTCGGCTCTTCACCTTTAATCTTCGTCCGTTTCCCTTCAATGGTCATCAAGTGGTAGGCGAACGTAAACAGTTTGTATGTGCATGTGGAAAAAGAAAAAAAAGGAAGAAAAAAGAAAAAAAACAAAAAAACAAGAAAAGACAGTGTACACGTACGAGTCAGTCAGAAAAAAGCATGGTCTCCAGCTATCGATATTTGTCACCAATTTCCTCCTGGCTTACTTCTCGGAGGCAGTTGAGCTTTCCGGGGTCCTCGTTGATGCCGGCTACTACTGTACGAAATTTGAAAATAAAAGATGCCTCACGCTGTTCACGCTCGCGTCTGTTTGAGAGACCGGACTGCAAAAGAGTTACGCTGATATTTTCAAAACTGTGGTTTGGCAGGCGCAGATGTCTAGATAAAGGTAGCTTCGGCAGTGAAGTGGCGTGGTACCGGTGAATAATGAACCGCAGCCGAAATGGCGTGTCTGTTTGGCCGATATATTCTTGTACGCATATGTTGCAATGTAGCATGTATATTACGTTACTGGAGTCACAATTAGGGCTTTCAGTTATGCAGAATTTGAAATCCGAGAAGTTCGCTTTGGATTCACGTGTTGTGACCATCCGTGGGCATACCTTGCATCGAGCTTTTCCGTAGGGATGGCTCCCTGATTGAAATTTGAGGGTGTTTGTTTTTGCTCTGACAACAATGTCCTTCAGATTTTTATCCCTGCGGTACCCCACGTGAGGTGGCTTCGCGAAAATAGAAGTTAGTCGTTTGCTTTGCCTGATTATGTTGAAATGGCGGGAAAGTATGTTAATTTGTGGCGCAACATACAACAACATACTTTTAACAACATACTTTCAACAACAATAACAACAACATACATCAACGCGTCGAGTCGAGGCACGAGTCGCGTCGAGGCACGAACAACTAAGTGAGACGAAGATTCTTAATCTTATTGAGGCTGCAGTAGAAAAGAAGATGTCGAAAGCGCTGGAACACATAGTTACGAGCGTAAGTGAGTGCATTTCTCAAGTGTTTTCCTCACAGATGACACAGCTGGCTTCTGCAGTAGCAGTACCGATGGCCAAGTGAGCACCTTGTGCAGTGGAAGAGATACCGAATTTAGCCCCACAGCGGCAATCCCGAGAGGAGAAAACCCCAATTTTGTCTGTACCTTCTACGTCGACCCACGCGGAGGATCAGAATGAAATGGACGTATGCCAAGATTTCAGGCGTCAGAAGCGCACTGGATCTCCTTTAAAATCTCCTTGCCCAAACCCAAAACCCAAAAAGGGCAGCAAAAATGCCAGTGCACTTATTAAGGAGAGTATTTTAGAAGCTGCCATTGCTGAAGTGTTTCGCTCGTCAACATCGATACCTTGAAAGTACTACAGTGTAATTGTAGGTCTTTGATTTCTGCTTCTACATACTTACTTTGTTTAATTAACCAGTTATATCCGGATATAATCTTATTACAAGAAACCTGGCTTAGCCCTGTTAAGAATTATCATTTAAACAATTTTAGCGCATTTCGGTTAGACCGTCCATCACTAGGAGGTGGTCTAATTATACTAGTCTCGAATAAAGTTTGCCGCACAGCGAGCTTAGCTTTTCAGCTTATGTCCACAGACTGTGAAATTTTGGCAATAGACCTCTGCCTGCCAGGGTACCACCCTTTTTCACTTATAAACGCATATTTTCCAACGGGTTTGCATATTACTCAGCAATTAGATACTGCCTTAGCTAATTGCAAGAATGATTTCCTTCTGACTGGTGATTTCAACTCACATCATGTTTCATGGGGATTTCGAACAGACCCTTCTGGTACTCTTCTGTGGGATTGGATGATTAATAAAAACCTTACCTGCCTAAACAATGCCTACATTTATTCGCGGACGGACACGATCGGTATTAGATCTCACGTTTTGCAGCCCAAGTGTTTCAATAAGGTCTTGGAAAACAATTGATTTCTCTTCAAACAGTGACCATCTCCCTGTATACTGTGAAATCTCATGTGCTGTGAAATCTATTGAAAAGACAGAGAAAACATTGATCAATTACGAAAAATTTAAAGACTGCTTGCGTTCAAACATTAGGGCAGTGTCCAGTGGTCAAAATGAAGACCTCAGCAGAAATCTCTGTTCTGCATTAAAAATCTCCAAGAACACTTCAGAATTTGTAATTGCTTCGTTGTCATCCAAAAGTGCCCAACCTAGTAGATGGTGGAATAATGAGTGCACACGAGATTATAGAAGAAGAAAAGCTGCATGGAAAAGACTTATATGTAATCAGAGTCCAAAAAATTGGAAAGAGTATCAGTTCATTGCGGCAACATTTAAACGCACTGTATCGCGAGCGAAAGAGCAATATGACGAAGAACATTTCGAGTCCCTGTCTAAATCAAATTACAAACGTGCTTTATTCAATTTCCTTCGTGGTAGGAAGAAGACCTCTATACTAGAAAACGTTGACTCAGTATAGTTCACACCTCACAGGAACTACAGGAATCATTGATTCAGTTGGCTAAAGAATTAGAAAACAGGTTCTCAACGCATCTTCCCAATTCGGCTTACACAACAACCATCTATGACTACACAGAAATATCGACTTCCGAATTAAATCAGGCTATGGAAAAATTGTCAAATGCAGCACCAGGCTCCGATCGAATAACAAATGCAATGCTAAAAATACTTCACAGGGAATATCCGAATGATCTGTTAGGTCTCGTCAATTATTCCCTTGAAGAGCATGGATCCCTTCTGAATGGAAGATTGCGAAAATTATACCATTGCTTAAGAAACAGAGGGCAGGCTATAATTTAGACAACATACGACCGATAGCCTTAACATCTAATGTAGTAAAACTCATTGAAAGGGTACTTTATGGTCGTATAATTAGGTTTATTAACAAGAAGCAACTGTTGAGTTCTTTCCGAATTGGCTTTAGATCTGGATATTCCATATGGCATGCACATATAGATCTGGAAAGACGTATTCATATTGCCCGTCACAAAAAGCACTTTGCGGCTTTAGTAACGTTAGACGTATGTAAAGCATACGATAGTGTAGAATATTCTATCTTGACTAATCAGTTATGGAGTCATGGACTTCCACTTTATATATTAGCATGGGTGACAGAATTTTTAAGTAGAAGAAAATTCTATTGTTATCAAGGCGGTTTCTCTTCCTGTAAGCACAAGCAAACCCGAGGTGTACCTCAAGGATCAGTACTTTCCCCGGTTTTATTCAACATATTGCTTAGTACCATACCCGTTCATCCAGATGTGAAAACCTATGTTTATGCCGATGACATTGCTTTCTTTGCTATGGCACATGACTTCCACTGTCTCTACACTATCTTGCAAGCATATCTTAATGAAATAGAACATTGGCTGGATGGATTGATGTTGAACCTGAATGCCGGTAAATGTGCTATTCTCGTTTTTCCTATCAAAGATCCCGTGCACATATCTATTAATTACAAGCTTCAAGATATCCCACAAGTACAATCATTGAAATATCTTGGAGTTATGTATAATGAACATCTAAATTGGCGCCCTCACAATGAATACATCACGACAAAAGCTGTACGCGCGATGGGCGTATTTCGGAGGTTGAGAAATTGTTGATCAGGTATGAGAAGAAAGGCACTTTTGATTACATATAAAATGTATGTCCGACCTGTGTTGGAGTTTGGCTGCATTCTTTTTTCTGGTGTGCCAGCCTACAAACTTCGGCTGCTCGTTCTGTTGGAAAGAGAGGCTTTACGGCTCTGCTTAGTGCTTCCAAAGTATACTGCAAATGCAGTGTTATACCTTGAAGCACGAATACCAACCTTACTATGTCGCTTTAACATTCTTACTGTGCAGACCTTTTTACGACTATATGAAGCACCGTTTAACCCTGCACAAATTATTTTTATTTCCAATCCTGACCTATTCTTCTCCGTGCATTGGCCCAGATTTCACAAACCACAAATAGTATTTGTTCAATCGCAACTTGAGCCTCTAAATGTACACGTTCGTGATCTGATTCCTTTAACTGAGCAACAAAATTCTCCAGAAATTGTTTACCATGATATCTTCCCAACTCACGCTAAGCTATTACCTACAGACATTTTAAATGGTTTATTGCAGGACCACTTAAGTACTCTGCCAACAATTGTCATTATAGCAACGGATGCATCTCAATCACATGAAAAATCAGGCGTTAGAATATATTGGCCCGTACTTGATTGGTCATTTTCACTTCGCTTACCGGAATTTCTTCCTGTCTTTCTGGCTGAATTCATGGCAATAATGTTGCGAAAGGTGAATATTTCCATTCCAGTCGTAGCAGTCATAAGTGATTCATTATCAGTGTGCTCTTCTCTGTCCGCATCTGGTCACTCACCTATAGTGCAACTTTTTAAATCATTGATTCCCTGTCATCTCCGAAGTATTCATTTAATCTAGACACCAGGGCACAAAGGTTTGTTGTTAAACGAAATAGCTGATTCTCTTGCGAAGGCATCCCTTTCGACACCAATTATTCCTATTTTCCCTCAAACAGTATACATTACGGTGGCGTGATTTCGCACACTTAAAATCAGGCAAAATTTATCTGACCCTGCACTGACGGCTCCTCCAGAGTACGAACACTTGTTATTTCCCTGGCGCAGTCAACTGACTAATTCAAAGATGATGGAAGTTGTCATCACGAAATTTCGTTGCCGCGTTACATCCGTCAATTTTTACTTGCATAGAACAGGCATATTCAATTCCTCTATGTGCATTTACTGTAATCAAGAGGAAACGATCAGTCATTTTTCTTACATGTCGCTGTTTCGATTTATTCAGGCAAAGCATACCAGCACCACCTCTTCAAAGACTGCGCTTGCAACTATCACAACCTGACTTCTTTCATTTGGAGCCTCTACACTGGGTTTCAGCCACAGGGATGTTTTATTCGCCGTTCAAGAATACATCACAGCGACGAAACGATTTTCTTGCTAAATTACTGTCTCACTATTTTTCTTTTTTTTCTGCAAACTTGATATCGGTATTTCAAATCAAAATTAAGTTACAAAAAAAATTGTAGGAATGACGCATTGCTGAAAGTTTAAAGCAAATTCACCTTATAATCGGCCAATCCCCTTCTTTGGGTACGAGCCATTTGCACAGGGAAACAACAACAACAACGACTTCATCGGTATGGAGCTTAAATGGGAGGATTGTATCAAGGGAGCTGCGTGGTGATCGAGCGTAGAGCAGGTAGAAGGGCGTGAAGTCCGTGGTCTCGTGCTTCGCGTTATTGTATGCGTAAGTAATAAATGGTAAGATCTCATTCCAGTTTTTGTGATTGGATGCGACGTACATAGCGAGCATGTTAGTAAGAGTTCGATTGGTGCGTTCTACAAGACCATTCGTCTGGGGATGTTATGGTGTCGAATGTCTGAAGTGTGAAGTGCAGAGGCGAAGCAATTCTTCCACAGCGTCCGCGATGAATTGGCGACCACGGTCACTGATGATTACTTGAGGTGGACCATGGCGAAGAACAACGGAGCATAACAAAAAGGCAGCGACGCCATCAGCTGTAGAAAATGGTATCGCAGCGGTTTCGGCGTGTGTGGTAGGGTGATCGACGCACACTATTATCCAGTGGTTGTTGTTCGAAGATCACGGAAACGGGCCCAATAGGTCGATGCCCACTTGCTTGAAAGGCGTAGTAGGCGGTTCTACGGGGTGAAGAAGGCCGTGCGGTGCACTGGTAGGTCGTTTGTGACGCTGGCAGTTCTCGCAGCTCGAGACGTATTGTTTCGTAAAATCTCGCATTCGAGGCCAGTAAAAACGCTGCTGCACTCGATGCAGGGTGCGAATGAACCCAAGGTGTTCTGACGTTGGATCATCGTTCATAGTACAGAGAACGTCGCATCGAAGACTTTGAGGTACTACCAGTAAATAACGTGCGCCGGTTGCCGAGTAATTGGTTTTGCAACACAGTCCATCACAAATGCGAAAGCGACCACTGCCTTTAAGATTCCGAGCGTCCACGAACAAAGGGTCCAAAGATTAATCTTTCAATTGTTCTCGTTTGAAGATATTGGCGTCAGGAAACGTGCGAGAGACCGCAGCAAAACAGATGTCGAGAGTATCTGCCCTGTCCTCCGTCGTGGTCGTGGTCATAGGCAGGCGAGAAAGGCAATCAGCGTCCGAATGAGATCGTCCACTTCTGTACGAAATGCTGAAGTCAAATTCTTGAAGGCGTAAAGCCCATCGAGCAAGGTGGTCAGAAGTGTCTCGGAGGGTAACAAGCCAACATAATGAATGATGGTCTGTCACAATCGTGAATGGACGACCGTAGAGGTAACATCGAAACTTCTGAATGGCGAATACAGCCGCTAAACATTCTTGCTCTGTCACCGTATAATTCATTTCAGCCTTGCTTAAAGATCGACTCGTATAAGCAACAACATGCTCTGCATTATCATGGCGCTGAAAAAGCACACCTCCGATGCCAATTCCACTTGCGTCACTGTGCACTTCTGTAGGAGCAGAAGGATCGAAATGACGAAGAAAAGGCTCAGATGTCAGTAGAAGTTTCAGTTCAGAAAATGCGGCGTCACAATCAGGTGTCCATTCGAATGGACTGTCTTTTCGCAACAAGCTCGTCAGTGGGTGTACTACGTCCGTGAATCGGGGCACAAAGCGGCGAAAGTAGGAACATAGGCCCAAGAAGCTGTGAAGTTCCTTCAGTGTCTGGGGTGGTTTGAATGTGCCGACTGCTTCGATTTTGCGGGGATCCGGCCTGACACCATTGTTGTCAACTAGGTGACCGAGGACTAAAGCTTGCCGTTCACCAAACCGGCACTTCTTAGAGACACAGTCTAAAACAAGGCTTAAACGGACGTTGTGCTCTTCGAAGGTACACCCAAAAATGACGACGTCATCCAGGTAGCATAAGCACACCTCCCATTTAAGACCACGAAGGACAGAGTCCATAAACCTTTCAAAAGTGGCGGGGGCGTTGCAAAGCCCAAACGGCATCACATTGAATTAGTACAGTCCATCAGGCGTCACGAATGCGGTCTTCTCCTTGTCTGAAGGGTGCATAGGTATCTGCCAATATCCTTATTGTAGGTCTATTGAAGAAAAGTACGAAGCCGTGTGTAAGCAGTCAATAACATCGTCAATCCTAGGCAGCGGATATACATCTTTTTTTGGTCACGGCGTTGAATCTTCTGTAATCAACGCAGAACCGCCAAGCACCATTTTTCTTCTTAACCAAGATGACTGGTGCTGCCCACGGGCTACACGACTCTTCAATGACACCCTTCTTCAGCATTTCCTGAACCTGGTCGGCAATAACTTTTCGTTCTGATAACGACACTCGGTAAGGCTTTTGTCGGATCGGATGGGCAGTGCTGGTGTCGATCCTGTGGTGAGCGCGAGAACATGGTAAAGGTAGTGGCTTCTCCTCTTGGCAAAAGTCAAACACAGAAGCATGTCGCTTCAACAGATGGCATAAGGTCTGCTGCTCGTGTGACCGCAAAGTGGCTCTAATCATGCCTAAAATCTGCGACTCATAAGAGCAACTGCGCTTGCCAGAGACTGTACCTTTCTCGCTTTCATCGTTGTTAACTACCACTACAGAACCTTTAGTGGAATCATCGAAGACGCCAAGCTTCATTCCTCGAGGGAGCACAACCGACATTGGAGAACAGTTCAGTGCCTACAGAAAGGTTGCTCCTTTATCAACAGATACCAAACAACGAGGGACGAGTATGCCTTTCTTAGCACATTGAACGATGGCAGGTTCAACGATGGCGTCAAAAGATGTGGCAGATTCTGGGGCGAACACCGCAACTGACCTCATTGACCATGGCGGCACTGTCAGCTCGTCGGAAACAGAGTGTACTTCGCGGCCTGCGGCGCCTCATCAACGAGGGCAGGAACAATGTCACCGCTGACGGAAAGTTCACCGCTTCCACAATCGACGAAAGCGACACATCCTTGGAGAAAGTCAAGACCGAGAATAACATCGTGGGTACAACTTTGCAGCACAAGAAACTCTACTGGGAACTCCTTTCCTGCCAATAAGACATTGACGGCCCAAACTCCGACAGGATGAAGTACTTCCCCACCAACACCACGAAACCTTGTTGATTCCAAGAAAACATAACTTTGCGGCCAATGCGACTTTTGAAAGACTCATAACAGAACGGATATATATATATATATCCGTCTTCTCGTGCGTCCATTCATGCGTCCGTCCATGCATCCATTCCTGCGTTCGTCCATGCACCCATCCGTCCTTCCGTGGTCCGTGCTTCAAACATACATACATACATACATACATACATACATACATACATACATACATACATACATACATACATACATACATACATACATACATACATACATACATACATACATACATACATACATACATACATACATACATACATACATACATACATACATACATACATACATACATACATACATACATACATACATACATACATACATACATACATACATACATACATACATACATACATACATACATATATACATACAGACAGACAGACAGACAGACAGACAGACGAAGGACAGACGTGGCCAGCGGATTATTCACGGTTGGCCGATAAAACCCTCTGAAGCTTTGCCCTACTCATCATCATTAACTCTGTAGAAGATATGCTGCTATTTTCTGACTGAGCCAAAGTCCTTCATTATTTGGTACAAAAGGCTCTAATGCTTGTTTCTGGATCTCAGAGATAAATGGATTTATTTGGTATGTGCAGAGACGCAAGTGCTATTCAATTACACCATACTGCATGACCATACATAACGAAGAGAAGGGAACTGCAACTGAGTCAAATACATTCATCCCTGAAACCCTTGTACGCACATCTTCGACTAATGCGTATTTTTGCACGCCTCCACAGACTGGTTTCGGTATACGTAATATTAACGCAATCAGTGACAACCAAGATGTACTTATGCATTATGCTCGCATGATACCTGCTTGCACTACAAAGAGTTATTCGGATCATTTTAAGCGCCAAAACATGGCGATAAAGATAAACGCGAGGCAAAAACATGAGCGGTAATTTATAGAAAGATAAAAGTTCTCTCTCTGGTACTTGTCGGTTGCTGAGTCAAAGGTCGTGCGTTTCATTTCGGTCACGGACGCTGAATTTCGCTGGAGGCCGAAGGGCCCCTGTAGTGTGCGATGTCAGTGCACGTTAAAAAACACTAAAGATGGTGAAAATTTCCGGGACTCTCAACTATACTGATTGTTGGCCAAGTTGGTACTCGCTTACTGACATGCTTTGGCTACAAATAACACACACACAAAGTAAAGAAACACTCAACGACAATCACAAGCGGCTTGCACTTGTCGTTGAGTGTTTCCTTACTTTGTGTGCGTGTTATTTGCGGCCAAAGCATGTCATAAGCGCTCAACTATGGCGTCTCTCATAATCGTGCCGTGGTTTTGGAACGTGGTTTCTGAAAAACCTCCAGACATTAGTGTAAATATTGTTTGTGGTACTCGTAAAATCTAATTTCTACGCACTATACCAAAAACGGCTCTCTTTTAGTAACAAGCAGCTCCTGGGGCTCTCATGGTAGCTCAAGTGGTAGAGCATCGAACGGGTCATTCGAAGGTCGCAGGTTCGGATTCTGCCCACGGCAAGTTATCTTTTCACCCACTTTTCTTTCTTCTCATTTACATTACAATTGGCCTAATAACTTCCACTATACCTTCCTTGGCATTATTGTCAGTTAGATCTCATTAATAGTGTGTAAAACACGAAAAAAACGAGCCCTTGTACTGGCAGACTTGGCGCCTTTAGGTGGTATACAAGGGACTATTGGTCAGCTGCCAGTTAGTAATAAGTTCACGTGCTACGTGACGCCAAACAGGCTCATAAAGAGTGTGCCACACTCGCCGCCATGGCTACTAGTGGCGCTGAATGACGCTCCCACGTTTAAAAATTGACATAGATACCCGATAAAGTGGCTGGGGGGATGGCTGTCGTGGTAGCTCAAGTAATAGAGCATCGAACGCGTTATTCGAAGGTCGCATGTTCAAATCCTGCCCACGGCAAGTTATCTTTTCACCCACTTTTCTTTTTTCTCTCTTACATTACAATTGGCCTAATAACTCCCCTAGAGCTTCCTTGGCATTATTGTCTGTTAGATCTCATTAATATTGTGTAAAACACGAAAAAACTAGCCCTTAAGTATACACTTGTTTCCCTTATATATATATATATATATATATATATATATATATATATATATATATATATATATATATATATATATATATATATATATATATATATACATAAACTTTGCGCGCGCGGAGCTGGCGGCAAAGTTTCTGGTGGGCAGGCTTGGCTGCATCGAGGTGATCAGCCCGGACCACAATACAAGATGAAGCGACGGTCTGGGGAAAGCGTCTCTGGTGGACGGCACTGGCTGCCTCGAGCCGGACGCTCTTTTGCACGCCACGATGTCTCTTGAAAAAGTGCTGTGGACTCAGGCGGCCGGCACTGGCTGCCCTGTTGTGGCCGACGCTCTCGGCCATGCTGCGATTCGGTCCGGGTATCTGCCAGAAGTAGATCTGGTGGTCGATACTGGCTGAATCTTGGAGGTCGGCCTCAACCACGCTGTAACTGGATGCCGGAGTCTGCCAGAAGTCTATCGGGAGGTCGGGACTGGCTGCATCGTTGTGGTTGGTCTCGGCCATGCAGAGACTCTCTGTGGGAAGCAGCTAAAGATGCACCTGACAGCGCGCATCGGACCGGCCGCAAAATCAGCGGCTGACGTAAAACGTTGGACGAGGGTTACCGAAAGCGTATCCCAAAAGACGCGCTAGGTGCTTTGGCTGGTGCCGAGAGTGGGTACGACACTTCTGTGGTGTCTGGCAGAAAACATACTTCACGGCTGGTCTTGGTATCTGCGGCAGGACATTCTGTGAAGCTGTCATCGTATTGGCTGCGTCTGTGGGATCCCTCTCGTGGACGCGATGACTCACCTTGTGGGGCTGTCGAACACACTGGTCGGTGAACATGGCTATCTCGTAGCGGTCGCAGCACGCTTAGCAGGCAATCCCGTTGGTACAGATTGGGGCACTGGTCTTCATTGCTGTCGGCGTTCTGGACAAGCTGCGATGCCAATTGCTGAGGCTCGAGGGTAGCCTTGTTGCCGGTTGTCAGACTGGAGGACTGCGGAGACATCGAGCTGCCGCCCACTTGAGCTCGATATATGGTAGTGGGCGCGTTGACGAAGTGTCCAACTACACTGTGCCCCTCTGTATCTCCCCCCACGAAAGAGGACGGGGTGGCCGATGGCTGACACGAATTTGGGTCCGGTACCAGCAGCGAGTCTGGAAGCTCATGTGGAGAACTGGAGCGCTCAGCTGGAGCCTCGAGATGGAACCCTTCTTGAACTCCATCCTCGGTACCGGTCAGGTTGGACTGGGTGGTGGAAGGGAGATCGGAGAGAGTCCGGCCGAAGGCAGGTATGAGCTTGGAGCTTCATTCCACCCAGGACTGCTGCTAAGCCTTCATACCGGTGCCCCGCCGCTGCACCTTCCCGAAGACCGGCTACAGCCATGGTCTATTTCTGAGATTCTGTCCCGGCCTCGTCCATTGCTATCGCGTTGACGGTTGCCACCCAGCTGTCGGCGTCGTTCCGGACCCCATGAAATTTCGGTAGTTTGCAGATGGCTGGTGATTGTGAGGTGGCAGGTGGCAACGCAGAGATCACTGACGCGAAGCAGTCGAGCTGGTGTGAGAGTTCGATCAGAGAAGACCAAAGCTCCCTGCGTTGCTCCGGTGTGCTTGCCTCAAGGTCGTATGAGGCAGCTACATTCAACACTGCGCTAATGTCACACAATGCTGGCAACATTGTAGGAGCTTGGTCGGCGATCAACGCTGTCAGTTTGTTAGTCTCGGCGCGGAGCAGTGCGATGGTACGCCGCAGTTCCACGGCACTGTCGCACAAGGCTTCTAAACTGCTTTGGTTCGCGTCCGTGAAGTACGTGGTTCTAGTAGTACTCACGGTGGTGACACGCACGTCCAAGGAAGCATGAACAGCGTTTCTTGGCGGCTTATGTGTTGGAAGAGTACCGGACAGGAAATGCAGGCCGTGGGAAGCTTGAACAGCATTCCCAAAGGACAGGAGCCCGTGCGTATTACGGCCGCGAAGTGGTAGCATAGTGTCCATTGGGTGATGCCCTGGTACCACAGAGGAGGCATAGATACCGTTCATTGATGGTCCGATGGGCAGCTGAAGCGGCGGCCGGGTTGTTGACTCCATCGCCAAAGAAGCGTGAACGGCGTTCCTGGATGGAGAAGCCCGCACTGCCGATGAAACACGAAAACACGTACCGGTGGCTTCCCGCACAGGGTTCACTTGTCGGCTTGCACTGACGGCAAAATCCATAGCCAAGGACGCGTGGACGGCGTCCCTTGTGAAATGGTACCGGTAACGTGTACTGCAGCCGCCGAGGAGGCCTTGACGCCGTCTCCGAACGGGGGTGGCTGTGGCGGCAGGTGAACAGCTGCCGAGGAGGCCTTGACGCCGTCCTCAAGCGGCGCTTATCACGGCTGTCCTGGATGAGGAAGCCGGCACGTAAGACTTCTTCTTCGTCGACGGCGCCATTGTGATGAGCGAGACAGAGAACAAGAGACAACACCCGATCCTGGGCCAGCTGTTGTTGTTGTTGTTCTCCTATTGTTAGTGGCGCATAACCACTGTGGGGGATCGGCCAAGAATCGAGTGGTTTTAAAATTTACTGTTCAGATTTGGAATGATGGAGGTATATAGAAAGATTACCGATAGCCTAGGCAAGTGTGGTGCTTAATGTAATGCATACAAATATTTACATAAACAAATTTATAATTAGAATAGAGCAATAATATGATTTTATACGTATATAATTATGTGGACATGTTAGGATAATGAAACTGGTTAATTAGTCAACCTATTAGTTTCATCAGTTTCATCAATATAGTCCCGGACGGCCGCGCATACTTTCCCATTAGAGAAACCAGAAATGGAAGCTCCAAAAGACAAAATGGAAGGCAGAGATAAGTCCATACCAATACCACGCAAAGGTATTTCTAATAGGGTTTTTTTGTAATGTGTTGAACCGCCTGCAGGTCAAAAAGAAATGATCTATTCATTACAGTTCATCACAGAATACGCGCAGTGGCGAAAGTGCCTGAGCAGACCTGTGTTTATAGAAACTTAAATTTGGTACCCGGCAACGCAGCCTTGTGATAGCTACTACTTGTTTTCGAGTGCGGCAAAAGTCTCTTCGCCAGGGATATAATAAATGGCGATATTCTGTAGAGTTTGTTAGTGCTGAACCTTTAAAGACTTGCATAAGCGTACGTCTGCGGAATCGAGCAGCAGTCACATAAGCGGACGATGGACAGAGCGGTAGAATTGGTTCGCTGATTGACGACTTAGCTAAGGAATCGGCTATTTCATTCAGAAACAAACCTTTATGTCGAGGCACCCAAACTAATCGTACTTTTCTCAAATGCGCAGGTACTAGTGCACGGAACGCCCTTGTTACGTGATTATCAGCACCAACAGAAAGTGCTGCACAGAGAGATAGGGAATCTGTTATTATGACAGCTGATGTAATTGCTGTATCTAACTTGCGTAAGGCGAGCACTACTGCCAGAAACTCAGCCACAAAAACGGGTATGAAATCGGGTAGTCGAAGGGAATAAATCCTATTTAAAATCGGGCTGAAAGTACCTACCCCTGACTTTTCGTCGTATTGCGATGTGTCTGTAGCTAAAATAACGTTCGTTGTAATAATGCGCAGGTGATCTTGTAGTAAACCATACAAAATATTATGGGGAAGTAATTTGGTATTATTAGGAAAAATGTCGTCGAATTGAATTTCCACTGAGGCTGAATTATCACGACTCGGCATGATGTCGCATATACGTACGTTCAGATGCTCCAGTAAATTTTGCACAAATATAATTTGTGGCGTGTGAAATCGTGGCCATCTAGCAGCAAAAAATGATTCCGGAGTGGAAATAAAGGCTGTTTCTGAATGTCGTAATGGTGATTCATAAATTCTTAAGAATGTCTGAACAGTCAGAAGGCGAATTCTACAAGAAAGCGGAGGGACCCTTGATTCGAGATACAACACATTGTTGGCAACTGTTTTGCGAAGGCCAAGGCATAAGCGCAAAGCTTCTCTTTCAAGAAGAATTAGAGGCCGCAACTTGTAAGCTGGAACTCTAGAGAAAAGTACACAACCAAATTCCAAAATGGGACGAACATACATGCGATATAGCATTAATAATGTCTCTCTTCTCATACCTATGCGGTAGTTGCTTAGCCTACGCAATATGCCAATGGCCCGCACACCTTTCCGGCGATATATTCGTTATGAGGTCGCCAGTTAAGCGATGTGTGATAAATTACTCCAAGGTATTTAACAGATTCCACCTGTGGTATATCCTCATGATGGTAAGACAGAGATGTTCACAGGGTATTGCAGCGGGAAAACAAGGAGGGCACATTTACTCGGATTAAGTAAAAAGCTGTTGCCATCGAGCCAGCTCTCCAATATATTAAGGGAAGTCTGCAGCCGTTCATATAAGGTCTGAATGTTATCTGCCATTGCAAAAAATGCGATATCGTCTGCATAAACATAAGTTGTTATATCCTGTGTACGTGGAATGGTGCTCATTAGTAAATTAAATAGCACCGGGGAAACACCGAGCCTTGCGGTACTCCCCTCGTTTGGGTATGAGTAGATGATGAAAACCCATCTTTAAAACAATAAAATTTCCTGTCTGCGAGAAAATTGTGAACCCACGCTACTATGTATGATGGAAAATCAAGGTATTCTAATCGATCTATAAAAATACAGTGCTCCAAGGTATCATATGCTTTAGCGATGTCTAAGGCAACTAAAGCAGCATATTTTTTATGCAGCCGAGCTAATTGAAGCTTACGTTCTAAGTCAACGTGGGCATCCGAAATTGAACAACCAGCCCTGAACCCAACTTGACAGGGACTTAGAATTGACCTCATGGTAAGAAGTTCATTAATTCGTATATTGATGATTCTCTCAAACAATTTCACTAAGTTTGATGTCAGTGCGATCGGCCTTAAGTTATTTAACGTGTATGCATCATTTTCATTTTTAGCAACAATACAGTTTTGGCAAGTTTCCATTCTGGAGGTATCCATGCGTTCCCTAAAGAATAATTCACTAGTTCTAGCAAAACATTAGGCGATTAGGCAAAAGGTTAGATCTGGTCCGGGAGCCGTCCTCGGTAAGCATAATACTGTCTGGTTCAATTCAGCTAAGGAAACTTCTGGAAATTCATGCAAGTTTACCAGAACGGACTGAATAGCCAAAAAATTACCAGTGAAGCGGCGTTCTAAACCTTGGTCTATGTCTTCTAGAGAGGTGTTCATTTCTACCGGCATCAAGACACATGACTGCAACGTTAAAGATGCTGGCAGTACTTTTCTTGTCCGAAGATAAGCGAACAAAGCACGCTTATTTTTGATTTAGAAAGATAATCAAAATGTCTACTGTCGTATTCTTCTTTCGCGCGGTTCACTGTATGCTTAAATACGCCAGCAAGGAATTGATAGTCCTTCCAGTTTGTTGGGCTCTGATTAAGAAGACGTTTTTTCCAAGCGGCTTTTTGTCTTCTATAATTGCGCGTACACTCATCGTTCTAAAAACGAGAGGAGGATAGTTTATTGGATGGAATAGAAAATCCGGAATTTTTTCTAGATCCCTCCAGCATTGAACCAATCGTAGATGCAATCTCCTTAGTACTGGCGTTTCCAAGCTTGGAAATGGCAGAACGGAGGCAGGCTTGAAATTTGCTATGGTTGATGTATATGCGTTTTGGCTGATCTAAAGTTATTGTTGGACAAGTAATGTCAAAAACTACAGGAAGATGGTCACTGTTAGTTGCCGAATCTAGAACAGCCCATGACAAAACCTTGATTGCATTGGAGCAAAACGTCAAATCCAATACTGAGCTAGTTTGACCTCGGACAAATGTTACATGACCTTTATTCAGACAGGAGAGGTTGTGATCAATACTCCATTCCCACAGTCGCCTACCACAAGAATCTGTCCTTATACCCCAAGACAAATGATGTGAATTAAAGTCTCCAGTGAGTACAATTTCCTTTCTACATGCTACCAAAACGCTGTCAAGATAACGCGTGTTTTGCACACCGGAGGGGAAGTAACAATTTACAATTGAAAAAGGGTGGTATCCGGGGAGACACAAGTCTAATGCTAATATTTCACAATCCAAGTCTAACATTCTGAAAGACATTTTCGCCCTATGGCATGATTTACTTGATACAAGGATCATTAAACCACCACCACGTGATGGGCGATCCAATCGAAAAGAATGAAAACCTGCAAGATGGAAATTTTTATCTGGTGTGAGCCAAGTTTCTTGGAGAATTATAATATCAAGATTAAAATTACTGCAAAAGTAAGGTAAGTCGGTTGAGGCTGAGAATATAGAACGGCAGTTCCACTGTAGTACCCTGAACAGACATATGGCGTTCAGCACACCGCAGAGGCGCATGTCGCACCCTTGTTAGCATCTTCAAGCGAAATAGCTGATTCATTCCGTTTAGGTGTGTACTTGAGATCAGTGAAGATCGGAGATCTGGTACGTTTATTAGTTCGTATATCTAGTTCCATATCTGCAGCAGTACTTGTGCTCGGCTGAGGCGAATGTCGGTTCAAGTGCACCTGTGTTCCTGACTGCTTAGCGTTGCCTCTAGATGCAGAAAGTTCGTCCAACACTACATTGCGTAGCTGTGTGGCGTCGCTGGTAATGTGTAATACTGCAGGTTCCGTACTAGTCTGTACTGTTTGTCCAATCTGACTTGAAAGAATTTGCACTAAACAGTCGGAAAGTTTAGATATGAGTTTATCCATTGCCTTACTCACTGCCTTTTCCACAGCAGTTTCAATAGCCTGCGACAGGTTTGAGTCCATACTGGAAGTGCAGCGCGCTGTAATACCAGAGTATCCAAAAGCCCTGTTCCTAACTATGTCATTGGCTTCCCTTCGAGAACAGCGGCGGTGGTCAATAACTTCTAGGACTTGAGCCTCCCGAGAACGAGCGGAACAGTCAGAGTTGTCGGCGCAGTGACTGCCCCCACAGAGACAACACCTTTCCGCTGTTGCAGTACACTTGCTTGAAGGATGGCTCTCTCCGCAGGTGTAACAACGAACGTTATATTTACATCCTCCCGCACTGTAGCCGAATCTCCAGCAGTTCTTGCACTGAATCGGACGAGAAGCGAGGGGTTCTACTCGGAAGATCAGTGGCCATAATTTTATTTCTGGCGGGCATTTTGTGCCCACAAATGTCACGATGACAGATTCGGTTGGTACCCTCTCTTTGTCGACTAGGCGATTACACCGGTAAATTGAAATTACGCCTGCTCCAGAGAGCCTGTCTAGGGTCTCAGCTGGGCTCAGCTTGGAGTCGACTCCCCGTACAAGGCCTTTGGTACATGCAAGGTGAGGCGGAATAAAAGCACTCACCGGGGTATCAGCAAAGGAGAAAGATTTGAGAAGATCCTGCACGCAGGTCTGATCCGGCGACCTACACACGATACCTCCTCGCCCAAATGGGCGCACATCTGTGATGAACTGGAAATGGTTTGAAGTTGTCTTAAGTTCCTTTTGAACTGCCTGAGGGTTTGTGTGCCTGATGAAGCCTCCATTTGTAGGTACCAGTGCCACGGGAATGCGGTCGATGGAATGGAATGAAAAAACTTTATTTCAGTCCTGCGGGACACGCTTAGCGCGTAGCGGGCGTCTCCCACGTAGGGACCGACAGGAAGTACCTGGCGGCTGCTTCGTGGGCCTGCTGGACGGCCCATTGCTGGTCGGCGAGAAGTGAGCTCCTGAGGGACCTATCCCACTTGCTTGAGGTAGAGTCGGGAGGAGTTGTTCTACACTCCCAGAGCATGTGTGCGAGTGTCGCTGTGTGTCCACATGTGTCGCTGGGGCATGTGTCGCTGGGTATGCATCGGGATAATAAACGTGAAGCGTGGCAAGGTTTGGGTACGTGTGTGTCTGTAATAGGCGTAGGTTTAATGCCTGCGGTCGGCCAAGTTTCGGATGTGGGGGTGGAAAAATGCGGCGTTCCAGGTAAAAGTGCTTTGTAATTTCATTGTACGTAATTGGCGCATCCCGATTGGTATCTAACCCAGCAAGATGACGTTCCCTTGTTGCAGTGCGGTCGGTAAGTGCGCGCGCTGCATCTTGGGTGATCTCGTTGAGGTTGGATAGGGCACCCAGCACCTGGCCGAGATGGGCGGGGAACCAGATGACAGTGTGGTGCTTCAGTGCATTCGGGTCCGCATTGCGCAGAATACGTAACGCCTGGTCGGAGATTACTCCGCGTTCGAAGGCTTTGATGGCCGGCCTGGAGTCGCTGTAGATTAATTCCCATTTGCTGTCGAGCATAGCTATAGCTATAGCTACTTGCTCCGCTACTTCGGGATTTTGGGTGAGGATTGTGGCTGAGTTAAGAGTCTGCAGCGCGGATGATGCCGCGACCGCGGCGAAGGCTTGGTTGTTGCGATAGGCAGCGGCGTCCACGAACGAGACGTTGTCCACTTCCATGTCTATGCATTTGAGAATGGCGGTAGCCCGCGCAAGGCGTTTGCCTCTGTTGTATTCGGGGTGTACATTTCGTGGTATGGGAGCGATCGTGATAAGGTCGCGGATTTCGCGGGGGGGTCCCTGGCCCTCGAGGAGAAGAAGCCGAGCTCGCGCAGAATATGGCGGCCCGCCTTGGTGGTAGTGAGTCGGGTCAATTGCACGCGTTCCTGAGCTTCGGCGATCTCTTCTAGCGAGTTATGTACGCCAAGCTCGAGGAGTTTGTGCGTTGGAGTGGTGATAGGGAGGCCAAGTGCTCGTTTGACCACCTTGCGAATAAGCGCATTGAGTTGATCACGCTCAGCACGTAGCCATTTGTGTATAGCGGCAACGTAGGTAAAATGGCACAAAACAAACGCGTGTACGAGACGCAGCAGGTTGTCTTCTTTGAGGCCATAGTGCCTGTTGGCTACTCTACGTACGAGTCTTATGGCATTCTCAGTCTTAGTCCTGAGTTTAAGTACTGTTTGGGTGTTGGTTCCACGGGACTCGATGATCATGCTGAGGACCTTGATGGTGTCTACCCTGGGCACAGTACGACCATCTCTGGTGTGGAGGGTGATATTGCGTTCCACCGGAGGTTTTCACCCTTTGGGCTTGGCACCCCGGCGTTTGGGCAAATATATCAACAGCTCCGACTTCGCAGGTGAGCACCTGAGACCGGTGCGGTCGAGGTAAGACTCGGCGGTGTCGATAGCCTCTTGCAGGGCGGACTCAATGAAGCCATCCGACCTTGTGGAGCACCATATGGTTACATCATCCGCATAGATAGTGTGATTTAGCCCGTCGATTTTCGAAAGTCGTTCGGAAAGCCCGTTCATCACGAGGTTGAAGAGCGTGGGCGAGAGGACGGATCCCTGAGGAGTGCCCCGCTATCCGAGAATGCTGTCGATACCACTGCGAAAACAGGAGTCTAGCGGTAATTCATTAGACGGCAGGGACGCTGACCAGGCGGATCGCGCCTGGCCAGGAGAAGTAGTCGACATGAGCGCTAGAGATATGGTTAGACTCAGAAACAGATAAACTATAGAATCGAACTCTAAGACAGGAACTTAAAACCACTCAATCTTCAGCCAAGAACACCCCAGCAGATTGAGCACGGGCAAGCGTTACGTGTCCTTCCTGTTATCCGCTCCGATGACGGTGATCTCAACGGCCGCAAGAGCCAGCTGTTCTTATTCTGACTTCGTTCTTCTCTTCCTTGCTCTAGCTTTCCGCGCGCCGGAGCCCCAGTGTCTTTCTTGGTCATGACAATATATATATATATATATATATATATGTGTGTGTGTGTGTGTGTGTGTGTGTGTGTGTGTGTGTGTGTGTGTGTGTGTGTGTGTGTGTGTGTGTGTGTGTGTGTGTGTGTGTGTGTGTGTGTGTGTGTGTGTGTGTGTGTGTGTGTGTGTGTGTGTGTGTGTGTGTGTGTTCTTGGCTGAAGATTGAGTGGTTTTAAGTTGCTGTCTTAGAGTCCGATTCTATAGTTTATCTGTTTCTGAGTCTAACCATATCTCTAGCGCTCATGTCGACTACTTCTCCTGGCCAGGCGCGATCCGCCTGGTCAGCGTCCCTGCCGTCTAATGAATTACCGCTAGACTCCTGTTTTCGCAGTGGTATCGACAGCATTCTCGGATAGCGGGGCACTCCTCAGGGATCCGTCCTCTCGCCCACGCTCTTCAACCTCGTGATGAACGGGCTTTCCGACCGACTTTCGAAAATCGACGGGCTAAATTACACTATCTATGCGGATGATGTAACCATATGGTGCTCCACAAGGTCGGATGGCTTCATTGAGTCCGCCCTGCAAGAGGCTATCGACACCGCCGAGTCTTACCTCGACCGCACCGGTCTCAGGTGCTCACCTGCGAAGTCGGAGCTGTTGATATATTTGCCCAAACGCCGGGGTGCCAAGCCCAAAGGGTGAAAACCTCCGGTGGAACGCAATATCACCTTCCACACCAGAGATGGTCGTACTGTGCCCAGGGTAGACACCTTCAAGGTCCTCAGCATGATCATCGAGTCCCGCGGAACCAACACCCAAGCAGTACTTAAGCTCAGGACTAAGACTGAGAATGCCATAAGACTCGTACGTAGAGTAGCCAACAGGCACCATGGCCTCAAAGAAGACAACCTGCTGCGTCTCGTACACGCGTTTGTTTTGTGCCATTTTACCTACGTTGCCGCTATACACAAATGGCTACGTGCTGAGCGCGATCAACTCAATGCGCTTATTCGCAAGGTGGTCAAACGAGCACTTGGCCTCCCTATCACCACTCCAACGTACAAACTCCTCGAGCTTGGCGTACATAACTCGCTAGAAGAGATCGCCGAAGCTCAGGAACGCGTGCAATTGACCCGACTCACTACCACCAAGGCGGGCCGCCATATTCTGCGCGAGCTCGGCTTCTTCTCCTCGAGGGCCAGGGACCCCCCAGAGTTGACTCCCCGCGAAATCCGCGACCTTATCACGATCGCTCCCATACCACGAAATGTACACCCCGAATACAACAGAGGCAAACGCCTTGCGCGGGCTACCACCATTCTCAAATGCATAGACATGGAAGTGGACAACGTCTCGTTCGTGGACGCCGCATCGCTTGGCCATGACAATATATATATATATATATATATATATATATATATATATATATATATATATATATATATATATATATATATATATATATATATATATATATTACATGCCACGCTGTGTTGGTGGAAGAAGACTAGAGCGAAGTGAATGGCAGCTGTGGCTGAGTAAACAGTCTTCTACTTCGAGTTCCTGCCTATCGTTTTCTCTCGCGACAGACTGGTGGAGGTGCTGGGTACTGTACTGTAACGTCTTATGGCTGCTGGTCCTGAACCAGAAGCAACCACCGCCAGTGCACCAGGGTCTGCTGATATCTATCGAAGCAGCCACCGCCTTCAAGGACTACCACCCCAGTACGGCCCCTTGGCTAGTTCCATGAGGACAATGTTTGCAACATCTGCAACCCAAACCAAGCATGACCCACTCACTAGCGTACCCTGTGTCATCAACACGCCTCGAACACCCATCCCATTCCATGGTGATGCCGGTGAGGATGTCGAAGACTGGCTTGACCATTTCGACCGGGTCGCTGCCATCAACAACTGGGACAATCGCCGTATGTTGAAGAACGTCTATATCTCCCTCTTAGACGCGGCAAGAGTGTGGTATGAGAACCACGAAACTTCATTCACAAGTTGGAAGGAATTCCGTCGGCAGCTTCGCGAGGCGTTCAATAACCCCGAACGGAAAGAGAGAGCGGAGCAGGCACTTTCTTCGCGGTTTCAAATGCCGAACGAGAGCGTCGCCATGTTTGTCGAAGAAATGTCGCGATTGTTTCGACGGGCTGACCCCCACATGCCAGAAGACAAGAAATTGCGCCTGCTAATGCGAGGCGTAGAGGAGCAACTTTTCGCGGGCCTTGTGCGCAACCCTCCTAGGACTGTGTCCGAGTTCATACGTGAGGCCACAATTATGGAGCGCATGCTTCGGCAGCGGTTGTCACAGTATGAGCGTCAGACGGCCATGTCCGCTGCGTGCTCGCTTGTACCAGGAGGTGATAACAGGGAGGTCCTCAAGAAACTCATACGGCAAGTTGTACGCGAAGAACTTTGGAAATTTCATGCCGCGTCCCCTCCCAGTAGCGCTGCTCTTACGGACGTCGTTCGCAACGAAATCAGGCAGCTCGTTCTCTCCTCACCACCATCGCAAGTCGAACCTCCCACGCTTTTTACGCGGATGCCCTACGCGTATCTACGCCGTCGACGGCACATTTTGCTCATCCACCTATTGGGACCCCCAGACGCTTTCCAAGTTTAGCCCATCGCCTGCCTTCTCAGGCCGATTTTCATCCTGGCCCACGGAAGTCCACCGTCTGGCGTGCACCTGACAATCGTCCTTTGTGCTACCATTGTGGCGAAGTTGGACACATGTACCGCGACTGTTACTACCGACGAATAGGCCTACGCGGATTCCACCCAGATGCAGGTTGTCCACGCTATGGTGAGCGCCCACGAGAAATTGCGGATTACTTGGAAGGTAGTCATCACGCTCCTGTCCCGCCGCGACGACAGTCACGGTCACTATCACCCCATCCGTCCACATCAACGCACCGCGCCCGATCCGCCTTTGGGTTCCCTGGTGTCAATGGCGCAAGCCCACGCCGGGAAAACTGAAAACGGCGACCTCCGGAGGTGAGGTCGCTGTCACGCGAACCGACAAATACCCTCCACCACTGCCTTACGACGTGCCGTTGAAGCCTGTTTGTGAAACCGCCAACAGAACGTCCGCTGCCATTACCGTTTCCGTCGACTGTTATCCGGTGGCTCCGCTTGTCGACACGGGAGCTGATTACTCTGTGATGAGTGCTTCATTGGCCACCCGTCTACACAAGGTGCTGACAACGTGGGACGGCCCTCAACTAATCACCGCTGGAGGACACCTCGTATCCCCTATAGGAAGGTGCACCGCCAGGCTTGAGATTTGTGCGTTGGCTTTTGTAGCATCATTCCTTGTACTGTCCAATTGTTCTCGGCTGGTCATTTTGGGCATGGATTTTCTGCAAAAGTATGGAGCGATAATTAATCTGCGTGATTTGTTCGTCAGTTGAGCTAACTGTGTTTCTCCAGATTCCGACATCGAGAACGAACATCGTGGCGTGGCCTTACGCGTAGTCGATGATTGCATCACGTTGCCACCTCGCAGTAGTATCTTCGTGCTTGTTGAGTGTCCACGGGAGCAGTCGATTACGGGCATCACCGAAGGTAACCTGGCCTTATTGCTTGATAGGGAAGTGGTCATTGCTCGAAGTCTCGTTCAACTCCAAAATGGCCAGACTACGGTTTTAGTTACGAACTTCAGTGGCGAACACAGGCATTTTGCGAAACGCACAACCATGGCTTACTTGGAGGCATTGGATGATTTGGACGCCTTCCCTTTGATTACGACGATCTCGACTGAGAACAGCTGCGATACTGACGTGACTAGTCGCCTCAACGTCAATCGCCAGTTAGAAGAACCTAAGAGGGCAAGGCTCCTCAGTCTCCTCTCATCCTTTAGTGACTGTTTTGCCACTACTTCGAAAGTCCGGCAGACTCCTCTAATCAAGCCCAGAATTATCACTGAGCCCAACGTGCAACCCATGCGCCAACATGCTTACCGCGTGTCGCAGAAGGAGCAAGATGCTATCCGTCATCAAGTGAAACAAATGCTCGACGACGACGTAATTCAACCATAGACTAGTCCTTGGGCGTCACCAGTTGTTCTGGTTAAAAAGAAAGATGGTTCATTACGATTCTGCGTGGACTACCGCAAATTGAACAAGATAACGAAAAAGACGTATATCCTCTTCCTTGTATTGATGACTCCTTGGATCGCCTGCGACACGCCCGTTACTTCTCTTCATGGATCTCCATAGCGGATATTGGCAGATTGAAGTATAGATTAACGGGACCGAGAAAAAACAGCGTTTATTACACCGGATGGTCTCTACGAATTTAAAGTTCTCCCTTTTGGCCTGTGCTCCGCTCCAGCCACGTTCCAACGAATGATGGACACAGTTTTTTGAAGTGGTACTCTTGTTCAGTGTATTTAGACGACATAGTCGTTTTTTCTACGACTTTTGAACAGCACATTGAGCGGCCTGAGGCGGTTCTTGTGGCTATTCGCACTGCCAGCCTCTCTCTGAAACCGGGAAAGTGTTATTTTCGATATGAGGAACTGAAATTCTTTGGCCACATTGTCAGCAGCAGTGGTGTTCGCCCCAATCCTGACAAGGCTATGACAGTTGCTTTGTTCCCGATACCGAGAACAAAGCATGACGTACGCCCCTTTCTGGGACTTTGTGCTTATTACCGCCGCTTCGTGCTGAACTTTTCGAAAATCACCTAACCTCTACAACAACTCGTCAAGGATGACGTAGCCTTCGTCTGGGGCCCCAAACAACCCGGCACTTTCCGCGACCTTCAACAACGCCTACAAACGCCACCGATCCTTGGTCACTTCGACACCGAAGCAGACACAGAAGTCCGCACTGACGTGAGCAATCTTGGCCTCGGAGCTATTCTCGTGCAATATCAAGATGGCATAGAACGCGCCATCACCTACGCTAGCCGCACGTTATCTTCCGCGGACAAGAACTACTCGACGACTGAAAAAGAATGTCTGGCTTTTGTATGGGCCATAACGAAATTCAAGCCCTACTTGTACGAACGCCCCTTCCGAATCGTCAGTGACCACCACTCTCTCTGCTGGCTAGCGAATCTGAAAGATCCTTCAGGCCGTCTCGCAAGATGGAGCCTTTGGTTACGATAATTCGATATAACGGTGGTTTACAAGTCTGGCCAGAAACACACCGACGCTGACTGTCTTTCCCGCACACCCATCAAGGTCGCTGCAGAAGACAATGATGAAGACTTTAGCTGCCTTGCTATTCTCGCATCATTAAACGTGACTGAGCAGCAACGCGAAGACTTAGAATTACAACTACTGATCGAATGCCTTGAGGGACGTCACCCACAACCCCCACGTCAGTTCGCGCGTGATTTGTCATCTTTCTGTCTACGCCAAGGCATCCTCTACAAGCGCAACTTTCATCCAACGAAAACTGTTTACCTCCTCGTCGTTCCTGCTGCTCTCCGCGATGATATTTTGCGAGCTTGAGAAGATGAGTCATTGTCGGGGTATCTTGGCTTCGCGCGTACTCTGGCACGGATCAAGGACAAATACTACTGGCGAAAACTTACGAAAACCGTACGGCAGTACGTCAAGACATGCACAGCCTGTCAGCGCCGCAAAAATCCAACGACGAAACCAGCCGGTCTGCTACAGCCTTTGTGGCCCCCTCACGCACCTTTTGAAATGGTCGGGATCGATTTACTTGGCCCATTTCCGAAGTCTACGGCTGGTAACCGCTGGATTGAGGTTGCTACCAACTACTTGACCAGATACTGCGAAACACAAACCGCCCAGCGAGCAACTGCTTCCAAGGTGGCTGACTTTTTTATCAAGAACATCATTCCCCGCCACGGTGCTCCCGCTGTCGTCATCAGAGATCGTGGTACCGCTTTTATGGCACAGTTGCTCCGACAGATCCTGTTGCTGAGCGGCACGACGCACCGAACAGCAACTGCATACCACCCGCAGACTAACGGGTTAACCGAACGCCTTAAAACGATTGCAGATGTGCTTTCGATGTATGTTGCCAAGGATAAGAAGAATTGGGATGAAGTCCTCCTGTATATACATTTGCCTACAATACGGCTTTGCAGGAAACCACCGGCTTTGCTCCTTTTCGTCTGGTTTACGGCCGCGACGTCACCACAATGCTTGACACCATGCTGCAACCAACTCTGCCGGACACGATTACCCCGGACGCAGATGTATTTGTTCAGCATGCCGAATACGCCCGGCAGCTGGCGCGTCTTATCGCGGCAAAATCAAGATGCTCGCCGGTAAAACACCCACCACAGAGCAGTAATATACGAACCCGGTGACCTAGTCTGGGTTTGGACTCCTATACGTGAACGTCGACGCTCAGAAAAAATGTTATGTCGGTACTTCGGACCCTACCGAGTTCTTCATCGCCTCGACGAAGTGAAGTTGTCCCAGTCGACACGTCACACTGTTCTCGCAGACCACGCTCCTCGGATGTGGTTCACGTCTCCAGGATAAAGCCGTACTATTCGCGTTGACTGCAAGTCAAGAACTTTGTGATGTACGACGTGGCAATAGCCTTCAAGACAATTGTACATTACTTTCTTGCTTCTTTATATTTCATCTCGTCCTTTTCCTTTCAATGGACACAGACATTTTTGACTACCTTTCGTTGTTTTTCGGAGGCGGCATTCATGCGATGCTTCTTCTTCTCTTTTTTTTGGGGGGGGAGAGGGTAATGTCACGCTGTGTTGGTGCAGAAGACGAGAGGGAAGAAGTGAATGGTAGCTGTGGCTAAGTAAACAGTCCCCTACTTCGAGTCCCTGCCTATCGTTTATCGTTTCCTCTCGCGACATGTATATATATATATATATATATATATATATATATATATATATATATATATATATATATATATATATATATATATATATATATATATATATATATATATATGTGTGTGTGTGTGTGTGTGTGTGTGTGTGTGTGTGTGTGTGTGTGTGTGTGTGTGTGTGTGTGTGTGTGTGTGTGTGTGTGTGTGTACAGTGGGAATCAAGAGCGCCCTTCTACCAGGCGCCTCGTTCCCCAGCTGCTGCGCGCGCGCTGACTGCGTAGCCCGGGCGCGTATAATCACCGCCATTCGCCAAGATGGCTGCCAAGGTGCCTCTTGGTCTGGGCGAGTCAAGCTTCGGCTCTGTCCCACGCTGGCATGTCCGGGCACGCTACGCTGCGCAGGCCTAAGTCACAACGCAGCGCCATTTTCCTTTGGGCCGCGCGTGACATCCTCCTCTGCTACGAGCTATGTTGCGCCCGACTATTCGTTCATCGTGGCAGAACCCGGCCGCAGCGTCGTCGCACGCAGCGGCAGTGGAGGACGTCGCATCCTTACATGGTTGCGCTTAGTAGGTAAGCCTAGTGCAAACCTATCTCCACAGCACATATATGGTAAATTTCTCAAAACAAGATGCACGCCTGTCTGCCTACACTTTTGACACCTAATATTAGAACTATGCTTATATTATAAAACATCGTCATAATTTTGCTCGCTTGCAATGGCGTTACGCAAATAGAATATTTGGAAAGCAGCACATTTTAAGCTGTCGGTACAAAACAATAACTCCATGGTAGCAATAAATTTACGCAGATTAACAGACGGGCTATATATACGATTGGCACTTTTTAAAATGTTTGTGTGTTGTTTTAAATATGTTTAATGTGTAATAAGTTTTTCAGAAAGCAATATTATTATCTTCCGCAAAACTGGCGGAAGATAATAATATAAAACTGAGTCGTTACCGATGTAAATGTGACAACGTTACTAATACTCGGGTTTCTCGTAAATTAGCGCATGTAGGCTCATATGAGGAACATGGTACTCCGAATATCGTAGAGACTGCCGACAAAAGAAGCGTATTATTTAATCCCGATTTTGATACTTCTCCTCTCTTCGCAGTTCTCCAGTAGCCACTCATTTTGTAACGCAGCTCGAAGCGCTGATTGAGTAAGAAGCTAGGTGGATCCGTGCAAATTCCGATTGGCATTTTTTTTTTCTTTCTGGGTCGGCACTAGGTTCTTGAAACAGTGAATGTATCGACGCAATTTTGGCGTGCCTGCATCTCAGAAGCGTCTGCTCCCATTGCAGACGCTTCTGAGATCTTCAGTACCATGGGACAACAGCGCCGCCGCCACTGTCACCCGCCGGAGATTCAGCCGAGATGCGGCGCGTGGCCGCCTCGTTCACTCCACTGCCTCCGTCTAGTACACTGTTAGAGATTCCAGCCACCCTAACACTGTAGCGTGTTCACGCCACTCAACACTTCTAGCACATTCTATCTCCGGTGCACGGCACCACGGGCTGTCTGCCGGGGGTCCGCGTGGGAGTCAAGCGTTGGCAACGCCGCTGTTTCTCTTGTGTTTGTTATGTTGTTAAGTGCTGCGTAATTTTGTGTAAGGCTGTTTTAGCGGGTTGATTACAATTTGTGTACAATTATTTGGCGGATGATATCGTCATTTTAAAAGTAGTTAAATAAATGTGTATTGCTTGGTTTGTGTTAACCACGTCTGCTGTGTCCGTCCACTCCAAGAGCGTGGTGGCACTCGCCATTTCAAGACCCGACAATGTATAACGCTAGCATACAGCGACTGTGGTGGCTCGCAGCAATGCGACAAGTAGGGCAGTCGAATAGAGCATTGTGGGAAGCAGAGCTTTCAAATTTGCTTGTTTGACCCCCTGCTTGATCGACCTGACCCGGTATATAGGTGGTCAGACTCTACAGTTTTCTGGACAAAGAAGTTTGCCCTCCGGCGAAGATTCGCATCTGTTCCTTATAGAGTATTTGTTTCTTTCTTTCCCCAGAGAGTTCACAGAGGGCTGCAGATATGTCCAAGAATGGTTCAACGTATGGATTTATAAGCGTATATTTCAGTTGTAGTATAACGATATCGTTATACTACAACTGAAATATACGCTTATAAATCCATCTCGACTACTCGTATAACTAGCCGCTGCGATAGTAATCGACCAGCAACCTTCTTGAATTACGCTCAGAAAAAGGCACGGTCCGGTGATTTCGGAAAATCATCAGCATAGTAATGCGCTGCTTAATGTGCCCACACAATATTCGTGCAGTGAGTGTTCGCAAAAGTGTGACGCACAAACACGGGGATTTGTGTAACACCAAAATTTTTTATCCACATATTCAAGAACCATTGGCCAAAAATATGCGGTACCTGCGATAATTTATTTGCTAAGTATAATGTTGTCATCCACACGCGATGAGTCACTGTCACGACATTTGTTACATCCCATTACGAGCAGATGCTACGGGCATCCCATTACGCGCAGATGCTACGGGCATGAACAAGGAGATCTGGCCAATCATAAACAGCTAATGACCAATGCAGGAACAAACGAAGTGAACTAAGTGGGCTTCACAATCACCTAGTTGCCGACGGTTTATTTACTCATAGGTGCAAGAACTGCCCTCTTGATCACCACACTGCTGCAAACGACACCTCAAATGTATATTCATAGTCATCCAAAATCTTTAGCTACCAGTTCAATGTGGTTTACATACAAAAATAAATTTAATGAACTTATTCTCTCTCCTCGGGATGATTTAATATCACTCTTACTCATATATAGAATGAACTATTACAGTGAAGAATTGGCAACCGCCTCAGTTTCAAGACTTCCCGGAATCACTTTGCTTTGTTAACCACACGATTGGTTAAGAAAGTGAAAATTTAAGGTATTAGAAGAGTAGCACGGTCATTTTACTCGTCGCATTCATAATGCCGAACTCGGACGGTAGTTAGCAGATGGAATGGTCGGCCGAAAAAAAAAAACGATGGTAATACGTGGCGGGTCCCGGGCAAGCATTTTAGTGTCTTTTCTGTTTGAAGTTTGCCTTGATGTGACCGAAAAGCATTAAAAAGCTAGATGAATAACGTCATCTATTGTAGAACATTCAATACATACTTAGTAACAAGAGCTAAGGAGACCTCAATAGGCATCATTTGTGTCATAAAAACCACTTAGAACTAAAGTCCCAAGATATTTCTCTGTTCTTAAGTAGCGAAAACCATTGAAGTGCCATCGATGAATCTCATTGGCTAAAGCACGTTTTCGACACCCATGTTTCTTCCTAACGCTTTGCCAGCACAAGACTCATTTCACGGGAAACGAGTCTCCCGCTCACTAACGACCGGATACCTACCGAAAAAAAAAAAAGGCGCGTCGCTTTCTCTGAAAGATATGTGGCTAATGTACTTAGACATGCGTAGCTTTGTAATTCTTCCAAGTTAGAAAGAAAATGGCGGCAGATGCCGGCTGCGCATAGGAAGAGCCGCGAGAGGAGGCAGTTGTCGGTACTTAAGTCAAAGAGAAAAATCTTGTGACTTGGAACCACATAGATAGACTGTCACTACCCTTCTTCGTATTTCTGTCGGCGTTAAGCACAATTACCAACTGGCCCGTTTGACGTCGGTGGCACTTGCTTCCTTTTTTTGTTATTATTGTTTCGGCATTCGTAAATCGGCGCCTGTGTCACTCTAAGCATGTTTAATGGAATAGTAAGATGCTGCGCTTATCTCAGGCGTCTTCTATTGCCCTTGGGTGCTAGGCAGCTCAGTCTGCATTCGTGCGTGGCCGTGATGTGGTGTTTATGGCGAGGTATTGAAACTTATGTTTTCGGTTGGGTGCATCGCGAATGTTATCGCCCTAGGTGATTGCCGTTATGAATTTTCGTCAGTTGAAAGTTGAACACCTGTACTGTGTGTCTTAATGCCCCATTTCTTCACGCTCGTTTGTTTCGCATCAGTTATGTATGGACCAACTTTTGTTGGTACAGCAGGTTGCTGCTGTAAACAGCAGCAAACTGCTCAGACTTTTTTTTGTACGTTTGACTGCGTTAACTAAAGCCAGCATTGCAGAAAACACCTATTTTCTTCCGTACTTTACGCCAGTCATTTCGATAACAAAGCTGAGAGACGGACGGCGACACTGTTGGTATAACGAACCATATGAGAGAAAGTACGCGAATGCAAGCGGAACAGTAGTTTCTTTACTCGGTCTGCCCGGCACCCTTCTAAGCACACCACTCATTCTCCCATATGAACGCGGGAAAGCACCCTAATTCCGTGAGGAAAGGCAAAAATTTTGTGAAAGTTAACTTTTTGCCGCGTTTCGCGTCGCTCGATATCAAATGTACCAGTTGTTCTAGATACCTTTCAAAATCGCAGCCGAAAAAACAGAAGGATCGCAACCTTAATTAGCGATCAGATTCTCTCCAAACCGCAGCGAAGACGAGAGAACAACGTTGTCAGAAGTTGAGTCCAAGGACGGTGATTAAGGCAGTTCAGTCGATATATTCAGTCTTTGGCATTCCTGTTCAGGAACATTATAATGTTCCTGAACAGGAATGCCAAAGAATGTCGGATGATGTTGGCCACGACAGTGCCGCTAATAAAGCTCCTGACGAAGAATTTCAAGGGCTGTCTTTTTCAAGGCTCACCATTCTAAATGAGTGCACGATCGGAAATTTTCCTGCCATGTGTTGGAGGCTCATTTCTTCATGCCGAATTGGAAGCCGACGCTGTTGAACATAACAAGGTAGCATTTAAAGAAAAACTCTTTCAGGTTAAGAAGCAAGCTGCTGAAAGTGCTGCAACCACCGAAGTAGTTCTAAGAGGAAAGAAGTGGCGTCAAGAGGAACTCGTAGTACGAAAGAGTCAGAGTTGCTGATAAGCAATGTGAGCAAATTAACTTTGTGTCCCGGCGTGGGAATGGAGCCTCTAGCTTGTAAATGCCCATCGTTTAATGAGGTGTTCTCTTCCAAGAACTCCAAGCTTGTGGTAAATGACCTTAGTGCTTGTGTTCACTGCAGGTATCAGAGAAGGCTGATACTCAACTAGCTTTGCAAGTGACGATTTCAGAAGATGTTTACGAAACAAAGTCTTCGCAATACACGATGCAACCTTCGGGGAACGAAAGTCAAGCTTAACAGCGCGAAATTTAGTTTGAGCCGAATGAAAGCAAAACATGAGGAGTTATCTGAAGAAGCAGTAGCTGAGAGAAATAGAAGCCTTCGATTGACGCTTCTCGAGCGTTTAGTATGCGAAGCAATATAAAAGATATAGAACACACAGGATTTAACACAGACACTTGTATGCGAAAAAAATGGATATTTAAACGTTATGAGGTAATACGTTGAAATTCGCCCATAGTATAAAACTGCTATACATACATACTACTACTATACGTATATACATAAATACAATGTCAATATTGGTAACTTCAAAAAGAAACAAGCTCGGCTGGTGTAAACGACCTCCCCGAATTGTAGTCGGGTGTTTTTGTGTACGCTCGATATAGCGAGAGAATGGCTAGTGGCTACACAGAAGGGCTGAATTTCACCATTAGGTGGCATTTATCGCATAAAAAGCCTCGACGACAACTCGGAACAAAACATGAATCGGCCACGCAGCCCACTCACTCATAGAGCCATCACGGCCGCAAGCGTAGCGCTCCTTTAGCTAGCAGCGCCCTCTAGTGGTGCGTTGAGCGGTCATCGCTAGAAGGACCCTCTTTTCGGCGCTGCACGGCACACTTCCCCTTTTGTACACTGTACTCCATGTCTGCCACCACCAACCCACGTCCTCGCGCTTAAGCGACGAGGTGGGGTGAGGGCAGCAGATCGCTGTGTGCGCTTCTCCTCTCCCGTGTATAACTCCGTTACAGCAGCTGTGCGCTAGAGTTTCCACGATGCAGGCAGCGAAGCCCTGGCAGTCAAAGCGAGCACTTCTCAGCCACTCTCGCAGACGAGAGCGGCGGCTGGTAGAGGTGGTGTGTGCGCGCATCGCCGAAACAAAACCAAAGGACGCTGGCGGCACTGCTGCGTATTCAGGCACCACAATGTGCAAAAAAGAAGGAGAGCGTATCCCTGTAAATTTTCCCTCAAATATATTGTAAGAAAGGAGCCGACCTTGCATCTAAATGGCCAGGCGAGCAAAGTATATGTTCTGCTCTCACGCTCCTGCCTAATGTTGTCGGGCCGGTTTCTAAACTGAATTGCGCGTTTCTGCTATGTTTATTTTCTAGAAACGGCAACCAGTGGAAACCGGGGCCAAACAACCGAATTTAAATGGAGTTTTGCCAGAAATAAAACAAGCGTATTATGCAGCCCACGTCATATGTTCATATGTAAATATTTTTTCATCTGACCACTACGACCAAACTCCTTCTGATGTCCCCCGTGAAGTCAATGATATGGTCGTCTTCAGTATATTCAAACAGTTACATACAACGAAAGCTGCCTTGCCCACAATATATATGCCGGAGCACGTTCGCCTAAGACGCTGAACTGTTATAAAACATGCACTCACGGCGAATACTCGATGCTCAGGTTCACTTCGTGCTAAAGACAGGGTTCTTGTTACAAATAAAGCAGCGGAATACTCGAAGCTTTCTGGAATCAGCCGATGCGGTAAGCTTCTTCCTCACTGACTGCCATATAACCATAGGTCGGCGAAAATTGTTGACCTCACCTATACTCACCCAGAAAAGACATTTTGCGCTTAGGACTGACTCGGACTCAGACTCGCCGAAATTTTCCTCAGCCGGACTCATTCGAACTGGGACTCACCAAAATATTACTCAGCGGGACTCACTCAGACTCAGTATATCAGAGCTTGGTCTGACTGGGTCCGGGTTAGTCGACTCATGAGTCCGGAAGTCTAGAATCAGCTTTTTCGATAATGACGACTATGGTATTCGACACCAATCTCCCCCGTAATCGGGGCTCTTCTTGGCGCCTTTTCACACGAGCAGCACTTTTGAATACGAGTAATGGGTGGTTGCGAGCCAGCAAGGACGTTTTTATTGAATGACAACATAGGATATATTTATCAAAAAATTCCTCGGATGAGTTGGTAAAGGGAGAGTACAAGTCTCCCCTTACTCAATTCCCGCGTCTAATCAGCAAGTACTGAAATGGTGTACAAACGATACTGTTTTGCAATACTTACGAGCAGATGTGATCATACATCATAGCGAGGCTGAAGATGAGTAGATAGGACCACAGGTAGGCTAATATAGGTGGTACTCACTCACACTCACCAAAAAAACACATCTAGGGCTTTGGACTCACTCGAACTCGCCAAAATTTTCCGGAGTAGAACTCGCTCAGACTCGCGAAACTTTCCCTCAAGCGGATTCAAACTCTACAAACTATTACTCACCCGATCTCACGGCGTGATCTCAGTCCGAGTGAGTTGACTCATTAGTGAGTTCACCGAGCTACGCGTATAGCTAAGCATTATTGGAATTTTATGCCTTGATAAAGAAGCAATACTGCATGCATGCGCAGCAAACCACAGAGCTCGAACACGAACTACTCCCATTACTTTGATGCTGACTGTTCGCAGCATGCAAGTATACTACCTTATATTCGCTACAGATGGAAAAATTCTGATTACATATGTTTCGCGCAGTTTTACACTTCACCATTTTGTGATTAGACTCATTCACGGGTAAGCTTCCCGTTACGCTAAAAAATAAAAAATCACATCATATTCAAGGACTGCACTCTAAAGAAATATCGAGTAAAAAGGGTGTCTTTTTGTCCCACATCTATAATCATGATCAGGCTTATGTGCACTTCCTTTCTTGAAAACTCGGCGCTGGCCACTTTCCTATCAAGAATGCAATGTAACCTTGATAATGGGCATGTCGATCGTGACCGGAATGTACCGGGCGCGGGGCGATAGCGCAAGGATGGAACACAATATAGATGAAGATTATTGATGTGGGACAAAAAAGACACCCTTTTCACTCGCTCTTTTTTTAGAGTGTGAATGATGAGCGGGGCGAAGCGTACGCGCATCTGTCTGTCTGTCCATCTACTCAATCCTGACCCCCTGCTCACTTTAAAACACGGTGGGACAGTTGGTTTGCATTCATGTACTATGAGAACAGGGGCAAGAACTACACGAGAACTGACACCGACAGAGCACTACTTTCAGCTAACCTTTTATTTTCCCATGAACCGATAAATATATATCGAGCGGGCGGAAATAACAGAAACAAAAAAACCTTCTGTGGATTCACACCTTTTGAGTCGAGCACGCGTACAAAGCACTATCACGATATAGCAAAATATCTGACACTACAATAAATCAAGCTAATAAAACTCTTTTCGCGAAAACAATACAGAAGGTTGGCTACCGCATGTTTTCTAATCTCACAATTTTCTACGCCTCCATCATCTCCCTTGTAATCTTAACAAGTACCTTAAAGAAGATTGCCAGGTTTTTGAACAAGGGCTGGCATCCACAATATCAGCAATGGATGTTCAAATGACCACTCGATTTATCAGTTTGTGCGAAAATGAAACTTCAGTTGCAAGTAGTGCTCTGTCCATGTCAGTTCTCCCTTACGTTCTTATCTTTTTGTGCTAACTCACAATTCATGAACACCTCATGTTACTGAAAAAAAAATGTTACCCACAATACCATTCCAAAATAGTAACGAGTGCATAAGTTGCTGAAAAACAGTTGCTTTATCGGTAATGAACTTGTACTTGTAATGCACTACCACCAACACTGAACCTAACTTTTCGTGCATGACACCATAACCCCATTCAACAAAAATAGAAGTCCTATAGAAGCATACCAGATAGAGGAAATATCACATGCTGTCACAGAACGAGCTCTCAAAAAGGGCGAGCCGCCGAATTCTCGTGACGAAACGCCGGAGTGACGCCGCGAGGTCAAAAGAAAAAGAAAAAAAGAAAACAAGCTCCCCGGACACGCTCCCTCACCCCTCGGAAGCGTGGGCTCGCTGACGTACCTCCTCACCCCACAACGGCGGCCGAGCAAGCACTCGAATGTTCTAGATGGAAAGGGGCGGGGTCATGCCGGGTTGAGTCATCCGTCGCGGACAGCATTCGAAGTGTCTCGCCCTCTCCCCAGCCTTCGCTGCGCATCGCACCGACGAAATGATGAGAACTTTCTGGAATCGCGCGCGGAAGGTATTTAACCGAGCAGCGGAGATGAGAGATCAGGAGGAGAAGACGGAAGATGCCAGGGCATCTAAGAGACTTTGTCTGGAGGTTGGGCTGGGGCTTGCTCCCCACGCGAGATCGGTTGCAGCGATGGCAGGTAGTTCGCACTTCCACTTGCCCCAACTGCGTCATGGTAGAGACCAATCGACATGCGACGTTTGAATGTGTGGTTTCCCGCCTTTTTTTGGCGTGCGGTTAATGCTGGTTTTCGGGGACAGGGTGTGCGAACTTTCGTGTCCAACGGCCGATTTCCGCGTAGCCGCTTCTCCGCTCTCTTAATAGTTGCGGGGCTGTTCAGCCTTTGGAGAAACCGATGCGAGGCCGTAGCTGCCAATTGCCGCCGGCGTGCCTTGTGGCCGATACTGGGGAGAATGAGACGAGAGATCCTCGCGTTCCTCTCCGAAGAGCTTTTCTTCCTCGGGGAGCAAGAGTTTCTGCGGCATTGGTCGTGCCCTTTCGTCAGGTTGGAACACGATAGGATACAACTTATTTTTCGACGGACTTGGTGCTAAGCAGCACCCGTTGAGTTGTTATATATGATTTCATTTGTTACAAATTGTGTTTCATTTGGATCTATTGTATCGTTACACCCTTGTATCGTGATATCACATTGATTTTTTGTGTACATGTATGCCAACATAATCATGTATATTAGAGCAAATGTCTTCACTGTAACGTAGTGATGTTAGTCGTGAAATATAGATGTGCCGAAGTGTATGTGCCCTGTTACGAGAATGGTATGAAGCCTTTGTGTTCTGTACATGCTGTAAATAAACTTTTTCTAAATCAGGAATTCCGCCGTGTAGTCGGCGAAGGTTTTGTCCGTAGAGACAAAGCAGGAGAAGAAGATGATTTCCACCTGAGGGGTGACGACTCGAGCGGCAGGCAAGAGTGTGTGTGTTTACCGCTATCGAGCGAAGACGCGTGGCAACAGCTGCGTGTGTGAAGCCGACGTGTTTCCGGCGAAGAAGTTGAAGCTTGGAGAGTGGCAATTGAAGACGCGATGTTTCCTGGAATAGAAACTTCGGCGAGGTTTCCTGGAAGAGAAACTTCGGAGGTAGCGGAACGACAACAACGCTGGACTTTGAGTGAGTGATTCTCGGAAGAGTATCATCCAGACTTTTGTTCCAAGAACTTTGGACTGAGTAGGTCTTCTATCTCTTTAGTCTTTAAGTGTCTTGGTTGTTCAATGCATGTGACTGCATTGTAGTGCGTATTGTTGTCTGTGTCCGTTGTGTCGAGTGTGGCTGATTGTACTGTGTAGTACTTTGTTTGATTGGGGACATATTGTATGCAAGTATTGTGGAGTGTGCATATTTGTGTTTTGTGTTTTTTGATCTGCCATTATTGAGAATATAATTTTGTTTTGGTTATCAACTCTTGACTCTGACTTGTTCTTTGGGCCACAGCCGGCATCCGCTGGCGCGCCAAAAAGGACCACTTCTAAATTGTCCACGCTTTCGTGGTGCGGTTCGGGGGGCCGATACTTCGGCCCTTGGAATTAGCCCGGCGATCGCCTCCCTAATTAACGGGACCTGTGACAATTAATCTGGCGTCCGCGACAGGACCTTTTGGTGCACAGTGTGTCCAAAGTAGTGAGAAAGAGCTTCGAGTTGTTGATACTGCTATCGGAACGATTTTATGTGTTGCGAAGTGTTCTCGTTAACGAGTGCAGGATAGTGTTCCGATATACTGATTTAGGCAGATATTTTTTTTGCACGCGGCAAGGTTTTAGTTGCGAGACACAATGGATCTCGAAAAGTTAGTCGCTCTTGGTGAGAAGATGGGTCTTTCTGGCGCCGAACTACGGAAGTGGGTCACCCAGAAGAAAAGGCAGCTGAGCTGGAAAAAGAAAGGTTGGTGGTCGAAAGAGCCAAAGTGGGAAAAGCAGCTGAGTTGGAGAGAGAAGGGCTGGCCGCTGAAGGGCGAAGGAAGAAAGAGAGCAACAATTGAAGTTGGAAAGAGAGAAGTTGGCAGCCGAAAGGGCGAGAGAAGAAAGAGAAGCGGAGATGGCTGAAAGGGAACGGCAGCGGCAGCACGAGATGTAACTCGAGCGGCTCCGTTTGCAACAGCGAAGTGAAACTCCCGTCCAAGCTAGAGTTGAAAGCAGCGAACGGGAAGATCATGGCTTCCGCTTGAACCCAAGCAAGCTGCTCGTCGCGTTTGAAGAAAGGAAGGACGACCTTGACGCGTATTTTCACAGATTTGAGACGATTGCAAGGAGCCAGAATTGGCCGGAAAATCAATGGGCAACTGCTTTGAGTACTTGCTTGAGTGGTGAAGCGCTCAGTGTGTACGGCAGGCTGACGCCGACCGATGCAGCCAACTACGCAAAGGTAAAAGCTGCTTTGCTGAGGCAATTTAGATTTACTGTGGAAGGGTTCCGGGACAGATTTCGGACAGGAATGCCAGCTGAAGGTGAGACGGCGACGCAGTATGCCGCCCGACTTTGCCATTATTTCGACAGATGGATTGAACTTTCAGGGACAGCGCAGGAGTACGATCAGCTTAGAGAGCTCCTAATTAGAGAACAATTTCTTACTAGTTGCCACCCAAGCCTGTCGCTGTACCTGGAAGAGAGGAGAGCTAAGTCACTTGAAGACATGCTTGAATTAGCGGATCAATTCTTGAAAGCGCAAGGTGGCACTAATTTGGCCAAAGTCAAGAAGGAGTGTCCTGAAGATTCAAAAAATTCGGCACCCGAACAAAAAAAGCGTGCACCGGAGAGTGTTCCGCGATGTTTTCTGTGTAACCGAGTGGGTCATCGCGCGAGCAACTGTCGTACTAACTTTACGAGCCCTACGGTGGTAAAATGTTTTAAGTGTGGTCAGACTGGGCACAAAGCAGACGCATGTCGTAACGGAGCGAGTCAAACTCACCAGGTATCCTGTGTGCTAGCAGCACCGAAATCCGATGATAATGCCGTCACCGATGGATTCGTAGAGTTGAAAAATGGGGAGAAAATTCCTATTGTGGGTGCTGTAAAGACAAAACAACCAACCGGTGTCACGAAGGGAATGCCAACGCTGCCTGGAAAAGTTGCGGGCAAGAAGATTACGGTGTTAAGAGACACCGGTAGCTCCACGGTTATCATGCGGAGAAATTTGATACGGGAAAGTGAGTTGACAGGCAGAACGAAACCGGTTTGCCTAATTGACCGTACGGTTCGGATGCTTTCCGAAGCGGAGATTGAGGTTGAAACCCCCCTACTTCAGCGGGAAGGTTACGGCTCTATGCATGACGACCCCCCTGTACGACCTCGTCATCGGAAACATCGACGGGGCGCGAGGGCCGAATGATCCAGAATGTTTGGGGGAAGACCCGAAGATGGAGCCCCCGCCGACACAAGGACCGCGAGATACAGCGGAGAACAATCCCGCGAAGGATCTCACTCGAGCCCAAGGTGAAGCCGCGGCGCAAGAGACAGCGAATGGGAAGATGATCGTGTTGAATGAGTTCACGTGCTGGGCAGCAGGACGCACGTCGGCACAAGCTCAACCGACAGACAGTGTAAAGGTGACGGAGTCGGCCAGCCAGGCCCAATGTCGTGACATGAACAAGCGGGTGACAGGATCGGTTGAGCGTTATCACCCGTTATCAGTGTCAGAAGTGACAACGATGGCTGAGACGCCGCCTCAGACCCCGTCGTTGGAAAGGGCTCGCCGAAAAAGAACGAGAAAAAACAAGAAGAGATCGAGCGAGCACCGCAAGAAAGGACGCAAGCGCAGCTCGAAATTCACAGGATAGGTGCTGAGGTGGAATCGGAATGTGTTTGGCAGGGCTGAGTGACATATGTTGTGTTAATGTTCTTGTTATCCTGTGTCACAAGTGTATGTCGAGCGAGTCAAAGTGTTCTGTGCGATGATGTGATGTATAGTGTTGTATAATTGTTGTAAAGACAGAACTTTGTACGTTTGTATTGTTTGGAATGTGTGATGAAGTGTTGTAGTCATATACCTGTGGTTATATTTCATGTGTTGTGAGATTGAATTACAATATACTATTGTATCGAGTGATCTATTGTGAATGTGACGTGTCATGAGCGACGGACTATGTTACAGTCTTTCAGAGTGTGTGGTGACTGTTCGCACTCGTTTGTACGGTTTTGAATATTATGAGATAATATTCTTAAAGTGGAGGGCAGTGTCACAGAACGAGCGCTCAAAAAGGGCACGCCGACAAATTCTCGCAACGAAACGCGGGAGTGACGCCGCGAGGTCAAAAGAAAAAGATAAAAAAACAAGCTCCCCGGGCACGCTCCCTGTCCCCTCGGAAGCGTGGGCTCGCCGACGAACCTCCTCACCCCACAACGGCGGCCGAGCAAGCACTCGAATGTTCTAGATGGAAAGGGGCGGGGTCATGCCGGGTTGAGTCATCCGTCGCGGACGGCATTCGAACCGTCTCGCCCTCTCCCCAGCCTTCGCTGCGCATTGCGCCGACGAAATGATGAGAACTTTCTGGAATCGCGCGCGGAAGGTATTTAACCGAGCAGCGGAGATGAGAGATCAAGAGGAGAAGACGGAAGTTAGCGCCAGAGCGCGTAGGGATTCCGCCGTGTAGTCGGCGAAGGTTTTGTCCGTAGAGACAAAGCAGATGATGATTTCCACCTGAGGGGTGACGACTCGAGCGGCAGGCAAGAGTGTGTGTGTTTACCGCTATCGAGCGAAAACGCGTGGCAACAGCTGCGTGTGTGAAGCCGACGTGTTTCCGGCGAAGAAGTTGAAGCTTGGAGAGTGGCCAATTGAAGACGCGAGGTTTCCTGGAAGAGAAATTTCGGGGGCAGCGGAACGACAACGCTGGACTTTGAGTGAGTGATTCTCGGAAGAGTATCATCCAGACTTTTGTTCCAAGAACTTTGGACTGAATAGGTCTTCTATCTCTTTAGTCTTTAAGTGTCTTGGTTGTTCAATGCATGCGACTGCATTGTAGTGCGTATGGTTGTCTGTGTCCGTTGTTTCGAGTGTGGCTGATTGTACTGTGTAGTACGTTGTTTGATTGATGACATATTGTATGCAACTATTGTGGAGTGTGCATATTTGTGTAGTGTTTTTTTTGATCTGCCATTATTGAGAATATAATTTTGTTTTGGTTATCAACTCTTGGCTCTGACTTGTTCTTTGGGCCACAGCCGGCGTCCGCTGGCGCGCCAAAAAGGACCACTTCTAAATTGTCCACGCTTTTGTGGTGCGCTTCGGGGGGCCGATACTTCGGCCCTTGGAATTAGCCCGGCGATCGTCTCCCTAATTAACGGGACCTGTGACACATGCTCAGGCCTTCAGTGTTCTGAAAATCTTGCTTTTCCAAATTTTTCAAGCAATAATCAAGTTCATGTGAAAAGCAAGTGAATATTTTTTTATATCTGTCAAGCTGGTTTCTAAACCACATAAAAATAAAAACGATATCATCAAATTATGTAGCACATAAATGTCAATGTCATTGTATCAGGATGACAATGATGACAGCAAAAGCAGCATCACCTCTCCAAGAGCAATGCTGAAAATGCAACAGTAATTGTGTTGGATTAAAATAAACCCAAGAGAGTTCACTTCATATAGCTTTAATTAGGCTTAAATATTTACATCATCTACGTCTACAATGAAGTATAAGCATGCCTGCATTTTTCAATTAGTTTTGATGCTTTGCTTTTTTTTATGTGCACAAAACTTCATGCGTCTTGCTTGCATATCCTTAATCATATACTGCACACTGAACTTCAGAGGTATGAGGGTGACTGCCAGAAAAACGCATAGGCATCGTGTACGATTTTCTGATTGCGTGGTTCAAGTTTTAGAGCAGTGCCTAGTTTCAAAAATTAGTAACACGAGAAATCACGGCACTGCAACTCAAGGGCTTAAGCAAACGGAAAACTTGAATAGGTTATAAGTTGTACGTGTCATTGTCAAAGTATATGCCGCATTTTTAGTGCTATCATGCTCTTGTTCAATCTTTAACACCCACTTTCGCCTTCCCAAGTACAGGGTAGCCAATTGAAATTATGTAGTTAACCTCCCAGTATTTCTTTGGCCTTCCTTTTTTTACCTCTGCCCATTTTTCAGCACCCTGGCATGCACAGGGCAGAAATTACACTAACTGTTCTGTACCACCGATTCCTTTTATCAAATGATGCGTCAACAGATTCAGGGCACAGTGCAGGCACTCTGCTCAGTATGAAGAGCGTGACCGAGAGCTGTCCTCGCCATCTGTAGGTGCATTTACATCTCGGAGCAGCTTAATGGAATTGATGCGCAGTATGGTCTGCGGGTATCGGTAAAAATGGTGTCTCTCATAACGGCTCCGCTTAATGTAGACGAAGTTTCGCTTTGTTTGGGACAATGACTTCTCCACGACGGTGGCGTCGACACGAACGAGGTTGCGGTGAAGCAGAGGCCGGCCTAGGAGTGTGAAGTCGCGAGCACCGACCAACAGCACCTACAAAGACATGAAGTTCTGGGCGTAAATGAATGCACCTATCATTGTCATCGTTACCTCACTGGCACCTCCATACTGGACAGTGCAAGATTTTCTTTATCAAGAAAATTAATAAAAATAAAATTTTAAAAATATAGAACAGCAGCTATACTGAGCAATTAAATGTGCTAGGGCTTCAAGCTTGTATACTTCAAGCTAATGTATAACTAATGCACTATGTAGTTATACATTAGCTTGAAAAAACTTTGTCTGGAAAGTAGAATGACCCATGGCTACACTAACAGATGAAAGAGCATAGAGTTTCCAAAAATTAACTAGAGGGGACTCTGATGCTTGCGATAAATCAGCGACCACTGGAATGATGCATAGTACACGGATTTGCCTAGTCTTCGTACTTGCGGCTTCATTTATTGCTGTGTTTCGGTTTTCTCTCGAACGAAAGAACAAACTTTTTTGAACTTCGTGACCAGATTTAAAATGGTGAGCCCAAAAGAATAAGGCGGTGAAAGGCAACTGCTGAACATTTGCTGATTTTCATTTCATGAGAAAACAGCTCCAAGCCACATGAACACACATGGAGTCAGAAGTACAAAGATTAGACAGATCCATGTACTACCCATCCTTCCCATGCTTGCTGAAGTGCCGTGCATTGCAGCTTCCACAAGCACAAATGTCAGAGTTCCATCTAGTGTATATTTAGGAAAATCTACATAAACAGTCTGTCTGAGGACATAAAACAAAAGTAAATGATGCTTAAGAATGCCAGAAGACGGTGCAAATTAGTCAATCTCGCTTCACCTTGTCTGAAGCTGTTTAATGTCTTTCCAACAGTAGTGTACCCACTGTGGCACACTACTGTTGCATTAGTTCACTAGCTGAACATTTGCTGATTTTCATTTCATGAGAAAACAGCTCCAAGCCACATGAACACACATGGAGTCAGAAGTACAAAGATTAGACAGATCCATGTACTACACATCCTTCCCATGCATGCTGAAGTGTCGTGCGTTGTAGCTTCCACAAGCACAAATGCCAGAGTTCCATCTAGTGTATATTTAGGAAAATCTACATAAGATGTCTGTCTGAGGACATAAAACAAAAGTAAATGATGCTTAAGAATGCCAGAAGACGGTGCAAACTGGTCAATCTCGCTTCACCTTGTCTGAAGCTTTGTCTTTCCAACAGTAGTGTGCCCACTGTGGCACACTACTGTTGCATTAGTTCACTAGCCACCTAACGAGTACATTAGACCACCACTCACTTATAAATGGCACAGCAAGCAAAATGTACGGGCAAGTGGACACGTGATTGCTCGATAATAGGAGGACGCTTATGCTTTGCCTTCACGGGTAGAAAGTGACAACGATTCCTAATGCCTTCTCATTTGCTAGCCAGGCTTCTCCTAGTGGGCACCTGAACTGTGCTGCAAGGAAATGAATCTCCGTGCACATAACATTGGCCACATTAAACTATCCTGCAGCGCCTGCCCCAAGCAGAGTTGTGAAGTGCCCGCTAAACCATAATTTATCATTTTGCAAACTAGCAAAGTACCCACTTCACTTCCATAAGACACAGTGCACACTTTATTGATGGTGTCGTTGATAAGGATTAGTGCAACTTTTGGCTAAATTCCTATATTTCTTGACGTTCATTTCAAGCTTGCTTAACATATGGGCATGATATAATGGATGAGAAATAAAACTTAAATAATTGTCCAGTAGATTATTGGCTCAAGCAAAGAAAACATTTCAATCAAACACTTATAGTGCCTATTTCTATGTTTATACATATATCAGCTTCTAAACACCTAAAAATTATTTTTCTTATATTTGTCAAATACACGTTTCACCGGAGTAAACTGCAGATTTAGAGGCAAAAATGGCAACATAAGCTACAAGACATGCATGCCATGCTCATAAATGGCAACATAGGCTACAAGACATACGTGCCATGCTCGTGATATCTGTTATGTGGCCAAAACTACAGACACCATAGTAATAAAACACAAGGATAGGCTAGAGCCAGTGGACTTCCCAGAAGATCTCCATCACTTGGAGTCAAGAGTAACGCAGCACAGTTTTTACGTGAACAAGGCTATAGTGCACGTACCCTAGCAAGGCTCGGCTAGCTGTGTGGCATATAGCTACAGTTTACTAGAAGGAGCAGTGCAACGAATGCAGTGGCTCCACTGCATCTTTGCTGTCACAGTGATGGGCTGCAGCACATAGAGCAGTGCTGTCGTTGCTTCGGAACAGAGCTATTGTGAGTATCCAAATTGAGAAGGCACATGTCGAAGCCTTTGGATGCAAGTAATAATAATTCTGCATTTTTCAACATTTTTCACAGATTGGTGAGCTTCAATAAATATTTCAACCGCTATTACGAGTATGGCTCCATAATTTAATGGCAAGCATTAGGCACAAATGATAGGCAGGCACTTACAAAGTTACATCACAAAATATTCTGGAGGCTATCCAAGCGCTATGGATGCTGCGAAATGCATCAGACAAAGAGGCGCAATCGTGCCCCTTGACATTTCTGGTTTGATGTCAGTTCCGTTCGTATTTATGTTGTTGACGGTGGCTTTTGGAAATCTGCCAGACAGTGTTGAAGAAGGCGCTAAAAAGTGTCGCTATCCGGCAATGGACCAGTGGCGGCTCGCAGTGATAGTTTATGGATGGAGAAAGAGTATTTTGCCAACCATATGGAAGGCAGGTGAGAAGAAATTTCAAAAATCAACAAAATTTTCTATTTGATGTCAACTCTATCAGACACTCAATAAGATACATAAAAGCCAGCAAGAACGCTTATGCTAGTGCCAATTTAAAAACTTCTGAGCGACCTATTCGCTGCACCTAGAACAAGGACCAAGTATGGAAAACAAAGTATTGCTTACCAGGTACCTCAGGTTCTAAATACCCTTGCAGATCAATTGAACTTTAGGGCTAGTAGTGCGACTTTCAAGAAACAAATAAAGAACTTACTCATAACCACCGGTCTACACTATCGAAACTACACAATGGAGTCTCATGCCTCTGCAAATGCTTAAATTGTTCATAAACTTCTATATAAATTATACGAGTGTATACAGCGGAATTCATTGTATCCGCATGCATTTTGTGTCTGTTTTTGAGTTTGTTTCATTGATATTGTTTAGTTGTGAATTATAACGAGATTGACCTCTAATTCTTAAAATGTGTTATGTAAACTTCTTATGTTATTTATGTTTGAATTTTGTGTTTACAATTTCAGGTTGCTTGAAACCAATGTATTGTTTAAGCTTTGCACTGTCACGGACTGCGGAGGGACAAGGGCCTTTGTCAGGCTGTTCGCCTTTAGCCCTTTGCCCCTGCAGTGAGCTCTGTATCCGGCTTACTGTAAATAAAAATACTACTACTACTACTACTACTACTACCTTCCTAGTGTAATTGACTTTTTCTTCTCACGGGTACCACGTAAAAAAAAGCGTCTGCAGCAGCACAAAAAAAAAAGAATGTTGCATCAAGCCAACGCTTCAAGAACCGTCATCAACGGACATTCTTGTCGGAAAGCTTTGCTCAAAAGAAAGAGAAGAGTTTTTTGTGAAGCCTTATGCGAAGCGTCAGCAACTGCAACTCTTTGTGGGCAGAAATAAAGAACAAGACATTCAAAAACTTTTTCCATGAGGTACTGCAAACAAAATATACCATCAAAATTACTCTTGACAAGCAGTATGTGCAACCAATGTATGAGAAGACATCACAAGAAAAAAAAATCAGAAGTCGGTGAATCACAAGTATGGATTTCAGTGGAAGAGACAAAAGGTGCTACCAGATGACTAGCTGGACATTTTGTAGTTGGAAAGCTCAATGCAGAACAGAAAGCAACACTTCTCTTGGTATGTTCGAAACAATAATAAAGAACGAGCAGTGGAACATCACTTACGACAACCGAGGACTGCTGCTCTGCACAGAAGGAACAGCTTATGTATGCACAAGGTCCTTCTTTTATCTAGAATTATTGTACATCCCTCCTAATGCCACCAAGATTTATCGGCTTTGTGAAAAGCTGAAAAAGCCATTAAGTTGCATTAATCATCTGGTAACAGATGCAGGCAAGAAAGTCATTCTTAGGTGTTCCTCTACACACTTAAACTGCACTTACAGGATGGGCTTCTTCAGGGAAAGCCCGTCATTACTTACTACTGGCACAGGCCAGCGAACTCACTCACGAGTCCACTCACTCGAACTTGGATCAAGCTGTGAGTCCGAGTGAGTCCAGTTGAAGAAAATTTTTGTAAGTCCGGCAAAAGGACATTTTGGCGAGTCTGAGCGAGTCCGAAGTGCAAGATATATTTAATGAGTGAGTCCGAGTGAGTACCACTTTTTTTGCCGACTTATGGTTCTATCTGCTTATCTTCGGCATTACTCCCAGCCTTATCTGGATTCATGTTTACACGCATGTCTACTCACATGCATTCCAAAGCAGTATTGGTCATAATCCATTTCGATATTCTTTGATTAAATGGGTGGATTTTGTAGGCAGAGCTCCCCCGCTATTTCTTTCAGGGAAGTTGTTAATAAAAATACGTTATGTTGTCACATACTCAAAAGAAATTTCCTTATTCGTTTGCAACTACTCAAATCTCGTACGAAAGTACTCTATCAAAAGGCGTGAGAAAGAGCGCCGATTACGTGAGATATTGGTGTTAAAGAGCGTTTGCACCAAGGTGGACTGACATCACGCCTCTACCATTTCGCCTCCATCGATATACGACCGCCACGGCCGGGATCAAACACGCTACCTTCGGGACAATCCACCTCGAACCGTTGCCACTGTTGCGTGGCGAACTTAGGGCCTCATATAGGCGCCGTAAACCTGTTTTTTTTTTTTTTTTTTGCGCTTGACCTTCCGGTGATTACTCATGATTAACTGCGCCTAGGCACTTTAAAATGGAAACGGCGTGGTGAACGGCATCACCTTCTCAAGGCGCAGCGAGTCCCCGATGTCCACCGGCATGTCGGCTTGAACGAGCACCAGGTCTTCCGGGGTCACCTTGAACTGCTTGCCGTGAATGTAAACGACCGCAAAGAGGCGACCCGTCGTGTCATCGGCGATCTGCGCGTTGACGCTCTCCAACACGCGCCTCGTTTCTTCGACATCGTTCGACGGAGAGACCACGCTGCCTTCGACGACGGACAGCCGCGGTGCCACCGGCGGGGAGCTGGTCACGGGCTTCAGACGCGTCGCATCAGAACGCAGATTGCGAGTCGCTGACCACGGAGTGCCGGCGCCGAGTGCGCGAACGGTCCGCAGTAAGGACGTGCAGAAATTTCGGCTGCTGGACAGCGCCATTTCGAACACGCTTGTTTTGGTTCTGAAGAGAGATGATAATCAAAACCTTGTGCTTTTTGTATTAGGATAGTAACACGCGACACCTAGTGGCTTTTCAAATTATTTTAAGAAAGCAAAACTATTGAGATTAACACATTTAGAAAAAACAAAAAATACCTGTTGATTTCGTCCTACAAACTTTGCACACGTACGTATTCTTAGAACTATATACTGTTTTTTTTTTACGCTACGTAGTTCTCAAAGGCTTTGCATTTGTGCGTTGAAGGGATAAATAAGTGGATAAATGCTGTAAGCATGCCCGAGGCTTGAGGCATTTAAGGACCCAAAACTGAAGGGACCGCTGCCTACAAAAAACTTTTGTTACCCAAACGCCTTCTAGTCATCAACTTGTAAATAATTCAATATTTGACTGAAATTTTGGCTATGAATATTTATAGTTACAATAATTTATTGTAAATGAACCGACGACTTTTTCACAACTCATTGCCACGGTCACAATGCCAAGGATATCGACATTTTTTGATGGCCGCACGCGCGGTGCTCCGGGCGCTCAGAAGTACACGTCGTTTTAATACCGGGGGTTCCGAGGGGAAAAAATAGGAAGGGTTGCGCTGAGCGTGGTGTGTGTGTGAACTTGAATCCCCGTCGGTAACGACGCAGCAATGACGGAAATCGCCGACTGGTTCCGCAGTTTGCCCGTCTTCACTCGCTACTGGTTCGGCCTGTCCGTGCTCCTCCCCATCCTCGGTCGCTTTCGGCTGGTCAACCCTCAGCATCTAGTGCTCAGCTACGACCACTTCGTCAAGGGTTTTCAGGTGAGTGAGTTCCCCATGACAACCGAACGCCGTGCGGGTATCTGATACGATCACTGCACTTTCGAGTCGGTCGAGGGGCCATCGCGCGACGATACGTCACAGTGACGCACGAAATGTGTCGCGTCATGGCCCGCGCGGTGCTCGTTCTGTATGCCACAAAGCGCAAAGAACGACCACTCGTAGTCAGCCCACGAGTGTGCTGGCGAGAGTTCGAGGGCTCACGTGTGCGGAGTTACTACCTCCGACCAGCAGAAGCGTGAAGACGCAATGTCCGTATAACTTGCAATCCTACGAGACCTTACTCGAGACTACGTTTACTTCCGTCAACATTCGGCGCTCAGTGTATGGTTCTCCTTGAAAGGATCCACTTTTTTCCCCCGTCCCTGTTTCGTTGGTCGTTCATTGCCTCGCGCTCTCACACTGTCATGTCTTGTCGCTGATATCGCCCGCGTGTAAAAGGGAGAACGAATAACGAGACCTAGTTTTCTTCCTTCGATTCGTTTCTTCCGCTCTCTCGCGACATAACTAGCTGCACCAGCCAGCACAATCTCGATAGTCGCTCCGGCAATTCAATTTGCTGAAATGCGCGTTTAGTGAAGTTTTGCTTGATCGATTTTCTTCGAGCGTTTATCTTTTTCGGAGGCAGCAAGGTCTCTTTACCGATGCCATCGGTTGTCGTATATGTTGTGTAGTTTTCCTTGTTTTCCGTGTCAGGGCAAATAAACATCAGTGGTTGCTATTAAGGTGCGTCACGACTCAGTATGAGGCAACAGACCAAACCGAAGCTTTATGTCGAGTGCTTATATGCATTACAATACATCGCGTGAAGATTAACTGTTTTTACTTTTGTGAACATCCTAATCTTGGCTGGCACAATATTATAACGCATGCATAGAAACCTCTAACATGGAGCTCGCATGTGTGTACCTGTCTTTGCAGTAACTGTTGCACGCAAGCACCACCTTGAGACATGACCCTGGTGACAGATTCTTATCTTCCGTACTTACACTTCTGGCATCAATCAGAAGCAGTTGTGATTCCTCATGCACTTCATATTTTGGGCACGACTTCGTCTCCCCTAAATTTGATCATCAGCCTGACTGTGCTCACTGCAAAGGCAAATAATGGCTCTCTTACGTAATCAATGTGGTCTTCTAGCCATCATGTTATCCCTGCAAACTTCTTAATCTCATCTGCCAACCCAACTTTCTGTCTCCAAGAGTTGTTGCTTCTGTCTCCCCTTTGCACGTTTAGCTTATCTTGGAATCCAGCCACTTAACAATGAGCAGTTATCTTGCTTACGTGCCCTACCCATCTCCATTTCTTTTTCTTGAAATGTCAACTGAAGTGTCCTTGACATTTATTTGTTCCCTGACTCACACTTCTTGTCTATTAGTGTCTTTCCAATCACGTTCCTTTCCATTGCTAGCTGTATAATGAGAAGTAAATAAATTCTGTCGCTAGTAATTTTTGCCCACCTAGTCATGTGAAATGGTAATGATTATCAGCATGGTTCACAGTAAGGCTCATGGTATTACAAATGTACAGGTGCGATCAAAAGTGTGCAGACCACGGGATCGCGTGGCAGAATGCATCGACGCGCCAGCTAGCGACGAGACACGACGAGACACCTGCTGCAGGGCGCATGCGCGTCCCGTCTTATCACTTGGCTTCTCATGTCGCTCTGTTGGACGCGTTTGCGGCGCTCGTAGCCAAAACGACCACCAGGTGTCGCTTTCTTTGCTCCATCGAAACTGTGCCGTTCTTTTAGGCAGCGGCTGCGACGGGGCCGGTTCGAGCGCCAGCTCGCGTTGTTATTCACACCAGTTGATTAGGATAAGCATAGCGAGCATCGCACAACTTGACGAAGCCAAACGCACAAAATCAGGTTTTCTCAGGCCAGCTTGCATTTGTCCGGCTTATCCAAGTTGCACTTGAATCAGCTTAGTTAGGTCCAAGTTAATGTAGCCGAAATTAATCAAACGTGAATAAATACACTGCATTAAACACGTTTACTCTCAAAAGCTTCCTATGCAGCAACAGATGTCTATATTAGACGGATCGAGGCGTGATTTGCATAATTCTGCGACGTAAAACTCGAGTGCTTCGGGTGGGCTAGGATGTCGAGAACTATATTCAGTAATATTTATAAATAATGTTAAAGCTAATTAGATTTATATTTAAGTAAATGAGACTCGACTCGGTCAGGAGTAATCAGCATCTTGCTGAGCTTGGATTCTCTGAGTTCATGAGAATTCGACTGCAATTACGTTAATTATTTGTGTTTTACTGAGATTTTGCCTAATTAAAACTTATTATAGGCGAATTAATTTGATGATGGTATGACCAACCAAGCTTAATCAGGTTTTTATAGTTACCTTGGTGCTTGTCTAATTAGCTTAGTAATGCATATTTAGCCTAGTTATGACACGTGAAATTCCAACACAAAAGGTACTTTAGTTTTATTTCACGCTAATATTCAGTCATAATTACCATTCATAACAATCGGCAATAATTAGACATTATTATCTTTAGCAGTATGAATTCGGTAAAGAGTACTTAATCTTCCTGGCCTTGACTTCTGTGGGCTCAGGGGAAAAGCCGACATAGAATAATTGGCCGCGATAATGTTTGCCTTGTATAGGCTTATTTTACATGGCTAGGTCAAAAATGAGCATGATGAACTTTTCCCAATTAGATTTGGCTGTACTTATTTCGACTCATATGGGCTCAATTAAGCTTAACTTCGCTCAACTTGAAAACGCCAAGCTGGACTGGGCTTAAGTTAACCTACTTATGCCTGACTCATTTAGGTCATGATGTACTCGACTACATTTAATTAATTTCGGCTACATCCACTTTGTCTTAACTGAGCTCATTCAAGTGCAACTTGGATTAGCGCTACACAGGTGAGCTGGCCTGAGAAAACCTAATTTTGCGCGTTCGGCTTCGTCGGCTTGTGCGATGCTCGCTATGCTTATCCTATATAATCAACTGGTGTGAATAACAACGCGAGCTGGCGCTCGAACCGGCCCCGTTGCAGCCGCTGCCTATAAGAACGGCACAGATTCGATGGAGCAAAGAAAGCGACACCCGGTGGTCGTTTTGGCTACGAGCGCCGCAAACGCGTCCAACAGAGCGACATGAGAAGCCAAGTGATAAGACGGGACGCGCATGCGCCCTGCAGCAGGTGTCTCGTCGTGTCTCGTCGCTAGCTGGCGCGTCGATGCAATCTGCCACGCGATCCCGTGGTCTGCACACTTTTGATCGCACCTGTACCTTCAATAGGACTGAGCAGTTGAATAATTTGTGAGATCACTTATAACCTTCTCATTGTCTAATGGGCTGTTGAATGATTATGAAGGGGTGATTACCATATGAATTAGTCTGTCAATGAGCCATGTTTGTAATTGGAACTCACAATGTAATTGCACCATGGTTGATTGTCTGCCGTAGTTCATTAGGAATATACCAATCATCATCAGCCTGACTACGTCCACTGCAGGACAAAGGCCTCTCTCATGTTCCGCCAGTTAACTCGGTCCTGTGCTTGCTGCTGCCAATTTATACCCGCAGACTCCTTAATCTCATCTGCCCACCTAACCTTCTGTCTCCCCCTAACCCTCTTGCCTTCTCTGGGAATCCAGTTAGTTACCCTTAATGACCAGCGATTGTCCTGTGTATGTGCTACATGCCCGGCCCATGTCGATTTCCTCTTCTTAATTTCAACTATTATATCCTTAACCCCCATTTGTTCCCTAATCCACTCTGCCCTCTTCTTGTCTCTCAAGGTCACACCTTTCATTTTTCTTCCCATTGCTCGCTGCGTCGTCCTCAATTTATGCTGAACCTTCCTTGTAAGTCTCCATGTTTCTGCTCCATAGCTAAGTACCGGCAGGATACAGCTGTTATATACCTTCCCCTTGAGGGATAGTGGCAATCTACCTGTCATAATTGGAAAGTGCTTGCCAAATGTGTTCCACCCCATTCTTATTCAATCACGAGTTACTTCAATCTCGTGGTTCGGCTCCGCGGTTATTACCAGCCCTAAGTAGACATGGTCTTTTACAATTTCAAGCGGAACATTACCTATCTCAAAGCGCTACTCTCTTCCGGGGTTGTTGTACATTACTTTAATTTTCTGCAGATTAATTTTAAGGCCCACGTTTCTGCTCTCCTTGTCCAACTCCGTAATCATGAGTTGCAATTCGTCTCCTGAGTTACCCAACAATGCGATGTTATCAGTGAAGTGCAGGTTACTCAGGTACTCTCCATTAACTCTTATGCCTAATTGTTCCCATTCTAGGCCTCTGAAAACCTCCTGTAAGCACGCGGTAAATAGCATTGGAGAGATTGTATCCCCCTGCCTTACACCCTTCTTGATTGGTATTCTGTTGCTTTCTTTATGAAGCACTATGGTAGCAGTTGATCCCCTGTATATTTCTTTCGGTATGTTTATATATGCGTCATCGATGCCCTGATTCCACAGTGTCTGCATGACTGCTGATATTTCTACTGAATCAAACGCCTTCTCGTAATCTATGAAGGCTATGTATAGTGGTTGGTTGTACTCTGAGCATTTCTCTATTACCTGATTGATAGTATGAATCTGGTCGATTGTTGAGTAGCCTGTTCGAAATCCTGCTTGTTCCTTTGGTTGATTGAGTTCTTATGCTTTCTTAACTCCGTTAGCAATTACTTTTGTAAATAACTTGTATACTATGCAGAGCAAACCGATCGGCCTGTAAATTTTCAAGTCCTTGTCATCTCTTTTCTTATGTATTAAGATGATGTTAGCACTCTTCCAAGACTCTGGTACTCTTCTTGTCAGGAGACACCTCGTCAACAGGGTGGCTAGTTTTTCTAACACAATCTGTCCTCCATCTTTTAGCAGATCTGATGTTACCTGATCCTCACTAGCTGCTTTGCCTCTTTGCATGCTCTCCAAGGCTTTTCTGACTTCTTCTATCATTACTGGTGGGGTGTCTCTGGGTTACTGCTAGTTCTTCTAGTATTAATGTCCTGGTTGTCCCAGCTACTGTACAGATCTCTGTAAAACTCCTCCGCTATTTTAACTATCCTATCCATATTAGTAGTTATTTTGCCTTCTTTGTCCCATAGTGCATACATCTGATTTTTTTCTATCCCAAGTTTCCTCTTCACTGCTTTGACGCTTCCTTCGTTTTTCAGAGCGTGTTCAATTCTCTCCATGTTATACCTTCTTACATCAGATATCTTACTCTTATTAATCAACTTCAAAAGCTTTGACAGTTATATTTTGTCTGTTGTACTTGAGACTTTTGTGCTTTGACGCTTCTTAATGAGATTCTTCGTTTCCTGGGAAAGCTTGCCAGTGTCCGCCTGTCTAACTACCCTGTCTCCAACTTCTACTTCACACTCCGTAATGATACTCGTCAGATTATCATTCATTGTATTTATGCTAAGGTTGGTTTCCTCAATAAGAGGAAACTAACTTCCTACTGCCTGGTCTCCAGCCTGCTTCTTTTCTACCTTTGCATTAAACTCTCTCATCTATATAGTATACTGTGTTTTTGCATTGCTCATTGCGGATTCCACGTCTTCATAGAAGCTTTCGACTGAAGCGTCATCATTGCTGGATGTAGGCGCGTAAGCCTGTACCACCTTCATCTTGTATCTCTTATTTAGTTTAATTACGATACTTACCACCCTTTTATTAATGTTATAGTATTCCTCTGTGTTGCCAGCTATGTTCCTGTGAATTAGGAACCCCATTCCCAATTCTCTTCTGTCAGCCAAGCCCCGATAGCAAAGGACGTGCCCATTCTGTAGCACCGTATAGGCCTCATCTGTCCTCCTAACTTCTCTGAGCCCTATTATATCCCATTTACCACCCTCTAGCTCCTCGAATAGTATAGCTAGACTTGCTTTACACGATAAGGTGCTAGCATGAAACGTTGCCAAGTTCAGGTTCTGATGGCGGCCTGTCCGGATCCACAGATTCTTAGCGCCCTCTGCTGCATAGCAGATCTGACCGCCGTCGTGTTTAGTTGCTTCGCAGCTGCTGGGGACTGAGGGCCGCGAGTTAATTGATGTTTGCATGTGGGAGGTAGTGGCCAGATGCTGCACCAGGGTGGTCGATCCTTCTTTTGTGAGAACCCCTCCTGTTAGATCGGGTCCGTGGTGTCGCTACACACCAAACGCCTGCTTACGCAGACGCCCCTGAGGGTCGGAATATACCAGTAGGGACACAAAATGCTTATGAATTGATTACTGCCTCTAGGTCACATACTACGGGTGCATAAACATTTGGAAACATGGAATATGAAAATTAATAGTATCCCAAATGCCAAGAAAGAGGGTAATCTTTTAAGGAATCCTAAACAACTTAGGCTTGATGAAAACAACATCCCCCACGTACAGCAAACATTGTTCTAAACTGCTCAGCCAAATTTTGTAGTCACGTGTCACATGTAGATTATGCATATAAGTGGAATGCAAATTTTTATTTCTTCAAGCATACAGAGATCCTCATCTCTTCATATCTTATCATCTCATACAAAGATCATCACTTCTGTTAAAGCTTTCGGTGGCCGATGGATTTAGTCGTATGGCAGATTTCTTTTTCAAGCTGATAGATGAAGTAAATCTAATTCATGATTTGGATCAGATGTACTTCTTGCCTTGAGGTGCCATCACGTGCTAGAAAAGGTCAGCCAAAATTGTGGAGCTTACTTGGGCTGACACGAATTTTTCTGAGTCGTACTCACTAGGACTCAAGCTCACCCAAATATTACTCACCGAGACTCGCTCAGACTCACGGCTCGATTTGAGTTCTTTAGCCAGGAATTACCGTGTTTGACCATGGTGACTTGTTCTGTAGCACTAATATCTCATAATTGCTGCTCTTCTTGGCATATTTTGATATGCTATATTAGAATGCAAGTTATGAGTGGTTGCAAATGAATATGGACATTTTTCTTTAAACATAAGACAACATATTTTTTATCAAGAACCTCCCTAAAAGAGTTGGCAAGGGGAACAGACAAGACATATACCAACGTAATCCACGCATCTGAGCATTAAACATTGATATGGTGTATGACTGATACTGCATTGGAATGCGAGTGAGTAGACGAGATTATAAACGTGAATCGAGGTAAGGTGGAACTCACGCAGACTCACTCGAGCTCACCAAAGTATTACTTACCCAGACTTACTCGAAATCATGGCTCGATCCGAGTGAGTTCGCCAACCACTGCGTGCCAGTGCCCCACTCTATATTAGAGGAAACACAGTGCGAAAGAAGACAGGAACAAGGAAGGGCAACACGTGTGCTGCGTCTTCCTTCTTTGCCCCCTCTGATGTCTAATCAACACATCCAAGCTTTGATACTAACTGGCCTATAGTGGGCTCTAGATATGCCGTAGCTACAGCACGAACAATGTCTCAACTGAGGTAAGCGAGCATGCTTCATGACATGCTGACATAGCTTTTTGCCCCTTTGTCACTCCCCCCCTCCCCCCTCATATCCCTGTAACTCTGCGTGTACTTGGCAGATTTGAATAAACTTTGCAACAGTTTATTTGTAAAACAATTAAATTGAATGCTGAGGTCATTCAATAATACCTAAAGATATTTTCACACAGCGCACAACTACGCGGACTCTAGACAAGAAGGGGGTATAAGCCGCAGCGCTGACTCGCAACTGAATTTTTTATCAGAAAACATTAATGAAAAAGGAACAGGTCAACCTTCACACCCATGTGGCCACACTAAGGCAAGAAAACAGCAGATAAGGAGACCATTTGAACAATGAAAACAAACTTTAATACATCCCCTGTGTATTCTCCAACAGCATATAATTTAAGATACCGTGCCATGTAAGAACCTAACCTTGGTATAATGTAGGGCTATAGAAAGCACGCTGATGCGTTGTTTGCATTAACATTAGGTTGTGAGAATGTAGACGTTCTTTGCAAGGGAATGTGCACTGACATGTGTCCCAATGCGTTGCGCAGTGCCATTGTGCACCTATTCATGAAGCTAAAGTTCTGTCGACACACAGAGATCAAACGGCACGAGAAATAATTGAAGCATATAATATGAAAAAAAATAACGAACAATGCATCAGCGAGCCTTCTATAGCGCTACATGTAGCTAGGTTAGGTTTTTAGATGGCACTATATCTTAACATTTAGGCTGTTAGGGAGTACAGGTAGGATGTATCAGTTTTTTTTTTTTTTCATTGTTCAAAGTGCGAGCTGATCTTCGATTTTCTTGTCTTAATGTGGTGAAATAAGTGTGAAGGTTGAAGTGTTCTTTTTTCGTTCATGTTTTCCATTGAAAATGCAGCTGCGAGTCAGCACTGTGGTTTGTCCCCCGTTCTTCTCTTGTGTTCGTGTAGTTGTTCTGCGTGTTGAAATATGTTCAAGTATTGTCACCGACTGGCACAGCTTTGAGTCATTCTGCAGTATATTTTATTCAATAATAACTTTTGTGTCTGATACACTGAAATAGTAACAGAAAACCGTTTGATTTACTGTTTATTGCTGAAGTAATAAATACTTATATGTTGACATTCTCGGGGTGCACTTCGATTTGTGCGTCGTAGACTGCGTAATTGTAAAGGAGACAAGATGCAGCACACTTTCTGCAGGCCCGCTGTTCTTATTCTTTGTTCTCCTCGTCTTCTCTTAGATGAGCTTGTGCCAATACAGCAGTGCCGATCTTTCTTTCGTACTGTGTATATAACTCCTAAAGATTAAATGTTCACTACTTGGAAACTATTCAAAAGGTACTATAGTAAGAGCACATTAGGATTCCACCGGCTCAGAAAAAATGCCCAAATTAAGTGAATGCCGAAATATAAAAAGTGTCAAGAAAACAATGAACAAAAGTGTCTTGTATCAATACACTTTCATTCGCTTGATGAATATGTAGATCATGCACCAATTTTGCACAAGAGCTGCATAAAAGCCGCAATTTTCGTCATCTTGTGACTTCGTTCGGAATGCGACACGGCGCCTGACACCTGTATTTAATAATTAGCCTAATACATGCTCTGCACCCCTTCTTTATTTTGTACAACCATCATCTTCATGTGCATGTTACAATAGTTCTTTTGCATATTAAATGGCCGGCAACTGACAGTTTTATCCATCATAGTGCAGCAAACGAATTTCACAGTGACATACTGGTTACGGTTGAAAGCTCTTCATTTACAGCTGATTCGGCCTTGTTTGAGTTTTGTGACGTTGCACGTGCGTTGAATTACGTTAACGCAAAATGGCCGAGTGCTGTATCTGCATATGGACAAAACTGCCGGTGCTGCCTATAGGTCGGTGAACTCGCTCCGCTCATGAGTAGACTCGCTCAGACTCGGATTGAGCCGTGAGTCTGAGTCTCAGTGAATCCTGGTGAATACTAATATTTTGGTGAAATTGAGTCGGGTTGAAAAAAATTTTCATGAGTGGGAGTCCCAGCAGGTCCGGCTGAGGAAACGTTTGCCGAATCTGAGTCCGAGTGAGTCCCAAGTGCAAGATGTGTTTATAAAGTGAGTCTTAGTGAGTTCCACATTTTTCGCCGACCTATGGCACTGCTTGATGGCCATAGCGATGGAGACAGCGGTGCCTTTTTTCGGATACATGCAAGTGCCGTTTCTTGCTTTTCACATTTGCAGCACTTTGTGCTCGACGCACCCAGAGGATCATCCGAATAACCAGTTTGATGCCATTTTTAATCTTTGCACATTCTGGCCACGGCTTGTAAATATATCCAAATTATACGATTTCTTTAATTATTGAGCTTATATTGTATTTCGTATTTTACTTAGCTCGCTTCTCACACCACTTCGTTCTTACTAAACTTTGAAGAATTTCTGTTCCCACGCACCAGTTAGCTGTTCCAGGTGATACAGTGAAATTTTATAAATAGCTGTATATATATATATATATATATATATATATATATATATATATATATGAGATATAACAGACAGTAATGCCAAGGAATGTACAGGGGAAGTTATTAGAACCAATGGAATGTAAATAAGAAGAAAGAAGAAAGAAAAGTGGATGAAAAAATTACCAACTGTGAGCAGGAATCGAACCTACGACCTTCGAATTACGCGTTCGATGCTCTAACCACTGAGCTATCACAGCGGCCCTCCCTCCATCCACTTTTTTGGGTTTATCTGTGAATTTAGAAGTAGGAGCGACAGTTCAGCTCATAATAAGTTCACGTGCTACGTGACGCCAAACATGCGCATAAGAGTGTTTTCACACTCGTTGTTTGGCTTATAGATGGCGCTGACTGTCGCTCCTACTTCTAAATTCACAGATAAACCCAAAAAAGTGGATGGAGGGAGGGCCGCTGTGATAGCTCAGTGGTTAGAGCATCGAACGCGTAATTCGAAGGTCGTAGGTTCGATTCCTGCTCACAGTTGGTAATTTTTTCATCCACTTTTCTTTCTTCTTTCTTCTTATTTACATTCCATTGGTTCTAATAACTTCCCCTGTACATTCCTTGGCATTACTGTCTGTTATATCTCATTAATATTGTGTTAAAACACGGAAAAACGAGCCCTTAGGTATACACTTCTTTCCCTTATATATATATATATATATATATTGTTACGTACAATCCAAATGGTGTACAAATAAATGTTTATTGGGGCTAACTTGTGCCCGAAAAGTAAAGGAAAATGTAGCAGCGTTTCTAACAGGCAATCAGCAAAAGGGGATCAATCTTCAAGAGACCCTCGAGCGGTGCACCACTTCTTTTTCATCAAAATCCCGTGCTGGGGAGGGGCGTGTCGTCACGGCCTTTTCTTGTTTCATCATCAAGCCGCTGGTCTCTTGGGGGGGCGCACGTAGTTTGAATACTGTGTTTGCCTTGCGTCAATATATATATATATATATATTTATGCGCTTTTATGCTGATATCAAATATGTAATCAGTTTTGTAGTACATTGCATAGCCCCCGCAGGGGCGCTATGCAATGTACTACAAAACTGTCCCTACAGACTAAGCGCCTGTGAAAGCAGGCGTTTGGTGTGTAGGGACACCACGGACCTGAGCTAACGGGGGAGTTCTCACTCCCTCCCACGCCTAGCCGTGCGTGGCTCCGCCGTGTCCGGGGAAAAGGGGATCCTGGGGGTTGAGCCAACGCCGGGTGATCGGACCTTTAAGGCCCCCCTGCAGAGGCAACACACCCCTTTGGCCCCGCCTTCACGTAGACGGCACCCCTGGGCTGACCCACCTGGGGGAAATCGGCAGTCGCCTTTTCCTATCTCTTTCTTCCTACATCTTCGTCTTTATCTCTCACTTTTTATCTATCCTGTCTTCTAGTCTCTTCCGTTTACTTCCAAACTTCCTGGCAGCTAGGGTTAACCTTGTGTAGTTACCCAACCTTGGGTAGTTATATCTGGTTATAGCGGCGATGTATGACTGGCGCCTTCAAGTGTTCTACCTTGTAGCGTCCCCTTGTTGGGCTCGGTGGTGGGTAATCACCATCGCCGCCGAACATGGAATGCACCATGGCAAAATCTTTCCCCCTTCTCAATTATCGGTCCCTGAAAAGGAACCACACCGATGAAATCTCCAAACGAACCGGAAGCGATTGTGACCACTTCCCACGATTTCTAGTCATACACTCTCTGGCAGATAACGTCTCTGTTGCAGGACTGTCGGTTTTCCTGATAGCTAAAACTCTTGCTAACCTAATAGGCAAAAAGTATGACGCAAAGAAACTGTTATCCGGTCATCTTCTTGTTGAAGTAAGCCAGAAACAGCATGCAAACACTCTCCTTAAACAGAAGCAGTTCGCCCACCTGGACGTGTCTATCACCCCCCATCGCAGTCTTAACACTGTTCAAGGCGTCATTTCACAACGTGATCTGATGCGAGAAACTGAAGCTGACCTCCTTGAAGGCTTTTGAGAGCAAGGCGTAGTTGCCATCCGGCGGATAACCATCAGGCGAAACAATGAAGAAGTGGTGACGACTCATATAGTACTAACATTTAACCGCTCCATCCTGCCAGAATCGGTGAAAGCTGCGTTCCTTCACTGCAAAGTCCGCCCCTACATACCCAATCCTAGAAGGTGCTACAAGTGCCAGAAATACGGACATGGGTCGAACACCTGTCGCGGAAAACAAACATGTGCAAAATGTGGTAATCATGAGCACCCTACCGAGAGCTGTACTTCCACGCAAACAGAGTGCCCTAACTGTCACGGGCCGCACGCAGCATACTCGCGGACATGTATAATGCTCAAAAAGGAAAAGGAAATCATCCAGATAAAAGTAATGGAAAACATCACATTCTCTGAAGCCCAAAAGAAGGTGTCGCTCTTCTCCGGAAGAACGTACGCTGACGCAGCGCGTGGGGGGCCGGGCGGCGTTACTACACCGTTACTGCGTGCCCACCGTTACTGGTACCTCAGGGACGACGCAGACAACTGAGAGGGAACCTGTCCCTCTTGAGAAACCTCCGTCAGCCTCCGAGTGTTCACAGGGGGCAATGGATGTGACACCGGCGCCCTCAGCGTCTCCGATGCTCACGGAATCCATCCTATTGAAGCGGAGCCCAACAGAAGGCCTCAGAGGGAAGAAACACCCTCCAGTCCAGGCGCATGACAAACGCGGCGAAGTCGGAGTAACCCTCCTACCTTTCTTCCTTCTCAAAAATGGCTGCCGAGAGTATCATCTACTGGAACTGCCGAGGTCTACTGAAGAACCTGGATGACATTTATGAAATACTTGCGCGACACCAACCTAACATACTTTGCCTGCAGGAGACACACTTAAACTCATCACACACTAACTTTCTAAGAAGATATGCGGTATACCAAAAGGACAGGCATGGCACTGCCCATTCATCCGGCAGTGTCGCTATGGTGCAGAAAGCCCTACCGTCCCAAAACCTCACTCTGGTCACGGACTTAGAGGCAGTGGCAATACAAACCCTTATCGTTGGACGAATGACAACTGTGTGCTCATTATATATCCCTCCAGACTACCACCTGTCTACTAAAGAGTTTGAAACTCTAGTCGACCAGCTCCCGCATCCATTCCTCTTGGTTGGAGATTTTAATGCGCACAACCTCCTATGGGGATGCAGAAGAACAGATTCTCGAGGCTTCTTAATCGAAAACTTCCTCTTGTACTCCGGCTCTAGTATATTTAACAAAAAAGTACCAACGTACTTTAACGCAGCGTGCAACTCATACACAGCCATAGATCTTGCTATCGGCTCCCCTTCACTCATGGCAACCACAGATTGGTCTGTTATTCATAACCTCTATGGAAGTGATCATTTTCCTGTCTGCCTAAAACACACAGGAAGTACAAGTAAGATGACTACAAATGTATTCAGGTTTAGAGAACAGGATGCTGACTGGAGAAAATTCCGAGAACTTACAGAACTGTCACGTTCTTCTATTGAAAACCTAGACATTGATGACTGTGAAGCATTGGTCGTACTTCATATCATACAGGCCGCAGAGCGATCGATCCCACAGACATCTGACAAGACGCGAAACAAACGACGGCCCTGGTGGAATGCGGAGTGCAAAAAAGCTCGCAAGAACCAAAACAAAGCTTGGTCGAAATTTCGCAGGTACCCGACAGCTGACAATCTGATGAATTTCAAGCGTGCAAAAGCAAATGGTAGGCGTATCCGACGAGAATCATAGAGGCAGAGCTGGCAGTCCTTTCTCTCGTCAGTTAACTCCTATACTGATACGCATAGGGTGTACAACAGAGAAGAGCACTTCAAGGGCACAACACTCATCCGGTCCCTCTCGTCAGTACTGCTGGTGATACGCTGGAACACCAGGCAGATGCCATAGGCCAACACTTTGAGTATACCTTCAGCTCAGCACATTATACAGAGTCCTTTAAACGACACAAGCTTGCTGAGGAACGTAAGCCTATCCGTGATAGGCCATCTGCTGGAGGTTACTATACTCTGTTTACCATCGACAAATTGAAGGCAGTGCTGGCAACATGTGGCAACTCAGCTGCAGGCCAAGACAAGATTACATATGGCATGCTGAAGCACTTACACGAACACACGCTTGATGTCATTCTCTTACTGTTCAAAAGTGTATGGTCCTCCGGGCGTCTACCCAAGGCCTGGAAAGAGGCAGTTATAATACCCATCCTCAAACAAGGAAAGGAAGCCACACTTGTCGCTAGTTATAGGCCTATCGCCCTGACTAGCTGCTTGTGCAAGGTATTTGAAAAATTGGTAAACCATCGCCTTATGTATTATCTTGAATATAATGGCCTCCTTGACCGCCGTCAAGCTGAATTCAGATCAGGCCGGTCGACAGCTGACCAACTCGTAGCATTCGAATCCTACGTCAGGGATGCCTTCATTCACAAACAACACTGCCTTTCTGTATTTTTCGACTTGGAGAAGGCTTATGACACGAAATGGCGTTATGGCATTCTCCGTGACTTGCAATCCCTTGGAGTGTCAGGGAACATGCTGAATACAATTCAAAGCTATCTCTCTGAACGTACGTTCGTGGTTCGTGTTGGAAATGTCCTTGCAAGGCGGTTTACTCAGGAAAATGGTGTCCCCCAAGGTGGCGTACTTAGTTGCACACTATTCATCGTAAAAATGAACTCCATAAACACTATACTGCCTAAAACAACTTCCTACTCTGTATATGTGGATGACATTCAGATCAGCTTCAAATCGTGCAACCTAGCCATCTGCGAACCTCAGATTCAGTTGGCAGTAAATAAGCTCTCAAGCTGGGCAGACAAAAATGGTTTTAAGTTTAACTGTGACAAGACCGTCTGCCTACTCTTTTCAAAACTATGTGGTATAAGGCCGCCCCCCAACATGTCAATGAGCGGACACACCATTGCTACTAAGAAGGATCATAAATTTTTAGGTGTTGTGATGGATGAAAAGCTCAGCTTTGTCCCACACATCAAGCAGCTGCGACTGAAATGCTTGAAAGTCTTGAACTTGCTCAAGATTCTCTCACATAAGTCATGGGGTACAGATCGTGACTGTCTATTAAACCATCTCAGTAGTGTAGTGCCCTCACGTATTGATTATGGCTCGGTTGTGTACGAATCAGCATCGGGATCCGCACTTAAGATGCTCGACCCAGTGCATCACCATGGGCTTCGTCTGGCTAGTGGCGCTTTCCGAACCAGCCCAATAGCCAGCCTGTATGTTGAGACAGATCGGTGGTCATTAGAACGATGACGGCAGTTCACAAGCATCAAGTATGCAACCAAGGTGCTCTCTCATGTCGACCACCCATCTCGCGAGCTGTTGCAGGATACATCAAACGCCCACCTGTTCTTGAGGCGACCATCAGCCACGCCAACGTATCCCATCAGAGTGGCCTCACACTTTGAAAATCTTAATTTACCTGTCTCCAATCTTTAACTAAGTTCCCACAAGGACACTGTGGCACCATGGGAAATGCGAGCTATCAATTGCGACTTGTCATTCCTAGAGATAGGAAAGCATGGCCTCCCAGTCGCAATCGATCAGCATTTTATGTACTTGCAGGCAAAATACAGGTGTGCTGAGTACTACACTGATGCTTCCAAGTCCTCGGCCGTAGCATGTGCTGCATACGGCCCAGCCTACTCTGAATCTGCAACAATGAATGAACATACCAGCATATTTACTGCTGAGTGCTATGGCATACTGCTAGCTATAAGGCACATATTAAAGAAAGAACCAGCCTCCATCATATACACAGATTCCCTCAGTGCAGTGACTGCGTTGTCTTCCGCAAAGACACATAAAAATCCAGTGGCTAATACCCTTCTAAACTGCCTCATGTCAGCCTACAGATTCAACCTGAAAATCACGCTATGCTGGATTCCGGGACACTGCAACATAGCTGGCAATGAGGCAGCGGACCGACTTGCGAAGTCCGCTGCACTCCGCCCAACAGTAGACGTAGTCGTCATCCCATATGAGGACTTGAGGCCGCTAATCAGAAACCGAATGCGTAAGCAATGGCAAGAGGAATGGAACGCAGCAATTGAAAACAAATTGCACACAGTAAAGCCAAGGATAGGTAGATATGCTCCTGAAAAACGTAACAGGCATCAAGAGGTTGCACTGTGTAGACTCAGGATCGGTCATACACATGCAACACACTCGCACCTTTTAAGCAACTCTCCTGCACCGTGTTGTGAAAAATCTGGTGATGTGCTATCTGTCCTTCACGTTTTAATTATGTGCCCGTACCTTGAACCACAAAGACTGCATCACTTCCCAAAGCTATACAAATGCCACATTCCGCCTCACCCTTTATTCTTTCTTGGGGACGATCCCATGTTTCCCATAAAAGTAGTTTTAAAGTTCTTAGCTGATGTCGGATTCCTGCACTTAATTACATATTCTCACTAATCTCAGCCCTCTCTCAATCCTGAGAGAAACGCTGAGACTTCTTTACCAGATGTCATGCAGCACGCACTCCTTGTCCTGACAAGGACCACTGCCGCCACTGCGTGACTTTTTAAAACCCATAGGTTTAGACCGTTTTAAACTCATCACACATAGTCATTACACTTAAGTTTAATCCCTATGCCCCACTCTTTTACTCTTGCCACCCTGAGATTTTTTTTTCTAAAATTGAACCAACGAAAAACCCTGTGTTTGGCGCTCTTGACCTGAGTTGCCCTTGGGCCACTAAAATCTACCATCAATATCATCATCATCACATTGCATAGCTTTGTTTTGTACCATAACAACTTGTAAAATATAGTTCTTTTTGGACAAACTTTTTCTGCTGCTATACTGTTATGGTTGAGAGCCATTAATGGCTCATGTTGCTTCACATTAATTGTAGAATGTGAATAACTAAAATAAAAGTGCATGTAGGGCATTTTATTGTACAAGAGAAATTGTTATGTGCTCAGCCAATACTAACTGCCTACTTTAATAATTATATAGCTGATATGAAGTTATAAAGGAGATACCTGCCCTCTTCACATGCTAAGGAATATGTGGGCGAAATTTCATCCTGATCTAGCTACCAGAAGTTCAAAAACATGGTCTCCAAACTGTACAAGTTACCCAAAAATGGATCAAGAAAAAAAAAAAGCATTTTAAAGGTAGAAGTCAAAGTTCATCTATGCTGCGAAGATATATTTTTAAGAATATTTCTTTCATCATGAGACCTCGGGAATTCTGTTTACATTGAGCATGAGGCTTTGGTGAAGTAGTTGCTCATGCGAAATGCAATGGCAAGCAGCCAGGTGACTATTTCCAGGGGACTCGAGACAGTGCGCTCTTCTCATTAGCTTTTAGTAGCCACCTTGTGCTCTTGAAAAGTGATTTTAACCTACTTTGAATTTATTAGTTGTTTTTTGTCGTGAACTTAAATTTGTGAAATCTAATAAAAATGAATGATACGTAATTTTGCAAAAAAAAGAAACTTGCGTTTTCTCGCACTTACCAATAAAGGAGCACTTACACAAAATTTCGAAGGCAAGGTAGTGAGCAAGATAACATTATGTGAAGACGTACACAACATCTGCAAGATATAAAGGGCAAATGCATCCTGGAACATCTCTGAAATTAATTTTAAAGTGCACGCTGTGTAACTAAGCTAGACGTGGGGTTCGCCATGACGCTGACATCAATGTAGGGTAAATGTAAACAAACGTCACGAGTTTGTGTTGCCTAGCATGCGCCTTGCGCTTGTACTGCCTGTGAGTTCATTTTCCATGCCTGCGACTTTGCCTGTACTGGCTGTCAAAGCGGCGCCCACTCGTGCGCGGCACCCATGTCACGGTTTTGTGTTGTCACGTGGGTAGCTGTGTTTACCTTGCCCCCGGAACTGTTCCTATCTAGCTCGGTGCTCTCTGAATCCAAAACTGTCACTAAATAACCACCGAATACTCCCACAAATGAGATTTCTGGATATGATGAGTGTGTCGTAAGCTACCTACTACAACAAAAAAAAGCAAGGAGCAAAATTTTTGTGTCAGTGCTCCTTTAAAGTGCTCTGCCATCTTAGCAATACACACAGGCACATCTAGTGCCAGATAAAGCATTTTGTTTATTTGGCGTTTGTTTAATGTCCTGTCCTTTTTTCTCTGGGTATATGTTTAAGGTGAGGCCACGGCTAAGGCATCCCGATTATTATCTCTGCCGCTTTTACAGTTCAAGTGTCCATGCTGCGACTACGATGGCCCTCTCCATCAACATTGTCATTTATTCCACCTCCATTCGTTTCACATCATTGCCATGATTTGAACATTTTTTTAGTTTTAACCCGCCTCAGGGCGAGAAATTTTAGACACCTTACAGCCGCACAATGCTATCATTGTTCATATTCTGTTTATGTTGCTTTAATAACACACCAATACATTTCCGTCATCATTGTTGCTCCTTGTTGCTCTCCCTCATCATGGTGCTCTTTGGCCATCACATGGCCCTTGCGCCAATAAACACCATATATCATCATCATCATCATCAAGTGTCCATGATGTTTTCGATGTGCTTTCCACGATATTCTTCAATATTTGGTGGGGAACTTAAAGTGCTTTAGAGGGCATTTGTACTGATTACAGAGCACTGTCTGCACAGGTAAACAATTTACTTAGAACATTTGAAGATGTGAAGAAGATCGCTTGATATTCTTCGCACTAGCTATCATAAATTCTGCTAGCTTATTCTTGTTTCAGTTTCCTTCATTTAGTACTCGCCACATACATAAGGCAGTGCCACTCACCATTTCATGTTTTTGGCAATTAAAACCCCGCACCAATAACAAGTCAGGCCATGTTTCCATTGAACAAGGAGGAAGGAAAGCTTAAGAGACTTTATTAGGGGAGTGAACGACCTCGCAGGGCATTGGGCTTCCACCACTGTTGACACTGTAATCCTGTTTTCGGAATTGTAGCCTTTCGGTGCAGAAGGTTGCCACAGAACCGTGCAAAAGAGAGCATCAAAGTTGTGGTACCAGAGCTTTTCGGAGAGGCTGTCTCGGGTCTACAAAACAAGAGCTTATGCCGGCATGCTGAATGAACTAAGTTTAGAACTGCAAAGACCACTTTTAACTGTAGGCCGCCAAAACTATGAGTCATTTTCAAAGCGCAACTGCATCAAAATACGAATTCGCAACTCTGCCTACCTGGCTTTGTCGACAGCAGGGCAGGCAACGCATGAGTTGGTGACAAGACGAAGGAATTGTGAGTTGCCCTAGCAAAAGCATGTGACTTTCGCAACATTTTTTGTTACACAGCTTAGATAGTGAGGGCCTTTCCTGAGTCTTGCTTCCTGCATGGCACTGATGGAGCGACTCATGCTAATGTATTCTCTTGTAGCTGCAGTCTTGTAGCACCACAAGAGCAATATCGGATGTTGCCTCAAACATTGGATTCCTTAACATTGCATAAAGATGCGTCAAGCGTGTGCACTGGCAAACTTGAGCCTGGTAGCATAGAGCAAACAGTCCCTTGCAGACAATCTACTATGACATACCTACTGAATATTGAAAGCACATTGTGTATAAATGTATTTTTATATTGTGTTTATTGGTGTATTTAGGGCACTTGAAACTGCTCTTAAAGGAACACTATTCTACCCCCCATGTTTTGTTTGTGGGTTGTGTAAACTGAAGTAGAGATAGACTAATGCAGCAGAAACGGCAGTGATAACGGCACGCAATCTGAAGTTATTCGACTTAGAAAAGTCAAAATACAAGAAAAAAATGCTGACCCTCAACCCTATTTTCGCAGGGTCACTTGACCACATTTCACTAGCCCATGATGTCGGAAGGCTGCCCCAATGAAATAAGTTGGAAGCGCCTCCGTAGGGGAAGCTCCCACCTCATTGTTGCTTGTTTTTGTGTGCGTGTGTTTTCAAGGTAATGTTGACCTTGTTGCCACATTAACAAACGTGGTGACTGACACCTGGCTTGCCAGATTGTGAGCTGAAGTGTCGAAGCGAGGTATTTTCTGCTGTTGCTTACAACATTCCAAGTCACTTCTTTCTATTACTGCAAGAAATGAATTTGTGGAACGACCAAGACGGTGAAGTGTTGTTGACCCTTCGCGCATTGTTTGGTGAGTCGCCCAACGAGTAACAATGGTGCACAGCACCCCTTCAACAGCGCACTTGCGTAAAGAGGGAGCTCGCAAACTCCTAAAAGCAAAAAGAGGAAAGAAAAAGAGAGAGGTTTTTTGTATGTACATCCGACCCGGCAAGCCAAAAATTCTGTGGGGAAATGGTAGCCAGTGCCTCTGTCGTGCTTTGTAGTCGCTGTGATCTTTTTTTGTTGTGGCTGTGTCTGTTCAGGGTTTGATGAAAAAACGCAGAGATGAAAAATGAATCAGATTAAAGACCTCAGTTTTGATCCTACACTACGATCGCATCTAACATTACATTTATCCAATGATATCGTGGGAGGCTTCCGGCATAATATCCGTCCGCAAAGTTCTGGCGAGCACCACTACGTGGTAATGCAGTCGGCAGTGATGTAGTGACTTTATTGCGTGATTAAATTACTAAATCATTTTATATCGGCACTTACACCTAAACTAAAAATATCTGCAGTTATCAGTATGCACAAACCACAAATAAAAAATAGGTGCTTCAGTAGTGTTAGAGGTCCCCTTTAAAAGCAGTTCTCAATTTTCTTCTTCAAATCAATGTTCCTGTGACACAAATGGAGCATGTTGTGTTCATTGCTTTTTGTTGAACTATGGAATGCGACAATATAATTGCGTGAGTGCCAAGGCCTAAAACAATGCGACAGGCACCTCATTAGGCACTAAAGCATGCGACAGGCATGCAGGCACTAAAGCACGTGACAGGCACCTCATTATTGACCAGTTTCAGTTTGATAGAGCTCCAAAAAACAACAACCTGTCGGTTGCCACTCGCCACCTAGCGTGGGCAGCTCTTGACTACATCGGCTCACAGAATTGTGATGCACTTCCCAATGATCCGCATCAAGAAGTCTTTTCGAATTAGAAACGGGACTACAGTGCAGCCAAACACAAAACTACCAACGCGTGCGCTGTAGCCATGCACTCGTGACCAGTGACCGAAAAGTATATACTGCTGGAACAAATGCTGCAAAAGAAAAGTGGCAGCTATGATGTCATTCATTATAATTTGTTTTATTGACTGCAGCGTGAGGGAAGTAAGGAGGAGGAATCCCTTTTGATGGTGGCAACACCTTCAAAATTTAAACTTCGAAATTGCTGTAAAACACCTTCCGAGCTATATTCATTATTGATATGTAGCAGATGATATACACATGCTCACAGGAATCAATCTCACAGGCTATCTCGGCCTTTAAATTTTGTGTCGGTACACTTTTAAATGATATTTACATATGGTCGAGAAAAAAAAACTTAATTTTATGAAGTACATGCAAAGTTAAAAGAAACCATGTTTGAACACTGGTATTGTTAGGGGCCATCTTTTTTGCGGGCTAGGCTTGGCCTGGTGACCCCGACGTGGGAGTTGCGCACTGTTCACTAGAGCACATCGCGCAAGACTTCAGAAATTATTTAAATCAATCAGTCGTTTTTTAGGACAAATCAAAATGGTGCATAAGATGTTAAATGTTACTCTTGTGTTATGAGCACTGTCAGGCTGAATTGCCTTGCTTGCCTCTGCAGATATGGCGGCCAGTCACATCGGTGTTCTTCTACCCCATGGGTTTCCACTACCTGGTGAACCTCTACTTCCTCTACACATACTCAATACGCCTGGAGACAGGTGAGCGATTTCTGTGTGTTTCATTCCCTGACCTCCCTTTCTAAGTGCTTGCATAACATTGTCCAATCTGCTCTCTATCACTTATATATTCTACTCAGCCTAGAGCTCTTCGCTTGACACAGGTCTTAGTGATAAGATAATAGAGGCCCAATCTTTCACTTTGGTGTCAGACAGGGGCACCTGCTCCTTGGTGCTCATGTTCCCTGGTGTATTCTTAGGGTTAACTTTGAGTTTCATTGCACTGCCAATGCAGTTCTAGGATATTGCTTAGAAAAAAGCATGTGTTGAGACTCTCTCTGCAAGTTACTGTGATGATCTCGGCTGCTTTTAAGAAAACAATAATCTTTCAATTAGTGTGTCCAATCAATTTTTATTAAATATACCAACAGTTAGTTGACCATTATCTTAAACTTATGCACCCATGTTATATGTATCTAATATAAGTTATCTATAACCAGAACCACCTATTTCATTCAATTTTTTATTTTTCACAAGAATATTCCTCAATATTTAGAAAATCGGAAGTGCTTGAGAAGGAAACGACAGTGTCTCTCTCGTTAGTGTGCCACTGATGGAAACAAAGAGAATTAGAATGGATCAGACATCTCTTAGGCGTGAACCTGATTGAGTCATAATGTGTCACTTTCAAGTATAATGCTCAACCTTTTCCACTTCTTTTACTCAATCTCACCTGTTTGCTTGCTATGGCAGCCCAATGGAGGCCTGCAAAGCCTACAAAGCCTTCTGGCATTATGCATACAAAAAAAAAAATTGGGCCCATTCTGCATGTAATCTGCATTTAGTCTGCAAATGTCGTCGAAAGACGATAGTCTTGCGCATGGAGAGAGTTAGAAAACATTTATTTGATGTTCTGCGCAAGAAAATCGGTGAATGGTATTCCGGAGGCACTCGTTAGAGTGCCTCGAGCGTGCAGCGGAGGCAAACGAGCGTACCAAGTCACGTCACACGTGAAACATGAGCGCCTTCTGGCAGTTTTATTTGGAAAACAAAGCGCGGGGCCCTGAGATGGGCGTGGGCGCCCGTCTCGGAGGTGATAAGGTGTAGAACGCAAGGTGACGGGTAGGTGCCACCACCGTGTCGTCTTAGCAAAGTGTTGGAAACACTCGCTTCTTCCTGCAAGCGTTGCATGGTCAGCGCAGCGTGATAAGCGCTACAGTCCTTAGAATTACTTATGTATGCCTTTTCTAGTAAAAGACGAACCTGCAGAATATATACGTGTTGTTATGGTGCTTCAGATATGTGCAATAATTGCTTTTTAATTGACAATCGCACACGTATGAACGCTGATTCTTGAGCAACATTAGTGGGCGCTGTGGATGGGGTCGGCCGTTCGGGGTATCAGCTAGTGCTGTTGAGAGTACCCGGTTTAGAGTAAGGGTGGACAAACAGACAAATGCACAGACAGACAGACCAAAGTTTTTGCGTCGAAAATCCCCAAGAAAGACTATCGTCTTTAAAAACTGATAGTATCAAAGCAATCTAACTCGATAGCTTCGATTAGATGCCATGTCTGAGGCCCTGTGCCAACAGTGGCTGCCATTTAAGGGTGGACAACCTGATATCGGAAAATGATAGGCCACTTCTTTGTCGTTCCTTTCTAAACGGTGCAAGATCACAGGCCACATTTTGCTCCCATGCTTTGTCACCTAACCGAACAGCAAGGCTGTTGTATTAAGCTCTGCCTTTAGTTCTTTCACATGAAACAACGCACTCGCAGTTTACAGAGCACATACTTGCGAATACTGAGTGGGAGGGGGCAGCCAAAGACCTAGGTTTCCTATTGTCCCAGAAGTGGGTTTTCTGGGGAAGACTCACTGGACTAAGTCTGCTTTCATACAGTGTCAGTCTACTTCTTTTGTGTGTTTTGTGTGTGTTATCACACTGCATAAACCTATACTAAGGGTTGCATACCAATTAGATTGTTAACAAATACTCCTAAGCTTTGAGAGTGAATTACAATGTTGAAAACTGACGCTTGTTTGTGTAGGCTTTATTTTGGCAATATCCTACATGTGTGGAGAAAAATTAAGCCACTGCTAATTAGGGTTTTAAAGGTGTTCCTCTTTAAAAAAAAAATCGCGCAACAAAATGCTGATTACCAAAGAAGATCATAAAACGCAGGTGGTGGTTTACGTCAGCTCCTATGTCTTGTAGTTTTCTTGCACGCCTGCGTTCCATCACAGTTTTCGTTTCTTTGCTGTGTGCCGTGCGGGGTCAAGACACACGTCCCCTCTCCCTTCTCTGATGCAGCCATGACTTAGTCGGTGCCAGTGTTCAAAATATATAACAGCATGGCTTTTCAAATGTCAGCTTCTTTTTGCCTGGATGAGAAGGTCGCAGAGACATGACTTCATTTTTTTCACGTAGGAAGACCAGTGTAGTTCGACTACAGTTTAGTAGACTTCAAATACAGATGTTTTACCTCGTCCAACCTGCTCATATTTTGCCGGCATGCAATGTGACATGTACTGTTTAACGTCCCATTACAGGTGCGTTCACACTGTTGCCTCTTGTGGGTCTGTATTCTCATGACGAGCTATTTATTGGAGGGACATTACAGCCCATAGTGTTCAGTAACACGGGGTGGGGGTGTATTCGTCCCCAATCTCCCCCCCATCGGGTGGTGTATCCTAAACGCGGCATTTCATTCTGGACATATAATGCTGGAATTAACCTCACACAAATTTGAACCACAACAGATATATTTTAGAGGCTCCACGCTTTATCTCTGGTATTAAGCATGGATGTTATAGAAATGGAGAGCACCTACCCCTTGTATCTGAAACCGACTAACGGAGTGATATTCTAGCAAAGAGAACAGGGAAACCAATGAGGGCGATGTGTCAATCATTTAACGCATGTAACTCCTGTATTACAGCACCATTTCATTTCATGATGGTGTTCATGCCATTTTACTATGACGGGAACACTGGCTCTGTAGGTGTAGTCTATTTAAATAGTCCTCAGGCACATTTTATTTGGCACATAGCTACGGCACGTGTCTTCTGTGTGTTTTTATATTTCTTTCAGGTCTATTCGATGGGCACCCAGCCAATTACCTATTCATGCTGCTCTTCAACTGGATCTGCATAGTGGTATCCTTCAATGCTGGCTCTTGGTTGAGCTTAGGCTCGCTTAACATTAATAGCACTGCACCCCATTATTCAAAGAGAGCTAAATTACTAATAGAGTAGTGTCTGTTTAGGATCTCGTTGGTACAACTCTCTAATAGAGCAGCAGTGTGGAAGCAGCCCCTGTAATAGTATTGTGGTTACAGTGTTAAAGACCTAAAATAGTATGAAACAGCTGTGTGTAACAACACCAAGTAAAAAGCATGTAAATGTTTGTGAATGATCAGTCATTTACAACTTTTGCTGCTCGATTGCCAGCCGATTTTTCCACAGGATTTTGCTTGAATAAATATTATGCCTATTTCACGCAGAATAAATACCATAAATTCATATGCACTAATTTGTGGCAATATTTGGCATATGAGGAAGAGATAGTGATTGAATATGTGTGATATAAGTACACTGGCTGCTCAAGTGAACAGACTAAGTGATATGTTAAGAATAATCTAATGAAATACCAAGAGGCAGCTTCAATGAAAAATGGTGGCACAGTGGGCAAGAAAATTAATTTAGTACCTTATGAATGAGTGTGTAATAGTAACCTATGAACTAGCACATTTTGCATGCTTGTCATGTTTTCATAACTGTAAGCCACACTCTGCAAAAGCCATGTCTCCTTTCCTTTTGTGAAAATTGTAAATATCCTTGAATTGGCCAAGCTCGGGGCATGCTTAACCAGAATACGGCTCAAGAGCACGAACGGGGCTGTGCCCTTCAGTGTGGCATTGCTGCTAAAGTTTCTGAATGGTGAGCGATCTGTGCTGAGCAACCCCATCAAGCACTCGTTAACAAATAGCATGGTTGTCTAAAAGAGTGCTAAGCCACAGTCTTGGCTACCGGTTAATTGTTTCTTCAGCATTTCATTCACGTGTGAGAATACCAAGCTCTTCCCAAAAGGGACTGGTAGATTGTTGTCTCGTCTCGTAAGAGCTAAATCTTAGCACAAGTGCAATACAGATTAGGGAAGCTGTGCAGCGGCTGTCACACTGTTTTCATCGTCAAATTTTTGGTGTAGCGGGCGGTCTTCAAAAGGTCGCCATGCGGTGTGACGCACATTTATTCATTCTACAAAGTGCATTTGCCTCACAGTGCAGTTGTTGCAGATTTATCCTGGTGGTTCATTCAATGTAGTGACACCCTCTTTGGCAAAAGGACTGTGAGACCTTGACTTCCGAATCTAGATTGTCGCCCTCTTGTCAGACCTCATGGTAAGTGCATTTTCTGAGCATATTCAGGTATCTCTCAAGGCTTTTAATGTGCAGTGCAGTGTTTAAAAGAGAATAACTGTTGTGGGGGTGGGGGGGGGGGGGAGAAAGTCGGCATTGGTGACCAGGAGCTCGTGTTCAACTTAATCTGGACACACCATGTGGATAGTTGTGTGAGCTGGAAGGAAGATGGGCAGAAGAGTGTGGCCGTGCACATAGTACTTATTAAGCACAACATCAGCTTTTGTTTGCAAACGTTCTGGCTATTGCGAAGGAGTGAAGGCCAGCCATTCATCCATGTAGCTTGTCTGTTCTACAAATTTGGGGGAAGATATGTGAGAATTAGGGAGTGACTTAAGGAGTACAGGTAATTTTAAGTATTCCTGTATTGTTCCTTTAAATAAAAGCACTGGTGTCAAGTACCCTGAATAGAGTATTGTGGTTCTGGGGAATGCCTAGCATATGTTTTTGTACCACTATCTTAAAGGGGCCTTAAAGACTTTTCAAGTAACTGTAGAATGGATTCACTAAAAGAGCTTATTGCTTCACGAATTCAATGCCAAAAAAATTTTAAGAATCCGTGCAGTACAAGCAGAGTTACAAAGATTTGTTGCACGCTGCAATCGCATTTCTCTTCTCTCGTCCCGACAAAAGTGCTGGAAGTTAAGCAGAAGGACACGGTAGGAGCAAAGAAGATGCTCCTGCCTAAAAGTGTTTGTGACCTTGTACACTTTTTCCCTTTTTATTCGAATATGCAACTTTTTTAGTGCGATCGCGTGCGCACGCGTGGACAAGTCGCGGCCTTCCTCGGCGATCCTTGTAACGACAGAGTGCACCATCTTCAAATCAACTGATAGCTGATAAAAGACCTCCTGCGATTGATTTTTTTAGCTTCTTTCATTATTTGTTGAAAGAAGAGAAAGCAATGCTTAGCTGAGTTTAATAATCTATTGTTGATTGCAGGCTGTATGCTGTGCTATAATATTTGGCTCATGTGTTCTTGGGAGCCTCTACAACTGATCAGCAGCGTTTTTTGAGCATGCTCAGAAAGTCTTGCATGGTCTCATTAGGGAAGTTCTTTCTGTTTGGATATTGTGGAGGTGGTTTCTCAGTGTGTAAATGTAGCCTAATGTCGCAAAGAGATGGCAACTCTGCCATCTGCTGTAAACAGCACATGGTTCACATGTGCTCGAGCTGTCCAGCGGTAGTGACAGCAACTCCAGCAGTTTAGGCTGCATGCGGCACGCAGAGTTCACAAGCACAGTGATATTCTAGCGTCATTGTGGTACTAATGTTCATTCCAGGGTGGCCCGGCCTGCAGATGCTGGGCTACAGGAACTTTAATGTTTAATTAAAATATTTCATATGCACCGTTTGCCTCTGGTGTGTGAAAAGTGTTAACACTGTAAACCAAGGAAACAAAAAGTGTCCCTTTTGTGATGCCTTAAAGGGCCCCTAAACCACCTCCGATACTTTTTCACGCAATTCAAGTGAACACACACATTGTGTGCAGAATGCCGTCACAATCAACGATGCCACATGTGACAGCGCCATGAGACGCTGGCATGCTTCAAGTTTGCCCCGCCGCGGTGGTCTAGTGGCTAAGGTACTCGGCTGCTGACCCGCATGGCGCGGGTTCGAATCCCGGCTGCGGCGGCTGCATTTCCGATGGAGGCGGAAATGTTGTAGGCCCGTGTGCTCAGATTTGGGTGCACGTTAAAGAACCCCAGGTGGTCGAGATTTCCGGAGCCTTCCACTACGGCGTCTCTCATAATCATGAAGTGGTTTTGGGACGTTAAACCCCACATATCAATCAATCAATGCTTCAAATTTGAAGAAACAATCGCTCCTCCTCTCTGGGCCTTTCGGTCCTCTGTGTGACACGCAGCGCAGCACATTCTGATGCGCATCACATTCATGCTGCGATTGGTCGAGCAACCAGTTAGTCTGCAAGCAGCTGTCCATTCTGCTTATTGTCCGTCGAGTTGCTGGCGTGCACCAACTCCCTGCAGCACACGTTCTCCTAGGCACACACAGACCGCACGTGCACCTGCATTGGCATGACACACGATAGTGGTGGGAAGGGGGGGGGGGACTTCATTTAGCCAAATACAAAAGTGTATGAAAATGGGGTTTGGAGTACATGATAACTGTCTCTCGTGTGGAGACCTCAACCCTACACCTCAACCAATACACTCGTTAGGGAACAGAGATTGAAGGAACACTGAGAGGGAAGAAACGAAAGTAAGGTAAAAGAGGAGAGATATGAGAGGAGTGTGATAAATACGAAGTAAAAAAAAAGTGTGTGTGCGGGGGGAGAATGAGTCAAGTAAGCAAAAATAAAAATGTGTAATGGGCGGAGAAACGGCTGGAGGAGCACCCAGCGAGAGGAAAGTGGCGTTGAGAGAGGATAACAGCTGAGGGTAGTGAAGGAAAGAGCGAAAGCAGCGACTGCCACATTTTGATAATCAAATGCGTCTAACTCTGCTATTATGGCACCGTTTTAGAAAATTCTTGCAGCTCTGTGTTTGTTGTGTACTTGCATGCAGCTTCCCCACCACAACTGAATTTTGACCTCTGGGTGGTTTGGGGACCCTTTAAAATCATGTTGCGCCAAACTTTTTTTCTTCTTGTGGCACACAACAATGTGGGAAATGAGCTGGTAATGGGTGTCTGCTTAAAGACAAAAATAAGTAGTTGTAAGAATGACATAGAAATGTGAATAAACCACTCTATGTTTTTCTGAACTATGCTTCACAATGTTTCATTATGCCTGCCTAGTATAGCCTTGTATACCCAGCAATGTTACACTAACATGTGTGACACTCTTCCTTGCTGATTGACAGCTCCTGATGGACCCCATGGTGCTGAGTGTCCTTTATGTCTGGTGTCAGCTCAACAAAGACGTCATTGTCACTTTCTGGTTTGGCACACAATTCAAGGTGAGTGCATAGGTTTTAATTAAACATCCGGAGGACAAGCAGCAAATGTGCCGTCTTGCTCATTTTCATCCCTGTGTTGGTTTCGCGCTGTTCATGTTGACTATAGATTGCCAAGTAGGTCACCTTGCGAAGTAAGATTTTGCTTGGACAATCAAAAAGACATTGGAAGAAACAAAGTGTAAGTTCAACCCGTATGCCTGCTCGGTCAGGTTGGCTATAGGAAAAAAATGTTGGGAAACATCTCTTTTTTTTCTGCTTAATTGCCTTCTAACTGGATATTGTAAACACTGCGGTGATAAGAGAGGGGGGTTATAATGCACCTTGCCCGTTGAAGTTTTTACATTTTAAATTTGTGCGTTTGCGCATACTTGCAAGCCCACACAGCATGCATGACAAAAGGTCCAGCTCATTCCCCCTTCAAATAAATATCTGGCTACACCCCTGTTGCACATGTAACATTCCAGTGATTGCAACTTTCATTGGTGACTCTTAATCAGCCAATACCAGGGTTGGCCGATTGCAAGCAGATGAGTGCGACATTGAGATCACTTGATGTCCACCATGTCTACAAACGTGGAACCATTGCAAGGCACAACAGCGGTCCTATTGTTGCAAACAGTACTCCACATGCCACTTAAAAGTTAGTGAATTCAATCCCGGCTTTCATTTCTGTAATGACTGTATTTATTAATCTTCAACAACTCTCCTCATTTCAATTTCAGAATTCACCTTTTCTAGATGATTCAGACTGGTTTAGTCGTCTCACGGGTGGCAAACATTAGGATAGTGATTCTTCATGTATCCACCTCGTGGACCCTCCACTTCGGCCAGTGCCGATTAACTGGAGCCGAGCGAGTGGCACACTGCCCGTTTCCGGTCCTTTATCTGCAACGTCATTTGGCGTCGTGAAAATTTTGCAACTCTCAACATAAGTGAGAGGAACAGAATACACTTGGCCGCAAAAAATACAAGCCCAAAGATCAGCTTTTGAACGCAAATCTTGGAGGCCATGCATGCACTCTGATAACGTTAGTCGTTGAATTAGTTTTCGTGCGGCCACCCCCCTTGTGCACATGGAAGGTCCAGATGCATTCCCTGCATCGTGCTCAGACATCTGAACACGTTCATATGCAAGTTCAGACATGCCAATTTTCATGAGGAAAAAAGGTTATCTATATGCCCTATTGGCAGCAATTCTATTTAATCGATATGTGGGATTTGACGTCCCAAAAGCACCCTATGATTATCAGAGACGCTGTGGTGGAGGGCTCCGTAAATTTCGACCACTTAGGGTTCTTTAACATGCACCCTAATTTGAGCACGCGTGGGCTTACAGCATTTCCGCCTCCATCGAAAATGGAGCCGCCGCAGCCGGGAGTAGATCCCACGACCTGCAGGTCAGCAGTTGAGTACCTTAGCCACTAGACCACCGCGGCGGGGCTAGTAGTACCCCTACATGTCAAGTTTGTTAAAGTGTCTGGTTACTGTACATTTAATCTACGTACTTTATTTTTATGCTAAAAATTCGCTGGCGGGTTCGATGTGCCAACGTGGTTAAGAGCACCATAACGTCATGGCTCGCCACTTTTTAGTGCCATAGCGTTTAAGAGCTCATTTCTTATAAATTTCAGCATCAGTGTCATTGGCTGTGGGCAAAAAATCGTCATCTTTGCGTGACCGAAAGCTGAGCATCATTGCACCACCAAAGAACGAGAAAGATGCAAATGAAATAAATGACAAAAAATTCTCAGTCTGGGGATCCAACCCGAGTCGTTTGCATGGCAAGCGGGCGGGCGCTCTACCACACAGTCACGCCTCTGCTTGCGAATACAGTGAAAATAAGTTCCTCTGTTTGGAAATGCAGTGAAAGCAACTTTTAAGCTTTACAAACACATGCATCCTTTATACAGGCTTCACAATTTTATATGAAATATTGCCATAAAATATTGCGTGGTACAAGGGTACATAGCCATTGAGGGTGGGGGGTGGTATGATAATGACTTCATAGTTGAAAGCCAGTCACCGACTACAAAAGGCCCACACGCTACATCACCCTTAGGTCCATGCAGTGGGTGCATAGCAAGTTGAAGTACCGCACTATAAACACAATATCGCTATCATGTTCAACTCTTATAGCCGAAGCTTTAGGGTCCCCCAATTTTATTTTGTCAACTTCATGCGGTGTGTCAAAGTGGATGTATCCAAAGATGGAAACATCTGGAATAGCTACCCCGCTATGACTGCTGTCTGAAGGCATTGAAAGCATCATCTAGCAAAACCCAATTTAGTGAAATTGTTAATCTAACGAATTCCATCCATCCCTTAGTGGGTATTCTTGAGGTTAAATGTTGCCACCAACATGAGCTAATAAATATATTTAACATAAGGCTGACCCCCTTATGTTCTTTATAGACAACAATACTTCGTTTAGGAGCTCCAAATTCCTAATTTCTTTTGTATATTCATCCCACAAAAACATTTCTGCATTTCTGTGTAGCTATTCAATTTAATTCAATATTGCTAATAAATAAAGCAGTTATGCATTTTAGTTTTTGCTGGCTCTTGTTGAATGGTACCTGCTGGATAATTTTGACTGGTTTTTTGTTGGCCTCGCATGGTCTGTGATAGTCAACGTAATCTACTATCAGTTATCTATTGGCGATTGTTGTTGCATTAACGAAAATAAAAAAAAATAAGAACCATGGTCGGTGTTTGTGCATCGAACTGTGTAAAATGTATTGCTTTGCCTAGTACTGTACATGATTTAGGCATGCATTGACTGTCAACCGTATTGCAGGCCATCTACCTTCCCTGGGTTTTGCTTGCATTCAACATGATTATCAGTGGCGGGTGAGTTGATTAGCCCTGCTTTTATTTCATCTGATAAGACCATATTTTGGGCATTGTGAGTGTGTGAAAGTGGGTATGGAGAGCGTGTTCCTGTGGCTCCTCTGATGAATGTAGACAGCGGCATCACAGCGTGGCTGTATGTGACGTGGTGCCCATTTGTCCTGTCTGTTGGCGTCATTTTAGGGGCGAAGCTCCTTATAGCGACACCCAATCGTCCCTCGTAGTCGTCGGAGTAGTGTGCTACCAGTCTTACATTTTGACCTCCAAGGTGGTGCCGGTGGGAGATTTTTTCGTTGTTGAACAATAAAAAATTCGCAGCGTGCGCGTTAACTAAAAGCCGAGTTCTCCTGTCTCTCATTCCACCTTAGCAGCCATTGGCATATACATTGAGCACTATCTGAAAAGAAAGGGTTGCTACGTTATACTCGCTGGGCGTAACCTCCTTGGTTTTAGAAAGGTTTAGCGAGCGTTGGGCCGCAGTGCCATAAATACAGTGAACTAGTATATACCATGAACTCTAGGTGGTTAAAGGTGGGAAGTAGACACGAAGCGCAAGCTGTAAGAAAGTGTGTGTGTGCCTCCTCTCGTTCAGTCCTGGGAATGTCCGCTGGATGGCGGTGCTTCTATATGAGGAATATATGATGAAAAGATGCAAGATGGTGGTACTTGGAGTGTTGGAATAGGTGGACGAACGGACAGATGCATGGACGGACTCACGGTTGGCTGCACGGACGAATGGACGCATGGACGAACGCAGGAGCGGATGCATGGACGAACGCAGGGACGGACGCACAGATGGACGTGCAGACGCACAAACAGACGCATGCACAGACGGGCGGATGGACACATGGGCGGCCACACAGACGCACGCTTGGACGGACGGAAGCAAGAACGAATGGACGGACGGATGCTTCGCCCCACTCTTCATCATTCACTCTGTGGATATGCTGCCATTTTTTTTAGTCAGCCAGCAAGACGTGGCAATAGAACCACTTTCTCTATTCGCCAATAACACTGGCATGCAAGACAGCACTTGCCCTTACCAGCTTACAATAATGGAATTTTTCGTGAACTTCATAGGTGTACGGGTTGCCAGCTCTGCAGGAAATGCAGCAAGACAGCATATGGCTTTTGAATCTGACATTTCCATGAAATTGTATACAGGATTTTAATGAGCACAATTTTTTAAAAATTCCGCTTAACTTTTCTTTTTACACTTGTTTACTCGTTGTCATGTGGTATAAGCCTCTATTTGCTTAGTCACACGGGAAACTTTGCCCTCGTTAGTCAAAAAAAGACAGTTTTATGTATGATTTCATGGAAGGTCAAATGCCAATGCATCAAATTCTGCATGAGTGGCCCGAAACACTGACATTTGTAATGCTCTACTAACCGTGTCACCCGTGCCCCGTCACGATGGTCTAGTGGCTAAGGTACTCGGCTGCTGACCCGCAGGTCGCGGGATCAAATCCCGGCTGTGGCGGCTGCATTTCCTATGGAGGCGGAAATGTTGTAGGCACGTGTACTCATATTTGGGTGCACGTTAAAAAACCCGAGGTGGCCGAAATTTCTGGAGCCCTCTACTACGGCGTCTCTCATAATCATATGGTGGTTTTGGCACGTTAAACCCCACAAATCAATCAATTAACCGTGTCACCCACTGCTTCATACACAGCCCCGTGGCATGCTCACCATACTCCTGCTTCATTCGCAGCTGGCATTGCTGTCATAACTGCTCAACTAATGCACTGGCAGAACTCTCTCTTCATGCGCTTTGCACTGCCATTCTTATAGGTGTAAAAAGCTCGGTCGTGGGGCTTTAAATACCAAAATGACAGTATGCTTACGAAATCCACCCTAGTGGGTAACAGGCTAATTCTAACCACCTTCGGTTCTATAATGTGTAATTAAATCGCATTACTGTGTTGCCTTTCACCTCCATTGAATGTAGCTAATCCTCACGATTGCTACTAATGTTTTTATATTATGAGCAATCAAATGAATACTTATTATGATTCCGGGTGTCAACACATGTAATCAAGGCTGTGTGCTGTGTCCCATGACAGCTGGTAGCCTTTTTCCAATCTTATCTGAGTGAGACCTGTGTACAATAGCAAAATTCAGCATGCAAAAGTCAAGGCCTGATCATCTGAGATTTTTTTCACAAATGTTTTTGACCTTATTCAACAGTCAATTGTTGGTGCCCACAGTTTGGCTGGTTTGACCACTCTGCAAACGGAGTGTTCAAAGTCAGTTGACTTTTTGTTACTCTTAGTGACAAAAATGCAAGTGTTCCGGTAGAAGTGATAGAGGCAGCAAATAAATTTGTTTAAATCATTAAGTCTTGTGTATCTGTGCTTGCACTCATACTGTGGTGTGCTGTGTATCAGTCACAAGTGCAAATATGCAATGCATTACCACCACTGCTGCTGATATTGCTTATGTGGCATAAATAGATTCACATATGTCACACCTTTCAAGTGAGAGCAGTGTTGTCCTTGCTTTTGATGCGTGATTGTGTGTGGTACAAATGTGAGCTGTGCCTCCTATGTACGAGCCGAAAGATGTGCAGTAGTCGTCTGCTGGCTAACATGATAGTGGATGGGTTGAGGCCCATTAGTGACAGTATTTGAGTGCTGTTAAACCAAATAAAAGGAAATTGAATATGATGTAAGAATAGATATGTTATATCTATAAACTCACTATAAATGTTAATTCTTTACACTGTATCAGTGGTAAAAGTATTCATTTACTTTGTCTGACCGTAAATGCATTAATTGTATAACCAAGGAGAATGAGCAATTAGCACCCAAGCACCACACACCTAGAATAGTACACAAATAAAACTTCATAAGTCCGTAGGCAGCTAAAGTTTAAAGCTTTGAGAAGACCGCTGTGTACTCGCTGAAGAGGTCACTCTGCCTTAAGAAAACTGTTAGTAACAAAACGGCTGGAATAATGCTGTTTGGCCCCTTTCTGTTATGCTCTAACGAAGGTGTGTCGTGCTGTTACGGAAGTATGTATTGCACTGGGGTCGACCAGTCACTTTTTATTTCAGTCGGACCAGGCACAGATTGAATTCTTGGTCTATGGTTGGCTTCTTTATGCAAGCCACAGAAGAGAGCCAATAGCAGTGCATCGTATGACACCGGTACTACGTATAGCTACACGAAACTGCATTATGTCGTTATCAGTGTGCCTTATGCCCTAATAAAAATGCCTGACGTCCGTTTCAAAGGGTGTCTTTTTCTGAACTGATTAAGATGTGTGCTTTTCTGCTCTCCTCTCTCTCTCTCTCCACGGATCGTCCTCCTCAATGCGTCAGTGGCTACAGCACTCGGCTGCTGAGCCGAAGATGGATCCCGGCCGGTCGGGATCCATCCCGACCGCTGCGGCCGGGATGGATCCCGGCCGCAGCGGTCGCATTTTGGTGAAGACCAAATGGCACTGCGCAATGTCAGTGCACGTTAAACAGCCCCAGAGCCTGCCGCTACGGCATCTCTCATAGTTATATTGTGATTTTGGGCCATAAAACCCCAGATATTATAATTACTTATCTCTCTCTGTGCATTCCTCTTTCCAGGGGCCTGTATGAGCTGATTGGCATCCTGGTGGGACACCTCTACTTCTTCCTCATGTTCAAGTACCCACAGGAGTTTGGCGGCCGCAACCTGCTCCAGGTGCCCTCCATCCTGTGAGTGCTCCTCTCAGTGAGGCAGCCCATTGCTACTGGTTCCCATAGTCATGATCTCGGGAAAGTGTTTAGCGAGGCACCTATATGTGATGCGGCACTGAATACTAATACAATTTGAACTGTGTTGCGCTATTAAACGAGAAGCATACTGCCCTGGCTGTGATGAAGAAATTTGAGCTATCTTGTAAACCATACTGAAAAAGATACAGTAGAATCTAGATAGCACGATTACAGTAGATGTGAATTTTTTTATTTTATTTTATTTTATTTTTTTTATTTATTGCATACTTTTCCGCGATGTATTGTACTGCATGTAAGTGTTAAAGACGAGTCCTGAGTGTCCGTTGACTATGTTATAAAGGAATTTTAAGCGATGTAGCTTTCTACGCGACTCCAATGTGGGAAGGGCGGATCTATTACGGAGTTCAGTGACTGAACAGTGTCTACTGTACGCGTGGTAAATAAACCGAAGGGATTTATTTTGGACTCGTTCTAGTAAGTATATTTCAGTTTGTGTGTGTGGATCCCATACAACGTCAGCATATTCCAACAATGGGCGTACCAATGTAGTGTAAGCAACTAGTTTTGTTTTGCTGGTGCAGTGCCTCATGCGATGCTTTAAGAACCACAATCGCCGCAGTGCTGCTGATGTTATACCTTCAATATGAGTTTTCCAGCTCAAATTAGAAGTGATTGTCAGACCAAGGTATTTGTACTGGTTAACGGTTGTTATAGCAGTGTTGTTTAACATGTAAGTGAATTCCGAGGGATTTTTTTTACGTGTTATGGTCATCTTGACGCACTTTGCTATGTTGAGGCTCATTTTCCAGGAGTTACACCATGCTGTAATAACCGATAAGTATTCATTTAGGGTGGCATGATCTGTTCTTGATTGAATGGGCAGGTACACAACGCAGTCGTCCGCGAAAAAACGACACTGCACAGTAGATTCGGATGACATGTCATTTAGATAAACTAAAAATAAAAGTGGTCCTAGGACAGAGCCCTGTGGTACCCCAGAATGCACGGGAGCGGAAGAAGAATTTTTATCTGCTATCCGAACGTATTGGTGTCGGTGGGACAGATAACAATCAAGCCGTCGAAGAATTCTTTCGTTGGTTAGGATTCGGCGAATTTTAAACATCAAATGGGAATGGGAAACTCGGTCGAAAGCTTTTTCAAAGTCTAAAAAAATCGCATCTATTTGTCCGCCTTTGTCAAGTGTTTTTAGAAAGTCATCAGTAGTGTGAATTAACTGTGTGGTGGTTGAAAAGCCTTGCCGGAAACCGTGTTGATTTGGGGAAAAAAAATGGTTACTCTCCAGAAATGAACTTAAGTGTTTGAAAAGGAAGTGTTCCATAACCTTGCCGGCTGTACATAACAACGAAATAGGGCGGTAGTTTTTCACGTCATATTTATCACCTGATTTATGAATGGGTACCAATTTACCCTTCTTCCAATCTACTGGAACTTCGCCTTGTAACAGGCTTTCCCTAAATATTAAGCCTAAGTATTTGGAACACCACTCGGCGTACCGATAAAAAAAAGCATTAGGTATTTCATCTGGCCCAGCCGATTTTTTTGTGTCTAGATGAAGTAGAGCTGACAAGATGCCTTCATCTGTTATAATCAAGTCTGGCAGTTCGAGATTGTTTGCGTGGAAATCAGGCGGGGTGTCACCCGTTCGCAAAAAAACAGAAGAGAAGTAGTCGTTAAATGCTGTTGCTATGCAGCTGGCATCAGTCACGTCCGCATCCTTGATTTTAATTTTCGTCACTTTCACTTTTTTGTCGGAGAGGTGCATCCAAAATTTTCTTGGATTGGTTGTGAGAAAGTTGTGCATTTTTACGTTGAAGAAATGAAATTTGGAGCTTTTAATCTTGTTGCGCAGTTCGTCGCGGAGGCTCGTCAGAGCAGCACTACGTGGTTGTGTTTTTGAGCATGACAGGCGTTTTATCTTGCGTTTTAGATGGAGTATGTCGCGCGTAATCCAAGGACTACGGCCGTGTATTTTTTTCACTTTCTTCGGAACGAACGAACTTATACATTTGTGAACGGTTGTCTTAAAGTGCGACCATAGCTGGTTAACGTCACAGCGATTATGAAAATGTTTGTTAGTAATTTTGTCGTACTCCTCCTCTAGGAGGTCCAAAATACTTTCGTCCGAGGCAGTATTAAAATTGAGGAATGCTGTGATACGAATTTTAATGTTGTTTTGGATGGGCTACATTATATAAAAAACACCGTGATTTGGTGTTATACAAACAGTTTCCCCAGCCACCGCAGACGGTTCGCATGTGCGATTGACTGCTGCACGCCAGCGGCGCAACATGACTTGTTTGTGGGAGGAAGGCCTGTTCACTCTTGGCCTCGAAGGGAGTGAATGGCGCATAATTCACTGGAATTTTGCTCGCTTTGGTGGGCAGAAAAACGAGGCCAATGCAAAAACATTAGTCCGAGACCAAATTTGTAGCCTGGTTTGTGTACTACGATCACTGATAACACCAGAAGTAGAAGAAAGTGCAGCAGCAGTGAGCCAGCATGCCCCAACGTATCTTGCTTTTGCACTGCTGGCTGAATTCATCACCGTCGCTGTGTCCGCACGGGTCATTTTTGCTGGCGTACCTTTTGAAATAATGTTTGTAAAGGTGTAAATAGTTTTTTTTTTTTTTTCAGTGCTTTGCATGCATAATTACAACTCGGTACGAAATTAAGTGCTCAGGAAACGGGTAAAAGGTAATGAATCATCAAGCGGCAATAGTAACGGCAGCGGCGGTGGCATTTATTCGAGGGGCAGAATAAATGTGAACATTTTCGACGGGCACGGACATGGTATCCCCAGCCGCTCTGCATATTCGCTTGAATTCTCCAGGACTAGTTTTTTTTTTTTCTGTGTCGACTTAATGGTGCAGTTTTCTGGCCGCTTAAGAGGCGAAGTGGCTCAATTTCCAGTGAGTTTGGCCACTTTCGCTCTCTCTGATGTCAACTGTGAAGACGCCACGCCAGGAGGATGAGTGAGGAAACCGCGGCACTTTATTGAGAGGCGGTGTTAGCAGTGAAGTTTAAAAGAACATCATAGACTTTTTTTAGCAAAGAGTAGTTGCCAATGACGTTCTTATTCATCTTTAAGCTGTTTTCAGTTCATATGAATTCAGGATAATACGAATATTTTACGTGCTCCATTCCAATTCCTATGATCGAGATTCTTTGACAGTATCAAAGAATGTACATGCCTAGAAAATAGACCACAGTGTTTGCAGAGGCCAGTAATTGAACACAGCAAGCTAGTAATTGAATGCAGTGAGTTAGAACAGTACAAAAAACATACATCGAGATACGAAATGTGACTAGTAGTGCTCAAAGGTGCTCAAAGAATTCAGGGAATCTGTTTTTATTGATTTACTTTGTTTCTGCCCAGAAAAACAGTGCTTCAACATCTGCCTATGGCTTCTATTGTTTTCAGTTGGTGTGTGTTAATTTCAAAAGCCTTCACCACTGGGGGAAACTTCTGCGTGCTTTTTCTTTTTTTTTCTTTCTTTACACCTACCACTCTAGATATTGCCGGATATCTATGACACCTTCTTACAAAGACTTACATGCACAAAAGCTTACTTCATGTTTTGAAAAATAAATTCCTGGGACTGGGAGAGATCTTCTAAATAAGTGAGTTTTCGAATGAACAGAACATACAAAAAGGGACATCCACTGAACTTGGAATTATTCAAAGTAATCAGGGTTGGTCGATTGTTGTGCAGGCTAGTTTGTGGTTCTAAGGGTTATGTTTTCCAGCAATGCTTGGTCCTCATTTTGCTGAAAACAGTGCTTAATAGCAAGCCTCAGGGGTGTCACTGGTGAAAAAAAAAAATGCTGTTGTGATCAACTAAAATGCATGCCTGCAGAAAACAAGACATCTTCACTACAACACAGTAGTGACACGTAAGCAGCGTGTCGCCTGCGCTAGCACGTCATGATGCGATCTTTAGCATATTTTTTATGGTAAAACAAATACTTTAATGATGGCCAGTGTGGAGAAATTCACGATGTGTTTTTGCTGAAAAACATGACCATTGAAGCTTTCGAACTGAGTTTCCAAATTGGGCATTGCGGGTGAGAACAGTGCCAGCAGTGCGAATTGCTGGAGCAACCGACAATCGAGGGTTCGCATATATCGCGAATTATGTCAGAATGTTGTTTATTAATTTTTTGATATTCCCATAGAGAATGGGTAAATCATGGCACGTGGGCGTTGCGAGAAGCGTGTGACATGCTGCCCGCACCTCATGCTGCGTTGCAGTAGACATGTCCTGTTTTCCGCAGGCACACATTTCAGCTAACCACGAAACCCTTTTTATTTATTTGTTTTGCGCTCAGAGTAGCAAGGCTGGTGTGCTTCAGCTGCCACTCATCAGTATCGCTAAATTGCATTGCTTTGTGGCTTTTAAGGGCAATTGTTTTCGGGCATTTGCCACCAAATTAGGATCGGGGATCACCACATGGCACCCAAAGTTTTCAAATTGTCCGGACTGGTGCTGACTGCCGCTTCAAATTATCTGTTCAGACTTACATTGCAAAAAAGGGGCCCACTGAAATATATCGAATGATGTGGGATTTCAAAATAACCAAGTTAAATTATTAGTGAGGATTCACTGTATGTAATGAATGTTGCACGTCAGTTGTGCTGCATGATTCTTCTCTATATTGGTTTTAACACTTAGCCTAAATTAAATACATACCCGAGTATCTTTTTCTTGATATGAAGCTGTGCGCACATACCGTATGTCAATTGCAACATGCCATTATCATTATACATTCACACCCAGAGTCGTCCAGAGAGCCTGGAGAGTTTTTGTATTTGTCGCTGCTGACACATTACCAGTATATATTAATTTCTATTAATACACCAGAGCGAACTCTGATGCTGGCGTATAGGGAAGCTGCAACACATGGCGCTTCAGGCAGTATGGAGACAGCTGGCTGAAGCGCCATGTATGAAGATTCCATGAAGACTAGGCTGGGCATACACATGTTGTCCCTGATCTGTTTTTGCGGTAGATGACCTATTCGATGGTGAACAGATACCTCAAAGGAGGGAGGCGTGGAAGGTAGAAAAGCTTATCAGTGCTTGTAATATTCGATCTGTATTGCTTAAGGATAACATTAACTGAATAACAGAAACATAGCAAATATACACAAGCAAGAAAAAAAAGGAAGTGATGGATCATAAAAGTAGTTCAGGAATTCCACCACTTATCTCTAGCAAGGAAGCCCAGTACTGCAACTCTTATGCCATACACTCAAATCTCATTGTAACAAGTTTCCAGCATACATGAGAATAACTTTGCTGTATTCGAAAATTAATTATAAAGGTATACTTTATTTACTCACGATGAACGCACTCGCATATAAACGCACCCCCAACTTCAGTCGTCAAAATTTGGATTTTTCTTTCCCCGCGTAATAAACGCACTCCCTACATTCGTCCGCTGTAGTTCCGCTAACCGATACCTAACGCCACCTTGCCTGTTGGATCTCTTCCGTGGTTTTTTTTTTATTATTATTATTAAGCCGACCCCCTTTGCCCGCTGCTGCACGCCATATAGTTTTTTTTTTCTACCTGTGCACGGCAAGTACACAGTCTTTTTTTAATTATCTATGTGCCACAGCAGGATTCACGAACGGTGCGAGTGTAGAGACATCGCAGCTGTCAAACACACAGTGAGCGAAAGTCACGAAACTTTCTGCGCCAACCGACGGTCACTTTCTGCAAATACAAAACTTTAAGGCCAAACCACATGCGTGCAATTTTCGAGGAAAGACGACCGGATTTGATGTAACTATAGCTGTCGCAGAGGGCCATTTGCCGCCATTGCATCACAGGTTTCTGGAAAACCAGAAAAAAATCGCTTGTTGCCCAGAAAAAATCGGGACTATTTCCGCACCATGGTCCCTGATTCCCGCCTCGGTTGCAAGCGAGGCAGCCGCCGTATTTTGTCATTAATTTTGTTATCAACGCTTTGTTTTGATGCTTCAGTGGTAACTTGTTGCAATGTTGGTTGCTCGCTACAATGTCAACGACGGCAGCACGGTCGTCATGTGAGGTTGCCATGAAAATGGCAAAGTGCGTCGTGGCGTCGCAGCGCACGCTTCTGCGTGCCCTTCGAGATGACAGCAGATACCACTGTTGCCGTTAAACGATTACGAGAGAAGATAGCCGCGAAACCCGTTTATGGCGTGCACAGGCGGAACAGGAACAGCTTGCCTAAGATAGCGCCTTCAACCATCGAAGTTGAGTGAAGTGCGACAAAGAAGCTGAGCGACTTAACTTTTTTACTTAGTTTAACCTTGTCATGCGTCACGCGTAACTGAGAGAAGAAGAGACAAGAAAAAAAAGGGGGAGTATCTCCCGAACAGTATAATAGACGGCGCTGTCCCATAGAAGTACATACAAACTGCAGTTGAGTGAGGATATTCTAGATGGTGCTGTACCGCTACTCCCCGATTGGCTGCTGTGCAGCCTGCCTGGGTATGCAGAGAACGAGTGCCTCTCTCAGTCTTTTGGATATTCGCTCTACGTTGGTGGGCCATGGACGAAACAGAGCGGCAAACGCGTTGAAGGCGCTTGCGCTCGGCTTCCTTGGCTTGCGCCTTGTCGGTGTTACCCGCGCGCCGCCTGCATTCTCAAACGCAATTTGAGGCATGGACGCATGTACGAATGGATGGACACGCGGATGGATGGATGCTTCGCCTCACTCATCATCATTCACTCCGTGGATATGCTGTGATTTTTTTTTTGCAATACAGCATTTTTTGCTCATACGGAAAAAGTTTTTATAAAGTTTGCCCCGCATAATAAGAGCACCCCCAACTTGGTCCTGATTTTTTTAGAAAAAAAGTAAGTTAATTACGTGAGTAAATATGGTATATAAATTTTTAACACTACATTTATTGCAAGGCTATTTTTCATTTACTTCGTTATATCGAGGTTTGTGTGTAGATGCACAAAAAGACCAGGTGAACAGAACACTGTTAGAAATTCTTCAAAAGCAAATTAGCACTGGGCATTGCACATTCGTAGTGAGACCACCGTTTTGCCGCAGATGCACAGGCCTCATCTGTTCAATGCTGCATCTGCATCACTCGTTGCTGCAACTTGCATGATTTTATGCTAGTGAGAAGTGTGCCTGGTAAATCATGTGTCGTCGAAAATTCACCATTTTGCTTAGGCACCAGGTTACTTCAGCAGTGGAGAATGTTGCTCTTTTTTTTTTTTTTCGTGTGTGTGTTGTTGCGCAGGTATCGCTACTTCCCCGACCGCGTTGGCGGTGTGAGTGGCTTTGGCCAGGCCCCGGCACCAAGGAGAGCAGCAGATGCCGGCAACAACGACCCCAATGCAGGAGGGGGCTGGCACAACTGGGGCAGGGGCCAAGTGCTCGGTAACTAGAGTCCAGCAACAACACTTCGCAGTGGGACTCTGCCACTTTCCCCAAGGAGGAAAGGGCGGGCGAGAACTTTTTGAGTTTGTCACGCAAGCGCGGTGGCATTCACGTGATGCAAAGCCTGGTGCGCACCGTTCCTCCCTCGCTGTCGTGCGACTCCCCTTTTCTTCTCCGACTTGTGGCCCAAGTTCGACTTATGTGGCCCCATTTCCTTTGTTCGTGCTGGGCACGACTAAGTGATAAGTTTAGCTTTAACTATAAAAATGCAAGGGGAAGAGGCGAGATGTAAAGAAAGAAAAACACAGCACAAACGAGGACTCAGACCAGTATTCATCGATGCGTGCTGCACAAGGGATATCCGTAATTCTCACGAGGCCTCTGATATAAATTATTCTTTTTGGTCGTGTACTGGTTGGGTTTTCATGTGGTTGAACTTGGCAACTTGTTTGAAACATTTTTCGACAGTGGCACCGGAAGAACTTTCAAATAATTACATACGCGGGATCAACAGTTCTGATCATGCTGTCAGGCCAGGAGTGGAATGTAAAATTAAGGAATGAATTGTTTTATACACATTGCTTTCTATTTTTTTCTATGGTTCACAGATTTTTAGGCCTTGCAAGTGCCATAAGGTGTGCTTTCGTCTTTGCGGGTGCTCGTCTTAATATCACTTGTAAACCTGCCTAAAAGCTGCACATGTGTTTCTTTGTTGATCATGAACTCGCTCTGACATGCTTGGTTAATGAAATGTGTTCTGGTCATGCTTGCTGTTTTTCCACTTTTTTTTTATTTTCTATTATGACATCCTGCTTGTTTGTTTTGCGACAGACCTTGTTTGATCTGAGAGTGAAGCAAGTCTTGGTTGGGATTTGGATCGACAATAAAACTTCTTTTATTTCTTGGCAAAGGAGTGTATATGTGTGGTGAACTATGTAATCTTGTACAGTCTGAGTGGATGAAGCTTGAGGCCTTTGCAACTGAAGTGTAATAAAAAATTGGTTAGTATTCGGACAAACAAAGATGAATGTAGAACAAAGTTGGTGGTAAAATGATAGCGGCAGCTTCAAGGTGACCACGCATTTGTAGACTAACAGCACATGAAGGGGAGGGAGTACCCTCAGGAGTGCTAGCATTCGGTCTGGGATGAAGTAGGAATCTGTGAGCAATTAAAATAAGCACAGCATTAGTAGCAGAAAAGAAATTATGGATGAACTGCAATGTTCGGAGATAGAGTTTTAGAGTTTTTAGTGGAGAAAAGAGCAAAGGGCCATAGTGATACATAATTTACACAGCAGTAGGTGTATCAAACATGCGCATGGCTGAATGGGGAAAAAACAGTTTTCGCAAGAAGTCAGCATGATACCTTTGTTAGCAACACTGACACGATATTGTGCAGCTACGTGGTAACTTGTGTAACCATCGCATGTGGCTGCATCATCTTTTCTTATTTGTGCCGACTGACATTATTCTCATCCATGCTGAGCTGCATAACCCCTCTCAAAGCCCATCCCGAGTGTACCCCTTTTGCCTCTATAAAGGGCTACTGAAAAATAATGTTGCCACCAAGATTTTCAGCCACATTGAAAGATCGTGTCGTCATATTGGTAGGCACAACATTCATTCCAGGCAGAAACTACAAGAAAATGATGAATTTAACGGATTTTTCACAAACTGCCACGTCTACCGGCTGCCCAGTGAACTAGAGGAGGCAATGTCACATACGCCCGAAACGGGCAAGCCAACAATGCTAGCTGTCGCCCGCATCTCTCGAAGCACTCGGCTCCCCCATTGGTTCTGGTAGCGAACGATGCTCCCGGCTGGTGTAAAGCGTCAGCGCTTTTGTGGAAGGGGGGAGATGACAGAAGAAGTGGAGAAAAGCGAGAGGAGAACACGTGAATCATGCTTGCGCCTCGGAGTTTGTGACGTCACGACCTGCCATCAGGTGCGGCCGTTGCGTGCTGACAATCAATCAGAAATATGGCCAACTGTTCAAAAAATATGGGAAATGAACTCTGTTTATAACAGTCACATATTTCGAGTAGAATTTCAAGTTTCATCAGTTTTTCCAATTTTTGTTTGTTGTCCCTTTAAATCATTATCTGCCACTCTTAAAACAACTCTTACGAAATAAATGTAGCGGGTGTGTTCCGTCATATAGCGTGTAGTGAAATTTTTGACAACAGGCTTCCACATCAGTGTGGATTCACGTCTCTTTGTCAGCATGCGAGGACAACGTGCTGTTTGACAGAACAGAAAAAAACAAGTTCGTGGAGACCGAATAAGATTTGATTCGGAGACGAATAAGAGCACTCCCTTCCTGCATTTATGCATGGCTACAGTCTGCATCGGAAGAGACTGCAAGCTCTGAGGAAATTTTCAGTTTCCCAGGAATTTGTGATCACATTTGGTATAACTGCACAGCGCATGTTGTTACGCAGTTTAGAACAGGAAGGAAGTAAAAATTCAAAGCTGCCTGTCTAAACCCGTGCATATAAAAAAGCTTTCTTGTGTCATATGGTCCCCAAACTTTCTATGTTGACTCTACAAAGGCTGCCTCCCGTGTGTCTTTTTTCTTTTGGGGGGAGGGGGTTGTCTCGCCTGCTTGCCAGCCCAGAAGGGTAAATAGGGGGGGGGGGGGGGGGGGTATTCGGGAAGCCCATGTTGAAAAAATGGACATATTTCAGTCTGTGCTGTGTTAACTGATTTTTAAATGGCAATACCGATTTGCTTTTTTGTATATGTCTTCTCACAGCTTAAGGAATAACTGTGGCGATGTTTTACAATGCTAGTTGCTGTGCCGAATGCTTCTTAATTTGAAACAGCCGGTAAGGAGGAGGTGTATGTGCTTGCCCTTCATGAGATGCAGGGCAGCAGCCAGATGCACACAATACTTTCCTGGTGTTGCCGGATCGCAGGTACGGCTTGGACATGCAAATATGAACAGAGCCTCCTGTGCTTCTTTTTTTTTTTTTTTTGCAACAAAGACTTGCCTTTAAGGCATAATATTTTTGTGAGCATGTTTGTTATCTTGTTTCAACGAACAGTTACTGGTTGTCTTGACAAAACTGCAACCACGAGCATGTTTTTCAACACATTAGCTTTAAAAAGCACGTGTTGCAGAAATTCTTGTGTTGGCATCATTCGTTCGGAGTGAAAAATCGTCGTCTTGTTCGTGACCGAAAAATCAATGAAAATGCGAATTCAGAAACTCGACAATTCCTACGTAGCATAGCAACCTATATCATGCAAACCATGCAGAGGGAAGATGGCTGCGGGGTAATTTTTTTATTGAGTAAAACACTGTGAATGAAGCTCTATTGATACTTATTTATCTATTTTGAATACCTCAAAGGCCCCAGCTGGGATATTACATCAGGGATGGGTATTAATTACAGAATAAAAAAAACTGATTCGAGGGCAATCATGAATTGATGCGGGTCGGAGTGGTGCACGGTAGTTGCAGGCAGACGATTCCAGTCCCGTGCAGTTGTCACAAAAAAGGAGCGAAGATGTGCGGTGCTTTGGGCTGGTAGAGGATACACTGCGCTTGAATGGTTTGTGCGGCTTGATGAGCGATGGAGTGGCAGGATGGCTGGAACTTCAATGGGGGCATGATAAAATTTGTGAAAAAGGCATAGTCGAGATATGTGACGTCGTAAATCTACATTAGAAAGGTGAGCACGAGCTTTAAGTTTGGAAACACTGGAATTGTAGGTATATTCAGAGTAGATAAAACGTGCATCACGGTTTTGAATTGATTCGAGAATGTTGGATAAGGGAGATTGGTGGCGATCCCAGACAGAACATGCATACTCTAATTTTGGATGAACAAGTGTGACATACGATATTAGTTTAACTGATGGGGGCGCAAGTCTTAAGTGTCTACGTAGAAAACCCAGAGTGCGATTCGCGGAGTTGGCTATGTTAGTCACGTAGGTGGACCAGGAAATGTTACTTGAATATGTGACACCAAGATATTTGTAAGATTCAGCGGGTGTGACTGCAGAGCCGGAAATGCTGTATTCTACTGACTGGTGATGGGGCCTGCGATGAAAAGATACCAATGAAGTTTTCTTTATGTTTAAAGACATTAACCACTTATCACACCAGGATTGAGGTTGTTTTGAAGTGTAGTAGTGTCTGCGCTGTTTGCTATGGGACGGTATATGACGCAGTCGTCTGCAAAGAGGCGAATGCTTGAAGAGATGCTTGATGGAAGGTCATTGATGTAAATGAGAAAGAGTAATGGTCCGAGCACTGTACCTTGCGGCACACAAGAGATTACAGAGGAACGGCTAGATGAGACGGAGTTAGCATGCAGAAATTGTTGGCGATTCAATTAAATACATTTGTATTATTGTTTAGACAAGAAAGCTTTAGTAGTAGCCGTTGATGCAGGACTTTGTCGAATGCTTTTTCGAAGTCTAAGAAGAGGGCGCCAACACGTATATTTATGTCGAGGGTGGAACTGATATCATGATAAAATAAAGCTAGTTGTGTGTCACATGAAAATCCTGAGCGAAAGCCATGCTGACTGGAATGAAAATAGTTATTACTGACTAAGAACTTGACGATGTTAGAGTGAATCACATGCTCTATTAGTTTGGAGCAAACGCTAGTAAGGGAAATGGGGCGATAACTGCTGCAAAGAGATGAGGGACCTTTTTTTGGGCACTGGAACAATATTGCCCACTCTCCAATCTTCCGGCACCACTCCTGATGATAATGACTGCTGAAAAATATGACAGAGTAGTGTACTAGTGTACTAGCTATTGATTTCGTGTTTTTGAGCATTTCCGCGTTGATACCATCAATGCCGCATGAAGATGCGAGTTTCAGTGAGTCGATTAGTTTTGCGATGCCGTTTGAGCAGAATGTTATGCCCGGCATGTCGCTATAGTTGAGATTAAGAAATGAAGGCAAGTTATCGGCAGGTTCAGCGGTAAACACGGAAGAAAAAAAGCTGTTAAGTTGTTCGGCGGCCTCGTGATCGGGAATTGTATGGTTTTGATCGTTGTGCAGTACTAAAGGTTGGAAGGTACTGGGGTTAATTGTGTGCCAGAATTTTTCAGGGTTGTGGCTTAACATAGCGAGCAATGTTTGTGAAAAAAATAAAAGTTTTTTTTTGTTAGCAAGTTTATCTCGTTCTTTTTCTGCAGCGTAGTACCTGTTCTACGCACATGCGCTATTGGACCGCTTTGCCAATCGAAAGAGTCGTTTCTTTTTGTTGTTTAGGCGTTTTAATGTGATGTTAAACCACTGGGATGACTTTTTCTCGGTTACTGTAATCGTGGTCACATGCTTGGTGAATAGATCTAACATTTTGTTTTTGAACAGCAGCCAATTAGCTTCGACCGAACGCTTTGAAAGGTTGATAAGAAAGAAAGCAGCGAATTGCTCGAGATCCGAGTTTATAGCGGAATAATTGCCTTTATCATGCAGTGTTATTTTGTTGTTTTTGTTGAAGGGTGTAGTTTACAAGAATAGGACGCATGGATTACTAAGTGGTCACTGAGTCCTGGTAGGAACGTCATCCGGGACACTCTTTCAGGCTCAGAAGTGAGAACGAGGTCAAGAATATGAAGGTAGTTTTCACTGTCACGTGTAGGTTCGTTGACTAATTGCGTTAGTCCAAACGTTAGACATGAATTTGCGAAATCGCTCTCTATACTGTTTTTGGAAGCAACACATGCTAGGTTAGTCCAAGGTATTGCTGGGAAATTGAAATCGCTGAAAAGCAGTATTGGAAAATTTCAATAAGATTAAGTTTAGGAGCGAATAGCCCTGTGGAATTCAGATACAAAAAGGGGGTCATTACCAGGGGAACGATAGCAAACACCGATTATTTTTGGGGGGGGGGGGATAACTAGCATTACAAAGAAAAAACATGATTTCTAAGCACGATGATGTCTTATTTTCGCTACACTGAAGACCTTTATGGCTACCTATTAGTACGCCGTCACCCCGTTTATCAGTACGATCACGTCGAAACACATCGAAATCTGGGAAAAGCTGTTGCAACTCAGTGTTGGTAATAGAAGGGTTAAGCCATGTCTCTGTAATCGCGAACAAATCGGATTCTGTTGTAATAATTAGGCTTTGAAGAGTGTCGGCTTTAGGAAAGATGCTTCTTATGTTGGTATAAAAAACTAAAAAGACTTTCTTCGCGGAGTGGCATGTCTGGGGCTTAAGCGTTTAAAGGGCACTGTACAACCTTTTGTGCGTTGTGGTCATACGTGTAAGTATTGCTACCAACAATTAACTTGTCATGTCGAAGTCTGAAGGATTGCCGTTGAGCTCTTCCGAGTTCAGCAAGATGTTTCCTTGCTTGTAGTGTATTGGGGGAGAAATCTTCAGATATTCGGTAATTCGAACCCTTCAGTTTATAGGCGCATGGCAGAACTTTATCTTTAGTCTTAAAGTGAGCAAGTCTAACGACGATTGGGTGGCTTTTGTTTAATCTGTATTTCCAGAGTCTATGGGCTCTCTCGATTTCCATATGTTCAATAGTGGTGTTTAGTTCTTTGATGCAGAACTGCAGCACTGAAGCCTCAGATTCTGTCCATGTTTCATGCTCGCGATCCAGAAAACCAAACAATACGCGGTTAGAACGGCGTGCTCGGTCTTCTGAGTCGTCTAATCTCACCCTGGTTATTGCTATATCTTTTACATTTTTCTCAGAAAGTAACCGAATATCGTCAATTTGCTCCTTTATGCCCATTATGGAATCGCAATCACTTTCTATTTTAGTGAGCCTTTTATTGATCTCTCTAATAGCGCTGTCGTTCTGGGATAGCTTGTGCTGAATCGATTTGAGTTCTTGCAGCATGGAATCTTGACCAGACTGGAGTTCTTTAAGAACCAAGAGTAAGTCACCGGATGCTTGTGTCTCACCGGTACGAGTGGTAGGACCTGGGTTCAGTTCTATGTTGCCTGACAGCGCTAATATCTGTTTGATGACATGTGCACAATCAACTACAATTTCTAAACAGTACTTTGGGCTTGGCAACACTAGGAGCGCCGCATAACGAGTGCGACGTGGCTACAATGAATATTGATTTTTTACCTGCAATACGAAAAGGTGTTGCAGGTGAGTTGCCGTGACCATGATTGCGGTGTTGCCAAGCCCAATCGGGGCCGCGCAGGGCCTGAATAAATACATGCGTTCCGGTGGCGAGGAGGATGTAATTCGAAGATCAGCAGTTGTTGCGGTCACGTGAGCTGGTGGCGTTATCCAGTGTACTGGCTCGTGCAGTGGGGGCTGATGCGGAAAACTTGAGGTATCCTGTGTTCGTCGGTAATGTGGTTGAGCTGGCGAGGTCGGGCTACGTGCAGTGCGCATCCATACCGGGAGCGGGAGGGCCTCCGGCGGGTGACCTGGCCGCACGTCGTCGCATGGGATAGCACGAGACCATAGCAGCGCCTGCAATACAAAAAGGTGTCGCAGGGGAGTTACCGTGACCATGGTTGCGGTGTTGCCAAGCCCAATCATATGCATGAATGTTGTATACACCGACATATGTTCAGCAGTCACTTATGTTTTAGATAACCACACATGTACAGTTGCTAATGCTGTGAACAGCAGCACAGGTATTACTAACACCAGGAACCATTAGGTGGTCAAGTTGTGCTTGTACTTGCGAGTGTGGTAGCCCTGGCTACTGCTATGTATACCAAATCCAGGGAATGGCACTGAAGCACACAATTGATTTTAACCCGACGTGAAACCTGTATCATAAGAGTGCATATGCAATATTTAAAAATTCAAAAGTCAGCACTGCAACCACAGTTGATGTTTCACGAACATTATGCCTAGATAGACTATTTTTCCAAACCAGTTTTGAGACCCGGTGTGGCACTATGGTAGAACGCTTGATTGCCACACATAATGCTCTCATTCGATTTCTCCTGGGACTATGATATTCGTTGCATTTGTCGGGTTGAACGCGGGCAGTGTCGCTTTTTCTTAACGCTGTTACGCTTAAATTTCCAAAGTCTGTTCTCGTCATTCCTCTGTAGATATAAACTGTCAATCTCTTGTTCTTGCTGTTCCTGTATAGATATAATAATATGTCAAGTAGTGAAACTAATCTCATAAATGCTTGTAATAATTAAGTGGCAGGAGCGTAGAATTGCACCAATCATCGAAACATGTGAATTACGTGTCGAGTAGGCGTGTAATACCTGTGCTACAGGGGCACAAAAAATGATATTCAGCTGTTAAAGCATTAAGTTCTTGAATGGCATTTTCTTTAGTCGAGCTGCTGCACGTCTAAGCGTAATGGCGTTTGATCTGACGATGTCGATAAGAATGACTTATTAAATGCACAATTTTAGGGTAATACTAATAAAATATCAACATACATTTTAACAACTCTAACCTGCTTTCAGGAATAGTTAAATGTAGAAGTAAGTGACTATATTGCGATTAGCTTGAGTTTGTTTTTGTCTTTTACTACATTTCAACCGACCACAGCTACTTCGGCCATTGCATGTTGAGCCCGAATCCCAGAATCCGGCATGGCGCCTGTCATGTCGAAGCCGCTACAATTTTGAAGTAAATTTCTGTATGGTAGAACAGACAAATAAGCTTTTTGTTAGAAGTCGTGCATTCGTGTATAAAATATTTTTGATGTGATAGGTGCCGTTTCAGATTTCTCTGCACTGCAGTGAGAAAGTACGCATTCCTCAGTCAATTGAGTTCTAGCGAAGGCATTAAGTAGCGAATGGCACTTAGGCGTATGCCATTTCACTTGCCCATGTGGAACAGTGTAAATAGAATTAAATCGTAAAAATGCATCAGGAAGTTAATGCCATTTTTTGTGCCCATGTGGCATTGTTAAAGGCCCACCTATTATGAGGTGCTTGCATGCACTTACTCATTATCGGCAAAGACACCGACGGGAAATGCGGTGTTGGTTAGCGTGTCGCCTTACAGAAGCGTAGTGCCCCTATGCTGATACGCTAAATGAATAATTATGGCGTAGTGAGCACATGAAAACTGTGCTTGCAGTGGGCACTCTAGAATATCTTGAAGCAATGCGCAGTCGTTAATTTCTATTTGGCAGGCTCGAGGCATGCACCGAGAACGGAAGCCAAGCTACTATTTGAGAAAATGCGCACAAGGCCAGATTATGCTATCGTGTTCAGCTCTTGAAGCGAAGCTCAAGCTCAAGCGTCAACTTTTTTGTATATTCGAAATGTTGTTCACTAATTATTTGTGCATCTGTGTTGGCTACCTCAATACTTGCACGCATTTGAAAGGTGTTTCACCTGCCCGATGCAAGAAGCTAGCATTGTTAAGTATTGAAGGAAGGTATTAGCTTCTTTTCTGTGGCTGAAAATTTCCCGTAATTCAGCATCTGAGGGATAAAGCTCAACTGAAAAATTACATGAAGCTATACTGGTGTCTCTTATTGGTGAGAAAATAAACCTCGAGTATCAAGGATCAACTGACAGGGAACAGTCATATTTACTCGTGTTGCTTTTGGAAATATGCAAGCATGTGTACTCTTGCCGGAGTTCTACTGAATGAAGATGTGAAAAAGATCTGCGTTTGTCTTCACCCCAAGAGAGCATGCTGTGCCACTGTGAATGTGCATAAGGCTACTCGTTAAGTGTTGTGGCGTATCATCACCACATATTATGGTTTAAAAGAAAATCAACCATTCTGCAGAGCAATATCATTATATTCTTGTTTACATTTACAGTGTGGCACAAAAAGTGGCAGTTTTGTACAAAGTGATGCATTGATGGCGATGCGTAGCATAAGTGAGCATGATGCTCTAACTCGGCGCACTGTCCCACATGCAATGCAGCTCCTGTTACAAGTTGAAAAACATGGCTATGACAGGTTCCGTGTGTCGCGTAATGCGGATGAAAAAAAAAGGTTGTTTATGGGCTCGTTTTTGCTTGTTAGACACAATACTAATGACAATTAATGGAAAATAATGTCAAGGAAAGTATAAGGGATAATATTAGAAGTAATTGTGATGTAAACGTGTAGAAAAGTGGACGAAAAAACTTTCCGCCGGCAGGGACAGAACCTGCTACCTTTGAATAACGCGTCCAATGCCCTCAGAAGGGTTCTTCGAAAGTGGCAGGTTTTGTCCCTGCCAGTATATCTTTTCATCCACTTTTCTCCACGTTTACATCACAATTACTCCTAATTGCATGCCTTATACTCTCTTTGGCATCATTTTCCGCTAGTTCCCATATATCTAATGCTAATGTGATGAGCGGCTTTGCACTGGCATTGCACGCTAATAGTGCAAATTTGTCAGCGTTATGCCAATGTGTGAATTAGCAGAGAATGTTGTACACATGATTTGTGTACATACAGAAGAATACACACAAATAAGAGCCATTTATCGTTATTTTGAAAGGGTTATGACACTGTTACTAAGTATAAATTCTGTGATTTTGTTCTTCTTTGCCTTTTGAGTACGTTTGATCCACTAGAAAAGCGATGCATTTATGAGTGTTCATGCCGTTGGTCAAGACAACTGACTCAATAAGAATTGTTGGTCACAGGTAGGAGTCGGACTTGCAGCCAGATAAGGCGACTTCTGTAAATACTGCGTTGCTAAAACTTGTGATTAATTGTGAGCCATCGTTTTTTTCGCAATTTTCGTATGGGTTCTTGCTGTCTACCCCAAAAGCTTTCTGTACTGAACGAGGTCTAGCGCTGCCCCTGGTAGCTTTTGACGATGTGGTGCTATTGTGTGATGTGATCTGATGTGATTTTTGATCATGTGACTTTGTTTAGCCATCTACCTCTTTTTTGGCTCATTGTACTCGGAACACCCAGAAGAGCAACCTGAAAAGTAAAGGCAAGGCGCAGGACCTGACAAGCGCAAGTGCTCCTTATACAGGCGCTGTCCCGTAATGCACAGCTGGCGTCAGAAGTTTAGAGACCACTACTCCAAGAAAGAGCTCAATATTCTAGCTGCTTCAGAAAGCAGGCTGGAGTTAATATTTCCAGCCTGTTCGAAAATGGTAGAAGAGCTGAAAGCTGGGCCAGTTGATGACAGCACTTGAACATATTTTAACACAGCGCACGACTACGCTCAAGCAATGTTATAAAATGGGCTAACATGTACTGTGCAGAGTAACCAAATACAGCCACAAGTATTGCTGGGAATGTCATAGTTTCCTCAGGTCGAGGTGTACCTGAACTTCTGACACCAACTGTAGGTGAGGCGAATGTGCAGAGCTGCACAACACGAGGGAGAGAGAGTGCAACGAAGAGAGTGTGACTTGAACATGCCAATTGTTTGTAATCTTTTAGCCAATTTTAAGTTCATTTATGATGCCTAGGTGTCATGAATTTTAGGCCATCTAGAAAAAATTGCTTGTTTGACTCCCATGCTGTGCTGCTATGACCCAATTCCGATT